>NC_143582.1:97776319-99236185 GCF_048544385.1 Mastigoproctus giganteus | reverse complement strand
GCAGGAATGGAATCCTTTATCCCACACTCCACTTTAAAATCTCGTCCTTTATCTAAACCTTGGTTTTCCAATAAATGTGCTAAGGCTGTCCAAGAGAAGAACGTTGCATATCGTAATTGGCTTGTTTCTAATTCTTCAGTTTCATTTTCTGCCTACACCAAAGCTCGCAACAATTGTAAAGCAGTTATTAATCAGTCCAAACTAGAGTTTGAACAGGCTAAGAGTAGAAAACTTGCTTCTTGCCCTAATGGTAGCCGAGCATTCTGGTCTCTTGCTAAAACTATTGGCCGCAACTTTTGCCCATCTCTGCTCCCACCTCTGTCCAAACCAGATGGTTCTGTTGTCACTTCAGCCAAGGATAAAGCTGACCTGCTAGCATCCCATTTTTCTTCCAGCTCATGTATTAATGATCTTGGTAAAACACCTCCCACCATTCCTAACACTCTCCATTCAATGCCTCCTGTGGTCTTCCGTCAAAAGGATATCAGAAGGATTTTGATGAATCTTGATGCTAAGAAAGCTCCAGGTCCTGATGGTATTTCTCCACTTGTTCTCAAAACCTGTGCTCCTGAACTTACTCCTATTCTTTGCCGCCGTTTTTCACTTTCTTATTCCAAAGATGTTTTTCCTTCTGCTTGGAAATTTGTTCATATCCAGCCAGTTCCTAAAAAGGGTGACAAATCCCTCCCATCCAATTATCATCCCATTGCAATTACTTCTACTCTTTCTAAAGTAATGGAGAAATCAATTAACCGCCAACTCTTAAACTACCTAGAAACCTTCCGTCTGATCAACGATCGCCAGTATGGATTCCGTCAGTGTCGATCCACTGGTGATATTCTGGCTTATACATTTATATTTATTTGGAAAATTAAATGCACTAGGCATAATCCTTATGGGTTTTGATAATTAACTATATAATATCGGTGTAAATACACCATAGTTAACCCATAAGGAGCTCAAATCGTAGCTCAAATATATGGGTTAACTATGGTGTATTTACACCGATATTATATAATTTATATTTATGGACTAATTCAATGGAAAGGTTCGGTGAAACATAAGTAGTTGCTCTTGACATCTCAAAGTCTTTCGATCGTGTTTGGCATAAAGGTCTTCTAAACAAGCTTCCATCTTATGGTTTGCCAACTGTTTTTAGTAATTGGTTATCCAGTTTTCTCTCTGATCGCTCACTGAGGGTGATGGTAGATGGCTCTCTGTCTTCTAACTTCTCCACTAATGCCGGTGTCCCCCAAGGTTCAGTTCTTTCCCCCACTCTTTTCCTCTTGTATATCAATGACCTTCTCCCATTGACTGGAAATCCTATCCATAGTTTTGCCGATGATAGCACATTGCATTCAACTTTCCATTTTGAGAAACCTTGTCCAGCTCAATCAGCTTCAAGTTCTCGAAAATCTGCTGCCAATTCCTTAAATGCCGATCTTCAGGTAATTCTCCAGTGGGGCAAAGACAACTTAGTTGATTTCAACCCTTCTAAAACTCAATCTTGTCTTATATCTCGCAAAAAGGATTCTTCTGCTCCTATGCTTTATTTTTATTGACACTCCGATTTCTAGGCAAAATGATATCTCTCTTTTGGGGATTACCCTGACTTCTAATCTCTCTTGGCACAAGCACATTACAAATATTGCTTCCTCTGCATCTGAAAAACTTGGTTTTCTCTTTCGCTCTCGGCGTTACTTTTCTCCCAAACAGCTGCTCACTCTGTATAAATCGCAAATCCACCCTGCCATGGAATATTGTTCCCACATCTGGGGTGGTGCCCCCAAAACCTCTCTCAGGCTTCTTGATTCCATTCAGAAGAGGGCAGTTAGGTTAATTAATGATTCATCTCTAACAGAGTCTCTCCACTCGCTTTCTCATAGACGCACTGTTTCTGCTGCATGCCTCTTCTACAGATACTTCCATGGGCACTGTTCTTCTGAATTGGCTTCTATAATTCCCGCTCTCTCTCTTTCAAAACAGTCCGAACACGTGCCGCCACCAGCCAACATCTATTTACTGTCCACCTTCAAACCCACAGAACCAACTTTTCATCTTCCTCATTTATTCATTCAACTGCCGTTTTTCTGGAACAACCTTCCTTCATACGTATTTCCTGAAAATTACAATCTACAGAAGTTCAAGTCCAATATCAACAAATATCTTCTTTCGTCTTCTCAACCTCCAACCCAAGCACGGTACTAAGTACTATAGGTTATAATACCTCTCGTGTTTGGGGTTCTCATAAAAAAAAAAAAAAAAAAATATATAAAAGGTCGTGAGCGTGGTTTGTAAATTGTACTAGTTACCAATTCAAATCATTAAACTGCACTACCCTTTCATCGTTATCATATGTTCCATTATAAGAATCAATTTTAAACACCCTTGTGATATTTTTCTCAAGCACATTTCTGGAGGTCACGACCATAAAACAATTTGCACTTTCCGGTTTACTGGGCTTTTCTGTTACTTCATCATCAAGGGGAGTGTTTCCATTTACAATGGGTTTTCTCAGCCTACGGGTTACAATGGGTTTTCTTATTCCTAATAAGAAATAATAAGTTATTTCTTATTAGGAATTTTTTCACGCCATAAAGTGCTGTTCAAGGTGTCTTGGTCAGTTAAGCCTCGGGCTGTCATGCACTCCCGTACTCCATCCATCCATGTCCTCCTAGGTCTTCCTCTTCTCCTTCTTCCAGGAGGTATCCATTCCAGGATAGCCTTCGGATATCTGTTTTCTTGCATCCATTTTACATGTCCATACCATGTTAGATGCTTTTCTTTGATGGTGTCAATAACAGTCTTTTTCACTTCCATTTTTCCCTTATGTCTTCATTCCGTTTTCTGTCTCTTCTAGAAGTTCCTGCTGAGCATCTCCAAAAATCCATTTCTGTGGAGATTAATTTGTTTTCCGCTCGCCTATTCAATATCCAGGTTTCCGCTCCATACAATAGAAGACTTTGTACAATTGTTTGAAATATAAGTTTCTTTGTTTTATTTAGAATATTTTTGCTCCACAGAACAGAGTTTAACATGCCGATAGCCTTTCTGCCATCTGTAATTCTCTTATTGATCTCTGCTTGGGATGATCATCACTTTGTAAGACTGATCCCAAATATTTGAATTTATCAACTTTTCTGTTACTTACTGCAAGCAATTATAAACGGGTAGTAAACTCGATGTTATTGAATTTGCAAAAATCCTGATAGCTGGAATTATGTGGTTTTTTACATTATTATGGTGAAATGTGTTTCCTCTTTACTGAAATATTCAATCATAAAAAAACATGAATAAATTTTCAGAACCTTCTCTTCATTTCTTTTTGTGAACTTGTTACACCATGCGAATCGTGTTAGTTGCAATTTTTGTGTGCCATTAAAAAATGCTTCTGCATGCAGTCGTGAAATTTATAATGAAAACAAGATTATCTTGGAAACAAACCCCTCTTGAAACATTTCTGAAGAAGACTCCTTGTGCAACAAACCAACGAGTGCCAAGCCAATAATGAGTGATCAACAAACATTCTTTAACATTTGTAAGTCGTAAATGATTTCTCTATTATTATAATTTGCTTGGTTTTACAGGCTACGTTTTCATTTCTTTCGATAAATCAATCATTGTTTAAACACAAATGAATTAGCTAACTAATTTCATTGTTGAGAACATAACCCCTATTTTTAACCTTATGTCTATGGGAAATAAATTCCCGCTTTATGAGTTTTCGCTTTACGAGCGTGCGCTAGGAACGAATTAACTCGTAAAGTCGAGAATCTACCTGTATATTCCTTTCTGTGGCATACTAGTTCATTGTTACTTTTGTTTTAGCCATATTCATCTTTAGTCCAAAATCCTTACCAACTCTGCATAATTGATTAAGATTTTCCTCTAATTCTTTGGAATCGTGGCTTATGACCACAATGTCACCTGCAAATCATAAATGGTTTAGGTAATCTCCATTCACATGGACTCCTTTCTGCAAACAGTCTAATCTTCTGAAAGCTTCCTCAAGGGCAGCAGTAAACAACTTCGGAGATATTGTCTCTCCTCGTCGAACTCCTTTCCCAATTTTAAATTTGCTACTTTCTTTGTCTAGTCTAATAAAGGAGGTAGCATTCTCATATACTTTCTTCAAAATATATGCAGTATCTATGCCTTGTCTTTCCGGTGCACAAAACGTTGCGTTATGCTGTATGGAGTCAAATGCCTTTTCATAATCTACAAATGCCAGGCATAATGGCATTTTATATTCATTTGCTTTATCCATTAGCTGTGATATTACATGAAGGTGATTCATAGTTAAGTATACTGTCCTAAAGCCAGCTTGCTCTTTCGATTGATTCTCATCAAATATTCTTTCTAATCTGTTAGTAATGTTAGTAATCTAGTTGTAGATATGGGATAACAAGCTAATTGGTCTATAATTTCCAATTTCTGATTTATTTTCTTTCTTATGCAGCAGAACTATGATTGCATTATTCCACTCCTTTTCTAATGCATTTTGTGAAAAGTCTTGCCAGTTTTTGTGTCATGTCTCTTCCTCCCAATTTTAACAACTCTACAGTCACTTCATCTTCTCCCAGGGCTTTCTATTTCTTCATTTTCTTCACATGTTCTACCTCTTCAGGAAGGATATCGGGTATGTTGTATGTGTTACTAATTTGCAATCCATCTTCCTCCACTGCTGGCATCATTCCCTTGCTCCTTGTATAGTTCTCTATAGTAGTTTTCTGCTATTTGAATTATGCCCTCTCTGCTATTTATAAGTACACCATCGCTATTTTTCAGTTCAGTATCATTTGTCTTTCTGTATTACTGCTCGTGGCTGCTGATTTAAGTCCTTTGTTTTCCCACTTTTCTTGTATTAAATCTTCTTATGACCTCTCTGAGTCTCTTTCTAATGGCTTTGCATAACCCAGTATACTCAATTTTCTCCTTGTCAGTGTTTATCTTGCTCTTCATTTGTCGTCTTCGGTTCACCATGACTAGTGTTTCTTGACTAATTTTTTCTTCTTTGGATTTCTTTTTACCTATAGGTTTCTTGGGCTTTATCACTTTCAGAAAGTTGTAATATTCCTCATCGATATCTTGGTCCTGAGCAGTCTGCAGAAGTTCAAACTTGTTCTTAAGTTCCAGTACATACTGCTTTTTCTCCTCTTCTATTATCTCAAAGACTTCATATTATTTACTCAAGTCGTTTTTCCCTTTCTTTTCTTACATCTATATCAAGTGTGCATTTTACCACTCTGTGTTCACATCCAACATTTACCTTGTTCAGGACTGTAACATCATTCACAATATATCTTCTGTTAGTGAGGATGAAGTCAATTTCATTAGTTGTTAATCCATTTGGGCTCTTCCATGTCCACTTTCTGTTCACCCTTTTCTTGAAAAAGGTGTTCATTACTGATAATCCTTGTGATTCTGTAAATTCCACCTCTTTTATTTCTTTCACCAATTCCAAAATTTCCTATAGTTCCCCTTTTTGCATTGTTTGTCTCTTTCCAACCTCAGCATTGAAGTCCCCCATAATGATAGTGTAGTGAGTTTTTGGTTCATTTAGAAGGCTCTCAATTTTGGTATACATTTCTTCAACCTCTTCATCATCATGGCTCGACGTTGGTGCATAAATCATTATAACCTTTAGCTTGTATCTCTTAGAAATCCTGAGTAGTAGTCTTGACACCCTTGGTGATGTACTTTAGAATTCCAAAATGTTGTTTTTTATATCTTTATGGATCAGAAAGCCAACTCCACCTTCGCTTCTTTCACTGTTTCCATTGGTGTACAGCAGATTTCCACGATAAACTTATAAGTGATTCATTTCTTCTTCTTATTTCAGCCAAACCGATGATATTCCAATTCACATTTTCTAATTCCTTTTCCAGCTCTAATATCCTGTCTTCACCAATGAGCGGTCTCACGTTGTAACAAGCCAAGTTCAGTTTATGTGCATGGCAGCCAGCTTCCTCACTTTATTGCACTTAATTGTCATGAAAATTTGGGGTTTTTTTTGGAATACTGGTATCCTGGTTTCATAAATTAAAAATACCGAAATACCAGTATTATGATTTTGACCAGTATTGTGATATTTTATATAATATTTATATAATTTAAATAATATTTTAGTGGTTAGGCTACCTGTTTTCATTATTACCAGGCATATGGAATTCCTCTGCCTGGTTCTGTTAGCTATAAATTAGATTTTAAATATACTTTTTATCTTAATCTTTTTAGTCTGATTTGTTCTTAGCTTAGTTATGCAATAACCCCTATTTTATATTGGATTTGTGTTTAATACTTGCTGTAATTACCTACCTGTTCATTATTTCCACTCTTGATTCATGTTAATAGATTTTCATTTAGGGATATTAGGCTTAGTAGCCATGGTATACATAGCACTTCATGGTAGCTATTCCCTGTATATATCTGTTGATGGCACTTTGAATTAAGTCTATTCAACTACCCATACTATCCAGGGTTCCTTGTTCTATTCAATTTACCTTTCTTTACTGAATTATAAGGTACCCAATCTCATGGGATAGGCAGTTATTCTCAGTATGTCAGACTCTGCTACTCTTGCCTTTTGTGATTTTTGATTTCTATTTCTAATTTTTATACCCCACAATTGAAGAACAAGGTGCTATTTCTATCTTATTTCAATTAATTTTAATATTCCCTTTAAATTAAACTCCCTCCCACTATATACAGAATATGATTGGCTCTGACTTGTATATACTTGTGTAGGCCACTATTAGTTGGGCTAGTCAATAAGTGCCTAAATTACTGAAAGTATAAAAGGTGTGTGTGAAAAGTTTTAGGACTACATTCATAAAAAATCAAAAAGTTAAATCGAAAGTTAAATCACCATTTAATTTTGAAGATTAAATATTACCATTTTATGTACTTGATACATATCTTTGCACAGTCGTACAGCTTCTGGGTGGCTCTGCGGAACCCTGTTTAACTCACTTATTACATTGGTTTGGATCTCTGAAAGACTATCAAAATAACGCTTCCTTCAGGTGTAATTTCACTTTGCAGAAGAGAAAATTATCAGTAGGCACCAAATTCGATGCACTGTAATGCCCTTTATTGTGAGTAACTGCTTGACAACAATCACGTTGTGTGAAGGTGCATTGTCACGAAGGAAGAACCACTTACTTGACTATGCTGCTCTGGCCTAACATGCTAATTTATTTTCAACAGCCTGTCCTTCTCAGACAATTCTTTGTGCACAACTTCTTGCCAATCAAAAACAAAGTCACCAACTTCATTTTGGTTTGAAACTTTTTGAACCAGAGTTTCTTCGGCCTCTGTGAATTTTTCTCCAACCCATGCAGCTGACCATCTTTTTTTTTTTTTCAGGCTTGTACACAAAGCACCAGGATTCATCACCGGTTATGATTTAAAAAAAAAAAAAGAAAAGTCTGGATTAGTCTGCCATCTCAATCAAATCTTGACATGCAGGAACTTGTTCCTCTTTCTGTTCTGCCATCAATTAATTTTTTTTCAAATCTTTAAGAACAATTGAATACAAGGTATCCTTGCTGATGCCAAACGTTTTCAATGGTTGAGTTGATATGACTGGGATGGGCAACCACCCCCACGCATCATTAGAACATATAATGCCCTTCGTGGAACCACCCATTAAAGCAAAAAATGTTGGGTCGTGACAATGTTTTATGTCTACGAGCTGCACTCACCAATGCAACTGTTTCAGTTACACTTTTTCTAGCTTTAAAACAAAATTTTATCGCCACTCTTTGCTCAATCCTTGAATCCATGATGACGTGATTTTACAGTGCCACTTTAAATATGACTTTCCAATAGAACATCTTTGTGCACACTGATGAAACTTTGCAATGAGCCAGTTTAGACTTCATAATGAATAGTTTAAACAGTGGGCAATATATGGAACTGGTAGTATCATTTAAAAAATTTCTTAAAACTTTTCAGTCACACCGTGTAATATACTCCTAAACCAAGCTGGACACGTAGCCAACCTTTAGATCTATCTACAATTGGTAGATAAAAATCAGAAACAGGTAGCTACAGCGTATTATATTTCCAGTATTTTTGGTATCAGCCATTAATTCAACACATTCTATTAATAAATGACCCTGCACATTGTTTGGCTCATAGCACCAATACCTGGCTATTTATTTGCACCAGGAATTTCCTTCAATTTAGTCTCTATCACCCTTTCCCAAAAATCAAAATCAAAAGGAGGATTATAGTCTGTTTGCTTTGTCTTGGGAGCTTAACAAAAGCAACTGAGTTAGAAAGCATTTTAAATGTGTTGGTTCATGGAAGTGAGCTTTACATTACAGATGGGGTGAATTTTTTTGTAAAATTTTTCAAAATTGCAAAAACAAAAATCCTGTACCTAAATGCCTTTAAATATTAATTTTTTTTTTTTTTAAATTTTGACCCAACTGTCCAATAATGGAGTTAAATTATTGCCAAAAATAAAATCATATCTTTGAAAAAGAATTATAAAAAAATTCAAAAAAAAAATTTACAAAATTATGTACCAGGTACATAATCAGTTGCTGCCGATCTATTCTGAGACTGATAGTGTCACTGATAATGTCACAGCAGCAGCTGTTAAAAATGTCTTTACGGCAGGACCTCATTATGAAACTGGTACAGCAAAATAAAACATTCTGAAACTTGTACAGTAAAATAAATAAAAAAAGTATTGCTGCATTATTTTTATTGAAAAAATAATTTCAGTACAATGAAATACAACGAATGGAATTTTTCATTGTACTAGTGTACAATGAAATAATTCGTATAAAATATATTATACTATATAATATCAGTGTAGATACACCATAGTTTACCCATAAATTTGAACTGCGTATGCAGTGTAAGGCATCGTTTTAATTGTATCTCATATTGTGGCTGCCTTCATGAGATAGCTGGTATTGCACTACTTCAAACAAATAATGCTTCTCTAGTAGAGAAGACTACTGGGCGAAGGTAAAGAAAGCCTGCAAAAGTTCAATGAAATTTACCGGTAAAAGTACTTTGCCGTAACAGCATTTGTATTGTTGCTCGCTCGGTAAACAGACAGTGGGTGTTATCGGTCAGGGGTAGAAATTGAATCACATGAGAGATTGAAACCCTCCCGAAGTGGAGGTGGTAACTTGACTTTTTTCTTTAGAATCACTGGTGGACTAGTGAATAAACTGTTTATTAAGAAAAAAAAAAAAGAAAAAAAAAAAAAAGGTAAAGGAAGCCCACAGGAAAAGCACGGCAAACTTGGAAAAATTTTACCGGTGAAACTACGTTACGAATATTTTTTACGACGGCAGAATTTCCAATATGACTTTGTTCATGATTGAATTAGTTAATTCAATTAGTGATTCTAAAGAAAAAAAGGTCAGGCTACCCCCCCCCCCACTTCGGCGAGCAACAATACAAATGTCGTTACGGCAAAGTACTTTTACCGGTATATTTCATCAAACTTTTGCATGCTCCTTGTGCAGGCTTTCTTTACCTTAGCCGACTACTGTTATTTATTCTCAGTGGATACCACCACCCAGATGGCACTGTTTCAAAGCTGTTGGCCTGTCATCAGTGGGTGGGTGGGTGGGTAGGTACCCTGGTAACACAACATGCCATCACAGTTGCGAAGTGATTCCACAATATGAGAGATGCCAAATAGTAATATATTATGAGAGATGCCAAATGGTAATAATAATATATTAGAAGATGAAATGCACAAGGCATAGCATAATTTCTTATGGGTTTAGGTAATTAACTATATAACACTGGTGTAGATACACCATATTTTACCCATAAATTTGAACTACGTATGTAGTGCAAAGGCATCATTTTAACTGCCACAGTACTTGCCTACCCACTGATGATGAGGCCCATTAGCTTCTAAACGATCATCTGGGTAGTGGTATCCACTGAAAATAAATAACAGTAGTCTTCTTCTTCTCTACTAGAGAAGCGTTATTTATTTGAAGTAGTGCAATACCATCTATCTCGTTGTGAAGGCACCCACAATATGAGATACAATTAAAATGATGCCTTTACACTACATACATAGTTCAAATTTATGGGTAAACTATGGTTTTTTTTTTTTGATTTGGTAGTTGTTGGCGCATCAGCTTCTGTGGCCATATTGCACCTCCCAAGGTTTTTGCAGTACTTTGATCCAAGCCCGAGGCGGGAATCGAACCCGCGACCTTTGGGTTGCCGGGCAGGTACTTTACCCACTCAGCTAGCCCGGTCGGCGGTAAACTATGGTGTAGCTACACCGATATTATATAGTTAATTACCTAAACCCATAAGAAATTATGCCTTGTGCATTTAATCTTCTAATAAAATATATTATAATAACACTAAAATTGGTCTATGGTAACTGAAATGAGATATGTAATTTTGACACTCAAATGATTTTAATTCCCAAGTGAATACTCCATCGGCTGTCGTTCCACTACGTGTAGTATTTACTAAAGTATTTGATTTAATATCTAAATTGAAGACATCTTTCATAAATTTACAAAACTTCTTTCCAGCCTCAGAATTTAATTCTAGATTGAAATCACCAGCAAGAACTATAAGTATACGATTCAGTGGCTCTTCCAATAATTTTGCACCTTCAATGGAATACAGCATCAAATTGTTGTTTATGAATTTTTTAATTATATCTAACGACATCCCTAGAGTGATGTATATGACAATGATGAAAATAGATTCACTATTGAATTTGCACAAAGATCCACAAATGCCTCCAATTTCATCTGATACCACTGTTGTATTGCTGCTATTATGTTGTGCAAAGATATGTGGTGTACTGATGATAGCTGAACCTTCACATTGATATATCACAACACCACCACTACGACCCTCGGGGGAGCCTGTAACCCCTAGAGGGCGCGTCCCCAGGTGGCGGATCGGGGAATGCCTCCCATTGGGTGGTAGAAGGGAAATCAAATACCTTCCGCGGACCAACAGGTAGAAGTCCAACCTCTCTACGGCAATGGCAACCCTTTTTCCATGAGAAGTCAATTCACAGATTTAGACCATGCTACCGCGTACGGGGTAGCCGACGCGTCAAGCTCTACAGTCCGGGAACTTGATGGGAAATGTGCTACGAGGACAATCAATATCCTACAGCTAAACATTAATGGAACACAGAGGAAAAGAGACGAACTACAGAGTCTTTTACTTGAAAATGATGTTCACATTGCCTGTCTTCAGGAGACATGGCTGAACGACAAAATACAGCTGAACATTAAAGGTTACACTACGATTCGAAAGAATAGAGAGAATAAACGTGGAGGTGGATTAGCGTTCCTAATTAAAGACTCTGCTGTCAAGTATAAAGTTATCACTGCAGGGCAAGATACTGGCAACACAGAAGTCCAGGCTCTGGAGATCATCTCTCCAGAGCGCTCCTTCATCTTGGTCAATGTGTATCATCCCGATAACTCCTCCATCAGCCCCAATTCATTCAATGAAATAAGCATCATCCCAATAGACTCTGTTATTATGGTAGGAGACTTTAATGCAAAAAGTCCCACTTGGGGATCACCTGTCCTGGATGAAAAGGGACAGCAGGTAGAAGATATCCTAATTGATCTAGGTCTGATCATATTAAATAACAAGCAAAATACCTACTTATCAAGAACTACTGGCACGGAATCTGCCCTTGATCTCACAGCAGTCAGCTATCATATGTCAAGCCTTTGCAGCTGGAGAATCTTGAATAGTGCCATGAGTGATCATCGCCCCATTATAACCACACTTAAATTTCAAGTGGAGGAAGTTGACCAGAAAAAGAGATCATGGAACTTCAGAAAAGCAGATTGGACAGGTTTTACACAGTTACTGGACAAACTATGCTTAAATGAGCCTCGAACTGAATGTCTTGAAGAAAAGACTTCAAACCTTACAAAGAACATCACAATTGCGGCCAAGAGGTTCATACCCAGAGGTAAAAGGAAAAAACAGTGGGTCCCTTATTGGAAAGATCTCAACATTGATTCTTTGATTAAAGAAAGGGACCATTTAAACGAACTAGTAAAGACCAACAACACAAGCCTAAACAGAAACAGGCTTGCCGCAGCTACAAGAAAGGTAGAGGAAGAGATAGCAAAGGGTAAGAGTAAAAAATGGGCAGAATTTTGCAACAGCTTAGACCCAAGGAAAGATGCAAAGTATTGGAAAGTCGTCGGAGCCCTAAATAAATGCTCTTCTAGTACAACAGATCAGAATTCAAACATCATCAACTCTTCTGGTTCTGATGCAGATACAAACAAAGCGGCAGCAAATATGCTAGCAACACACTACTCCAACATCAGTAAATTATCCTTCAATAGGGAAGACAAGAAATTGAATAGAAGAGTTAGAAGACTTCTGACAGAGGCAAGAGGATACAAAAATGATGATATCTTTACTCAGGCTATAACTTGCCAAGAGCTTAAGACAGCGATCAGGAACATTGATGCAAGAAAATCTCCAGGCAGTGATCTAATTTTTGGGGAGATGGTCAAGCACTTTGGAGAAACCGCTACAAAATGCTTACTGGAAATAATAAACATAACTTGGCAAAAGGGAAAACTCCCCAAGGCATGGAAAACCTCAATCATTGTCCCCTTACTTAAGCCGGGGAAATCGCCCACCGAGTGTAAACATTACAGACCCATTGCACTCACTAGTATTCTCTGCAAAATCATGGAACGTATAATACATTCTAGAATTATGAATGAACTCACAAAAACGAAAATATTAAATTTCTACCAAACAGCTTACAAGAAACAACATGCCACAGAAGATCAACTCTTTTATCTATGTCAGTCAATCATAGACGGCTTGCAAGAAAACCCTTCAAAAAAGACTATTGCTGTCTTCCTCGACATGACATCGGCCTTTGACACAGTCTGGAGAAAGAAATTAATTGAAATAGCATACAAACATGGTATAAAGGGTAACGCCCTAATATGGATTGCAGACTTCCTAAGAGACAGAAAGATCAGAGTAAGATATAATGGGGCCTACTACAGGGACAGAAGAACATGGCAGGGAGTCCCGCAAGGCTCTGTTCTCAGTCCCCTGCTCTTCCTGCTATACACTAATAACGTCCATCAACATATAGACGAAGACACCAAGATTGCATGCTATGCAGATGACATAGCAATATGGCATACCAGCAGAGACATGGCAAAATCAGAAATATCCATAAACAGATCACTAAAAGGAATTGTGGACTGGGCAAGAGAACTGAAATTACAGATAAATCCCCATAAAACTAACCACACAGTTTTTACCACAGACAGAAGCCGCAGAAAGAACTTTAACCCAGCTATCGCTATAGACGGCGTGCCCACTTCAAAAATGGATAACCCAAAATATCTGGGTATAACCCTCGACACAGAACTACGTTTCACCAAACACATTGAAAATAGCTCCAACAGAGCACTGAAGAAGTTAAACATCCTAAAAAGCTTATGTGGTACGAACTGGGGAGCAAATCCGAAAACACTTAAAACAACTTATACCTCACTTATCAGGGCTAATTTGGAATATGCAGCACCAATATGGGTGCATGCTTCTGAGTCTGCACTTGGAAAACTGGACAGGATCCAAGCAAGAGCAGCCAAAATAATCATCGGGGCTGTTTCGTCTACAAACAACACCAAAGCAGAGCGGGAATGCGGCCTTCAGACACTAAATCAAAGAAGAAGATATCACACAATTAAATTCACTAATAAGGCTAACAGCAGAGATATTGATCATATCTCCCGTAGGACCTTTATAAATTGGAACTGCAGGTCAAGACTCAAAAGGTCATCTACCATGAAATACGATAAGGAAATCAGAGAAAGTCTTGATCTTGAACTCACAAAATATGACATACTTCAAGAGCCCACCTTACCATCTTGCATCCCCCAAGATACCACAATAAACTTGGATCTCGTGGAACACTACACAAAAAAAGAAATCGAGACCATTGTCAAAGCTATAGGAATCAAAACAATTGAGACTTATTCGAGGCGTGACTTAGTACAGATGTATACCGATGGATCCTCTGACGAGACGATCCTCAAGGGCGGAGCAGGCATACACACCACCCTGACAAATACTACAAAAATGCAACAAAGCATAGGTGCAGGCAGCATCGCCTCTAACTTTACATGTGAGCTAAGGGCAATCCTTGAGGCCCTAAATAGTTATATTTCACTAAGAGACATAGACAGAGCCAGAGGGCTTGTAATCTTCTGCGACTCAAGAGCGGCCCTGCTGGCAATAAAACATGGACGCACAGGACTCACACAGGACATTCACCGACATTTGGAGACAGTTCATCAATTGGGAAAGAGCTGCACACTACAGTGGATGCCTGCGCATGTGGGTATAGAAGGAAATGAGGCGGCCGATAAACTGGCAAAAGAGGCAAGAAACTTAAATCACAACACCTCAAAAACCATAACTCTAGATGATGCTAACGCCATCGCCAGACACAGACTCAGACAGAAACATATAGAAACTGATCACCAAATCTGCGAGATTAATGCAAATAGGAACATCACTAAGACCATTGCCAGACTGAGAACTCGACACATGGCAGGCATGAAAATTAGTGCGGATGGTACCAGAACTTATAAACTTTGCAGAAACTGTCCGAAAGAACAGCTTACTCCGGAACACATCTTCAGCTGTCCTGCAATTCAGGCGACTTTGCAAAGCATGGACGAATCCCCTTTTCAGGGAGAACTTTATAACGAAAAGATTGTGGACTTAGCTAAAGCAGTGATATCAGCGCATGGTTCAATTTGACTTCAAATGGACACGACACCAACCAACCAACCAACCACCCACCACTACGAACATCAGACTTTTTAAATTGAGTCACACATTGGAATGGTTTAAGTAATATGTTCATCATATATTACTTAAACAATGATTCACTTAATATCAATATTTTGGACTGCTATAAGATTGTGTCCATTTCAATATCTCGAACATGGGCCTGTAAACTTTGTACTTTCATTGACGATATAGATATGCCACTTTGTATGAAACCTTGCAGTTCATCCTGTAGAGGTGGTAGCTTATTATTTTTCAAGTGATCTAGTTCAGCACGAAGTTCTATATTAATAGTAGCTTTGATGGGATGAAATGTGAAATCGTCGTGGGGATTTGTAATATATAAACCTTGCAATGAGGTCACTCGAGTTAATGCCACGTATACAAGTTGCTGTTGATGATCTATCTCATAATTATTTACGACTTTGTTGAAGGTCCCTCCTTGAGATTTATGTATAGTCAAAGCACAAGCACATACTAAAGGAAATTGTGTATGTCTACATGTTAATTTCCTATTGTTCTTGAATGGAATCTTAGTTGATCATTTTACAATTGGTAAGGATTGACTAGGTAAATGTTTATCTTTCACATATTGTTTATAATGAGATTGACAGTTATGTCCTATTTTTGACTCAAGAATTTTCATCCATACTCGTTTAACTGTTTCATCATCCTCAAATTCGAAATATAAAGTACCAATTGCACCGTTTACCAATTCATTGACCACATCTATATTTGTAGTAATCATGTACGGTTTTCCTTTCAATAATGGTGGAGTGTATGGTAGTCCAACAATTTCAGTTACTGACATTTTATGAATTTTATTTCGAATCCCTTGCGGACATAAATTAGTAGCATCTTCTTTGGTAACAAATTTCGATTCTATAATTTTAAGTTAATCTGGTAATAACGCTTCTCCATTGCCTATTTTTGTAAGAATTTTAGAAAATGTACAATCGGACTGTCGAACAATTTGTACTAATTCCCAAAATCTCTAATAACTTGTTTATAAATTACTTCGGCACCTCCGTAGCCAGGTAAGCAAGAGCAGCAGTGCGTAGCACACGCTTCTTGATTAGACCGGTGTTCGAGCCCGTGACCACCAAATATGGAGGATGCGGAAAGGTCAAGGAATGACCACCGCATATCCCCAGAGCAATATGGCCCTAGTTGCTAATGCTCCTAAAAACCAAATAATAACATAACATAAATTCCTTCGATTCCAATATAGAATGAGCAGTTAGCTGTTATTCCTACTGATTTATATGTAATTTACAGATTTTCGCAGTACGCATTTGCATAATTTTAACTGCCATATATGTTGGGGAGTTACTCCCCAACATATATGACAAATGTTGGGGAGTTACTCCACGATGATCAGATCTACGAATTTCACTCGATGCCATCATAAAGGGAGTAATTTTAAATAAATTTTTAAATTTTTGTGCATGTCCCAAATATACAGCTAGAAAAGAAAGTTCTTCTGCATATATATCAAATATGAAACTTGTTGGAGATCGTTTCTGACCCAGTGATATACATGAATATTTATCTTCAGACAATAATAATGTTTCTTGTTGAATTAACAATAGTTCATCATCATTGTTGACAGGTTCCACAATTTTATCTGAATGTTTCTGTTGACTATCATCATTTGTCCCCAAGAAATCGTCACTCACTTATGCTGTAGAATTTAAACAAAGGTGAATTTATCAAATACCGTAACCATATTTTCACTATTTTCTTCTGCACACATCCTTGTAGATATGATTTATGTATGAGTTTTTGTTTTATATGTGCATTAATGGCATAATCGTTTTTGTAATTAACCAAGAAAAGGTCATTTCACATTTTCTTGGTTTACCAGAAATGTGCTTACAGCTCAAGCTAACTTGTAAACGACTAGAGAAATACATTTCTATGATATAATATGCATTATTATTTGTATAAAGTTGTCTCAAAATAAAAATGCAATTTTGTAGTTAATGTTGTCTGACACTTAGCCAGTGGTGGGATTCAGCCGGTTTGTGCAAACCTGTTCCTAAAATTTTCTGAGTTTGCTAAACCGGTCACTAAAGGCTGTTTCACACCGAACAGCATGTGAGCTGCATTACTTTTCGTTTATGTTTGGTTTTTCTTTTTACCTTGAAAAGGGGGAATAAGGTCATAGAGAACCGGGTTTTAAAATTTTTGGTTCCCACCACTGGGATAAAAAGCTATGTTATCCACATATCTGTCCCTATTAGACTTAGGAAAGCAAAAAGGTAGAGGAAAGTAATAGTAAGAGAGGAAACATAAATGCCATCGAAAGAGGAAAGGGACAGACTCCTCACTCATAAATAGGCAATGCTTCCCCATTGGGGAAGTTACCTATACTCAGTAACTTGGGCAGCATCAAGCACCCACAGACAGCACAGTTTCGAGGCTTATTGGCTTCTCTTCGGTGGATGGGCAGGTACCTTGGTGTTGCAATGATGAAAATCCAGTTATGAAGTATAACTCCACAATATGAGAGATGCCTGATGGTGTGCAAGTAGATTAAACTTAAAAGCATTTTAGGGCTAAAGCCTCAGGTTGTATAGAAGTTATACTGACATACAAGTTAGTGCAAATTCATCATTTTAGTACACAGCAACTACTGAAGTGCTTTAGAATTGACATCATTTAGCATTAGCATTAGTAGAGGCATTTGATGCAAGAAAGCAAGCTTATGCAGCATCAGCCAAAAAAAAAAAAAAAAAAAACCACTTCCACTTCACCCCTCTGTTCGTTCAAAATACCTGTCCAGCTGAGCCTTAAACTTATTTAGGCTATCAACCTCCACCACAAGGGATGGCAGTCTGTTCCACCAACCAACCACCCGCTGGCTTTAAGTATATCTCATATTGTGGATACCTTCCTAATGAGTTTCCATGATATTGCACTATCTCAAATAAGTAACACTTCACCAATGGAGAAGACGATTGTTACTTATTCTAGGTGGATACCACCACTCTGATGGCACCATTTTGAAGCATATTGGCTTCTCAATGGTGGATGGGCAGGCACCCTGGTGTTGCAATGATGACAATCCAGTTATGGATTGTCATCATTGCAACATAACTTCACAACATCTCTCATATTGTGAAGTTATGAAGTATAACTTCACAATATGAGAGATGCTTGCTGGTATGCAAGTAGATTAAACTTAAAAGCATTTTTGGGCTAAAGCCTCAGGTTGCATGGGTCAACACTAGGGTATCTGCCCACTCACAGTTGAGAAGCCAATTAGCTTTGTAATGTTGCCATCTGGGTGGTGCCAGTTCTTAACTACTTTAATAGTTGCTGCATACTACAATGATGCATTTTGACTAACTTGTACATTAGTTAACTTCTGCACAACCCGAGGCTTAGCCCTAAAATGCTTCTTTTAAGTTATCAGCACATTCAATAACCATCTATTCATTTGCTTTATTAAGTATAAATTCGAACATAATTAATAAAAACATTATTCAGGCTTGAGTAGGCATAGTAGTGCATACATTCTTTTATAGTTGAAACCTCTTGCATATTTAAATAATCAAAAAAAAAATAAATAAATAAATAATAATCCCAATCAAAATTTCTGCTTCTTCAATGCTTAGCTAATGATTAACAATGTAAAAAAATAATCAGTAATGAAACAACTGACAAACTCTGATGGCATTTTTTCACACAAGAAAAAAAATCAAGAATGTTATTGTTATTTTAAATGCCATGTTAGTTTCCTCGTGTCCTCCTACCCATCCACACTGCAAATTATCCTCCAACAAGCATGATGAAGTGGATGGACTACATAATAATTAGTGAAGAATGTTAATCGGAATTTATATTAAAATAGAGTCAAATTGTGATGAATGCAGGAAACATAAGTATTTTATTGTGGGGATGAAAACAGTAATATCAATTTAAATTAAATTGGAAAGGGCCTCTGTCTCTGGGATTCATTTTAAGATATAAATTTTTTCAGTAGTACCGGAGAGACGGATAAAAAAAAATGAGGTTTAAGCAAAAAATCCTTTAATACTGGTAAGTTAAGCAAAACAAAACAAAATAAATAAATCTACCAAAAGCTTTTGGATTTGTGTAGGCCTTCTTTAGTTGGGAAATTATTATTATAAAATAAAGAATACCAGGTGCCCAGTCATGGTGGTCATGTGAGGTGAAACACATGCAGGAAACAATCAGTTGGAAGTACAGACTTGTGGTTTTAACTTTAGTGTTTGAGTATGAAGCGTGTGCCAATGCTTATCATTCTGGATGATAAATACTCCCATGATTGGATGGATGTGTCGTCCTTTATTTCGGTTAAAGGCAACTGATCAACAGGAAATGTGGAGCGATTCCAGCCAGATGTGGTGACGGTAGTGTCGGGAAGACCAGAAGTGCTCCATGATCACCGAGTGTTCCAAATCTGCGGACCGGATTGATCTCTCATGATCAGAGATGCGATCTTGGAGCCTCCTGCCATTTTCTCCAACATAGTAGCCAGTGCAGTAGTGGTGGGAAATGCAGTAAACTGGACCGCTTTGCAAAAGGTGGGGATCAGTGTTTTTACCCTTGAGAGGACGGACCTGGTAAATAGCTGCAAGCACTAACCCATTGACCAGTCAGATTTTAGAGAGCTGTTGTGACATGCCCGGGTAGTGGTGTATAATGGCAGTTGAGGTAGTGCCACCGCTACGTGGGGCCCTAGGGTGTGCTGTGCGGTCATGGGCCTGCAGGTCACACTAATCTAGGGCACTTGCAGGGATCTGCTTTTATTTCAATAATCTCATTGCATCCTTCATCCACTGAACTGTAATGAGTCCAGGTGTGGGTGAGTAGGGTTTGCAGGGTACCAAGAAGCTGGCTGTGAGCTTGCTGACCAGCAGTTAGTGAATTGGTCAGCACTCTTTGGTTTGCAAAAGTTTTTAACCACATGCCCTTGCATCGAACAAGAGAATCTAAAAATGGGAGCATATTGCCTAACTCCAGTTCAATGGTGAATTGGATAAAGGGCGACAGAGAATTGAGGTGTCATAAAAGTCAGTCCGCTGATCAGCGGGGAATGACGACAAACACATCATCAACATAGTGACCAAAAAGGATATAGGATCTGGCAAATCCACAAACACGCAACTCTCCAGCTCTTCCGAGCAATGTTTTAGCATTAGAATTAGTAGAGGCACACAATTCAAGAATTCAAGCTTATGCAGCATCAACCAAAAAATAAATGAAACGTTCCCATTTCACCCGTCAATTCATTCCAAATACCTGTCAAGCTCAACCTGAAATTTATTTAGGCTATTTGCTTCCACAACAAGAGATGGAACCCTATTCCACCAATCAACTACTCGCTGGCTAAAGGAAAATTTCTGCATATCTATTCTACAACTATCTTTCCTCAATTTCAAACTGTGCCCGCCTCAGGTTCTTAGTCTGAGCAAGAGGAAGAATCCCATACCCATTCAGCTTACTCAACCCATTCAAGGCCTTATACACCTCAATCAGATCACCTCACAGGTGCCTACTCTCCAGGCGCTGCAATTTACAGAACTTAAGCCTTTCTTCATAAGAGCACCCCTTTGTTCCCCTCACCAATCTTGTTGCCCTTCTTTGTACTCGTAATAGCAACTCTATATCCTTCCTAAAATGAGACCTCCAGATCTGTACACAGTACTCTTGGAGTGGCCTGACCATTGCCTTGTATAACGGGATAATCACCTCCCTGTCGCTGCTAGCAAAATTCCTATATATCATTGACAAGATTCCATGACCTGCCCTGTCGGCCCATCTGCACTGTTCAGCAAACTTCATATTTGGCTGCACAATTACCCCCAGGTCTTTTTCACTTTCCACTTCCCTGAGTGCAGAACCATCCAGTTGGTACGTTTCTCCTTGGTTATCGCTACCCATATGCAGTACTTTGTGCATTTGTCAATGTTAAACTTCTCGGCCCATTTTCGCAACTTATCTAGATTCAGTTGGAGTAGCATACTGTCTTTACTGTCGTTAACAACCCTGCCAACCTTTGTATCATCTGCAAACTTGGCCATTAAATCTGGTATACCTTCATCAATATCATTGATAAATATACAAAACAACAATGGGCCCAACACCGAACCCTGGGATACTCCACTAACATTTGTCCACGAAGAGCAGTGTCCATTGATTACCACTCTGTCATCTCCTACTCAAAAAATTAAATTTAATTTTCTGTTCATACTCCGGCACGACAACTAAATCAGTAGAGTTTACAATAAATCATCAATACAAATATGTATCATATTTAGTAGTCACGGGCTTGAACTGCGGTCCACTCAAGGAACGCATGCTATATACTCTCGCTCCTAATCACTCGGCTACATCAGGCCTTTATCCATTGTAGCAACTTACCCTGAATGCCATACCTCTCCAATTTATACAGCAGTCTTCCATGTGCAGTATCAAAAGCTTTCCTGAAATCCAAGTATATGATATCAAAATTATTTTTGGCATTCAGTTCCTTTGTGACCACATCATAGTATCCAATCAAATTGGTCAGACAAGACCTCCCTTTAACAAACTTAACTATTACTGCATTCTTGTCTAGATGATTCGGCAATGCTTCTTTAACTAGTGATTCCATTATTTTCCCCAGAACAGAAGTTCAATTAACAGGTCTGTAGTTACTTGTGTCACCTTTTGAACACCTGAATTGGTGATACATTTGCATACCTCCAGTCCATGGGGACTTTCCTCGAGTCCAAGGAAGCTCTCATAATTATGGCTAAGGATCTGCTTACTTCCTTTGCTGCCTCCTTTAATATAACTGGATAGATCCTGTCCACCCCAGGTGCCTTACTCGTGTTTAACTTCAACAATTTCTCCTCCACTTTGCTCTCAGTTATTATAAAATCACATAGCTCCCTGTTAGCGTTTAATAAACTTCTGGCACTCCCCTCATAGAATGACTCCTTATGTGTGACTGTAGATGCAAAATACTCATTCAGTTTGCCAGCTACCTGAGCATGATCATCAATAGTTAACCCACCTATGTTGAGTTGTCCAATCTGATTCATCCCTTTCCTTCTAGAGTTTACATAAATAAAGAACTCTTTGCTGTTTTTGTTTGCATCCTATGCCAAAGATTTCTCGTAATCTGCCTTTGCCTGCCTAAACTCCTTTGTGACTTGATTACAGACTAGTTTATACCTGCCATAGGATTTTGTGTCACATGATACTTTATATGCATCCCATACATTCTTTTTTCTCTGCCACGAGCCTCATTAATTCGTCTGACATCCATTTAGGGCTGAACCTTGAACAGTATTTCTTAGTTGGAAAGAAAAGCCTAGTAGATTCGTAGCCTCCAAAATTAAGTCCCTGAAGGCTTCTCATTTAGAATCCAACGTTGGTAACATTTTCTTACGGGCCCACAGGAAAAAGTGCTTGCAGCTACCAAGCAGGAAGTTTTAGTCCCTCCTCTCGAGGGGAAAAATGCCAATCCCCCACCCTTTGGCGAAGCGGTTCAGTGTACCGCATTTCCTGCTATGACTGGACTGGCTGCTATGTCGGGGAATCTTGCAGGAGGCTCCAAGATCGAATCTCCGAACATCAGAGAGAGCAATCCATTCTGCATATTCAGAACACTCTGTGATTGCGAAGCACAGCCTTGATCCTTACCGGCACGTTGAAATTATTGACCAATTCTGACACTGTTGTCCAGGTGCCTTGAACCAAAATAAAGGAGGGCATCCATCCCATCATGGAAGAAGTTATCCTCCAGAATGATAAATGTTGGCAGACACTTCATACTCAAACACTTCACACTCAAACACTACCACAAGCCTCTACTTCCAACTGATTGTTACCTGCACCCTTGTCATACGTTTCACCTCACATGACCACCATGGCTGGGTGCCTGGTATTCTTCATTTTATAATAACACTCATTTCCCAACTGAAGAAAGACTACACAAGTCCGAATGTTTTTGGTAGATTTATTCATTTTGTTTTAATTAACTTACCAGTATTAAAGGATTTCTTGCTTAAACCTTATTGTTTTTATCTGTGTCTCCTGTACTACTGAAAAAATATATATCTAAGAATTTAAATTAAGTTAGATTTATGAAACACTAGAATCACAAAATTAAATACAGCAAATTAATTAATGCCATTAACAGGGTTACGGGTAAGGCAAGTAGATTCCTTGAATCAGGTTTGTTACCTGCAGGTTACCCATAATGTGGGTTGGGTTTCAGTAATTTTGTGCTTTGCAGGTTGGGTGTAGTTCCAGTTTTTGAATATAAATAATTTATCAAAATAATGCCAAAAAATTATCATACTTTATAATATAATTCAAAAAGTAACTGTTTTTATTATTATTATTTTTTTCCTACATATTATTATTTGTTAAATTATCAGGTATGTAATTTATTTTTATTGTGCAATTTTTGAATTACACAAAATACTAATTCACCACTTTATAAATTGTGTTAATTTATCATTTTTCATTTTATTTATCACTTTATCACTTTTCTTTATAAATATGTGAATTTTCCTAAAAGGCAAGATTAGTTTTCTAGATAAAATTATTATCTTTAACTTCCCCATCTCAATATCGCACTGGCAAACACATGAAAAGTAGAAAAAAAATAAATAAAAATTCTTTTTTAATTTTTGAATTATTTTTGATTATGGTGCTATTTTGTTGTTGTTATTGTTATTGTTTTGCAATTGAGAAGTGCAATAAAATATTATGAGTTTGCACTAAAGTGCTGGAGAATTATAAACTGAATTGACATAAAATGAAATCTTTCAGTATAAAACTGAAAGATTTCATTCAACATTAATAGGGTCCAAATAATTACACCAAGTTTGTAGGACTACATTGCGTCATTGAAAATTCAAAATTACTGTAAAAAACTAAGCCTAATTTTTTACTGTTTCTTAAAATTATTTTTATAAAATGTCTATTCATATTCAAATACTTTTGAGATATAAATATGGATATAATGATTTCACGAGATTTTAATTTTTATGGCCCACAGTCAATTTAGGCCATAGTAATAGTAATCATGGCATGTGATGCAAGAAAGCAAGCATATGAGCTTATGTAGCATCAGCCAAAAAACAAAAAAAAAAAATTTACACAACCATTCCCTCTAAATGTTTGTCCAGTTCTTCCTTAAGTTTATTTAACCTATCAACTTCTACAACGACAGATGGAAATTTGTTCCAGCGATTAACCACCTGCTGGCTAAAGGCAAATTTCCGCACATCTATTCTACAGCTGTCTTTCCTCAATTTGAATTTATGCCCTCTTAGGTTTGTAATCTGAACAAGTGGAAGAATCCAATCAGAATTCAGCGTGCTCAACCCATTCAAGACCTTATATACCTCGATCAGATCACCTCGCAGGTGCCTAGTCTCCAGCCACTGCAATTTGCAGAACTTAAGCCTCTCTTGGTAAGAGGAAGCTTCATTCTCCTCACCAATCTTGCCCTTCTCTGTACACGCTCAAGAAAATCTACATATTTCCTAAAATGAGGCCTCCAGATCTGTATGCAGTACTCAAGGCGTGGTCTGACCATTCCCTTATACAAGTGACAATCATCCTGCTAGCAAAATTCCTGTACATCATTGACAAAACCCCATGACCTGCTCTTGCAACCTGTCTGTAATGTTCAGAAAACTTCATATCTGACTGCACAATTACTCCCAGGTCTTTTTCATTTTCTACCACTCTAAGGGTAGTACCACACAGTTGGTATGTTCCTCTGAGGTTACTTCTACCCATATGCAGTACTTTGCATTTGTCAATGTTAAACTTCAGTTGCCACTTCTCAGCCCATCTTTCCAAATTTTTTAGATGTTGTTGCAGTAGCACACTGCCATTACTGTCATTAACAACCCTGCCAACCTTTCTTTCATCTGCAAACTTCAACACTTCACAAGGTATATGAAGATATAAAATAAAGAATATGTAATTAAGAAAAAAATAATGAGTATTCAGAACCTGAAAGTGAAGTTGGAGGTTGGAAGGAGACAATTAGTGGATGCAATCCTCCATATTTCTGCTTATTATATTGTATCATCGGGGTCGACATGGTAGGTAACATTTTAGGATAGATAGTTTTATATGGTCTCCATGAAGTGCATACTTTTCCTGTGATACAGAACTGGAGGAATTTAATTCTTTCTATTCTTGCCAATAGCAAATGAAAGAATTTTCTACATCTGGATTTCTAATCTGAGAAAGAAGAAGTATACAGCCGAAGCTGGAAACTTGATTTTTTACTCACAACAACTTACCAAAAATTTGTAAAACTAATTATATTATGAATAGGTTTCTTTTTTTTCCGATTTAATTGTTTTGTATCTGTATGTATTACATACAAGAGGGGTTCTCAACCAGGGGTGAATTCCCTGCCTGGGGGGGTTATGTTTTCGGGGAAAACTGGGACCACAGATTGACAGACTCAATCTGTTGGAATATTGATCTTTCTACATACTACAATTCTACAGATTGTACATAATCTACAGGACATCACACTTTATTGAATGTTGCATATTCAATGTTTATTATATTAAAATTTAAAAAATTTTAATATAATAAACCTTGAGCGATTGAAAGGGGGTCGTCTGGTCCAATGAATCATGTTTCCTGTTGCACCATGTGGACGGCCGAAAATGTGTGTGTTGTTCACCCAGGGAAGTGATGGTGCCTGGATGCACCGTGAGACGAAAACAAGCTGGTGGCGGTGTCATGCTTTGGGCAATGTTCTGCTGGGATACCCTGGGTCCAATCATCCATGTGCCAGGCACTCTGACATATACCACCTACCTAAACATCACTGCTGACCAGGTACATCCTTTTATGGCAGTGGTCTTCCCCTCTGGCAGTGCTGTCTTTCAGCAGGATAATGCACCATGCCACACTGCCCAGATTGTTTGAGACTGGTTCGCAGAACATGAGAAAGACTTCCAGGTATTGTCCTGGCCTCCAAATTCCCCAGACTCAACCCCATTAAGCATCTGTGGTTTGTGTAGGAACAGTAACTCCGATCTGCAGTGTCTCAACCACAGACCTTACAGGAGTTAAAGGAACTGCTGATTACATGTTGATACCAGATACCACAAGACACATTTAGAAATCTTGTAGCTTCCATGCCTCGCCATGTATGAGCTGTTTTGGCTGCACGTGGAGGACCAACATCATATTAGGTAGGTAGTCATAATGTTTTGGCTTATCGGTGTATATATATATATATATTTTTTTTATTTTTTTTATTTTTTTTTATCGCAGGTACAAACAATGTGGGTCAGGTGTGCAAGTCTAATACAGTGGGCCCACACAGGACTAAAGATTAGATGCTATCCTGCTTCTATGAACCTAATCACCCCTATATCAAAACAAAAATGAATAAATAAAATAATTGTTCATTTGTTAACTCTGAAAATAATAAAATTTTCAGAGTTCACAAATGTGCTCTAATTCTTTCTTTTTTGGTATTTTTGTGTTATTATTCTAGTAGCACTTGTTCTTTGAGGTCTGGGCATGTGTCTCTTTGGGCAAGGAGCTGCATGTTCACTTCTCCGATGATGAGTGTTGCATTGGTTCTTCTCTTTTCTTAATCTTATTTTTATATTTATTTTTTTATTTAATTACTTTTGTTTTGATACAGGGTAGTTAGGTTCATAGAGGCAGAAAAATACCCTGCCTTACCTATAACTCTATTAACAGCATTATTTAATTTGCTGCATTTATTTCACAGTTCAAACGTTTTTTAAATTTAATTTCATTTAAACACAAATATTTGTTTTTACTGCATTTGCATTTTTTAATTTTTGGAAAGCACATAATGAAAACGCATATGCTTGCAAAGAGTGTCTTGTTTCCTCTGCTAGCTATGCACACTCTGAGATTTGTATAATAATAATATAAGACAAAATGGTCTTTACAGCAAGAATAGTGTTTTTTTTTGTTGATGCTTTCCAAAATTCTTTCAAAAAGTACAGTGCAATGCTAAAAACAAACTAAAATTAACCATTTCAGCAGTTTTGAATGCCCTAATAGAAAATTACTTTTATTTATTATTCTCCAAATAACCTCACTAAGTATGGTATTTAGGTATATACTTACAGGTTATAAATTTTGTAACAATCTTTGTGCTTGGAATCTAGAAATCTATAAAATAAAGTTAAATATAAATTAACAAATATATACTGTGTGTACACATATATAAGGTATCAAGAAAATTGTACGTAGGTCTGACATGAAACAATTGTTCATAAAAGACTATTGCAAATGGAATATACTGTACTGCACTGTGAGACTAAGTTGTAGAAAAATTGCCATCAGTATTTATATCATATATTCAGATATGTATAAAAGGGAAAAGAACTAAGAATCAAGCATGGAATAACGAGTTAAATTGTCTGTTCACAAAGCTGCAGTGTGGGGACGAATGTGCATCTACCATGCTGAGCCAAAATCAGTCAGTGTTATTCCTATTTCGTTCTTTCCTAACATTGATTATGACAATACTATAAAAAAATGCAAGAAGCAATGTGTAAGTCACCCAAAGAAGCATCTATGGGTGGATCCCATAAAGAATGATCTATCTGGCAATGACAGTGACATTGATGTGTGATTCAGTTTCTGAACCTGTTCTAAGTCCCCTTAGGGTAGTAGCCCGAATCCAGCCAGTTCAGAATGTGGTGGTATTGCTATTCTACTCATACATGTATGCCATTAGTATGTTGTTATTTAACAAAATGATTATGAAATGAATTAAAAATACCAGAACACAAGTACTATTGTTACAATCAAAAGTGTAAGCATTTTAGATGCACTAAAAATGAGCAAAGTGAAACAAATAATTCTGCATCACCCATTAATTGCTTCCCTGTGTTTGTTTATACATCAGTAATAAAGCAGAATAGACTCCTATGACAATATCAGAGTGGTGAAACCTTTACACATACTGAAACTGTGCTGTAAGAACATAGTAGTAGATCACATGGATGTATGCAAATCACTTGCTATAGTGGTACGTGGCTGGATGCCAGAGTCATGACTTGCCTATTTAAAGACTGCAGTCAAGAATAATTATCAGAAAAGTTGTCTCCATTTATTAGAATCAAGTTTTGTAATAAACTCAATATAAACAAGTATTATAAAATGTATCTACTGTGCAGCAAGTCTGTTTGTTACACTATCTGGTATGCCATAATCATCACACGAGAGAGAGAGGGAGAGAGAAATAGGCAAGCACATTACCAGGTGATACCAGTACTACAGGTCACCCACACTGTGCAAAACCATAAGTGAAAGAGGAAATACTGGCAGTGATAGCATACTATTCTACACAGAATATATTTGCTCTTCAGGAAGTTTGGTATTATTCACAAAAACACATCTGTACATAAAATATGCATCCATTTTACTATGCGGGAGTAAAAGATTTGCTGCCCACCTGGTGACTGCTGACCAGATCTAGATCTGCAAGTGGTTGCTGCAGTAACATGCTGGTATAATGAATAATGTGGAGCAAAAAAGCAGTATAGCTTGCCAAAAAGGGAATGTTCAACTACTGCAACACCATGAACAGTAACATGGCAAGCCTCATCACACATTGGAATGATAACATCAAAAATACAGTGGGGCATTAACATATTGCATGGAACTTTAGCAATATCCTGTTTGCCATATCTACCCCCAAATCATTTGAATTCCAGAAATTATGCATTTCTCAAAACATCCATGAAAAAGCTACCAAATGGTCAGCCTTCATTGAATCAGTATGTGATGTGGTTCTAAACATTAGCACATTCTGGAGACAGACAGACATCAGAGTACTTAGACATAGCATTCTCCCTGATGGACTGGATGTGGTGGTCCCACATCATGGCCACTACTGTTTCCTGACCTTAACCTCCTGGACCTTTTTCAAATGAAGATATTTAAAGGAATCATGGAATACATGTCAGCTAACTGAATGTTGATACAATGATACAAAAAACATGAGATTTTTTTTGTATCACTGTTTTGATGCAGGAATGTATCACATTAAGACGGTAGGGGTTTTACTTTGTAATGATGGCATGTTCAAATTATCTGATAATTAAACCTATTATTCAATGCCTTGTCCATTATTCCATTCCTTTTGTACACACATGTATGATTGGTTGGTTGGGTTTTATTGGCGCATTAGCAACTAAGGCTATAATGTGCCAACACACATGTATGAAGATACCATATGAAGCACCATGAACACTACTAGCTGTTCTTCTCCACAATGCAGCCTTACAGAACAAATACTGAACATTCCATTTGTAATGGTCATTCACCATGTATCATTCCAAGCTGTGCAATTTTCTTGATACTGTGTAGGTATATGTCAATATGAGTGTGTTAGATTAGCAAAGCGTAAAATCCAGGAATTGTACAGAATGCCTTTAAAGTATAAAATAAACTTTAAACTTTTTTTATATATTATACTTTTTTTTTTTTGATATTGTATTTATCACTTATAGATCTTGCTCCAACTTTGCTATGAGTTTCCCTGGTATTGTAGTACAATTTAACAGTAAAATAAGCAGGGAGTAGTATTTCCACATACACTATTGTATAAAGTTGGAAACTATAATTTATGTACATAAGTTTCATGTATGTAATTGATGTAGTAGAGTTTTAGGAGCATCAGTGACTAAAGCCATATTACTGCATAATGAACCACAGTTACTGACTTTTATACAAGGGCATATGGGGAAATACAACTTCCTCCTATATCTTGCTCCTATACCATTAGAATTCATTTTTAACAAAAATATATTAGGGGATAATATTTCCCTAATATTCCCATATAAAAATTGAAAACTGATTCAATTAAGTTATTTCACATCCCTGCAAATTCCTTTATGGCAAGATGAGGGGGAGGATAGTACTACTCAATATACTTTTGTATAAAAGTTGGCAACTATGTTGATTTATATAAGAATATCATATAGCGATAAGAAAAAAAAAATTTCAAACTTTGCCACGCATTCTATACAATACCTGTATTCCACAATTGCTGGTAACATGCACAGTATGACTAAAAGTGTTTGAACACCCCCCCCCCACAAATATATTCAGAAGTTCCATGCACTAAACGCATATCAATAAAAATCTTGTGACTCTGCCTGTGCAGCAGCAGCAGCAGTATGTTAGAAGCTAGTATGAAGAATGGGTGTTTGGATGCCACATAAGTAACCTGTGTGTGCAAATGTGATTCATTCATCTGACTCACAAAATCCACTGTAGTGAATGTTATTCAAAGATGGAAATCCACAGGTGACACCTCAAAAAAATAGGCCTGACAGCCTCAGAGAACATGTTCAGTGAAATATAAAGCAGGTAGTTTGTGCTTTATGCATGTTGCCTATGAAAAACATGGAGCAGGTCAAGAGGCCACACAAACATCATCAGTATATCAATCATCTGTAAAGAACTGCATAGACATTTGCTCAATGGAAAGATATTATGTACAATCCCAATATCAAAGTTACAAATGTGAAGCAGCATTTTGAGTAGTGCAATTTCCAATGTTGGTGGATTCAAGAATAATGGTAGCAAGTGCTACGGACTGGCAAATCTCATCATACGATTATTTTGTTCTGATGGACACACGTAACCATGCTAGGAGAGCACTTCTTGTTATAAAGTATTGTCTGGTCCATGAAGTTTGGTGGAAGTAGTCTAATAGTATGGGACAATCAGCTGGTTTGGACTTGGTCAACTGATAGACAAAAACACAAATCCATGCCCTACTTGAGACATTTTGGTGCTAACTACACTGTGGCAGTACTAATAAAACAGGCCCTATCAATATCACCACAAAAACAGTCCATAACAGCAGGGGTCATATAGGAATGAAAAGTTAGACTGGCTGGATGAGAATCTCAGACCTCAAGCCCACTGAACACCTGTAGGATGAACTGGAGTTAGATTAGGCTATAGCCAAAATTGCCTCCTTCCAAACTGGTTCTGGCATATATACTTTACAGGAGGAATGGAGGCAAATTCTGGTCAACCCCTACCTGATATTGGTAGGAAGTATGTCTAAGTGATGGTACATTACTATAGGCCAACAATGATCCTACTTTATATAAGGTTTTTGAATTAAAAGCCTTTTTGCAACTACCTGTATGTGTTCAAATACTTCTGGCCATACAGTGTGTGTGTGTGTGTGTGTGTGTGTGTGTGTGTGTGTGTGTGTGTGTGTGTGTGTGTGTATTATAAATATTAAATTATTTCCTGTAAAAAAGTGAAAGATGCCAATTATCAACAATTAAATACCAACTTTATAAGTATACCTTAATTTACAAGTCATCAATAATTACATAAAATAAAGATCTGGGATGCCAAGTTCATCAATAGCAATAAAAGCAGCATTAAGAGATTCATTATCACTATTCCTACACTTCCCAGACTGAGTAAAAATGAGAGCAACAACATATGACGCACTTCGCCAAAATATCAATATTTTCGCAGATAGACTTTAGTATCAAATAAAAATAACAATAATCAAAGCCAAATTCTGTATAATGGCAAGAGTACTGATTCTCAGTAAAGTACATTGTGTTCTTTTTGATTTATAAATGACAATATCAAGTACCAGTGATTGCAGCTGAGTGGGTTTATCTGATCGTGCCATTAGTGGAGCTAAGTGCATGGAATTGCTACATTGTATCTGAGCACAGTCCTCAAAATACCTCCCTATATAAAGACATAAAATTACATAAGTTCTTAAGAAATTAAACATGTCTATAATATGGAAGATGCTGAAACTCATATTTAAACTTCAAAGGGAATATAGAAAATATCTAAGCACACACACATTACATTATTACATCAACATATTAATCATTACATTATATATTATGCATATTCCCTATTTTACATATATTATTACATAATTTTAGATGGTAGAGAAATGGAATTCGACCACTTTGCTTATTGGAAGCCTGAAGTAGTGAACTCCACGTTTAGTCTCCAAATGCAAAGCACCAGAAAACCCCATCTATTCAATCATGCAGTATGAATGCGATCATTTGAGTTATGGTAAGCATCATGGCAAGATCCAATATTCCATACATTGAGGGTACAGTGCTAAAGTGCTTTTAGCAGGCAGGCTAACAGATAGTTTAGCTGAACAAACATGGTAACTAATAAAATATCCATATCAGCAATGCTAGCCTGTAGAATTAGAGTTGATGATATGGATACTTGTTAAAGTTACCATAATCACTGTAACAGACAAGAATATGGCCAGATCCTTAGATCTGGGCATATTCTTGCTGTGTGTATGCTCTATCCAAAAATTTAATTAATAAATACAAGTCCCATCTTATACTTTTACCTTGTCTACTGAATGCATCACGAATAATCAAATTAATGGAATAAGCTTATCTGTAAAAAGATATAAATCACCCAAAAACTTCCTTAATCATTTTACAAATCATTGAATGAAATGGTCTGTTCCAATTTCAGTTGTGTGCATTTTCACCTAGAGTCCAGTGTTGATCTCACCAATGAAACCTCTCAAGCCCCACTAACTTTTTCTTATGAATCTCAATTATCAGTCAACTAATCCAATACTCATATCAGTTGCACTAATTGCTCCTCTATGAGTAATTTCACTTTAAAGATGGTATTTATATATATGTCCGCTCTGATATTCCTCACCAGAGACTTTCTCAATTGAGATCTGCAAAAATATCTACCCAATTCTATCAAATTTGCCTACTGTGGCTTTGGTTCTCACAAATACAAAAATCAATTGAAACATTTTCTTTTTATTTTTTTAAAAACTCATTATTCTTCAGTCTAAATTTTCCTAACAGTGAGGTAAATTTCCTTGGTGATTTCAATGTTCATAACTCCAGCTGGTTTTGGTTTTCTAGTTACATGGATCTTGCTAGTAAAGATGCTAAGGCTTTTGCTATTACTAATGACCTCACACATCTTGTTCATATTTACTACCAGAATACTGAAAAATCCTAAATACACATTCAACACACTTGATTTTTTCTCATCAGCAGCCCTTCAAAAGTACAGTGGACCACCTCTTTACAACTTGTTCCCTATACGATCAAATCACTTTATAATGGACTCTCCGTAATAAAATACTGTTCACTATATGATATGTGGTAAGCAAAGGTCATTGTGATCCTGTTTGCGAATTGAATTTTAATTTATTAAATGGCAATTCTAATAAGCAAAATTAGGAGGAATATTATCCACATGCTATAAAAGGAAAGCTCACAAATTTACATTTTATTACATTACCAATTAACAAAATTAAATGATATGTGAAAATCAAAAACCCATTTTCCACAGGTTATCAAAATAAAAATAAATTTATGCTTATGTACATAGCTTAATTAATACTATAATATGTACATACTAACTAATCAATATTTCTGTTCACTGAGGTTTTTTTTTTTGGAGGGGGGAGGAGGTTGTAAAATTTAAAACAGTAAAAAGTTAAGCAATCAATAACAAAGAACGTGACACGCACAAATTGCAACTAACATGCATGACACGCGCAAGTGAGATACGGGAGTAATAAGTTTACAAAGCTTAAAAAAGTAAATGAAGATTCTGAAAATTTATATATGTTTTTTATATGATTGATGAGGAAGGTGAAACACATTTCACCATAATAACATAAAATGCCACAATCGGTATTATCACAAATGCAATAAGATTGAGTTTACTATGTGTTTATAATAATTGCACTAACAGAAAAGATTGCACTAACAGAAAAGCCCAATAAACCAGAAATTGCATATTGTTTTTTGGTAGTGACCTCCAGAATTATGCATTAGAAAAACATCACAAAGGCATTCAAAATTGATTCTTATGATAATGATGAAAGTGTAGTGCATTTTAATAATTTGAATTGTTTTTTTTTTTTAAATTAAAGCAGTTGATTCCACTAACCAGTGATTATGTTAACTGGTGCCTACTTATTTCACTTTACGATGGGATGGGCTGGATTGTCTCCGATTGGACCACATGGTCCTTCCTCTCAGCCAACAGCAGTGCTTGTAAATGTGTTGGCCGCATGTTTTGTTTTTGCATCCTTTGGTTGAAGTGATTTTTTGCGTTGTGCTTTAATCAATATATTAGTTTTAATCAATTTTTTTAATCAATATGTACAACTTTCATTATAAAAATTACATTTTAGAGAAATAAATAGCTAAGTTATATAGCAAAAATATCAACTTCCGGGGGTCTTAGAATGAATTACCAAAAAACAATGTGTTATTGGGTTTACATTAACGATATTTTCACGATACGATGGTGTCTTTGGAAAGGATTAATATCGTAAAGCAAGGATTAACTTCCTAGAGAGTGAACAAATTGCAAATCCACAAAAAAAAAAAAAAAAAAAAAAGTTTGGAAGAGTGTAATGCTGAGAACAAAAGAGAAAACCCATTTTTCTGGATGCAGAGGAAGCAATATTTTTTATGTGCTTATGCCAAGAGAGAGATTAGAAATCAGGGCAATCCCCAATAAAGATATATGATTTTGCCTAGAGATCTGAGTGACATCAAAGATAAGCATAGGATCAGAAGAATCCTTTTTGCATGATATAAGACAAAACTAAGTTTTAGAAGGATTGAAAACACATAAGATGTCTTTGTCCTAATGAAGAATTACCTGGACATCAGCATTTAAGGAATTGATGGTGGATATTCAAGAAGTTAAAGCTGTTTGTGCAGGGCAATATTTCTCAAACTGGAAGGTGGAATGCAATGTGCTATCATCATCATCATCAAAACTATGGATAGGATTTCTGGTAAATGAAAGAAGGTCATCAATATACAAGAGTAAAATAGTGGGAGAAAGAACTGAACCATCCAGCATTAGTGGAGAAAAACTATATGCCCAACATGATCAAATGTCTTTGAAATGTCAAGAGCAACTGCTTGAGTTTCACAAAACTTTTGCATTGAAATGGTACATGGTTGAACGAATTCTATCATAAGTGGATCGACACTGACAGAATCCATACTGGCAATCACTGATTAGATGGAAGGTAAAGGATAGTTTAAGAGTTGGTGGTGAATTGTTTTTGCCATTAGTTTAGAAAGAGAAGTGCAATGGGATGATAACTGGTGGGAGGAATTTGTCACCATTTTAAGGAACTAGCTGGATATGAGCAAATTTCCAAGCAGAAGGGAAAACACCTTTGGAATAAGAAAGTGAAAAAAGGTGACACAAAACAGGAACTTCCTAGTAATTTCCCCTTTAGGTATGTGTGTTCCCGCCTACTCTGCCACTGCTGTTAGAGTGTGGTTGCTATGCTTTTTCTTTCTTCTTTAATATTAGTCTCAAGGTTTGTGGTAATCCTTAAGGGATTAACTTTTTGAGTCTATAGTTGAGTCCTTGTTTAATTATTTATCAGTCCAGTGGCAGTGCCCCTGCCAGGACCTAGTTGGAACTAACAGCAGGTTGGCAGGGTTGTTAATGACAGTAATGGCAGTGTGCTACTGCAACAGGATCTAGATAATTTGGGCAGATGGGCTAAGAAGTGGCAACTGAAGTTTAACCTTGACAAATGCAAAGTACTGCATATGGGTAGAAGTAACCCCAGAGAAACGTACCAACTGTGTGGTACTTAAGGTGGTAGAAAATGAAAAAGACCTGGGAGTAATTGTGCAGGCAGATATGAAGTTTTCTGAGCAATGCAAACAGGCTGCCAGGGCAGATCATGGGGTTTTGTCAATGATATATAGGAATTTTGCTAGCAGGGAGAAGGAGGTGATTGTCCCTCTGTATAAGGCAATGGTCAGGCCACGCCTTGAGTACTGCGTACAGGTCTGGAGGCCTCATTTTAGGAAGGATGTAGATTTACTTGAGCATGTACAGAGAAGGGCAACAAGATTGGTGAGGGGAATGAAGGAATCCTCTTACCAAGAGAGACTTAAGTTCGGCAAATTGCAGTGGCTGGAGACTAAGCACTTGCGCGGTGATCTGAATGAGGTGTATAAGGCCTTGAATGGGTTGAGCACGCTGAATTCTGATGGGGATCCTTCCACTTGTTCAGATTACGAACCTAAGGGGGCATAAATTCAAATTAAGAAAGGACAGATGTAGAATAGATGTGCGGAAATTTGCCTTGAGCCAGCGGGTGGTTAATTGCTGGAACAAACTTCCATCTGTCATTGTGGAAGTTGATAGGTTAAATAAATTTAAGGAGGAACTGGACAGGCATTTGGAGGGAATGGTGTGATTTTTTTTTTTTGTTGGCTGATGCTGCATAAGCTCATACACTTACTTTCTTGCATCACATGCCACTACTACTACTAACAGTGAGGCATTTCCTCACGGTGGTTAACAGTATAATCCTCCGCATGGAATCTAATTTTTAATTTTATTCTTATCTAAAGTGGCTCTATAGTACCTTACACTTGTGCTATATGTAATAATTGGGAGGAAGATTGCTTTATTAATAAAAATTGTCTACCTTTTTAAATCATAGCAATTATTCGAGCATAATTCCCGACTTTTCAAAAAGTTAACTTATTGTCAAATATTATAACTAGGTATTTCATTTCTGTTAATAGGGCTATTGATTTACCTTCTGTTTTAATCTGTGGATATCTCTTCACGTTACCTTTTAACAGAACTGATTTGCTTTTACTGCTGGATATTGCTAGTTTGTGTATACTTGCCCATTGCTGGAAGGTACTGATTGCTAAATTAGCTGTTCTAAAACAGCCCAAGTGTTGGCATTGACAAGCATGACATGGTGGTCAGCAAAGGTAACCCTATCTCAGCTGGGTCAATATCTGTCCCCAGGAATTAATCCAGTAGCAGGTTCCAGAACAACTGGAATATTGGAAACGAGAGTAGCTATGTGCAGGCGAAGATTTAACAGCTCAGGAAAAAAAAAGAAGTTTTTTCTATTTTATTAACTTAAATTGGCATATTAACTTATTTTCTAGAGTAGCTTTATATTCCAAACTATTTGTATTCAGTTTATATTTTAATTTAGAGCTTTTGTAGGTTATTACGTAGTATCGGTAAGGGTATCAAATCCACGTGTTTTACATATTTTGCAGAGGCGGCAAACGGGCAGTTTTTTAGCTATATTTAGCCGCTTTGTTGACTAATTGTTATATTAAATTATTTTCTATAAGTAGCTTACAGACCAGGTCAAGATCCTTGGTTTATTCTGAATTGAGACAGCGAGATTTTGGAAGTTAATTAATACTTAAGTGTCCGTAGATTTACTGTTCGTAACTTGCCGCCATTGTAATATGAAACAATGTTATATCCCGAACTAGATAGTGTTAGCTTAGTATAGTATAGTATATAATATTATCAATTAATCAGTAAAATTTATTAAGCTTGTTGAACTTCATTGTCAATTAAATTGTACTTTATAACTAAAGTACAATTTAACGACTTAGATTTCACAAACTTAACATAATTAATACATAACTGTTACAGAAGTTATATAAAGAAACTCAAAGATACTGAAAAAAAAATACATAGATATATAGTGTGACAACTGTGTTGGGATACAAGTTTAGGGTTATAAGTTTTGTACTGAAATTGAAATTTTATTGAAATTGAATCGAAATCATGACTCAGACCAGAGCAGCAAAGCAAAAGGCTCAAGCTAAATGGAGTTCTGTGGCTCAGGGAAGAACTGAGAGGGGGCAGTTGCCCTCTCAATCACAGCCTTTAAAAATGCACCGCTTGCTTGATGTTTGCAGAGCAATCAGGTACAGGACATGATACTGCCAAAGGGGATGTCTTTGTGTGTGCGCGATGTAAGGAGAGTGAGGAAATAAGGCAACGACTCAGCATTGTTATAGGCCTATATGAGAGCTTGAAGGACAGGGTGGATGCCCTCCAAGGATCTAAATTGAGGGGGCCATCAAGCTCTTAGCTGCCCACATCAAAGCTTGCACTTGATCATCACGCAACACAGCAGCAACCCCAAGACAGAATGCGCTGGTCTCACAGGAACTAGTAGTTGTTGGTGACTCTATTGTCAGGGAAATGGGGAACATGTTATGTAAAAAGGATAGGTGGAACAGGACCAGGGTATGTCTGCCAGGGGCAAACTTGATGACGTAGAGCGGATATCATATTTTAAGGTGATATTGTTGTACATGTTGGCACTAATGACATTAAGAGTAGGATACGGGCAGAATTCCTTAACAAGTACAGGTTACTGTTGAAAAAAAGAGGTGAATTAGGGTTGATTTTGAAAGTGTCTGCAATTCTGCCCAGACATGATAGGAGGGAGTATATGGTGAGAGCCTTGTCAATCAATTCGGCCCTGGAAAGACTATGCAAGGCTCAAGGGGTAGAATTTTTTTCAGCCTGGTCTGTACTTGTTAACACGAGAGACTGCTTCTACAGGGATGAGATACACTTAAATAGAAAGGTTACAAGAATATTTGCTGATGCTATCAAGACAGTGATAGGTGGGTCGGAAACTGCTAGCTTGGAGGGATACAAGGAGTAATAGATTAACAGTAGCCACTGGCAGAGGTGAAAGTAATTCTTGCACTGCTTCTATTGGATTGAGCAGCAGCCTGGAAAACAAGATGCAGGGTATTTCAGAGACTGCTGGGAGTCATTGCGGTACAAGTAAACACATGGGTTGTGTTAGGGTAGCTAAGAATAGAAATAGGTGCATGTACAGTTGCGTGTACACCAATGCTAGGAGTTGAGTAAATAAATTTGATGAATTTGAGGTATTACTCAAAACATCAAAGGCAGATATTGTTGGGATATCAGAGACGTGGTGTCACACAGATATAAGGAATGCAGAACTGGAATTTGGGGATTACAACATCTACAGAAAGGATAGATTGGATAGGAAGGGAGGAGAGGTTATGCTATTAGTCAAGAAATACATAAAATCCAAGGAAGTGAAGCCAGTGGACATCGCTGGACAGTGCAGTGTCAAGTCAGTTTGGTGTGACATAAGCATTGGGAGATCAAAATTGAGAGTAGGAGTGTGCTATAGGCCTAATGACTCTGATGAGTATAATAAGAAACTGTACAGGGAAATAGAGTGGGCCAGTAAATCAGAGAGTCTTATAATGGGGGATTTTAATTTCCCAGATATTGACTGGAATTTGGGGGCTGATCACTCACACACTAGCAAGGCTTTTGTGGATTTATTGGATGATTGTTTTCTACATCAGCATGTTCGGGAGGCAACTAGAGGGAGGAATACTCTTGATTTGATTATCAGCAGTGATTCTTCATGCATTAAGAATCTGCAGATAAATGAACCACTAGGTGGCAGTGATCACAGTGTGCTGAAGTGGGATTTACTCAAAGAGGTAACTACCATTAGGGGTAAAGGGAAGGGTTATTTCTTTCGTAAGGTGACTACGATGGACTGAGACAGTATTTAAATTCTATACAGTGGGACCAACTGATGATGTTACCAACAGCAAATGCAAAATGGGAAGCATTCAAAGAACTTATTTGGAAGCTACTAGGCTTTACATACCAACTAAGAAATATTGTTCAAGGTTTAGGCCTAAATGGATGTCAGATGAACTAATGAGGCATATGGCAGAGAAGAAACATGCATGGGATACATAGAAATTTAGACATTTAACTAGAATCCGCACTTTCTCGTTCAAAGTCATCACTTTCTTGGCTCTTTTAGGCTTTTGTCTTTCACTAAACACACTTTGTTTAGAACCTATCTATATACACATAAGCACTGAAATATTTTAAGCACAAGTAGCCTAATGCAGACACACAAATCACACAAAGGTTGCAAGCAATGCAACTTGATTGATGCTCAATGCAAGACTTAAAATGCGTGTACCCCACCAATCATTAACAGTGAATGAACGAGCAGCGGCTAAATTTTTAGTATGATAAATTTCACAACCACAAATTTCGGAAAAATACAAATCTGTGAATATGGAGATCCTACTGTACAGTGGTCTCAGGTACATTTTCAATTCTATACAGTGTACTTCTCTGGCCAATCTCATTGAATATTATGATGTGGTCACAAGGGAACTGGATGCAAAAAATAATTCTGATATCATATACTTGGATTTCAGGAAAGATTTCAATGCTGTTGCACATGGAGTACTGTACAGCATTGTGGGCAAGTTGCTACAATGGATAAAAGGATGGTTCAGTGGGAGAAGACAGAGTGGTAATCAATGAAAACTGCTCTTCATGTTCTTAGTGAAGTTCTCCAGGGTTCAGTGTTGGGACCATTGTTGTTTTCTATATTTATCAACGATATTGATGAAGGTATATCAGGTTAATATACAATTTTGCAGAAAATACAATGTTTGGCAGGATTGTTAATGATAGTAATGACAGCAAGCTACTGCAACAGGATCCAGAAAATTTGGGCAGTTGTGATTAGAGGGATTAACTTAAATTTAACATTGACAAATGCAAGGTACTGCATGTGGAGAGCAGTAACCTACCAACTGTGTGGTATGACACTGAGTCATGGTAGTGGAGAATGAGAAGGAACTGGGGATAATTGTGCAGCTAGATGTGAAGTTTTCTGAGCAGTGCAGACAGGCTTCCAGAGCAGCTCATGGGATCTTGTCAATGATATACAGGAAGTTTGCTTGCAGGGATAAAGATGAGATTATTCCCTTGTATAAGACAATAGTCAGGCCACACCTTTAGCACTACAAACGGCTCCGACCTCATTTTAGAATGGATATAGAACTACTGGAACGAGCACAGAGAAGGGCACAATGAGATTCATGAGGGGAACAAAGGGTTGCGCTTACCAAGAACGACTTAAGTTCTGCAATTGCAAACTCTGGAGACTAGGCAACTGCGAGGTGATCTGATTGAAATGTATAAGGCTTTGAATGGTTTGAGCAAGCTCAATGTTGATGGGATTCTTCCTCTTGCTCAGATTATACACCTGAGGACATAAATTCAAGCTGAGGAAAGACAGTTGTAGAATAGATGTGCAGAAATTTGCCTTTAGCCAGAAAGTGCTTGATTGCTGGAACAAACTTCCATCTGTCATTGTGGAAGTTCATAGCTTAAATAAATTCAAGAAGTGGACAAACTCTCTGTTAACAAGAGAGGTTGTTGTTACAAGTTGGGATACACTTAAATAGAAAGAGTACAAGAATATTTGCTGATGCTATTGAGGCAATGTTAGATGGGTCAGATTCTTAGACTAATAGATTAACAGTAGCTGCAGGTAGATGTGGAAGTGATTCTTGCACTACTTCTATTAGAATGAGCCTTGAAAGCAAGTTGTTGGGGATTTCTGGAACTGCACGGAGTCATCATGGAACAAGTAAATACTTGGGCTGTGTTTTTTTTTTTTCTTTTTTTTAGTTGTTGGCGCATCGGCTTCTGTGGCCATAATGCACCTCCCAAGGTTTTTGCAGTACTTTGATCCAAGCTTGAGGCGGGATTCGAACCTGCAACCTTTGGGTTGCCAGGTAGGCACTTTACCGACCAGCTAGCCCGGTCGGCACTTGGGCTGTGTATGGTAACTAAGAGTAAGAAAACATGCATGTACACCAATACTAGGAGTACAGTAAATAAATTTGATGAATTTTGAGCACTGGTCAAGACATCAAAGGTGGATATTGTTGGGATACCAGAGAAATGGTGTCACACACATATAAGGAATGCAGAATTGGAATTTGGGAGGTACAATGTGTACAGAAAGGATAGGCAGGATAAAAAGGGAGGAGGAGGAGTTATGCTGTTAGTTAAGAAGCACATATAATCTAAGGAAATGAATCCAGTTGCCAGATTAACAGTGCAATGTTGAGTCAGTTTGGTATGACTTAAGCACTAGGAAAGCAAAAATGAGGGTAGGAGTTTCTCATAGGCCTAATAACTCTGATGAGTACAATGAACAACTATACGGAGAAATACGGTGGGCCAGAAAATCTTATAATGTGGGATTTTAACTTCCCAAATATTGAATGGAACTTGTGGTTTGGTCACTCACACACTTGCAAGACTTATGTGGATTTATTGAATGACTGTTTTCTACAGCAGCATGTTCTAGAGGCAACCACAGGGAGTGATACTCTTGATCTGATTATCAGCAGTGATTATTCGTGCATTAAGAATTTAGAGATAAAGGAAACCATTAGGTGGCAGTTATTTATTTATTGTATGGGAAAGAAAAAATACACATAGATGAATACATATAACAAAAAAAGAAAGAGAGCATTAAAAAGAAACTCATATATTTACAATTGTATATCCAAATTAATAATATATTCAATTGATGCCAGAGTCAATATCAGGAACTCTTCCGGTTTTCCACAAAACACTCTCAGGATACAGTCTTGGGTAATATGTTGCACAGTCTGTCTATCAACACCACAGTCACATCATGAAGTATAACTCTTATTCCACTTAAAAAGGAAATCCGCACACCTGCCATGTCTAGTTCTCATTCGGTTTATTTTGGTCCAGATCTTCCAAGGTAGGTTAAAACCATCCGGTCTTTCCGAAATCCATTTAGTATTTTCAAGTCCTGGAGGAGAAAGTTGGCTCCATTCATGTTTCCATTCCTTTAAGAGATTAAAATTAATAATTTTCAATCTCTCCACTGTTCTAATAGGAGGATGTCTAGATCTTAATCTATTTATACCTATATCTGGAAGGTCATTATGAATGGGTAAATGCAGATTTTCCATAATTTTCTGGTATTCCTTTAGCAGTGCTTTAGTGTTTTTTTTTTTTTTTTTTTGTTAGTTGCTGGCGCATCGGCTTCTGTGGCCATAATGCACCTCCCAAAGTTTTTGTACTTTAAACTGATCCAAGCCCGAGGTGGGAATCGAACCTGCAACGTTTGGGTTGCCAGGCAGGCACTTTAACCACCTGGCTAGCCCAGTCGGCCAGTGCTTTAGTCATTTGAAGGTGTGGTGGAGGGATATGACTCAAGATTGGCAGCCATTGAGTTGCAGTTGATCTGATTGTGCCTGAAATCAGATGCATTGTACTATTAAGGTGTGTATCGATTAATTTGGTATAAGGACTATTAATCCAGACAGGAGCACAGTACTCAGCCATGGAATAAACAAGACCCATAGCTGAGCATCGAAGAATTTCTGCCTTGGAGCCCCAGGTCATTCCACAGAGTTTCTGCAAAATATTGTTCCGGGATTATAACTTTGCTACAGTCTTAGTTAAGTGGTATTTATATGATAGAGTTCTGTCAAGGGTGACGCCCAGATATTTTGGGCATCTATTACGATGTAATAAAATACTATCAAAGTACACTTCAATATCATGATTTGCCAATTTGTTATTAAGATGTTACTTAAGGAAACATGTTACTTCCGTTTTATTCTTATTTAGTTGAAGTCTCCATATACGGGAATATTCTCCTAAGATCGAAAGATCACTTGTGTCTGTTCAGTCTTTCTTAAAGTTTCATGTCTTGTAGTCAGAACCCAGTCATCAGCAAAACCAAATTTCCTTGATCTTGTTTTAGGCATATCTGCTATATACAAACTGAACAGAAGAGGGGCCAGAAGAGAGCCTTGTGGTAGGCCATTATTCAGCTTCTTCTGTACACTGACAATTGTTGTTACCATTGACAACCTTAAATAATTTATCACACATCATATTATTAATTAGATGTGCTATAGCCCTACATGGTATCACCTGAAGGAGTTTATAAATTAACCCCTCTCTCCAGACTGTATCATATGCAGATGTTAAATCTATAAAGGCAGCAGAGGTTTTTAAACATTGTTGATATCCAGCCTCTATATAGGTTGTCAGCAAGAGGATCTGATCGGTGCAGCTGCGGCCTGGTCTGAATCCTGCTTGTTCAACAGGGACATGTTCTATAATTTTCTGACCGATTCTATTCATTAATAGTCGTTCCAAAAACTTATAGTAGACACTCAGTAAGGCAATTGGGCGGTAGCTTTCTGGTTTATCGCTCAATTTACCTGCCTTTAAAATAGCAATGATTTTTTTGTCTGCTTAAAGGATTGAGGCAGCTTACCAGTCCTTAGAATATCTGAGAAAAATCTCGAAAGCTACGTCTTAGCATGTTTGCCACAATTTATCAGGAATTCAGGATGAATTCCATCGAATCCTGGCACCTTGCCTAATTTAACTGTCGTGATTTCTTCGTTTTTAAATGGTTGAGAATATTCCGATTCAGCAAGACATGTAGTCTTCACAGTTTTTAAGTTTTTCTTTATATGAATAGTATGCTTTTTATCTGTTGGTACTCCGAACAGTGTAACTATGTGCTCAACAATCTTATTTGGAGTAATTAAAGAATTGTCCATATTAATGGATTTCCACCACTTAATTTCCTAGGTGGCAGTAATCACAGTGTACTGATATGGGATTTACTTAAAGATTTAACTACCATCAAGATTAGAGGGAACAGTTTTTGCTTTCATAAAGGTGACTATAGTGGTCTCAGAGATTTTTTAAATTCCATACAGTAGGCAAACTGATGTTACCATCAGCAAATTCTAGCATTTAAGGAATTAATCTTGGATACTACTAGGCTTTCATACCAAATAAAAAATACGATTCAAGGTTTAGGCTCAAATGGATGTCAGAGGAAACTAATGAGACTCGTGGCAGAGAAGAAAAATGCACGGGATGCATATAAATTATCAGGTGACACAGAAGCCTATGACGGACATAAGTCACAGAATTAATTCACTCTTCATTCCTATTGTATTGTGTTCAGTTCGGGTGATTCCATGTTCCACTGCCATTTCTTGTAAACACAAAGGCGAATCTTGCTTAAAAGAATTTGGTTCGTGTCATATACAATATCATTCCCCTATTTATAAATCGTGTATACTCAAGGTGTGGCCTGACCACTGTCTTATACAAGGGAATAATCACCTCCTTATCCCTGCTTGCAAAATTCCTGTATAACACTGACAAGACCACATAAGTTACTCTTGCAGCCTTGTCTGTACTGCTCAGAAAACTTCATATCTGACTGCACAATTACCCCCAGGTCTCTTTCATTCTCCACTACCATGAGTGTAACACCACACAGTAGGTACATTTTTTCCCTGGGATTACTGCTACCCATATGCAGTACTTTACTTTGCATTTGTCAATATTAAACTTCAGTTGCCACTTCTCAGTCCATTTGCCCAACTTTTCCAGATCCTATTGCAGCAGTTACTGCCATTAATCATCTGCAAACTTCGACATAAGCCTGACATACCTTCACCAATATCATTGATAAATATACAAAACAACAGTGGGACCAATACCGAACCCTGTGGGACTCCACTAATAACATTATTCCACGAAGAGCAGCGTCCATTGATTACGACTCTGTCTTCTCCCACTCAACCATCCTTTTATCCATTGTAGCAACTTGCTCTTAATGCCATACTGCTCCAATTTGTACAGTAGTCTTTCATGTGCAACAGTATCAAAAGCTTTCCTGAATCTCAAGTATATAATATCAAAATAATTTTTTGCATCCAGTTCCTTAGTGACCACGTCATAGTATCCAATCAAATTGGTCAGACAAGGTCTTTCCATTAAAAAACCCATGCCGTCTGAATCACTACTGCAACATTGTCTAGATGATCCTGCAATGCTTCTTTAACTAGTGACTTCAGTATTTTCCCGAAAACAGAAGTTAAACTAACAGGTCTGTAATTAACAGTGTTATCCTTTGATCCCCCTTTGTGAATTGGAGATACATTTACACATCTCCAGTCTGTGGGGACCTCCCCAAAGTCCATTGATGCTCTCATAATTATGGCTAAGGGTTTGCTTACTTCCTTTGCCACCTCCTTTAATATAACTAAACCCCAGGTGCATTTCATATGTTTAACTTCAACATTTTCTCCTCCAGTTTGCTCTTAGTTATTACAAAATCATTTAGCTCCCTGTTAGAAAAATAAACTTCTGTTCTCCACCTCCCTATAGAATTCCTAGTGTAAATGTAGATACAAAATACTCATTCAGTTTGGCAACTAACTGAGCAGGATCATCTACAGTCAAACCATCGATATCAAATGGACCAATCTTATTCATCCCATTCCTTTTAGAGTTCATGGAAGGATAGAAGTCTTTGCTGTTTTTCTTTGTATGCTTTGCCATAGATTTCACATAATAATCTGCTTTCCCTTGCCTAAAAATTAGTAAAATAATTAAAAAGTGTGAAAAGGAAGTGTCTTGGTGAAGGCACTACAGATTCAGAGAGAAAAAGAAAAGCAATATCAATAGACAGAGGTGGACTCAATCAAAAATCTTACCTTGGGAAAATTTGTAGCGGCCTCATACTAACATTTATGGTCAAAATCACACTGGCCTCCATCGTCTTCTGGCCTACCAGTGTTTCCTGAGGAAGGCTTATGGCCAGTCCGCCTCTGTCAATAGAGAAAAAATATGAAATTGTGAAACGCCTTGAGCGAAATGAAAGACCATGTGATATTGCACGTGCTACAGGCCTAAATGAGGCAACGCTGAGATTTAGAAAGAATGCAGAGAAAATAAAAACAACTTTCATAGCAGGAACAACTCAAAGTGTAACGAAATCATTAGATCAAGACAAAGAATTGGAGGAGTTGTTGTTTTGGAGCTAAGTTGCCTTAGCAACTAAGGCCATATTGCTCCAAGGATATGCAGTGGTCATTCCCTGACCTTTCTGCAATCTCCATATTTGGTGGTCACGGGCTCGAACCGCAGTCTAATCAAGAAGCGTGTGCTACGCACTGCTGCTCCTGCCCACCTGGCTATGGAGGCGCCATGAATTGGAGGAGATGGAATGGCTGTCATCCGTTTGAAAAGAAGAACAAACAAAAGAACAAGTCTGCTTACGATAGCAGCAAAAGCGTTAGCAATATTTTATTATGTAATAAAATACATAAGTATTTTATTCCAATTATTTATTGTCTTTGGTAATGTTTTGGTTACAAATGTCTGTTCAATCTTTGATGGTTGGCACCTAACCGTATTTTTCCCATAGGGCCTGTTATTTATATTGCACAAGGGTTTCTAGAAACACAACTATCAATGCTATAGGAGGACTGACTGTATTGCACACAGGTCTGGAATCCTCATTTTAGGAAGGATGCAGAGTTGCTAGAACAAGTACAGAGAAGGGCAACAAGACTTTCAGGCAAACAAAGGGGGTGCTCTTATGAAAAAAGTTTTAATTTCTGCAAAATTGCAGCATCTGGAGCAAAGCACTTGCGAGGTGATCTCATTGAGGTGCATAAGGCCTGAATGGATTCTTACTTTTGCTCAGATTACAAACCTGATGGGGCATAAACTGAAATTGAGGAAAGACAGGTGCCAAACAGATGTGTGGAAATTTGTCTTTAGCCAGTGGGCAGTTGATTGCTGGAGTAAACTTCCATCTGTCATTGTGGAAGTTGATAGCTTACATAAATTCATGGAAGAAGTGGACAAATTTTTGGAGAGAATGGATGGGTGAAATGGGAAGGTTTTTTTTTTTTTTTTTGGCTGATGCTGTATTAGCTTGCTTTCTTGCATCATATGCATCTACTAATGCTAATGTTTGTATAAGAATAAGAGAAGTTTACCTCAATATGATACGTAGAACACTTCCACTTCCGTATGATACTCTCCAGAAATTAAAATGAAAACAATTAAAAAAAAAGAAGCAAATCTTACATTACGGTAAGAAATAATTAACAATAATTAAAAATCAAATGAACACAATTAAAAATTAAGTAAAAAATTAATTTAATGAAAAAATGCAAAACGGATATTCCTTCCTGAAGCTGACAATGATTTTCGACCGTATGTTGTGATCACAGGAATGAAACTTACCAAATAGGAGTGAGCATGGAACTTAAATAGGGATTATTTGTCTTCACACATGCACGCAAAGGACCACGAGTCGGAGATTAGATATGGCTGGCAAATATTAACAGAATTCTTGTGTAATTTGATTTCAATGGTTTCTGCAATTAATAGTCTTGTATAATTATGTTGGACACTAAGTATTTTGGCCTTGTTAAATAAAAAAAAAGTATGTTTTTCATTAATGGCATGAAAGGCTAATTCTGATGCTGCTGAACAAGAAGCACAAACTGAGGCTGCACATTGATTAACACGAAAATTCAGAGGAAATGGGTAGAAAGAACCCTGATAAGATGAGTCGCAATCACCGCAAGAAATGTATACTAGGTCATTAATTTGTGTTGCGAACAAGAAAAGGACTGAGTGATTGTTCAGTATAGTGTGTAATTTACGTATTGGCCTGGCTACAATTTTAAATTTTTGGCATCTTTAAAGAATCTGTTAAGTTGTTTGTGCCACTGTTCCACATATGTGACAGATAAATAGGGGTTACCCACTTACTACAATAGACAGAATTAGGGTACAAGCTAAGGACAGAATACAAAAAATTACACCAACTAACAATAGCAATATCAAAAAATACTTTATTTCTGTCCCATATGTTGAACAGTGGCACAAAGAAATTAACAGATTCTTTAAAGATTAATTGCTGAAACCGTCAAAATTAAATTACACAAGAATTGTGTTAATGTTCACCGGCCATATCTAATCTCTGACTCATGGTCCTCTGCATGAATGCACGAAGACAAATAATCCCTATTTAAGTTCCATGCTCATTCCTATTTGGTGATCACACCTGCCAACCTGTGATCACAACATAAGGTCGAAAAGCATTGTCAGCTTTTAGGAAAGAAAATCGTTTCGCATTTTTTTCGTTAAATTGATTTTTTAATTGTGTTCATCTGATTTTTAATTATTTCTTACTGTAATGCAAGATTTTTTTTGTTTTCGTTTTAATTTCTAGAGAGTATCATACGGAAGTGTTCTACGTATCATATTGAGGTAAACTTCTCTTATTCTTTTACAAATATTGCTATCAATGTAGAATGTATTGACCATTATAGCTCTGGTTCCTACTATCTAATGCTAATGTGCATTGAACCATTAAGGCTAATGATGAGAGCATCAAAGGACTCAGGAAAGATGTTTTTCCTGATTGTAAAAGTGCCAATGTTTCTAAGAGTTTAATGGAAATTACTGACCAGTCAGTCTAACTTCTGTATTCAGGAAATCATGGAGGCAATGATTAAGGGTGGAATTCAGGATCACTTAGAAATGGAATTGTGAAGGATACTCGGCATGGTCTTGTAAAGGGAAAATTATGTTTAACAAATCTGGTTAGCCATTTTGACAGGGTCACTCATGCACTATATTTAGAGATTAATTTAAAAATTGTTTATTTAGATTTCAGCAAAACATTTGACTCAGTCCCACGAGTGGTTACTTTATAAACCGAAACAGGTTCGAATCACAGGGAAAATCCTTGGATGGATAGCAGGATGGCCTCAGGGCAGCAGGCAGCGTTGTGATAAATGGCTATTCCGCTGATTGAGTTAATGTAAGAAGCGGGGTGTCCTAAGGATCAGTATTGGCACCACTGTTGTTTTTGATTTTCTTAAATGACATCAATGAAAGGATAGAGGGCGTGATGTCTAAATTTGCAGATGATGATTGGTAGAGTAGTTAATGACCACCACCAAGAAGAGCTTCTTTGGAGTAACCGAGATACACTTCAGGGATGGTCAGCATAGTGGCAGCTATGTTTATCCAGCAAAGTGTAAGGTCTTACACCTGGGGAACAGTAACCTCAAAATAACTTATACATTTGGTGGAGAGCAGTAGTGGAAGTCAGTACGGGAAGAAAGGTTTTTGAGTAATGATACTGTAAGACATGAAGTTCTCCAAGCACTGTAGACAGATTGCAAGTAAGGCTCATGATGTCCTATCAATGATTTATCGAACATTTTCTAGTACAGCTAAGGATGTCATAATCCAATTATATAAGGCTATTGTTAGACCACATCTGGAATATTGTGTTCAAGTATGGAGACCAAACCTAAAAAAAGACATCAAGTTTCTTGAAGGGTCGAAAGACAGGTAACTCATCTGGTGAGGTCGGCACAAGGGCGTCCATATGAGGAAAGACTTCGAATATGTGGGTTCCACAGGTTAGAAACTAGGCACCTTAGAGGATAATTGATTCAGATGTTTAAGGAAATGAGAAGCCTAAGTAAAATGTATAAAGATGAAATTTTTTATTTTATTTTATTCTTTTTTTTTTTTTTTTTTTTGGCCGATTCAGCATAAGCCTTAGGCTTTCTTGCACCATACAGCCATTACTAATACCACCTTGCATACGTTATATATCAATTAAACTTAAAAATTATCATTTCAAGGGTACAGCTCTAAAACGGTGTTCGCAGGCTGGCCGCTAGTTTTTTTTTTTTTTTTTTGGTAGCATCAGCGCATCGGCTTCTGTGGCCATAATGCACCTCCCAAGGTTTTTGCAGTACTTTGATCCAAGCCCGAGGCGGGAATCGAACCCGCAACCTTTGGGTTGCCAGGCAGGCACTTTACCCACCCGGCTAGCCCGGTCGGCTTGGCCGCTAGTTAGTACACTGGACTGAACCTATTGGTAACTCTCTAGGAGGCTTCCGGATCAGCTTGTGTATAATCTTGCTACCTCTACTCTACCAGATAGTGACTGGAGGGAGTCCGAGTAGTGTGAATGTGGGGGGGGCTTGTCGAGGCCACATTATGTCAAGGATCTGGGTATATTCTTACGATGTGTACACCAAATCCAAAAATTTCATTACTTCATACAATATGTGCCACCCACTTTTTCTTACTATTGAATACACCATGAATTGTTCAAACTAATAGAGCAAGCTTATCTGCAAAAAGATCTAAACCTCCCAAACACTTCCTAATTTATTTCACAAATATACGTGGTCTCAATTCTAATCTCAACGAAGTCTGTTTTCACTTGGAGTCTGCCAAACACCATTTACGTTTTCTGACAGAATCTCAGTTATCGGTTGATTCAACTACTACTCATCTCAGATGCCCAAATTATTCCCTGTATTCCAAATTATTCCTTTCGCCTCAAAGGTAGTAGTACTTGTGCATATGTCCATTCTGATATTCCCTGTCAGAGACTTGGTAATTTGGAATCTCCACTCTTTGATCTTCTCTGGCTTAAAATCTCTCTACCTCATTGTGTCAAATTCATCTGTTGTCTCTACCGTGCTCCGAACTCCACTAATCACTTGGAGCTCTTTGACTTCCTCTCTTTGCAACTTGACTTTCTCCTGTCCAACTTTCCTAACAGTGAGGTAATTTTCCTTGGTGATTTTAAAGTTCACAACTCCAGCTGGCTTCCGTTTTCTAGTCACAATGACACAGCTGTTCGAGCTGAGGCTTTTGCAATTACTAATGACCTTGCACGGATTATTCATTTACCTACAAGAATACCGGACAATCCTAATCATACAGCCAATACGCTGGATCTTTTTCACACAAACAACCCTTCTAAGTACACGGTCGAAATGAGAGGTCCTTTAGGCACTTTAGATAACAACTTGGCGATTGTCTCTTCTCCAATAGAGCCTTTATCTAATGGCTATTCCCAACCTCGTTTTGTTCGGCATTACAAGAATGCAAAATTGGATGACCTGTGAGATTTCTTTTCTTCTTTTCCTTGGTCGGATTACTGTTTCAAAACTTCTGATGTCAACGTTTGCTCAGATCGTGTCAGTGAAATTATTCTTGCAGGAATGGAATCCTTTATCCCACACTCCACTTTAAAATCTCGTCCTTTATCTAAACCTTGGTTTTCCAATAAATGTGTTAAGGCTGATCAAGAGAAGAATGTTGCATATCGTAATTGGCTTGTTTCTAATTCTTCAGTTTCATCTTCTGCATACACCAAAGCTCGCAACAATTGTAAAGCAGTCATTAATCAGTCCAAACTAGAGTTTGAACACGCTAAGAGTAGAAACTTGCTTCTTGCCCTAATGGTAGCCGAGCACTCTGGTCTCTTGCCAAAGCTATTGGCTGCAACTTTTGCCCATCTCTGCTCCCACCTGTCCAAACTGGTTCTGTTGTCACTTCAGCCAAGGATAAAGTTGACCTGCTAGCATCCCATTTTCCTTCCAACTCATGTATTAATGATCTTGGTAAAACACCTCTCACCATTCCCAACACACTACATTCAATGCCTCCTGTGGTTTTACGTCAAAAGGATGTCAGAAGGATTTTGATGAATTTTGATGCTAAGAAAGCTCCAGGTCCTGATGGTATTTCTCCACTTGTTCTCAAAACCCATGCTCCTGAACTTACTCCTATTCTTTGCCGCCGTTTTTCACTTTCTTATTCCCAAGATGGTTTTCCTTCTGCTTGGAAATTTGCTCATATCCAGCCAGTTCCTAAAAAGGGTGACAAATCCCTCCCATCCAATTATCATCCCATTGCAATTATTTCTACTCATTCTAAAGCAATGGAGAAATCAATTAACTGCCAACTCTTAAACTACCTAGAAACCTTCCGTCTGATCAACGAACACCAGTACGGATTCCATCAGTGTTGATCCACTGGTGATATTCTGGCTTATGTTACCCATTTATGGACTAATTCAATGGAAAGGTTCGGTGAAACATAAGTAGTTGCTCTTGACATCTCAAAGGCTTTCGATCGTGTTTGGCATAAAGGTCTTCTAAACAAGCTTCCATCTTATGGTTTGCCACCTGTTTTTTGTAATTGGTTATCCAGTTTTCTCTCTGATCGCTCACTGAGCGGGATGGTAGATGGCTCTGTCTTCTAACTTCTCCAATAATGCAGGTGTCCCCCAAGGTTCAGTTCTTTCCCTCACTCTTTTCCTCTTGTATATTAATGACCTTCTTCCATTGACTGGAAATCCTACCATAGTTTTGCCGATGATAGCACATTACATTCCACTTTCCGCTTCAACTTCCCGAAAATCTGCTACTAATTCCTTAAATGCCAATCTTCGGATAATTCTCCAGTGGGGCAAAGACAACTTAGCTGATTTCAATCCTTCTAAAACTCAATCTTGTCTTATATCTCGCAAAAAGGATTCTTCTGCCTCTATGCTTATCTTTGGTGACACTCCAATTTCTGGCAAAATGATATACAGTGTAAATTCTGGTTATTTGGGCCACCGGTTAATCGGGGCAGCCGTTTATTTGGGGCAAATCTTAAAAAACAGAAATCAATCGAGAAAATAGCCAGGGTTTACTTCACTTAATTGGGACAGCATGCTGTTTAATCGGGGCAGGAGACCGCAGCAGTGGAGATTACCCTACGATTGTCTCCGACGGTATCACGTGGTTCGGTCGAAATTCTGGAGGTCCCAACAAAAAAACAATAAAAACAATTAGCAGTCACCTGTTTATTGGGCTTTTCTGTTAGTGAAATCGGACAGTAAACTCGATCTTATTGAATTTACAATAATACCGACAGGTGGAATTCTGTGGGTTATTATGGTGAAATGAGTTTACGCTTCCATGAAATCTTCAATCATATAAAAAAATTAATTTTCAGATCTTCTCTTCATCCTAGTTTTAAAGCTTTGAAACTCGTTACTCTGTTCTCACTTGCACGTATTGTGTTACTCGTAATTTGTGTGTGCCGTGTTCTTTTTTATTGATTGCTTATCTTTTTACTGTTTTAAATTTTAACCCTCACCCACAAATGTCAGTGAACAGAAATGTCAACTAGTTAGTATGTACATATTACAGTACTTATTAATTATTCCGATTATCACGTATCATTTAATATCTTAATTGGTAAGGTAATAAAGGGTAAATTTGTGCTTAATATATCTTTGCTTTTATAGCCTCTGGATAATATTCCTCCTATTTTCGCTAATTAGAGTCGCTGTTAAAATTCAAATTAAATTCACAAACGTGATCACAATGACCGGCGCTTACTGCACATCGTATAGTGTCGATGTTTGTCGACACTATACGATGTCGAGTTTGTTGTAACATGATTTGGTTGTACAGTGAACCAACTGTAAAGGGGAGGGGGGGTACATTGTATTTTTAACTATTTACGTGAAATTTCGGATAATTGGGGCAACCGCTTAATCAGGCCAAAATGCACTAGTCCCGATGTGTCCCAAATAACTGGAATGGACTGTATCTCTTTTGGGGGATTACCCTGACTTCTAATCTCTCTCTCTTGGCACAAGCACATTACAAATATTACTTCCTCTGCATCTAAAAAACTTGTTTTTTCTCTTTCGCTCTCGGCGTTACCTTTCTTCCAAACAGCTGCTTGCTCTGTTTGGAATCAAGAAGCCTCTCTCAGGCTTCTTGATTCCATTCAGAAGAGGGCAGTAAGGTTAAATAATGATTCATCTCTAACAGAGTCTCTCCACTCGCTGTCTCATAGATGTACTGTTTCTGCTGCATGCCTCGTCTACAGATATTTCCATGGGCACTGTTCCTCTGAATTGGCTTCTATAATTCCCGCTATCTCTTTCGAAACAGCCGAACCCATGCAGCCACCAGCCATCATCCATTTACTGTCCAACTTAAAACTCACAGAACCAACTTTCCATCTTCCTCGTTTATTCATTCAACTGCCGTTTTCTGGAACAACCTTCCTTCATATGTATTTCCTGAAAATTACAGTCTACAGAAGTTCAAGTCCAATGTCAACAAATATCTTCTTTCGTCTTCTCAACCTCCAACCCGAGCACCGTACTAAAGGTTGTAATACCTATTGTGTTTGGGGTTTACATAAAAAAAAACTAACTGCCACTTCTCAATCAGCAACTTACTCTGATTACTGTATTAAATCACCCTGCAAACATTTGTATCATCTGCAAACTTAGACATAAGCTGACATACATTTATCAATATCATTAATAAATATAAAAAACAACAATGGGCCCAGCAATGAACCATGGGGGACTCCACCATTAACATAAGTCCATGAATAACAGTCTCCATTAATAACCACTTTCTGTCTTCTCCCACTCAACCATTCCTTTATTCATAGCAGTAACTTGCTTAATGTTACACTGCTCCAAATTGTACATCAATCTTTTATGTGCAAATAGAATCAAAAGCTTTGATACTATTTGGCAGACTGTCGCATTACTCAGAAAACTTCATATCTGACAGCACAATTACTCCCAGGTCTTTTTCATTTTCTACCACCTTAAGTGTAGTTGGTACATTTCTCTGGGGTTACTTCTACCCATATGCATACTTTGCATTTGTCAAGGTTAAATTTCAGTTGCCACTTCTCAGCCCATCTGCCCAAATTTTCTAGATCCTGTTGCAGTGGCACACTGCCAGTACTGTCATTAACAATCCTGCCAACCTTTGTATCATGTGAAAACTTCGACACTAAGCCTGATATACCTTCATCAATATCACTGATAAATTTCCTGGCTTTCCTGAAATCCAAGTATATGATATCAAAATTATTTTTTGCACCAAGTTCCTTTGTTACTGCATTATAATATCCAATGAGATTTGTCAGACAGAATTGCTTCTTAACAAATCCATGCTGTGACTGCAGTATAAGTGCATTCTTGTCTAGATGAATCTGTGTCACTTCTTTAACCAGAGACCCCATTATTATTTTCCATGGAACAGAAGTCAAGCTAACAAGTCTGTAATTACTCATATTACCCTTTGATCCATTGTGTGAATTGGAAATATATCTGCACATCAGAAGTCCATAGGGACTTCTCCTTAATCCAAAGGTGCTCTTATAATTATGGCTAAGGGTTTGCTCACCCTCTTTTCTGCCTCCCTTAACATAAATGGAAAGATTCTCTAGGCACCTTTTTTATGTTTAGCTTCAACAATTCCTCTTCCACTTTCCTCTCAGTGATCAACAAAGTATTTTGTTCTCTTTTAGATTCTGATGAACTTCTGTAATTCCCCTGAACTCCTCATGCATGAATGTAGAAGCAAAAATTTGTATTCAGTTTGTCAGAAATCTGGGCACTGTAATTAATTTAACAAACTAAAGAGAAAAGAAATCCAACAATTCACATCTGCTAGGATTAAGAATTCTACAATATATCCCAAAATGTCCCATCCCATACTGCACGCTTCTGGATTAGACTGGGGTTCGAGCATGTCACCACCAAATACGGAGGATGCGGAAAGGTCAGGAAATGACCACCGCATATCCCGGAGCAATATGGCCTTAGTTGCTAATGCTCTTAAAAACCAAATAACAAACAAACCCATACTGCAAGATTTCAATTTCAACTGTTGGTTGGAACTGATAACTCGTTTCGACAACAAAACCAATCCCAGCCCAGAATTCAAAGAATGTATACTGTCTATTAAAATGTTGCCAGTGTCTACATTTTAGATTTTCTTGTTTTATTTTTCAATCAAGCCATAAATAACTTTTCCCCTCTGAATGGGCTCATTACAAAATCTTCCCACTACCAAAATGAAAAAAAACATTAAAAGCTATGAGAACATTAGGCCAATATCAATTTCATCTTCTGCCCTAAAACACTGGAAAGATCTATGCTTCCAACAATTGGGAAACAATTTTTCCCAATACATAATAACCAGACTCATCAACAACCAAGTTCAAGTTTAATGTCAACAAATATCTTCTCTCGTCTTCTCAACCTCCAACCCAAGCACGGTACTAAGTACTATAGGTTCTAATACCTCTCTTGTTTGGTTTTCATAAAAAAAAAAAAAGACTCAGTATGGAATTAATGACAGGTCCACTCAGACCAACCCACTCACAACAAATCATTCTAAACCAATCTTTCTAAATTCCCTTAACTCTAAAAATCAAATCAATACTATTTACACTGATATTAGCTCTGCGTTTGATGCGGTCTCAATAAACTCTCGGCTGAAGCTCCTCGAATAGTTTTACCTCATCAATGGAAATCTATTCAATTTCTTTACCAACCTCCAGAATGAAAGGGTTCTTGTAACAAACTTAAATAATAAATCTTATCATTCTATATGCTCATATGGAATCCCTCAGGGCAGGATGCTATCAGCAATAATTTTCTCTGCAATTCTCCAACCTTTCTTATTAACTCATAATCGTGTAATTTCTTATGCGGATGATGTTAAAATCAAAGCCAACTCAGATTCAATTCAATCATCTATCAGTACATAAGCTCTCCAATACTCTCCAAGAATTCTCATTATACCTCAGTTCATTTAAGTTTTCACTCAACCCCTCAAAATCTATTCACCTCCCAATTTTGCTTCGAAAGAACATCTTTCCGATCACTGCCTTGCTTAATTCTCAAATCATCCCTACTGTATCTAGCCATAAGGATCTTGGAATTTTCTGTAACTCCAAATTCAACTTCTCCACTCATTTAAATTACCCGTTGAAACAACTCACAAGAGCCATTTGGTCAGCAAAAAAAAACCTACAACATATTATCATCCAATTCTTCTCCAAAATGATCAAGCCAAAAATTCTTTATGCTTCTCCTGTCTGGGCTGTTGTGGTCAATGCAAATGTAAAAAAAAATTCACTTCTCTCGAATACTAGTTTCTCAAATGCATGTTTTTTAAGTTTCTTCCCAGTTTTTCATGGTTGACTGTCTTAACTATTCCGATTTCTCTCTTTCAATTTGGTACAACAATCTCTCAGTCTATTACCAAATTGTATAACTCTGCCACTGATTGTCCAGAAATTTAGCAATTCATAGCAGGAAAATTCCTAGGAAATCTGCAAAATCCAAACCCACACTTTCCCCTTTATTAACCAAACTCCGTTTGACCGAAAAGCACTTTCCCTACAACACACTTTTCTTTATCAACTCTAAATCTAGACCCTGTCTTAATAGTTCAAAACAAAACTCTTCTGTCCCAAGGCTGCTAAACTAATAACAAGGAATCTCAACCAAACAAAAAAATAACCATCATGTTGCATCTTATCTTTCCTTTCACCCGGACTTTACAGTAGACATTTGTGTGTTCGCTTATCATGTATTTCCAGTTTAATGTATCCTGAACTACATCTAATTTATTAACAACGATAAACATCCAGAGAATTATGTTTTAGTCATTTCATGTCAATTGTATGTACTTTATTATTACGAATAATAAGATTAAAATTAAGTAGAGAAATTGGATTTGAATTTGAATAGCGATAATATGAATAAGCGAAAATATATAAGCGAAAATATGAATTATGGATCAGGGACACTGCAAGAGCAAAAGTACCCTACAACCATAATGTATATATAAAATTATTTTTATTGTTATTTGTAGAATGTAGTAGGTATATATCTATAATTTAACTAGTGCTAATAATGAAAATATCGTGTATCCTGGGAGCGATATATGTTGATTAAAGGGGGGGGGGAGGAAAAGAAAAGTGTAACGTTATAAACAAGAAGAAACAAAGTGCGAATTTTGCAAAAAAAAAAAAAAAAATGCAAATTTTGAAAAGAACGACCAAGGTAGAAATAGCATTGCAGTATCTTTCATAATTTATGTGTCTTCTTTATTTATTCAAAATTTGTATTCTAAATTAGTTTTTACCACGTGGCTGCTTACACGTGCTTTTTGACATACAGAACATGTCAGAAACAGAAGACACATAAATTATGAAAGATACTGCAATGCTATTTCTACCTTGGTCGTTCTTTTCAAAATTTGCATTTTTTTTTTTTTTTTTTTGCAAAATTCACACTTTGTTTCTTCTTGTTTATAACGTTACACTTTTCTTTTCCTCCCCCCCCTTTAATCAACATATATCGCTCCCAGGATACACGATATTTTCATTATTAGCACTAGTTAAATTATAGATATATACCTACTACATTCTACAAATAACAATAAAAATAATTTTATATACTTTATTATTACCATATATGTCATTATTTTACTATTATTACTATTCGTTTTATTATATTTTAAAGCTTATGTTCTTATATCTTGTAAGCCCCTATAACAATTTCATTGGTTGTCCCGGGGCACCTTGACATTATCAGCATAATTCTGATCATTATAGGTGATACATCTCGACAAGGCTACATCGGTCTGTCACTTTGTCCGGTACGCCTCTGGACAAACCTGCGACCACTGGCCTGTTTGTCTTTATGTTGCTTTCTGTATTGTATGGACTCCTGGCAAAGAGCTAATAAATGGAATTTAATTAATTAATATAAGTAAAGAAGTCCTTGTTGCATTTCTTGGCATTCTTTGCCAGAGACTTCTCATAATCTGTCTTAGCTTGCCTAACCCCCTTTGTGACTTTAATTACACACTAGTTTATATCACCATAGGTTTCTGAATCACCAGATAATTTATATGCAGCCCATGCATTTTAAGTCTCATCAGTTAATTTAACCAAAATGGTATTTTTTTAGTCGGGATGAAAAACCTAGTAGCTCTTTGATTACTTCCCTGAATGCTTCCTATTTAGCTGTTGCTTCTGGCAATATCGTCAGGCAGTCCCACAGTATAGAATCTAAAAACTATAGAAGACCACTATAATCACCCTTACGGAAGCAAAAGATTTTGTCTTTACCCTTGACAGTGGTATGTCTTTAAGTAAATCCCACATCAGCACACTGTGATCACTGTCACCCAGATGGTCTTTTACCTGCAGGTTCTTAACATATGAAGAGTCACTACTGTTAATCAGATCAAGAGTATTGCTTCCTCTTGTTGCTTCTCTAACATGCTTCTGTAGAAAACATGTCATCCAATAAATCTACAAAAGACTTGCTAGTGTACGAGTGACCAACTCACAAGTCTCATTTCTGTTTTCCCAGTGCTTTGTCATTGGCTACCCATATCAACTGGATGCACTACTTTAGATTTAATACGCTTCTTAACTAAGAACGTAACCCCACCCCTGTCCTGTTAAAGTTGCTAGAGAAACCTATAAATGAGCCAAGCTAATATAGACCAATTGCCCTATTGCCTGGTTGGGTAAAGTCTATAAGAGAATGCTGACATGAAGGATAAACTAGTATAATGAACACAATCTTCTAACTTCAGGGAAATAATTTTGCTTGATTCAAGGGAAAGATACAGAAGATGCATTAATACAACTAAAAATATAGAAGAGGCAAATGTTAAGCACATGTTTGGAATCTTTATAAATTTTGCTAGTGCATTTGACAACATCAGTTGGGAGTAGCATTAGTAGTAGAGGCATTTGATGCAAGAAAGCAAGTTTATGCAGCATCAGCCAAAAAATAAAATAAAATAAAATAAAATAAAAAAATAAATAAATAAATAAAAAAAAAAAAGAAACCACTTCCACTTCACCCCTCTGTTCATTCAAAATACCTGTCCAGCTGAGCCTTAAACTTATTTAGGCTATCAACTTCCACGACAAGGGATGGAAGTCTGTTCCACCAACCAACCAACCACCCGCTGGCTAAAGGCAAATTTCCGCACGTCTATCCTACATTTGTCTTCCCTCAATTTGAATTTATGCCCTCTCAGGTGATTATTCTGAGCGAGAGGAAGAATCCCATCAGCACTGAGCATGCTCAAACCATTCAAGGCTTTATACACCTCTATCAGATCACTTCGCTGGTGCCTAGTCTCCAGACACTGTAATTTGCAAAACTTAAGCCTTTCTTCGTAAGAGCACCCCTTTGTTCCATTCACTAATCTTGTTGTCCTTCTCTTTACTCGTTCCAGCAGCTCTACATCCTTCTTGAAATGAGGCCTCCAGACCTGTATACAGTACTCTAGGTGTGGCCTGACCACTGCCTTATACAAGGGAATAATCACCTCCTTATCCCTGCTAGAAAAATTCCTATATATCACTGACAATACACCATGAGCTACTCTTGCAGCCCGTCTGCACTGCTCAGAGAACTTCATATCTGTCTGCACAACCACCTCCAGGTCCCTTTCATTTTCTACCACTGTCAGTGTAGTACCACAGAGTTGATACGTTGCTCTGGGGTTGCTGTTTCCCATGTGTAGTACTTTACATTTGTCAATGTTAAACTTCATTTGCCACCTCTCAGCCCATCTGCTCAACCTTTCCAGATCCTGTTGCAGCAGCATAGTGTCAGTAGTGTCCTTGACAACCCTGCCAATGGAGTGTTCTAATGATGTTGAGGAAGGCAAAATGTTCATTGCAAATCAATAATGTAATTAAAGATTACTAGTGTAGATCTGTGACAGAAATGAATATGAAACAGTAAGAATAAAGGTAATGAAAGGTTGTCCACAAGGATCCATGTTTTGTTCACTAATGTTAGAAGAATGGTTGAGAAAAGAATTTCAGGATGTCTACATAACTTAGTGATAACAGTAGGGGGAGGGGGAGGAGTGAGAGCAAAACTGGAAACAACAGCAATAGGTATTGTCAGAATTGAATGAAAGGTGTCTACACAGATTGTCAATTTCTGGGAGGTAAAATAAAGATTTATTGTTGAAGGGGAGACTATCTGTAAGGAGACATGAGACATCCACATATAAAAAACAGGAAAGTTCAGTCTGCAATCAGTGATGACTTTGATGTGTTTAGGAGTGCATACAGATAGGCACATGAAGTTCATTGGACCTATCAATGCAATAAGTGATAAAATTAAAAAATTTGTAGGAATTATATCTCACATATCCAGGAAGCAATGGGGTATTAAGGGTGGTAGTAGCAGTAGTAGCTGTGATGCAAGAAAGCAAGTGTATGAGCAAGTGTACCTCAATCAGATCACCGCGCAAGTGCCTAGTCTCCAGCCACTGCAATTTGCAGAACTTAAGCCTCTCTTGGTAAGAGGATCCCTTCATTCCCCTCACCAATCTTGTTGCCCTTCTCTGTACACGCTCAAGTAAATCTACATCCTTCCTAAAATGAGGCCTCCAGACCTGTACACAGTACTCAAGGCATGGCCTGACCATTGCCTTATACAGAAGGATAATCACCTCCTTTTCCCTGCTAGCAAAATTCCTATATATCATTGACAAAACCCCATGACCTGCCCTGGCAGCCTGTCTGCATTGCTAAGAAAACTTTATATCTGACTGCACAATTACCTTTCTGCCGCTCTTGAAACTTCATATCTGACTGCACAATTACCTTTCTGCCGCTCTTCATATCTGACTGCACAAATGCCTTTCTGACGCTCTTGGAACAGAGAAGTTTTTTCTGATTTATTTTCTGCTTTATTAGTTTAAATTGACATATTAACTTATTTCTAGAGTAGCTTTATATTCCTATTTACGGTACTTAAAGTTAAAATAACTTAGATAGAGATTTTGTAGGTATTACTTAGTATCGGAAAGGGTATCAAATCCACGTGTTTACCGTTCATAAACAGCCGCCATTGTTACGTGAAAATTAATCAGTAAAATCTATTAATCTTGTCGAACTTCATTGGCAATTAAATTGTACTTTTAACTATACATATAACCACTTAGGTTACGGAACATAAATAATTAATACATAACTTGATACGGAAGTTATATAAAGGGATTTCGTAGATAACACTCGTTACTGAAACGAGATACAGCATATCCGGAATTCGATAGCATTAGCTTTGTGTAGTATAGTGCATAATATAATATTGTCAATTAATCAGTACATCTATTAATCTTGTTAAACTTCATTGTCAATTAAATTGTACTTTTAACTATATATATAACGACAGAGTACAAACGTAACAAATAATTAATACATACTTGATACGGAAGTTATATAAAGGGAACTCGTACATAACACTCGATACTGAAAAATAAATATAGCGTTATAACTGTGTTAAGATACAAGTTTAAGGTTTTAATTTTGTTCTGAAATTGTAATTTTATTGACATTTAAATCGAAATCATGACTGACCAGAGCAGCAAAGCAAAAGGCTCAAGCTAATGGGAGTGCTGTGACTCAGGGGAGAACTGAGGGGGGCGGTTGCCCTCTGAATCACAGCCTTTTAAGATGCACTGTTTGCTTGATGTTTGCGGAGCAATCCGGTACGGGACATGATACTGCCATGGGGGATGTCTTTGTGTGTGCACGATGCAAGGAGTGCAAGGAAATTAGGCGACAACTCGGCGTTGTTATGGGCCTATATGAGACCTTGAAGGACAGGGTGGATGCCCTCGAAGGAAATAAATTGAGGGGCCCATCAAGCTCTCAGCTGCCCACATCAACGCCAGAGTTTGGACTTGGTCATCTTGCAACATAGAGGCAGCCCCCCAAGGCAGAATGCGCTGGTCCAACAGGAAATAGTAGTTGTTGGTGACTCAACTGTCAGGGAAACGGGGAACATGCTTTGTAAAAAGGATAGGTGGAACAGGACCAGGGTATGTCTGCCAGGGGCAAAGGTTGATGACGTTGTAGAGCAGATATCATCTTTTAAGGGCACAAAAGGTGATATAGTTGTACACGTTGGCACTAATAATATTAAGAGTAGGAGACCAGCGGAATTACTTAACAAGTACAGGTCACTGTTGAAAAAAAGCCGTGAAGTAGGGTTGAATTTGAAAGTGTCTGCAATTCTGCCCACACACGATAGGAGGGAGTATATGATGAGAGCCTTGTCGATCAATTCGGCCCTGGAAAGATTGTGCAAGGCTCAAGGGGTAGAATTTTTTTCAGCCTGGAATGTACTTGTTAACAGGAGAGATTGCTTCTACAGGGATGGGATACACTTAAATGGAAAGGGTGCAAGAATATTTGCTGATGCTATCGAGGCAGTGTTAGGTGGTTCGGAAAACTGCTAGCTTGGGGGGAGACAAAGACTAATGGATTAACAGTAGCCACTGGCAGAGGTGAAAGAGATTCTTGCACTGCTTCTATTGGAATGAGCAGAAGCCTGAAAAACAAGATGCAGGATATTTCAGAGACTGCTGGAAGTCATTGCGGTACAAGTAAACACATGGGTTGTGTTAGGGTAGCTAAGAATAGAAACAGGTGCATGTATACTTGCGTGAACACCAATGCTAGGAGTTTAGTAAATAAATTTGATGAATTTGAGGTATTACTCAAAACATCAAAGGCAGATATTGTTGGGATATCAGAGACGTGGTGTCACACAGATATAAGAAATGCAGAACTGGAATTTGGGGAGTACTACGTCTACAGACAGGATAGACAGGATAGGAAGGGAGGAGGGGTTATGCTATTAGTTAAAAAACATATAAAATCCAAGGAAGTGAAGCCAGTCGACATCAATGGACAGGGCAGTGTCGAGTCAGTTTGGTGTGACATAAGCATAGGTAAATCAAAATTGAGAGTAGGAGTGTGCTATAGGCCTAATGACTCTGATGAGTATAATAAGATAGTGTACAGGGAAATAGAGTGGGCCAGTAAATCAGAGAGTCTTATAATGGGGGATTTTAATTTCCCAGATATTGACTTGAATTTGTGGGTTGGTCACTCACACACTAGCAAGGCTTTTGTGGATTTATTGGATGATTGTTTTCTACACCAGCATGTTCGGGAGGCAACTAGAGGGAGTAATACTCTTGATCTGATTATCAGTAGTGATTCTTCATGCATTAGGAATCTGCAGATAAAGGAACCACTGGGTGGCAGTGATCACAGTGTGCTGAAGTGGGATTTACTCAAGGAGGTAACTACCATCAGAGGTAAAGGGAAGGGTTTTTGCTTTCATAAAGGCGACTATGATGGTCTGAGACAGTATTTAAATTCTATACAGTGGGACCAACTGATGATGTTACCAACAGCAAATTCAAAATGGGAAGCATTCAAGGAACTAATCTTGGAAGCTACCAGGCTTTACATACCAACCAAGAAATATTGTTCAAGGTTCAGGCCTAAATGGTTGTCAGATGAACTAATGAGACATATGGCAGAGAAGAAAAATGCATGGGATACATACAAATTAATGGGTGACATGGAAGCCTGTTTTGTTTTGTTGGTTTTTAGGAGCATTAGCAACTAAGGCCATATTGCTCCGGGATATGCGGTGGTCATTCCTTGACCTTTCCGCATCCTCTGTATTTGGTGGTGACGGGCTCGAACCCCGGTCTAATCAAGAAGTGTGTGCTGCGCACTGCTGCTCCTTCCCTATGCTAAAATGCTAATTACTCCCAGGTCTTTTTCATTTTCTACCACCTTAAGTGTAGTACCACACAGTTGGTACGTTTCTCTGGGGTTACTTCTACCCATATGCAATACTTTGCATTTGTCAAGGTTAAACTTCAGTTGCCACTTCTTAGCCTATCTGCCCAAATTATCTAGATCCTGTTGCAGTAGCACACTGCCATTAACAACTCTGCCAACCTTTGTATCATCTGCAAACTTCGACATTAAGCCTGATATACCTTCATCAATATCATTGATAAATATATAAAACAACAGTGGACCTAACACCGAACCCTGTGGGACTCCACTAATAACATTAGTCCAAGAAGAGCAGCACCCATTGATTACCACCCTCTGTCTTCTCCCACTTCACCATCCTTTTATCCATTGTAGCAACTTACGCTTAATACCATTCTGCTCCAATTTGTACAATAGTCTTCCATGTGCAACAGTGTCAAAAACATTCCTGAAATCCAAATATATGATATCAAAATTATTTTCTGCATCCAGTTCCTTTGTAACCACATCATAATATCCTATCATTAGCATTAGTAGAGGCATTTGATGCAAGAAAGCAAGCTTATGCAGCATCAGCCAAAAAAAAAAAAAAAACGCACTTCCACTTCACCCCTCTGTTCGTTCAAAATACCTGTCCAGCTGAGCCTTAAACTTATTTAGGCTATCAACCTCCACCACAAGGGATGGAAGTCTGTTCCACCAACCAACCACCCGCTGGCTAAAGGCAAATTTCCGCACGTCTATCCTACATCTGTTTTTCCTCAATTTGAATTTATGCCCTCTCAGGTGATTTTTCTGAGCTAGAGGAAGAATCCCATCAGCATTGAGCATGCTTAATCCATTCAAGGCTTTATACACCTCTACCAGATCACCTCGCTGGTGCCTAGTCTCCAGACACTGTAATTTGCAAAACTTAAGCCTTTCTTCGTAAGAGCACCCCTTTGTTCCATTCACTAATCTTGTTGCCCTTCTCTGTACTCGTTCCAGCAGCTCTACATCTTTCTTGAAATGAGGCCTCCAGACCTGTATACAGTACTCTAGGTGTGGCCTGACCATTGCCTTATACAATGGAATAATCACCTCCTTATCCCTGCTGGAAAAAATTCCTGTATATCATTGGCAATACTCCATGAGCTACTCTTGAAGCCCGTCTGCACTGCTCAGAGAACTTCATATCTGCCTGCACAACCACCCCCAAGTCCCTTTCATTCTCTACCACTGTCAGTGTAGTACCACAGAGTTGATACGTTGCTCTGGGGTTGCTGTTTCCCATGTGTAGTACTTTACATTTGTCAATGTTAAACTTCATTTGCCACCTCTCAGCCCATCTGCTCAACCTTTCCAGATCCTGTTGCAGCAGCATAGTGTCAGTAGTGTCCTTGACAACCCTGCCAACCTTTGTATCGTCTGCAAACTTGGACATTAAGCTTGATATACCATCATCAATATCATTTATAAATACAGAAAACAATAATGGACTCAACACTGAGCCCTGAGGGACTCCACTAATAACATTAGTCCACGATGAGCAGTGTCCATTGATTACCACTCTCTGTCTTCTCCCTCTCAACCACCCCTTTATCCATAGCAGCAATTTGCCTCCAATGTCACACTGCTCCAATTTGTGTAGCAGTCTTCCATGTGCAACAGTATCAAAAGCCTTTCTAAGATCCAAGTATATAATATCAAAGTTATTCCCTGCATCCAGTTCTTTTGTGACTGCATCATAGTATCCAATTAAATCTTTAACAAAACCATGCTGTGTCTGAGCTATAACTGAAGTCTTGTCTAAATGATCCTGCAGTGCTTCTTTAACCAGTGCCTCCATTAATTTTCCTGGAACAGAAGTTAAGCTCACAGGTCTATAATTACTTGTGTCAGCCTTTGATCCTCCTTTGTGAATTGGGGTCACATTTGCACATTTCCAGTCTATGGGTACCTCCCCTGAGTCCAAGGAAGCTCTCATAATTATGGCTAAGGGTTTGCTTACTTCCTTTGCTGCCTCCTTTAATATAACTGGATAGATCCCATCCACCCCGGGATGGGATCTATCCAGTTATATTAAAGGAGGATTAAAGTTATATTATAAAAAACTATCAAATTTGTCAGACAAGACTTTCCCTTAACAAACCCATGCTATGTCTGAATTATTGCTGCAGTCTTTTCTAGATGATCCTGCAATGCATCTTTAACCAGTGACTCCATTATTTTACCCAGAACAGAAGTTAAACTAACTGGTCTGTAATTACTCGTGTCACCCTTCGATCCCCCTTTGTGAATTGGGGATACATTTGCACATCTCCAGTCCGTGGGAACCTCCCCTGATTCCAAGGACGCTCTCATAATTATGGCTAAGGGTTTGCTTAGTTGCTTTGCCGCCTCCTTTAATATAACTGGATAGATCCCATCCATCCCAGGTGCCTTTCTTATATTTAACTTCAGTTTCTCCTTCACTTTGTTCTCAGTTATTACAAAATCATTAAGCACCTCTGTTACAATTTGATAACCTTCTGCCATTTTCAAACCTTAATAATTCCTCATGTGTGAATGTAGATGCAAAATACTCATTCAGTTTGTTTGCTATCTGAGCAGGATCATCAACAGTCGAACCATCGATGTCAAGTGGCCCAATCAGATTCATCCCCTTCCTTTTAGAGTTTATATAAGTAAAGAAATCCTTGCTGTTTTTCTTAACATCTTTTGCCAAGGATTTCTCGTAATCTGCCTTCGCCTGCCTAACCTCCTTTGTCACCTGATTACAGCCTAGCTTATATCTGCCATAAGCTTCTGAGTCGCTTGACAATTTATATGCATCCCATGCATTTTTCTTCTCTATTACGAGTCTCATTAGTTCATTAGATAACCATTTAGGCCTAAACCTTGAACAATATTTCTTAATAGGTATGAAACTTTTCGTAGCTTCCACGATTAATTCCTTGAATGCTTCCCACTTAGAATTTACTGTTGGTAACATCGTCAGTTTATCCCACTGTACAGAATTTAAAATCTGTCGGAGACCACTGTACTCACCTTTACGGAAGCAAAAACCCTTTCCTTTACCCCTGATGGTAATTAAATCTTTAAGTAAATCCCACATCAGTACACTGTGATCACTGCCACCTAGTGGTTCCTTTATCTGCAAATTCTTAATACACGAATGATCACTGCTGATAACCAGATCAAGAGTATTACTTTCTCTGGTTGCCTCTCGAACATGCTGCTGCAGAAAACAATCATCCAATAAATCCAGAAAAGTCTGACTAGTGTGTGAGTGACCAACCCACAAGTTCCAGTCAATATCTGGGAAGTTAAAATCCCCCATTATAAGACATTCCGATTTACTAAATAAATCTTTTATATGAATGTATCTTTGCACCAATAACAATTTAAGGTGTGCCAATATGGTAAGTGGAAGGAATGAAAGAAAGGGGTAAACGAAGGCTGTATTCAGTACAAAGAGTAATGTTGACACAAAATATTGATAGCATGTAGTACTGTATCCAATGAAGCACGTCAGGTTATAGTGGGGAGGCTGCCATTAGATTTGTTGCCAGCCCACAGAGCTATGCTATTATTTGTGATGATGGAAACCATATAGGCTGCTGGAAATAGAATTAAATCTAGAAGAAGATATGAAGAGGGAGAAAAGAAGCATGTGGAACAAGTTGCTAGAAATTTGGCAAGGTAATGCCAAAATAACAAGAAAATTTTTACCAGATGTAAGAACCAATATAAGTTGAAAATGGTTTCAAACTGACTTATACAGTTTGTTTCTCACAACATGTCACACATTTTCTTTGAAAGCTTAAATAAGTTTGGATCAGTTCAGAGAATAAGATGTGTTTGTAGAGGGGAGGTGGAAACATGGGAGCACATTTTATACAATTGTGAAGAGTATGTAGACTTAAGGATCGAGTTGAAATGTAGTGCTCTGAGCATGAATAACAATATGAGTACATTTTCTGAGGTTCATAGGGTTAAACCAAAGGAGGATTTGGTGACAATTAAGGAATTTGCAGCACAAATTTTTAAAAGTTTTATTAGAAAATGAGCAACAAGATGGATGAAATCCATAAATGGAATGGAAAAGAAAACAGAAGGAAAGATAAAAGAGCAAGCACAGGATGAAAGATAATTTCATTCTATAACTGGTGGGAGCTTACCCTGGAACAACGTACTCATCACTCTCACATTCTGTATGATATTTGAAATTGTAAGTTGTATCAATCCAGGATGTTCATTTTGTAAGATGTTGTGCCTCACTTTGCATTTTGTATGACATTGTTTTCTTGGTTGCTGTAAAGTGAGAAGGGCACTGAGGGAGTTGGTAAAAATAATGCTATGGGTAAACTGATGCAATTTTATAGTTTCCAGGGCCATTTGTATGGCATGTAGTTCAGCAGTAAAAATGCTGCATTCTAAAGGTAACTAACTGGATATTGTGGACGATGAAAGAACAACAGCAGCACCGACATGATGGTCAGTTTTGTAGCCATCAGTGTATATCTGGGTATAAGATTCATATTTTTCAATTAGAGATTTGTTAGACTGTTTTATATTCTGTGGAGAAAGTGTACTTCCCCCTATTCTAACAGGGATAGATCACATGCTGCAGGACAGAGAGCCCATAGAGGAGCAGCGAAACTAGTTGTGGCTATTTTAGAAAGGTCTAGCTGCCAATTTTCGAGTAATGAGTGAAGTATGCCAGCAGTTCGATTTATTGATGGATAAATGGCATACAAGTTCTCCCAATCTGGAGTAAATAAATGTTTCCACACTGGATGAAGGGGTTGCCTTTTGATTTTGACAGCATAATTTAACAGTAAAATTTGTCTTCGTAGAGAGAGTGGAGGATCATGAGCTTCAGCGTAAAGGCTCTGGACTGGAGATGTGCGGTAGGCTCCAAGAGCAATGTGCAGGCCACTGTGGTGAATGGGGTCCAAAACCTTAAGATACTGGGTCTAGCAGAGTTGTAAACTGGAGATCCATAGTCTAATTGTGATCTTACAATAGCGTGATATAAATGAAGAAGTGTATGACGGTCAGCACCCCATGATGTAGCTGATAATACTCTCAATATGTTTAATTTCTTGAAAAAGGAGATTCTAAGTTGTTTGATACATTCATTAAAGATCTAAGGTTAAGCCAAAAAATCAGATAGTAGGCAACAGGTATGTCGTAGTTGCCCAGCTTCAGAATTGGGTCAGAATGGAGATTACATCTTCTACAGAAATGAACTGCAACTGTTTTTTCAGGTGATATGCGAAAACTGTTATCTGCAGCCCACATTGTAATCTTATTAAGAGCTCCTTGCAGCTGTCTCTCAATCATTCTCATGTTCTGGAAGTGACAAGATATACTAAAATCACCTGCATATATATAGAGTAGTAAACACAGTGGGTGGAATGATCTTTGATACAGAGTTGATTTTTATAACGAATAGCGTGGCACTTAGAACTGAACCCTGTGGAACACCTTCTTCTTGGAGAGAGAGGGGGTGGATTGAATGCGCACCTGGAACAACTGCTGTTTCAGAAAATTCTGTATGAACTGTGGCATACTGCTCCTGAAACCTAAAATGTAGAGATCACGAAAAATTCCATATTGCCAAGCTGTATCAAAAGCTTTCTCGATGTCTAAATAAACTGTAGTCAGATGTTCCTTCCTTACGAAAGCACTACGAATCTGGTTTTCCATTTGAGTCAAGAGTAAAATTTGTTGATCTATACCTGTATGAAATCCACACTGCGAAGGACTGATAAGGTTATATTTGATAAGCACACCAGGTGAGGCGAGAGTTTACCATTTTTTCCATTATTTTGCCCATACAGCTGGTGAGAGCAATAGGCCGGTAATGACGTGGATTCATTGAATCTTTGTCAGGTGTTAATAATGCTATGACATATACATGTCTCCAACATCAAGGAAAGCATTTTCTGTAAAAAATTCAGTTATACAGAAGAAGTAAGACACGAAGCGACTCTTCACCTAGCTCTTTTAACATGGAATAGTGAACTCCATCAGGTCCAGCAGCACCAAGTCTTGTGCTGTTAAGAGCAAGCCTTATTTCAATTATGGTAAAAGGGACAGTTGTATGACTGATGGTGGTTAGTGCCAAAATTTAACTTCTGTTTTTCAGCAAGGGGCTTTAATTTCTGGAATTCTGTTGAGTATGAGGATACGGCAGAGGTTTGAGAAAAAGGCTCTCCGAGAGTGTTAGCTATGTCCTGAGGCAGTGAAACGTCACTGCCATTTACATTCAGTATTGACAGATATTTGATATACATTTTCAAAGATATTTGTTATACATTTTCCTAATATTTTTCCAGATGGTTTGTGTTTTGGTGGCCCTCATAATCGTGGAAGCAAAACGTTTCCATGATTCTCTTTTGCTTGACTGCTGAATGCGCCTAGCATTGGCTCTAGATTTTTTAAACTGGAGTAGATTAGCAGTGGTAGGATTCTTGCGAAAGTTATTCCAGGATTTATTTTTCTCTCGTTTGGCTTGGTTGCATTCGTTGTTCCACCAGGGTTTTGGTTTTATTCGCTGACTTATGGAAACTCTTGGTATTGCTACTTCTGTGGCCTGCAGTATTTGGTTTGTTATGTAATCAACAGCATCATTTATTGACACATTGTAACAACTGTTTTTTCTAGGATTGCTAGCTGCCTATATTTTTCCCAATCAGCTTTTGCAAAATTCCATTTGGCTATCTGATTATGGCAGGGTGGTAAATTTGCTTCTATGTGACAGACTACTGGTAGTGGTCACTACCCAGTAAACTATCATGAACAGACCATTCAAACAGAGGAAAAAGGGCTGGTGAGCATATTGGAGAGGTCAATTGCTGAGCTTGACCCAGAAGGCAAGTGAAAATAACTGGGTAGTCCAGTATTCAGTAGGGTCAGATTTAATTTATCAAGAAACTTTTCTAATATTTTTCCCTGTTTATCATATATCTTATCACCCCATAAAGGATTATGTGCATTAAAATCCCCCATGATGCAAAAGGGGGGGGTGGTTGTTATTTTTGGTGCAAGGGCTGCTCAGGCCATATTGTGCCTATCGGTGATATGGACGATACTCATAATGACTGTTTTGCAAACAGTCAGAAATGATCATATAAGTTTATTCGCTTGATAAATAAGAAAAATTCTGTGGGCTTGGCATTGTTACCTATGATATGACAAAGCTTCAAAGATTCTTTAAGATTAGGAAGAAAACTGAATGAGAGTTGCCGGGCATGTGAGTATAAGGTGCATTCAACAAGAATGTGCTTCATTGTGAGTTGAGAACTGCAGTGTGTACACTGAGGAGGATCATTGCCTGTGAGGAGAAATAGGTGGGTAATGTGACTGTGACCAATTCTTGCTCTGGCTAGGATTACTTCTTCCTTTCTGTTTTCCCGGAAGCTAGAGGCCCATAACTGTGGATCTGGTTTTATTTGAAAGAGCTTATTATCTGTTTTATTTTGCCATATAAGTGTCCATTGTTCCTTACATATTCTTTGTATATTAGATTTGTAGTCAGCATATGGAACAAGAGCACATGATGAATCTGAATTAGAAGGATGTTTGGCGGCATAGTCTGCACATTCATTTCCAGATATCCCAGTGTGGCCTGGGATCCAGCAAAAGATAACTACTAGCTGGCGTTCCTGAGTATGTATCAACATACATCTTATAGTTTTTATTAAAGGATTCTTTGGTGAAGAGGTGTTTTGTAGAGCTATAAGTGCACTCTGTGAGTCTGTATATATTATACTCTTTTTGATGGACAGATGGAGAATATTTTATAGGGCAAGCTTGATGGCGAATAACTCAGCTGTATAACTGCTGCATTCAGTGGGAAGTGATACAGAGATGGTGTTAAAAGGGAAAACTGCTGGAGCACCTACTCCACTATCAGACTTTGATCCATCGGTATATATTTTTGTAAAAAGAGAATAATTCTCTGTGTGAGCAGTATGGAGTTGTTGTATATTGATATTTGCCAGGGAATGCTTCCCACAGTTTAGGAAGTAATTGTCGCAGGATGGTTTAATATAGGCCCATGGGGCCTATATTAATATTGGTTCTTGGAGGACTTTTTCGAGATGTACATTCCAAGTTTCTGATAGTGCTTGTAATCTGATACCAGTAGGCTGAACTGCACTGGGTTTATTTCTATAGAAAATTTTAAACTGTGGATCACTAAGTATAGGCCAAATTGGATGGGTAGGCACTTCGAATTTTAGCTGCATAATTCAGAAGTAACACCTTTCTTCTGAGACAGAGTGGAACTTCATGGGCTTCAATATAAAGGCTTTGTACTGTCGATGTCCTATATGCTCCTGTAGCAATCCTGAGGGCAGAATGTTGAATTGGTGCAAGGTGCATAAGCACGCTTTCCCTGGCAGAGTCATAGACTGGGGCACCATAATCAAGACGAAACCTAATTAGAGTTCTATACGGTTGAAGCAGGGTATAGCAATCTGCACCCCATGTTGTCGAAGAAAGAACTCTGAGTATATTCATTTTTTCTGGCAAGTAGTCCGCAGATATTTGACATGTTCTAAGAAATTAAGCTTACTATCAAAAATCAGGCCCAGGAGGCAAATACTTTTCATGACTAATATAGGATGATTCGTTAAGTGAAGCTCTGGTTCAGGATGCATTATTCGTTTGTTACAAAAATGAATGACACTAGATTTCTGATGTGATAGTCGGTATCCATTCTGTGTCATCCATAGTTCAATATTGTTAAGAGAGATTTGTAGTTGCCTTTCGATGAAGTTCATATTCTGTGAACTGCAGGAAACAGTCAGGTCATCGGCATAAAGATATGTGTTTACAGTATCGGGTATGCATTTGGTTATGTTATTTATTCTTATTGCAAATAAGGTAGAACTCAGAAATGAGCCTTGTGGGACTCCTTCCTCTTGTATATAGATTTGCGAGAGGACTTGCCGATAGCAGACTTGAAAAATTCTATGCTGAAGGAAGTTTTGTATGAAATATGGTAAGTGGCCTCTGAGGTCAAGGGAATGCAGATCTTTCAAGATGCCAAATCGCGAAGTGGTGTCAAAGGCCTTCTCTATGTCAAGGCATACCATAACGAGATGCTCGTTTTGGATAAACGCATTCCTGATGTTCGTTTCAGCTTTGACCATGAGATCCAGGGATGATCGATTTTTCCTGAAGCCAAATTGACTATCAGATATTAGATATTTGGAGTCAAAATACCAGATCAGTTGGTGGTGTATCATTTTTTCCAGGATTTTACTCAAGCAGCTGGTAAGAGAAATAGGTCTATAGTGATGAGGGATAGAGTGATCTTTCCCTGGTTTGGGAATTTCCAGTACACTGGAGTGATGCCAACATGTGGGGAATGAATGTTCAGTGAAAATACGATTGTAGAAAGTCAGCAGCAAGGATAATGCTTTGTTATCTGTGTTTAAGCATTGTATAATACACTCCGTCTGGACCAGCAGCACTGTTCTTTGAGGTATATATAGCTTCTTGAAGTTCAATCATATTAAGAGGCCGATTATATGATAGATACGATTTGGTTTTGAAGTTCAATCGAGATTTTTCAGCTGAAGCTTTAATCTTATGAAATGACTGGTCGTATGCGGTCGATGCAGACAGCTGTGAGAATACAGAGCCTAAAGCATTTGCAATTTCTGCAGGAGTACACAGCTCCTGTCCATTCCAGTTGAAAATTGGGGAGGATAGAGGAGGAAATTTGCCATTTAGTTGTTTTATTTTTCTCCATATTATTCTAGAATCTGTATTTTTATTAAGTGAATTTGCAAATTGGACCCAGGAGTCTCTTTTTGCTTTCTTCATGATATGGCGAGCCTTGGCTCTGAGATTTTTATAATTTATAAGATTATTGGTAGTAGGATGTTTGCAGAATATATTCCAGGCTCGGTTTTTTTCTTTTTTGGCACTCTTACAGTTCTCATTCCACCAATAATTTATGGATCTATGGGAGCTTGACTGTGACCATGGGATGGCAATAGACGCAGCTGCTAGGATTTGTTTAGCGATATGGCTGGTGACTATGTCAATTGGACAAGATTCAATGATCTGATTATCAAAGGATACATGATAAGTATATTTTGCCCAATCACCCTTGGAAAATTTCCATTTCATGCAGTTTTCTGAAGTCACAGAGTGTGAAGTTTGAATTTTACAGATTAGTGGATAGTGGTCACTGTTCAGTGGATCATCCAGAGCTGTCCACTCAATACAAGGAAAAAGGATCAGAGAGCAGATAGATAGATCTATTGAGGACACAGTTCCTGTTTGGAGATGGATGTAAGTTGGTGAACCAGTATTTAGGATGGTTAAATTCTGCCTGTCAATGAGCATTTCAATAAGTTGTCCCCATCCATCTGCACTGGGAGAGCCCCACAATAGATGGTGTCCATTGAAGTCGCCCAATAAACAGAAAGGGGTTGGCAACTGGAGAATTAGATCTTCAAGTTCATGAATAGTGCAAGGCTGAGTGGGCAGTAGGTAGATAGAAACAAGTGTTATAGTGAATCCAATTGCTATTCGCGTAGCAAACGTTTCAATAGAGGTTTGCAAAAGAATACGTCTGCAAGGGACTCATGAATCTATGAGAATAGCAACCTCACCGTGAGCTTTATTTGTAACCGGTCTACCTTCTCTGAAAAGAGAATAATTTTTTGATCGAGAGAGATACCTTAGGAGTTAAATATGTCTCCTGTAAACAAATGCCAACTGGATTATGATGTTTAATTATTTCCTGGATGTCATCAATATTGCTACACAAGCCTCTGCAATTCCACTGGACTACGTTGTTCATTGTTTAGATTTAGATGAAGGAGCTGAGTCTGTCTGTTTCTTAAAAGTCTGTTTGACGCGGTCAATCTTAATTTTATCTCTTTTTGAGAAAATTGGTCTTGTGTCTATTTCATCTTCTGGACGGATCTCCAGAATGGCTTCTGTTTCTTCCTGACTGGGGATTTCATTGGTATCCATAAGGATGGAGTCAACTGGCTGTTTGCTTACGGGATCTGGTTTCTCTGTTTGAACGGGTCTTACAGGGGCTGCATGGACAGCAGGTGGTATGGTGACTGGTGTGTTGTTAAGCCCTGCTTGAAATATGTTGCTTTGATGATTGTGGTACAGAAGAGAGCAAGGATGGATCGAGCCCATTCAGAAATGGAGATGATTGGTGGAATTAATGTGTCAGTTTGAATGGATACTGAATTAAATTTTTTAGAGGCTTTGGCATATTTATGTCTAGGCATCTGAAATTTTTGGCATTTAAAACAGCGTGTTGGGTTAGGAACATAGTTTTATTTGACAATTGAGATACCCCTGCTTTGATGGATGTTGGAGGTTTCGGGCTATCAAATGTTAATATTATGCTCCGAGTTGGAACTAGAGCATTGTCTCGTTTGGCAAATATGCGCTTTACATGCACGGTTCCTTGGTCTTGTAATTCATTTTTCAGCTCTTCTTCTGAGAGATTTATAAGGTCCCACTCAGCTATCACACCCCTAGAGGTGTTTAGAGTAGTATGAGGGGGAAACAGTGATGGATAATCCTCCAAAGGATGTTAGTTTTTGGAGCCGTTGTGATTGTCGTTTGTCTGAGACCTCAACAAGCAGGCCACCAGATCTAAGACGCTGGGTTGTTTTTGGCGATCCTATTAGATTTTCTAGGTGTTTCTGTATTTTAAAAGGTGAGAGACTACCTAGAGACTGTTCTTGAGTAGAGTGCAATACAAGATGCATTGGAGCTCTTCTCTTAATAGTATCAGTTTTTTGTCTTTTGGCACTGCATGAGTTAGTCTTCTATCTCATGAGTAGCCATGTTAGGATCCTTAGATCCTGTAGGGGAGATCATTTTGCTCCTTTTCGCCCTGGAAAGATAACTTTTCTTTCCAGGTTACCGGCCCTGCCATGGAAAGGCAAGAGCAGTGCAACAAGGGTAACCAAGCGGCTGAGTTAGTTTGGTTAGTACTGTTAAAGAAACAGAAAAGTGAGTTTCCTCTCTGGAACTCTGCCTAGTTCTTGTAGTGCAGAAGTTACACAATACAACTAAATAATTTAAAACTATTTAAAACCAAAAGAAAACTATTCGCTTTGTACACGCAGCATAGAGCTCACTTGGATCACTTGGTTACACTAATAATCGCTTGGCACCTGGGGCCTCAAAAATGGGAATCAAAGTAAAACATGTAATAAGAGACCTGTTAGATTGACTTCTGTTCCAGGGAAAATAATAGAGTCATTGAGTAAAGAAGTAATGTATGATCATCTAGACAGGAATGCAATTATACTGAAGTTACAGCATGGATTTGTTAGAAGCAATCCTGTCTGACCAATCTGATCTGGTAATATGATGCAGCAACAAAGGAACTGGACAAAAAATAATTTTGACATCATATACTTAGATTTCAGAAAAGCTGTTTTATACTATTGCAAACAAAAGACTGCTGTACAAATTGGAACAGTGTCGCATTAATGGTAAGTTGCTGAAGGTTGTTGAACAAGAGGTGGGCATGGCTGTTCTTGGATTAATGCTATTAGTGGAGTATCCCAGGGTTCAGTGCTAGACCTATTATTATTTTCTAAGTTTGTTAATAATACTGATGAAGGCATATAAGGCTTAATGTTCAAATTTGTAGATGATATGAAGGGTTAACCTCAGCAATCAGAGTATGCTATGGCAACAAGATACAGACAAATTAGGCAAATGGGTTGAGAAGTAGCAAGTGTAGTTTAATATTAACAAATGCAAGGTACTTCATATGGGGAGCAGTAATCACAGAAATGTACCAACTGTGTGGTAGTGTAATCGAGCAGTGGAGGATGAAATTGCCAGCAGGGATAATAAAGTGATTATTCAATTGTACAAGGCAATGGTTAAACCACACCTTGAATGCTGCATACAGGTATGGAGGCCTCATTTTAGGAAAGCTGTAGATCTGTTTGAACAGGTGCAGAGAAAAGTAACTACATTGGTGAGGTAAGCAAAAGTTACTCTTACCAGGAAAGGCTTCAGTTTGCAAAGTGCTGCATCTGGAAACTAGGTTCCTCTGAGGAGATTTGACTGATGTTTAAGGCCACAAATGGATTGAGTAAGCTCAATGCTGATGCAATCCTTGTTTGCTCATATTACACGTTTTCAAATCGAGGACTAATGGCTACAGGTTGGATGTGCAGAAATTTGCCTTCAGCACAGAGGGGGTTGACATTGGAACAAACTCCCATCCGGTGTTGTAGAGGTGAGCAGTTTGAATAAATTCAAGGAAGAACTAGTTAAACTGTTAGAGAGAATGGACATGTGAAATGTGAATTGTTGGCTTTTTTATTTGGCTGATGATGTTTAAGCTTACTTTCTTGCATTATTTGCCACTACTCCTAATACTACTAACTCATGACTTTCAAAAACTAGAGATTGGGTAACTGTAAGGAGAAAAACAGTTCTTTTCACCAAAACAGAGGCATTTCCCTAGCCGGCCAATGACTTTCACCACCTGGTGCAATACACCAATTTGCTTTTTGGAAGATTGAAGTGGTGAAACCCATGTATCATCTCTAGAACAAAACTGGCACCCCGAGTCATGTTTAGTACTGCTCTAAAACAATATTTGCAAGATGACCTCTAGATAGCCCACTGGACTGACCCTATTGCTTCTACTCTGCCAGGTGGTGATTGTTGGAAGCGCAAGTAGTGTGTTTGGGGAGGGGGACACTGTCGAGCCACATTATGTCGTGATGGCAAGAAATTTCATTAATTCAAACAAGATATCCCCTCCCCTTTTCTTTATCTACTAAATTCATCACGAACAGTCAAACTAATAGAACAAACGTATGCAAAAAAGGTCTAGCCACCCAAAAATTACCTCATTCATTTCACAAATATATATGTCATAGTACCACTCAATGTACCTCAATGAATTCCAATTTTGACTATAACCTGCCAAGCCCTACTTACTTTTTTTGGCAATGTTTCAATTATCAGTTGAGTCAATTATCATCTCATGTGCCTAACTATTCATTATATGATCCCTATTTTCTTCAAAGGTAGCACTGGTGTATATGTCCGCTCTGATACTCCTCATTAGAGACTATGTAATTTGGAATCTCCTATGGCATTAAAATCTTTCTCTGACCCATTCTGTCAAATTCATCTTTTTCCCCACATTGTTATCCTTGGTGATTTTATTGTTCAAAACTCCAGCTGTCTTCAGTTTACTACTTACATGGACAGATTTGGTTGAGATGGCAAGCCTTTCGCCACCTCAACCAAAGGATACTGAACAATCTTAACAATGCCAGGGGCAAAGGTTGATGATGTTGTAGAGCAGATATCTTTTAAGGGCACAAAAGGTGTTACTGTTATACACATTGGCACTAATAACATTAAATGTAGGAGATCTGCAGATTTAATTAAGAAGTACAGGTCAATGTTGAAAAAAAAAGTCGTGAGTTAGGGTTAAATTTCAAAGTGTGTGCAATTCTGATCAGACAAAAACAGGGGAGTATATAAGGAGAGCCTTGTCAATCAATTCAGTACTGGAGCAATTGTGCAAGGCTCGTGGTGTAGAATTTTTCTTAGTGTGGTCTGTGCTTGTTAATAGGAGAGACTGTTTTATAGGGATGGGATACACTTCAATAGAAGGAGTGCAAGAATATTTACTGATGCTATCGAGCAATGTTAGGAGGGTTGGAAAACTGCTAGCTGGTAGCATATACAGACTAACAATAGCCACAGGAAGAGGTGAAAGTGATTTTTGCACTGCTTCAACCCGAAATAAGTAGCAGCCTGAAAAGCAAGGTGCTCGGGATTTAAAAACCTACTGGAAGTCATCATGGAATAAGTAAATATATGTGCTGTGGTAAGATAACTAAGAGTAGGAACAGGTGCATGTATACTTGCATGCACCAAGGCACAAAAGCAGGAGAGGATATAACGAGAGCCTTGCCAATCAATTCAGTACTGGAGCAACTGAGCAAGTATAGTAAATAAATTCATGAATTTCAAGTGTTGGCCAAGACATCAAAGGCAGATACTGTTTGAATATCAGAGACATGGGTGTCACAGTGATATAAAGAATGCAGAATTTGAATTTGGGGAGTGCAATGTGAACAGAAAGGTCAGACAGGATGGGGGGGGGGAGTTATGATCTTATTTAAGAAGCACAAAATCTAAGACGGGGCATCCAGTTGACATGGGTGGCCAGTACAACACTCAGTCAGTCTAGTGTGACATGCTGGGAAGGCAAAACTGAACTGAGGGTAGCAGTGTGTTACAGGCCAAATGATGGTGATGAATACAATGAACAACTGTACAGAGAAATAGAGTGGGCCAGTAAATAAGAATGTCTTATAATGGGGGATTTTAACTTTCCAGATATTGACTGTAATTGATTGTGGGTTCATCATACGTGCACTAGCCACACTTTTGAGGATTTACTGGTTGAAAGTTTCTATAGAAGTATGTTCGGGAGGCGACCGGGAGTAAAATTCTTGATATTATTATCAGCAGATAAAGGATACACAACAATCACAGTGTACTGATGTGAGATTTACTTAAAGTTGTAACTACCATCAGGCATAAGGAGAATGGTTTTTGCTTACTTAAAGGTGGCTAAGGTAGCTAATTTTTTACTGAAATTCTATACAGTGGGACCAACTGATGATGTTACCAAAAACAAATTCTAAATTGAACATATTCAAGGAATTAATCTAGGCTCATCATACCAACTACAAAATACTGTTCAAGGTTTAGAAGACTAAACCTGGAACAGTATTTCTATGGCAGACAATAGTAGATATAAGCTAGTCTATAATCAACTCACAAAGGAGGTTAGGCCAGCAAAGGCAGATTACGAGAAATCTATGGCAATGGATGCAAAGAAAAACAGCAAAGACTTTTTTAATTATGTAAACTCTAGAATGAAAGGGATGAATTAGATTGGTCCACTTGATATTGATGGTTCAACTGATGATGATCATGCTCAGGTAGCTGACAAACTGAATGAGTATTTGGCTTCTTCATTCACACACGAGAGAATCTGTAGGGAAGTGGAAGACAGAAGTTTATCAAACTCTAACAGGAAAATAAATAATTATGTAATAACTGAGAGGAAAGCGGAGGAGAAATTGTTGAAGTTAAAATTAAGAAAGGCACCTGGAGTGGATTGGATCTATCCAATTATATTATTAAAAGAGGCAGCAAAGGAAGTAAGCAAACCCTTAACACTAATTATGAGAAACCCTTAATTACTTATATGAAAACCCTTAGCACTAATTGAGCATCCTTGGATTAAGAGGAGGTGCTGACAGACTGGAGATGTGCAAATGTATCTTCAATTCAAAGGGGGGGGGGGATCAAAGGGTTTCAGGAGTAATTACAGACCTGTTTAACCTCTGTTCCAAGAAAAATAATAGTCACTGGTTAAAGAAACAGTGACTCTATTATCATCTAGACAGGACTGCAATTACAGTTCAGACACAGCATGGGTTTGTTCAGGAGAAATCTTATCTGACCAGTGAAGCTGAGGTGTATAAGGCCTTGAATGGTTTGAGCCAGCTCAATGCTGATGGGATTCTTCTTGCCCAGATTAATCGCCTGAGGGGACATAATTTAAATCGAGGAAAGTCATTTGTAGACAGCATTGATATGCGAAAATTTGTCTTTAGCCAGCAAGTGGTTGATTGCTGGAACAAACTTCCATCTGTTGTTGTAGAAGTTGACAGCTTAAATAAATTCAAGGCAGAACTAAACAGACATCTGGAGCGAATGCATGGGTGAAGTGGGAAGGCTTGTTTTTTTTGGCTGATGTGTAGCATATGCCTCTAATAATGCTAAGTCCTGAAGATTTGTTATTGGACCATTATTGTTTACTATATTTATCAATAATATTGATGAAGGTATATCAGACATAATGTCCAAGTTGGCAGATAATACAAAGCTCGCAGATTTGTTAATGACAGTATGCTGCTGCAACAGAATCTAGAAAAGTTGGGCAGATGGGCTGAGAAGTGGCAACTGAAGTTTAACATTGACAACTGCATAGTACTGGATATGCGTAAAAGTAACCCTAGAGTTACGTACCAACTGTGCAGTACTACACTCAGGGTAGTGAAGAATGAAAAAGCTCTGGGAGTAACTGTGCAGTCAGATATGAAGTTTTCAGAGCAGTGCAGACAGGCTGTCAGAGCAGACTCATGGGGACTTGTCAATGATATATAGAAACTCGTGTCAGGCTCATGGGGACTTGTCAATGATATATAGAAACTCATGTCAGGCTCATGGGGACTTGTCAATGATATATAGAAACTTTGCTAGAACAGATAAGGAGGTGATTATCCCTTTGTATAAACCAATGGTCAGGTCACACCTTGAGTAATGCATACAGGTCTGGAGTCCTCATTTTAAAAAAGAATACAGGGCTGCTGGAAAAAGTACAGAGAAGGGCCCAAAGTGGTGAGGGGAACAAAGGTGTGTTCTTACCAAGAACGACTTAAGTTCTGCAAACTGCAGCTTCTGGAGACTAGGCACGTGTGAGGTGATCTGGTTGAGGTGTATACGGCTTTGAATGGTTAGAGCAAGCTCAATGCTGATGGAATTCTTTCTCTCACTCATATTACACACTTGAATGAGCATAAATTCAAATTGAGTTGCAGAACAAATTTTCATTTGTCATTGGGGAAGATGATAGCGTAAATGGATTCAAGGAAGAAGTGGGAAAACTTTTCGAGTGAATAGATAGGTGAAATGGGAAGCTTTTTTTTTTTTTTTTTTTGGCTAATGCTGTATAAGCTTTCTTCCTTGCATCATAGGGCACTAGTAATGCTAATGCACCACCAAAACCACTCTTGCTTATTTTTTTATCTAACACCCGTTTCCAAGCATGTCAGTAGGTCTAGGCATTTCACCACATGATGATGGCTTATTCTACCACAGAGCCTCTCTCACAGTCATTCTTGGCCTTGTGTTGTTTATCATTCACAGGAATGCAATATGAGATAATCTGTGATTTCTATTCTTTAATTTAGTTGGATTACTGTTTTTAATCTTCCAAGCCAAATGCTTGCTCATATCATGTCAGTGAAAATGTTCTTGTAGGTATGAAATCTTGTATTACAAATTCCAGCCTAAAGCCTAATCCCTTATTTAAATCTTAGTTTCCAATAAATGTACTAGCCGAAAATTACTTTTGATGGCTAAGGTGGTTCAAGAAAAGAATGCAGTATATTTCAATTAGCTTGTATCAAAATCTTGTACTTCATTTTATGTCTGCTCGCAACAATTTTAAAAGTTATTGATTAATCCAAATATTGTTTCCAACAAGTAAAAAAACTTGTTTCTTGTCCAAATGGTAGCTGAACATTCTGGTTTTGGTTATTTGGTTTTTTTTTTAGGAGCATTAGCAACTATGGCCATATTGCTCCAGGATATGCGGTGGTCATTCCCTGACCTTTCCGCATCCTCCGTATTTGGTGGTGACGGGCTCGAACCCGGGCTAATCAAGAAGCGTGTGCTACGCAGCTGAACATTCTGGACTCTTGCTAAAGCTGATGGGTGCAACTTCTCTCCATCAATACTCCCAACTTACAACCTGGTGGTTCTACTGCAGTCTCAGCCAAAGACAATGCAGATTTTCTAGCAGCCTATTTTTCTCCTAACACCTGTATCGACAACCTTGGTAATTCATTTCGTACTATACTCAATATGCTTCCCTCAATGCCTCCTATGGTCTTGTGACAGAATCTTGGAAATTCTTAGCAATTTGGATGCCAAGAGAACTCCATATCCTGATGACATTTCTCCATTTGTTTTCAAAACCTATGCTCCTCTTCTGTGTTGCTTTTTTTTAACACTTTCTTATTCCACTAGTGTTTTTCCTTTTGATAGGAAATTTCCTCATATCCAGCATTCCTTTTTAGGAACTGGCAGGACAAATTTGAGGCAAAAATTTGGTGAAACTTAAGCAACTGCTCTTGACACTTAAGTTTTCTAATTTTGATAATACAGTGGACCTTCTCTATTATGAACTTCTATTTAACAAATTTCTCTATATTACGAATTTTTTCGAAAAACATTGAACCTTGAAACGAAATTACATGTAAAATTAACGCCATAAAGTGAAGTGTTAGTCTCTCTATAACGAATTTTTTAAAAATTTAGTAAAAGCATTTCTGAAGATTTTCAAGCATTTACTGCTAAACAGCCGCTCAAATATATGGCCTCCTTCCCTCCGAAATTGCGAATTAGCATCTTAAAAGTGGTCATAAACTTTATAATAAATAGGGTAGATTTGTAAATTGATGTTGGCTCAGGGGAAAACGAAATTCGCTGCAGTAAACCTTTAGCGTGCTGCGGCGGCAATACATAGAATGTTACCATAGTCGGTTTTTAGTAATGCCTATTGAGTGACATTTGCTTCTCACCTCAACTGTACCATGTGACCTTCCTGCCAATCATTATATGATATGTCCGTTCTCATCTAACTGGACTCACAGTAGATGGTTTTCATGAATTATTTTTTTTAATTTTTTTTTTTATTTCGTTCTTTTGAAACAATTTTTCATCAATCACATAGGCTATATGCTCTTAGATGCACTTAGGGCTAAAGCCTCAAGCTGCGAGCAAATTTAGACTATGTATATATTAAGTGCAATAGCAACATTAATACACAGCCATTTCTGAATAAACAGAATATTTATAAGGCGGCATCGTTTTAAGTTATATCTCATATTGTGAATACCTTCACAATGAGTTGCCATGATATTGCACTACTTCAAATAAGTAACGCTTCACCTAAGGAGAAGACTAATGTTACTTATTCTCAGATAGGTACTACCACCACCACCACCACCACCCAGATAGCACCGTTTCAAGGCTATTTGGCCCTTCTTCGGTGGGTGGGTAGGTAGGTGCCCAAGTGATGCAATGTGGAGTTATACTTCATAATTGTTTTGCCATCATTGCATCACTTGGGTACCTACCCACCCACCGAAGAAGGGCCAAATAGCCCTGAAACGGTGCCGTCTGGGTAAAAGGTAAAGTGCAGCCATTATCAACCCACTGCAGATGGAAGCCTCCTCAACAATTCATGCTGAGGGAAAATGGACCATAATCTGCCACGCTGGTCTAGTACAGTTTGGCAGATCGACTGTATTCAGCAGTCAGGGGCTTGAATCCTGGTCTACTCAAGGAGTATGTGCTACTGCACTCCAGCTCCTGACCACTCGGCTACGGAAGCCATCTGGGTGGCGGTACCTATCTGAGAATAAGTAACATTAGTCTTCTCCTTAGGTGAAGCGTTACTTATTTGAAGTAGTGCAATATCATGGCAACTCGTTGTGAAGGTATTCACAATATGAGATAAAAATTAAAACGATGCCGCCTTATAAATATTCTGTTTATTCAGAAATGGCTGTGTATTAATGATGCTATTGCACTTAATATATACATAGGCTATATGCTCTTGTTTTTTTTTTTTTCTGAAAAGTAACATACAGCATACATTAACCGTAAATTTTCTTTCGTGTATATACACAAAAGAAAATTCGTGTATATACGAATGAAAGCAGAATAAAAGAAATTCACTAAGTCGTATATTTCTTCAAAGTGATTGATAGGAAAGGTCACGTGATACTGTTGAATTGGCAAACGAACGTCATTGAATAGGCAGTACTAACAATTCACTATATGGTGAAGTTTGTGGTGTGTGTATCGGCAAGAGCTGCAGTAGAGTAATTTTTACAGTTGCGGAAACAATGTCGAAGAGAAAGTGTTTAAGTGTTAATGATAAAGCAAAGATTCTTCATGATACTGACCAGGGTTTTAAGAAAAAAGATATTGCGGAGAAATATGGCATACCTACAAGCTTAATGCGAGCACTGGGTGGCTAGATAAATTTAAGAAGCTCCACAGAATTGTGGAAAAGGTTATTTGTGGAGAAAGTGTTAATGTAAGTGAAGAAGACTGCAACAGTTGGAGGAACAATACCTTAAAGAAGATTTTGGAAGAATATGAACCTAAGGATGTTTTTAATGCTGATGAAAAAGGTTTATTCTTTAAATGTTTACCGAATAGAACACTTGCTTTTAAGGATGATAAATGTTTTGGTGGAAAACAAAGCAAAAAAGAATCACTGTGCTAGTTGGAGCAAATATGACAGGAAGTGAAAAATTAAGACTTTTAGTCACCGGAAAATCAAAAAAACCGAAGATGTTTTAGAGGCACAAAATCTTTGGAAGTTGACTATACCTTTAATAAAAAAGCATGGATGAGAAGTGATATCTTTGAAGACCGGATATTAAAACTAGACAAGCATATAAGAAAAGAAAAAAGGAAAATCGTGTTGGTAACTGACAACTGTCCGGCACATCCTGCCAGTATTTCCGCCAAACTTAAAAGTGTGAAGTTGTTTTTACCACCAAACGTGACGTCAAAACTACAGCCAATGGACCAAGGTATTAAAAATTTTTAATTTCATTATCGAAAGAGAATAATAATGAAGATTATCAATGCATTATCAGAAAATAGAAACTTGGAGGTTACAATTAACCTTAGAGATTGAATCTCTGAACTGGCAAAAGTTTGGACACACAATGTCACTGAACACACTATTCAAAATTGTTTTTCGAAAGTGGGATTTGCATTGAATACAGAAATCGAACAACTGGATGAACAAGATGAACTGCCCCTTTCACAACTGAAAAACTTTTGAACATTATTAGAATCGTCAGGAAACATCGAAAATGAAATAACACTGGATAGTTATGTTTATGTAGAACAAGATCTGACTACAACAGAACATCCAAATGAAGATGAAATACTGCTGAACAGTGTTAGAAGCGACCATGATCACGAAGAAATTAACGATGATGCATCATAACAACCTGTAGAAAAGCCAACTCGCGAAGAAATGATTCACGCTTTTAAAACGGTTCGTATGGGTCTACAGTTTTGTGAAAATGTTCCTGATAATGTTTTTAATGCTCTGAACAAATGTGGGGGTTTTCTTTGAGAATCATACATTTTTTAATTGTACTGTGCAAACGAAAATTAGTTTTTTTTTAATTTGTGATACTTACTGGCGAAAATTATGTAAACGTAATTTAAATAAGTGTTTTTGAAATAAAATACATTAAAAATAAATGCAGATTCGTTTTTATTTTCTAATTAAATAACAATGTCTAATAAAAAAGATATTCTCTATATAACGAAATTTCTCTAAACAGATTTTTTCGCTGGATTTATTGAATTCGTTATAGGGAAGTTCAACTGTATTTGGCATTAAATACATCTAAACAAGTTCCCATCCAAACAAAACACAGTCCAGTCAACTGTATTTTGCATCAGGTATTCAGTTTTCTAACTGAATGTTCACCTGTGGATGATGGTATATGGTAGAGGTTCCCAAAGTGTGCCCCACACTTTGGGAACCTCTTTTCTTTTCTTTTTTTTTTTTTTTTTGAGGAGGCTGGGACTTGTTTTCATAAAGCACTCTTTTTAACAAAATATGGACAAACCAACCCACTAATCCAGGTACCAAGTGTTTTTTTTTTTTTTTTTTAATTTATTTCTATTATTTGTATTTTATTTCTTTGAGATAAAATGTACTGAAGTATATATTAATTTATAAAAATATGTATAGTCACAGCTAAATTTTGGGTTAAATAGAAGACAGATATATCCTCTGATATATCTTGTCTTCTATCTTCCCCACTAATGCTGGTGTTCCCCAATGTGTAGTTCTTTCTTCCACTCTTTTTCCTCATGTATTTAATAACCTTTCATCAAATGGAAATCCTATGGATTTTGCTGATGACAACACACATTCCATCTTCCAAGCTGAGAAACCTTGTCCTCAAATTCTTGAATATTCATCACCAAATCCTTAAATGCTGATTACAGGTAATTCTTCAATGGAACAAAGTAAAACTCAGTCCCAGTCTTATTTCTCTCAAAAACTACAGCTTCTTTACTTACCTTCAATGACACTCACATTTCTAAACAACATTGCATATCTCTATTAGGATTACCTGATTTCTAATCTTTTTTGGTATAAGCACTTCACAAATACTGGATACCTTTAAGTTAAATAATATTTAATTTAAAGTTTCCAAAAACCCAGTTGGCAACTGTTATCTATGTTTTAAGTCAACAGATTTTTGCCTGCAGTAAGGAAACACTTTGGTCTTAGAAATTCACAACAGAAAGTAAGCTGGCCACCGAACTAAGTAGCAATTTACCATATTTATTCACAAAGTCATATAGCTATATTAAATATCAGAAGTTGTAACTCTTCATTGATTATTCTAGCATACAAATCACATCAATAACATATTGTTTGGTGAACTGCAAGTAATGCTTTTTTCTTACATGTATAAAACATTAGTGGCAAAATCTGCCATAAATATTGTGTTGTACTACTGACCTTTCCAACAAGCATCAAGTTGTTTTGACATTCATGACATTATCTCACACATCTCTCATTGGTCTTTTATAACAGCACTTTAAGGGCTTAAGCCTCAGGCTGCGAAAGAATTAGACAACGTGCAAGTTTGTGCAAATGAAGCATATTAGTATGCAGCAATTATAAATAAAGCTAAAAATGGCATCATTTTAATTATATCTCATATTGTGAATAACTTCACGAGTTGCCATGGTATTTGTTATACTTATTCGAAGTAATGGAATATCATGGCAACTCGTTGTGAAGGTATTCACAATATGAGATATAATTAAAACGATGCCGTTTTTAGCTTTTTTTTAAGAATTGCTGCGAACTAATATGCTGCATTTGCACAAACCTGTACGTGGTCTAATTCTTTCGCAGCCTGAGGCTTAAGCCCTTAAAATGCTCTAGTCTAATTCACTTTATACACCATCCGGCATCTCTCATATTGTGGAGTTATACTTCATAACTGCTTTGTCATCACTGTATCACCTAACCTAAAGAAGAAGGGCCAAATACACTGGAACTGTGCCATCTGGGTGGTGGCACCGAGAATAAGCAACAATAGTCTTCTCCGTTGGTGAAGCATTACTTATTTGAAGCAGTGCAATATCATGGCAACTCGTGAAGGTATTCAATAATATGAGATATAATTAAAACGATGCTGTTTTTAGTTTTTTTTTAGAATTGCTGCGTATTAATATGCTGCATTTGCACAAACTTGTATGTGGTCTTCTACAATTGTGGATGAGAAGGAATGCAGCCTTTATTAAAGGCTTTATTAAAGGGCTGTCGTTTCATGTATATTTTCTTTGAAAATAAATCTTAGTGATATTAGTTTGTAATAAACTAAGTTCTTATAGATTCCGTGCATTGTACTGAAATGAATAACTTGTAGAATAAAGTTTTCTCCAGAATAAAAAGGAAAAAATCCAATTTTAACATAGTTTTACTATTCTTTTGGAAAAAAAGAAAACGACAGAGAAAAATTGTTATTACAAAATGTAAATGTTGAGGCAGAATATTTTGCTAACTGTTGTTTACTATTCTCCCAATCTCTATATCAAGAGAACTTTTTCATCAAGCCTATTATGTTTATGTTCATCAATGTTATTATCAAGTTTCAGAAACAAGTGACCCTGTACTAAACTCTGTAAAACTCCCCTCAAAGAGAAACTCTGTAAAACTCCCAGTCAAAGAAAAAGCTATTTATAACTGCTTTAATCCACAGCACAGCAAACTTCCCACTCATGGCACACCGATTTGATTTATACAAAAACCATTCACAACAGACAATATTAAAAGCCTTACTAAGTATGTATTGTCCAAAATTATTCGCTGCATCTAGTTCTTTTGCGATTCCATTTCTGCTCAAATAATCCTGCAGTACATCTTTAATCATGGATTCTGCAATTACTCATTTCACCCTTGGAACCTTTGTAAATTGGTATTACATTTGCACTTTTCCAATCTGCTGCTATGTCACCCAAGTCCAGAGATGCAAGCATTATCTTGCAAACAGAAACACTTCACTGCATTAGTTTCTAAAAAAATGATTCATTATACTGGAAATAATTATCATTTAAATTTTAACTTGAAATTTAAAAGTTAAAATTAAAATTCAAATGTTAACTGTTATCCCAATATAATAAATAATTTTTTAAAAACCAATGCAGTGATATTAGCATTAGTAGAGGCATATGATGCAAAAAAGCAAGCTTATTCAGCATCAACCAAAAAAAAAAAAAAAAAAAAAACACACCACTCCCATTTCACCCCTCCGTTCATTTGCAAGTTATCTCCATCTTGCATGAAAAAACATGCCTTTCAAATTAAAATATTATGCATATGTTATAAAAGATAGGGTTTGGCAATCATTCCTGCTACTGCCTTTAATATATCAGAATAAATCTGCCAACTCTTTATGTTGTTTTCACATTCAAGCATGACAATTTCTATACCAATCCACTTTCAGTGATTCGCACATGTCTAGTTCCTGATAACTGCTATCACTGTCAATACAAATGTTATATTATCAGTCAGTTAATGCTAGATAAAGAATTTATAAACACCTTAGTTTTATTTTGTTTCTTTATATCCTAGTGAAAATGAAAATACTAGACTATTAAATCATAATATTTACTAAATCCCTGTACAAACTTACCTAACAACATCATCTATGTGGTTTCTGTAAACACCCTCTAATTTTTCAGCTGGGAAGCCCATTGCTATAATATTATTACAGATATCTACTTGTGGTTAAGTAATTAATCTTAAATAAATACAGAAATATTAAACAGCATTATTAATATTAAATACATTTAATGGCCTCCCTTTTAACCTATATGTTAACAAATTTGTTTTCTAGTAACATGTTAAAACTAAGGCCACATGAAATATTTTAAAAATAAATACTATATTAACACATCCATTTAATTCACAGAATTAAATGGATAGAAATCAAATTCATAATGAAACAAATTGCAGTCTCAAATCACTAGTGACTAGTTCCATTAACAAAGTACACACACACAAACATATGCATCACACATATATTGTGAAACATATGCATCCATCTAAAATGCAGTCCATATGAAAAAAATAAAAATAAATAACATAAACATGATACTATATTTGCAAGAAAAGATGAAGTCTGCATTTAGGAAATTGTTGCAGTTAACTGATATTAATTTCTTTATCTTAATACCTATCCTCGCTCTCAATTAATTTTTAAACACATATTATTTATACATATAAAATCTAGTGCTTGTTGATTTTACTCAACTAACTAAAAACGTATGCAAACAAAAAAATCTTGAAATTGACAATTTACATTTCTGTACTGTGTCTTCTGTGCTTGTTCACTTTACGCTGTAACATGATAGCTAAAATTACAACGACAAAACAGTTTAATTTTAAAAAAAAAAGTTATTTATTCCTCACACATGAGATGTTCCAAAGTAAGGTACAAGCAAAGCACATTATGTGGTGCTTGTTCACAGGCAAAACTATTTTACGAACAACAGCTAATAGAATTTTGCAAGTACCTGTTTGAACTTGAGGAGAATGCTAAGTCTTCATATTTCAAGGGATATCCAGTCCAAATTGGCAGCCAAATTGCAGAGTTCATAATATATGGTTCAGAAGTGCAATTGGTTTTAGGTATGTACTGGGCAACATACCAATGCAAATTAATCAGGAAATTAGTGCCATTGGATAAAGCAGACAATGACATAAATTAACTTTTTCAATAATACGTTCTACTACCTGATACAATATACCCTTGTAATTACCTCTTTATATCCTTATACAATTTCAGTAATGTATAAAATAAAATTTACAAAATGTAGACTGCAATATTACCCCAACAGTAAGTCTAAAAATGCCAGGTATGGATTTTGTTAATTTATTTAGTTTTTAAAATACTGAAAACACCTACAATGCACTGTAAAATTAAATTCAATCAATACTTTTTAAAATGAAAAAGTGTTTGAAAAACTTTTTCTTTTAGCATTGAACACAAAACAAACACAGACAACAATTTTGGAATACAGGAACTTCCTGACTTACGTAATACTCAACTTACGGAAATTCGACTTTACATAAGTTTTTGCCAGCCAGTGCAAACTTTAAAAAATCGTTGGAAATTTATTTTGCATCCCTTTCGTGAAAATCTGTTCCATGAAAATATCGTTATGTGAACCCAATAACACATTGGGTTTTTTTTTTTTTTTTTTGTAATTCGTTCCAAGTCCTTGGAAGTTGAAAATTTCACCATGTTACTAAGCTATTTATCTCTCTAAAAGGTCATATTTATAACGGAAATTGCACTACCCTTTCATTGTTATCATATGTTCACATTATAAGAATTAATTCTGAACACCTTTGTGATATTTTTCTAAAGCACGTTTTCTGGAGGTCACGACCATAAATCAATAGAAACAATTTGCACTTTTCGGTTTGTTGGGCTTTTCTGTTAGTGCATATAATTATAAATGGGTAGTAAATTCGATCTTATTGCATTTGTGATAATACCGATAACTGCAATTGTGTGGGTTTTTATGCTATTATGGTGAAATGTGTTACCCTTCACTGAAATCTTCAATCTTATAAAAAAGCAAATTTTCAGAAACTTCTCTTCATTCCTATTTACATATTACAATGATGAAGGGAAAGCAACCAAAGAAAAGTGCAAGTGGTGGTATTACCAGGAAACGAAACAAAACTGATTTAGAAATGAAGATGAAAATTATTAAGTATGAAGCAGGACAAAGTTTGCCATCTATTGTACGGAATTAGGTCTTGCTGTTTCAATTTTAAAGTGAATACTATTTTAAAGAACAGTGCGTGTATAAAAGAACATCTCAAAGGATCAACGCACTTAAGATCAACAATGATCACAAAACAACATTCAGGTGCTATATCGAAGATGGAACAGCTATTAATAATATAGATGGAAAACCAGATTCAGAAGCGAGTGCCCATGAATCTAATGACCATTCAAGCAAAAGCAACAAGTATTTATAAAGATATTAAGGATAAGTACGACAAACCCTGGTTCATGGCCAGCAACGGGGGGGGTTTAATAGGTTCAAGTATCGCGCTGGTTTCCACAACATTAAAGTATGTGGTGAAGTCGTCAGTGCCAATTCTGCAGTAGCAGAGAAATTTTGTGATGTGTTGAAAAAATTATTGCTAAAGGCAGATATTTAACGCAGCAAATTTTTAACATTGATGAGACTGCTCTGTATTGGAAAAAAATGCCGGATCGAACATACATGGCCAAAGAGGAAAATATAATGCCAGGTTTCAAGACATCAAAAGATAGGGTCACACTCTTGCTTGGGGCTAATGCAGCGGGAGATTACAGATTAAAACCACTGCTTGTATACCATTCTGGAAATCCTCATGCATTTAAGGGCATCAATAAAGCCACCCTACCCGTGCATTTCCAATCAAACCAGAGAGCATGGATAACAATATCTCTCTTTGAGGATTAGTTTAAATGCTGCTTCACTCCCAAGGTTGAAAAATATTGTAAAGAAAACGTTCCTATCAAGATTTTGCTTCTATCAGATAATGCTCCTGGATATCCTACACATCTAGATGTTTCAATTCGAACGTGAGAATCTTATTTCTACTGTGAATCACAAATTCACTCATCCAACCTAAGGATCACGGTGTTATTTCGAATTTAAAAGCATACGATTTACGCACAACATTTGCTTAGGCATTGTCTGCAATAGACAGTTAGAAAAATTTTACGTGAAGAGACTTGGAAAGCTTACAATATTTAACATGCCATCTTAAACATTAATAAGGCCTAGGTAGGAATTACTAAAAGTTGTTTAAATGGCACATGGAAGAAAATATGCAGCACGTAAAAGGCTTCGAAAGATTTGAAAAAGACAAATCATATGAAGAGGTTACAGATAAGATTATAAAGGTTGCACAGCTACTTCAGTTGGAGGTTGATGCCAAAGATATGGAAGAGTTAATAGAGAAAGAAGAGAAGGAATAATCTAACAAAGAACTTATTGACTTGCAGGCAGCGATTTGGTTCATCTTTAGCTGACAAAGCTCAAGATGAACCAAATGAGGAGCCAAGACGCTTTATCAGATAACAATGGCAAATTTATGCTATGGATAATGGGATTATGCATCTGAGGGAGCATAAGTTCAAATTGAGGAAAGACAGTTGTTGAATAGATGGTTGGGTGGGAGAAGACACTGCTCTTCGTGGACTAATGTTATTAGAAGAGTCCTCCAGGGTTCGGTGTTCAGTGCAATATGACACAACAATGAATCACAGGAAGCTGCTTGTTGCTGCATGTTGAGACATGTTCATACGTGCATAGTAGCCGCCGCGCCAAGTCGATGGGCTCAGTTATTCATTAGTAGTGAGAGTGTAAAGTGCTTGCGATGGCATCGTGGTCACGAAATGAGATAAGGACAGTTTTGCGGTATAATTTCGTGCGTGGTTTAACCATAGACCAGTGCTTAGAAGAAATGACTCTTGCACTAGATGATGATTGTCCACATCATACAACGATATTCAGGTGATATAGAGAATTCCAAAGGGGAACTTTCACTCTGGAGGATTCTGAGAGGCCGGGAAGGCCACGAACGTCAGTTACGGAGGAAAACGTTACTGCTGTGAGGAAAATGCTTGACGAAAACAGGCGAGTGACCTACCAACAGATAGAGGATACTTTGGGCCTAAATGCACAGCAATTCGTTCGATTCTGCAAGATCATTTGCACGTGAAGAAACTTTGTTCTCTCTGGGTGCCGCATCAACTGACTGAAGAGCAGATGACACGACGTGTGACTTGGTGCCGGGAGATGTTAAAAAAGTTTGATAAGGGACAATCTCGGTATGTGAACAACATCGTGACAGGTGACGAGACTTGGCTGTACTATTTCGATCTGCCGACCAAGGCTCAAAACAAAGTTTGGGTCTTTGATGATGACGACACACCCGTAATTGTCAGAAAATCCCGATCTGTAAAGAAGAAAATGATAGAAAATGTATTTTTCAAATCAAGTGGAATTGTGGAACGTGTCGTTTTGGACACGCAGAAGACAGTCACAGCTAAGTGGTATACTGAACAATGCCTGCCTAAAGTCATTGGATCTATGAAGAACCTGCGGCCAAAGTCAAGAATGGACACCTGGTACCTCCATCACGAAAATGCTCCAGCTCACCGCGCCAAAGCCTGCACCGAATATTTGACCACGACAGGACTGAAACTTCTCGAGCGCCCTCCCTACAGTCCAGACCTTGCTCCCTGCGACTTTGCACTGTTCCCGCATGTGAAAATGAAGCTAAAAGGGAGGCGGTTTTCCAGTGATGAGGACCTTCTACGGGCTTGGGACAACGAGTGTGCTTTACTCCCTAGTGAAACTTGGCAGAACTGGTTTAAAGATTGGTTTCGGAGGATGGAGAGGTGTATTGAATGTAGAGGAAATTACTTTGAAAAAATTAAATAAACAAAGCCGTATTGCAAAACTTTCCTAGTACCCTTTGTATTAATGATATTGATGAAGGTATATCAAGTTTAATGTCCAAGTTTGCAGATGATATGAAGGTTGGCAGGGATATTAATGACACTAATGACAGTACGCTACTGCAACAGGATCTAAAATAGTTGAACAGATAGGGCTGAGAGTTTAAGTTTAATTTTGATAAATGTAAAGAACTGCATATGGGTAGCAGTAACCCCAGAGTAACGTTTCAACTGTGTGGTTCTACACTCAGGATGGTGGAGAATGAAAAAGACATCGAGATAAATGTGATGTCAGATATGAAGTTTTCTGACAGACAACTCTTGCAGACAGTCTGCAAGAGTAGCTCATGGTGTCTTGTCGATATGCAGCAATTTTTCTAGCAATGATAAGGAGGTGATTATCCCCTTGTATAAGGTCAGGCCGCACCATGAGTACTGTATACAGGTCTGAAGGCCTCATTTTAGGAAGGATGTAGAGCTGCTGGAATGAGTACAGAGAAGGTCAACAAGATTGGTGAATGGAACAAAGGGTTGCTCTTACAAAGAAAGGCTTAGTTCTGCAAATTGCAGTTTCTGGAGACTAGGCACCTGTGAGGGAATCTGATTGAGGTGTATAAGGCCTTGAATGGTTTGAGCAAGCTTAATGCTGATGGGAGTCTTACTCTGATTATGCACCTGAGGCAGCATAAGTTCAAATTGAGGAAAGACAGTTGTTGAACAGATGTGAGGAAATTTGTCTTTAGCCAGTGTGTGGTTGATTGCTGGAACAAACTTCCATCTGTTGTTGTGAAAGTTGACAGCTTAAATAAATTCAAGGCTGAACTAGACAAAACATTTGGAGTGCATGGATGGGTGAAATGGGAAGGTTTTTTTTTTTTTTTTTTTTTGGCCGATGCTGTATAAGCTTGATTTCTTGCATCAGATGCCTCTACTAATCCTAACGCTTATGATATGTTACAATAAGGTAGCCACTGAGCCATTGATTGAAGTTAAATACAAGATAAACAATGATATTATTGATTTAGATTTTATTTAAAGCAGGTATGAAATAGGCATAAACATGCTACATCTGGCTAAAAAAAAAAAAAAAAAAAAAAAAAATTTTTTTTGAAAAGAGTTTTAGTAAATTTATAAGTTTATTTTCTTTCTTGCTTGAATGTACCTTTAAATTCAATAAAGTTGCTTTCTTAAGTGGTCCAACCATTGTTATTTTCATTTATTTTTCTTTTCAATCTAAAATGGATTCAAGGAAAACTCTTTAAATCAGAATCTTCTCCCTTCTCTTCATAAAATGAACAGTGTAAATTAAATTCTCTTTATTTTTGTGCTGCAGTATACATGAGGAAATACAAGAAAGGGTGAGATGTGACATCCACAATATACAGATGAATGCCACCTCTCTATGTGACCTGGCAACAGTGGGTGGTAGAAGGGTCTCATCATCTGCTGTAATACCATCACTTTGCTTACTGGAGGCTTGAAGTGGTCAAAATCATATTTAGTCTTCAGAGCAAAGCTATGGCAACCCACATATCTTCCATTACGCAGTATGACTGATGTATTTTGAAGTTAAGAGGGACAAGATACAATATTCCTTACATTTCAAGGGTGCAGCTATTAAACAGTTTTCTCAGTTTGGCCCCAATTGTATCCACTAGACTGAACCTGTTGGTAACTACCCAGCAGTTTTTTTTGACAGAACACATTGAAGGGCTTTTGCTTAGTTGAAAGTCACTTGGGTGAATGTGGACACTGAAAATGTTACATGTGATGAAGTTCTGACCTTTTTTATGAGAACTTGAGGAAAAACTTCCTGCTTAATATGGACAATTTGGATAACACACAGTTTTTTCTTGTATGCAGATAAACTTAAGAAGTTTGCAAACTTCCTATACAAAAGGATACAGAATGAAAGAGATCATAGGAAAGAGGTATGCTTCATTCAATAATTATTATGTTTGTACAAATTTCTCTTTGGTTTCATTGTATTTAAGAATTAATGTGTAAACAGCATGGACAAGACATGTCTTAGGAAACACCAACAGCATAGAGGACTTTAAGAACAAATGAATGAGAGAACACGATTTCAAAAAATTTTATTAATTCATACCTGTTTTGCATATTTTTGATTAACATATTAAATTGTGTTTTAAAAAGATATTAAATAGGCTTAGTAGCATCTATTAGCTTTTTTTTTTAATTTAACTAGTGATTACTGTAAGTTACGACTCACTGCTCATACCACTATTGTATCTGTGTTTGGCAAGCAGATTGTAGAACGTAACCGGCAGTGCAGAAGAATACTAGGGTTCTAAAAGTGATAAGTCGTTTGAAGATTTTAATCCTGTGTTGAGCATATATATTTTGTATTTAGCTAAGGTTATAACTAATTTAACATTGTGATCGTTACAGTATACTGTAACTGTTACGCTATAGCATTAGTAGAGGCATTTGATGCAAGAAAGCAAGCTTATGCAGCATCAGCCAAAAAAAAAAAAAAAAAAAGTAACATAAATAAATAAAAAATAACCACTTCCACTTCACCGCTCTGTTCGTTCGAAATACCTGTCCAGCTGAGCCTTAAACTTATTTAGGCTATCAACTTCCACGACAAGGGATGGAAGTCTGTCCACCTACCAACCACCCGCTGGCTAAAGGCAAATTTCCGCACATCTATCTTTCCTCAATTTGAATTTATGCCCTCTCAGGTGATTATTCTGAGCAAAAGGAAGAATCCCATCAGCATTGAGCATGCTCAAACCATTCAAGGCTTTGTACACCTCTATCATATCACCTCGCTGGTGCCTAGTTTCCAGACACTGTAATTCGCAAAACTTAAGCCTTTCTTCGTAAGAGCACGCCTTTGTCCCATTCACCAATCTTGTTTGCCTTCTCTGTACTCGTTCCAGCAGCTCTACATCCTTCTTGAAATGAAGCCTCCAGGCCTGTATACAGTACTCTAGGTGTGGCCTGACCATTGCTTTATACAAGGGAATAATCACCTGATTATCCCTGCTAGAAAAATTCCTATATATCATTGACAATACACCATGAGCTACTCTTGCAGCCCGTTTGCACTGCTCAGAGAACTTCATATCTGCCTGCACAACCACCCCCAGGTCCCTTTCATTCTCTACCACTGTCAGTGTAGTACCACAGAGTTGATACGTTGCTCTGGGGTTGCTGTTTCCCATATGTAGTACTTTACATTTGTCAATGTTAAACTTCATTTGCCACCTCGAAGCCCATCTGCTCAACCTTTCCAAATCCTGTTGCAGCAGCATAGTGTCAGTAGTGTCCTTGACAACCCTGCCAACCTTCGTATCGTCTGCAAACTTGGACATTAACCCTGATATACCATCATCAATATCATTTATAAATACAGAAAACAATAAAGGACCCAATACTGAACCCTGAGGGACTCCACTAATAATATTAGTCCACGATGAGCAGTGTCCATTGATTACCACTCTCTGTCTTCTCCCCCTCAACCACCCCTTTATCCATAGCAGCAATTTGCCTCCAATGCCACACTTCTCCAATTTGTGCAGCAGTCTTCCATGTGCAACACTATCAAAAGCCTTTCTAAGATCCAAGTATATAATATCAAAGTTATTCCCTGCATCCAGTTCTTTTGTGACTGCATCATAGTATCCAATCAAATTGGTCATGCAAGACTTCCCCTTAACAAAACCATGCTGTGTCCTAGCTATAACTGAAGTCTTGTCTAGATGATCCTGCAGTGCTTCTTTAACCAGTGCCTCCATTAATTTTCCGGGAACAGAAGTTAAACTCACAGGTCTATAATTACTTGTGTCAGCCTTTGATCCTCCTTTGTGAATTGGGGTCACATTTGCACATCTCCAGTCCATGGGTACCTCCCCTGAGTCCAAGGAAGCTCTCATAATTATGGCTAAGGGTTTGCTTACTTCCTTTGCTGCCTCCTTTAATATAACTGGATAGATCCCATCCACCCCAGGTGCCTTTCTTGTGTTTATCTTCAACAATTTCTCCTCCACTTTGCTCTCAGTTATTACAAGATTCTCTAGCTTACTGCTAGTGTTGAATACACCTCTGGCATTCCCCTCGCTGAATAACTCCTCATGTGTGAATGTCGATGCAAAATATTAATTTAGTTTGTTAGCTACCTGAGCAGGGTCATCAACAGTTGACCCATCGATATCAAGTGGACCAATCTGATTCATCCCCTTCCTTCCAGAGTTTACATAAGTAAAGAACTCTTTGCTGTTTTTCTTCGCATCCCTTGCCAAGGATCTCTCGTAATCTGCCTTCGCCTGCCTAACCTCCTTTGTAACTTGGTTACAGATCAACTTGTATCTATCATAGCGTAACTTCATTATCTCGTACATGACAGCGTACAGTATAACGTAAGAACTAAGAATGTTGGAGAACTAACTCAAACCAGACAGCATAATACATAATGCTGCATCAACTTAGTGCATTACTGTAAATTAAATTTATCAACCTTATTACTTTTCATTGTTAATCAATTAAACAGATTTTAAATGGAAATAATGCCCCACACTAGATCAGCAAAGCAACAAGCACAAAGTAGCAGGAGAGCTGTCGCTCAGGGGACAACCGAAGGTGGTGATTCTCTAATGCATTACAGTTTACAGGACATGATCTAGCCATGGAGGATGTCTTTGTGTGTGCTGATGGGCATTTATGAGAGTTTGAAGAGTAGGGTAGATGCACTAGAAAGAATTAAAATAAGGGCCCCATAAAGCTCTCAGCTGTCCAACTCAACACCAGAGTTCAATCTTGTGCATGGCGACACAGCATCAATCTTCAGGGCAGAATGTGCTGATCCCACAGGAGCTAGTTATTGTCGGTGACTATTGTCAGGGATATGGGAAACATATTATTGTAAAAAAAGGATAGGTCGAATAGGACCAGTATGTCTCCCAAGGGCAAAAGTTGATGACATTGTAGAGAAGATATCACTAATGACATTAAGAGTAGATCTGCAGATAAGTACACGTCAATGTTGAGAAAAAGTTGCGAGTTAGAGTTAAATTTGAGAGTCTGCAATTCTGCACAGACACAATAGGAGGAAGAATATAATGAGAGCTTTGAATCAATTCGGCCCCAGAGAGATTGTGCAAGACTCGGTAAACCTTTTCTCAAGCATGGTCTGTGCTTTTTAACAGGAGAGACTGCTTCTGCAGAGAAGGGATAAACTTAAATAGGAAGGGGGAAAGTATATTTGCTGTTGCTATCGAGGCAGTGTTAGGTGGGTAATAAAACTGCTAGCATGGGGGTTTTAACAGACTAATACAGCAGGCCCCCGTTGTAACGCGGTTCGCTTTTCGCTGATTCGCTATAACGCTGTTTTTAGATTATAACCCATATCTGACTATAACACTCTTTTACAGATTGCATTTTTGGCATATTTAATGAAATCATTTCATTTGTTGGAGTCGATAGCTTGAAAATGAATACCAAAACAACATTAAAACGTTTCCCAGGCCGACTTGAGAAATTTTCCCATGCTCAGTGAAATTTTCTCGCACGCTAATTTAATTGCAGTACAGTGACTTGTTACGTAGTTCCGAGATCAACATTTTAAAAAATTACCAAGTATATTGCTGGTAATATTTGCGTTATATGCATTTATTCCAAGTCTAGTCATCACTCAGTACCGTATTAGACATCGTGCGAAACGGACAGTTTACTTGAATATTGTATCATAATTAATGCAACCAACGGCAGTTACATTTTCGAAGAGTTAATAATGGCCGATGAGAATGAAAAAGCAACAACATCTGAGCACAGTACAAAGACTATAAATGTAAGAAAAACACTGAATTTGAAAATTAAATTAGACATTTTGAAGCGAATCGATTCCGGTCAAAGACCAGATGTGTGCCATAATTTAGGACTTGCAAGTTTAACTGTAAGAACAATTATAAAAAAAATAAAGAATTAATTTTAGCAGCAGGAAAGATAGCTGTTCCACTGAAAGCAACTATGGCTAGGCCGGCTATTAGGATTGAAATGGAAAGACTAATTTTATTGAAGATAACATCCAATGCAGAATTCTTTTAAGTTAAATATTATTAAAAAAAGAGAGAGAGAGAGAGAGAGAGATTAGCCAATATGATGATCTAAAGAAAACTCACCTAAAAAAAAAAAAAAATGTGGAACCATTTAAAACTAGTAAGGGCTGGTTGAATAGATTTGTAAACACCTGGCACCACCATGCCGTGACAGGACTAATTGTATGTCTATCATTGCTGCAATTAAAGATTCTATTCTATTATATTTAAAATCCAGGGAGAAGCCGCAAGTGCAGATTGAGGAGACGAAACTTTAAAAAAGGAACTTAAAATTATTGAAGAGGGGTATCATGTGTTATACTTCTCAACAAGTTTTTAACATAGATGAAGCAGGACTTTTATGGAAATGAATGCCCAAAACAAGTTTCATATTGAAAGATGAAAAAAACATGCCAGGTTTCAAAGCGGCGAAGGATCGGTTGACTTTATTGTTGGGTGGTAACGCTGCAGGGGATTTAAAATTAATACCCCTTTTAGTTTATTTGGAAGAACGCCAAAGTTCAACCCAAATCGACACATTTTTCTTGATTAAATTCATCCTTTAAATTAAATCAATTCAGATCAATTAAATTCATGATTTTAATTAGAATTTTAAGTTTAATTTTGATACGTAAGTAGTTACCACATAATTATATACTATGTAATGCAGAATATTTTATATGTACAAATATATGAATATTAAATATTTTGACCGACATCTGTGCATCTTTTCACTACTGTTTATTATTGATTAGGAAACATCCTATGGAATCAACCGCAACTCACAAATACATATGTTACCTTATGGGAATGCGGATTCACTTAGCGCTCTGTTTTTACGGAACGAATTATCAGCGTTAAGCGTGGGTCACCTGTAGATTAACAGTAGCAGAAGTCAGAGGTGAAAGTGATTCTTACACTGAATATACTGAAATGAGTAGCAGCCTGGAAAGCAAGGTGCTAGAGATTACCAGCATTGCTGGGAGTTATCACAGAACAAGCAAATACATGGGCTGTGTTAGGATAAATAAGAGTAAGAACAGGTGCATGTACACTTGCATGTACACCAATGCTAGGAGTTTAGTAAATAAATTTGATGAATTTGAGGGGCTGGTCAAGAGATCAAAGGCAGATATTGCTTGAATAGCAGAGACGTGGTGTCACAAAGATATAAGGAATGCAGAATTCGAATTCGGGGACACAATGTGTACAGAAAAGATAGAAAGGATAGGAAGGGAGAAGTGGTTATGATGTTAATTAACAAAACTTCTAAGGAAGTGCATCCAGCTGATATGGATGGGCAGTGTAACGTTGAGTCAGTTTGGTGTGACATAAGCATAGGAAAGCAAAATTGAGATTAGGAGTGTATTATAGGCCTAATGACTCTTATGAGTACAGTGAACAATTTTACAGAGAAAAAGAATTGCCTGAAAATCAGTTATTTGGTTTTTAGGAGCATTAGCAACTAAGGCCATATTGCTCGGGATATGCGGTGGTCATTCCCTGACCTTTTCGCATCCTCCGTATTTGGTGGTGACGGGCTCGAACCCCGGTCTAATCAAGAAGCGTATGCTATGCACTGCTGCTCCTTCCAACCTGGCTACGGAGGAGCCCGCCCTGAAAATCAGATTGTCTTATAACTGGGAATATTAACTTCCCAGTTATTGACTGGAACTAGTGGGTTGGTCATTCGTACACTAGCACGGCTTTTGTAGATTTATTAGATGATTGTTTTCTACAGCAGCATGTTCAAGAGGCAACTAGAGAGAGTAATACTCTTGATCTGATTATCAGCAGCAATTCTTCATGCATTAAGAAACTGCATATAAAGTACTAGGTGGCAGTGATCACACCGTGATGATGTGGGATTTACTTAAAGATGTAACTACCACAAGGGGGAAAGAGAAGGGTTTTGCTTTCATAAGGGTGACTATGGTGGTCTCAGACAGTTTTTAAATTCTATACTGCGGTACCAACTAATGATGTTACCAACAGCAAATTCTAAATGGGATGCATTCAAGGAAGTAATGTTGGAAGCTACTAGGCTTTTCATAACAACTAAGAAATACTGTTCAAGGTTTAGGCACGGGAGATGAACTAATGAGACTCGTGACATAGAAGAAAGATGCATGGAATGCATATAAATTATCAGGTGACACAGAAGCTTATGGAAGATATAAGCTGGTCTTGTATTCAAGTCAAAGGAGGTTAGGCAAGCGAAAGCAGACTATGAGAAATCTTTGGCACAGGATGCAAAGAAAAACAGCAAAGACTTCTTTAGTTATGTAAACTCTAGAAACAAGGGGATGAATCAGACTGGTCCAATTGACCAATATTCATCAACAATCTATGGTTCAATTGTTGATGAACCTGCTCAGGTAGCTGACAAACTAAGTAGTTTGCACCTATATTCACCCATGAGGAAGACTGTAGGGAAGTGGAGACCAGAAGCATATCAAACTCTAGCAGGGAGCTAAATGATTTTGTAATAACTGACAGCAAAGTGAAGAAGAAATTGTTGAAATTGAACATAATAAAGACACCTAGGTTGGTTGGGATCTATTCAGTTATAATAAAGGAAGCAAGCAAACCCTTGGCCATAATTATGAAAGCTTCCTTGGACTCAGGGGAGATTCCCATGGACTGGAGATATGAAAATGTCTCCCCAACTCAAAAATGGGTGCAAAGGGTGACATAAATAATTATAGGCCTGTAAATTTAACTTCCGTTCAGGGAAAAATAATGGAGTCACTAGTTAAAGAGGTGATACAGGATCACCTAGACAAGAATGCAATAATAGTTCAGACACATCATGGGTTTGTTAAGCGGAAGTCGTGTCTGACCAATTCGATTGGATACTACCATGTGTTTACAAAGGATCTGGATGCAAAAAGTAATTCTGATATCATATACTTGAATTTCAGGAAAGCTTTTGATAATGTTGCACATGGAAGGTTGCTGTACAAATTGGAGTGGTATGGCATTAAGGGCAAGTCACTGAAATGCATAAAGGGATGAATAAGTGGGAGACGGCAGAGAGTGGTAATAAATGGACACTGCTCTACGTGGTCTAATGTTATTACAGGAGTCCCCCAGAGTTCGGTGTTGGGCCCATTGTTGTTTTGTGTATTTATTAATGATATTGATTAAGGTATATCAGGCTTAATGTACAAGTTTGCAGATGATACAAAGGTTGGCAGGGTTGTTAATGGCAGTAAAGACAGTATGCTACTGCAACAGGATCTAGAAAAGTTAGACAGATTGGTTGAGAAGTCACAACTGAAGTTTAACACTGACAAATGCAAATTACTGCATACGGGTAGCAGTAACCCAAGAGAAATACATCAACTATGTAGTACTACATTCAGGGAGGAAGAGAATGAAAAAGACCTGGGGGTAACTGTGCAGTCAGATATGAAGTTCTCTGAGCAGTGCAGACGGGCTGCCAGACCATATCAGTGAGTTTTGTCAATGATATATAGGAATTTTGCTAGCAGAGACAAGGAGGTGATTATCCCTTTGTATAAGGCAATGGTCAGGCCATACCTTGAGTACTGCATACAGGTCTGGAGGCTTCATTTTAGGAAGGATGTAGAGTTGCTAGAACAAGTACAGAGAAAGGCAACAAGGTTGATGAGAGGAACAAAGGGGTACGCTTATGAAGATAGGCTTAAGTACTGCAAAGTTGCAGTATCTGGAGACCAGGCACCTGTGAGGTGATCTGACTGAGTTATATTCTATTTGAGCAGGCTCAATGCTGACAGGATACTTCTGCTTGCTCAGATTGAGAACCTGAGGGGGCATATATTCAAATTGAGGAAAGACAGTTGTAGAATAGATGTGCAGAAGTTTGCCTTTAACCAGCAGGTAGTTGATTGCTGAAACAGACTTTCATCTGTTGTTGTTGTGGAAGTTGATGGCTTAAATAAATTTAAGGCTGAACATTTGGCAAAATGATGGGCAAAATTGGAACTTTTTTTTTTTTTTTTTGTCTTTGGCTGATGCTGTATAAGCTTGCTTTCTTGCAGCATATGCCTCAACTAATGCAAACATAATGTATAAATTAAGTGTAATGTAAGAATACGTATACTATTTGCTAAAGCATTGGAATAAAGCACAGTGTCACACAATTTTCAACTTAGGAAAAGATGGATATTAGCTATTTTTATGCAGGAGGGAAAGAGGCAGTTTGTTTGGAAAAAGTAGATTTTTTTAAGGTCCATACTGTACAAAAAATTACATTTCACTCACTAAATACACATTTTATATTAAAATATAGCCAAAGGAGTGGCAATCAGGCACAGTATGTACTGAACATTTTTCTCTCTGCTGATTTCTGTTTGGATAGCCATCAGACAAACTGATTATGATTGCATGAAGGATCTTCACATATCTTCAGAAATGTTGAATCAAGGTTTTGCTTGAACATTTCCAAAATTTCACCAGAAGGAATCTCTGAATCCAGTTCCCCCACCTGGAATATTCTCTATGCTCAGAATTGTATGAGGAATCATTAAACTGCTAAAATGATTTTGGATAGCATGTTATATTTCATGAATCCTTGTGCACTTGTCAGTTCCCTAGTCAAAGACCACGTATATCAATTCTTCTCCAAATATAATTATATTTAAGTTAAAGTTAAATAATATTTAATTTAAAGGTTCCAAAGTTTGCCACCTGGAGTTTATTAAAACTCCAGGTGGCAAACTTGCAATCTGCATATTCTGTTTTGAAGTTAGCAATAATACAACTGCCATAAGGAATCTTAAGAATTCTCAACAGAAAGCCACAAGTGTAACAAAACTAAAGCTGCAATTAACCAAATTTATTCATTCATTATAGCTTCTGCTATAAGTGTATTAAGTATATGAACTTGTTACACTTGTTTCATTGGATTGTATCAGCATACAAATCACCTCAATGGTGGTTAGTGTAAACATGTATTAATGTTCTTGCCACAATATGTACAAAACACCTTATGGTAAAGTTTCACTGCATCTGCCTGTTTTTATATTTAACCCATACTGCCTCTGCACTTGACTCTCATTGTGATTGTGAGGTGAATGTCGGAGACTTAGTATTTAAAACTGCTCAATAAGTTTATTAAAACTCCAAATATCAATAATAATAAGTAATATATATATATATATATATATATATATATATATAGCTCTGGAATATGACAGTGCAAGCCTATAGGTTCCAAAGTTTGAAGTTCTTCAATTATCAATTGCTGCAGCCACTGCTAATTTCAGTTGTCCAATTCGCTGTATGGTTTCTTTTGCTTCAAATGTGGTACTTATGCATATGTTCAGTCTGATAATCCCCGTCACAAACTTAGTAATTTGGAATCCCCTCTTTTTTATCTTCTCTGAGCTAAAATCTATCTACCCCATTCCTGTCAAATTCATCTGTTGCCTCCACCATTCTCTCAACTCCACTAATCACATGAATCTCTCAACTCCACTAATCTATTTTTGAAAATTAACTTTCTCCAGACCAACTTTTCTAACTGGAAAGTAATTTTCCTTAGCGAGTTTAATGCTCACAACTCCAGCTGGCTTCAGTTTTCTAGTCACACAGACCCAACTGGTGGAGATGTTGAGGATTTTGCAATTACTAATGACCTCCCCAGATTGTTCATTTACCTACCAGAATACCAAACAATCTTAATCACACACCCAACACTCGATCTCTTTCTCATGAACAGTCTTTCAAAGTACAGTTTTAAGGTGAGTGGTCTCTTCTCCAATTGAGCTTTTCTCTCATGTTGTCTGGCATTATAAGAATGCAAAATGGGACGATCTGTGAGGTTTCATTCCTCTTTTCCTTGGGTGAATTACTGTTTTATATATTCTGATGTCAATGTTTGCTCAGATAGTGTCAGTGAAACTATTTTTGTAGGGATAAAATCCTTTATTCCATACTGCACCTTATCCCTTTGTATAAGGGATAAAGTGCAGTATTGTCCTTTATCCAACCCTTAGTTTTCCAACAAATGTGCTAAGTCTGTGCAAGACAAGATCGTTGCATATCCCAATTGGTTTGCATCCAAATCTCCTGATTCATTTTCTGCTTGTACTAAAGCTAAAAACAATTGTAAAACAATTATTAATCAATCAAAACTAGGTTTTGAACAGGTTAAGAGAGGAATACTTGCTTCTTGTCTAAGTGGCAGATGACCATTCTGGTCTCTCTCTGTTACCAAAGCTACTGGTGGCAACTTTTGTCATCTATATTCCCACCTCTGTTAAAACAGAGATGGGAATACAGATAGGCAAAAGCTGATCTACTTTTGACAGTATATTCCATGTCAAAATAATGTCAGAAGAAATCTGAAGTTTTCTTGATGCCAAGAAAACTCCAAGCCCTAATGGTATCTCTCACATTTTGACATGGTATTTCTGACATGATATTCTGGGTAACCTTTTGAGAGTTTCTTATTCCACTGGCATTTCTCCTTCTGCTTGAAAGTTTCTTACATCCCTCCCATCCAATTATTGTTCAATTGAACTTCTCCTTTTTCCAAAGCAATGGACAAATCTATTAACTACCAACTGAAACTATTAACCACTATCCTGAAACCTTCTATCTCATTAATGATTGCCAAAAGCTGTGAATTAGGGTTGAATTTGAAAGTGTCTGCAATTCTGCCCAGACACGATAGGAGGGAGTATATGATGAGAGCCCTGTCGATCAATTTGGCCCTGGAAAGATTGTGCAAGGCTCAAGGGGTAGAATTTTTTTCAGCCTGCTCTGTGCTTGTTAACAGGAGAGACTGCTTCTACAGAAATTGGATACACTTAAATACAAAGGGTGCAAAGAATATTTGCTGATGCTATCGAGGCAGTGTTAGGTGGGTCGGAAAACTGCTGCTTGGGGGGGGAGACAAAAACTAATAGATTAACAGTAGCCACTGGCAGAGGTGAAAGTGATTCTTGCACTGCTTCTATTGGAATGAGCAGCAGCCTGAAAAACAAGATACAGGGTATTTCAGAGACTGCTGACAGTCATTGCAGTACAAGTAAACACATGGGTTGTGTTGGGGTAGCTAAGAATAGGAACAGGTGCATGTATACTTGCATGTACACCAATGCTAGGAGTTTGGTAAATAAATTTGATGAATTTGAGGTATTGCTCAGAACAGCAAAGGCAGATATTGTTGGGATATCAGAGATGTGGTGGCACACAGATATAAGGAAGGCAGAACTGAAATTTGGGGAGTACAATGTGTAAAAGAAGGCTAGACAACATAGGCAGGGAGGAGGGGTTATACTATTAGTTAATAAACACATAAAATCCTAGGAAGTGAAGCCAGTAGACATTGCTGGACAGTGCAGTGTCGAGTCAGTTTGGTGTGACATAAGCATTGGGAGATCAAAATTGAGAGTAGGAGTGTGTTATAGGCCTAATGACTCCGATGACTATAATAATAAGAAACTGTACAGAAAAATAGAATGGGCCAGTAAATCAGAGAGTCATATAATGTGGGATTTTAATTTCCCAGATATTGACTGGAATTTGTGGTTGGTCACTCACACATTAGCAAGGCTTTTGTGGATTTATTGGATGATTGTTTTCTACATCAAAATGTTCGGGAGGCAACTAGAGGGAGTAATACTCTTGATCTGATTATCAATAGTGATTCTTCATGCATTAAGAATCTGCAGATAAAGGAACCACTAGGTAGCAGTGATCACAGTGTGCTGAAGTGGAATTTACTCAAAGAGGTAACTGACATCAGAGGTAAAGGGAAGGATTTTTGCTTTCATAAAGGTGACTACGGTGGTCTGAGACAGTATTTAAATTCTATACTGTGGGACCAACTGATGATGTTACCAACAGAAAATTCAAAATGGGAAGCATTCAAAGAATCATGAGACATGTAGAAGAGAAGAAAAATGCATGGGATACATATAAATTAATGGGTGACATAGAAGCCTATGGTAGATAAAAGCTAGTCTATAACCAAGTCACAAAGGAGATTAGGCAGGCAAAGGCAGATAAGAAATCCTTGGCAAAGGATACAAAGAAAAACAACAAAGAGTTCTTTATCTATGTAAACTCTAGAATGAAAGGGATGAATCAGATTGGTCCACTGAATATTGATGGTTTAACAGTTGTTGATCCTGCGCAAGTTGCTAACAAACTAAATGAGAATTTTACAAACACCCATTAGGAGTTATTCAGGGAGGGGAATGCCAGAGGTGAGCTAAACTCTGGCAGTGAGCTGGATGATTTTGTAATAACTGGAAAGTGGAGGAGAAATTGTTGAAGATAAACATAAAAAAGGCACCCGGGGTGGATGGGATCTATCCAGTTAAATTAAAGAAGGCAACAAAGGAAGTAAGCAAACCCTTAGCCATAATTATGAGAGCTTCTTTGGACTCAGGGGAGGTACCCATCAACTGGAGATGTGCAAATGTGACCCCAATTCACAAAGGAGGATCAAAGGGCAACACAAGTAATTATAGACCTGTTAGTTTAACTTCTGTTCCAGGAAAATTACTGGAGGCACTAGTTGAAGAAGCACTGCAGGATCATCTAGACAAGACTTCAGTTATAGCTCGGACATAGCATGGTTTTGTTAAGGGAAAGTCTTGCCTGACCAATTTGACTGGATACTATGATGTGGTCACAAAGGAACTGGATGCAGGGAATAACTTTGATATCATATATTTGGATCTTAGAAAGGCTTCTGATACTGTTGCACATGGAAGACCTGCACAAATTGGAGCAGTGTGGCACTGGAGGCAAATTGCTGCTATGGATAAAGGGATGGTTGAGTGGGAGAAGACAGAGAGTGGTAATCAATGGACACTGCTCATCATGGACTAATGTTATTAGTAGAGTCCCTCAGGTTTCAGTATTAGGTCCATTGTTGTTTTCTGTATTTATAAATGATATTGATGATGGTATATCAAGCTTAATGTACAAGTTCGCAGACGATACAAAGGTTGGCAGGGTTGATAAGGACACGAATGACAGTACAATGCTGCAACAGGATCTAGAAAATTTGAGCAGATGGATTGAGAGGTGCAAATGAAGTTTAACATTGACAAATGTAAAGTACTACATATGGGAAGCAGCAAACCCAGAGTGACATATCAACTCTGTGGTACTACACTGACAGTGGTAGAGAACGAAAAGGACCTGGGGGTAATTGTGCAGGCAGATATGAAGTTCTCTGAGCAGTGCAGATGGTCTGCTAGAGTAGCTCATAGTGTCTTGTCAATGATATACAGGAATTTTTCTAGCACGGATAAGGTGATTATCCTCTTATAAAGGCAATGGTCAGGCCACACCTTGAGTACTGTATACAGGTCTGGAGGCCTCATTTTAAGAAGGACGTAGAGCAGTGGGAACGTGTACAGAGAAGGGCAACAAGATTAGCGAATGGAACAAAGGGTTGCTCTAATGAAGAAAGGCTTAAATTTTGCAAATTACAGTGTCTGGAGACTAGGCACCTGTGAGGTGATCTGATTAAGGTGTAGAAAGCCTTGGATGGTTTGAGCATGCTCAATGCTGATGAAATTTTTCATTTTGCTCAGAATAATCATTTGAGAGGGCATAAATTTAAATTGAGGAAAGATAGATGTAGGATAGATGTGCGGAAGTTTGCCTTTAGCCAGCGGGCGGTTGGTTCAGGGAACAGACTTCCATCCTTTGTTGTGGAAGTTTATAGCCTAAATAAATTTAAGGCTGAGCTGGACAGGTACTTGGAACAAACGGAGGGGTGAAATGGGAGCATGTTTTTTTGGCTGATGCTGCATAAGCTTGCTTTCTTGCATCATATGCCTCTACTAATGCTAATGCTAAAAACGTATGCTTGTATTACAATACAATGAAGGTGGTATGAGAGTTGCTGTGAGACCACATTAGTAGTAGTAAAGCAGGGGTTCTTCTTTATATATATTTTTATATGGATTCCTCCAGTGTTGGTCCATCAGTGATATACAGTGGTTTCCGGTTATTTGGGCCACTGGTTAATCGGGGCAGCCATTTATTTGGGGAAAATCTTAAAAAACAGAAACCAATCGAGAAAATAGCCAGGGTTTACTTCGCTTAATTGGGACAGCATGCCATTTAATCAGGGCAGGAGACCGCAGCAGTGGAGATTACCCTATGATTGTCTCCAACGGTACCACCTGGTTCGGTCGAAATTCTGGAGGTCACAACCATAAAACAATAAAAACAATTAGCAGTCACCTGTTTATTGGGCTTTTCTGTTAGTGAAATCTATCATAAACGGATAGTAAACTCGATCTTACTGAATTTGCGATAATACCGACAGCTGGAATTCTGTGGGTTATTATGATGAAATGTGTTTACACTTCCATGAAATCTTCGATCATATAAAATAATTAATTTTCAGATCTTCTCTTCATTCCTATTTTTAAAGCTTTGTAACTCGTTACTCCATTCTCACTTGCGTGTATTGTGTTACTTGCAATTTGTGTGTGCCGTGTTCTTTGTTATTGATTGCTTATCTTTTTACTGTTTTAAATTTTAATCCCCCAACCCACAAATGTCGGTGAACAGAAATGTGAACTAGTTAGTATGTACATATTACAGTACGTATTAATTATTCCGATTATGACGTATATTCTTCCGATTTCACGTATCATTTAATTTTTTAATTGGTAAGGTAATAAAAGGGTAAATTTGTGCTTAATATATCTTTGCTTTTATAGCCTGTGGATAATATTCCTCCTATTTTCGCTAATTAGAATCGCGGTTTAATAGAATTAAAATTCAATTCACAAACATGATCACAATGACCCACGCTTACTGCACATCGTGTAGTGAACGGTACTTTAATATGTTGAGTTCGTCGTAACATGATTTGATTGTACAGTGAAGCAATTGTAAAGGGGTAGGGTACATTGTAGTTTTTAACTATTTATGTGAAACTTCGGATAATTGGGGCAGCCGCTTAATCGGGCCAAAATGCACTAGTCCCGATGTATCCCAAATAACCGGAATGGACTGTATTTACTTATGTTACCCATCTATGGACAAATTCAATGAAAAAGTTTGGTGAAACTCAAGTTGCTGCAACAGGATCTAGAAAAGTTGAGCTGAGCTGAGATGTTGTTATTTGGTTTTTAGGAGCATTAGCAACTAACCCCAGTCTAATCAAGCAGCGTGAGCTATGCACTGCTGCTCCTGTCCACCTGGCTACAGAGGCTCCAACCCCAGTGCAACATATCAACTGACAGTGGTAGAGAATGAAAAGGACCTGGGGAGGAATTTTGCAGACAGATATGAAGTCTTCTGAGCAGTACAGATGGTCAATGATATACAGGAATTTTTCTAGCACGGATAAGGAGGTGATTATCCCCTTGTATAAGGCAATGGTCATGCCACACCTTGAGTACTGTATACAGGTCTGGAGGCCTCATTTTAAGAAGGATGTAGAACGGTCGGAACAAGCAGAGAGAAGGGGAACAAGAACAGGGAATGGAACGAAGGGTTGCTCTTATGAAGAAAGGCTTAAATTTCGCAAATTACAGTGTCTGGAGACTAGGCAACTGCGAGGTGATCTGATTGAGGTGTATAAAGCCTTGAATGGTTTGGGCATGCTCAATGATAATGGGATTCTTCCTCTTGCTCAGAATAATCGCCTGAGAGGGCATAAATTCAAATTGAAGAAGGACGGTTGTACGATAAAAATGTGTGGAAGTTTGCCTCTGGTGGTTGATAGCTGGAACAGGCTTCCATCTGTTGTTGTAGAAGTTGATAGCTTAAACAGATCCAAGGCTGAACTGTTCGGCCTTGAATCTGTTTATGCTATCAACTTCTACAACAACATTTGTCCAGTTCACACGAAAAAAAAAAAAAAAAAAATATCTATCACTCTCATTCTGGATATAATGAAACCACGAACAGACTTTTCTGAAAAAATAAAAGCTGTATGTTTACAATGCAGAAGCAAATAAATGCTAGTACAGCAACTGATCACATAACAAGGAATACAGAAATACACATAGCAGGATACTACAATAATGTATGGTAAAACTGAAATAGAAAATCTCTCGATTTACTACTTCCTCCTTTGCAACATATACAGATCAAGCACCACATTCTCTCTCTCAGCACTCAACTGACCACCCCTGCTAACTCCCCTAATGAAGGGTACTCACCATAGCAACTGTCTTTTGAAACCTCAAAGAATTCCAGTGAGGTCCATCCAGAGAACTCAAGACAGCAAAATCTTATTTTTTTTTTTTTTTTTATCTAGACTGATACCTGAGACAACTGCAAATCAAATAATCATGGCATTCTGCAAGATTACAATTTAATCATTCGTGATGAGACATTGAAAATGAAGAGGGGGGGGGCACTACTTGTCTTCATTGCCAATACAGTGCCTCTGTACCCCTGCTGTTGGCAAGCTCAGATGTGAATAATTGAACTATCCCTGTACAAGTCGCTATGTGGTCTGAGCCAGTTCTCTCAAGGATTCACCAACCAAGATACCCACTGCAATACTGTCAAGTGCTGTGAGACCACATCTATCTGGCACTAGAATGCAAGCAGCTTCAGAAATAAGCTGGATACTACAGAGCAACTGCTTCTCTCCCACTGGCCTGATATTTTTTTGTATTTCTGAAACCTGGATGAACCAGACTAAGGAAGTCTTGGCAGTAGCTACTGCAGCATGTTTTGGTTTTTACTTTCATTTAGGATTGTATGGAGAGGTAGCTATCTTCTACAGGACCTCAATCCTCTCCCGTAATTCATGGGTCCAGCCAGTCCCTGGCCATTGAGCAATTAAGTTTATTCTCAAACATAGGAGTGCAATTACTGATGTGGCTACTCTGTATATCCACCCCTGAAAATGAAGTCATTGAAGACGTCCCACAATGGCTTACAAACCAACTCCATGCATTGGCCACATAAATTGTTTGTGCGGACTTTAATCTTGCTCCAATACTGAATCACCTGAAAGTCTGCCTCACAGTTTTAGGCATCCACCTCTCAGTTTTAGGCATCCATCTTGTCTCACAAGAGAATAGAACCAACTTGACCTTTTCTTCTCTTCAATATATATATATATATATATATATACAATGAAAGGGAAAAATTCATGGGATACCTGGTTCCTGGGCAATGCAACACTGTCATCCCTCTTGCTAGTGGACGAACCTACCACTTGGCAGGTACAGAGGTACACTGCATTCACGTAGACAGTAATTTAATATCAGTATGGATAAACATTGTGAGTTAACCGATTCTGAAAGAGGGATGATAGTTGGTGCCGTCACATGGGTCACTCTATCACGGAGGCAGTACAGAAATTGCACTATTCCCGTTTGACAGTATCAAGAGTGTATCGAGAATACACCTTTTCCGGAATAACATCTCATCATGAACAACGCTATGGGCAGAGAAAGTGGCCACTGAAATCCGTCTCGCACTGTTTCAGCCAACTGTAAAGCGACAGTGTAACACAAATCACCACCAACTTCAACAAGAGAGGTGCCAGAAACAAGTCCACCATGATTATCAGGCGATCATTAACCGCAATGGGTTATGGGAGCCATCCCATTGCTAACACCACGACAGAGGACTTTACACTTCAACTGGAAGAAAAAATATCAGCACTGGACCTTGAATGATTGGAGTCAGGTCTCCTGATCCGACAAGTTTTGGGGTGTTGGGACCTCTGGTGCATCTAGATGTATCTCTGAAAGGTCTAGATTACGTGTCCATCCTTGCAGATCATCTGCATCCCTTCATGGTTATCGTGCACCCAGAGGGCAATGGACTCTTCCAGCAAGACAATGTGCCTCCCCACAGAGCTGTGGTGACTAGAACATGGTTTGAAGAGCATTCCGCAGATTTTACCACCATGGAATAGCCTCCCCATTCACTGGACATGAAACCCTGTGGAGCATCTTTGGGATGCTGTGGAAAGGTCCGTTCGAGCTTTAGATGATCCACCCAGGAATGCGACGGAATTATGGCCAGCCGTGCAGCAAGCATGGATGGAAATACCTGTGGAACACTTTCGTGAACTAGTGTAGTGGACTCAATGCCTTGCCATGTGACTGCCCTTTTTTTTTTTTTTTTTTTTGTTAGTTGTTGGCGCATTGGCTTCTGTGGCCATAATGCAACTACCAAGGTTTTTGCACTACTCTGATCCAAGCCCAAGGCGGGATTCAAACCCCCGACCTTTGGGTTGCCAGGTAAGCACTTTAGCATTAGCATTAGCATTAGTAGAGGCATATGATGCAAGAAAGCAAGCTTATTCAGCATCAGCCAAAAAAAAAAAAAAAAAAAAACCCTCTCCCATTTCACCCCTCCGTTCGTTCGAAATACCTGTCCAGTTGAGCTTTAAATTTGTTTAGGCTATCAACTTCAACAACAAGTGATGGAAGTCGGTTCCACCAACCAACCACCCGCTGGCCAAAGGCAAATTTCCGCACATCTATCCGACATCCGTCCTTCCTCAATTTGAATTTATGCCCTCTGAGGTGATTATTCTGAGAAAGATGAAGAATCCCATTGGCATTGAGCATGCTCAAACCATTCAAAGCCTTATACACCTCTATCAGATCACCTCGCCGGTGCCTAGTCTCCAGACTCTGTAATTTGCAAAACTTAAGCCTTTCTTCGTAAGAGCAACCCTTTGTTCCATTTACTAATCTTGTTGCCCTTCTCTGTACCCGTTCCAGCAGCTCTACATCCTTCTTGAAATGAGGCCTCCAGACCTGTATACAGTACTCAAGATGTGGCCTAACCATTGCCTTATACAAGGGAATAATCACCTCCTTATCCCTGCTAGAAAAATTCCTGTATATCATTGACAAGACACCATGAGCTACTCTTGCAGCTCGTCTGCACTGCTCAGAGAACTTCATATCTGCCTGCACAATTACCCCCAGGTCCTTTTCATTCTCCACCACTGTCAGTGTAGTACCGCAGAGTTGATACATTGCTCTGGGGTTACTGTTACCCATATGTAGTACTTTACATTTGTCAATGTTAAACTTCATTTGCCACCTCTCAGCCCATCTGTTCAACCTTTCCAGATTCTGTTGCAGCAGCATAGCGTCAGTAGTGTCCTTAACGACCCTGCCAACCTTTGTATCATCTGCAAACTTAGACATTAAACTTGATATCCCATCATCAATATCATTCATAAACACCGAAAACAACAATGGACCCAACACTAAACCTTGAGGAACTCCACTAATAACATTAGTCCACGTTGAGCAGTGTCCATTGATTACCACTCTCTGTCTTCTGCCACTCAACCATCCCCTTATCCATAGCAGCAATTTGCCTCCAATGCCACACTGCTCCAATTTGTGCAGCAGTCTTCCATGTGCAACAGTATCAAAAGCCTTTCTAAGATCCAAATATATAATATCAAAGTTATTCCCTGCATCCAGTTCTTTTGTGACTACATCATAGTATCCAATCAAATTGGTCAGGCAAGACCTGCCCTTAACAAAACCATGCTGCGTCTGAGCTATAACTGAATTCTTGTCTAGATGATCCTGCAGTGCTTCTTTAACCAGTGCCTCCATTAATTTCCCTGGGAATTTACCCACACAGCTAGCCCGGTCGGCGTGACTGCCCTTATCCAAGTGAAAGTTGGGCCTACCCATTACTAGGTAGGTATCCCATGATTTCTGGTCTGATGTATCTGCTGTATCAGATCATGATTCTATTGCTTTTCTAGCTTTTATGTCAGCATGAAATTTTAATCAGCCATAGAAAACCAGTAAAATTACTGCCTGTGGGATTGCAGACATCAATAAATAACAATCTTGAAATCAATAAATGCTGGTTTGCTGGCTCAGCTATCTCCACAAATTACAAGCACTACTGCGGTACGTGAACACACCGCAGTAGAGCTTGTAGTTTATCTCCTTAAAACATGTTTGTCTCTTCATAACCCTGTAGAGAGAGATTAAGGATATGGTCGTGACATGAACTTACAAATTTGTTTAAGCATAAGCAGACTCTGCACCAAAAATGGAAATAATATGGCAATATTCAAAATAGGATTGATTTTTCAAGGACTAGCACAATCTTCAACAGAACAAAGTCCCAATCAATAAGATACCTTCATGCCACCTTTTAGAAAGGTAAGCTGCCTTTCACTGAGAAAAATCAGGAAATTTTACGACTGGCTTCAACACATTTCAAGTTTCAGAGAAAAATCAAATCATTCTTCTTCTGTCCAAAAAGACTAACCAACAGTACATGAAGTAATTTGTGCAACTGACGTGGCAACAGCTGGTTCAGACATCCCAGAATTTATTCTGAAATATCTAAGTCCATATATCCTGGATCCTCTGGTTCATATGTATATAATGAAATTGTACCTTGACATTACTTGCCTACAGAGTGAAATGTTTACACAGTCATAGGACATCCTGTCTCCTCAAACTACTCGGAAAAACCTTGCTGCCAATCTTCAATTCTAGGTTTTTTTCCAAATCATCTTCCACAAATACATTACTCCATAAAAAACAGATCATTTATCACCAATCTACTATCCATCAAGTTGGAGTGTCGCTAGTGTCGTTGTTAGTACGGTTGATGTTTTAGTATGCTGCACACTTCATTTAATATCCTAATGTATTCATTGTGCTTTATTTAATTCAGTTGTTGTCCAGAAATTGTCAGTAAGTTTTTCTCTAACTGGCTATAAATTTTAATTGATTTTGTAAACTGTTGATATTAGTTTATTACCTTTGTAATATTGTTAGGCCTAACTCAGGAATCGCTGACTGCCTCGTTTAACCCTAGTTAGTTGTTGGCGCATCGGCTTCTGTGGCTATAATACACCTCCCAAGGTTTTTGCAGTACTCTGATCCAAGCCCGAGGAGGGATTTGAGCCGCGACCTTTGGGTTGCCAGGCAGGCCCTTTACTCACCTAGCCCAGTCGGCTATTTAAATTAGGGCACTGATACTGGATGTGAACGGCTGATTTTGGCCCCACGATTTCGGCAGAAATTAGAATTGTGCCACTTGACATAAATAATATTGCAAGCACTGGTGTAACTTAATACCATTATAATGACCATATGGATGTCATCCCAGGGCAAATAGCACGTGACAACAGCACGTAAATCCTATTGGTGGTTACTGTTCTTGTGTAGCACTTCTTAAGTTGATTCACCTACTAACTTGCAGTGGGTATCATCTGCACTCATTTTCTGAGCTCCTTCTGTGAGACTGTCTCGCCACTCGCTCATCCGCAGTGAACTCGCCAATTCATATCTGCTCAAAATGGAGGGTAAATCGAGGAAATCGGCTGTAAACACAACCCTGCCAGTGACCGACAACCCTAAAATAGCAGAGCAACACGAAGAACATGAGGGATCTCAAACTGAACTCCCCATTAAGAACAAAAAATCAATCGGTACCAAATTTGATCGAAAAACCAGGTCAAAATCTCAAAACAGAGGGACCATGGAACCCCCCCTCTCCCAAACCGAGTACACAGATATGAGACAACCTGACCTCCCCCTTGACCCCAGCATGCCTGAGGGGACAGTTATCCAACAATCGCTACAACTCAAAGTATCACTGGAGAACGTGCTCAAAGAGCCAACTAACAGAGTTACAACACTTCTTAGGGCAGAAATTGTCACCCTATGGAACAAGCTAGAATCGCTGCTTATCCAGACTCACCTGGAAAGCGAAAAGGCAACTGCAAAATTGGAAGCCTACACTGACTGTGGAGTAAAACAAATGCGACAGCGCGACTCCACATATGCCTATGCGCTGAGGAAGTCACCACCGGACTTTATTCCCGAATCTCAGGAACTGAGCTACCAGACAAACAATTCAGGTGGCAACCTACGGACTACACTGAAGAAAACGCTATCACCCAGACCTAACTTTGTGGTACTTAAACCCCTTACCAATGAAGGTCGTATGTCCAGTGAGGAGGTCAAGAAGACCATCATGGATTCCTTGACAGATGACTTAAAGAACACTAAAATCAAGTCAATTCGCAAAACGCGAAATACGGGAGTAATTATAGAAACAGCCACAAAAGAGGATGCTGAACTGATTGTTAAGAATCCTAAATTACCATCTCTGGGACTCCTGGCCGAGCCCCCTAGACAAAAGGGCCCTTGCATACTGGTACTAGATGTGGACAAGGATCTCCTTCCAGAGGAATTGCAAAGCGAAATTTTCCACAGAAACTTGAAACAGGAACTCCCAGATGAAGAACCAACTTCTCACATAATCCCTAAATTCCAAACAAAACCCAGAGCTGGGCACACCATTAACTGGGTCTTTGAGCTATCACCCAAGGCCTGGAAGATCCTCTCCCAACAAACAAGAATTTACATCAACTGGGGCAGCCACCGCTTTAGGGAGCATGTAGCCGTCCCCAAATGTTTCAGGTGCTGCCGTTTCGGCCACACCACGCACACGTGCAGGCAAAATCTGCCCACCTGTGGCCACTGTGCCGAAATGGGGCATGAATACGCTACATGTCCCAAAAAGTCTCAACCTCCCACATGTGCCAATTGCAAGGCCCTAAAGGTGCCAGCCAACCATTCGCTCCGTGACAGCAGTTGCCCAGTTTATCTCAAAGCCAGAAGTGCTCAACAATCAAGAATAGAATATGGGGAGTAACAGACCAAACCTAAATACCCACACCGTGAAAATAGCACAACATAACGCTCAGAGGGCCAAGGCTGTTGCTGCACAACTGGTCAAAAAGGCAGATGAAGAGAACTTAGATGTGCTGCTACTTCAGGAGCCATACACTCATAACAAGGAGGTAAAAGGCTACCCCTTGAGATTTAAAGTGGTCCAGGTTGATGGTGACACACCCTGGGCCGCGATCGTCGTTCGCAATCCCGAACTGACTGTCACCAAAATCACTGATCTGTGTACTAGCTGAGCTGTGTGCGCCCATGTAATTTCACCACTGGGGCAATTCTACTTAGTTTCGATATACTGTCGACCGGGGGAAGATATTCTTCCTGCCACCCGATATCTACAGACCATCCAGCTACAAATGCCAAATGCAAAACTCATTATAGGGGCTGATGTTAACTGCAGGTCCCCAGCCTGGCACAGCCGAACTCAAAATCACAGAGGAAATAGAAATGGCCAACGTCTTGAGGACTACTTGTCTAACAGCAACCTGGTCATTCTAAACAAACCTAACTGCCTGCCAACTTTCTCCAGTACCCTGTGGGAAGCTACAATAGATATCACCTTAGCCTCAAGCTCCATTGCTCAGCACCTTGCTTCCTGGACAGTCCGTGAGGACTGGACCACCTCTGACCACAGGGTACTAACCTTCCAACTACACCGTTCACTAGTCACTCAACCAACCAACCGAACTCAACAAAGAAGATATGCCCTGAATAAGGCTGACTGGAACCTTTTTAAGGAGGAATTGACCAGTGCAGCCAGCCGCTTCAATCCTAGCGGCCTCAGCCCAGACCAGCATCAATGCGCAATTACACAGCTCGTCAGTAATGCTGCAAACAAGGCTATCAAAAAGAAGAGATTCAGACCTGGTGCTGTCCCCTGGTGGTCACCTGAACTCCAGACTCTTAGACGCTAAGTCATTTACCGACGAAAACGCTATCAACGTGCAAGAAGAACATGGCCTCCAGAAGAAACAGAGGCTTTACTGCAGCAATATCGAGTGGCCAGGAACCAGTATACCACAACAATAAAACAGCGCAAAAGGCGCTCATGGGAAGCCCTGGTAAGCACTGAAGGGAACGCCGATCCCTGGGGGATTGTGTACAAAGTGACCACTAACAAGCTCCCCAGAGGTGAGGTCGTATCAACCACAAAATTACCGAACGGACTGTACACCAGATCGTGGCAAGATACTATCAATAATATTCTAGACGCTACATTCCAGCAGCCTGCTGACCCACACACACCGGAACAGCTACAGCTCTGCACGGAAAATGAAACATATCACACAACTGCAATTGAAGAACCCTTCACCACAACCGAGCTCAACTTAGCTGCATCTAGAATCAGAAACAAGAAGGCTCCGGGCAGAGACATGCTCGATCCAGAAATCGTCCAGAAGGTCATTGAACTTATTCCCACTACAATACTCAACCTGTTAAACCACTGTCTCCACCAAGGATTCTTCCCCACACAATGGAGGACTGCAATCCTTAGACTTATATTGAAGAATGCAACCAAACCACATGATCTGCCACAATCTTACCGGCCCATTGCACTGCTGCCAGTCTTCAGCAAACTTCTCGAACGGATGATCTCCCATAGAATAGAAGCCCACTACAATGACGCTGGTCTCTCCTCACCTAAGCAGTACGGTTTCCGGAAAGGACGCTCCACGATTGATGCACTGGAAACAATCATTGAAGCTGCTACCAACTGCAACTCCAAATACTTTCTACTAATCTCCTTTGACTTTGCTGGTGCCTTCGATTCCCTCTGGTGGCCCAGCGTCCTGGGCAGGCTCCGAAGAGCGCATGTCCCAGAAAACTTATATAGATGCATCAAGACCTATCTCCAGGACCGGCGAGTTGTCGTGTCTGCTCCCCACTGCAGTGTCTCCAGACCAGTCTTCAGGGGATGCCCTCAGGGATCTGTCCTGGGGCCTCTCCTCTGGAATCTGGTGCTGGATGATTTCCTGAACACCAAACTCAACAATGTACAAACCCAGGCCTATGCAGATGACCTGGTCATGCTCTTTTCTGCCAATAACAGAACCCAACTAGAAGCAACTGCCAACCAGGCCATCTCCACCCTTCAAGCTTGGGCAGAGCATAACAACCTAAAGATCTCCCCAGAGAAAACCAATTCGATCCTACTAAAAGGCACCCTTGATTTGAGAAGACCTCCCCAAATCAAGGTCAATGGTGTTACAGTAAAACTAAAAACAGAGCTTAAATATCTAGGTTTGATCTTAGACAAAAACCTTTCCTTCACTCCTCATCTAGACCAACTCAGGATTAAGATCAGGAAGTATGCTGCCCAAGTCTCAAGAGTTGCCCGGAAGGACTGCGGCTTAAAGAAGAGAACGCTGTCACTCTTCTATAAGGCAGTTTTCATCCCGGTTATCACCTATGCTTCTGGAGTCTGGTACAAGAAGGCCAATACCGTAGTAAACAGATCGCGCCTAGGAACTATCCAGCGCTCTCTTCTCCTTCTGTCCTTGCGTGCCTGTCGCACTGTCAGCACCCATGCGCTCCAGGTCCTCACTGGATCTCTTCCACTGGACCTGGAGATTGTTCGTCATGGGTTGCTCTACCAAATAGCCAAAGGAAGAGCAGTTACTTGTGCAGGTTTCACCACTGACCCAGCAAATAATAGAAACGCTGAAAAGAAGAGACTTAATGAACATCTAACAGACACCTGGCAAGAAAGATGGCAGGCATCAACTAAAGGCGCTGTCACCAAAAGATTCCTCCCTGATGTCAGGGCCTCCTACCCCCTCACACCTGTCTGGTTTTCACCAGGACTCTATGCTACCTACCTCCTCACTGGACATGGCTCCTTCCAGAAAAAACTACATGACTTCAGAATTTCAGACTCACCCCACTGCCACTGTGGAGAGGATCAGACGTGGGAGCACCTTGCCCACAGCTGTGAAATCTACGAGGACTTCAGGAGGATCCTAATAACAAAACTACGCTTCAACTACCAAAATCAAGAACACCTCACCCTACAGAATGAAGAAACTTACCGAGCTCTGACTCAATTTGCAATGGACTTATTTACCAGGCAGAAAGTGCTACCACCACCTTAGTATCCGAATCAATAGGTCATAACAACCATGACTGCCAATTGTTGCTACGCATCATTGAGCCATGGATGCTAACGCCTTGGACCAACTTGCACAAGACTTGACTAGCAGTGCAATAAAAGACAGGGTCCGCACATACCTTGACAAATTCCTCATCATTGATTTCTGGACAAACTTCTCTCGCCCAGATGTGACACATTTCATCAAGAAGAGGCCTAGCATCGATCCCTGGACTTGACCATCAATCTTGGACTCCCGGTTTTGACCACCCCCCCACTGTTCGTTCTGATGGACTACTGGACCAGCCTTCAGTCTGGATGCGACACAGACTCACCAAATGGAGCCCCAATGACGGCACCTGAACTAGACCTTACTGAACATGACCCATCCACCATAGCAGCACTCACACTGCTGGATTTCCAGCAAGTTGTCGGCTCCAACTGACTGGCCGTGCTAGCTGTACCTACCCTGAACTTGCGGAGTATATCTCTCTCTCCTTTTTTTTTTTTTTTCTTTTTTTTTTCGGCTTCTTTCTTCTGTTTCCTGCCATCCGTTCTTTTATCCCCCCCCCCTATTTTTCTCTTACAGAATGATTTTTTTTTTTTTTTTTTTTTTATATTTATTTATTTATTTATTTTATTTATTATTTTTTTTTTTTTTTTTTTTGTGGGGTGGTGGTTTTCGTCCACCCGCCACCCCACTCCTCTCTCTGGTGAGGCACTGGGCATGCCACACTGTCATCAGGGGCCATCTTCCCTATTGGCCCCTTTCTTCTGTTTCCTACCCTCCAGTCTTCTGCCTTCCTCCCTTACTTTTCTCTTGCACAACGTTTTTTTTTTTTTTTTTTTATTTAGTTTATATATATATATATATGTGTGCGTGTGTGTGTATATACATATATTTATATATACACATACACGCATTCCCCACAGGTCTAAATCTAAAAACATCAAAATTACTGCCCGACCTATTTGGCCCTAGAACAAGTTATCAGCGAACAACCCTACGCTCTGTTAAAATTACAACCGTTGCTCAAGAAACAGCGATCATCTCATTCTCAAATCTGGTCCTAGCCACTGAAATCCCAGGAAAGTAGGTGGCAGGACCCGCCAGAGTACTCTAGCTACAGTGGTACACCCGGTCAGCCTCCCCGTGGCATGGTGTGGTAACGTCGGGTCCCACTAGGGGCTCAGCGGCTAATAGACCGGAGGAACAAAGGGCACAACACAATATACAGCACATGACCCCCACACACTTCAAATCTCTGGCCCCGATACAATGTACACCCGCGGAGATGGGAGAAATCCCAGGAGCCGTTAGACACTAACATACCTTATACCTTATACCTTATATCCATCAAGTTGAAAATCCTGGGATCTTTGAGGACAGTGATGAAATGGCTATTACATACATATTACATAGTATGAACCAGAGCTGTAATGCTCAATATGTTCTACATTGAAAACAATATTTGGAAAATAATAAAAGAAATTTACCTCAATATAATACGTAGAATACTTCTGTATGATACCCTCCAGAAATTAAAACGAAAAAATCAAATTTTAATTATTTGTTACATTAGAGTAACAAATAATTAAAAATCAATTTAACAATAAAACAATTTAACACAATTAAATATCAATTTAACACAATTAAATATCAATTTTAATGCAATTAAAAATAGGAAAATTAATTAAAAGAATTTAACAAAAAATATTGCAAAACGATTTTTCGTTTTGCAATATTTTTTGTTAAATTCTTTTAATTAATTTTCCTATTTTTAATTGCATTAAATTGATTTTTAATTATTTTTAAAATTATTTGTTACTCTAATGAAAGTTTTTCGATTTTTTCGTTTAAATTTCTGGAGAGTATCATACAGAAGCGTTCTACATACTATATTGAGGTAAACTTCTCTTATTATTTTACAAATACATATTACATGCACATACACACCGCATTTGATAATGTTACAATGCACTGGTTAAATTCTGCAAGGATTACTATATGGTTAAAGGAAATATGCTACATTTCCTCATGCACTACTTAAGGTTAGGGTCCTGCAGCTTGACATACATGGTCAATCATTCACCCGATCTGTTGACTTAGTATTCCACAAGGTGGAGTCACCTGTGGGCTGTTGTTTCAGCACTTTATTAGCATTAGTAGAGGCATATGATGCAAGAAAGCAAGCTTATTCAGCATCAGCCAAAAAAAAAAAAAAAAAAAAAAGACAACCACTACTCCCATTTCACCCCTCCGTTCATTCGAAATACCTGTCCAGCTGAGCCTTAAATTTGTTTAGGCTATCAACTTCAACAACAAGGGATGGGAGTCTATTCCACAAACCAACTGCCCGCTGGCTAAAGGCAAATTTCTGCACATCTATCCGACATCCGTCCTTCCTCAATTTGAATTTATGCCCTCTCAGGTGATTATTCTGAGCAAAAGAAAGAATCCCATCAGCACTGAGCATGCTCAAGCCATTCAAAGCCTTATACACCTCTATCAGATCACCTCGCCGATGCCTAGTCTCCAGGCTCTGTAATTTGCAAAACTTAAGCCTTTCTTTGTAAGAGCAACCCTTTGTTCCATTCACTAATCTTGTTGCCCTTCTCTGTACTCGTTCCAGCAGCTCTACATCCTTCTTGAAATGAGGCCTCCTGATACAGTACTCAAGGTGTGGCCTGACCAATGCCTTATACAAGGGAATAATCACATCCCTATCCCTGCTAGAAAAATTCCTGTATATCATTGACAAGACACCATGAGCTACTCTTGCAGCTCGTCTGCACTGCTCAGAGAACTTCATATCTGCCTGCACAATTACCCCCCGGTCCTTTTCATTCTTTACCACTGTCAGCGTAGTACCACAGAGTTGATACGTTGCTCTGGGGTTACTGTTTCCCATATGTAGTACTTTACATTTGTCAATGTTAAACTTCATTTGCCACCTCTCAGCCCATCTGCTCAACCTTTCCAGATCCTTTTGCAGCAGCATAGTATCAGTAGTGTCCTTAACAACCCTGCCAACCTTGGTATCGTCTGCAAACTTGGACATTAAGCCTGATACACCATCATCAATATCATTTATAAATACAGAAAACAACAATGGACCCAACACTGAACCCTGAGGAACTCCACTAATAACATTAGTCCACGTTGAGCAGTGTCCATTGATTACCACTCTCTGTCTTCTGCCACTCAACCATCCCCTTATCCATAGCAGCAATTTGCCTCCAATGCCACACTTCTCCAATTTGTGCAGCAGTCTTCCATGCACAACAGTATCAAAAGCCTTTCTAAGATCCAAATATATAATATCAAAGTTATTCCCTGCATCCAGTTCTTTTGTGACTACATCATAGTATCCAATCAAATTGGTCAGACAAGACCTGCCCTTAACAAAACCATGCTGTGTCTGAGCTATAACTGAATTCTTGTCCAGATGATCCTGCAGTGCTTCTTTAACCAGTGCCTCCATTAATTTTCCTGGAACCGAAGTTAAACTAACAGGTCTATAATTACTTGTGTCAGCCTTTGATCCTCCTTTGTGAATTGGGGTTACATTTGCACATCTCCAGTCCATGGGTACCTCCCCTGAGTCCAAAGAAGCTCTCATAATTATGGCTAGGGGTTTGCTTACTTCCTTTGCTGCCTCCTTTAATATAACTGGATAGATCCCATCCACCCCGGGTGCCTTTTTTATGTTTATCCTCAACAATTTCTCCTCCACTTTCCTCTCAGTTATTAGAAAATAATCTAGCTCACTGCCAATGTTTACTTCACCTACGACATTCCCCTTCCTGAATAACTCCTCATGTGTGAATGTAGATGCAAAATACTCGTTTAGATTGTTAGCAACCTGAGCAGGATCATCAACAGTTGACCCATCGATATCAAGTGGACCAATCTGATTCATCCCCTTCTTTCTAGAGTTTACATAAGTAAAGAACTCCTTGCTGTTTTTCTTTGCATCCCTTGCCAAAGATTTCTCGTAATCTGCCTTCGCCTGCCTAACCTCCTTTGTAACTTGGTTACATATCAACTTTTATCTATCATAGGCTTCTGTGTCACGTGTTAATTTGTATGTATCCCATGCATTTTTCTTCTCTGCCATATGTCTCATTAGTTCATCTGACAACCATTTAGGCCCGAACCTTGAACAATATTTCTTGGTTGGTATGTAAAGCCTGGTAGCTTCCAAGATTAGTTCCTTGAATGCTTCCCATTTTTGTGACCTTTCTGGAACAGGACATTATCTAGCCAGGCAGGATGTTTTTGTGTATGCTAGATGCAGAGTGTCAAGAAATTAGGTGCCAAATCAGCATTTTGATGGGCATCTATGAGAGTTTTAAGAGCAGAGTAGATGCCCCAAAAGGAATTAAAATGGGGATCCCATCAAACTGCCAGCTGCCCAATTCAATGCCAGAGTTCACTCTTGTGCAACAGACAACTAACTGAATTTCTGAAAAAAGAATGCGTTGGTCCCATAGGAGCTAGTTATTGTGGGGGATGCAATTGTCAGGGAGCCGGGAAATATATTTTGCAAAATGGATAGGTAGAATAGGACCATGGTAAGTCGCCAGGGTGGAAATGTTACTGATGTTGTAGAGCAGATATCTTTTAATTGCACAAAGGGTGATATTGTTGTACATGCTGGCAACAACAAATTGATTGACAAGGCTCTCGTCACATACTCCCTCCTATCGTGTCTGGGCAGAATTGCAGCTTTAAAATTTAAAACCTAACTCCTGAGTTTTTTTCAACATTGACCTATACTTGCTAAGTAAATCTATAGAGCAGATATCTTTTAAGGGCACAAAGGGTGATATTGTTGTACATGCTGGCAACAACAAATTGATTGACAAGGCTCTCGTCACATACTCCCTCCTATCGTGTCTGGGCAGAATTGCAGCTTTAAAATTTAAAACCTAACTCCTGAGTTTTTTTCAACATTGACCTATACTTGCTAAGTAAATCTACAGATCTCCTACTCTTAATGTATAGATCAATGTTGAAAAAAAGTCAGGAGTTAGGTTTTAAATTTTAAAGCTGCAATTCTGCCCAGACACGATAGGAGGGAGAATGTGGTGAGAGCCTTGTCAATCAATTTGGCACTGAAGAGATTGTGCAAGGTTTATGGGTAAGAATTTTTCTCAGCATGGTGTGCGGTTATTAACGGGAGAGATTGCTTCTACAGGGATGGGTTACACTTAAAACAGAAAGAGTGCAAGAATATTTGCTGATGATATTGTAGCAGTGTTATGTGGGTCAGCAAACAGCTAGATTGGGGGAATTCACAGCCTAACAGATTAACACATAGATTAACAGGTAGATATAATTAACAGGTAGATAACAGGTAGATATAAGGCAGAGGTGAAAGTGATTCTTGCACTGCTTCTATTGGAATGAATAGTAGCCTGGAAAGCAAGGTGCTATGAATTTCAAGGACTGGGAGTTTCTAGGGCTGGGAGTCATCATGGAACAAGTAACATGGGCTGTGTTAGGGTAACTTAAGTGTAAGAACAGGTGAATGTATACTTGCATATGCCAGAATGCTAGGATTATAGTAAATAAATTTGATGAATCTGAAGTGCTGGTCAACACATCAAAGGCAGATATATTGTTAGGAAAGCAGAGACATGGTGCCACACAGATATAAGGAATGCAGAATTGGAATTTGGGGAGTACAATGTGAACAGAAAGGATAGAATAAGATAGAAAGGGAGGAGAGGTTATGCCATTAGTTAAGAAACAAAATCTGAGGAAGTGCATCCAGTTGACATGGTCAGTTTGGTGTGACAAACTGACCCATGTCAACTGGATGCACACAGCGGTTTATTTGGGCTGGAACACACCAGAACAATGCACCAGAACAACGTTCCAGTACTTTTTTCTAAACTGTTTGTTGTTTATTAAACTACATGGTCCACCATTAGAATTATGGAATCCAAATTTTTATGTCTGAACTTGGTTATGGTCGCACCATTCTGCTGTCGACCAACAAACAAGAAGGGCAGTCACACAAGAATACGTAATCGATCCTGTATGGGAATTTCTACGATTCTTCTGAACAGTATTTTTTATATTATTTTAGAGTTTTTGTTTTTTTTTTTTCTGATTTTTAAAATTTTTTGTCTTTGTTTTTTACTTTTGAAATTTTATTTAATAGTTATAAATAAATACTGAACAAATATTCTAATCTTTGACTTATTTATTTTTGCAAATGAAAAAAGCATAGGTAACTATATGTAGTTAATTGACGAGCGTGCCGGTACAATTTTTTTTAGCAATACACCTCTGGACATAAGCACTTGGAAACCAAAACTGAGAGTAGGGGTGTGTTATAGGCCTAATGACTGATGAGTACAATGAACAACTGTACAGAGAAATAGAGTGGGCCAGTAAATCATATTGTCTTATAATGGGGGATTTTACCTTCCCAAATATTGACTGGAACTTGTGGGTTGATCACTTTCACATTAGCAAGATTTTTGTGGATTTATTGGATGATTGTTTTCTACAGAAGCGTGTTCATGGTTTTGATTTGATTTGGAGGTCCCTGATTTTTGTAGCACAAAAACAGCATGTTCGGGGAGGCAACCAAAGGGAGTAATACTCTTGATCTGATTATCAGCAGTGATTATTCATGCATTAAGATTCTGCAGAAAAAAGAGGAAGATCACTACGTGGCAGTGATCACAGTGTACTGATGTCGGATTTAGTCAAAGATTTAACTACCATCATGGGTAAAGGTAAGTGTTTTTGCTTTTGTAAAGGTGACTACAGTGGTCTCAGACAGTTTTTAAATTGTATACAGTGGGACAAACTGATGATGTTGCCAACAGCAAATTCTAAATGGGAAGCATTCACGGAATTAATCTTAGAAGCTAGTAGGCTTTTCATACCAACAAAGAAATATCGTTCAAGGTTTAGGTGTAAATTGATGTCAGATGAACTAGTGAGACTTGTGTACAAAGAAGGCAGAAAAGAAAAGTGCAGATGCATATAAATTATCAGGAGACACAGAAGACTATGGTAGATATAAGACAGTCTGCAATCAAGTCACAAAGGAAGTCACACAAGGAAGGCACATAATGAGAAATCTTTAGCAAAGGATGCAAAGAGCAATAGCACAGAATTCTTTACTTATGTAAACTCTAGAAGGAAGATGTTAATTCAGATTGGTCCACTTAATATCGATGGTTCGAATGTTGATGATCCTCCTCAAGTACGTTACAAATTGAATGAATATTTTGCATCTACATTTGCACATGGAGTTATTAAGGGATCTCAATCTCCTCCAGCTCAGCGCTGGTCCAATCCATAATCCCAAAGGAGTGCTTTGGTACTGGGACTGAGTAGGTGTTTATGGCTCTGAGCATGTTCCCGCTAGAGTGGAGATTGCTATTGGGTCCCTTACTGTTTCCACGGGGATAGCTATTGGGTCCCTTACTGTTTTCAATACAGCGCAACCTCAATATACCATACCTGCATATACCAATGTTTCAGATATAACTCAAGTGTAATCATTTCCTCTGAGACAGATATAAAAAAAAAAAAAAAAATGCAGTTCATGGCAAAGCATAAATTTCACTACAAACACTAACAGAAGCCAACTCTAACTTACAGAGCAGAACCAGCCACTGCAACTTTCTTCAAAGTGGAAACCAATGAGCTATAATATTCTCTTCTGCACATTTGTTCAATTAGATGATGAAATCTTTATAAACAGTTATCAGATAAAAATTACAAGAGAAATCAATTTTTCTCATTTTGCCTCAGAGATGCAATAAAAAAATTATTTAAACTTTAATTACATATGGGATACGTGCAAAACTATACAATTAGCTAAGATAGGACAAGTTGTGTGATATGTTCAGTTATAAATTAATTTTTGTAAACAACGATACATGACATTCTTTTCAAGGATGAAATTCCATTTCAAATGGCAAAAACTAATGAAGGCATAAAAGTGTACAGAAATAGAACAATTTGTATAAGTTTCCGTTACTGACCTTGATTAGTATTCTCTGTAATCATGCTGTAGTACTGTTGAAATTCAATTCGCCAAGAAATAGTACACTTTGAGGGTAGTAGGGAAAGTGCCACAGTCTGACCCAGCCATTTTACACCATTGTCAGTGAAAAGTGATTTAAAAGGTGGTTGTTGTTGCATAGGCAAAAATCAACCAAAATGTTTGTTTACGCCTATGCAATGATATTTGGATATACCTTAATACCTTAACCCTGAATGTAGTACCACACAGTAAATACACAGTTGTACCAGCTGTGTGGTACTACACTCGTGGAAGTGGAAAAAGAAAAAGACCTGGGGATAATTGTGCAGCCAGATATGGATTTCTCTGAGCAGTACAGACAGGCAGCCAGGACAGCTCATGGGGTTTTGTCAATTAACATGAATTTTTCAATCAGGGATAAGGAGGTGATTATACCAATGTATAAAGTAATGATCATGCTACATCTTGAGTACTGCATACAGATCTGAAGGCCTCATTTTAGGAAGGATGTGGAACTACTTGGAGAGTGCAGAGAAGGGCAACAAGATTGGTGAGTGGAACAACTTTCTCGTACTAAGAAAGGTTTCAGTTCTGCAAAATTGTTTGAATCCTGCTAAAATTTCACAAGAATTGTCTGCACAATTCACCACCTCCCTCCTCTGGTTTAAATTTGATCTTTTGATATCCCATTTCACCAAAACTTTTCACAATTCTCTGGGGATGATATGACTTATTCACAGATATGTTAAGTGTCTATGCTATGTATCATAACTCAATTGGGCCATCTTTCAAAATCCATTGTGAATAGTTCTGAAGTTGTCTACCAATCCTGGTGGATTTGCTTCGTAGCTGCTACTTTCAAAAAAAGATATTTCATTACTGCATGGCCCTCTTCGTTTGTGAAAGCCTGGTGTTGGTTTTTTAAATCTTAAAAATATATATATAATAATAATAATAAATAAATAATATAAATAATGTTCAAACATTATGCAACATGCATAACAAATGTCTGCAATTGTGTTCATCTGATTTCAAAATAAGGAAATTGCTGACAGACAAGAATTTTTCAAATACCTCTTCAGCTGCTCATTCATTCTCAAAATCAGTGCACTGCCACAAAACAATTTCCAGCACAGGAAATTAAACTTGGATCAAATTATATATGAAAAATAATTGTCAGATTTACCTAATTTTAACAAAATATGGAATAGCTCAACAAATGTTTTGAAAAGAGCCAAATATAAAATTTAACAAAAATTTGTTCACTGTTTTGCCAAACTGTCACACTGGATAGACACACTGATGTGCCTGAAGATTAAGAAGTTCTTTTACACATTTGGAAGTACGACACCAAATCACCATGCTCAAAAAAAAAAAAAAAAAAAAGTCTCAAACATATTCTGCAAAATGCCAGGTATTCATAGCCAGGATTGTATAACAGACTAGTTTTTGCTAATAACTGCAATAATCACATAAAAATGCAGAATACTTTTCAAAATTTAAGGGAGGTGGGGAATGAACAGGGAGAAAAAAAAAAAAAAAAAGACAGAGAAATGAATTTTGCCACAAGAAATTACATCTTATGTTTAAACAAAATTTTCTATATTAATAACTTAATGTTATATTTAATTACTTTTTATTTACTCATTTTAATTAAAAACATAAGTATTTAATAAAAAAACCTGGTTTTGCAAATTAAGAATTTGAAACAACAAATAGGCTATAATGCTAATGACTTTCGTGCACAAATTAACAGAAATTTAAAAAAATAAATAAATAAAAGGATACATGTTAAATCTAAATCAAATCCATCTTCTTGGTAACGTCGTTTCTTCTTACTTACAAGACCTTTAATTTTTGCAGCCATCATCATTCAAACTATTATCAATAAAAAATGCATAACACAAATAAAATATACTTTACTTGTAAACATTTAATTAATGCAAATAGAAGAAAAACACACATACCATTTTTAAATTTTGGTTCAGTTTCTACTTTTATTTATTTAGTTTTTTTTTTAATTTTGTAACTTCAGTTTTGCAACAAATTATCTGACTGGTTGAAAATCAGAATACCCAAAAGGATGCTTTTTTCGGGGGTACCAAAGTGCTCAAAATGACTAGTAAGTGATGCCGCCAAGGAAAAAATAAATTTGAACTAGCAAATTATTTCAGTTGTTGTTTGTATAGGTATTTAGTGGCAAAAGGGCAGCTGTGGCCATATTGTGCATTTCACTGAGTCAGTCAGTCATGTCATATCATTAGCTGAGATATATGATACAAGAAAGCAAGCTTATAAAGCATCAGACAAAAAAAAAAAAACCTTCCCATTTTACCCATCCAGTTAATCCAAATGTTTCTCAAGTTCAACCTTAAATTTCTTTAAACTTTCAGCTTCCACAACAACCGATGGAAGTCTGTTCAGCAATCAACTACATCCTGGCTAAAGGCAAACTTCTGCACATCTATTCTACAACTGCCTTTCCTCGATTTGAATCTATGCCCCCTCAGATTCTTAATCTAAGCAAGCGGAAGTATCCAATCAGCATTGATTCTGTCAAACCATTTAAGGCCTTATACACCTCAACCAGATCACCTCACAGGTGCCTAATCTCCAGATGCTGCAACTTGCAGAACTTAAGCCTCTCTTGGTAAGCGTACCCCTTTGTTCCTCTCACCAACCTTGTTGCCCTTCTTTGTACTCATTCTAGCAACTTTTTTTTTTTTTTTTTTTATTTTGGTAGTTATTGGCACATCGGCTTCTGTGGCCATAGTGCACCTCCCAAGATTTTTTGCAGTACTTTGATCCAAGCCCGAGGCGGGATTCGAACCCGCGACCTTTGGGTTGCCAGGCAGGTACTTTACCCACCCGGCTAGCCCAGTCGGCATTCTAGCAACTCTACATCCTTCCTAAAAATAAGGCTTCCAGAACCTGTACACAGTACTTAAGGTGTGGTCTGACCATTGCCTTATACAAAGGAATAATCACCTCCTTGTCTCTGCTAGAAAATTTCTATATATCACTGACAAAACTCCAAGAACTGCTGTGGCAGCCCATCTGCATGCTCAGAGAAATTCATATCTGATTGCACAATTACCCCAAGTCTTTTTCATTCTCCACCTCCCTAAGTGTAATATCACACAGTTGGTATGTTTCTCTTGGGTTACTACTACCCATATGCAGTATTTTGCATTTGTCAACGTAAAACTTCAGTTTCCACTTCTCAGCCCATCTGCCCAACTTTCTAGACCCTATTGCAGTACCACACTATCTTTAACAACCATTCCAACCTTTGTATCATTGGCAAACTTGGACATTAAGCCTGATATACCTTCATCAATATCATTGATAAATACATAAACCAACAACGGACCCAGCAATGAGGCTCATGGCAGAGAAGAAAAATGTATGACATACATATAAAGTATCATGTGCACAGAAGCCTATGGCAGATATAAGCTAGTCTGTAATCAAGTAAAAGGCAGGCGAAGACAGATGAGAAATCTTGGGCAAAGGATGCAAAGAAAAACAGCAAACAGTTCTTTACTTATTTAAACTCTAGAAGGAAAGGGATGAATCAGATTGGACCAGAGGTCCCCATGGACTGGAGGTGTGCAAATGTATCACCAATTCGCAAAGGGGGTTCATAAGGTGACACAAGTAACTATAGACCTGATAGTTTAACTTGTGTTCCAGGGAAAAATAATGGAATCACTGGTTAAAGAAGCATTGCAGGATCATCTAGACAAGAGTGCAGTAATAGTTAAGACACAGCATGGGTTTGTTAAAGGGTGGTTTGTTTGTTATTTGGTTTTTAGGAGCATTAGCAACTAAGGCCATATTGCTCCAGGATATGCGGTGGTCAATCCTGACCTTTCTGCGTCCTCCGTATTTGGCAGTCACGGGCTCGAACCCCAGTCTATCAAGAAACGTGTGCGCCTCCATAGCCAGGTGGGAAGGAGCAGCAGTGCATACACACTTCTTGATTAGACCAGGATTTGAGCCCGTCACCACCACAAATACGAAGGATGTGGAAAAATCAGGGAATGACCACTGCATATCCCCACAGCAAATATGGCCTTAGTTGCTAATGCTCCTAAAAACCAAATAACAATAAATTAAAGAGTGGTCTTGTCTGACCAATTTGATTGGATACTATATGGTCACAAAGGGACTGAATGCCAAAAATAATTTTGATATCAGGAAATACTTGGATTTCAGGAAAACTTTTGATACTGTTGCACATGGAAGACTGCTGTACAAATTGGAGAGGCATGGCATTAAGGGTAAGTTGCCACAATGGGTAAAGGGATGGTTGAGTGGGAGACAACAGAGAGTGGTAATCAATGGACACTGCTCTTCATGGTCAAATGTTAATTAGTGGAGTTCCCCAGAGTTTGGTGTTGGGCCCATTGTTGTTTTGTATATTTATCAATGATATTGATGAAGGTATATCAGGTTAAATATCCAAGTTTGCAGATGATACAATGGTTGGCAGGGTTGTTAATGAAATAAAGACAGTATGCTACTCAGAGGCAGATTTAGGCATGGTCTTTATGGGCTGCAGCCCAGGGCCCCTTTCAATCAAAGGCCACCTTCACGGTCAAAAAAATAAAAAAATTAAAAACAATTTAAATTAAAAATTTAAGAAAAAATAAATTATACAAAATTTTTTCGTACATAGATAAAGTTTAAATCATTGGTTAGCAACATTATTGGATTTGAATAAAATATCAAATATCAATGTTTTAAATGACAGCAAATAGTAAATACAGCTCTGTCTCCTATCACCCTTGTCGGTAGCCAGTAAAATCAAAATATACTTTGTCATTTGTCAATTATTCAAATAATGTGGCAACGTCGGAATGGGAGTGCAAGTCTAGCTTCTCTAAAGCGTTTTAGCTTAGAGTAGCTCTCACCGTTTGATATTAAAGTTATGTATAGTACAGTATAGTTGAATATTAAATAGTCATTCATTCAGTGAAGTGTACTGTTCAGGTGCTTCGTTTCTTCACTGGTAAGTATCGGCAAAGTTTACTAAATACCAAATAAATATAAGTTAAATCACTCTCCGGAAATCTTTTGTCGCCCCAATTCAATTCAATCGTTTTTTGCATTTCTTCAAAACGAGCCATAATAAAAATAACTGGACACGGTTTATTTGAAGTAAGCGGTAGGCACTAGTAAGAAGCGTAAGCTATAAGATTGCGTACTTGACATTGACAACTAACCGAATATGGTGGGGGATTGTTTTTTTTAGGTTTTTTTTATTCTTTTCAGATTAAATAAATGCCTAAAAAAATGTCTGGTAGAAAATATATTTTTTTCAGTAGTGATTCTTCATGAATTAAGAATCTGCAGATAAAGGAACCAGTAGGTGGGCAGTGATCACAGTGTGCTGAAGAGAGATTTGCTCAAGAGGTAACTACCATAAGGGGTAAAGGGAGGGGTTTTGCTTTCGTAAAGGCGACTATGGTGGTCTGATACAGTATTTAAAACTCTATACGGTGAGACCAACTGATGATGTTACTAACAGCAAATTCAAAATGGGAGGCAATCAAAGAATTTATCTTGGAAGCTACTAGGCTTTACATACCAACTAAGAAATATCGTTCAAGGTTTAGGCCTAAATAGATGTCAGATGAACTAATGAGACATAAGGCAGAGAAGAAAAATGCATAGGATACATATAAATTAATGGGTAACATGGAAGCCTATGATAGATATAAGCTGGTCTGTAACCCAGTCACAAAGGAGATTAGGCAGGCAAAGGCAGATCATGAGAAATCTTTGGCAAAGGATGCAAAGAAAAACAGCAAAGAGTTCTTTACCTATGTAAACACTAGAAGGAAAGGAATGAACCAGATTGATCCACTGGATATTGATGATTCAACTGTTGATGATCCTGCTCAGGTGGCTAACAAACTAAATGAGTATTTTGGATCTATATTCACATGTGAGGAGTTATTTAGGGAGGGGAATGCCAGAGAAATTGTTGAAGATAAACATAAAAAAGGCACAAGGGGATGGATGGGATCTATCCAGTTATATTAAAGGAGGCAGCATAGGAAGTAAGCAAACCCTTAACCATAATTATGAGAGCTTCTTTGGACTCAGGAGAGGTACCCATGGAATGGAGATGCGCAAATGTGACCCCAATTCACGAAGGAGGATCAAAGGGCAACAAGTAATTATAGACCTGTTAGTTTAACTTCTGTTCCAGGAAAATTAATGGAGGCACTGGTTAAAGAAGCATTGCAGCATCATCATCTAGACAAGACTTCAGTTATAGCTCAGACAGAGCATGATTTTGTTAAGGGACAGTCTTGCTTGACCAATCTGATTGGATACTATGATGTTGTCACAAAGGAACTGGAGGCAGAGAATAACTTTGATATTATATACTTGGATCTTAGAAAGGCTTTTGATACTGTTGCACATAGAAGACTGCTGCACAAATTGGAGCAATGTGACATTGGAGGCAAATTGCTGCTATGGATAAAGGGATGGTTGAGTGGGACAAGACAGACAGTTGTCATCAATGGACACTGCTCATCGTGGACTAATGTTATTAGTGGAGTCCTTAAGGATTCAGTGTTGGGCCCATTGTTGTTTTCCGTATTTATAAATGATATTGATGATGGTATATCAAGCTTAATGTCCAAGTTGGCAGGGTTGTTAAGGACACTAATGACAGTACACTGCTGCAACAGGATCTAGAAAACTTGAGCAGATGGGCTAAGTGGTTTTTTTTTTTTTTGGTAGTTGTTAGCGCATCGGCTTCTGTGGCCATAGTGCACCTCCCAAGGTTTTTGCAGTACTTTGATCTAAGCCCGAGGCGGGATTCGAATCCGCGACCTTTGGGTTGCCAGGCAGGCACTTTACCCACCTGGCTAGCCCGGTTGGCAAGGGTTAAGAGGTGGCAAATGAAGTTTAACATTGACAAATGTAAAGTATTACATATGGTTAGCAGTAACCTCAAGAGTAACGTATCAACTCTGTAGTACTACACTGACAGTGGTAGAGAACAAAACGGCCCGGGGGGGAATTGTGCAGCCAAATATGAAGTTAGCTGAGCAGTGCAGATAGGATGCCAGAGCAGGTCATGGAGTCTTGTCAATGATATATAGGAATTTTGCTAGCAGGGACGGGGAAGTGATTATCACTTTATACAAGGCAATGGTCAGGCCACACCTAGAGTACTGTTTACAGGCCTCGAGGCCTCATTTTAGGAAGGATGTAGAGTTGCTAGAATGAGTACAAAGAAGGGCAACAAGATTGGTGAGGGGAACAAGATTTGAACAAAGGATGCTCTTACGAAGAATGGCTTAAGTTCTGCAAATTGCAGCGCCAGGAAAATAGGCACCTGCAGGGTGATCTGATTGAAGTGAATAAGGCCTTGAATGGGTTGAGCAAGCTGAATGCTGATGGGATTCTTCCTCTTGCTCAGATTTAAGAACCTGAGGGGTACAGATTCATATTGAGGAAAGACTGTTGTAGAATAGATGTACAGAAATTTGGCTTCAGCCAGCGGGTAGTTGGTTGGTTGGTGGAACAGACTTCCATCCTTTATTGTGGAAGTTGATAGTCTAAATAAATTTAAGGCTGAGCTGGACAGGTATTTGGAACGAATGGGGGGTGAAATCAAAGCATTTTTTTTTTTTTGGCTGATTCTGCATAAGCTTGCTTTCTTGCATCATGTGCCTCTACTAATGCTAAAGCCAATAGTAGCACATATATATTATAACTATGATGTATCTATATATATATATATATATATGCTTATTTTCCTTATTATGGGGTTTAGAGTGGAACAGGCATTCTGTGTTCAATCAGACACTCAGTCTAAAACACTGATGGATCCAATATCTTTCTATTTAAGAAGATTTAGGAGAAGTCTGGTTGGCCTGCCTCCCTAAAATCCACTCATGCACACCTTCTCAAGGGTAAGCCCTGTTACGTCACTTATGTGGCAACGAATGTGTAGAGTGGTTCTCTTCAAGACGCCTGGTCAGCGTGAAGAAGAAAAGACCAAACCCTCCAGCCCATGACAGTAAGACGAAACAAGTGGCCCTCAGTCCCCAGCTGCTTTCACTCCCACTATTGCGGCAGCGAGAGGATCGGATTGGAAGCAGAGGGTGCTAAGAATCTCTGGGTACGACCAGGCTGCCATGCACAGAAACAGAACTTGGCCTGTTACAACGTAAGATCGCTCATCGGTGAAGACAGGATATTAGAGCTGGAAAAGGAATTAGAATATCATTGGTTTGGCTGAAACAAGAAGAAATGAATCACTTACAAGATTATCAAGTGGAAATCTGCTGTACACCAATGGAAACAGTGAAAGGAGTGAAGGTGGAGTTGGCTTTCTGGTCCATAAAGATATAAAAACCAAACATTTTGGAATTCCAAAGAACATCACAAAGGGTGTCAAGACTACTACTCAGGTTTTCTAAGCGATACAAGCTAAAGATTATAATGATTTATACACCAACATCGAGCCATGATGATGAAGAGGTTGAAGAAATGTATACCGAAATTGAAAGCCTTCTAGATGAACCGAAAACTCACTACACTATCATTATAGGGGACTTCAATGCTAAGGTTGGAAAAAGGCAAAACAGCACAGAAAGAGGAACTATAGGAAATTTTGGAATTGGTGAAAGAAATAAAAGAGGTGAAGGACTTGTGGAATTTGCAGAATCTCGAGGAATGTCAGTAATGAACACTTTTTTCAAGAAAAGGGTGAACAACAAGTGGACATGGAAGAGCCCAAATGGATTAACAACTAATGAAACTGACTTCATACTCACTAACAGAAGTTATATCGTGAATGATGTTACTGTCCTGAACAAGGTAAATGTTGGAAGTGATCACAGAATGGTAAGATGCACACTTGATATAGATGTAAGAAAAGAAATTGAAAAAACTGACTCGAGTAAATAATACAAAGGTCTTTGAGATAACAGAAGAGGAGAAAAAGCAGTATGTACTGGAACTTAAGAACAAATTTTAGCTTCTGCAGACTGCTCAGGACCAAGGTATTAACGAGGAATATTACAACTTTCTGAAAGTGAAAAAGCCTAAGAAACTTATGGGTAAAAAGAAATCCAAAGAAGAAAAAATTAGTCAAGAAACACATCATGATGTACTAAAGACAATAAATGAAGAGCAAGAAAAAACAGTGACAAGGAGAAAATTGAGTATAGTGAGTTATGCAAAGCCATTAGAAAGAGACTCAGAGAGGACATTAAGAAAATTTAATACAAGAAAAGTAGAACAAGCATTAAGGGAAAACAAAGGATTTAAATCAGCAGCCATGAGCAGTAATACAGAAAGATAAATGATACTGAAACTGAAGAATAGCGATGGTGTACTTATAAATAGCAGAAAAGGCATAATTCAAATAGCAGAAGACTACTATAAAGAGTTATACAAGGAGCGAGGGAATGATGCCAACAGTGGGGATGATGGATCGCAAATTAGTAACACATACAACATACCTGATATCCTTCCTGATGAGGGATAACATGCATTGAAGAAAATGAAGAATCAAAAAACGCTGGGGGAAGATGAAGTTACTGTAGAGTTGTTAAAATTGGGAAGAGACATGACACAAAAACTGCCAAGACTCTACACAAAATACATTAGAAAAGATGTGACACCTAAGGAGTGGAATAATGCAATCATACTTTTGCTGCATAAGAAAGAAGATAAATCAGAAATTGGAAATCACAGTCCAATTAGCTTGTTATCCCACATCTACAAGTTGTTCACAAGGGTCATTACTAACAGATTAGAAAGAATACTTGATATGAATCAACCGAAAGAGCAAGCTGGATTTAGGACAGGTTTCTCAACTATGGATCACCTTCACGTAATGTCACAGCTTCCATTTTGATTTTGAAGAAAATATATAGGAATGCTACCTCCTTTATTAGACTAGACAAAGACAGTAGTAAATTAGCATTAGCAGAGGCATTTGATGTGAGAAAGCAAGCTTATGCAGCATCAGCCAAAAAAAACAAAAAAAAAAAACAATAATAATAATAATAATAAATAAATAAATAAATAAAAAATAACCACTTCCACTTCACTCCTCTGTTCGTTCGAAATACCTGTCCAGCTGAGCCTTAAACTTATTTAGGCTATCAACATCCACGACAAGGGATGGAAGTCTGTTCCACCAACCAACCACCCCTTGGCTAAAGGCAAATTTCCTCACATTTATCCTACTTCTGTCTTTCCTGAATTTGAATTTATGCCTTCTCAGGTGATTATTCTGAGCAAAAGGAAGAATCCCATCAGCATTGAGCATGCTCAAACCATTCAAGGCTTTATACACCTCTATCAGATCACCTCGCTGGTGCCTGGTCTCCAGACACTGTAATTTGAAAAACTTAAGCCTTTCTTCGTAAGACCACCCCTTTGTTCCATTCACTAATCTTGTTGCCCTTCTCTGTACTCATTCCAGTACTCTGTACCATGAGCTACTCTTGCAGGCCATCTGCACTGCTCAGAGAACTTCATATCTGCCTGCACAACCACTCCCAGGTCCCTTTCATTCTCTACCACTGTCAGTGTAATACCACAGAGTTGGTACGTTGCTTTGGGATTGCTGTTTCCCATATGTAGTACTTTACGTTTGTCAATGTTAAACTTCATTTGCCACCTCTCAGCCCATCTGCTCAACATTTCCAGGTCCTGTTGCGGCAGCATAGTGTCACTAGTGTCCTTGACAACCCTGCCAACCTTTGTATCATCTGCAAACTTGAACTTTACGCTTGATATACCATCATCAATATCATTTATAAATACAGAAAACAATAATGGATCCAATACGGAACCCTGAGGGACTCCAATAAAAACATTAGTCCACGATGAGCAGTGTCCATTGATTACCACTCTCTGTCTTCTCCCCCCTCAACCACCCCTTTATCCATAGCAGCAATTTCCCTCCAATGTCACACTGCTCCAATTTGTACAGCAGTCTTCCATGTGCAAGAGTATCAAAAGCCTTTCTAAGATCCAAGTATATAATATCAAAGTTATTCCCTGCATCCAGTTCTTTTGTGACTGCATCATAGTATCCAATCAAATTGGTCAGGCAAGGCTTCCCCTTAACAAAACCATGCTTTGTCCGAGCTATAACTGAAGTCTTGTCTAGATGATTCTGCAATGCTTCTTTAACCATCTGCAATGCTTCTTTAACCAGTGCCTCCATTAATTTTCCTGGAACAGAAGTTAAACTCACAGGTCTATAGTTACTTGTGTCAGCCTTTGATCCTCCTTTGTGAATTGGGGTCACATTTGCACATCTCCAGTCCATGGGTACTTCCCCTGAGTCCAAGGAAGCTCTCATAATTATGGCTAAGGGTTTGCTTATTCCTTTGCTGCCTCCTTTAATATAACTGGATCCCATCCACCCCAGGTGCCTTTCTTGTGTTTATCTTCAACAATTTCTCCTCCACTTTACTCTCAGTTATTACAAGATTCTCTAGCTTACTGCCAGAGTTGAATAAACCTCTGGCATTCCCCTCGCTGAATAACTGCTTATGTGTGAATGTCGATGCAAAATATTCATTTAGTTTGTTAGCAACCTGAGCAGGATCATCAACAGTTGACCCATCGATATCAAGTGGACCAATCTGATTCATCCCCTTCTTTCTAGAATTTACATAAGTAAAGAACTCCTTGCTGTTTTTCTTTGCATCCCTTGCCAAAGATTTCTCGTAATCTGCCTTTGCCTGCCTAATCTCCTTTGTAACTTAGTTACATATCAACTTTTATCTATCATAGGCTTCTGTGTCACGTGTTAATTAGCAATAGCATTAGTAGAGGCATATGACGCAAGAAAGCAAGCTTATTCAGCATCAGCCAAAAAAAAAAAAAAAAAATGCACTCCCATTTCACCCCTCCGTTCGTTTGAAATACCTGTCCAGTTGAGCCCTAAATTTGTTTAGGCTATAAACTTCAACAACAAGTGATGGAAGTCGGTTCCACCAACCAACCACCCGCTGGCCAAAGGCAAATTTCCGCACATCTATCCGACATCCGTCCTTCCTCAATTTGAATTTATACCCTCTGAGGTGATTATTCTGAGCAAGATGAAGAATCCCATTGGCATTGAGCATGCTCAAACCATTCAAAGCCTTATACACCTCTATCAGATCACCTCGCCGGTGCCTAGTCTCTAGACTCTGTAATTTGCAAAATTTAAGCCTTTCTTCGTAAGAGCAACCCTTTGTTCCATTCACTAATCTTGTTGCCCTTCTCTGTACCCGTTCCAGCAGCTCTACATCCTTCTTGAAATGAGGCCTCCAGACCTGTATACAGTACTCAACATGAGGCCTAACCATTGCCTTATACAAGGGAATAATCACCTCCTTATCCCTGCTAGAAAAATTGTTGTATATCACTGACAAGACACCATGAGCTACTCTTACAGTTGGTCTGCACTGCTCAGAGAACTTCATATCTGCCTGCACAATTACGCCCAGGTCCTTTTCATTCTCCACCACTGTCAGTGTAGTACCGCAGAGTTGATACGTTGCTCTGGGGTTACTGTTTCCCATATGTAGTACTTTACATTTGTCAATGTTAAACTTCATTTGCCACCTCTCAGCCCATCTGTTCAACCTTTCCAGATCCTGTTGCAGCAGCATAGCGTCAGTAGTGTCCTCAACAACCCTGCCAACCTTTGTATCATCTGCAAACTTGGACATTAAACTTGATATCCCATCATCAATATCATTCATAAACACCGAAAACAACAACGGACCCAACACTGAACCCTGAGGAACTCCACTAATAACATTAGTCCACGTTGAGCAGTGTCCATTGATTACCACTCTTTGTCTTCTGCCACTCAACCATCCCCTTATCCATAGCAGCAATTTGCCTCCAATGCCACACTGCTCCAATTTGTGCAGCAGTCTTCCATGTGCAACAGTATCAAAAGCCTTTCTAAGATCCAAATATATAATATCAAAGTTATTCCCTGCATCCAGTTCTTTTGTGACTACATCATAGTATCCAATCAAATTGGTCAGACAAGACCTGCCCTTAACAAAACCATGCTGTGTCTCAGCTATAACTGAATTCTTGTCTAGATGATCCTGCAGTGCTTCTTTAACCAGTGCCTCCATTAATTTACCTGGAACAGAAGTTAAACTAACAGGTCTATAATTACTTGTGTCAGCCTTTGATCCTCCTTTGTGAATTGGGGTTACATTTGCACATCTCCAGTCTATGGGTACCTCCCCTGAGTCCAAAGAAGCTCTCATAATTATGGCTAGGGGTTTGCTTACTTCCTTTGCTGCCTCCTTTAATATAACTGGATAGATCCCATCAACCCTAGGTGCCTTTTTTATGTTTATCCTCAACAATCTCTCCTACACTTTCCTCTCAGTTATTACAAAATCATCCAGCTCACTGCCAATGTTTACTTTACCTACATCATTCTCCTTCCTGAATAACTCCTCATGCGTGAATGTAGATGCAAAATACTCGTTTAGATTGTTAGCCACCTGAGCAGGATCCCAACTGTTGAACCATCAATATCCAGTGGACCAATCTGATTCATCCCTTTCCTTCTCGAGTTTAAATATGTAAAGAACTCTTTTCTGTTTTTCTTTGCATCCTTTGCCAAGGATTTTTCGCAGTCTGCCTTTGCCTGCCTAATCTCCTTTGTGACTTGGTTACAGACCAAGTCATCTATCATAGGCTTCCATGTCACCCATTAATTTGTATGTATCCCATGCATTTTTCTTCTCTGCCACATGCCTCATTAGTTCATCTGACAACCATTTAGGCCTAAACCTTGAACAATATTTCTTAGTTGGTATGTAAAGCCTGGTAGCCTCCAAGATTAGTTCCTTGAATGCTTCCCATTTTGAGTTCGCTGTTGGTAACATCAGTTGGTCCCACTGTATAGAATTTAAATACTGTCTCAGACCATCATAGTCGCCTTTACGAAAACATGATGGTAGTTACCTCCTTGAGTAAATCCCACTTCAACACACTGTGATCACTGCCACCTAGTGGTTCATTTATCTGCAGATTCTTAATGCATGAAAATCACTACTGATAATCAGATCAAGAGTATTGCTCCCTCTTGTTGCCTCACGAACATGCTGATTTAGAAAACAATCATCCAATAAATCCACAAAAGCCTTGCTAGTGTGCGAGTGACCAACCCACAAATTCCAGTCAATTCCAGTCAATATCTGGGAAATTAAAATCCCCCATTATAAGACTCTCTGATTTACTGGCCCACTCTATTTCCCTGTACAATATCTTATTATACTCATCAGAGTCATTAGGCCTATAGCACACTCCTACTCTCAATTTTGATTTCCCTATGCTTATGTCACACCAAACTGACTCGACACTGCCCTGTCCATCGATGTCGACTGGCTTCACTTCCTTGGAACTTATGTGTTTCTTAATTAATAGCATAACCCCTCCTCCCCTCCTGTCCTGTCTATCCTTTCTATACACATTGTATTCCCCAAATTCCAGTTCTGCATTACTTATATCTGTGTGACACCACGTCTCTGATATCCCAACAATATCTGCCTTTGATGTTTTGAGCAATACCTCAAATTCATCAAATTTATTTACCAAACTCCTAGCACTGGAGTACACCCAAGTATACATGCACCTGTTTCTATTCTTAGCTACCCTAACACAACCCATGTGTTTACTTGTACCGCAATGACTCTCAGCAGTCTCTGAAATATCCTGCATCTTGTTTTTCAGGTTTCTGCTTATTTCAATAGAAGCAGTGCAAGAATCACTTCCACCTCTGCCAGTGGCTACTGTTAATCTACTAGTCCTTGTATCCCCCCCAACTAGCAGTTTTCCGACCTACCTAACACTGCCTCGACAGCATCAGCAAAAATTCTTGCACCCTTTCTATTTAAGTGTATCCCATCCCTGTAGAAGCAGTCTCTCCTGTTAACAAGTACAGTCCAGGCTGAAAAAAATTCTACCCCTTCAGCCTTGCACAATCCCTCCAGGGCCGAATTGATCGACAAGGCTCTCATCATATACTCCCTCCTATCGTGTCTGGGCAGAATTGCAGACACTTTCAAATTCAACCCTAATTCACGGCTTTTTTTCAACATTGACCTGTACTTGCTAATTAATTCCGCCGGTCTCCTACTCTTAATATCATTAGTGCCAACGTGTACAACTATATCACCTTTTGTGCCCTTAAAAGATAATATCCGCTCTACAACGTCATCAACCTTTGCCCCTGGCAGACATACCCTGGTCCTATTCCACCTATCCTTTTTACAAAGCATGTTCCCCGTTTCCCTGACAATAGAGTCACCAACAACTACTAGTTCCTGTGGGAATTTGTATGTATCCCATGCACTTTTCTTCTCTGCCATTTGTCTCATTAGTTCATCTGACATCCATTTCGACCTAAACCTTGAACAATATTTCTTAGTTGGTATGTAAAGCCTAGTAGCTTCCAAGATAAGTTCTTTGAATGCCTCCCATTTTGAATTTGCTGTTGGTAACATCATCAGTTGGTCCCACTGTATAGAATTTAAATACTGTCTCAGTCCATCGTAGTCGCCTTTACGAAAGCAATAACCCTTCTCTTTACCCCTAATGGTAGTTACCTCTTTGAGTAAATCCCACTTCAGCACACTGATCACTGCCACCTAGTGGTTCATTTATCTGCAGATTCTTAATGCATGAAGAATCACTACTGATAATCAAATCAAGAGTATTACTCCCTCTAGTTGCCTCAAGAACATGCTGATGTAGAAAACAATCATCCAATAAATCCCTAAAAGCCTTGCTAGTGTGTGAGTGACCAACCCACAAATTTCAGTCAATATTTGGGAAATTAAAATCCCCCATTATAAGACTCTCTGATTTACTGGCCCACTCTATTTCCCTGTACAGTTTCTTATCATACTCATCAGAGTCATTAGGCCTATAGTACACTCCTACTCTCAATGTTGACCTACCAATGCTTATGTCACACCAAACTGACTCGACACTGCACTGTCTAGCGATGTCGACTGGCTTCACTTCCTTGGATTTTATGTATTTCTTAACTAATAGCATAACCCCTCCTCTCTTCCTATCCTGTCTATCCTTTCTGTAGACATTGTACTCCCCAAATTCCAGTTCTGCATTCATTATATCTGTGTGACACCACGTCTCTGAAATCCCAACAATATCTGCCTTTGATGTTTTGAGCAATACCTCCAATTCATCAAATTTATTTACTAAACTCCTAGCATTGGTGTACACGCAAGTATACATGCACCTGTTCTTTTTCTTAGCTACCCTAACACAACCCATGTGTTTAACTTGTACCCCAATGATTCCCAGCAGTCTCTGAAATATCCTGCATCTTATTTTCCAGGCTGCTGCTCATTCCAATAGAAGCAGTGCAAGAAGCATTTCACCTCTGCCAGGCTACTGTTAATCTATTAGTCCTTGTATCCCCCAAATCTAGCAGTTTTCCGACCCACCTAACACTGCCTCGATAGCATCAGCAAACATTCTTGCAACCTTTCTATTTAAATGTATCCCATCCCTGTAGAAGCAGTCTCTCCTGTTAACAAGCACAGAGCAGGCTGAAAAAAATTCTACCCCTTGAGCCTTGCACAATCTTTCCAGGGTGAAATTGATCGACAGGGCTCTCATCATATACTCCCTCCTATCGTGTCTGGGCAGAATTGCAGACACTTTCAAATTCAACCCTAATTCACAGCTTTTTTTTCAACAGTGACCTGTACTTGTTAAGTAATTCCGCCGGTCTCCTACTCTTAATATCATTAGTGCCAACGTGTACAACTATATCACCTTTTGTGCCCTTAAAAGATGATATCTGCTCTACAACATCATCAACCTTTGCCCCTGGCAGACATACCCTGGTCCTTTTCCACCTATCCTTTTTACAAAGCATGTTTCCCATTTCCCTGACAATAGAGTCACCAACAATTTAAAATTGATAAATGAGTTTGACAAGGAGACACAATATCTCTGAAGTTGTTTACTGCTGCCCTTGAAGAAACTTTCAGAAGATTAGACTCGTCATAGAAATCAGTCAATATGAATGGAGAGTACCTAAACCATTTATGATTTGCATATGACATTGTGGTCATAAGCCATGATCTCAAAAAATTAGAGGAAAATCTTAATCAGTTATGCACAGTTAGTAAGGATTTTGGACTAAAGATGAATATGGCTAAAACAAAAGTAATGATGAACAAGTATGCCATAGAAAGGGATATAATGAGTGAAGGAGCAGTAATTGAAAAGGTGGAGTCATATACTTATCTGGGACAAGTTATTAGCTGTAATAATGATAAATGGCTGGAAGTCAAGAGAAGAATAAATTTTGGATGGATAGCATTCAGGAAATATAGTCACATACTGAGGAGCAATATCCCAATTTGTCTGAAACGTAAAATAATGAACCAATATATACTTCCCACCATGACCTATGGAAGTGAAACTAGGGCTCTAAGGCTCTAACCAAAAGAATGGAAGAGAGTGCGAAGAATGGATGGAAAGAATTGTATTAGGAATCAGACTGTTAGATAAGAGAAACACATGGATTAGGCAGCAAACTCAAGTAAAGGACATTCTTATCAAAACTAAAGAACTAAAATGGTCTTGGGCAGGACACACAGCGCGAAGACATGATGTCAGATGGATTGAGAAAATAACAGAATGGTACCCAAGAGGAGCTAAGAGAAAACCTGGAAGACAACAACAGCGATGGACAGATGAAATTCATGAGTTTGTGGGTAGTAAATGGATGACCATCGCACAAAACAAAAGGAACTGGAAAGTTGCTGGAGAGGCCTTCATCCTGCAGTGGATTGAAAATGGCTGATGATGATGATGATTTCTTTATTACAATTACTATATTTTGCTTTCTGAAAACAATCACCAAGATGGCAGCAGTTCATCTTCCTTCTGCAATTTCAGTGATAATGGCTTCTTCTATGTTAGCCTACAAGAGAATGGCAAACCCTATATCTTAATAATCCCCGACTAGTACGACTTTATATAGACATTCCTAAGTTCCCCTACTTAAGCTTTCTATATATATCACTGCCATGATTCACAAACCATTTACTAAGAATTTATTAGCTGCTTTCTTACCCCATGTCAACTTCTCTTCAACAAATGGCTGCCAAACATTTCATTTATTTTCTTAACCAATTTTTGATCAAAAGTTGTGTTTTTACCATACAATATCATCCTATTCTATCACTTCTGAAATGTTTATTAACCATGTATATTAAAAACCACTCCAGTGGTGCTAGCAGTCCTTCTTCCTCTCTGTTTAAACTCAATAGTTATGTCTTCCTATGAGTAATTTAATTTTGCTGAAATAATATAAATATTAAATAACTCTTGATCTGCTCAGCTATTTTCCTTCTAATTATATCTCTTACTGTTTTTAACTTCCCTAACACTCATTAATATCCTCAGTTACAAGGCTTGCCCAATTTCAAATTGGGTTTACAGCTAGCTTTCCTTTTTTGATGTCCTACATTAAACGATGGGCGACCATTGCAAGCTTACAATCCTAAGAACTTTCAACTGAAACAACCTATTTTTAAACTTATTGCTATATATTTACCACCACGTTCTCTAAAAGTTGTGCCACCAGGTTGATTTCAACTGGCTTTATCAGACCTGTATAAATTTAACTTTGAAGTCACTTTAAACTAAATTAATCCATTAAATTCAGACCACAAAACCCAGCAATATCCTTCATTCACCGAGGGATGTTTAGGACACACAATATGGTTTTGTTATGGGAAAATCACGTTTAACCAACTCAGTAAAGCTATTCTGACATAGTTACTCAAGAGCTGGATGTATAGAACAATTTTGACAACTTTTTATTTGGTGTTAGCAAGTCATTTAACTCTGTCCCTCATTAGAGGTAACTGTATAAGCTAAAACATGTTGGGATTAGTAGAAAGATTTTAAAATGGACTGCAGAGTGGCTGCAAGGCAGGAGGCAGAGGATTGTGATAAAAGGATATTCTTCAGATTGGAGTAAAATCAGGAGTGGAGTCCCCAAAGGCCGGTTTCTGTTTTCATAAACAACAGCAGACCTCTTTGGGGGACTTTCACTGTTGTTTCCAATTTTCATAAACGACATTGACAAATGTCGTTTATGAGTCGTTAATGATCAGTGCCAAACAGTACTCCTTCAGGATGACTTAAACAGGCTTCAAAAATGATTTGAAAACTGGCAGCTATATTTTAATGCAGCAAAATGCAAGGTCCTACAACTGGGAATAGCAACTCTAATATAAGTTACACACTTGGTGAGGATGAATTAAAAACCATCGAGGGAAGAAAGGGATATGCGAGTTACAGTATGAATATACAAAGTTTTCTGAGCAGTGTGAACAGGTAGCCAGGAAATACCATGGTGTCCTATCAATGATTTATCAAATAATATTCTGTAGAGATAGGGAGGTCCTAGTCCACTGTAAGACCACATTTGGAATATTGTGCCCAAGTATGAAGACCTCATCTGAAAAAAATGTCATCAACCTTCTTGAAAGATGGGCAACTTGCATGGTAAGATTGGCTGTACAAGGAAAGACTTTGATTATGGGCTACAGAGCTCGGCAACTGGGCACCTTATAGGTTACCTGATTAAGATTTATAAGGCTCTGAGAGGGAGGGGGGTTTAGTAAAATGAATTCTCACTGTTATAAAAAATTCCAGAACTAGGGGCCATAAATTCAAATTACAGGGGAAGAAGTTCATGTTACCTCCACACGTAGTTGAGACTGAAAGTTTGAAAAAATATAAAAGTGAACTGGACCGTTAGCTACATGAGGAGGGACATTCATAATATGTATTTTCTTATCTATACTTTATTTTTTTGAATGGTGCAGCAAAAGCTTGTGGTCTTCTTGCACTATATGGCTATAATAATACTAATCTCAACTGAGTCCATGTGAACAGAAAGTTGAAACCAGATGGAGTTGTGAACATTAAAATTACCAACAAAATTACCTCACTGTTAGGAAAGTTAGACTAGAGAAAGTTAAGTTTCAAAAAAAGAAAGTCGAAGAGTTACAAGTGATTAGTGGAACTGGGATATCAACAGAGGCAAAAGATGAATTTGACAGAATGGGGTCGAGAAATTTTAAGCCATAACCGATTGAAAAGAGGAGATTCCAAATTACTAAGTCTCTGACATGGAATATCAGAGCAGATACATGCATAACTACTCTTTGCCAGCCTCATCTTTTCAGTGGCATTATTAAAGATAAATTTGTAGTTGTTATAGGCTTCAGTACTTTTTATTGCTCTGTAACTTTTCCATGCCGCCTTTTACTGCTCAAGTAATCTGGAAACTTCGTTACTGATCCAACTTGGAATCCTCCTCGTGGAGTATTTTTTTTTTAATTCAAGGCTTCTGTGATTAATGTTTTAAACGTATACCATAATTCAATTGTATTCACTCTCTGTGAGATATCTACCCAGTTAACAGAGGCCATAACAGCACCTTAAGGCATCGTAATTTCCCTTCCTGAAATTATAAACCATTCCTTTGCCCCTCTCTCTCTCTCTCTCTCTCTCTTCATCGTCCACCGTAGAACTCTGAGATATCACTTCCTACTACTGGTTCCTGTACTGTTAGCTCTATTATGTCATCAGGTTCAGTTCATGGGTGATGATGAGGTCCAGAGTATTCTTTTCCCCTAGTACTTGCCCTCACATGTTGATACAAATAGTAATTATTTAGTTGATTTAAAAAATTTCCCCCCCCCCATGTGAAGTTTCCTTTACATTTGCTCCACTCAATTAGAGGCAAATTAAAATCACCCATAATAAGACATTCACAATTACTTGCCCATTCCATTTGCATGTAGAGGCTCTCATCATAATGTTCACAATCACCTGGCCTGTTGATTACTCCCACTCTGATTATACCTTTGCTGCCAACTATCTAACACCATATAGATTCTATACTAGCATGCGAAACATCTGAATCCAGGAAAGCTTTTGTCACGCTCAGGCTGCTTTTGATAAGAAGCATGACCCCACCACCCCTTCTATCTTCCCTATCCTTCCTAAATACATTATACGTACCGTACTGAAATTCATCATCCCCTATCTTCGGGTGGCACCACGTTTCCATAAGCCCTATTATGTCAGTGTTACCTGTCCTAACCAGCAGTTCGAATTCACTCATTTTATTGATGACACTTCTAACATTACTGTATAAACAATTAAGACTTAGTGTTCTTGTATATTTACTACTCTGACATATCCCTTAAAGTTATTTAAGCTCGCTTCCCTGGCATTTGCTACCTGCTCATTTGAAATGATTCTGCCCTCAGAACATCTTGCTACTATGTTCTGTCGCAGTAGAAAACAAATATTCGAGTTATGTGCAAGTGTTAATTTGACAAATACTATTAGATAAACGCATTACCCTTGTTCCCCCCAAACTAGCAGTTTCCCTGAACCTTTAAGGTATCCTCAATAATACTGGCAAAAACTCTTGCACCACCCTTGTTTAAATGTATCCCGTCTCCACAAAACAGATTCCTTCTACCTACAAGTGCAGGCCAAGCTGATAGAAATTTCCCCCCAAAAGTCTTACAGAATCCTTCACGTCTTGAGTTAATCCACAAGGCTTTCAGCATATAATCCCTCCTATGGTGCCTGGGCAGAATTGATGACACAGACATTGTGACCTAACTCGCAACATTTCTTCAGCTTGGTCCTGTATTTGTCTAACAAATGCCAAGATCGTGTATGCTTAACACGTTGACTGCTACAGCTTATTTGAGTGTAGAGGTCTCAGACGCCAATCTGAGTTAGGCATGTTAAATTATTCAAAACCCAAATTACAATATATATTCATCACCAAAACTCCTAAAAAAATCTTACTGTTGTAAAGTGTAATAGAAAATTCCTCACGGCAGCCAACTACGAGTTAACTCAAGACATACTCTTACCTGTAAAATTCGTCGTATGTGAGTCAGCACTGTGCATAAATCTGTAGTAGTGACAGACTGTGCCATGTATGTACACTGTATTTAGTAATTTGTTACGTGTTTCTAAAAAAAAAAAAAAAAAAAAAAAACAACCTAAAACATGGAAAAGAAAAGACCACTGACCAAAGAAGAGCTTGGGCTATATGCTGATATGAGTGACTTGGAAAAGAGATTTTTGACAAACTGTATGGTTCTGGTTCTGACTGTGGACAGCAAAGGTGAAGCCAGCTCCCAGCCTGAAGATAGTCCGAATTCTCCGCAGGCAAGTACGTCAAATAATGATAATAATTTTTGGAATGAAATAGCACAAGATCCTCCACAATTTATTTTTGAAGAGAACGTTGATTTGAAAATGGACACAACAGAACTTAGTGTACAAAAATTGATAGAGCTTTATATTTTGGAAGACTTTCTTACATTATTAGTGGAACAAACTAATTTATACTCTAGGCAAGAAATTGAAAAATGTGGTCAATCGCAAAAATATGCCAGGTCGTCAAAATGGAAAGACACTGACATCTCAGAAATGATAATGTTTCTTGGACTTTTGTTACAAATGGGTCTTGTTCTTTTCCTTCAATAGAGAATTACTGGAGTACAAGTGCATTCTATAATGTTAACTTCTGTTCAAGGAAAATTAATGGAGGCACTGGTTAAAGAAGCACTGCAGGATCATTTAGACAAGACTTCAGTTATAGCTCAGACACAGCATGGTTTTATTAAGGGGAAGTCTTCCTGACCAACTTGATTGGATACTATGATGCAGTCACAAAAGAACTGGATGCAGGGAATAACTTTGATATTATATACTTGGATCTTAGAAAGGCTTTTGATACAGTTGCACATGGAAGACTGCTACACAAATTGGAGCAGTGTGACATTGGAGGCAAATTGCTGCTATGGATAAAGGGGTGGTTGAGGGGGAGAAGACAGAGAGTGGTAATCAATGGACACTGCTCATCGTGGACTAATGTTATTAGTGGAGTCCCTCAGGGCTCAGTGTTGGGTCCATTATTGTTTTCTGTATTTATAAATGATATTGATGATGGTATATCAAGCCTAATGTCCAAGTTTGCAGATGATACAAAGGTTGGCAGGGTTGTCAAGGACACTACTGACACTATGCTGCTGCAACAGGATCTGGAAAGGTTGAGCAGATGGGCTGAGAGGTGGCAAATGAAGTTTAACATTGACAAATGTAAAGTACTACACATGGGAAACAGCAACCCCAGAGCAACGTATCAACTCTGTGGTACTACACTGACAGTGGTAGAGAATGAAATGGACTTGGGGGTGGTTGTGCAGGCAGATATGAAGTTCTCTGAGCAGTGCAGACAGGCTGCAAGAGTAGCTCATGGAGTATTGTCAATGATATACAGGAATTTTTCCAGCAGGGATAAGGAGGTGATTATTCCATTGTATAAGGCAATGGTCAGGCCACACCTAGAGTACTGTATACAGGTCTGGAGGCCTCATTTCAAGAAGGATATAGAGCTGCTGGAACGAGTACAGAGAAGGGCAACAAGATTAGTGAATGGAACAAAGTTGTGCTCTTACGAAGAAAGGCTTAAGTTTTGCAAATTACAGTGTCTGGAGACTAGGCACCAGCGAGGTGATCTGATAGAGGTGTATAAAGCCTTGAATGGTTTAAGCATGCTCAATGCTGATGGGATTCTTCCTCTAGCTCAGAAAAATCACCTGAGAGGGCATAAATTCAAATTGAGGAAAGACAGATGTAGGATAGACGTGCGGAAATTTGCCTTTAGCCAGCGGGTGGTTGGTTGGTGGAACAGACTTCCATCCCTTGTGGTGGAGGTCGATAGCCTAAATAAGTTTAAGGCTCAGCTGGACAGGTATTTTGAACGAACAGAGGGGTGAAGTGGAAGTGGGTTTTTTTTTTTTTTTTTGGCTGATGATGCATAAACTTGCTTTCTTGCATCAAATGCCTCTACTAATGCTAATGCTAATGTTTTGGCGATCATTTATGAGTCAAAATAGATTCCAATTGATATTACGATATTTTCATTTCGCAGATAACTCATTACAATCTGATGACAGGCTATACAAGGTAAGACCGATTTTGAATCATTTCAATAATGTTATGCACAATAATTACGTAGCGAATAAAAACATCTATACTGACGAGTAGATGATGTTGTGGTGTCTGAGACTGAATTTCCGCCAGTACATAAAAAATAAAAAGCACAAATACAGAAAACTACTAAATGTGCGAGTCCAACGGCCTTGTTATGAAAATAAAAATCTACTCAGGTATATCAGAAGAAAATGAACAAAACATAGGTCATACTGCTGAAGTTTTGCTATCCTTGTATGAGGACTACTTAGACAAGGATATGTAGAGTATATGGACAATTTTTATAATTCTGTTGCTCTGACAAAATTGTTGTCTTCTCGAAAAACTTATGTGGAACATTACGCACAACAGGAAAGAAAATCCAAAAGATCTAGTGATGAGAAAATTGAAGAAAGGAGAAGTTGTATGGCAACGAAATGGCCTTGTTGTAGTTCGTAAGTGGAGGGATAAAAGAGAAGTTCTCACTATTTCTAACAAAAACATTGTGAAGTGATCGAGGTATGTAACGGGAATGGAAAAATTTCGATAAAACCCAACATAATTCGAGATTACAATAGCGGAATATCCAGCACAGATCAAATGCTTTCTCATATTATTCAGGGCTAAGAAAAACCATCAGATGGCTGAAAAAAATTGCATTACATATTTTAGAAATATATATACATAATGCATACATCCTTTTCCATCAAGTTACAGGTTCCACCATAAAAGCTCTAAACGTTCCAAAAAAGATTGCGTCTGTACGCGATATTCATTATTTAGAGGCTATACCACCAACTGAAAAAAAAAAGCACGTCCGACTAAGCAGTGTCGAGTATGTACCAGAAATAAAAAATGCCAAGAAATACGCTATTATTGTACAGTGTGGCAAGGAAAGTTTGCTCTTTATGTAGAAGAATGTTTCAAGAAATATCACAAATAAACAATATTATTTTTGTCAAGTCTTAGTAATACACTTTTCTTTATGTACAGTCGAACTTGGTTATAACGAGCATCAAGGGACCAACAAATTTACTTGTTATAACTGTTACTCGCTATATCCGTGAAAGCAGAGATGGGGGAACCCCTGGGGCCATTAAGCAATGAACACTTTATATCAGTGATGAGTTAAATCTACCTCCTGTTTTTTAAAATTCTCAATAACTTGATAAAAAGATAGATTCAAAAAACAAAGAAATATTAGACAAAAAAATAATATAATTATATATAATATTAATTATATATGCTTAATTAATTTATATATATATAAAATTTTATATATATATAAAATTAATATAATATAATACAAAAATAATATAAATAATAAAAAATAATAATATAAATAATAATCATATATACCTACATATTTGTATTAATATGCTTGTATAAACTACAATACACTTAATATTAAACAACACAATTTGTCTGTAATTTTAAAACCATACACTTAATACTAAACAATTTATTTCTCTGTAATTAAAAACAATACTAATTAATAATAAACATGATTTCAATTAGTTTTTATTTATGAATTTTAAAATTGATGGTTGTTTTAAAGATTTCACTTTGATATTTCTTAAGTTTCATTACTTGCCTCGGTTTTCTTCAAAAAAATTGACTAATATGTCCATTGCACCATGAGCTTGTGGGCACTGATTTTGGTTCACTTTTCATCATATCATCGTCGTTATCGTCAGTGTTGAGCACAGCATCTACAATGTATTCTCTGTAGGAAGACCACTAGTTAACAAGTTGTCATCGACTCAAACAAATTCATCGACGTTATCTGTATTAAAACCTACAACGTTGTTAAGTAGCAACCATTCGGATAATGGCAAGTTATTTTCTTTGTTTCCACCATCTTCATCTACGATTGCAATTCCATTTGAATTTAATTTTGATTTCTTGAAGCAATTCGATATGGTTGTCAAAGTAACATTGTTCCACACATCATTCGATAAATTTATGGCATCCAATATCGATATAGATTAAGTTTCTGTTCTCTTTGACTGATCAGATATAGAACTAGAAATCTTTTATAAAATCCTTTCAAACTCTTGATTACACCTATGTCCATTGGTTGTAAAACTCATATTGCATTGGGAGGTAGAAACACTAGCTTAATGTTGGACAAATTTTGAATCCGGGGATGTGCAGGACAGTTATCAATTAACAATAAAATATTTTTCTTTTTTTTTTGAACAGCTCCTTATTCCAATCATTTACATATTGCCGAAAATTTCCGAAGTCATCCAAGCTTTTTTTGTTTGCAGTGTAATCCACAGGAAGTTTCCTTACGTTTTTGAAACACCGAGGTTTTAATGATTTTCCAATAACAAACAATTTTTTTTTTCAATTCCTGTCATATTTGCACGTACGAGTACCGTCAAGGGAGCCTTTGATTTTTTCCCCCAACACATTTTTCCCCTTTGAATTTAAATGTACTGTCAGGTGTCAAATTATGAAACAGTCCTGTTTCGTCGGCGTTGTAGATGTCTTCGTCATTGAAACCTTTCCGGATTTCTGCCCAAACACTGTCAATCCATTCAATTTGCCATTATTGGATCTGCAGATCGAGATTTTCCACTAATTTTGCCTTAAATTATGTTATGTCAGTTTATAAATCGATCCAGCCAACCACTGTTACATACAAATTCCTCGCATCCAAATTGTTTAGCAAATTTTTCCACTTCAGCCTTCAAGTTCTCTATTGAAAATCCAGCACTTCTTTGTGTAGTGAACCATTGAAGTAATGCTTCATCGACATCTGTAACCTCGCAATTTCAAAATTTTTTTTTTCTGTTATGTTCTTTTCCAGTGCCGATATGTAAACATCTTTATTCTTCCACAATGTCGATACATTTGAAGATGACAAAGAAAACTTTTTACACACTTCAGCATTTTTTGCACCACATTCTAATTGCACCACTCACAAATAATTTCCACTTTTTCGCGAATCGAGAGAGACTTTCTTTTGTTAGTAGAAGTGTTTCCGAAGGAAGAGTTCATTTCTAATTAATTTTACTTTAAGAATGATAAAGTGATCTGCATACAAAGTTCTTAGATGTCCTGCAATGCATACAACGTTCTTAAAAGTCAAAAAATCCATTCAACGTTCTTAGAACTCCCAAAATGCATTTAAAGTTGTTAGAAGTCCCATTTCCCAAATTCTTAGAAGTCCCGAAATAAATTTAGGACAAGGTAATAATCCAATCCGCTAATCCAATGCAGGTTTTTTTTTTTTTTTTTATGTGAACCCCAAACACAAGAGGTATTAGAACCTATAGTACTTAGTACTGTGCTTGGGTTGGAGGTTGAGAAGACGAAAGAAGATATTTGTTGACATTGGACTTGAACTTCTGTAGATTGTAATTTTCAGGAAATACGTATGAAGGAAGGTTGTTCCAGAAAACGGCAGTTGAATGAATAAATGAGGAAGATGAAAAGTTGGTTCTGTGGGTTTGAAGTTGAACAGTAAATGGATGTTGGCTGGCGGCGGCACGTGTTCGGACTGTTTTGAAAGAGAGAGCGGAAATTATAGAAGCCAATTCAGAAGAACAGTGCCCATGGAAGTATCTGTAGAACAGGCATGCAGCAGAAACAGTGCGTCTATGAGAAAGCGAGTGGAGAGCCTCTGTTAGAGATGAATCATTAATTAACCTAACTGCCCTCTTCTGCATGGAATCAAGGCGCCTGAGAGAGGTTTTGGGGCACCACCCCAGATGTGGTAACAATATTCCATGGCAGGGCACATTTGCGATTTATACAGAGTGAGCAGCTGTTTGGAAGAAAAGTAACGCCGAGAGCGAAAGAGAAAACCAAGTTTTTTAGATGCAGAGGAAGCAATATTTGTAATGTGCTTGTGCCAAGAGAGATTAGAAGTCAGGGTAATCCCCAAAAGAGTTATATCATTTTGCCTAGAAATCAGAGTGTCACTAAAGATAAGCATAGGAGCAGAAGAATCCTTTTTGCGAGATATAAGACAAGACTGAGTTTTAGAAAGGATGAAATCAACTAAGTTGTCTTTGCCCCATATGAGAATTACCCGAAGATCAGCATTTAAGGAATTGGTAGCATATTTTCGAGAAGTTGAAGCTGATTGAGCAGGACAAGATTTCTCAAAATGGAAAGTTAAATGCAATGTGCTATCATCGGCAAATCTATGGATAGGATTTCCAGTCAATGGAAGAAGGTCATTTATATACAAGAGGAAAAGAGTGGGGGAAAGAACTGAACCTTGGGGGACACCGGGATTAGTGGAGAAGTTAGAAGACAGAGAACCATCTACCATCACCCTCAGGAGCGATCAGAGAGAAAACTAGATAACCAATTATTAAAAACAGTTGGCAAACCATAAGATGGAAGTTGTTGAGAAGACCTTTATGCCAAACACGATCAAAAGCCTTTGAGATGTCAAGAGCAACTACTTGTGTTTCGCCGAACCTTTCTATTGTATTAGTCCATAAATGGGTAACATAAGCCAGAATATCACCAGTGTATCGACACTGATGGAATCCATACTGGCGATCGTTGATCAGACGGCAGGTTTCTAGGTAGTTTAAGAGTTGGCGGTTAATTGATTTCTCCATTACTTTAGAAAGAGTAGAAGTAATTGCAATGGGACGATAATTGGATGTGAGGGATTTGTCACCCTTTTTAGGAACTGGCTGGATATGAGCAAATTTCCAAGCAGAAGGAAAAACACCTTTGGAATAAGAAAGGGAAAAAAGCGGCAAAGAATAGAAGTTCAGGAGCACAGGTTTTGAGAACAAGTCGAGAAATACCATCAGGACCTGGAGCTTTCTTAGCATCAAGATTCATCAAAATCCTTCTGATATCCTTTTGATGGAAGACCACAGAAGGCATTGAATGGAGCGTGTTGGAAATGGTGGGAGGTGTTTTATCAAGATCATTAATACATGAGCTGGAAGAAAAATGGGATGATAGCAGGTCAGCTTTATCCTTGGCTGAAGTGACAACAGAACCATCTGGTTTGGACAGAGGTGGGAGCAGAGATGGGCAAAAGTTGCGGCCAATAGCTTTGGCAAGAGACCAGAATGCTCGACTACCATTAGGGCAAGAAGCAAGTTTTCTACTCTTAGCCTGTTCAAACTCTAGTTTGGACTGATTAATAACTGCTTTACAATTGTTGTGAGCTTTGGTGTAAGCAGAAAATGAAACTGAAGAATTAGAAACAAGCCAATTACGATATGCAACATTCTTCTCTTGGACAGCCTTAGCACATTTATTGGAAAACCAAGGTTTAGTTAAAGGACGAGATTTTAAAGTGGAGTGTGGGATAAAGGATTCCATTCCTGCAAGAATAATTTCACTGACACGATCTGAGCAAACGTTGACATCAGAAGTTTTGAAACAGTAATCCGAACAAGGAAAAGAAGTGTCGCAGGTCATCCCATTTTGCATTCTTGTAATGCCAAGACATTCTTGTAAATTCAACACGAGGTTGGGAAGAGCCATGAGACAAAGGTTCCATTGGAGAAGAGACAATCACCAAGTTGTGATCTGAAGTACCTAAAGGACCTCTCACTACGACCGTGTACTTAGAAGGGTTGTTTGTGAGAAAAAGATCAAGAGTATTGGCTGTATGATTAGGATTGTCTGGTATTCTTGTAGATAAATGAACAATCTGTGCTAGGTCATTAGTAATTGCAAAAGCCTCAGCATCTCGACCTGCTGGGTCGGTGTGACTAGAAAACGGAAGCCAGCTGGAGTTGTGAACATTAAAATCACCAAGGAAAATTACCTCACTGTTAGGAAAGTTGGACTGGAGAAAGTCAAGTTGCAAAGAGAGGAAGTCAAAGAGCTCCAAGTGATTAGTGGAGTTGAGAGAACGGTAGAGACAACAGATGAATTTGACACAATGAGGTAGAGAGATTTTAAGCCAGAGAAGATCAAAGAGAGGAGATTCCAAATTGCCAAGTTTCTAACAGGGAATATCAGAACGGACATATGCACGAGTACCTTTGAGACGAAAGGAATCATACAGTCAATAATTTGGGCATCTGAGATGAGCAGTAGTTGAATCAACCGATAACTGAGATTCTGTCAGAAAAGGTACATGGGGTTTGGCAGACTGCAAGTGGAAATGGACATCGTTGAGATTAGAATTGAGACCACGTGTATTTGTGAAATGAATTAGGAAGTCCTTGGGAGGTTTAGATCTTTTCGCAGATAAGCTTGCTCTATTAGTTTGACAATTCATGGTGTATTCAATAGTAAGAAAAAGTGAGTGGGACATGCTGTATGAAGTACAGTCAGTCCTCATATAGCACGTGTTTACACTACACGAATTCGATTATACACGATTTATAAATAGGGGAACGATATCTTATATAACACGAACCGAATTCGCTTATGCAGGATTCGCCTTTGTGTTTACAAGAAATGGCAGTCGAACGCGGAATCACCCCAACCGAACGCAACACAATAGGAATGAAGAGAAGATTCTAAAAATGTATTTATGTTTTTTATATCAATGAAGGGGAAACACATTTCCCCTTCACTAAAATCGCAAATGCAATTAGATCGAGTTTACTACCAGTTTATAACAGATTCCACTAGCAGAAACGCAACTGGAAATTGTTTTTATTGTTTTATGGTAGTAACCCCAAGAAATGTGCTTTAGTAAAATATGAGGTGTTAATAGTGTATCTCACCCTTTACAGTGTTGTTTATTCAGTTGCTACACACATGCAGCTTTGTTTATGTGTATCAAGCGTGCCTCCTCGTTTTATAATTGTGCTTTGTTCCCTAAAAATGAGTAAAATACTTAAAAGGTGTGAAAAGGAAGACACTACAGATTCAGAGAGAAAAAGAAAAGCAATATCGATAAACAGAGGCGAACTGGGTCAAAAATTCTTACCCGGGAAAATTTATAGTGGCCTCATACTACGGTTTATGGCCAAAATCACACCGGCCTCCTCCCAGGGTTTCCCCAGTAAGGCTTACGGACAGTCCGCCTCTGTCGATAGAGAAAAAATATGAAATTGTGAAACGCTTTGAGCGAAATGAAAGAACCATGTGATATTGCATGTGCTACAGACCTAAATGAGGCAACGCCGAGAATTAGAAAGAATGCAGAGAAAATAAAAACAACTTTCATAGCAGGAACACCTCCAAAGTGTAATTAAAATCCATTAGATTAAGACACAAAGAATTGGAAGAGATGGAACGCCTATCATCTGTTTAGATAGAAAATCAAACAAAAAACAAGTTTGCTTACGATAGAAGTAAAAGCATTAGCAATATTTTATTACTTAATAGTCGTAATAAAATGCGTAAGTATTTTATTACGATTATTTATTGTGTTTGGTAATGTTTTGGTTACAAATGTGTGTTCAATCTTGGGTGGTCGGCACCTAACCCCATTTTTCACATAGGGCCTGTTGTTTATATTGCATGATTTTGCATTGCACGAGGGTTTCTAGGAACGCAACTATCGTGCTATACGAGGACTGACTAATGAAATTTTTGGATATGGCGTACATGTGGTAAGAATATACCCAGATCCTTGACATAACGTGGCCTCAACAATGCTCCCCGCATATACACTACTCGGACTCCCTCCAGTCGCTATCTGGCAGAGTAGAGGTAGCAAGATTATACACTAGCTGATCCGGAAACCTCCTAAAGAGTTACCAATAGGTTTGGTCCGGTGTACTAACTAGCAGCCGGTCTGCGGCGAACACCGTTTTAGAGCTGTACCCTCGAAATGTAAGGAATATTGGATCTCGCCACAACATTCATCATAACCTCAAAAGTCATCAATCATACTGCATGACGGAAGAGATGGGGAAGGGTTGACCGGAACTTAGCTCTAGAGACTAAACATGGGTTCCACCACTTCAAGCCTCCAATAAGCAAAGTGGTGGTATTTCACCGGTTGATGAGAGTCATCTACCATTAAATTGCCCTTTTTCATTTTCATCTATTCCAAGAATTGGGTTTTTCCAACTACCAGAGCAATTAAAATCATTATCGCTTTTTGCTTGTTACAGCCGTGATCTCGTTATTTCCATGTGCTCATTATAACCAAGTTCGACTGTATTTGTAAAAAAAATTTTTTGTATGAATAAATTTTCTGACGCCATGGTTGATTTGTCATTCTTATCCCAGAAGCCCACTATCCATCAGTTGCACATATTTGCTACAAATATACTCGTGGCTGCACCTGAAAGGCAAGTCATACCAGTCCGAGTTAACTCGTATTTGGCAGTCAACATGTTAATGCCATTAGTCCGCACATCAATAATAATTCTTTTCCCCCCTTAAAATCTGACAATGTGTTTCTGTTGGTGACATTCATTAATAGTTGCTCCCAGCAGACATACCCTGGTTCAAGTCCACCTATCTTTATTACAAAAAATATTTCCTATTTCCCATTTCCCTGACAATAGAGTCTCCTAATAACACTAAGTCCTTTTGAACCAGAGTAGTTTGCACTTTGTTATTCTGTTCTGGGGCGCCGAATCTGTAGTGCATCACTTGGTAGGTTGCCAGAGTCTTGAGTCGCTGACGAGCTCCCAGTTCCATTATTCTCGAGAGCAAGCACCTGTTTTTTCAGTGACTCAAATTGTTCTAGCAATGCACCAAATTGTAACTTAAGATCAGTGCACTCCTTACAATGGCAACGAAGAAAAGAATCTCCAAGTGGGCTAGGGTTATCCATTAGATCAGCCTTGGAATACATACCACAGGTTCTGCAAAAAGGATAAAATCATGACCCGCCTGGAAATTGCCATCAGCTAGTTCCGTATGAGTCATGGTACCCTCTGACGAAGTGTTCAAGGCAGATCTTGTAATGACCATTATGAAATTTACTAATTATTAATAAAAGAAACTTTCAAAAAATTATATTTATAATATAAAAAAATGAAACTATTTTAGGAAAAAAAAAACTTATTAAAATAAATATTCTTCTTCTTCTTCTTTGGTCCTTAGCTGGCAGCTGGGGGAGGCGGTTGGCCACGCAACCAGTATGCTGCTGTAGGTGCCGCAGGGTTTCGGACTTGCTCTGTGATGTTCTTCCATACCTTACGATCCATGGCTTCAGTCCTGGCCTGGTTAAGGTCGAGACGTCGGCTCTTCAAGTCATCTTCCACTTGCTTGGCCCATGTTTTCCTAGGCGCGGTCCGTTGGATGCTCCATTGGGTGGGTCGTTGTCTCCAAAGGAGTGTGGATGGTATTCTGTTCGTGCCCATTCTACATACGTGGCCAAACCATCTGAGCCTTCGCTTCTGGATTTGGTCGGCAATGGTTGGTTGCTGTTGGCATCTGGCGCGGATGGTATCATTAGTGATGCGGTCGCGAAGAGAGATGCCCAAGATCTGCCGCAGGCATCGCATTTGGAATACCTCAAGTTTGTTCAAATCTAACTTGAGACTAATCCATGTTTCCGATCCGTAAAGAAGAATGGGCAGGATCAAAGTCCGGAAGAGTCGGATTTTAGTCTTTGTGGAAATGTTGGTCCTCTTCCATAGACACCATTTGAGCGAGGCGAACGCAGTGGCCGCCTGTCCAATTCTGCTGTGGATTTCCATGGTGGATGCAACTTTCTTCTCCTGGACCAGCGACCCAAGGTATTTAAAGTCCTGCACTTGCTCGATCTGGACGCCTTCGAGATAGATGGTGGTTTGCGACCCATCTGTTGTCAGGGCCTTTGTCTTACCAGCATTGATCTTCAAACCGTATGGCCGGGCAATGTCGTAGAGGATGTCCGTGGCTTCAGCGTCGTTACCGGCAAGGATAGCACTATCATCAGCAAACATCAGGTCAGTCATATAGTGATCCTTATCATATTGTATGCCCTGTCTGTTTCTGAATGCTTGCCTCATAATGGCGTCGACCACGATGTTGAAAAGCAATGGGGAGGCTACATCCCCTTGGCGGACTCCAGTTTGGATGGTAAATTCCTCAGATAAATCGTTCTGGATGCGCACCTGGCTGTATGCAGTTTGGAGGAGTGTGATGACTTTTCGAGGTACATGTTCAACCTCTAGTAGTTTCCATAAGGCAGGCCGGTGGACACAGTCGAAAGCAGACTTAAAGTCAATGAAAACAATGACGGTTCGCTGTCCACACCGGATCCTCTCCTCCATCAGCTGACGAATGGCAAAGATTTGATCACAGCATCCTCGCCCGGGTCTAAATCCTGCCTGTTCTTCTCAACTGGTTTGCTCGCGATGTTTTTGCAGTCTTGACTGGATGATCTTCATAAAGACCTTTCCGATGATGGAAAGGAGGCTGATGCCACGGTAGTTCTTGCAGTCCCGGTTATCACCTTTCTTGTGGATCGGTACGATAATGGCTTTCCTCCATGTTAACGGAATTTGTTCAGTGCACCAGATGGTTTTGAGGAGTGAGTGTAGTCGGTGAAGCAGTACATCTCCCCCGGCTTTGATCGCTTCTGTGGTGACTTGGTCCACTCCTGGTGCCCTGCCATTCTTCAGGGATTGTATGGCTGCTTTCACTTCTTCTACTGTAGGCTCAACATCGACCATGGAGACCTCAGGGGGGTCGATCGAGAGTGCTGTTGCTGGCGGTCCCTGAGGTGGGTCGTGATTATACAAAGCTTTGAAGAATTCACTCCACCGTTGCAGGCGTTCGGATGGTGATCGCACGAAGGTCCCATCAGCATTCTTGATGTTGTCACTAGTCAATTTGGTCTTTCCACTCAGACATCTGAGGGTGCGGTAGAGAGTGCGGTACTCGTTTTTGGATGCCGCCACTTCAAGATCGTCTGCCACTTGGTTCCAGTATGCTTCTCTTTCTGCTGTCATTCTTTGTTGGACTTCTCGGTTTAGCTGCCGGTACCGTTCAAAGTCGACCAACTTTGCCTGTTTCCGTTTGTCCACGAGGTCGAGGCACTCGTCTGATATCCATGGTTGCGTTCGACGTCGGGCAGGTGGACATAGGGGCTTGGCACATTCCAGGATGGCATCAGAGATCTGCTTTTCTTCTTCATTTATATCCTCGGGCACAGCCAGCATCTCGAAGCGGTTGGATAGGGCGATCTGATATGCCTGTTTGTTGGCAGCATTCATTAGCTGCCTCCAGTCCAGCTTGGCTGACCGAGATGATCTTTTTGCATGCCGTAATTTGAGCTGCACCTTAGCCCGGATGAGGTAGTGATCAGATCCGCAATCAGGTCCCCTCATGGCACGAACGTCCATGAGTGATGAGCGAAATCTGGCATAACCTTTTAAAATAACCTTTTAAATCCTGCTCTACTTCACTAATCCTGCTTTAATCCCCTCATATCTATACTTCTTTAATGTCACTATGAAGAGCTGTAACAGGCATGTCTACTCGCCATGAATGCCAACAATAGAATCAATAGTAGAATATTGTAAAGTACTTGTCATTCTGCTTCAGCAGTTAACAATTTAATGGAAATACAGGAGCAGCTAAGTTTAAAGAAGGATAAAATAATTCAAGATGTATCCACTCATTGGAATTCAACGTATTACATACAAGCTGGAAAGAAACACAGAAGAGCGAAAAGCTCTCGCAACACATGCTGTGGAAAACAATATTCTAACAGTAAGTTCATACCAGTAGGGTCTTGTAGAAAAAACTGTCCAACTCCTAGGTCCATTTGAAGAATCACTAATGAAATCTACTACCACTTCAATGATAATCCCTACAATTTTGATGCTTAATTTATTTTTGTCCAAAGCTATCCAAAATGATAATTTCAGTAGAATTCTTACCACAGTTGAGGAGCTTAAATCACCAGTTGTGAAAATATTTTTGGCTCACATGGAAAATAAATCTTTGTGTTTTATCTACTTTTAAAGATCCTAGATTTAAGATGAAATTTCAAAGAAGTGATATGAAAACCAAAATAAAGGAATGAGTTTTAGAAGTTCTGAAGCAAGATCAAATGGAGGTAAGAGGATATTCTCTTGATAATATTTCAACAAGATATGCTTCAACCAGTTCTACTGAAGATCAAGATACCCCAGGCTTTACTATGACTTTTCAAATTTGTTTGACGAATCAGCAGATACTGTTAAAACGAAGGAACAAAAGAAATGTCACAAATGGTAAATTAAAAACAGAAACAATCGTCAAAAAAAAAAAAAAAAAAAAAGAACAAGTATTATTCAGTGTTGCACTCAAGAATCAGAATTTAAATTTGCCATTACTGCCTAGAAATAATAGCCCATTTCTGTGGTGGAAAAACATGGAGACAAACTACCTCTTCTGAGTAAACTGGTTGTGACATATTTAAGTGCACCATCTTCATCAGTTGAAAGTGAAAGAATATTTAGCACTGGTGATAATTTGTATGAATCTGCAAGAAACTGTGATGTTTTGCAGGTTCTTTGTATGAACCTGCAAAATGGGGAAACTGTTTGGTTTTTTTTTGCATTACAATTTAAGAGTATTCAATTTTGATTACTCTGTAATAAAACTACTTTTAATTTGTTTTTTCCTTTATACTCTGTTAAAAAAAGTGATAAATTTGATTAAAAGATTTCATACAATTTGATTAAATTGTATTCTCTGTATTAATAAAAATAATATTGGCTATAACAGCAGCCAAACTCAGAAAATGTTTGCTTAATCCATTTCAGTATGTCAAAGCTATCTGATGAATTTCTTGGCAGTGATTAACTAACTTAAATTTAGCAGGAAATGGCTGATTCCATGTCAAGTGGCCTAATTTTGAAGATGGTCCCTGCTCGACCATCTTCAATTTTGTTGAAACTTGGTGTGGATGTTTAAACAGGTTTCAAATGATGCTGTGCAAAATTTCAGTTCAAAATATAGTATGCTTGAGGCACTAGCATCTTTTTTGTGGAGGTCACTTGTGTTATGCAGAATAAATCACATAAAATTTTCAAAGTTTTAAGTGTTACTGTTGCATAACAGTGAGAGGTAGTGCTCTGAAACTTGGTATACCCAGTTACCTTTTGGCAGAGATCGCAAAACTTTTGGCATCCAGGCTCAAAATCATTGACTTTTTTTACAATGCAGTCTAAAAGTGGCAGAAAAATTTGTCACAACAAATTTAAGCAAGACTTCTGAAAGTCATAACTTTGAAATAAAAACCTGTGATACCTTCTTCTTTTGACATTCCACTTACCAACTGCATGAATTCAGCCTAACTAAATATGAGCTCTTATACTTCTTTTCTGGCTAAGATATTTTCCTTCAAAGATTGACTCAAAATTTGAAAGTCAAAATTTGACCTATTTTTAAGGGCAAATATCTTAATGTGGCCCACCTTCAATTCTCTCGTTTTTGACACCATTGGAAAGAGCAGGTTTTAAGCAACAAGAATCATGGTTTTTCAGTTTTGTGCCTTGCTGATTAAGGCAGGTGTGTCAAACTCATTTCTGTTGCGGGCCATTTTGTGTGATGGTATGATTTTCGCGGGCCGCATTAAATTTTCTTAATTATTATATATAGATTCAGAATTCAGTAGCATAATCAGGATAATTAAAACTCATATGTAATTAACATTTAAATTTTTATTTAGATCTACAGAATACAAGTAATTTATAATTTAGTATGTATAGTGAAGAAATGGGAGTAAAGTGGATGTTGATGAACTGGTAACTAAAGGAGTGCAAGGCAGCCAAAGTAACACACCTCTATTAGTTACAATTTATTAGGAAACGTTTCAGAAATTGCTACAAAGACTGAAGATGGATTTTGTAACAATAACAATTTCCAAAACATTTCCTAATAAATTGTAACTAATAGAGTTACTTTGTGTTACTTTGGCTTCCTTGCGCTCCTTAGGTTTTAGTATATATAATTGTTATATTATTATTTTTATTTAAAAATTAAATATTCAATATATTTATGAAAATAATTAATTTGTTTTCCCGGAAACCTGCCAGCATTTATCCCCTACTAGTTTTTCAACATCAGGAATCAAAGACTGGGAACATACAATTTTCAGTATGTCGAAAGATGTTTATCTGTCAATCTCGATCTATGTGCCGTTTTATTTAATTTCATACATGAAAATAATTGCTCGCATAAGTATGTACTCCCAAAGTAGCACATAATTTGCGCAGCAAACTTTTTAATTTCCGGCTATTTTTCACCTAAGTAAGAATATATTTTCGGAATTCCTACTTCTCGACATTTGTCTTTCAAAAATGAATCATTTTGGAAATCAATTAATTCCAGTTGAATCAAAGTGGGAGCTTTTTCAATTTCAAATGAAAAATGTACAATAAAAAGAGAAAACATATCTTCTAACTCTTTAAAATCATTAAAGCGCTTATTGAATTCGTTTTTGATTTCCTCAATTTTGTCACAATATTGTGGAAAAGAGCAATTTTGATTTTGTGTTTTTAACTGCTCACAAGTAGGAAAATGGGTCAAAACATCTTTTTTAAATGATTTTTAAACAACGTTAGTTTTTGTACAAAACTTGCTATTGCATCGTACATGTTCGTTATTAACTTACTTTTACCTTGCAATGAAATGTTAAGATTATTGAGGTGGCTTGTAATATCAATTAAAAATGCCAAATCCTTAATCCACAAAGGATTTTTTATAACTGATACATTTTCATTTTTCATTTCAAGAAAAACTTATTTCCCCCAAAAGCATATAAAATCTCTTTAAAACTTTGTGGCATGATAACCATCGAACTTCTGTATAATAAGGAAGATCATCGAACTCAGATTCTAAATCTTTAAGAAAAGAAGTAAATTGCCAATGGTTGAGTGCTCTCGCTCGAATAAAGTTGATTGTTTTTATTACGGTTTTCAATACATCATCCATTTTTAATATTTTTAAACACAGAACTTGTTGATGAATAAGGCAGTGGACAGCCATGGTTTTCGGTTTATCTGGGTACTCAGCTTGTAATTTTCTAATCAATTTTGACACAAATCCTCGATTTTTACCTGTCATTGATTTAGCACCGTCGGTTGTTACAGACACAAGTCTGTCAAGTGGAAGCTTACACTTTTCTAAAATGCTCCACACAGCAGCAAAAATATCTATGCCAGTCGATATTTTTGATTCCAAGAATTACAAGAAGAGGGATAACTTCCAACAATTCTTCGGTGATCCTCATGTTATTATCGCAACCATGAAAAAATACAGCAACTTGAGCAACATCACGTATATCTGTACTTTCATCAATCGCAATTGAAAAGAACAAGACTTACGTAGATATATCCTGTAGTTGTGAACTGATGTTATCTGCCATTTTGCTAATTCTCTCTACCACTGTATTTCTTGATAATGAAATATCGCGAAATGATTGCACTTTTTCGGGACAGACGATTTCAGCTGCTTTTATCATACAGTCTTTAATTAACGAACCATCCATGAACGACTTTGAACGTTTTGCTAATAAATAGCTTATTTCGTAACTTGCTCTTACTACTGATCCATTAGTTTTCATGAATTTTGTAAATACCTGTTGTTGACTATAAAGTGTTTTCTTCATTGTTTTTAATTTTTCTTTTCTTATTTTTCCTTCGAAGCCCGAATATTGTTATAAGAAATATTGTTATATTCGAAGCCCGAATAGAGTTATAATGCCATTTAATGTTGTATTTTTTAGCAACCCTAATATTTTCCTTACAAATTAAGCATGTAATTTTACTGTTCACTTCCATACAAAAATAGTTCAAGCTCCCACTTTTCTTGGAAATTTCTTCCCTCGTTATCAATTTTTCTTTTCTTGACTGGTGTTGAAAGCGACATTTTCTATATAAATTCTATAGTTGAAATTAAAATTATAAAATTAAAAAAACAATTACTTAGGTATTTGTTAAATTATAGATAGCAAATACAACACACAAAACACAGCAGATCCCAACAAAGAAACTAGTACGAATGAAGTATCTTTTCGATAAAATTATAAAACACGCTGCATTTGCAATATTGTAATATTAGTTTAAATGTAAAAGAAATTTAGATTAAGATTGCTCCATTTAAAAAAATAAAACGTAACTCTTTTATTTTTAAAGAAATAAACTAAAAAGTTACAATGTTATTTAAAGATAATAATTTCAATTTTCATTCATTTGAAATTACTATTTATATTTTTAGTTCTTTCTAATCAAGGCTACATCGATCCAGTCTTTTTTTTTTTAATTATTATCGATTAAAATGATTATTTTTATATTTATTACAGAGGTTTTTTAATCCTTATATTCTAGAATTATAAATAGGTACTTTTTAATTATTTACTTTAACATTTTATTTTTGGGCATCGTGGGCCACAAAAATTTTGTCGCGGGCCGCCAGTTTGACACCCTAGACTTAAGGCCTAAAAATGGCCTTAAACATTTTATATTTTCCACATAATAATTTGCATACTTATTTTATGAAGTTTCACATCTCAATAAGAAAAGAACTATTGCATTTACAAGAGTGAAATTTTCTGCAATTGGTTTAAGGAAAAAGGATATATTGCCAATGCACAAAAAGATCTGTATTTTTTTTACAATGGGGGTGCAAATGGCAAGAAAAGAAATTGCATGGGTTTCTTTAGTGCAAGTTCCCAAGCCTGAAAAGTGGTCTTTATTCAGGATTCCACGCATAAAGATGTTCTACTGGTTTCTAAGCTTGAAAGAAGTTATAACTGCAACAAAATTTATTTAAAACACAATACAATTTGAAATAAGCATATTGAATCACTGCTTCGTAATGGGCTGGAATTTTTCATTGATGGTTGATATTACTACTTCAGGCAAGCTATATTGTCTTTCCATTGTTGTTGTTTTTGGCACTGGAAGATTGGCAATAATTTGTTGTTCAGGAATCCAGAAGACATCTTGTCTAGCAGGCCAGTGAAATGAGCAAGCTGCTCCATGAGGATGCATGAAATTTACCAATCCACCAATTATTGTCATAAATACAGGCAATGTATTTACCAGGTTGTAAATTAACAATTGGCACATATTGAATATTGGTTTTACTAGTCTGATCTACATGAGCTACAAATGATGTCAACTGATACTCTGCAAGCACGAATCTGTCTTACAATCAATAGAATAAAGTGATGATTTTCTCTTGAAATTGCCTTACTGGTTCAATTTCCTCTTTAGAAACAAAACAGAATTTTATTCCCATCACATGCTTGTCACAAAATTCAAATATGTTTCTTGGTGTCAAGATTTGGTTTTCAATTGAGCATTGGAGACTTGTACATGTTGCCAATCATTCTACCAATTCCATCACATGGTGACTTGCCATGGCTAGTGCTTTTTTCCAGGTATGGCCATGATTCCTTCTTCTGCTTTAAATTTTCTAGATTTCTTGACCATTCTTTCTGAGACACTAAACTCTTCCATTGTTTTCTTAATGGACCAACTAACTGGAGCTAGTGTTAATATTTGAAGTATTTCTGAATGACTTGATACCATCAACTTTTCTTTCAATTCTTTCAGCAGCTCATTATAATCTAAGCAATTTCCACACTGATGACTTGCACTTGGCTCCATTATGTCATTTGGATCCAAGCCACCAATAGATGCAATTTTACTGGCAATTATATCTTGTACTTGACTTCCTTTTGGCATAGCCTTGTCAGTCTCTCTCAGCCATTTGCTGAAATTTCAGAGAAGAAATACCAATAGCCATTAAACTTGTGTTCAAGCTTTCAGTCACATGCATTTTATCATCACAGTCTGATCCAGATGAAGTTGATGTTCCTGTTGCTGCTTTTTGGCTGTTACACTCTTTTTGGCATGATGGGCACAGCTTCTGGCCTGGTTTTATGTCTACCTTTGTTAGGTCTTTCAGGTAGTTTGCCATTTACAAATCAATTGGTTGTAAACGTTTTTTCACTGTATGATTTTTCTTCTGGAAAGGATTGGAACATGAACATTACAAAAATTCAAATTTTGACAAAAGCAAAGCTTCATGGGGTAGACAAATTGTGTCTTCTTCACCCAGTTTTAATCCACGACCTTTCAGCTGATGTTCTTCAAATTCAAATTCTTTAAATAATTTTAACCCAGTTTTGCGTGTATAGGATAGCACATGACATTTAGAATTATCCATATGACTGATGGTGCATGAGTCCAGATTATCTCCAGCAAAATCTTCTGATTCCATGCTGACTAATAAGTGGACATTTCTGCAAGCAATGAAAACTTAACTTTATTACAGTCAAACAATAAAAAATAGAGGAACAAATTAAACAAACTGGTCATCATGAAGATAAAACACATAACAGCATGGTTCAAATATCAGCTATTTATACTTTTTTTGTATGATTCTAGGATATTCCAGAGTTCTAGAATGTTCATCAGTTTTTTTTGGAATTCAAGAATATTCTAGAATTCTTGGGTATTCTAAACATTATGCAGGATTAAGGAAGTGTTCTGCAACAAAAATTATCTCGCAAAATAACAATACGCCACATAAAACTACTTGATGTTTAGGCTTAACTTTAAGGCCTTAAGTGCAAAGACACAAAACAGATAAACCATGACCCTTGTAGCTGAAACTCTGCTCTTTCCAGTGGTAGCAAAAACGAGAGAATTGACGGTGTCCCACATTAAGATATTCACCACTTAAGATAGGTCAAATTTGACTTCCAAATTTTGAGTCAATCTTTGAAGGAAAATATCTCAGCCAGAAAAGAAGTATAAGAGCTCATATTTAGATAGGCTGAATTCATGCAGTTGGTAAGTGGAATGTCCAAAGATGAAGGTACCAAAAGTTTTTATTTCAAAGTTATGACTTTCAGAAGTCTTGCTTAAATTTGTTGTGACAAATTTTTTTGCCAGTTTTAGACTGCATTGTAAAAAATGTGAATGATTTTGAGCCTGGATGCCAAAAGTTTTGCAATCTCTGCCAAAAAGTAACTGGGTATACCAAGTTTCAGAGCACTACCTCTCACCGTTATGCAACAGTAACACTTAAAACTTTGAAAATATTTTGTGATTTATTCTGCATAACACAAGCAACCTCCACAAAAAAGGTGCTGGTACCTCAAGCATACATTTTGAACTGAAATTTTGCACAGCATCATTTGAAACCTGTTTAAACATCCACACCAAGTTTCAACAAAATTAAAGATGGTCGAGCAGGGACACCTAGGCCACTTGACATGAAATGACCCAAAACCGATTAATCAACAAAAAAGCTGATTAACAATTAATCAGCCAAAGAGCTGATTACCGATTAATCGGAGCATCCTTATTCTTGACTGCCAATACTGGTGGGAAAAAATTCTCAAGTATTCATTAGAGCAATATTCATTAATGAAAGTAAGAAATCCACAACACTACTTTAAATCCATTTCAACATAATTTAATTTTTAATTTTTTTTTAAAAAGAAAAAAGGCAGAAATACATACGTTATGAAGATGTGGTGGTAAAGATTTCAAATAACGTCAAAATAATAATAATGATGATAAAAACAAGGAGTTACAGGAACTTAAAACTGAGAAGACATTTTTATTTCAACATATAGGCTGTGCTCAAAGTCTTGCCCTAGTCACATGGATATACCGTATTTCCCCATGTATAAGACGCACCTTAATTTTGGGGCCCGAAATTTGAAAAAAAATGTATTACATAAAGTTATTGAACTCAAGTTTTATTCATCATAAAATTCATACACCTCATCACTGTCAAAACTCCCATCCATTAGCTTGTCCTCATCTGTGTCTGATGACAAATCACTGTCTTCATATATTTCCTCGTCCTCAGTTCCATCTATGGCATTTGAAATGGCACACTTCTTAAATTAGCATTAGCATTAGTAGAGGCATATGATGCAAGAAAGCAAGCTTATTCAGCATCAGCCAAAAAAAAAAAAAAAAAAAACAACCACTACTCCCATTTCACCCCTCCGTTCGTTCGAAATACCTGTCCAGCTGAGCCTTAAATTTATTTAGGCTATCAACTTCAACAACAAGCGATGGGAGTCTATTCCACAAACCAACTGCCCGCTGGCTAAAGGCAAATTTCCGCACATCTATCCGACATCCGTCCTTCCTCAATTTGAATTTATGCCCTCTCAGGTGATTATTCTGAGCAAGAGGAAGAGTCCCATCGGCATTGAGCATGCTCAAGCCATTCAAAGCCTTATACACCTCTATCAGATCACCTCGCCGATGCCTAGTCTCCAGGCTCTGTAATTTGCAAAACTTAAGCCTTTCTTCGTAAGAGCAACCCTTTGTTCCATTCACTAATCTTGTTGCCCTTCTCTGTACTCGTTCCAGCAGCTCTACATCCTTCTTCAAATGAGGCCTCCAGACCTGTATACAGTACTCAAGGTGTGGCCTGACCAATGCCTTATACAAGGGAATAATCACATCCTTATCCCTGCTAGAAAAATTCCTGTATATCATTGACAAGACACCATGAGCTACTCTTGCAGCTCGTCTGCACTGCTCAGAGAACTTCATATCTGCCTGCACAATTACCCCCAGGTCCTTTTCATTCTCTACCACTGTCAGCGTAGTACCACAGAGTTGATACGTTGATCTGGGATTACTGTTTCCCATATGTAGTACTTTACATTTGTCAATGTTAAACTTCATTTGCCACCTCTCAGCCCATCTGCTCAACCTTTCCAGATCCTGTTGCAGCAGCATAGTATCAGTAGTGTCCTTAACAACCCTGCCAACCTTGGTATCGTCTGCAAACTTGGACATTAAGCCTGATACACCATCATCAATATCATTTATAAATACAGAAAACAACAATGGACCCAACACTGAACCCTGAGGAACTCCACTAATAACATTAGTCCACGTTGAGCAGTGTCCATTGATTACCACTCTCTGTCTTCTGCCACTCAACCATCCCTTTATCCATAGCAGCAATTTGCCTCCAATGCCACACTTCTCCAATTTGTGCAGCAGTCTTCCATGCGCAACAGTATCAAAAGCCTTTCTAAGATCCAAATATATAATATCAAAGTTATTCCCTGCATCCAGTTCTTTTGTGACTACATCATAGTATCCAATCAAATTGGTCAGACAAGACCTGCCCTTAACAAAACCATGCTGTGTCTGAGCTATAACTGAATTCTTGTCCAGATGATCCTGCAGTGCTTCTTTAACCAGTGCCTCCATTAATTTTCCTGGAACCGAAGTTAAACTAACAGGTCTATAATTACTTGTGTCAGCCTTTGATCCTCCTTTGTGAATTGTGGTTACATTTGCACATTTCCAGTCCATGGGTACCTCCCCTGAGTCCAAAGAAGCTCTCATAATTATGGCCAGGGGTTTGCTTACTTCCTTTGCTGCCTCCTTTAATATAACTGGATAGATCCCATCCACCCCTGGTGCCTTTTTTATGTTTATCCTCAGCAATTTCTCCTCCACTTTCCTCTCAGTTATTAGAAAATAATCTAGCTCACTGCCAATGTTTACTTCACCTACGACATTCCCATTGCTGAATAACTCCTCATGTGTGAATGTCGATGCAAAATGCTCATTTAGATTGTTAGCCACCTGAGCAGGATCCTCAACTGTTGAACCATCAACATCCAGTGGACCAATCTGATTCATCCCTTTCCTTCTTGATTTTAAATAGGTAAAAAACTCTTTTCTGTTTTTCTTTGCGTCCTTTGCCAAGGATTTCTCATAATCTGCCTTTGCCTGCCTAATCTCCTTTGTGACTTGGTTACAGACCAACTTATATCTATCATAGGCTTCCATGTCACCCATTAATTTGTATGTATCCCATGCATTTTTCTTCTCTGCCATATGTCTCATTAGTTCATCTGACAACCATTTAGGCCTGAACCTTGAACAATATTTCTTGGTTGGTATGTAAAGCCTGGTAGCTTCCAAGATTAGTTCCTTGAATGCTTCCCATTTTGAATTTGCTGTTGGTAACATCATCAGTTGGTCCCACTGTATAGAATTTAAATACTGTTTCAGACCATCATAGTCACCTTTACGAAAGCAAAAACCCTTCCCTTTGCCTCTGATGGTAGTTACCTCCTTGAGTAAATCCCACTTCAGCACACTGTGATCACTGCCACCCAGTGGTTCCTTTATCTGCAGATTCCTAATGCATGAAGAATCACTACTGATAATCAGATCAAGAGTATTACTCCCTCTAATTGCCTCCCGAACATGCTGGTGTAGAAAACAATCATCCAATAAATCCACAAAAGCCCTGCTAGTGTGTGAGTGACCAAACCACAAATTCCAGTCAACATCTGGGAAATTAAAATCCCGCATTATAAGACTCTCTGATTTACTGGCCCATTCTATTTCCCTGTACAGTATCTTATTATACTCATCAGAGTCATTAGGCCTATAGCACACTCCTACTCTCAATTTTGATTTACCTATGCTTATGTCACACCAAACTGACTCGACACTGCCCTGTCCATCAATGTCGACTGGCTTCACTTCCTTGGATTTTATGTGTTTTTTAACTAATAGCATAACCCCTCCTCCCCTCCTGTCCTGTCTATCCTTTCTATACACATTGTACTCCCCAAATTCCAGTTCTGCATTCCTTATATCTGTGTGACACCACGTCTCTGATATCCCAACAATATCTGCCTTTGATGTTTTGAGCAATACCTCAAATTCATCAAATTTATTTACTAAACTCCTAGCATTGGTGTACACGCAAGTATACCTGCACTTGTTTCTATTCTTAGCTACCCTAACACAACCCATGTGTTTACTTGTATCACAATGACTTCCAGCAGTCTCTGAAATATCCTGCATCTTGTTTTTCAGGCTTCTGCTCATTCCAATAGAAGCAGTGCAAGAATCTCTTTCACCTCTGCCAGTGGCTACTGTTAATCCATTAGTCTTTGTCTCCCCCCAAGCTAGCAGTTTTCCGACCCACCTAACACTGCCTCGATAGCATCAGCAAATATTCTTGCACCCTTTCTATTTAAGTGTTTCCCATCCCTGTAGAAGCAATCTCTCCTGTTAACAAGTACATTCCAGGCTGAAAAAAATTCTACCCCTTGAGCCTTGCACAATCTTTCCAGGGCCGAATTGATCGACAAGGCTCTCATCATATACTCCCTCCTATCGTGTCTGGGCAAATTAGCATTAGCATTAGCAGAGGCATTTGATGCAAGAAAGCAAGCTTATGCAGCATCAGCCAAAAAAAAAAAAAAAAAAAAAAAAAAATTAACATAAATAAATAAAAATAACCACTTCCACTTCACCCCTCTGTTCGTTCGAAATACCTGTCCAGCTGAGCCTTAAACTTATTTAGGCTATCAACTTCCACGACAAGGGATGGAAGTCTGTTCCACCCACCAACCACCCGCTGGCTAAAGGCAAATTTCCGCACATCTATCCTACATCTGTCTTTCCTCAATTTAAATTTATGCCCTCTCAGGTGATTTTTCTGAGCTAGAGGAAGAATCCCATCAGCATTGAGCATGCTCAAACCATTCAAGGCTTTGTACACCTCTATCAGATCACCCCGCTGGTGCCTAGTTTCCAGACACTGTAATTTGCAAAACTTAAGCCTTTCTTCGTAAGAGAACCCCTTTGTCCCATTCACCAATCTAGTTGCCCTTCTCTGTACTCGTTCCAGCAGCTCTACATCCTTCCTGAAATGAGGCCTCCAGGCCTGTATACAGTACTCTAGGTGTGGCCTGACCATTGCCTTATACAAGGGAATAATCACCTCCTTATCCCTGCTAGAAAAATTCCTATATATCATTGACAATACACCATGAGCTACTCTTGCAGCTCGTCTGCACTGCTCAGAGAACTTCATATCTGCCTGCACCACCACCCCCAGGTCCCTTTCATTCTCTACCACTGTCAGTGTAGTACCACAGAGTTGATACGTTGCTCTGGGGTTGCTGTTTCCCATATGTAGTACTTTACATTTGTCAATGTTAAACTTCATTTGCCACCTCGAAGCCCATCTGCTCAACCTTTCCAAATCCTGTTGCAGCAGCATAGTGTCAGTAGTGTCCTTGACAACCCTGCCAACCTTCATATCGTCTGCAAACTTGGACATTAAGCCTGATATACCATCATCAATATCATTTATAAATACAGAAAACAATAAAGGCCCCAATACTGAACCCTGAGGGACTCCACTAATAACATTAGTCCACGATGAGCAGTGTCCATTGATTACCACTCTCTGTCTTCTCCCCCTCAACCACCCCTTTATCCATAGCAGCAACTTGCCTCCAATGCCACACTGCTCCAATTTGTGCAGCAGTCTTCCATGTGCAACAGTATCAAAAGCCTTTCTAAGATCCAAGTATATAATATCAAAGTTATTCCCTGCATCCAGTTCTTTTGTGACTGCATCATAGTATCCAATCAAATTGGTCAGGCAAGACTTCCCCTTAACAAAACTATGATGTGTCCTAGCTATAACTGAAGTCTTGTCTAGATGATCCTGCAGTGCTTCTTTCACCAGTGCCTCCATTAATTTTCCGGGAACAGAAGTTAAACTCACAGGTCTATAATTACTTGTGTCAGCCTTTGATCCCCCTTTGTGAATTGGGGTCACATTTGCACATCTCCAGTCAATGGGTACCTCCCCTGAGTCCAAGGAAGCTCTCATAATTATGGCTAAGGGTTTGCTTACCTCCTTTGCTGCCTCCTTTAATATAACTGGATAGATCCCATCCACCCCAGGTGCCTTTCTTGTGTTTATCTTCAACAATTTCTCCTCCACTTTGCTCTCAGTTATTACAAGATTCTCTAGCTTACTGCTAGAGTTGAATACACCTCTGGCATTCCCCTCGCTGAATAACTCCTCATGTGTGAATGTCGATGCAAAATATTCATTTAGTTTGTTAGCTACCCGAGCAGGGTCATCAACAGTTGACCCATCGATCTCAAGTGGACCAATCTGATTCATCCCCTTCCTTCTAGAGTTTACATAAGTAAAGAACTCTTTGCTGTTTTTCTTCGCATCCCTTGCCAAGGATCTCTCGTAATCTGCCTTCGCCTGCCTAACCTCCTTTGTAACTTGGTTACAGATCAACTTGTATCTATCATAGGCGTCCGTGTCACGTGTTAATTTGTATGTATCCCATGCATTTTTCTTCTCTGCCATATGCCTCATTAGTTCATCTGACAACCATTTAGGCCTAAACCTTGAACAATATTTCTTAGTTGGTATGTAAAGCCTAGTAGCTTCCACGATAAGTTCTTTGAATGCTTCCCATTTTGAATTTGCTGTTGGCAATATCATCAGTTGATCCCACTGTATAGAATTTAAATACTGTCTCAGTCCATTGTAGTCGCCTTTACGAAAGCAATACCCCTTCCCTTTACCCCTAATGGTAGTTACCTCTTTGAGTAACTCTCACTTCAGCACACTGTGATCACTGCCACCAAGTGGTTCATTTATCTGCAGATTCTTAATGCATGAAGAATCACTACTGATAATCAAATCAAGAGTATTACTCCCTCTAGTTGCCTCCCGAACATGCTGATGTAGAAAACAATCATCCAATAAATCCACAAAAGCCTTGCTACTGTGTGAGTGACCAGCCCCCAAATTCCAGTCAATATCTGGGAAATTAAAATCCCCCATTATAAGACTCTCTGATTTACTGGCCCACTCTATTTCTCCGAACAGTTTCTTATTATACTCATCAGAGTCATTAGGCCTATAGCACACTCCTACTCTCAATTTTGATCTCCCAATGCTTATGTCACACCAAACTGACTCGACACTGCACTGTCCAGCGATGTCGACTGGCTTCACTTCCTTGGATTTTGTGTTTTTTAACTAATAGCATAACCCCTCCTCCTTTCCTATCCTGTCTATCCTTTCTGTAGACATTGTACTCCCCAAATTCCAGGTCTGCATTTCTTATATCTGTGTGACACCACGTCTCTGAAATCCCCACAATATCTGCCTTTGATGTTTTGAGCAATACCTCAAATTCATCAAATTTATTTACTAAACTCCTAGCATTGGTGTACACACAAGTATACATGCACCTGTTCTTTTTCTTAGCTACCCTAACACAACCCATGTGTTTACTTGTACCCCAATGATTCCCAGCAGTCTCTGAAATATCCTGCATCTTATTTTCCAGGCTGCGGCTCATTCCAATAGAAGCAGTGCAAGGATCACTTTCACCTCTGCCAGTGGCTACTGTTAATCTATTAGTCCTTGTATCCCCCCAATCTAGCAGTTTTCCGACCCACCTAACATTGCCTCGATAGCATCAGCAAACATTCTTGCACCCTTTCTATTTAAGTGTATCCCATCCCTGTAGAAGCAGTCTCTCCTGTTAACAAGTACAGACCAGGCTGAAAAAAATTCTACCCCTTGAGCCCTGCACAATCTTTCCAGGGCCGAATTGATTGACAGGGCTCTCATCATATAATGACTTATTGTCATTATATGATCATTATAATGTTGTCATTATAATGTTCATTGTCAAGTCATATAAATGACTTGACAATGATCTCACTCTTGATATTATCCCAGGATCTTTTCACCCAGGTACAAACTTCTCCTATAATTGGTTTCTTCACTCTTCCTGCGGGTGTAAATCAGGCCATTTTTCTGACTTGCCTCTAATGGCCTTCTTATGCCATGGCGTTTTCAGTAGGGTTTCTTCTTCCCATAGCCAGTCTCGAATTGTTTTCTCAGTTGGAGGAGGACCAAACTTACGTTCAGCAGCACGATTTTCATTCACTTTTGCAAACTGGATCACTTTTAACTTGAATTGTACGAAAATATTTTCTGAGCCATTTCTGAGCAGAATGTGGCAAAACGTAACCTAATATTCTGGTAACAAGTGCGAAACAATGAGTGCAAAGACAACAAGCGCGAAAAACCGGGAAATGCAAGTAAAAAAAACCTACAACCACTGTATAAGACGCACCCAGTTTTTAGACCCCAAATTATTCGAAAAAAGGTGCGTATTATACATGGGGAAATACGGTAATAGCACGGAATGGATATAAGATAATTGAAAACAAAGGAAGAAAGCAGACTGCAGTTTATTTTACTTTATACTAGTCACAGAAAGCATGTTTCAGGATCCAGATAGTTAGTATAAACACCTTTCATGACACAATAGGATCCTGCACCACGTCCTGTGGGATATTTTAAAGAACGCAGCTTGTTGAGTTTCGTGAAGATAACCTTTACAGCTTCTTCAACTGTTCTGTTTTTTTTTTATTTATTTTTTTATGAAAACCTCAAACACTGTTGTTGTTGTTGTTGTTGGTTTGGTTTTATTGGCGCATTAGCTGCTAAGGCTATAATGCACCAAGACCATGTCATTTATAAAAAAGTTTAAACTTTCAGTGACCTAATTAGTTAGGTCACTATGTCCAAAGGTATAATAAATATATAAAGGAAAGGTGTATATTTTATATTCGATTAAAAATATTTATTGATTTTAAAAAGCTAAAAACAGCTGACACATTGTCATTGTCGGATAAAATCTGACTGAGTGTATACGGCACAGTCAGATGATTAAAAGCGGTAAGACGGATATTTCTAAAATCTGGACAATCAATTAAAATGTGTCCCATGGATAATACTGTGCCACAGTTCTCGCACATAGGACAGTCATCTGCCCTCAGCAAAAAAGAATGTGTAAGATGACCGTGTCCTATGCGGAGACGAGCTAGAACAACTTCCTCCTTACGAATCCTGCGCAGACTAGACTGCCACGGTTCAATTACAGGCTTTATACGATGTAATTTATTCGCAGTCTGCCTATTCCACGAGTCCTGCCATTGGGAGTGTATGTTTTGATGTATTATTTGCCTGTAGTCTGTATAGGGGACTAACAGGCAGCGGTTATTATTGGGAATTGCTGATTTGGCTGCGGCGTCAGCCAAATCATTTCCCCTAATCCCAATGTGGCTCGGAATCCAGCAGAAGCGGATGTCATATTCGCGTTCATGGAGAACGTGAATCTTCTGCTGAATGCTAGACAGAACTGGATGAGGATTATACCGCACAGATATTAAAGCCTGTAACACACTGAGAGCGTCGGAATATAAAATGAACCGTTGGTATTGGCATTCACTAATGTGATCCAAGGCTAACTCTATGGCATGCAGCTCTGCAGTAAAGATACTGCATTCAGAGGGAATCTGCTCCGATGTAGTGCTGTCTGTAAAGACAGCAACAGATCCCACGTATGATTCCGACTTCGAACCATCTGTGTAGACTGGCGCGAAGTCGGAATGTTCAGCTCGGTGTGCTGAATAAAGCTGCAGGTAGACTGACGATGGAGTGTCCGACTTTCCCCAATGTCTAATGGACAAGTCGCATGCCGGGACACGAGCATGCCAGGGTGGAAAGGGTTGCTTTGATGTTTGGGCAACCTTGTCTACCTTGATATTGAGTTCATTGAGTAGCTCTTGGACGCGAATACCAAAAGGACGATTGGCAGTCTTACGGGTTTTGTACAAGTTTTCCCATCGTGGCTCAAAAACGAAGGGCCACGTAGGATGGTCTGGCAGGGATTTCAGTTTTAAAGCGTACTTTAAAGACAACTGCTTACGTCGAAACGATAACGGTGGTTCGTTTGCTTCGACGTATAGACTCTGGACAGGAGATGTTCGAAATGCTCTAGTAGCGATACGTATAGCCTGATGATGGACAGGGTCCAGCCATCGAAGGGCACTGTCTCTGGCTGAACTATATACTTGGGACCCATAATCTAATTTGGATCGCACAAGTGCACGATAAAGCCGTAGCAGGGTGCATCGATCTGCACCCCAAGATAAAGAGGAGAGCGAGCGGAGCATATTAAGGGCTCTTGTGCACTTTGTGCGGAGTTGACGAATATGATCCAAAAACGTGAGTTTTTTTATCGAATATGAGTCCCAAGAATTTTGTGTTCGCTGCTACTGGAATAGCATTTTGTCCGAGCCTTAATTCAGGTTCAGGATGAAGATTACGCTTGCGACAAAAGTGTACGCAAACGGTCTTCTCCGGCGAGAACCTGAAGCCATTAGCAAGTGCCCAGGAATTCAGACTATCAATGGCTTTCTGCAGTTGTCTTTCAATAACCCTCATGTTGCATGACTGACAAAAAATGCTAAAGTCATCAACATAGAGGGCACTGTTTACAGTCGGAGGAAGTTGTTCTGTGATGGAATTTATTTTGATGGCAAAAAGCGTGACACTTAATACTGATCCTTGTGGTACTCCCTCCTCTTGGCTAAAGGAGCCAGAGAGTGAGGATCCCACATGAACTTGGAACGATCGATTGGCTAAAAATGTTTGAATAAAAAGGGGGAGATGCCCTCTAAGGCCTAGGCTATGTAAATCTTTTAAAATGCCAAATCTCCAAGTTGTGTCATACGCTTTCTCCATGTCAAAGAACACCGACACCAAGTGTTCGCGTTTTAGGAAAGCATCCCGGATGGATGCTTCCAATCTAATAAGATGGTCCAAAGTGGACCGGTTCCTTCGGAAGCCGCACTGGATGTTGGAGAGAAGGTCATTTGACTCGAGATACCATATTAAGCGAGAATTAACCATTCTCTCCAGGATTTTGCACAGACAGCTAGTCAGAGCAATAGGACGATAGTTGGTGGTGACTTTTGGATCCTTTCCTGGCTTAGGGAAGGCAAGAACGATTGCCTTTCGCCAGGAGTCCGGAAACTGCCCTTCAGTAAAGATTCTGTTATACAGAAGGAGCAGACAATCCATAGATTTTGGTGATAGATGTTTAATCATTTCATAATGGATGCCATCTGGTCCAACGGCACTTGCTTTGGAAAGAGCGAGGGCTCTTTCCAGTTCCTGAATAGTGAAATCCCCGTTATAGGGATAAATGCTTTTAGATTTAAAGCTAAGTGCCTGTTTTTCGATTTTATATTTCAGGACCAGGAACTCTGGGGAATAGGAAGATGTTGCAGAGATGTTAGAGAATGTTTCCCCAAGAGAATTAGCTATTGCAGTTGGATCGGCAATAGCGCATCCATTATAATCTAGGATTGACGAAGGGTGGGATGTATATTTTCCCTTCATTTTCCGGATTTTATCCCAGACTACCTTAGAGTTGGTAGACTGGTTAATAGATGATGTAAAACGGATCCACGATTCCTTTTGACTCTGACGGCGGATATATCGTGCTTTGGCTCGTGCACATTTAAAGGCTATAAGGTTGGTCGTGGTAGGATATCGGCGGAATATCCCCCACGCTTTGTTTTGAGCCTTTTTTGCTGCTGTGCATTGTGAATTCCACCAAGGTTTAGGAAATGGTGGAAACCGTGCAGATGTTTTTGGAACAGCATTCGCAGCTGCTTGGACAATATTTTCTGTGATGTACTTAACTGCATCATTGATAGGCTCTTGACTGACTGTGCTAAGATCAAAATTTGCCTGATGTTGAAAGGCAGTCCAGTCAGCCTGATCAATCTTCCACCGTGGTAACCTGAAGGGAAGACATGGTCTCCCACTGTGTAAAGAGGTTATCACAGGGAAGTGATCACTTCCGTATGGATTCTCCTCCACTTCCCAGGTGAGTGAAGGGAGTAGAGAAGGGGAGGAGATAGAGAGATCAATGGCAGAAAAAGTACGGGTAGGCATGTGGAAGAAGGTGTTTGTTCCAGTATTTAGAAGGGAAAGGTCATTGTCATTGAGCATACGCTCTATGACTCGTCCCCTTCCGTTGATGTTAGCACTACCCCACAGGGTGTTATGTCCGTTAAAATCCCCGAGAAGTAACAAAGGGGGAGGCAGCTGCGTTAGAAGATCATCAAGGTCTGCCTGGGTGATGTTGGTCCCAGGTGGCAAATAAATGGAGCACACAGTTATTAAAAATCCCACTGAAAGACGAATTGCAACAGCCTCTATGCTGGTTGTAATTAGCAAGGGCTGCACTGGGGTCTGGTTACCCACAAGGATAGCCACTCCCCCATGTACAAAGCCATCCGCAATTCTATCCTTATGAAAAATTGTGGTGTTATGCATCGTGGGATCGTCATTTGCCTTTCCTGCAAGCAAAAGCAAACTGGCTCGTGCTTTTGCAGGAGGGCCTTGATGTCATCTATATTTCGCCAGAATCCACGACAATTCCATTGTAGGAATTTAGCCATTATTTTGGCTTGGTGGGTCCGTCAGGCGGCTTCCGAGGTGCTGAGGGCTTACTTTTATCAGTCTTGGATTTGTCTTTTTTGGGGAAGAATGGACGCTGTCCCGTGTCCATTTCCTCCTCCGCAAAGAGTTCCAAGACTGAATCATCCGGTACCTCCTTATGCTCGACTTCCATCTTTTCTTGGGTACTAGGGGGGACTTCCCCTTTCTTATTCTTTTCTTTCATAACTACCTTTGTAATTTGTGGAGCATTAGGAGGTACCGATATAGGAGTAGCAGCTGATTGGTCCTTTTGTGCAGGTTTTTGAGAACTTAATAGATACCGCGCGATGGGGGTGAAACACTCCTTTGGAGGAATGGTCACGTCCGTCTGAGTTCCGACGGAACATCTCCCTGCTACCTTCTGGGCATAGGTAGGTTTGTTGATATTCAGGGGTTTGACCGATTTCCTTGCCTCCTGGTATGACATATTTAGCTCTGCCTTCAGCCGTTGAATTTCTTTTTCTTCTTTCCACCTCTGGCATGCTCGTGAATAGGCCGGGTGTTCGCCTTCACAGTTAATACAGGTGGGTTTTACGGCTGAACATGCTGTTGTTTCGTGGTCCTTTGCACCGCATCGAGCGCATGCAAGGACTCCACGGCAGGCCATTTGAGAATGTCCATACTTCTGGCATTTAAAGCACCGTAGAGGGTTCGGAACGTATGGACGCACTGAACAGTTGATGGATCCAGCTTTAATCTCGTCAGGAGGTTTAGGAGAGTTAAAAGTCAGGATAACGCTCCTGGTTTTAACAATTTTTCCATCCCTTCGCGCAGTGATTCTCTTGACGGCAATGACTCCCTGTGGTTTTAATTCGGAGCAGATTTCCTCCTCGGTGACGTCGAGAAGGTCCCACTCCGAAATAACACCTCTCGATGAATTGAGTGTTCTGTGTGGTGTCACTGTTATAGGGATTCTCCTCCGATTGATGTTACTCCGAGTAGATGTTCAGATTGCCTGTCATTTTTAGATTCAATTAAAAGGTCTCCAGAACGGAGCCTCTTAACCGATTTGGGTGAACCTACTAACCCATCTAACCCTTTTTGAATAAAAAAGGGCGACATTTTACCAATCGGTTTTTCACTGGTGGAATGTATTATTAGAAATCTTGGGACAGGCCCTGATGATGATGTTTCAGTTCGCTGCCTCTTTGTCGCAATAATATTATCTGCCTCTCCGTCTATGTTTTCAGATAGGGACCGGGTTGGGGCCCCTGAAGAAGTAAGTTTATCAGGATTCATAGAGTTTTTAATATGGTTCAGTGCCCGGGCTCCCCACCCACCACGGAGCCCAAAGGGACGCCCACTACCCGGCATGCAATAAATGCGCTCGGGAGTGGGACGCCAGAGCTACCCAGACACTATACCCGCACCGCCGCCAGCCTGAATCCTGTCCCTTGGACCATGAGGGTAGGGGCGTGGCATTGACACGGTTGACCCTCGCAGGCAAGCCTACTAGCCGATTGATCCTACCCGGGCCTTCCAGGACCACCCGTCTTGTCGAAGCAGGGGCCAAAGTGGTGTATTGAAGCTGGGCCCCTCACCACCAGGATCCCCCTTTCCGAATTTCCACGGGTCGCAGCGCACGGCAAACACGCCGGATTCCATTGATGTAAGCCTGGAACCTGGGCTGTGGGCGTTGGATCCCAGTGACGCTAGTCTGGAAATCCAGCAGCGTCACTGGGAGGTCCCCTCACCACGTACAGGTGCCCACCACCTCAAACACGAGAAGTACTAAAACCTATAGTACATAGTACCCAAGCACGGTACTTAGTACCGTGCTTGGGTTGGAGGTTGAGAAGACGAAAGAAGATATTTGTTGACATTACACTTGAAGTTCTGTAGACTGTAATTTTCAGGAAAGACATATGAACAAATGTTGTTCCAGAAAACGGCAATTGAATGAATAAACGACAAAGATGAAAAGTTGCTTCTGTGAATTTGAAGTTGGACAATAATTGGATGTTGTCTAGTGGCGGCTCGTGTTCGGACTATTTTGAAAGAGAGAGCGGGAATTATAGAAGCCACTTCGAAAGAACAATGCCCATGGAAATATCTGTAGAAAATGCATGCAGCAGAAACAGTATGTCAATGAAACAAAGTGGAGAGACTCTGATAGAGAGGAGTCATTAATTCACCTAACTGCCCTCTTCTGAATGGAACCTAGAAGCCTGAGCGAAGTTTTGGGAGGCACCGCCCCAGATGTGGGAACAATATTCTGTGGTAGGGCGGATTTGCTATTTGTACAGAGTGAACAGCTGTTTGGAAGAAAAGCAATGCTCAGAGTGAAAGAGAAACCCAAGTCTTTTAGATGCAGAGAAAGCAGTATTTGTAATGTGCTTGTGCCAAGAGAGATTAAAAGTCAGGGTAATCCCAAAAAGAGATATATCATTTTGCCTAGAAACAGGAGTGTCACCAAAGATAAGCATACAGGCAGAAGAATCATTTTAGAATCATTTTTGCAAGATATAAGACAACACTGAGTTTTAGAAGGATTGAAATCAACTAAGTTGTCTTTGCCCCACCGGAGAATTACCTGGAGATTGGCATTTAAAGAATTGGTAGCACATATTCGAGAAGTTGAAGCTGATTGAGCAGGGCAAGGTTTCTCAAACTGGAAAGTGGAATGCAATGTGCTGTCATCAGCAAAATTATGGATAGGATTTCTGATGAATGGAAGAAGGTCATTAATATACCAGAGGAAAAGAGTGTCGGAAAGAACTGAACCTTGGGGACACCAGAAGATAGAAAGCCATCTACCATCACCCTCAGGGTGCAGTCAGGGAGAAAACTGGATAACCAATTACAAAAAAAAGTTGAAAAACCATAAGATTGAAGCTTGTTTAGAAGACCTTTATGCCAAAAACACGATCGAAAGACTTTGAGATGTCAAGAGTTCATCTCAAGAGTTTGAGATGTCAAGTGCTTGTGTTTCACCATACTTTTCCATTAAATTTGAGTATAAGCCAGAATATCACCAGTGGATCGACAGTGACGGAATTCATACTGGCAAACATTGATCAGACAGAAGGTTTCTAGGTGGTTTAACTGTTAGTGGTTAATTGATTTCTCCATTACTTTAGAAAGAGTAGAAGTAATTGCAATTGGATGATAATTGGATGCGAGGGACTTGTCACTCTTTTTAGTAACTGGCTGGATATGAGCAAATTTCAAAGCAGAAGGAAAAACACCTTTGGAATAAGAAGGTCAGGACCTGGAGATTTCTTAGCATCGAGATTCGTCAAAATCCTTCTGACTTCCTTTTGACGGAAGACCACAGAAGGCATTGAATGGAGCATGTTGGGAATGGTGGGAGGTGTTTTACCAAGATCATTCATACATGAGTTAGAAGAAAAATGGGATGCTAGCAGGTCTACTTTATCCTTGACAGAAGTGACAACAGAACCATCTGGTTTTGACAGAGGTGGAAGCAGAGATCGGCAAAAGTTTCGGCCAATAGCATTGGCAAGAGACCACAATTCTCGGCTACCATTAGGGCAAGAAGTAAGTTTTCTGCTCTTAGCCTGTTCAAAATCTAGTTTGGACTGATTAATGACTGCTTTATAATTGTAACATGCTTTTGTGTAGGCAGAAAATGAAACTGAAGAATTGGAAACAAGCCAATTACGATATGCAACGTTCTTCTCTTGAACAGCCTTTGCATATTTATTGGAAAAAAAAGGTTTAGATAAAGGACATCATTTTAAAGTGGAGTGTGGAATTAAAGATTCCATTTATACAAGAATTATTTCACTGACATGATCTGAGCAAACGCTGACATCAAAAGTAGAAGTGGCATTGATACAAGAAAGCAAGCATATGAGCTTATGCAGCATCAGACAAAAAAAAAAAAAAAAAAAAATCACACCATTCCCTCCAAATGCCTGTCCAGTTCCTCCTTAAATTTATTTAAGGAGAAACTGGACAGGCATTTGGAGGGAATACGACAGATGGAAGTTTGTTCCAGCAACCCCAGGGGCTCACATCTGGTGAGTATGGGCTTGGCACACCCAGGGTCCTGAGCTGGATATCATCATTCTTCTCTCTTTCTTGGTGATTTCCTTCTACTTCTCTCTCTCTCTCTCTCTCTCTCTCAGGGTAACTCAAAAATTTTTTTTTTTTTTGGCTGGTGCAGCATAAGCCTCAGGCTTCCTTGCACCATATGGCTAATAATAATAATAATAATAATTAACCACCCGCTGGCTAAAGGCAAATTTCCACATATCTATTCTACATCTGTCCTTCCTCAATATCAATTTATGCCTCCATAGGTTCATAAACTGAACAAGTGGAAGAACCCCATCAGAATTCAGCATGCTCAACCCATTCAAGCCTTATACACCTCAATCAGATCACCTCGCAGGTGCCTAGTCTCCAGCTGCTGCAATTTGCAAATTTATGCCTCTACTGGTAAGAGGATCCCTTCATTCCCCTTCTCTGTACACGCTCAAGCAAATCTACATTCGTTCCAAAATTGAGGCCACGAGATCTGCACACAGTACTCAAGGCATGGCCTGACCATTGCCTTATACAAAGGGACAATCACCTCCTTTTCCCTGCTAACAAAATTCCAGTATATCATTGACAACACTCCCATGACCTGCCCTGGCAGCCTGTCTGCATTGCTCAGAAAACTTCATATCTGACTGCACAATTACTCCCAGGTCTTTTTCATTTTCTACCTCCTTAAGTGCAGTACCACAAAGCTGGTACGTTTCTCTGGGATTACTTCTACCCATATGCAATACTTTGCATTTGTCAATGTTAAACTTCAGTCCACTTCTCTGCCAGATTTCCTAGATCCTGTTGCAGTAACACACTGCCATTACTGTCATTAACAACCCTGCCAACCTTTGTATCTTCTGCAAACTTCAATACTAAGCCTGATATACTTTCATCAATATCATTGATAAATATACAAAACAACAGTGGACCCAACACCGAACTCTGTGGGACTCCGCTGATAACATCAGTCCACGAAGAGCAGCAGCCATTGATTACCACCCTCTGTCTTCTCCCACACAACCATCCTTTTATCCATTGTAGCAACTTACCCTTAATACCATTCTGCTCCAAATTGTACAGTAGTCTTCCAGGCACAACAGTGTCAAAAGCTTTCCTGAAATCCAAGTATATGATATCAAAATTATTTTTTGCGTCCAGTTCCTTTGTAACTACATCATAATAACCAATGAAATTTGTCAGACAAGACGAGATGATCTTGTAAGGCATCTTTATCCAGTGACTCCATTATTTTAACTGGAACAGTTTGTGTTGTTTTGTTTTTAGGAGCATTAGCAATTAAGGCCATAATGCTCCGGGATATGCGGTGGTCATTTCCTGACCTTTCCGCATCCTCCGTATTTGGTGGTGACGGGCTCAAACCCTGGTCTAATCAAGAAGCGTGTACTACGCACTGCTGCTCCTTCCCACCTGGCTACGGAGGCACCAACTGGAACAGAAATTAAACTAACTGGTCTGTAATAACTCATATCACCCTTCGATCCCCCTTTGTGAATTGGGGACACATCTGCACATCTCCAGTCCGTGTGGACCTCTCCTGAGTCCAAGGATGCTCTCATAATTATGGCTAAGCGTTTGTTTACTTCCTTTGCCGCCTCCTTTAATATAACTGGATAGATCCCATCCACTCCAGGTGCCTTTCTTATGTTTAACTTCAACAATTTCTCCTCCACTTTGTTCTCAGTTATTACAAAATCATTAAGCACCCTGTTATAATTTGATAACCTTGTGGCATTTTCAAACCTCAACTCCTCATATGTGAATGTAAATGCAAAATACTCATTCAGTTTGTTTGCTATCTGAACAGGATCACCAACAGTGGAACCATCGATATCAAGTGGACCAATCGGATTCATCCCCTTCCTTTTAGAGTTTATATAAGTAAAGAAATCCTTGCTGTTTTTCTTAGCATCCATTGCCAAAGATTTCTCGTAATCTGCCTTTGCCTGCCTAACCTCCTTTGTGACTTGATTACAGATTAGCTCAGGCTTCTGTGTCGCCTCATAATTTATATGCATCCCGTGCATTTTTCTTCTCTAGCCATGAGTCTCATTAGTTCATTTGACAACTATTTAGGCCTAAACTTTGAACAATATTTCTTAATAGGTATGAAACGTTTAGTAGCTTACACTATTAATTCCTTGAATGCTTCCCACTTAGAATTTGCTCTTGGTAACATCATCAGTTGGTTCCACTGTACAGAATTTAAAAACTGTCTGAGACCAGAAGGATTTACAAACTGTCTGAGACTGACTGAAAATAAATCTCGCAGCTCATCCCATTTTGCATTCTTGTAATGCCAAACAATACAAAGTTGGGAATAGCCATGAGATACAGGCTCATTGGAGAAGAGACAATCACCAAGTTGTGATCTGAGGTACCTAAAGGACCACTCACTTGGACAATGTACTTAGAAGGGTTTTTTGTGAGAAAAAGATTGTGTTGGCTGCATGGTTGTGATCGTCCAGTATTCTTGTAGGTAAAAGAACAATCTGTGGAAGGTAATTAGAAATTGCAAAAGCCTCAGCATCTCGACCAGCTGGGTCGGTGTGACTTTAAAAAGGAAGTCAACTGGAGTTGTGAACATTAAAATCACTAATGAAAATTACCTCACTGTTAGGAAAGTTGGACTGAAGAAAGTCAAGTTGCAAAGAGCGAAAGTCAAAGAGCTCCAAGTGATTAGTGGAGTTGGAAGAACAGCAGAGAAAACAGATGGGCGGAGTTGGAACTCCGCTGAACGAGAAGTTTTTTAGCCATATTTAGCTGCTTTATTGAATATTTCTTACATCAAATTATTTTCTGTAAGTAGCTTATAGACCTAGTAAGGATCGTTAGTTATTCTGAATTGAGACAGAGGATTTGAAAGTTAATCAATACTTAAGTATCCATAGATTTACCGTTCGTAACTTGCTGCCTTTGTCATATGATACGTTACATACCAAACTAGATAGTGTTAGTATAGTATAGGTTATAATATTGTCAGTTGATCGGTAGAATCTATTAACCTTGTTGAACTTCGTTGTCAATTAAATTGTACTTAACTATAACATATAACAACTTATATTACAAACGTAACATAATTAATTAATACATAACTGATACGGAAGTTATATAAACGGAACTCGTAGACAATTAATACTTGACACTTAAAAATATATATACTGTTATAACTGTGTTGGGATACAAGTTTAGGGTTATAATTTTGAACTGAAATTGAAATTTTATTGAAATTAATAGAAATCATGACTCAGACCAGAGCAGCAAGGCAAAAGGCTCAAGCTAATGGAAGTGCTATGACTCAGAAGAGAACTGAGGGGAGGCAGTTGCCTTCTGAATCATAGCCTTTTAAAATGCACTGCTTCCATGATGTTTGTGAAGCATTCAAGTACGGGACATGATATTGCCATGGGGGATGTCTTTGTGTGTGTGCACGATGCAAGGAGTGTATCGAAATCAGGCAACAACTCAGCATTGTTATACGCCTATATGAGAGCTTGAAGGACAGGGTGGATGCCCTCGAAGGAACTAAATTGAGGGGCGCATCAAGCTCTCAGCTGTCCACATCAACGCCAGAGCTTGCACTTGGTCATCACGCAACACAGCAGCAACCCAAAGGCAGAATGCACTGGTCCCACAGGAACTAGTAGTTGTTGGTGTCTCTATTGGCAAGGAAATGGAGAGAACATGCTTTGTAAAAAGGATAGGTGGAACAGGACCAGGATATGTCTACCAGGGGCAAAGGTTGATGACGTAGAGCAGATACCATCTTTTAAGGGCACAAAAGGTGATATAGTTGTACATGTTGGCACTCATGATATCAAGAGTAGGAGACCAGCAGAATTACTTACCAAGTACAGGTGACTGTTGAAAAAAAGCCATGAATTAGGGTTGAATTTGAAAGTGTCTGCAATTATGCCCAGACACGATAGGAGGGAGTATATGATGAGAGTCTTGTTGATCAATTCGGCCCTGGAAAAATTGTGCAAGGCTCAAGGGATAGAATTTTTTTCAGCCTGGACTGTACTTGTTAACAGGAGAGACTGTTAACAAGTACAGGGAGGGAATACACTTAAATAGAAAGGGTGCAAGAATATTTGCTGATGCTATAGAGGCAGTGTTAGGCAGGTTAGAAATCTGCTAGCTTGGGAGGAGACAAAAACTAATAGATTTAGCAGTAGCCACTGGCAAAGGTGAAAAAGATTCTTGCACTGCTTCTATTGGAATGAACAGAAGCCTGAAAAACAAGATGCAGGATATTTCAGAGACTGCTGGGAGTCATTGCGGTACAAGTAAACACATGGGTTGTGTTAGGGCAGCTAAGAATAGAAACAGGTGCATATTTGCGTGTACACCAATGCTAGGAGTTTAGTAAATAAATTTGATGAATTTGAGGAACTGCACAAAATATCAAAGGCAGATATTGTTGGGATATCAGAGATGTGGTGTCACACTGATATAAGGAATGCAGAACTGGAATTTGGGGAGTACAATGTGTACAGAAAGGATAGACAGGATAGGAAGGGAGCAGGGGTTATGCTATTAGTTAAGAAACACATAAAATCCAAGGAAGTGAAGCCAGTTGACATCGCTGGACAGTGCAGTGCTGAGTCAGTTTGGTGCGACATAAGCATCGGGAGATCAAAACTGAGAGTAGGAGTGTGCTATAGACCTAATGACTCTGATGAGTATAATAAGAAACTGTACAGGGAAATAGAGTGGTCCACTAAATCAAAGAGTCTTATAATGGGGGGATTTTAATTTCCCAGATACTGACTGGAATTTGTTGGTTGATCGCTCACACACTAGCGGGACTTTTGTGGATTTATTGGATGATTGTTTTCTACATCAGAATGTTCAAGAGACAACTAGAGGGAGTAATACTCTTGATCTGATTATCAGTAGTGATTCTTCATGCATTAAGAATATGCAGATAAAGGAACCACCAGGTGACAGTGATCACAGTGTGCTGAAGTGGGATTTACTCAAAGAGGAAACTACCTCTTTGGGTAACTACCTGTTTGGAGGCTTGAAGTGGTGGAACCCATGTTTAGTCTCTAGAGCTAAGTTCCAGTCAACCCTTCCCTATCTCTTCCATCATGCAGTACGATTGATGACTTTTGAGGTTATGATGAACGTCGTGGCGAGATCCAATATTTCTTACATTTCAAGGGTACAGCTCTAAAACGGTGTTCGCAGGCCGGCCGCTAGTTAGTACCCCAGACCGAACCTATTGGTAACTCTCTAGGAGGCTTCTGGATCAGCTAGTATATAATCTAGTATATAATGAGGGGAAGTCTTGCCTGACCAATTTGATTGGATACTATGATGCAGTCACAAAAGAACTGGATGCAGGGAATAACTTTGATATTATATACTTGGATCTTAGAAAGGCTTTTGATACTGTTGCACATGGAAGACTGCTGCACAAATTCGGGAACGAGAGTAGCCTGTGCGGACGTAGATTTTTGCTGCTCCTGGAACAGAGAATTTTTTCTGATTTATTTTCTGTTTTATTAGCTTAAATTGGCATATTAACTTATTTTCAAGAGTAGCTTTATATTCCTATTTACGATACTTAGTTTAAAGTAACTTAGATAGAGATTTTGTAGATATTACTTAGTATCGGAAAGGGTATCAAATCCACGTGTTTACCATTCGTAATTGCCGCCATTGTTACGCGATAATAGATAGCATAAGCTTAATATAGTATAGTATAGTACATAATATTGTAAATTAATCAGATAATTAATCTTGTTGAACTTCATTGTCAATTAAATTGTACTTTTAACTATACATATAACGACTTGGGTAACGTAACATAAATAATTAGTAAAAAATAAATGATTAATACTTAACTTGATACGGAAGTTATATAAACGGATTTCGTAGATAACACTCGTTACTGAAACATAAATATAGCGTTATAACTGTGTTGGGATACACGTTTAGGGTTTTAATTTTGTACTCAAATTGAAATTTTATTGAAATTAAATCGAAATCATGATTCTGACCAGAGCAGCAAAGCAAAAGGCTCAAGCTAATGGGAGAGCTGTGGCTCAGGGGAGAACTAAGGGGGGCAGTTGCCCTCTGAATCACAGCCTATTAAAATGCTCTACTTGCTTGATGTTTTTGGAGCAGTCGGGTATGGGACATGATACTGCCATGGGGGATGTCCTTGTGTGTGTGCGCGCGATGCAAGGAGCGTAAGGAAATCAGGTGAAAACTCAGCATTGTTATGGGCCTATATGAGAGCTTGAGGGAGAGGGTGAATGCCCTCGAAGGATTAAAAGTGAGGGGCCCATCAAGCTCTCAGCCGCCCACACAAATGCAAGAGCTTGCACTTGGTCATCACGCAACACAGCGGCAGCCCCCAAGGCACAATGCGCTGGTCCCACAGAACTAGTAGTTGTTGGTGACTATTGTCAGGGAAAATGGAAACATGCTTTGCAAAAAAGATAGGTGGAACAGGACCAGAGTATGTCTGCCAGGGGCAAAGGTTGATGACGTTGTAGAGCAGATATCATCTTTTAAGGGCACAAAAGGTGATATAGTTGTACACGTTGGCACTAATGATATTTAGGATATGAGACCGGCGTAATTACTTAACAAGTACAGGTGACTGTTGAAAAAAAAAACTGTGAATTAGGGTTGAATTTGAAAGTGTCTGCAATTCTGCCCAGACACGATAGGAGGGAGTATATGATGAGAGCCCTGTCGATCAATTCGGGCCTGGAAAGATTGTGAAAAGGCTCAATGGGTAGAATTTTTTCCAGCCTGGTCTGTACGTGTTAACAGGAGAGACTGCTTGCTGATGGAGGCAAATTGGAGGCAAGACTAATAGAGTAACAGTAGCCACTGGCAGAGGTGAAAGTGATTCTTGCACTCCTTCTGTTGGAATGTGCAGTAGCCTGAAAAACAAGACGCAGGATATTTCAGAGACTGCTAGGAGTCATTGCGGTACAACTAAACACATGGGTTGTGTTAGGGTAGCTAAGAATAGAAACAGGTGCATGTATACTTGCGTGTACACCAATGCTAGGAGTTTAGTAAATCAATTTGATGAATTTGAAGTACTGCTCAAAACATCAAAGGAAGATATTGTGGGGAGTTCAGAGACGTGGTGTCACACAGATATAAGGAATGCAGAACTGGAATTTTGGGAGTACAATGTCTACAGAAAGGATAGACAGGATAGGAAGGGGGGAAGGGGTTATGCTATTAGTTAAAAATTACATAAAATCCAAGGAAGTGAAGCCAGTCGACATTGCTGGACAGTGCAGTGTTGAGTCAGTTTGGTGTGACATAAGCATTGGGAGATCAAAATTGAGAGTAGGAGTGTGCTATAGGCCTAATGACTCTGATGAGTATAATAAGAAACAGTACAGGGAAATAGAGTGGGCCAGTAAATCAGAGAGTCATAATGGGGGATTTTAATTTCCCAGATATTGACTGGAATTTGGGAGCTGGTCACTCACACACTAGCAAGGCTTTTGTGGATTTATTGGATGATTGTTTTCTACATCAGCATGTTCAGGAGGCAACTACAGGGAGTAATACTCTTGATTTAATCTGCAGGTAAATGAATCACTAGGTGGCAGTGATCACAGTGTGCTGAAGTGGGATTTACTCAGAGGTAACTACCATTAGGGGTAAAGGGAAGGGCTATTGCTTTCGTAAAGGCGACTACGATGGACTGAGAGAGTATTTAAATTCTATACAGTGGGACCAACTGATGATGTTACCAACAGCAAATTCAAAATGGGAAGCATTCAAAGAACTTATCTTGGAAGCTACTAGGCTTTACATACCAACTAAGAAATATTGTTCAAGGTTTAGGCCTAAGTGGATGTCAGAAGAACTAATGAGACATATGGCAGAGAAAAAAATGCATGTGATACATACAAATTAACACGTGACACAGAAGCCTATGATAGATAAGGGTTGTCCTGCCTAACCTCCTTTGTACTTGGTTACAAAGGAGGTTAGGCAGGCGAAGGCAGATTACGAGAAATCTTTGGCAAGGGATGCAAAGAAAAACAGCAAAGAGTTCTTTACTTATGTAAACTCTAGAAGAAAGGGGATGAATCAGATTGGTCCACTTGATATCGATGGGTCAACTGTTGATGATCCTGCTCAGGTAGCTAACAAACTGAATGAATATTCTGCATCGACATTCACACATGAAGAGTTATTCAGCGAGGGGAATGCCAGAGGTGTATTCAACTCTGGCAGTAAGCTAGAGAATCTTGTAATAACTGAGAGTAAAGTGGAGGAGAAATTGTTGAAGATAAATACAAGAAAGGCACCTGGGGTGGATGGGATCTATCCAGTTATATTAAAGGAGGCAGCAAAGGAAGTAAGATTATGAGAGCTTCCTTGGACTCAGGGGAGGTACCCATGGACTGGAGATGTGCAAGTGTGACCCCAATTCACAAAGGAGGATCAAAGGCTGACACAAGTAATTATAGACCTGTGAGTTTAACTTCTGTTCTAGGAAAATTAATGGAGGCACTGGTTAAAGAAGCACTGCAGGATCATTTAGACAAGACTTCAGTTATAGCTCACCCACAGCATGGTTTTGTTAAGGGGAAGTCTTGTCTGACCAATTTGATTGGACACTATGATGCAGTCACAAAAGAACTGGATGCAGGGAATAACTTTGATATTATATATTTGGATCTTAGAAAGGCTTTTGATACTGTTGTACATGAAAGACTGCTGCACAAATTGGAGCAGTGTGGCATTGGAGGCAAATTGCTGCTATGGATAAAGGGATGGTTGAGTGGGAGAAGACAGAGTGGTAATCAATGGACACTGCTCATCGTGGACTAATGTTATTAGTGTAGTCCCTCAGGGTTCAGTGTTTGGTACATTATTGTTTTCTGTATTCATAAATTATATTGATGATGGTATATCAAGCTGAATGTCCAAGTTTGCAGACGATGCAAAGGTTGGCTGGGTTGTTAAGGACACTACTGATGCTATGCTGCTGCTGCTGCAACAGGATCTGGAAAGGTTGAGCAGATGGGCTGAGAGGTGGCAAATGAAGTTTAACATTGACAAATGTAAAGTAATACATATGGGAAACAGCAACCCCAGAGCAACATATCAACTCTGTGGTACTACACTGACAGTGGTAGAGAATGAAAGGGACCTGGGGGTGGTTGTGCAGGCAGATATGAAGTTTTCTGAGCAGTGCAGACGGGCTGCAAGAGTAGCTCATAGTGTATTGACGATGATATATAGGTATTTTTCTAGCAGGGATAAGGAGGTGATTATTCCCTTGTATAAGGCAATGGTCAGGCCACACCTAGAGTACTGTATACAGGCCTGGAGGCCTCATTTCAAGAAGGATGTAGAGCTGCTGGAACGAGTACAGAGAAGGGCAACAAGATTAGTGAATGGAACAAAGGGGTGCTCTTACGACAAAAGGCTTAAGTTTTGCAAATTACAGTGTCTGGAGACTAGATATTAGCGGGGTGATCTGATAGAGGTGCATAAAGCCTTGAATTGTTTGAGCATGCTCACTGCTGATGGGATTTTTCTTCTTGCTCAGAATAATCACCTGAGAGGGCATAAATTCAAATTGAGGAAAGACAGATGAAGGATAGACATGCGGAAATTTACCTTTATCCAGCGGGTGGTTGGTTGGTGGAACAGACTTCCATCCCTTGTCTTGGAAGTTAGCATTAGCATTAGTAGAGGCATTTGATGCAAGAAAGCAAGCTTATGCAGCATCAGCCAAAAAAAAAAAAAAAAACCCACTTCCACTTCACCCCTCTGTTCGTTCAAAATACCTGTCCAGCTGAGCCTTAAACTTATTTAGGCTATCAACCTCCACCACAAGGGATGGAAGTCTGTTCCACCAACCAACCACCCGCTGGCTAAAGGCAAATTTCCGCACGTCTATCCTACATCTGTCTTTCCTCAATTTGAATTTATGCCCTCTCAGGTGATTTTTCTGAGCTAGAGGAAGAATCCCATCAGCATTGAGCATGCTTAAACCATTCAAGGCTTTATACACCTCTATCAGATCACCTCGCTGGTGCCTAGTCTCCAGACACTGTAATTTGCAAAACTTAAGCCTTTCTTCATAAGAGCACCCCTTTGTTCCATTCACTAATCTTGTTGCCCTTCTTTGTACTCGTTCCAGCAGCTCTACATCCTTCTTGAAATGAGGTCTCCAGACCTGTATACAGTACTCTAGTTGTGGCCTGACCATCGCCTTATACAATGGAATAATCACCTCCTTATCCCTGCTGGAAAAATTCCTGTATATCATTGACAATACTCCATGAGCTACTCTTGAAGCCCGTCTGCACTGCTCAGAGAACTTCATATCTGCCTGCACAACCACCCCCAAGTCCCTTTCATTCTCTACCACTGTCAGTGTAGTACCACAGAGTTGATACGTTGCTCTGGGGTTGCTGTTTCCCATATGTAGTACTTTATATTTGTCAATGTTAAACTTCATTTGCCACCTCTCAGCCCATCTGCTCAACCTTTCCAGATCCTGTTGCAGCAGCATAGTGTCAGTAGTGTCCCTGACAACCCTGCCAACCTTTGTATCGTCTGCAAACTTGGACATTAAGCCCGATGTACCATCATCAATATCATTTATAAATACAGAAAACAATAATGGACCCAACACTGAGCCCTGAGGGACTCCACTAATAACATCAGTCCACGATGAGCAGTGTCCATTGATTACCACTCTCTGTCTTCTCCCCCTCAACCACCCCTTTATCCATAGCAGCAATTTGCCTCCAATGTCACACTGCTCCAATTTGTGTAGCAGTCTTCCATGTGCAACAGTATCAAAAGCTTTTCTAAGATCCAAGTACATAATATCAAAGTTATTCCCTGCATCCAGTTCTTTTGTGACTGCATCATAGTATCCAATCAAGTTGGTCAGGCAAGACTTCCCCTTAACAAAACCATGCTGTGTCTGAGCTATAACTGAAGTCTTGTCTAAATGATCCTGCAGTGCTTCTTTAACCAGTGCCTCCATTAATTTTTCTGGAACAGAAGTTAAGCTCACAGGTCTATAATTACTTGTGTCAGCCTTTGATCCTCCTTTGTGAATTGGGGTCACATTTGCACATTTCCAGTCTATGGGTACCTCCCCTGAGTCCAAGGAAGCTCTCATAATTATGGCTAAGGGTTTGCTTACTTCCTTTGCTGCCTCCTTTAATATAACTGGATAGATCCCATCCACCCCGGGTGCCTTTCTTGTGTTTATCTTCAACAGTTTCTCCTCCACTTTACTCCCAGTTATTTCAAGATTCTGTAGCTTACTACTAGAGTTGAATACACCTCTGGCATTCCCCTCGCTGAATAACTCCTCATGTGTGAATGTCGATGCAAAATATTCATTTAGTTTGTTAGCTACCTGAGCAGGACCATCAACACTTGACCCATCAATATCAAGTGGACCAATCTGATTCCTCCCCTTCCTTCTAGAGAGGCGCCTCTGTAGCCAGGTGGGAAGGAGCAGCAGTGCGTAGCACACGCTTCTTGATTAGACCGGGGTTCGAGCCCGTCACCACCAAATACGGAGGATGCGGAAAGGTCAGGAATGACCACCGCATATTCACCGAGCAATATGGCCTTAGTTGCTAATGCTCCTAAAAACCAAATAACAAACTAACAAACAATCCTTCTAGAGAACTCTTTGCTGTTTTTCTTGGCATCCCTCGCCAAGGATTTCTCGTAATCTGCCTTCGCCTGCCTAACCTCCTTTGTAACTTGGTTGCATATCAACTTGTATCTATCATAGGCTTCTGTGTCATGTGTTAATTTGTATGTATCCCATGCATTTTTCTTCTCTGCCATATGCCTCATTAGTTCATCTGACATCCATTTTGGCCTAAACCTTGAACAATATTTCTTAGTTGGTATGTAAAGCCTAGTAGCTTCCAAGATAAGTTCTTTGAATGCTTCCCATTTTGAATTTGCTGTTGGTAACATCATCAGTTGGTCCCACTGTATAGAATTTAAATACTGTCTCAGTCCATCGTAGTCGCCTTTACGGAAGCAATAACCCTTCCCTTTACCCCTAATGGTAGTTGCCTCTTTGAGTAAATCCCACTTCAGCACACTGTGATCACTGCCACCTAGTGGTTCATTTATCTGCAGATTCTTAATGCATGAAGAATCACTGCTGATAATCAAATCAAGAGTATTACTCCCTCTAGTTGCCTCCCGAACATGCTGATGTAGAAAACAATCATCCAATAAATCCACAAAAGCCCTGCTAGTGTGTGAGTAACCAGCCCCCAAATTCCAGTCAATATCTGGGAAATTAAAATCTCCCATTATAAGACACTCTGATTTACTGGCCCACTATTTCCCTATACAGTTCCTTATTATACTCATCAGAGTCATTAGGCCTATAGCACACTCCTACTCTCAATTTTGATCTCCCAATGTTTATGTCACACCAAACTGACTCCACACTGCACTGTCCAGCGATGTCGACTGGCTTCACTTCCTTGGTTTTTATGTGTTTCTTAACTAATAACATAACCCCTCCTCCCTTCCTATCCTGTCTATCCTTTCTGTAGACGTTGTACTCCCCAAATTGCAGTTCTGCATCCCTTATATCTGTGTGACACCACGTCTCTGATATCCCAACAATATCTGCCTTCGATGTTTTGAGCAATACCTCAAATTCATCAAATTTATTTACTAAACTCCTAGCATTGGTGTACACGCAAGTATACCTGCACCTGTTTCTATTCTTAGCTACCCTAACACAACCCATGTGTTTACTTGTACCGCAATGGCTCCCAGCAGTCTCTGAAATACCATGCATCTTGTTTTTCAGGCCTCTGCTCATTCTAATAGAAGCAGTGCAAGAATCTCTTTCACCTCTGCCAGTGGCTACTGTCAATCTATTGGTCTTTGTCTCCCCCCAAGCTAGCAGTTTTCCGACCCACCTAACACTGCCTCGATAGCATCAGCAAATATTCTTGCACCCTTTCTATTTAAGTGTATCCCATCCCTGTAGAACAATCGCAATCTCTCCTGTTAACAAGTACAGTCCAGGCTGAAAAAAATTCTACCCCTTGAGCCTTGCACAATCTTTCCAGGGCCGAATTGATCGACAAGGCTCTCATCATATACTCCCCCCTATCGTGTCTGGGCAGAATTGCAGACACTTTCAAATTCAACCCTAATTCTCGGCTTTTGTTCAACAGTGACCTGTACTTGTTAAGTAATTCTGCCGGTCTCCTACTCTTAATATTATTAGTGCCAACGTGTACAACTATATCACCTTTTGTGCCCTTAAAAGATGATAGCCTAAATAAGTTTAAGGCTCAGCTGGACAGGTATTTCGAACGAACAGAGTAGTGAAGTGGTTTTTTTTTTTTTTTTTTGGCTGATGCTGCATAAGCTTGCTTTCTTGCATCAAATGCCTCTACTAATGCTAATGAATTTATTATTATTATTAGCCATATGGTACAAGGAATTCTAAGGCTTATGCTGCAACAGCCAAAAAAAAAAATTTTCTGAATTACCCCGAGAGAGAGAGAGGGAGTTTGTTTGTTATTTGGTTTTTAGTAGCATTAGCAACTAAGGCCATATTGCTCCGTGGCTATGCGGTGGTCATTCCCTGACCTTTCCGCATCTTCCGTATTTGGTGGTCACGGGCTCGAACTCCAGTGTAATCAAGAAGCGTGTGCTACGCACTGCTGCTCCTGCCCACCTGGCTACGGAGACACCTAGAGAGAGAGAGAGAGAAGGGAATCACCAAGAAAAAGGATGATGATGATATCCAGCTCGGGACCCTGGGTGTGCCAAGCCCATACTCACCAGATGTGAGCCTCTGGGTGTTTTTTTTTGACAGAATGATGTAGAGAAATTTTAAGCCAGAGAAGATCGAAAAGAGGAGATTCCAAATTACCAAGTCTGACAGGGAACATCGGAACGGACATATGCACAAGTACCACCTTTGAGGCGAAAGGAATCATGCAGCAAATAATTTGGGCAACTGAGATAAGCATTAGTTGAATCAACCGTTAACTGCAGTTCTGTCAGAAGAAGTACATGAGGTTTGGCAGACTGCAAGCAGAAATGAACATTGAGATTAGAATTGAGACCACGTATATTTGTGAAATGAACTAGGAAGTGTTTGGGAGGTTTAGATCTTTTCCTAGCTAAGCTTATTCTATTAGTTGGTCAATTCCTGGTGTATTCAATAGTAAGAAAAAGTAGGGGGCACATGCTGTATGAAGTAATGAAATTTTTGGATACGGTGTACACATGGTAAGAATATACCCAGATCTCTGACATAACGTGGCCTCGGCAATGCACCCCCCCCATTCACAGTACTCAGACTCCCTCCAGTCACTATCTGGCAGAGTAGAGGTAGCGAGATTATACGCTAGCTGATCCAGAAGCCTCCTAAAGAGTTACCAATAGGTTTGGTCCAGTGTACTAATTAGTGGCCGCCCTGCAAACACCGTTTTAGAGCTGTACCCTCGAAATGTAAGGAAGATTGGATCTACCACGATGTTCATTATAGCTTCAAAAGTCACCAGTCATTATGCGTGATGGAAGAGATGTGGAAGGGTTGACCAGAACTTAGCTCTGGAGACTAAATATGGGTTCCACCATTTCAAGCCTCCAATAAGCAAAGTGATGGTATTGCACCAGTTGATGAGAGTCATATACCACCTAGTATTGCCTGGTAACACAGAGGGGCGGCACTTCTCCATGTGGTGTGGGCGCCACACCTCGACCCCTGCTTACGTTGGTTCATACCTGGGTGGTCACTCAGTGTGCTTGTGCATGGAGGTTATACCAGGTATCTATTATATCTGTCATCCTTTCTTGGATGTAATGTTTTTAATTATGTCCCACAAAAAGTTTAGGACGTCTTAGAGGCCACTGAATAGGCACTTGCAAATGTGCTGATCCTCTCCCAATCCACCTATCCCCAAACATGTCATGCAAGCATTCCCTGATATTCTCTGACATTAGGCAGGGGCCCCATCCTACTGGAACTAGCAATCAACTAGAAGATTCAGCCTTGGGAGCTCTGTAACAAACCAATCCTCAACATGACCAGATATTAATTTTGTTTGAGAGAATCATCCAAGAACTAGTACCCTATCAAATTGTCACTAAACCCTGATTATCATATGAAGCTGATCATGCTCTTAATTCTTTGCAATAATATAGGTTCTCTTTACCCCAAAAATAAACATTAAACATTCCTGTTAGAGGCACTTCAATAGACTGCACACTCAGAGGTGAATAATAACACATTGCTGGAGCATTTGTAAAACTTTAAACAACTTTGCAAATGCTTCACTTCTTTTTTTGCATGCCATCATTACCATTTAGATCTTGACGAACACCAGTTTTCATATGCGTAACATGTATATATTATGTGTTATTCATATTATGTATAATATGCATTATATTATACATATATTATGTGTTAGCATTTTGGTTTGTGGACTTCCGAGTTCAGAAGATCCGTTTCTGCACAGTGGTTTTGGGTGATTGCAGCATTGCTGCACATTGTTCCTACCATGTCAATCATCATCTAGTCCTTTCTTTTTTTATCCAAAATTGATCTTTTTGTGAACTACTTATATTCCCACCACAGCACTGTCTTTCTTTGTTAAACCTTGCAGTAAAATCTCTTTTCATATCCTTCATAGTATAATTTTGTATTCTTTCATATGCTTCATAGTTTTTCTACTGTATGAGTTCGAGAAATCTGTAGATGTTTGCAAACCCATAAACTGACAGGCCACTTTATAAGAACTTGTGTCAGCCATTTGAAATGAAAGAAAATGCCTTAGAGTTCTAAATATGCTACTTTGTTGAATACGTGGGAAAGCAGTAAGACTGGCAGACCATCTGTACGATGCTGAATAAAATATTCCACCTTCGTTGGTTACCATTTCTTACGTCGGACTGTCAGTTCGCTAAATGCATATATAATTATCAGAAGTAGGGAAACAGGAGTATAATTTATGAGATCACATGATTCTACATTACTTGATCAGAAAATAAAATTTTTCTTATCATTAAAATTAATTAATATACAGCATTTCGTTACTCAAACTGTATGTCACAAGCATGTAGCCCTGTTTCAATATACAACCCTCTGTTGATATACGTTCCACAATTTAGAACTTACAGAAACCATTGATGAAAATAATAAAATAATCCACATGGCAATAAATTCAACCTATACTAGCGTTAAATACTTGATATGAGGAGCTTACCATTTTTTTTTTTTTTTTTTGTTTTGTTTTTTTTCCCCGTTATAAATGTTTCACTAAATTACATTTCGATTTAGTCTTCCTGTTACCTTTCATTTCCGCTAAACATGGAACTTCTGACAGAAGGTACTTCGGTTTTCCTTCACGGGAAACCTCAAAAGAAACATTACTTGGTGACTTTCTCTAGTAGAGTCAAAGAATTAAAATAATTTAACATGCCTTCGTATTTTATTATAAGAAATGGCTTGTAAGACAAAAAGGGTGACATAAAATAACTATGAACCACAACACGACACAGATGGTCAAAACTAAAACCTAGTAACCTGCCATCTGCTTCGAAGTCAATTCCGAAAAAAAAAAAAAAAAAAACCCAGTTGCATCGCGTTCTAAAACATTCAAAAGGTTGAAGCATTCTTCGAACTTCTTTTTGTTATCACATTTATTGTAGAATTTTAGATGCATCATTCCCTTAGGCCATGCTGCGCCGTGTATATATATATATATATATATATATATATATATATATATATATATATATATATTGTGTGTAAATTTGTATTTTCTGGCGATTTGCGTATTTTACTAAATGAAATAGTAGTAGCAGTAATAGAGGAATGTGATGCGAGAAAGCAAGCGTATGAGCTTATATAATAGTGTCAGCCAAAAAAAAAAAAAAAAAACTATTCATACAACTTTCCCTCTAAAAGTTGTCCAGTTCCTCCTTAAATTAATTTCAGCTAACAACCTCCACAACAACAGATGGATGTTTTCTCCAGCAATTAACCACCCGCTGGCTAAAGGAAAATTTCCGCAAATCTATTCTACAACTATGTTTCATCAATTTGAATTTATGCCCCCTTGTTTTTTCGGAATCTGAGAAAGCGGAAGAATCCCATAAGAATTCAGAGTAAACAACTCTTTCAATGCTTTGTATTCCTCAACCATATCACCTCGCAGGTGCCTAGTCTCCAGCCGCTGCAATTTGCAGAACTTAAGTCTTTCTTCGTAAGACAACCCCTTCTTCCCTTAACCAATCACGTTGCCCTTCTCTATACACGCTAAAGCAACTATACATCCTTCCTAAAATGAGGCGTCCAGACCTGTCCACAGTACTCAAGGCGTGCTCTGACCATTGCCTTAAACAAAGAGAAAATCACATTCTTTCTCTGTTAGTAAAATTATTATTACTAGCCATATGGTGCAAGGAAGCCTGAGGCTTATACAGCATTAAAAAAAAAAAAAAAAAAAAAAAAAATTTCTGAATTACCCGGGGGGAGAGAGAGAGAGAGAGTCAGAAGTAGAAGAGAATCACCAATAAAAAGAAGAATGATGATATCCAGCTCAGGAACCTAGGTGTGCCAAGTCCATACTCACCAAATGTGAGCCCCTGCAATTCCGATGTATCATTGGCAATACGCCATGACCTGCTCTGGCAGCCTGCTTGCATTGCCCAGAACAAACTTCATATCTGAAGCTTTGACCATTGATTATCACTCTCTGTCTTCTCCCACTCAGCCATCCTTTTATCCATTGTAGCCACTTAACCTTAATACCATACTGCCCCAATTTGTACAGTAATCTTCCATGCAAAGAGTGTGAAAAGATTTTCTGAATTCCAAGTATATAATACCAAAATTACTTTTTGCATCTAGTTCCTTTGTAACCAAATCATTAGCATCAGTAGAGGCATATGATGCAAGAAAGCAAGCTTATGCGGCATCAGCCAAAAAAAAAAAAAAAAAAAAAAAAAACACGCTCCCATTTCACCCCTCTGTTTTAGTCGCTTATGCTCCTAAAACCCTATTACAACAACAGCTGATGCGCCTCAAATCCTAAAACAACATCTTCGCCTGAATCACATTAACTTTTTTTTTTTTTTTTATGTGAACCCCAAACACGAAAGGTATTAGAACCTATAGTACTTAGTACTGTGCTTGGGTTGGAGGTTGAGAAGACGAAAGAAGATATTTATTGACATTGGACTTGAACTTCTGTAGATTGTAATTTTCAGGAAATACGTATGAAGGAAGGTTGTTCCAGAAAACTGCAGTTGAATGAATAAATGAGGAAGATGAAAAGTTGGTTCTGTGGGTTTGAAGTTGGACAATAAATGGATGTTGGCTGGTGGCGGCACGTGGTCGGACTGTTTTGAAAGAGAGAGAGGGAATTATAGAAGCCAATTCAGAAGAACAGTGCCCATGGAAGTATCTGTAGAACAGGCATGCAGCAGAAACAGTGCGTCTATGAGAAAGCGAGTGGAGAGAGTCTGTTAGAGATGAATCATTAATCAACCTAACTGCCCTCTTCTGAACGGAATCAACAAGCCTGAGAGAGGCTTTGGGGGCACCACCCCAGATGTGGGAACAATACTCCATGGCAGGGCGGATCTGCGATTTATACAGAGTGAGCAGCTGTTTGGAAGAAAAGTAACGCCGAGAGCGAAAGAGAAAACCAAGTTTTTTAGATGCAGAGGAAGCAATATTTGTAATGTGCTTGTGCCAAGAGAGATTAGAAGTCAGGGTAATCCCCAAAAGAGTTATATCATTTTGCCTAGAAATCGGAGTGTCACTAAACATAAGCATAGGAGCAGAAGAATCCTTTTTGCGAGATATAAGACAAGACTGAGTTTTAGAAGGGTTGGAATCAACTAAGTTGTCTTTGCCTGCTGGAGAATTACCTGAAGATCCGCATTTAAGGAATTGGTAGCAGATTTTCGAGAAGTTGATGCTGATTGAGCAGGACAAGGTTTCTCAAAATGGAAAGTTGAATGCAATGTGCTATTATCGGCAAAACATTGGATAGGATTTCCAGTCAATGGAAGAAGGTCATTGATATACAAGAGGAAAAGAGTAGGGGAAAGAACTGAACCTTGGGGGACACCGGTATTAGTGGAGCAGTTAGAAGACACAGAGCCATCTACCATCACCCTCAGTGAGCGATCAGAGAGAAAACTGGATAACCAATTACTAAAAACAGTTGGCAAACCATAAGATGGATGCTTGTCCAGCTCAGCCTTAAATTTATTTAGGCTATCAACTTCCAGAACAAAGGATTTAAGTCTGTTCCACCAACCAGCCACTCGCTGGCTAAAGGCAAACTTCACACATCTATCCTACATCTGTCTTTCCTCAATTTGAATTTATGCCCTCTCAAATTCTGAGCAAAAGGAAGAATTCCATCAGCATTGAGCATGCTCAAACCTTTCAAGGCTTTATACACCTCAATCATTGTATCCATTCAAATTTGTCAGAGAAGATTTTCCCTTAACAAACCCATGCTATGTCTCAATTATTGCTGTAGTCTTGTCTAGGTGATCCTGCAAGGCATCTTTAACCAGTGACTCCATTATTTTTACCTGAAAGAGAAAAAAAAATTACTATATTAGGGTTTCCCGTAAATGATTACATTAACCCGTATTCGTGTCTGTAAATTGCGTGTGTTCTCTGGTCGATTTGTCTGTTTTGCTCGACGAAAAAACTTCAGTTTCTGAGGGAAAAAACCTTGCTATCAACGCCTGAGACCGACTAACTCAGCCACGGAATGAAAAAAGCCCACTAAAGTTCTTCGCGTCATCGACGGGATTCGAACCCGGGCCTTTTCCACACGGGGTGGGGAGGACGGTGACGATACCACTGTGCTACCCACGCAGACAACTGGAAGAGAAGTTAAACTTACTGATCTGTAATTACTCATATCACCCTTAGATCTCCTTTGGTGAATTTTGTGAATCTCCAGTCGGTGGGGGCTTCCGCTGAGTCCAGGGGTGCTCTCATAATTATGGCTGAGGGTTTTCTTAGTTCTTTTGCCGCCTCCTTTAATATAAATGGATAAATTCCACCCACCTTACGTGCCATGCTTAAGTTTAACTTCAGAAATGTTCCTCCACTTTGCTTTCAATTTTTACAAAATCATTAAACACACCGTTTAGAGTTTGATAAACTTCCAGCATTTCCTTCCCTTAATTCCTGCTCATGTGTGAATGTAGATGCCAAATACTAATTTAGTTTCTCAGCTATCTGCGCAGGATCATAAAGAGTCGAACCATCGATTTCAAGTAGACCAATCTGATTCATTCCCTTCCTTTTGGAGTTTATATAAGAGAAGAAGTCCTTGCTGTTTTTTTAGAATCCTTTGCCAAAGATTTCTCGTAATCTTCCTTCGCTTATTTAATATCCTTTGTAACTTGATTAAAGAGTAGCTTACTGAATTATGACCACCCTTACGAAAACTGAATGCCACCCATTGAACGTCATGTACGACAGTGCGCAGTTAGTCGATCTACGTAGCACATATAGGGTGTCAGTGGTTCAGTAGGTAGTAAAATTCCGAAATTTTGAAAGGTTAAAAGGAAGGATTTATCGGACTACCAATCTATTATAATTAGTCCATCCGAATAATTAAATACTTCTGCCGTGCTGTGTGTCTTATGACTGTTAATTGCGTGTGATCTATGAGCGATTTTCCTGTTTTGCTGGACTAAAATCTCCAGTTTCTGGGGAAAAACCTTGCCATCTACGCTGAAACCGAATACCTCAGCCAAGGAGTGAAAAAAGCCCATTAAAGAGTTCCTCACGTCATCTACGGGATTCTAACCCGGGCCTTTTCCGCCAGGTGAAGAGAGGACGGTGACGATACCACTGTACTATCCGCGCAGACGATTTATTGGCTAAAGTGTAAAGTGTAAAGTGTTCATTGTCTAACAGCCCAAGGGGTTTCCCCCATCTCCGTGTTGTGTACCCTGTTTGTGAAACACAGAACACTGTGAAGGCCAGAGATTTTAAAAAGTGTAAAGTACATGTTTATGTTATGTAGTGTCATGCTGTGTTGTTCCTCTGACCTTTTACCGTTGAGCCCCTAGTGGGACCCCCCGTTGCCTACACTTAACCCCGAGGGGGAAGGTCAGGCATAGAGGGATCGCATTAGAAGTAATTACTTTGGCAGGCCCTCCCACCTAATTTCCTAAGATTTCAGTGGCAAGAGCCTAAAAAAAATAATAATAAAAGAAAAAAAAATAAAAAAATAAAAAATAAATAAATAAATTTAAAAAAAAAAATAAAATAAAATAAAAAATAAATAAATAAATAAATATATTAAAAAAATCAATAAACCCAAAATAAAAAAAATTAAAAAAATAATTAAAAAAAATAAAAATAAATAAAAATAATAATTATAATAAAATAAAAAATAAAATAGAATAAAATGCATATTTATTTAGAGTAGGGGTAAAGACTGAGGAAGGGGGGACAGACAGAAATATGGGGATGATAGGGAAGGCAACCCAAGAAAGGTCAGTGGGGACTGGCCCCACCAGGAGAAAAAAAGGGGGTAGCAGGGAGGGGGAGGAAACAAAAACCCGTCCCCTCCCTCTCCCTACCAGGGGAGGGGGTATTAAAGTGAACCAAGTTAGGGTTCATGGTTCGGAATGCTAGTTGGCCAAGAAAAGAAGTTGACATCTAATGGCATGCCAGTGGCGTTGTCAGTCTTTATCTAGGAGATTGTCTTATTGGTCACATCCATGAGAGACAAGTCCAGAAGTATAAGAACCTTTTGTCTTTCTTAGATTGTCTTCATTTGTGGGTTGTCTCTATTCAAAAGTAGTTATTTGGTAGTTATCTTTGGTGGGTGACATTTTGGAGAATGTATAGTAGTTAACACCAATGATGGTAATGCTGGTCAAGTTTAGCTGCCCGGTTCCAGTACCATCAGGGTACCTGGGTTCATTTAGTAGAGGGTTATCATGTTGCTGCAATTACTTGTCTTCTCCTCAAGAAAAGCTGCTGTGCTTAGTTGGTGAGAGCTTGATACTCTTCCTTAGTATCCAGTAAGTGGTTTTCTTTGCTTTTTGGTATATAAGTCAGCTTTGTGATAAGCTGGCAGCGGAGGTCATCGTAGAGGGGGCACTCGTGCATGAGGTGATCCCAGTCCTCAATTCCTCCACAGGCGCATGTTGGGTCCTCTTCTAGGCCAAAGGTTGTTAGTTTTGCCTTTATTGAACCATGGCCAGTAAGCAAATACGTGGCATACAGGCCTGGAGAAAACCATAATGGGGATTTTGGATAGATTCTGCTAACATCTGGGATGAATCTCCTGGTGCTTTCCCCCTTGGTTGAATTTGTCCAGCGGTCCTGCCACACCCACTGCATGTGTGCTTGAAGTCTCCTCTTCTCAAATTTTTGGTTGTTGGTAAGATACAGCTCGAATCCCAAGCAGGTCTTAGACACGCCCTTAGACAGATGATACAGCATTCCATTTCTCACCACCTCCAGGTCGAGGGGGAGGGCCCCCACCAGGACCTGGAGGGCGTGAGTACTCACAGTGCAGCAGGCACGAGAGATGGAGAGCAGGACCGTGCGCTGAGTGGAATCCAGGATTTGTCTGTTTACTGCAGTCGTAGCCTTGCCAAACCAAATTCCGGCTGCATACGTAATCACAGGGATGAAGATAGCCTTGTAATACAACGAGAGGGTTCGCTTGCTGAGACCCCAGTCCCGACGGGATATCCTAGCAACCATGGCAGTATAGTTTCTCACTTTGGTTCTGATGTATTTGAGATGAGCTTGGAAGGAGAGTTTTCTATCTAGTACTATGCCAAGATATTTCAGTTGCACTGACAACTTTATGGTCTTGTTTCCAATTTTAATCTGTGGTGGTCTTGTAATACAGAGAGTTCCTTTAAGAAGCAGAGAGTTTGTTTTTGATGGTGATATGGTCAAGCAGTGTGTTTTTGCCCAGTCCTGGAGGATTTGGAGTGCATGGTTTGCCAAGGTCTCAAGCTGGGTCCTGGAATTTGCAGTCACCATCAGGATGAGGTCATCAGCAAAGGCTTGTGAACGAACCTCCCCGAGGTCAAGGCATAGAAATTCGTCCATCACCATGTTCCATAAGGTCGGCCCCAGGACCGAGTCCTGGGGGCAGCCACGGTGTATCCGTCTTGTGAGTTTCTGATAAGGTGCATTTACTGTGATTACCCTATTTGAGGGGTAGCTTTTCATGATATTGAACAAATTGTCCGGTACATTTGCTTTCCTGAGTCTGCGGAGGATGCTCGGCCACCAAAGGGTGTCGAACGCTCCCGCGAAATCAATTGTAATCATCAGGAAGTATTTTCTGTCTGCTTGGCGGGCCTCAGTGAGCAGTGCCTGTAGAGCATCAACCGTGGAACGCCCTGGTCTGAAACCATATTGGTTTGGAGATATTAGGTTTGCTTGCTCATATTGGCTTTGGATCCGTACATGGAGGAGACGCTCTAGGAGCTTGCTGCATACGGACAATAGGGCTATGGGCCTGTACGGACTTGGTAGATGTGGTGGTTTTGTCGGATTTTTAACGATAAGTTTCATATTTGCAATTTTCCAGTCATCATGGAAGGTGCTAGTGTGTAGGCAGAGTTTGAATAGGTGCAGCAATAGCTCCGGGGAAATCTCCACAACCTTCTTCACAATCTCAGGCTCGAACAAGTCAGGCCCTGGACATTTTTTTCCCTTTGATAAGAGCTGCTGCGGCTAGGGGTTCTTCCTGTGTGAACTGCGGTTCAACTTGTCCAGTCCAATAGGTTTCATTTTCTCTGCAGCTCTCATGCTGCTCAGTTGTTGTTGGATTAATGTTTGGAGGAAAAACGTTGTTTAGGATGTTTGCGACTGAGTCCCTCCAGGTGGTGGTTAGGTTTCCCTGCGGGGTTTCTGTAGCGGTGTTCACTCCCCCCTGGGGAGTTTGTTTGTGGTGATTTTGTACACCCCCCCCCCCCAGGGGTCAGAATTTCCAGTGTAAGAGACAAGTTGCTCCCAGGATTGCTGCTTTGATTTCTTTATTCTTTCCGTATACACGTTTCTTGCTGTTCGATATACTTGTTTAAGTTCTTCGACCTCCACATCAGGCCAAGATCTTCTCGCCCTTTGGAACGCTTTTCGTTTGGCTTGTACCTCCTTTCTCATCCTTGGAAGCTCCTCATTCCACCAGGGCACCGCTCCCGGAGAAGGTTTTTTTCCTTTTAATTGTGGCATTGCAGACTTGTGTTAATAGGGTGGTAATCTCTTTTTGAAGAAGGTTTGGATTTTGAGTTTGCCTGAGTTTCTGCTGCTGTTTTCCCACCATTTCCAGCAGGGCACCCCTGAACGTGTCCCAGTTTGTTTTTTCTATTGCATATCTATGTTGCATTACTCTGGAAATTGGTTGTCTATTACAGTTTTTTTGTGATCCTGAATGTAATGGCTCGGTGGTCCGAGGTCGTCCAATCATCTTGGACCTTCCAGTCGGAGATATAGCTGGCTGTGTTTCTTGTAGCAAGAGAAATGTCAATGGTGGCTTCCCAAACGGTGCTGCTGAAAGTGGAGAGGTTGTTTGGCTGATTGAGGATTCCGAAAGGGGAGTTACCCAGGTAGTTCTCCAGTCTTTGGCCGTTTGTTGCTCCTCGACGGTCTGGTGTTGTGCTGTACCACGCGGGAGACCTGCAGTTTACATCTGCCCCAACCATAATTCTCCCTCCAGGAAGAGTATTTAGTACACTTTGAAGGTATCTTATAGCCCTGATAATATCTTCTCCTGGACGGCAGTATAGGGCAACGACGTAAAAGTTTCCAAGCGCTGTAATAATGTGGGCACATACCCAGGCTGTGCAAAGTTGTGTTATCTTTGTGGCTGTGATGTCAGGGTTTCTTACAGCTATTGCTGCCCAGGGGGGTTTCCTCTTCCACCTGGATGACTTTGTAGGTCAAGGGATAACCTCTGACCTGGTTCTTATGGGTGTACGGCTCTTGCAGGATAATTACATCCGTGTTGTCCTCTTCTGCCCGAATCCTGATTTGGCCGACCACAGTCCGGGCCCGCTGCGCGTTAATTTGCATTATTTTTACCTCTTCGAAGTTAAATTTTTTAAGGTGTCTCCCCATAATCGATCCGTTGTTGGTGCTGACCCTTGGCTTTTATATATGTTGGACATATTCTGTCTCTGATGGAATGTGCTGAGTCGATTTTGAAACTTTTACAGTTCACACAAATAGGATCTTTGGTTTTGTTAGGACAGCTGCTAAATTCGTGGCCTTTTTCAGCACAATGGCACTGTCTGAATCAAATGTGTGAGGTGTGGCCGAACCTACAACACCTGAAGCATTTAGGCACAGCCACATGTTCGCGAAAGCGGTGGCTGCCCCAGTTTATACCCTTGCTTGATTGATAAGGACCTTCCAGGCGATTGGGTTGATTTGAACAATCCAGTTTTTGCCTCCTCCTCCTTTGACTTTTTTTTTTTTTTTGAGTATTTAGGTGTGATTAAGGCATCTGCCTCTAAGTCTGGGAAGTACTCCTGCAAGTTCCTACAGTATAGTTCCTCAGTGAATTGCTGCGGGGTCAGGTTGTCACTGAGGTCAAAAATGATGATAGAGGGCCCCAACATTTTTGGCGCCTCTGCCTTTAGACCCATTGTTATTATTTTTGCATTGGTCATAATTTTGTTAGCTTCTTTTTTAGTTTCCGTTTCGATCACTATGCCTGTATTTCTAGTTTTTCTTATTGCTTTTATTTTCTTAGTTTTGAGATCATCTTTCAACTCTGTCATTCTTTTGGTCTTGATTTGTTCACTTGTATGTGATTCTTTGGAGTTAATGGGTCTGATAACGACCAGATTCTGCTGTTTTATCAGGGTTCTCTTTCTTATATGCTGGGGGTTTTGTTGACTGGTCTGTGGTGGATGCCCTTGGATGGAGGCACACAGTTTAGAGGTTGGAAGGTTCTTAAGTACAGCACCGGCATAAGAGGGCACTGTAGATGATTCAGGTTCTGTGGTTAGGCCCAGTTCCCGCTCGGGTGAAGCCTGCGGAATCTTAGCGCAGATGTCTAAGGCCTTTTCCAGTATTGTAGACCTTGTCTTGATTTCTTCGTTGACAGCTTTTAGCTTCTCATTCTCGATTAGAAGAGCTGTGATTTATCGGACTGTGATAAAAGATGGATTGTGGGTGTTCGATGAGCAGGTGCCTCGATTTCCTATACGGTTGAACTAGTTGGGTGTTCGAGAGCCGCTGTAGTTAAAAATGAACAAGGACTGGCGTCAAAATGGTCAAACAATGACCCGACGACAAAACTGCAAAGTTTAAAGAAAGGTTGGTGTTATAGGTGAGCGCCGGGTCCTACGACCTCTATGGCCTCTCTCCTAAACAAGGTTCATCGGCCTAAAAGGCACACCTGTGGCAAAGAGCAATAGGGGGCGCTCTAGTCGTGGAAGAGAACAGTCAGGTGGATTTTTGGATGCTGTATCAATATTTCGATAAATTTTCGGCATTTTTCGTTAATTAACATACTACATTGCGTTTTACAAAGAGATTAAATAAGTTTAGAAGCGTTCGTTAGCTTCTTATTTTGAATTTAAATAATGAGTTTTGAAAGTTACAACTCCTGGTGTCGTTGCCAATATTGTTGAAATAGCCGCCATATTGTAATCCATAAGAAATGGCGCAACATATATATCTCGAATTGATAACATAAGTATACCGTAAAATTAGATAAAGTAATGCGAAGCACTGTATTAGGAATCTGTTAGCTTAGTATGATATTATCAATTAATCAAAAATATTTATTAATATTATTAAATTCCATTGTTAATTAACCTATATTTAAACGGAAATCATGACCCAGACTAGAGCTTCGAAGAAAGATCACAGACTAGCGAGGGTGCTGTGATTTGGAGGAGAAACGAAGGGGGCGATTCTCCAACGCAATCACAATCTCCAAAAATGTGTGCGAAATGTTTTAAATTTTAAAATTATTATATTAGGATCTTCCGTAAATTATTAAAATGTGAAATGTTTGCTGAACTTTCTAAAATAGGACAAGCTCTAGCCAATGAGGATGTCTTCGTCTGTGCTAGACGCCTAGTGTCAAAAATTAGGCATGAATTCAGCATTCTGATTGGCGTCTATAAGATGGCCATCAGAGGGCCTCTTATAGATGCCCTCTTGATGTGTATGGTAAATGCCCTTGTAGAAATTAATATGAGGGGCCACCAAGCTCTCAGCTGCCCAGCTCAACAACGAAGCTCACTCTTCTGCATCAGGCAAAACAGAGGCAATCTCCAAGGCTCTGAAAGAAATAGTTACTGTTAGTGACTCTACTGTCAAGGAGACGGGTAATATACTATGGAAGAGGGATAGGTGGAACAGGAACAGGGTATGTCTGTCAGGGGCAAAGGTTGATGGCGATGCAGACCAGATATCATCTCTTAAGGGCAAAAAAGGTGATATTGTTGTACCGGTTGCAAATAATGACATTAAGGGTAAGAGATCTGCAGATTTACTCGTCAAGTACAAGTCAATATTGAAAAAAAGTTGCGAGTAAGGGTTGAATGTGAAAGACAATGCAATTCTGCTCATATACGATAGGAGGGAGTATATGATGAGAGCCTTGTCGATCAATTCGGCCCTAGCGAGATTATGTAAGGCTCAAGGGGTAGAATATTTTTCACCCTGCTCTGTGCTTATTGACAGGAGAGACTGCTTCTATCGGGATAGGGTACACTTGCACATTTGCACATCTCCAGTCCATGGGTACCTCCCCTGAGTCCAAGGAAGCTGTCATAATTACGGCTAAGTGTTTGCTTACTTCCTTTGCTGCCTCCTTTAATATAACTGGACAGATCCCATCCACCCCAGGTGCCTTTCTTGTGTTTATCTTCAACAATTTCTCCTCCACTTTACTCTCAGTTATTACAAGATTCTCTAGCTTACTGCCAGAGTTGAATACACCTCTGGCATTCCCCTCGCTGAATAACTCCTCATGTGTGAATGTCGATGCAAAAAATTCATTTAATTTGTTTGCTACCTGAGCAGGATCATCAACAGTTGACCCATGGATATCAAGTGGACCAATCTGATTCATCCCCTTCCTTCTAGAGTTTACATAAGTAAAGAACTCTTTGCTGTTTTTCTTTGCATCCCTTGCCAAAGATTTCTCGTAATCTGCCTTCGCTTTTAAACCAAATATCACCCTACTTTTCAACCAATCAAAAACAGATGCATACAAACATGCGCACAGGTATAAACTTCCAAAGCTTTTTAAATCTGTAAATTTTTGAACTTTAGAAATGTTCAATCGTGATTAAAAACCTTTGCATGGTGTAATATGCCTAATGATGTCATAATACGTTTTGGTAATTCTTGGAATTCAAAGAGCAGGTTTTGTTTCCCCATGCATGTTTTAACAAGTCTTATGATCTCATAGTCCTTTGGGTTAATTCTTGGAATTCAAAGAAGTTTTGTTCCCCATGCAGGGTATAACAGGTCTTATGACATCATAGTCCTTTGGGGTAATTCTTGGAACACAACTCCTAATTAAATAGTTTATTTTTTACATTATTTTAATTTGTTTTGTAGCCAATAAAAAATAATTGCACGTTTATATGAGCGCATTTGTATAAACAAAGGGCCGTTTCAAGCTGAATTTCCTTTCATTGTAAATTAATTACAGATGCATTGGTATATTTCGACAAAATGTGTTTCTTTTCTTCTCCCTTCACATAAATTATATTACACTTTGTAGTGACCATATCCAACCACATCCTTAAATCTTTATGTTGAATGAAATTCCATGGTAATTGGTGACTGTTATTAAAAATCCAAATATTTTGTCTCTTAATTGCGTTTGGTAATTTATTCCACCCACATGGTGGGTACATTACATTGCTAAATAAATTTTCACCGTCAAAAAATGCAACTTCTTTTAAAACATAATTTCCATGAGAATTTAGAAACATTTGAAAGTCGATCACAGCTGATTTTTGACCAATTTCCTGAAACTGTGTGTGGTCAGTTGACGTTGAGGTGGTCCCATATTTCAACATAAAACCGCCCATGTCGATAATCATAAGATTTTTTGAAACATCACTGACAAAACGTTCAATTACCTTAAAAGAAAGAGACGGGTTATTAATAACACTTGTAGATTTTTTTCAGTAATTTACAGCATTCTCTCAGATATGCCAGACAAGCTGTACTTGCTACCTGGGAGTCTAAAACGGTGATGGAACTGATATTTGGGTGACACTCAAGTCAAGTGGACCCAATTTCGGCGATCCTCTGCTTGCACCTTCACGATGGTGGGACTGTTAGTAATCCTGGGTATAACCTCCATGCACAAGTTCATGGTGGGTGACCACCCAGGTCTGAATCAACGTAAGCAGGGGTTGAGTTGTGGCGCCCACACCACATGGAGGAACACCGAACCTCTATGTTACCAGGCAGTACTAGGTGGTAGATGACTCTTACCAACAGGTGAAATACCACCGCTTTGCTTATTGGAGGCTTGAAGTGGTGGAATCCATGTTCAGTCTCTAGAGCTAAGTTCCGGTCAACCCTCCCCTATATCTTCCATCATGCAGTATGATTGATGACTTTTGAGGTTATGATGAACATCGTGGCGAAATCCAATATTCCTTACATTTCGAGGTTAAGCTCTAAAACGGTGTTCTCAGGCCGGCCGCTAGTTAGTACACTGGACCGAAGCTATTGGTAACTCTCTAGGAGGTTTCCGGATCAGCTAGTGTATAATCTTGCTACCTCTACTCTGCCAGATAGTGACTGGAGGGAGTCCGAATAGTGTGTTTGCGGGGAGTATTGTCGAGGTCACGTTATGTCAAGGATCTGGGTATATTCTTACCACATGTACACCATATCCAAAAATTTCATTACTTCATACAGCATGTCCCACCCACTTTTCCTTACTATTGAATACACCATGAATTGTCAAACTAATAGAGAAAGCTTATATGCGAAAAGATTTAAACCTTCCAAGCTCAAAACCTTCCAATTCATTTCACAAATATACGTGGTCTCAATTCTAATCGCAACGATGTCCATTTCCACTTGCAGTCTGTCAAACCCCATGTACTTTTTCTGACAGAATCTCAGTTATCGGCTGATTCAACTACTGCTCATCTCAGATGCCCAAATTATTTGCTATATGTTTCCTTTCGCCTCAAAGGTGGTGCTTGTGCATATGTCCGTTCTGATATTCCCTCTCAGAGACTTGGCAATTTTGAATCTCCTCTCTTTGATATTCTCTGGCTTAAAACCTCTCTACCTCATTGCGTCAAATTCATCTGTTGTGTCTACCGTTCTCCCAACTCCACTAATCACTTGGAGCTCTTTGATTTCCTCTCTTTGCTACTTGACTTTCTGCAGTCCAACTTTCCTAACAGTGAGGTAATTTTCCTTGGTGATTTTAATGTTCCCAACTCCAGCTGGCTTCCGTTTTCTAGTCACAGCGACCCAGCAGGTCGAAATGCTGAGGTTTTTGCAATTACTAATGATCTAGCACAGATTGTTCATTGACCTACAAGAATACCGGACAATCCTAATCATACAGCCAATACGCTTGATCTTTTTCTCACAAACAACCCTTCTAAGTACACGGTCGAAGTGAGAGGTCCTTTAGGAACTTCAGATCACAACTTGGTGATTGTCTCTTCTCCAATGGAACCTTTATCTCATGGCTATTCCCAACCTCGTGTTGTTTGGCATTACAAGAATGCAAAATGGGATGACCTGCGAGACTTCTTTTCTTCTTTTCCTTGTTCGGATTTCATTCATTCATTTATTAATTACACACAATATAGTCTCAACATTATGTACATAAAAGTATATACATGATTTATATACAAGATATATTTACATATAATTATATGCTCTGACAAACATTAAACTCTCATGTGTGTGTGCAAGTGTGTTCTTATTCAGGGTAGCTCCCAGGCATAAGCCCAAATCTACCTTGAGAACTTGGGAATATATAGTCTTTACAAAGAAGTCCTTAAAAGTATGTTAAATTACTTGAATCTGATTTTACTGTAGCGCTATTCGCACTTGAAATCCCGTACCCACTGAGTAGTGCAATACCAGTGAGTGCCAGCAATCCCGCGCCCCGGGTTGGCCATACCAGGGAGCCAGCAGGGAAAAAAAAAAATAATAAAAAAAAAAAATATATATATATATATATATAATAAAACAACAATAATATTCAATAGTCTGGATGGCACAACTATAAACTTCAAAAATCACAGTTTCAATTGAATATTTCCTCAGCTGCTGTTTCACATGCACTGGAACTTCCAAAACCAATAACGGTACTATCCAGCAATCTCCAACTGTACGCCATGGATAATAGACGCTTTAGACCACCAGACCCGACGCAATGAATCTGATCCAGCACGGCAGAATCCAGAATGGAGTATTCATGATTGCAGCACAAAAGACAACCAACCAGAGCACCAGACCCAACACCATGAATCAGGTCCAGCACCCCAGCCGCCAGCCAGATGCAGAAACCAATAGTGAAACTCCATGAAGACAATTAAGACACTAGGTTTGCCTCTGAAGAAAGGCTCTGAGAACAGTTCTTCTTGCAAAAACAGCAGCTGAAAACTCCTGAAATAAATTAAAACAGTCACGATTTGCAATAAGCAAATGCACTGTATCAAATGATAAGTCAGGAATATGCGCCATCAAAATCCGCCTTTGGTCTTTATACTCCCGACATAAAAAAATTACATGCATCCAAGTCTCCTGCTCGCCACATGTACAGAAAGGATCTGTCTCCAACCCTCTCTCATATAATTTGGCCCTAAGTGAGCCGTGTCCTGTTAACAAATAAGAAGTGTACATAGAAGGCGTAAACCAAGATGCCACGGTTTTTGCCAATGCATAGTTCACCTGGGGAATATATTTCCTCGTCACAGCTCCAACATCACCACTTTCCCATCTGGTCTGCCATAAATCCATTAATTTGTTCCATATTCGTTGTTTTTCTTCTTTAATATTATTCTCCAAATCAATTGTAATATCCAAAAACGTTACTGATGTACCCTTTTTCAATTTGTACAAAAACCCTCTGTAGACAATAAATAAATCCAATGGCATGGTACCAGCAATTACCTGTAGGGCGTTTGTAGACGCTGTTCTAGGTACTTTCAATAAAGTTAATAACATAGAGCGCTGAAGCGATAAAAGTTTCGATCGAATCCTAGTTTTAGTTACCACAGAAAACCAAACAACAGCCGCATATGCCACTATCTGGAGAAAAATAGTCTTATAATACAATGACAACACTCTCTTATTCAATCCCCACTCCTTACGAGAAATCCTAGCAATGGAGCCTGTTAAGTGTCTTACTTTTACATTTAGGTGTGAAACATGTGGGAAAAAGGAAAGTTTGTCATCTATGATTAATCCCAAATACTTAGTTTTAGCAACATAAGGAATTTGATCACCACCTAAAAGAACTCTTGAAGAGAAGGCCTGCCGTAATCAAATTGTTTCTTAAAAACCATAAAACAGGTCTTACTTGCAGAGATCTTCAATTTGTTCAAATTGGCCCACTCCATTAAATCATCTAAAACTGACTGTATTTTTCTTTCCAATATAAGTCTGGAGCGCCCAGAAACTCCAATCACAAGGTCTTACTGTTTCAAAACTTCTGATTTCAACGTTTGCTCAGATCGTGTCAGTGAATTATTCTTGCAGGTATGGAATCCATTATCCCAAACGCCACTCTAAAATCTCGTCCTTTATCTAAACCTTGGTTTTCCAATAAATGTGCTAAGGCTGTCCAAGAGAAGAATGTTGCATATCGTAATTGGCTTGTTTCTATTTCTTCAGTTTCATTTTCTGCCTACAACAAAGCTCGCAACAGTTGTAAAGCAGTTATTAATCAGTCCAAACTAGAGTCTGAACAGGCTAAGAGTAGGAAACTTGCTTCTTGCCCTAATGGTAGCCGAGCATTCTGGTCTCTTGCCAAAGCTATTGGCCGCAACTTTTGCCCATCTCTGCTCCCACCGCTGTCCAAACCAGATGGTTCTGTTGTCACTTCAGCCAAGGATAAAGCTGACCAGCTAGCATCCCATTTTTCTTCCAGCTCATGTATTAATGATCTTGGTAAAACACCTCCCACCATTCCCAACACACTCCATTCAATGCCTCCTGTGGTCTTCCGTCAAAAGGATATCAGAAGGATTTTGGTGAATCTTGATGCTAAGAAAGCTCCAGGTCCTGATGGTATTTCTCGACTTGTTCTCAAAACCTGTGCTCCTGAACTTACTCCTATTCTTTGCCGTCTTTTTTCACTGTCTTATTCCAAAGGTGTTTTTCCTTCTGCTTGGAAATTTGCTCATATCTAGCCAGTTCCATAAAAAGGTTGACAAATCCCTCCCATCTAATTATTGTCCTATTGAATTACTTCTACTCTTTCTAACGTAATGGAGAAATCAATTAACCACCAACTCCTAAACTACCTAGAAACCTTCCGTCTGATCAACGATCGCCAGTATGGATTTCGTCAGTGTCGAACCACTGGTGATATTCTGGTTTATGTTACCCATTTATGGACTAATTCAATGGAAAGTTTCGGTGAAACACAAGTAATTGCTCTTGACATCTCAAAGGCTTTTGATCGTGTTTGGCATAAAGGTCTTCTAAACAAGCTTCCATCTTATGGTTTGCCAACTGTTTTTAGTAATTGGTTATCCAGTTTTCTCTCTGATCTCTCACTGAGGGTGATGGTAGATGGTTCTCTGTCTTCTAACTTCTCCGCTAATGCCGGTGTCCCCCAAGGTTCAGTTCTTTCTCCCACTCTTTTCCTCTGTATATTAATGACCTTTTTCCATTTACTGGAAATCCTATCCATAGTTTTTCCGATGATAGCACATTGCATTCCACTTTCCATTTTGAGAAACCTTGTCCTGCTCAATCAGCTTCAACTTCTCGAAAATCTGCTACCAATTCTTTAAATGCCGATCTTCATGTAATTCTCCAGTGGGGCAAAGACAACTTAGTTGATTTCAACCTTTCTAAAACTCAGTCTTGTCTTATTAGTCCAAAAAGGATTCTTCTGCTCCTATGCTGATCTTTAATGACACTCCGATTTCTAGGCAAAATGATATATCTCTTTTTGGGGATTACCCTGACTTCTAATCTCTCTTGGCACAAGCACATTACAAATATTGCTTCCTCTGCATCTAGAAAACTTGGTTTTCTCTTTCGCTCTCGGCGTTACTTTTCTTCCAAATAGCTGCTCACTCTGTATAAATCGCAAATCCGCCCTGCCATGGAATATTGTTCCCACAACTGGGGTGGTGTCCCCAAAACCTCTCTCAGGCTTCTTGATTCCATTCAGAAGAGGGCAGTTAGGTTAATTAATGATTCATCTCTAACAGAATCTGTCCACTCGCTTTCTCATAGACGCACTGTTTCTGCTGCATGCCTCTTCTACAGATACTTCCATGGGTACTGTTCTTCTGAATTGGCTTCTATAATTCCCGCTCTCTCTTTCAAAACAGTCCGAACACGTGCCGCCACCAGCCAACATCCATTTACTGTCCAACTTCAAACCCACAGAACCAACTTTTCATCTTCCTCATTTATTCATTCAACTGCCGTTTTCTGGAACAACCTTCCTTCATACATATTTCCTGAAAATTACAATCTACAGAAGTTCAAGTTCAATATCAAAATTATCTTCTTTCGTCTTCTCAACCTCCAACCCAAGCACGATACTAAGTACTATAGGTTCTAATACCTCACGTGTTTGGGGTTCACATAAAAAAAAAAAATATATATATATATATATATACAGGGTGTTTCAGTTAAACGTTTCAGAACCTCTAAGAGGGGTAGGGTACATCCTGATAACTCGAAATCATATAGCAATGTGGGGTCGGAAATGCTTTCCTGAAGCGGTATTGTACACAGAAGTCGTCGTGCGACGTCGTGCAGCACAGATTAGATTTTCGGTCAATGTATGGGCCGATATTATGGGAGATCACCTCATCGGACCTTACCTGTTACCATGTCGTCTAACCGGACCTATCTACTTGATCTTTCTGCAGCAAGTATTGCCACAACTTTTGAGAGATGAACAGATTTCTGCATCGACGCAACAGACAATGTGGTTCCAACACGATGGAGCCCCTGCCCATTATAGCGGAGATGTTCGTAACTACCTGGATGTCACATTTGGTCAACAGTGGATCGGAAGTGGTGGTCCCGTACGTTGGCCTGCTCGGTCACCCGACCTATCATGTCTTGATTTTTATTTCTGGGGTCATATGAAATCGCTAGTTTATGACACCCCTCTTGACAATGCTGAGGAGCTGGTTGCAAGAATCGCAGTAGCTGCCGAAGAAATTCGAAATTCGCCTGGAGTATTCCAGAATGTTCGGATGTCCATGCGTCGGAGATGTGAGGCGTGAATTGTAGCCCGTGGAAGAAACTTCGAACACTTACTTTAATCCACGTACCTTTTGCTTCTTTTCATGTATTATTAAAACGATTTCTCACTTACGGTCTCTTTTCTTTATGGTGCTTCTGTGTACAAGACCGCTTCAGGAAAGCATTTCCGACCCCACATTGCTATATGATTTCGAGTTGTCAGGATGTACCCTACCCCTCTTAGAAGTTCTGAAACGTTTAACTGAAACGCCCTGTTTATATATATATAAGCTAAAAGATAACGACACCGAATTGTTAAATTTCACATGTACAACTAAGAATATGAAAAAAAAAAAAAAAAAAAACTACCATTGAAAGAATAAGATTACCATATTAACAGACTGCTTAAAGTTTTGGAAAGAAAAATATATATCAGGAATGTTCATTGTCCCTGTCAAACCTTTACAAACCCCAAATTTTATGAATTTGGTGTGCATTATACACAATATTCTGTAAAAGGTTAGATTAATGATTCGACAGCTAAAACTTATCGATAAACAAAAAAAATGCATGCGATTCAATTACGAAAAATCTAAAATCCACCCTAAAATGATGAATCATAAAGATCTTGTATTTATAAAAATATCAGCAAAAATTTCAAAACCAACAAATTTAATTTCTTATTAGAAGGTTCTCGAAGGTATCAAAAATGCCCTAGTCACACCTTTACACATCCCATTTTTAGTATGAATTCGGTGGACATTATACACAATATCCTATAGATTAACAATATGACCGTTAAAAAATGCGGAATTTGTAATAAAAACTTATCGATAAGCAATAACATCGTTGTGATTTCAAAACCGCCTTCTTACCATGGAAAAATAGCAATAGAAAGCATTCCACCTTATTTCTATTCTTAACTATCATTAGTCGAAAAAAAAAAAAAAAAAACGAATGTTCTAAAAAATGAACTTTTATTAAACAGGTAAACTAAAGTGAAAAATTCAAATATTATGAATAATACTTACAGTATTGGATTCCATATCACCAATTACAACTGATAGCAACCAAATAACAGCAAAAATCATGAAACGCAACAAGAAGTACACGTGCCTTGAGTGACCGGGGTTCAATCCCGTGACTGCTTAATACGGTGCTGTTTCTTGTATTCTGTCTATCTTGTTAACTCCTCTGACTGTTTGGTCGTCCCCGAGTATAATCAGAAAATTTATTTATTTATTTAAAAAGTGCTCGTTTCCAAGAACCATCGGATTTATATTGAGCTTGTAATCACGTGATAGAAAACTGACATATTCCTGAGAGAGCCATTTCCAAGAAAGCAACATCTACAAAAAGATTTCAGATAAAGACAATTGTAATGAAAAATTATTTTATAAAAGAAACTATTTGATGGAAAAATTTTGTTCAACAGCGTAACACACATCCCCCAAATAGCGTAAAGCTCCACCATATACAGCCAAACCTCGGAAAATCTGAGAAAAATTATGTAAAAAAACATCTTAATAAAATGTTTTTCAACATTTATTTAAGATTGAGACCCCACCCACATCCCAATCCTCCATTGTACCCACAAAAGGATTACGGTGTCACAGCAGATTTACGCCTCATGATTCAAAAATATATAGAGCGTCATCACCAACTCCAGGGGATTACTAATAACTTTCTTGGGTTTTTTTCTCAGAATTCCAATAAGCTTACACATTAACATAAAAAAAAAAAAAAAAAAACGGAAACTGCGTACAAGTAATTAATGGACCCTTTAAAATTAGAGAAAACGGTCAGAAAGAGAGAAAATGATCGGGTTTTTCGCATGTACCCGAGGGATGTGTTTGTGAGATTTTTAATTAAAATTTGTTTACACATCACAACATTTTTGTGCTTTCAAAACATGAAATTCATTCATCACAGTAAAAATCAGGATGGAAACACAAAATACTGTCAAGAGACAGAAATATAAGAAAATTAAGTAAAAATATCTTAAATAATACAGCTTCAACATTTAATCAACCCTCAGACCCCGCTACAACTTCACAGGTTCTTAACAACCACCTCCTCCTCCTCAAAACGATTATGGTGTTAAGACACCATAATGGTGTTAGGGTTAAAAATATATAAACCATTATCATTGAAATAATTACATTTTAGAACTTTTGTGTTTCCAGGAATTCCATCATCCCTCAAAATTTCAGAAATTACACATTTGGAATCAAGGGAACATATTAGAATTAGTGAAAAATAAGAGGATTTTTCAAATAAAAAAGCGTTTTTTTCTTATTTACAATCAAAAGTTGAAAATTTGCATGTGTGCGACATATAGACAAATAACTGGTTTTTACATAGCAAAACAGTAAAAAGATGATATTTTTAATAATAAAAAAAACTTTTCAAAGTACTCTGAACAGTTGAAATGTTAACAATTTTTGGATCTGTTGTTGCAGCAGAAACATGAAAATACACACAGACACACGCACCACTCTGTAAAATTAACAATGACAACAGAAACTATACTTTTATGAATCTATCTGTATAACAACTGATGAATTTTCATATACGCACACTCATACAAAAGATGAGCAATGGTAATTTGAGACAAAAACCTTGAGATTTAACAAAGCTAGACAAAAACAACATACTAGATGAGGGCAAAACACAAAACAGGTGTTCAAACAATTCTAAACTACCATATTTAAAGTGCATGTTACAATAAGAAAAACCAGCAGTGTGTTACAATAGGAAAACTCACCACAATTTTCAAGAAACATAAGTAATTTCGAATCTCAAATCAAACAAGAGTTCTGAAACCATGGTAATAGCAGTAATAATCACCGCTGTTACGATCATTTCCTTATTGATGTATCAGCAGATACCGTGTTTATTATACAATTCGTCATTTACCAATGTAACGCCTTACTTTATACTTGAATAAGGAAAAATTCGAAGCAAGCATATGAAAATTTAAGATAATTTTAACTGGAAGCGTCACCACTTAAAATTCTTTTTAAAATATACATGTGCTGCCATCCAGTATCAAAATTCAAAATAAAATAAAAGAAATAATAACGAAATTCGGTGAGCGCAAAGCATCATGGGAAGTAAAAAACAACAAAGTCCTAAGAGGAGATCACGCAAAGGACTATGGGAAGGATTCACATGGTTGGTGATGTCATCACATTCAAAGATTCAACCTCTGAGTAGGGAGTGGGGAAGGGGAGGATAGAATACTCCTCTGGTCAGTTTGGTTCAAAGTGTTTCGATGGTAGTGGCGGGGTGGGGAGAGGGGAGGGTTGACAGACCACCTGCTGACAAATTCTGTTCAAAGTGCAACCTCTTCGACCGACATCAAAGGAAGATATTGTTCCGATATCACCCAGGGGCTCACATCTGATGAGTATGGATTTGGCACACCCATGGTCCCTCAGCGCTGGATATCATCATTCTTCCCTTTCTTGGTGATTCCCTTCTACTTCTCTCTCTCTCTCTCTCTCTCTCTCTCTCAGGGTGACCCAAAAATTTTTTTTCTGCCTGGTGTACCATAAGCCTCAGGCTTCCTTGCACCATATGGCTAATAAGAATGATAATGAATGAATGACGTGGTGTCACACAGATATAAGTAGTGAAATTTTGGAATTTGGGGAGTACAATATGAACAGGACAGGAACAGAGGAGAGGCTATTAGTTAAGGAACACCTAAAATCTAACGAAGTGCACCGAATTGATGTTGGTGGACAATGCAGTGTTGAGTCTGTTTGGTGTGACATCAGCACTAGGAAAGAAAAAATGAGAATATTTGTGTGTTATAGGCCTAATGAATCTGATCAGTATAATGAGCAGTTGTGCAGAAAAATAGCGTGGGACAGTATTTCAGAATGTCTTATAATGGGGAATTTTAACTTTCTAGATATTGACTGTAATTTGTGGGTTGGTCACTAGCACACTAGCAAGATATTTTAGGATTTATTGAATGGCTGATTTCTACAGCAGCATGATCGAGTGGCAAACAGAGAGAGTAATACTCTTGATCTGATTGTCAGCTGTGATTATTAACGAATTAAGAAATTGCAGAAAAAGGAACCACCGACAGTGATCCCAATCTACTGATATGGGAATTACTTAAGGATGTAAATACCATCAAGGCTAAAGGGAAGTGCTTTTGCGTTCGTACAGGTGATTCCACGGTTCTCAGACAGTTTTTAAAATCTTTACAGTGGGATCAACTGTACGAAGCTTTTCATTCCAATTAAGAAATATTGTTCAAGGTTCAGGCCTAAATGGATACTACATGAACTAATGAGGCTCGTGGCACTGAAGAAAAATGTACGCGATGCATATAAATTATCAGGTGATAAAGAAGCCTATGCTTGATATAAACTTGTCTGTAATCAAGTCACAAAGGAGGTTAGGCAGGTGAAGGCAGATTACAAGAAATCTTTGGCAAAGAACGGAAAGAAAAACAGCAAAGAGTCCTTCACTTATGCAAACTCTAGAAGGAAAGGGATAAATCAGATTGGATCACTTAACATAGATGGGTTCACTATTGATGATCATGCTCAGGTAGCTGATAAACTGAATGAGTACTGTATTTGGCATATTTGTTCACAAAGAGGAGGATTCTCATCATTATTCAATGATGAGAATGCCAGACGTTTATCAAACTCTAACAGGCAGCTAAGTGATTTTAATAACTGAGAGCAAAATTTGTTGAAGTTAAACAGAAGGAAGGCACCTGGAGTGGACGGGATCTATCCAGTTATATTAAAGGAGGCAGCAAAGATATTAAGCAAACTCTTATCCATAATTATGAGAGCTTCCTTGGAAAAAAGGTGACTCAAGTAACTAGAGACCTGATAGTTTAACTTGTGTTCCGGGTAAAATACTAGAGTCACTCGTTAAAGAAACATTTTAGGATCATCTAGACACGACTGCATTAATAATTAAGAAACAGCATGGGTTTGTTAAGGGGGGTCTTCTCTGACCGACCAATTTTATTGGATGCTGTGACGTAGTCACAAAGGAACTGAATAACAAAAATAATTTTTACGTGATATACTTGGATATTTGGAAAGCTTTTGATACCGTTGAATGTGGAAGACTGCTGAACAAGTTGGCTAGCTATGGCGTTACGCGTAAGTTGCTACATTGGATAAAGGGATGGTTAAGTGGGACATGACAGAGAGTGGTAATCAATGGAAACTGCTCATCATGGACAAATGTTATTAGTGGGGTTCTCCAGGGATCGGTGCTGGGCCCATTCTTGTTTTGTTTATTCATCAGTGATATTTATGAAGGTATATCAGGATTAACATCCAAGTTTGCGGATGACACTAAGGTTCACAGGGTTGTTAACGACAGTATGCTTCTCCAACTGGATCTAGACAAGTTGGGCAAACGGGCTGAGAAGTGGCAACTGAAGTTTAACATTGACAAATGCAAAGTACTCATATGGGTAGCAATAAACCAAGAAAAATGTGCTAACTGTGTGGTACTACAATCAGGGAAGTGGAAAGTGAAAAAGATCTGGGGTTGTAATTATGCAGTGAAATATGAAGTTTGCTTAACAGGGCAGACAGGCTGCTATGGCAGGTAATTGAGTCTTGTCAAAGATATATAGGAATTTTGCTAGCAACGGTTTGGTGATTATCCCGTTGTACAAGTCAATGGTCAGGCAACACCTAGAGTACTGTGTACAGGTCTGGAGGCCTCATTTTAGGAAGGCTCTTGAATTGGCAGAACGAGTACAAAGAGGGGCAACAAGATTAGTGAGAGGAGCACAGTGGTGCGCTTATGAAGAAAGGCTTAAGTTCTGAAAGTTGCAGCATCTGGAGACTAGGCATCTGCGAGGTAATCTGATTGAGGTATATAAGGCCTTGAATTGGTTGAGCAGGCTGAATGCTGATAGGATTCTTCCTCTTACCCAGATTGAGAACCTGAGCGGACATGGATTCAAATTGAGGAAACAAAGTTGTAGAATAAATGTGCGGAAGTTTGCCTTTAGCCAGTGGGTAGTTGATTGCTGGAACAGAATTCCATCTGTCGTTAATTACATAAGCTATCAACATAAGTTGATAGCTTATGTAATTCAGCCTTAAAATTACATAAGCTGTCAACATAAGTTGATAGCTTATGTAATTTAAAGGCTGAACTAGACAAACATTTAGAGTTACCAGATGGGTGAAATGGGAAGGTTTTTTTTTTTTTTTTTTCCGGCTGATGCTGTATAAGCTTGCTTTTTGGCAATATATCTGAAATAATCCTAAGCAGGTGGTCATAATGATTTGGCTTATCGGTATACTTTGGTACAACTGTAACTTTTTATTATTATTGTAAATGATATGGGAATTATTCAGCTCCAGAAAACTGATGTTTTCTTAGAAATTTTATTGTATTTTTGATTAATTAACATATTAATTTGTGTTTTACAAAAAGATTAAATATGCTTAATATAGTTCGTTAGCCAGGTTTTTTAAATTTAGCTAGTGATTTTGTAATTTATGACTCTCACTACTTATAATATACTATTGTATCGTTTTTTGGCACGAATATCGTAGCATGTAACAAGTAGCTCAGAAGAATAGTAGGGTTTTAATTGTAATAAATATTACAGTTTGAAGGCTTTAATCAATTTTTGAGCATATATCTTTTCTATTTAGGTCAGGATATAACGAATTTAACATTATGATCGTTACGTTATAGAATAACCTGATAACGGGTATCTCGAATTAAGGTACAAGGCAAAACCATATACCGTAGTGCTACGTATCATTGCATTATTTAGTATAGTGTTGTTTAGTGTAGTCAAATAATCAATTAAATTTATTAACCTTATTAAATTTCATTGTTAATTAATTAAATCGTATTTAAACGGAAATCATGTCCAAGATAACTAATCGTGGAAGCTACTAGGCATTTCATTCCCATTCATGCTGGTTGCGGCCCCTAAACAGTAAACCATGAACAGTATTCCTTAGTTGGCATGAAAAGTCTAGTAGATACAAAGATTAATTCCTTGAATGCTTTCCCCTTTACGTTTTGCTATTGGTAACCTCATCATTCATCCCCCACTGTGTAGAATTTAAAAACTACGTGAGACCAGTGTAGTCACCTTTATGAAAGCAAAAACTTTCCCTTTACCCTTGACGCTAGCTTCAGCTTTGAGTAAATCCTATATCAGTACACTGTGATCAATTCCACCTGATGGTTCTTTTATCTGCAGAATCTTAATGCATGAAAAATCATTGCTGATAATCAGGTCAAGAATATTATACTCCCTCTGGTTGCCTCTCGAACATGCTGCTTTAGAAAATAATCATTGAATAAATTCACCAAATTCTTGCTGGTGTGTGAGTGACCACAAGTTTCAGTCTTTATCTGGGAAGGCAAAATTTCACATTATAAGACAATCTGATTTCCTGGCACACTCTATTTCTCTGTGGAGTTGTTGGGTGTACTCATCATTTGGTGTGAGATAAGCACTTTCCCCAGGATTATGTCACACCAAAGTGACATAGCAGTGCACTTCCACCCATGTCAACTGGATCCTTAGATTTTATGTTTTTCTTAACTCACAGCCCGATCCTTCCTCCCTTTCTATTGTTCCACAGGTGTTTCCGTTATGGTGTGTTTGCTGGACAGCATCCTTTACATGATGATTAAGGCAATCAACTCTTACTATTATTCAACATTTAATATGTAAAATAAGGTTTCCGGGCAAGTTCAATCACTAATAATGGTGTTCCAGAAAACGCCTGTGTTTTATATTGTTGACTAGTGGTTTAATTTTAGGACAACAATCTCGTGTTCTCCAGACCTATTCTGAATCGTGTAGAATAAGCTCGCAACATCAAGATGGCGCTGTGTTATTCATTCTGAGCTCCTTCCAGTAGTTAGACCTCAGAGTGCAGCAAAATTATGACTCTTTCACTAAAAACACGTGCTGTGGGTGTTGTGTAGCAAGAGAATGGTCAGAGGCAAAGGTGAATAAACAAAACATGATTTATTGAGCATATCGACAAAATAGATAAAAGAAACAAATTGTTGTATCTTTAATATAAAAAAACAAACTCTATACCTTTATTACTAAATAACTATAAGTTAGAATATTTTTGATACATGTATGCCAATTGGTCTAGGTTCTTCGTGTAGCCCTTGATCGGCACTATTGCTTGTACTCTAAGGAATTGACAAGCATCTCGCTGTCCAAGTATTTAGGTGCCAGTGTAAAGTTGACATGTAAGTTTGACAATAACTGATTGTAATACATTTAATAGTGGGTCTTATTGGTAATACATCTTAGGGTATAAGCGCGATAAAATAGACACTTATCATAGCGTGTACCTATAAGGAGGGATGTCTATTAATGACATCAGTAAATAAAGGGTAGGTCTTATTGTTGGACAGTTTCATTAGGTTAACTATCAGTAAACTAGGATGGACTTACCAGAAAACTCCTGGGTATATTCCGGGGTTGATAGTTCAGGATAGGGGCAACACATCAACTCTCGAGACGTCCTCTCTTCGTTAGATAATCTCACCAGAAAAAAAAGGAAACTCTTCCCCGTTCCGCTCTCTCAGTTTCTTGGTCTCTCTCTCTCAGCACACCAACAACAACCCCTTTTCCTCTCCCCTTTCCATATATATATATGTCCCCTTTTTTTGAGTTCCCCGAACTTGTATTGGTACACAGGTCAGCTTTGCGGGAAGAAGAAAAGCCAGAGACTGCCATCTAGGAGACCTGATACAGCCAAAAATGGGATTTATGAGGATTATGGGGAACTTCATATCTGCACGGGGTTACGTCTCCGAACTGCCCAGAGGAGGTTACCAGACATAAAGTTCGCCCACTCCTACACAAAGGATCTCCAAACAAGCACCCCGTAGATATCTGGTTCAGACTACACTAAAAAGTATGTTTCTTACTAACGTTACTCTCTTTTCCCCGACGAAAGTCACATACTTTCTCACCGTTTTTATAAATATTACGTGCATGACGTTCGTCCGATCCGATCGAGTGACGATCTCTTGCTGTGATCCAGTCAGACTCATTACGGTGGAATAGTGTTTCAACTGCTGCTTTCCCTAGCACGGCATCAACGAGCGCGTGCTAGTGCGAAAGAAAAACAGCCTTCACAGGAAGTGGATGTTGTTCTACAAATATAGTAGTGGCAAAAGTATAGGGTGACTTGGAGCGGCGACTGCTTCTTAAAGGCGAGCCAGGAGTTAAAATGAAGACATTTTTACACTATACTTTCTGTACACATTGTATTCCCGAAATATCAATTCTGCATTCCTTATATCTGTGTGACACCACATCTCTGATATTCCAATAATATCTGCCTTTGATGTCATCACCAGCACCTCAAATTCATCAAATGTGTGTACTATACCCCTAGCATTGCTGTACATGTGTCTATTCTTCCTGTTAGTTGCCCTAGCACAGCCCATGTTTTTAATTGTTCCATGATGACTCCCTGCATTCCTTGATATCCCCAGCACCTTGCTCCATGAATCACTTTCACCTCTGCTTGCGGTTACTGTTAATCTATTAGTCTCTGAATCTCCTCAAGCTATCTGTTTTCCGTCCCACCTAACACTTCCTTGATAGTATCAAGAAATATTCTTGCATCCTTTCCGTTTAAGTGTATCCCATTCCTGTAGAAACAATCTTTCCTTTTAACAATGACAGACTATACTGCAATAATTCTACCCCATGAGCCTTCCACAATCTCTCAAGAGCCGAATTGATTGACTAGGCTCTCATTATAGGTTCCATCCTATCGTATCTGGGCAGAATTTCAGACACTTTCAAATTTAACTTAATTTCCGGATTTTTTTCCACATTGACCTATACTTCTTAAGTAAATCAGCAGATCTCCTGCTCTTAATATCATTCGTACCATCGTGTACACCAATATCATGCTTTTTGCTCTTAAATCTCCTCTAAAACGTTATCAATTTTTGCACTCGGGAGACATATCCTAGTCCTTTTCTTCCTATCTTTTTTTCACAGTATATTGCCCATCTCCCTGAAAATATGAATAGGACCAGCGCATTCTGCCCTGAAGGTTGCCTGATGCACAAGTGTGAACTGTACCATTGAGTCAAGCAGCTGAGAGCTTGAACTGTCCCTTCAATACCTTCGAGGCAATGTATCTGACTTTTCGAACTGTCATATCTGCCCATCAGAACGCTGAGTTTGTGCCAAATTTCTTGAGTCTCTGCACCTAGCACACAAAGATATCTAAATCGCTGGATCATGTCCTCTTTCAGAAATTCACAAACATTTCACAAGTTGCACCTTTTTTTAAAGGCTGATGCGTTGGAGAATCATGTCCTTTGGTACTCTTCCCAAGCTACAGCACTTGACAAATGCAAAGTACTGCATATATTTAGAAGTGACCCGAGGGAAACAAACGAACTGTGTGGTACTACAGTTTAGGGGGGGGGGTAGAAAACGAAACCTGGTAGTAATTGTGCAGTTAGATATGAAGTTTTCTGAGCAGTGCAGACAGGCTGCCAGAGCAGGTATTGTAAATTATATACAGGAATTTTGGTACCAATGAAAAGAGGTGATTATCCCTTTGTATAGGGGCAATGGTCAAGTCACGCCTTGAGTACTTCATACAAGTCTGGAGGCCTCATTGTAGGAAGGACGTAGAGTTGCTTGAGGAAGTACAGAGAACGGCAACAAGATTGGCGAGGGGAAATTAATTTTTGAAAATTGTAATGGCTGGAGATTTTGCCCCTGCGAGGTGATCTGATTGAGGCGTACAAGGCCTTGAATAGGTTGAGCAGGCCCAACTCCGATTGGATTCTTCAGCTTGCTCAGGTTACAGACATGAGGGGGCATAAATTCAAATTGAGGAAAGACAGTTTTAGAATACATGTGAGGATTTTGTCTTTAGCCAATGGGTAGTTTACTGCTGGAACAATCTGCCATTTCTCGTTGTGGAAGTTGTTAGCTGAAATAAATTCAAGGAGAGACTGGGCAAACTTCAAGAGGGATTGGTTTTTTTTTTTTTTTTGGCTGATGCTGTGTTACATAAACTCATACACTTGCTTTCTAGCAACACATGCCTCTACTTCTATTACTACTCCAGGACCATATCGCCCCATTTTATTAGCCGAGTCAAGAATGAAAGATTGTGCCCTCCCCTAAAATATATATAAAAAAATTTAATTAAAAAATATGACTTCTTTTAAAATTTATTTCTGGTACACGTTTTAATAAAAATAAAAGGATGACAATAAAATGAGATGCTCAACAACAACAAGTTTTCAGTCTTTTTTATATACATATATAACACCATGATAACTGAAAATTAAAGCTGTTCTTAACTTTTTGAAAGTATCATTAAACTTTCAAAACACTAATTTATATATTTTTAAAATTTGAAGTACTATTAAAGGTAACAACAATATTTATAACTAAATTATTAAATATTGGAAATTATTATTAAAAATTAAATTATTAAATTACATTAAAATGACAAAATTAAATTATTAAAAATTAAAATTGTTTAAAGTGATTTTTATTCTAATTTATTATAAATATATAACAGATCGATTACTTATCCATTCGTCAAAAATATCACAAATTAAAATAATTTTAATTAGAAACTAGGGGTTCCTCCCCTTGCCCGCTTTTCTGTGTAAAATGTAGAGGTATGCGGAGTAAGTCAAATCTTATCTACATAAAAGACACACCTGTCAATACTGATTGATATCTAATCAGGAAATGACCTATGTAACCTGTGCATTGTAGTTCTCCGCATTCTCAAGGTCGAATAATAATTTACCTGCGTTTACGTAGTTCACTTAGGAAAAGGACTTTTGCTTCGGGTTTCATAATGCATGAGGAATATTATTGCATCCAAAAGAGCAGAACTGAAATATTTACAGACTATACAAATATTAAAAATATTTACAAAATACTAAACTATTTACAAATACTGTATACAATATTTATTAATAAATAAAAAACATTAAATGGTTACAAACTTCCAAATGTTATAAAGGGAAGTACGTACACGAGGGTGGTGAACGTTATGGAGGCAGTTGTCAATAATTAATTGCACATGTAGTGACGTAACTGCCGCACCCTCTTCTCCCATTGGCTCGAATAAAGATCACTAGGGGAGAAACGTTTTTAATGTGTAGAGAGATAAACAAAATTTTTTTAATAATTTAACATTAATATATTGTTAATGTATTTTGTTGACAAAGATGTTCGTCGTGTAAAAGCAAGATGATAAACGGATTGAATTAATCAAAACATAAAATCTAAAACATTGGAAATTATTTAATCTTTCTTTTGGCGCCCCTTTCAGCTTTTAACCTGAGACAAGAGCCTCGTTAGCTTCACCCTCGGAACGGCTCTGACTACTTTTACTCCCGCTACATTTTTCAAGTTGCTTTGCTGCTCTACTCTGGGGCATGATTTCCATTTAAATTCGATTTAATTAAATAACAATCAAAATTAATCAGGTTAATAAATTTAATTGATAAATTTGCTATACAATACTGTACTAAGCTAATTCAGTGATACGTATTATGATATTAACTATCAAGTTTGAGATATACGTAATAAGCTGTGCTATGCCGTAACAATCACAATTTTAAATTATTTATATCCTTAGCTAAGTACAAAAGATATATGCCCAAAAAGTAAGTAAAACCTTCAAAATTTTTATTCATTACAATTAAAATCTTACTATTCTTCTGCTCTACTGATTACGTGCTACGATATTCGCCCAAAACAATAGTTATGGGTAGCGAGTCGTAACCTTCAAAATCACTAGCTAAATTTAAAAATAAGCTAACGAACGCTAATAAGCCTATGTAATCTATTTATATAACACCAATTAATATGCTAATCAATCAAAAATACGATACATTTTCTAAGAAAACTTATCCAATTGCAAGAGCTCAAGAAGCCAACGTCTTCACCGGTATAGTCTCATTCCCACACTGCACAGTTTCTTCACTTCGGTTTCATTTGCTATTTGTGTTTTCTGAGGTTGCAGATCTGCGCCGCTGTTTGGATTTCTCCAAAATAGAAAAAAAAATCTCTTGTTTAGCCAACTATCGGAAGTTGTACAACACATTAATATACAGTACTTACTAATCTGTACTGTACAAAAAAGTTAATAACCCCTGAGATAACAGAAGGATGGCAAGATGAAATAAATTTTCTTTTCCTTTTTTTTTATTTCATTATTTTTTTTTTTGGCTTATGCTACTTTAGCTCATTTGATCAATAGTAATACTGCTACATTACATGAAACCCACTTTTTAAAATTTTTTATTATTAATTTGGGCTTATTTTGGCTGGTTTCTCTATAACCTTACGCTGAACGATCAACAATAAAAGAAGGGGGCCAAAGTTTTACGTTTTCTTTTCGCCGCTCGTGTTTTCAATACAGTTATATAGTACTCTGTGGTTATTGGAAAGTAGTATAGTTTGTTTGTATTGGGAATATGCCTGTTGAAAGAATGAATGTTTCGTCACCTCTGACTAGAAATGAATTAATTGGTTTGGTGTTTAGACTTACGTTATTTGGTGCTTTAACTTATTTCGGTATTCGATGGATGGTAAATGCAATAGATCCAACTCGAAAGCAAAAGATCGAAGCTCAGAAGAGGGTAAAAGTTTTACTCGCTTTATTTCGCTAAATATACTGAATGTTTTGATATTATTTATTTATATGACTATTTATTTATTAGACTTTATTTATATATTTTAGAAATAGAAGTATGTGTGTACTCGATAATAACAGATAAAATTTATAATAAAACCGATAAAATTGACCAGTTTTTTTGGTTTTATTATAAACCACCTTTAGATTTTCTTGCTTAATTTCTATGAGACAGATTAACGTACTGTAAATGCTTGAGTTACAAAATAGGGAGCCCGTATCATCTTGACTTAGTGTGATACTTGGTGTTCAGATATTCTTCCCTACTACAACTAGGCATGGAAACGGTTTAATTCATTCCTAATTCATAATTTTTTTTTTTGATTGCATACCAATTCGAACATTCAGCATTTGCATACTCATGGTCATGTACGCTTCTAAAAATACAGGATATCTCTTACTAAAGAAGTGTTTTACAATAAACATGTATATTTCTAGAAAGATGATACAGGCTCCCTATGTTTTGTTGTCCTTCCCAAATTTTGTTTGGGAAGATTACAAATAATTCTACAAGAGCCAAATATAAAAATTTCATGAAAATTCATCAAGTGGCAGTAGAGGTGTTTGGTGCCTGTGGTTGGATGGATCGACAAAGAATTAATGTTGAATTTGGGAGTGTCTGCAATTCTGCCCAGACATGATAGGAGGGAGTATATGATGAGAGCCTTGTCGATCAATTCGCCCCTGGAAAGATTGTGCAAGGCTCAAGGGGTAGAATTTTTTTCAGCCTGGTCTGTACTTGTTAACAGGAGAGACTGCTTCTACAGGGATGGGATACACTTAAATAGAAATGGTGCAAGAATATTTGCTGATGCTATCGAGGCAGTGTTAGGTGGGTCGGAAAACTGCTAGCTTGGGGGGATACAAGGACTAATAGATTAACAGTAGCCACCAGCAGAGGTGAAAGTGATTCTTGCACTGCTTCTATCGGAATGAGCAGCAGCCTGGAAAACGAGATGCAGGGTATTTCAGAGACTGCTGGGAGTCACTGCGGTACAAGTAAACACATGGGTTGTGTTAGGGTAGCTAAGAATAGAAACAGGTGCATGTATACCTGCGTGTACACCAATGCTAGGAGTTTGGTAAATAAATTTGATGAATTTGAGGTATTGCTCAAAACATCAAAGGCAGATATTGTTGGGATATCAGAGACGTGGTGTCACACAGATATAAGTAATGCGGAACTGGAATTTGGGGAATACAATGTGTATAGACAGGAGGGGAGGAGGGGTTATGCTATTAATTAAGAAACACATAAAGTCCAAGGAAGTGAAGCCAGTCGACATCGATGGACAGGGCAGTGTCGAGTCAGTTTGGTGTGACATAAGCATAGGGAAATCAAAATGGAGAGTAGGAGTGTGCTATAGGCCTAATGACTCTGATGAGTATAATAAGATATTGTACAGAGAAATAGAGTGGGCCAGTAAATCAGAGTCTTATAATGGGGGATTTTAATTTCCCAGATATTGACTGGAATTTGTGGGTTGGTCACTCGCACACTAGCAAAGCTTTTGTTTTATTGGATGATTGTTTTCTACATCAGCATGTTCGTGAGGCAACAAGAGGGAGCAATACTCTTGATCTGATTATCAGTAGTGATTCTTCATGCATTAAGAATCTGCAGATAAATGAACCACTAGGTGGCAGTGATCACAGTGTGTTGAAGTGGGATTTACTCAAGGAGGTAACTACCATCAGAGGTAAAGGGAAGGGTTTTGTTTTCGTAAAGGCGACTATGATGGTCTGAGACAGTATTTAAATTCTATACAGTGGGACCAACTGATGATGTTACCAACAGCAAACTCAAAATGGGAAGCATTCAAGGAACTAATCTTGGAGGCTACCAGGCTTTACATACCAACTAAGAAATATTGTTCAAGGTTTAGGCCTAAATGGTTGTCAGATGAACTAATGAGACATGTGGCAGAGAAGAAAAATGCATGGGATACATACAAATTAATGGGTGACATGGAAGCCTATGGAAGATATAAGTTGGTCTGTAACCAAGTCACAAAGGAGATTAGGCAGGCAAAGGCAGACTACGAAAAATCCTTGGCAAAGGATGCAAAGAAAAACAGAAAAGAGTTCTTTACATATTTAAAGTCATGAAGGAAAGGGATGAATCGGATTGGTCCACTGGATATTGATGGTTCAACAGTTGAGGATCCTGCTCAGGTGGCTAACAATCTAAACAAGTATTTTGCATCTACATTCACGCATGAGGAGTTATTCAGGAAGGAGAATGATGTAGGTAAAGTAAACATTGGCAGTGAGCTGGATGATTTTGTAATAACTGAGAGGAAAGTGGAGGAGAGATTGTTGAGGATAAACATAAAAAAGGCACCTGGGGTGGATGGGATCTATCCAGTTATATTAAAGGAGGCAGCAAAGGAAGTAAGCAAACCCCTAGCCATAATTATGAGAGCTTCTTTGGACTCAGGGGAGGTACCCATAGACTGGAGATGTGCAAATGTAACCTCAATTCACAAAGGAGGATCAAAGGCTGACACAAGTAATTATAGACCTGTTAGTTTAACTTCTGTTCCAGGTAAATTAATGGAGGCACTGGTTAAAGAAGCACTGCAGGATCATCTAGACAAGACTTCAGTTATAGCTCAGATGCAGCACGGTTTTGTTAAGGGCAGGTCTTGCCTGACCAATTTGATTGGATACTATGATGTAGTCACAAAAGAACTGGATGCAGGGAATAACTTTGATATTATATATTTGGATCTTAGAAAGGCTTTTGATACTGTTGCACATGGAAGACTGCTGCACAAATTGGAACAGTGTGGCATTGGAGGCAAATTGCTGCTATGGATAAGGGGATGGTTGAGTGGCAGAAGACAGAGAGTGGTAATCAATGGACACTGCTCAACGTGGACTGATGTTATTAGTGGAGTTCCTCAGGGTTCAGTGTTGGGTCCGTTGTTGTTTTCGGTGTTTATGAATGATATTGATGATGGGATATCAAGTTTAATGTCCAAGTTTGCAGATGATACAAAGGTTGGCAGGGTTGTTAAGGACACTACTGACGCTATGCTGCTGCAACAGGATCTGGAAAGGTTGAACAGATGGGCTGAGAGGTGGCAAATGAAGTTTAACATTGACAAATGTAAAGTACTACATATGGGAAACAGTAACCCTAGAGCAACGTATCAACTCTGCGGTACTACACTGACAGTGGTAGAGAATGAAAAGGACCTGGGGGTAATTGTGCAGGCAGATATGAAGTTCTCTGAGCAGTGCAGTCGAGCTGCAAGAGTAGCTCATGGTGTCTTGTCAATGATATACAGGAATTTTTCTAGCAGGGATAGGGATGTGATTATTCCCTTGTATAAGGCATTGGTCAGGCCACACCTTGAGTACTGTATACAGGTCTGGAGGCCTCATTTCAAAAAGGATGTAGAGCTGCTGGAACGGGTACAGAGAAGGGCAACAAGATTAGTGAATGGAACAAAGGGTTGCTCTTACGAAGAAAGGCTTGAGTTTTGCAAATTAGAGTCTGGAGACTAGGCACCGGCGAGGTGATCTGATAGAGGTGTATAAGGCTTTGAATGGTTTGAGCATGCTCAATGCCAATGGGATTCTTCATCTTGCTCAGAATAATCACCTCAGAGGGCATAAATTCAAATTGAGGAAGGACGAATGTCGGATAGATGTGCGGAAATTTGCCTTTGGCCAGCGGGTGGTTGGTTGGTGGAACTGACTTCCATCACTTGTTGTTGAAGTTGATAGCCTAAACAAATTTAAAGCTCAACTGGACAGGTATTTCGAACGAACGGAGGGGTGAAATGGGAGTGGTTTTTTTTTTTTTTTTGGCTGATGCTGAATAAGCTTGCTTTCTTGCATCATATGCCTCTACTAATGCTAATGCTAATTACTAATGACCTTGCACAGATTGTTTATTTACCTACCAGAAGACAGGACAATCCTAACCATACAGCCAACACACTTGATCTTTTTCTCACAAACAACCCTTCTAAGTACATGGTGAATGTGAGTGGTCCTATAAGCACTTCAGATCACAACTTGGTGATTGTCTCTTCTCCAATGGAGCCTTTATCTTGTAGCTATTCCCAACCTCGTGTTGTTTGCATTACATTTTGCATTACAAGAATGCAAAATGGGATAACCTGTGAGACTTCTTTTCTTCTTTTCCTTGTTCGGATTACTGTTTCAAAACTTCTGATGTCAACATTTGCTCAGATCGTGTCAGTGAAATTATTCTTGTAAGAATGGAAACTTTTATTCCAAACTCTACCTTAAAACTCGTTCTTTTATTTATTTATTGGAAAACCTAAACCTTGGTTTTCCAATAAATGTGCTAAAGCCATTCAGGAGAAGAATGTTGCATATTGTAATTGGCTTGTTTCCAATTCTTCAGTTTCATTTTCTGCCTACACCAGAGCTCACAAAAACTGTAAAGCAATTATTAATCAGTCCAAACTAGATTTTGAACAAGCTAAGAGTAGAAAACTTGCTTCTTGCCCTAATGGTAGCCGAGCATTCTGGTCTCTTGCCAAAGCTATTGGCGACAACTTTTGCCCATCTATGCTCCCACCTCTGTCAAAACCAGATGGTTCTATTGTCAGTTCAGTCAAAGATAAAGCTGACCTGCTAGCTTCCCATTTTTCTTCCAACTCGTGTATTAACGATCTTGGTAAAACACCTCCCATCATTCCCAGCACACTCTATTCACTGCCTCCTGTGGCCATCCAACCAAAGGATGTCAGAAGGATTTTGACGAACCTTGATGCTAAGAAAGCTAAAGGTCCTGATGGTATTTCTCCACTTGTTCTCAAAACCTGTGCTCCTGAACTTACTCCAATTCTTTGCCACCTTTTTTCACTTTCATATTCCAAAGGTGTTTTTCTTCTGCTTGGAAATTTGCTCATATCCAACCAGTTCCTAAAAAGAGTTACAAATCCCTCTGATCCAATTATTGCAATTACTTCTACTTAGAAGTAATGGAGAAATCAATTAACTGCCAACTCTTAAACTATCTAGAAACTTTCCATCTGATCAACGATCGCCAGTATGGATTCTGTCAGTGTTGATCCACTGATGATATTCTGGCATATGTTACCCATTTATGGATAAATTTAATGGAAAAGCTCTGTGAAACACAAGTAGTTGCTCTTGACATCTCAAAGGTTTTCGATTGTGTTTTTGGCATAAAGGTCTTCTAAGCAAGCTTCCATCTTTTGGTTTGCAAACTGTTTTTTGTAATTAGTTAAGCAGTTTTCTTTCTGACTGCTCACTGAGGGTGATGGTAGATGGCTCTCTCTGTCCTCTATACTAATGCTGGTGACCCGCAAGGTTCAGTTCTTTCCCCCACTCTTTTTCTCTTATATATTAATGATCCTCTTCCATTGACCATACATCCTATCCATAGTTTTGCTGCTGATAGCACATTGCATTCCACTTTGAGAAACCTTGCCCTGCTCAATATGCTTCAACTTCTTGAATATCTGCTACCAATTTCTTAAATGTTGATCTCCAGTGGGGCAAAGACAACTTAGTTGATTTCAATCCTTCTAAAACTGAATCGTGTTTTATATCTTGCAAAAAGGATTCTTCTGCTCCTATGCTTATCTTTGGTGATACTCCGAATTCTAGGCAAGATGATATATCTCTTTTGGGGATTACCCTGACTTCTAATCTCTCTGGCTCAAGCACATTACAAATATTGCTTCCTATGCATAAAAATAACTTTGGTTTCCTTTTACTCTCAGCATTACTTTTCTTCCAAACAACTGTTCACTCTGCACAAATAGCAAATCTGCCCTACCATGTAATATTGTTTCCACATCTGGTGCAGTGCCCCCAAAACCTCTCTCAGGCTTATAGATTTCATTCAGAAGAGGCAGTTAGGTTAATTAATGGCTCATCTCTAACAGCATCTCTCCACTCTCTGTCTCATAGACTTTCTGTTTCTGCTGCATACCTTTTTTACAGATACTTCCATGTGCACTGTTCTTCTGAATTGGCTTCTATAACTCCAGCTCTCTCTTTCAAAAATTCCGAACATGTGCCGTCACCAGCCAACACCCATTTACTGTCCAACTTCAAACTCATGGAACCAACTTTTCATCTTCCTCGTTAATTCATTCAACTGCTGTTTTCTGGAACAACCTTCCTTCATACGTATTTCCTGTAAATTACAGTTGTTGTTGTTATTTCATTTTTAGGAGCATTAGCAACTAAGGCCATATTGCTCTGGGGACATGTGGTGGTTAGTCCCTGACCTTTCCGCATCCTCCAATATTTGGTGGTCACGAGCTCGAATCCCGGTCTAATCAAGAAGGGTGTGCTATGCACTACTGCTCCTGCCCACCTGGCTACGGAGGCGCCCCAAATTATAGTCTAGAGAAGTTGAAGTCTAATGTCAACAAATATCTTCTTTTGTCTTCTCAACCTCCAGCCCATGCATGCTGTTAAGTACTTTAGGTTCTAATTATCTCTTGTGTTTGGGGTTTTCATAAAAAAAAAAAAAAAAAAAAATTTCAAGTTTTCATCTGATTTGGTTTTATGATATATATTCTTAATATTTAATAAAAGTACTATGGGATCAATTTTAATATATGTCATAAATGCCATTCTTATATATGTAGCTAAATAAAATTTATATTAATCTGGCAATGGACATACCCCCAGTTTTTTTCTTTTCATGTCCTGTATAAAGGAACCCATTTTTTTAGCACATGAAAGGTGTCTCCAAATTTGTTTTTCATTTTAGGAAAAAGTTTCACAAAGAAATAAAAAAACAGATTATATTTGAATCATGTGAATTCTTGATTATTTTCCTAATGGATGTGAATGGGTTTCTTATTTTTTCAATGAAAAATTTGGAAATTTAAATTTTTTATTTTTCTTTAAGTTTTTTTTAAGTTTTATTATTAGAAATGGCATGTGAAGCAAGAAAGCAAGCTTATAAAGCATTAGCCAGAAAACAAAAAAAAAAACTTCCCACATCGGGAACCCCACTCTAATAATTTCTCTAGTTTTTCCTTGAGTTTATTCAAACTACCCATTTCCATAACAACAGATGGAAGTTTGTTCCAATAATCAGTAACCTCTGGCCGAATACAAACCTTCACACAGGTATTCTGCAACATCCTCAGTTTAATTTATGGCCCCTCATGTGTAGTGTGAACAAGAGGAAGAATGCCATCATCATTGATCCTGTTCAATCCATTCAAAGTCTCGAGCATCTCAATCAGATCACCTTGCAGGTGCTTAGTATCCAGACTGCAGTTTGCAGAACTAAAGCCTTTCTTGGTAAGACCATCCTTTCATTTCCTTGACCAATATCATTGCCCTTCTCTGAAACCATTCCAGCATAACTACATCCTTCCTAAAATGGGGCCTCTAAACCTGTATGCAGTACTCAAAATGTAGCCTAACCATTGCCTTGTACAGCGGGATATGAAAATCACCTGCTTATCCCTGCTAGCAAAGTTCTTGTATATCATTGACAAAACCCCTTGAGCTGCCATGGCAGTCCTTTTGCATTGCTCAAAGAATTTCATGTCTGATTGCACAATTACCACTGGGTCTTTTTCATTTTCCATCTTGTAATACTGTTGGTATTACTTGTCGTCAAGTAATACCAACCATGTAATGTGGCTAATATGGTTGGTATTACTTGACGACAAATGCAGTACGGTGCATTTGTCGTCAAGGTCGAGAACATCACGACCAAACTGATTGCTATGTGAAGAGGAATCTTCCAGGGAGATGCCCTGAGCCCATTGTGGTTCTCTTTAACATTCAACCCACTGCCCACCCTGCTAAACAGCAGCAAGTATGGATATACCCTAAAACAGCAGTTCCTAACCTTTTTTGATTCGCAAACTCCTTTCAACATATTTTTATTGTAAACCACTAAGCCTATATTCTCTGAAGCTGTATAATAGTTCTGAATTTTTATTATAAAATATTTCCAGTACAATGTTTTTATAAGCGATATTGCTCCTGTATAAGGGCACGTGACCCAAACCACAACTAAATATAAATTTTGAACCAAACCACATAAATTATTATTAAACTGTTTTGTAGTTTACAAAAATTATGTAAACCTCAGCAGATGCCATTACAGAATTTTTAGTGCAAATTATCTGGAACACTTATGCCAACCACCAGTTGGGAACCGCTGCCCTAAAAGATGGTAGGAAGAACCTGTACACCCTTGCTACCTGGTGTACATTAGTATTAGCAGTGGCTACATGATGCATGGAAGCCTATGGCTTATGCTGCACAAGCCAAAATAAAAATAAAAATAAATAAATAAAATAACAAAAAATAAATAAAATAATAATAATAAGAAGAAAATTAAAAAAAAATAATAATTAATAAGAGAAAAGAAAATAGACAACCTATGCGTTTCCCTTCTTCCATAGGTAATTAGTCAGCCAACCTTTGAATTCCCTGAAACTGTCAGCCTCTACCGCCCACGTTAGTAACTTATTCCAATAATTTATAACTCACTGGCTAAAATAAAACCATGCAATCCAGTCTAAACATCTCCACCCATAACTTAGTTGTGTCACACCATAGCCTTAGTCGCTTTTGCGCCAATGAAATCGAAATCCATCCATTCAACCAACCCCCAATAACTTGAAATTATGGCCCCTTATTCTAGAATCATCATTTATAACCGTGACACCTCAATCAAGTCTCCTCTAAGGTGCTTAGTATCCGAGCTTTGCAACCCACACATTCAAAGTCTTTCCTCACATGCACGCCCTTTTGCCAATCTCACCAGGTGAGTTACCCATCTTTGGACCCTTTCAACGAGCATAATGTCTTTCTTTAGGTGGTCTCCATACTTTAACACAGTATTCCAAGTGTGGTCTAAAAATAGCCTTATATAATGGGATTATGACGTCCTTATCTCTACTAGCAATTGTTCGATAAATCATTGAATTTTGGAATTCGATAAATTTTGGAATATCCATGAGATAAAGGCTCCATTGGAGAAGAAACAATTGCCATTTTGTGATCTGAGCTGCCTAATGGACCACTCACTTTGACTGTGTACTTAGAAGGGTTGTTTGTGAGAAAAAGATCAAGGCTGTTGGCTGAATGGTTAGGATTGTCTGTATTCTGGTAGGTAAATGAACAATCTGTGCAAAGTCATTAGTAATTGCAAAAGCCTCTGCATCACGACCAGCTAGGTCTGTGACTAGAAAACGGAATCCAGCTGGAGTTGTGAACATTAAAATCACCAAGGAAAATTACCTCACTGTTAGGAAATTTGGACTGGAGAAAGTCAAGTTGCAAAGAGAGGAAGTCAAAGAGCTCCAAGTGGTTAGTGGAGATGGGAGAATGGTAGAGAGAACAGATGAATTTGACAGAATGCAGTAGAGAGAACAGATGAATTTGACAGAATGAGGTAGAGAGATTTTAAGCCAGAGAAGATCAAAAAGAGGAGATTCCAAATTACCAAGTCTCTGACAGGCAATATCGGAATGGACATATGCACAAGTACCACCTTTCAGGCGAAAGGAAACATACAGCGAATAATTTGGGCAACTGAGATGAGCACTGGTTGAATCAACCAATTACTGAGATTTTGTCAGAAAAAGTACATGGGGTTTGGCAGACCGTAAGTGGAAATGGACATCATTGAGATGCTACTTGGACTCCCTCTAGTCACTATTTGACAGAGTAGAGGCAGCAAGATTATAGACTATCTCAGATGTTCCCAACCTCCGTATGTGAACTGGTACTGGTACGGGAGGTGTGAGCTACCAGTACGTGGGCCTTGAATGAAACCACCTGCAATTTCCCTCATAGGAGAATAAACTTTTTAAACGTTAATATCTTACTAAAGCCAAAACTTCTTTTTTGTTTTTCACATTTCGTATCTATGCGAGTATTTCAGTCTTTCTTCTTGGAAAATATATTTCTTTTTTTCCTTGTACTTCTTGATTCATAGAACTTTATCTGTTTACTTTTTATTTTATACGGTCAGTCTTCCTTTATAGGTTGGTTAGTGAACATTAAAAGTAGTGTTGGTAGTTGTAGTGATTAATGTAGGCCAACAAATCCTTAGCCATAATTATGAGAGCTTCCTTGGACTCAGGGGAGGTACCCACAGACTGGAGATGTGCAAATGTAACCCCAATTCACAAAGGAGGATCAAAGGCTGACACAAGTAATTATAGATCTGTGAGTTTAACTTCTGTTCCAGGAAAATTAATGGAGGATCTGGTTAAAGAAGCTCTGCAGGATCATCTAGACAAGGCTTCAGTTATAGCTTGGACACAGCATGGTTTTCTTAAGGAGACGTCGTGCCTGACCAATTTGATTGGATACTATGATGCAGTCACAAAAGAACTGGATGCAGGGAATAACTTTGATATTATATACCTGGATCTTAGAAAGGCTTTTGATACTGTTGCACATGGAAGACTGCTGCACAGATTGGAGCAGTGTGGCATTGGAGGCAAATTGCCGCTATGGATAAAGGGGTGGTTGAGAGGGAGAAGACAGAGAGTGGTAATCAATGGACACTGCTCATCGTGGACTAATGTTATTAGTGGAGTCCCTCAGGGCTAAGTGTTGGGTCCATTATTGTTTTCTGTATTTATAAATGATATTGATGATGGTATATCAAGCTTAATGTCCAAGTTTGCAGACGATACGAAGGTTGGAAGGGTTGTCAAGGACACTACTGACACTATGCTGCTGCAACAGGATCTGGAAAGGTTGAGCAGATGGGCTGAGAGGTGGCAAATGAAGTTTAACATTGACAAATGTAAAGTACTACATATGGGAAACAGCAACCCCAGAGCAACGTATCAACTCTGTGGTACTACACTGACAGTGGTAGAGAATGAAAAGGACCTGGGGGTAATTGTGCAGGCAGGTATGAAGTTCTCTGAGCAGTGCAGATGGGCTGCAAGAGTAGCTCATGGCGTATTGTCAATGATATACAGGAATTTTTCTAGCAAGGATAAGGTGATTATTCTCTTGTATAAGGCAATGGTCAGGCCACACCTTGAGTACTGTATACAGGTCTGGAGGCCTCATTTCAAGAAGGATGTAGAGCTGCTGGAACAAGTACATAGAAGGGCAACAAGATTAGTGAATGGAACAAAGGGTTGCTCTTACGAAGAAAGGCTTAAGTTTTGCAAATTACAATGTCTGGAGACTAGGCACCAGCGAGGTGATCTGATAGAGGTGTATAAAGCCTTGAATGGTTTGAGCATGCTCAATGCTGATGGGATTCTTCCTCTAGCTCAGAAAAATCACCTGAGAGGGCATAAATTCAAATTGAGGAAAGACAGATGTAGGATAGACGTGCGAAAATTTCTTTTGCCAGCGGGTGGTTGGTTGGTGGAACAGACTTCCATCCCTTGTCGTGGAAGTTGATAGCCTAAATAAGTTTAAGGCTCAGCTGGACATGTATTTTGAATGAACAGAGGGGTGAAGTGGAAGTGGGTTTTTTTTTTTTTTTTTTTTGGCTGATGCTGCTTAAGCTTGCTTTCTTGCATCAAGTGCCTCTACTAATGCTAACATGGATTAGGAGGTGTGATCCTGATTATATAATTTATGGCTTCTGTATTAAATCCAGCACAGAAGCAGAACCAATTCCACAGTGTGTTGTTTGTTATGAATGTCTGTCCAATTCAAATTTGATACCATTTCAAAGACACTTGACAACAAATTTAAAAGACAACTTATGATTTCTTTCATAGAAAGGTGATTGAACTATGTGCTGAGATAACGGTTGGGACTTCCTTCACTGATGTTAATTCCAACATAGTGAAAGCATTATATTCAGCAAATTTATGTATTGCTAAGTGCGGAAAAGCTCACACTATTGGAGAAATATTGGTATTACCAGCAACCAAAGATATTGTAAAATATATCTTGGAAGAAAAAGCAGCTAAACAAATTGATAATGTTTCATTATCGAATAATACGATAAAATATCAAATGGATGACATGACATATCAAGTAGAAGCCATTCTACTCGAAAGATTAAGAACAAGCTCATTTTATTCCTTGGAAATTGATGAAGCACAGATATTTCAAATTTGGCCCAAGCTCAGTGTTGGTTTATGTTCAATTTGAGCAAGAAGACACTGTTTTGCAAACCAGTAGGTGGAAAAGCAATGTCCAATGAAATATTTAATATAATTTTCTTTTTTTTTTTTTTTTAATGTGAACCCCAAACACGAGAGGTATTAGAACCTATAGTACTTAGTACCGTGCTTGGGTTGGAGGTTGAGAAGACGAAAGAAGATATTTGTTGACATTGGACTTGAACTTCTGTAGAGTGCAATTTTCAGGAAATACGTATGAAGGAAGGTTGTTCCAGAAAACGGCAGTTGAATGAATAAATGAGGAAGATGAAAAGTTGGTTCTGTGGTTTAGAAGTTGGACAGTAAATGGATGTTGGCTGGTGGCGGCACGTGTTCGGACTGTTTTGAAAGAGAGAACTGGAATTATAGAAGCCAATTCAGAACAGTGCCCATGGAAGTATCTGTAAAAGAGGCAAGCAGCAGAAACAGTGCGTCTATGAGAAAGCGAGTGGAGAGACTCTGTTAGAGATGAGTCATTAATTAACCTAACTGCCCTCTTCTGAATGGAATCAAGAAGCCTGAGAGAGGTTTTTGGGGGCACCACCCCAAATGTGGGAACAATATTCCATGGCAGGGCGGATTTGCAATTTATACAGAGTGAGCAGCTGTTTGGAAGAAAAGTAACGCCGAGAGCGAAAGAGAAAACCAAGTTTTTTAGATGCAGAGGAAGCAATATTTGTAATGTGCTTGTGCCAAGAGAGAGTAGAAGTCAGGGTAATCCCCAAAAGAGATATATCCTTTTGCCTAGAAATTGGAGTGTCACTAAAGATAAGCATAGGAGCAGAAGAATCCTTTTTGCGAGATATAAGACAAGACTGAGTTTTAGAAGGGTTGAAATCAACTAAGTTGTCTTTGCCCCACTGGAGAATTACCTGAAGATCGGCATTTAAGGAATTGGTAACAGATTTTCGAGAAGTTGAAGCTGATTGAGCAGGACAAGATTTCTCAAAACGGAAAGTTGAATGCAAAGTGCTATCAACGGCAAAACTATGGATAGGATTTCCAGTCAATGGAAGAAGGTCATTGATATACAAGAGGAAAAGAGTTGGGGAAAGAACTGAACCTTGGGGGACACCATTAGTGGAGAAGTTAGAAGACAGAGAGCCATCTACCATCACCCTCAGTGAGCGATCAGAGAGAAAACTCGATAACCAATTACTAAAAACAGTTGGCAAACCATAAGATGGAAGCTTGTTTAGAAGGCCTTTATGCAAAACAAGATCAAAAGCCTTTGAGATGTCAAGAGCAACTACTTGTGTTTCACCGCACCTTTCCATTGAAGTAGTCCATAAGTGGGTAACATAAGCCAGGATATCACCAGTGGATCGACACTGGCGGAATCCATACTGGTGATTGTTGATCAGACGGAAGGTTTCTAGGTAGTTTAAGAGTTCGCAGTTAATTGATTTCTCCATTACTTTAGAAAGAGTAGAAGTAATTGCAATGGGACGATAATTGGATGTGAGGGATTTGTCACCCTTTTTAGGAACTGGCTGGATATGAGCAAATTTCCAAGCAGAAGGAAAAACACCTTTAGAATAAGAAAGTGAAAGAAGACGGCAAAGAATAGGAGTAAGTTCAGGAGCACAGATTTTGAGAACAAGTGGAGAAATACCATCAGGACCTGGAGCTTTCTTAGCATCAAGATTCATCAAAATTCTTCTGATATCCTTTTGACAGAAGACCACAGGAGGCATTGAATGGAGCGTGTTAGGAATGGTGGGAGGTGTTTTACCAACATCATTAATACATGAGCTCGAAAAAAATGGGATGCTAGCAGGTCAGCTTTATCCTTGGCTGAAGTGACAACAGAACCATCTGGTTTGGACAGAGGTGGAAGCAGAGATGGGCAAAAGTTGCGGCCAATAGCTTTGGCAAGAGACCAGAATGCTCGGCTACCATTAGGGCAAGAAGCAAGTTTTCTACTCTTAGCCTGTTCAAACTCTAGTTTGGACTGATTAATAACTGCTTTACAATTGTTGCGAGCTTTGGTGTAGGCAGAAAATGAAACTGAAGAATTAGAAACAAGCCAATTACGATATGCAACATTCTTCTCTTGAAGAGCCTTAGCACATTTATTGGAAAACCAAGGTTTAGATAAAGGATGAGATTTTAAAGTGGAGTGTGGGATAAAGGATTCCATTCCTGCAAGAATAATTTCACTGACACGATCTGAGCAAACGTTGACATCAGAAGTTTTGAAACAGTAATCCGACCAAGGAAAAGAAGAAAAGAAGTCACGCAGGAAATCCCATTTTGCATTCTTGTAATGCCAAACAACACGAGGTTGGGAATAGGCATGAGATAAAGGTTCCATTGGAGAAGAGACAATCACCAAGTTGTGATCTGAAGTGCCTAAAGGACCTCTCATTTCGACCGTGTACTTAGAAGGGTTGTTTGTGATAAAAAGATCAAGCGTATTGGCAGTATGATTAGGATTGTCCGGTATTCTTGTAGGTATATGAACAATCTGTGCTAGGTCATTAGTAATTGCAAAAGCCTCAGCATCTCGACCTGCTGGGTCGGTGTGACTAGAAAACGGAAGCCAGCTGGAGTTGTGAACATTAAAATCACCAAGGAAAATTACCTCACTGTTAGGAAAGTTGGATCATGGACTGGAGAAAGTCAAGTTGCAACGAGAGGAAGTCAAAGAGGTGGTAGATGACTCTCATCAACCGGTGAAATACCACCACTTTGCTTATTGGAGGCTTGAAGTGGTGGAACCCATGTTTAGTCTCTAGAGCTAAGGTCCGGCCAACCCTTCCCTATCTCTTCCATCATGCAGTATAATTGATGATTTTTTAGGTTATGATGAATGTTGTGGCGAGATCCAATATTTCTTACATTTCGAGGGTACAGCTCTAAAACGGTGTTCGCAGGCCGGCCGCTAGTTAGTACATCGGACTGAACCTATTGGTAACTCTCTAGGAAGCTTCCGGATCAGCTAGTGTTTAATCTTGCTACCTCTACTCTGCCAGATAGTGACTGGAGGGAGTCCGGGTAGTGTGCATGCGGGGAGCATTGTCGAGGCCACGTTATGTCAAGGATCTGGGTATATTCTTACCACATGTACGCCATATCCAAAAATTTCATTACTTCATACAGCATGTCCCACCCACTTTTTCTTACTATTGAATACACCATGAATTGTCAAAATAATAGAGCAAGCTTATCTGCGAAAAGATCTAATGTCTCTACCAAGGACTTCCTAATTCATTTCACAAATATACGTGGTCTCAATTCTAATCTCAACGATGTCCATATCCACTTGCAGTCTGCCAAACCACATGTACTTTTTCTGACAGAATCTCAGTTATCGGTTGATTCAACTACTGCTCATCTCAGATGTCCAAATTATTTGCTGTATGATTCCTTTCGCCTCAAAGTGGTACTTGTGCATATGTCCGTTCTGATATTCCCTGTCAGAGACTTGGCTATTTGGAATCTCCTCTCTTTGATCTTCTCTGACTTAAAATCTCTCTACCTCATTGTAAAATTCATCTGTTGTCTCTACCGTTCTCCCAACTCCACTAATCACTTGGAGCTCTTTGACTTCCTCTCTTTGCAACTTGACTTTCTCCAGTCCAACTTTCCTAACAGTGACGTAATTTTTCTTGGTGATTTTAACGTTCACAACTCCAGCTGGCTTGCGTTTTCTAGTCACACCGACCCAGCAGGTCAAGATGCTGAGGCGTTTGCAATTACTAATGACCTAGCACAGATTGTTCATTTACCTACAAGAATACTGGACAATCCTAATCATACAGCCAATACGCTTGATCTTTTTCTCACAAACAACCCTTCTAAGTACAAGGTTGAAGTGAGAGGTCCTTTAGGCACTTCAGATCACAACTTGGTGATTGTCTCTTCTCCAATGGAACCTTTGTCTCATGCCTATTCCCAACCTCGTATTGTTTGGCATTACAAGAATGCAAAATGGGATGACCTGCGAGACTTCTTTTCCTTGGTCTGATTACTGTTTCAAAACTTCTGATGTCAACGTTTGCTCAGATCGTGTCAGTGAAATTATTCTTGCAGGAATGGAATCCTTTATCCCACACTCCACTTTAAAATCTCGTCCTTTATCTAAACCTTGGTTTTCCAATAAATGTGCTAAGGCTGTCCAAGAGAAGAACGTTGCATATCGTAATTGGCTTGTTTCTAATTCTTCAGCTTCATTTTCTGCCTACACCAAAGCTCGCAACAATTGTAAAGCAGTTATTAATCAGTCCAAACTAGAGTTTGAACAGGCTAAGAGTAGAAAACTTGCTTCTTGCCCTAATGGTAGCCGAGCATTCTGGTCTCTTGCCAAAGCTATTGGCCGCAACTTTTGCCCATCTCTGCTCCCACCTCTGTCCAAACCAGATGGTTCTGTTGTCACTTCAGCCAAGGATAAAGCTGACCTGCTAGCATCCCATTTTTCTTCGAGCTCATGTATTAATGATCTTGGTAATACACCTCCCACCATTCCTAACATGCTCCATTCATTGCCTCCTGTGGTCTTCCGTCAAAAGAATATCAGAAGGATTTTGATGAATCTTGATGCTAAGAAAGCTCCAGGACCTGATGGTATTTCTCCACTTGTTCTCAAAATCTGTGCTCCTGAACTTACTCCTATTCTTTGCCGCCTTTTTTCACTTTCTTATTCCAAAGGTGTTTTTCCTTCAGCTTGGAAATCTGCTCATATCCAGCCAGTTCCTAAAAAGGGTGACAAATCCTTCCCATCCAATTATCGTCCCATTGCAATTACTTCTACCCTTTCTAAAGTAATGGAGAAATCAATTAACCGCCAACTCTTCAACTACCTAGAAACCTTCCGTCTGATCAACGATCGCCAGTATGGATTCCGTCAGTGTCAATCCACTGGTGATATTCTGGCTTATGTTATGGACTAATTCAATGGAAAGGTTCGGTGAAACACAAGTAGTTGCTCTTGACATCTCAAAGGCTTTTGATCGTGTTTGGCATAAAGGTCTTCCAAACAAGTTCCATCTTATGGTTTGCCAACTGTTTTTAGTAATTGGTTATCGAGTTTTCTCTCTGATCGCTCACTGAGGGTGATGGTAGATAGTCTCTGTCTTCTAACTTCTCCACTAATGCCGGTGTCCCCCAAGGTTCAGTTCTTTCCCCCACTCTTTTCCTCTTGTATATCAATGACCTTCTTCCATTGACTGGAAATCCTATCCATAGTTTTGCCGATGATAGCACATTGCATTCAACTTTCCATTTTGAGAAACCTTGTCCAGCTCAATCAGCTTCAAGTTCTCGAAAATCTGCTGCCAATTCCTTAAAAACCGATCTTCAGGTAATTCTCCAGTGGGGCAAAGACAACTTAGTTGATTTCAACCCTTCTAAAACTCAGTCTTGTGTTATATCTCGCAAAAAGGATTCTTCTGCTCCTATGCTTATCTTTAGTGACACTCCGATTTCTAGGCAAAATGATATATCTCTTTTGGGGATTACCCTGACTTCTAATCTCTCTTGGCACAAGCACATTACAAATATTGCTTCCTCTGCATCTAAAAAACTTGGTTTTCTCTTTCGCTCTCGGCGTTACTTTTCTCCCAAACAGCTGCTCACTCTGTATAAATCGCAAATCCACCCTGCCATGGAATATTGTTCCCACATCTGGAGTGGTGCCCCCAAAACCTCTCTCAGATTTCTTGATTCCATTCAGAAGAGGGCAGTTAGGTTGATTAATGATTCATCTCTAATAGACTCTCTCCACTCGCTTTCTCATAGACGCACTGTTTCTGCTGCATGCCTGTTCTACAGATACTTCCATGGGCACTGTTCTTCTGAATTGGCTTGTATAATTCCCGCTCTCTCTTTCAAAACAGTCCGAACACGTGCTGCCAACATCCATTTACTGTCCAACTTCAAACCCACAGAACCAACTTTTCGTCTTCCTCATTTATTCATTCAACTCCAGTTTTCTGGAACCACCTTCCTTCATACGTATTTCCTGAAAATTACGATCTATAGAAGTTCAAGTCCAATATCAACAAATATCTTCTTTCGTCTTCTCAACCTCCAACCCAAGCACGATACTAAGTAATATAGGTTATAATACCTCTCGTGTTTGGGGTTCTCATAAAAAAAAAAAAAAAAAGTGATTAGTGGAGTTGGGAGAACGGTAGAGACAACAGATTAATTTGACACAATGAGGTAGAGAGATTTTAAGCCAGAGAAGATCGAAGAGAGGAGATTCCAAGTTTCCAAGTGTCTGACAGGGAATATCAGAACGGACATATGCACAAGTACCACCTTTGAGGCGAAAGGAATCATACAGCGAATAATTTGGGCATCTGAGATGAGCAGTAGTTGAATCAACCGATAACTGAGATTCTGTCAGAAAAAGTACATGTGGTTTGGCAGACTGCAAGTGGAAATGGACATCGTTGAGATTAGAATTGAGACCACGTATATTTGTGAAATGAATTAGGAAGTCCTTGGTAGAGACATTAGATCTTTTTGCAGATAAGCTTGTTCTATTAGTTTGACAATTCATGGTGTATTCAATAGTAAGAAAAAGTGGGTGGGACATGCTGTATGAAGTAATGAAATTTTTGGATATGGCGTACATGTGGTAAGAATATACCCAGATCCTTGACATAACGTGGCCTCGACAATGCTCCCCGCATACACACTACTCGGACTCCCTCCAGTCACTATCTGGCATAATAGAGGTAGCAAGATTATACACTAGCTGATCCGGAAGCCTCCTAGAGAGTTACCAATAGGTTCGGTCCGGTGTACTAACTAGCGGCCGGCTGGGAAAACCGTGTTAGAGCTGTACCCTCGAAATGTAAGGAATATTGGATCTCGGCATGACGTTCATCATAACATCAAAAGTCATCAATCATACTGCATGATGGAAGAGATAGGGAAGGGTTGACCGGAACTTAGCTCTAGAGACTAAACATGGGTTCCACCACTTCAAGCCTCCATAAGCAAAGTGGTGGTATTTCACCGCTTGATGAGAGTCATCTACCACCTAGTACTGCTTGGTAACATAGAGGGGCGGCGTTCTTCCATGTGGTGTGGGCGCCACACCTCGACCCCTGCTTACGTTGGTTCACACCTGAGTGGTCACCCACCATGTGCTTGTGCATGGAGGTTATACCCAGGATTACTAACAGTCCCACCATCGTGAAGGTGCAAGCAGAGGATCTGGCTGTCACAGACCGTCCGGACTTCGCCGAAATTCGGTCCACTTGACTTGAGTGTCACCCGAATATCAGTTCCATCAGCGTTTTAGACTCCCAGGTAGCAAGTACAGCTTGTCTGGCATATCTGAGAGAATGTCTGTGACAACCTCAAGGACACTTGTATAATAATAATTAATCCAAGAAAAGCCAGTACCCAATTGATAACCATTCTCTGTCTTCTTTCACTCAACATTCCTTTATCCAGCAGTAATGCAAAACTGCTTCAATTTGTACAACAGTGTTTTATGTAGAAGCCTATCAAAAGCTTTTCTGAAATCTAAGGGTTTTTTTTTTTTTTTTTTTTTCTGTGCATACTCTAATTGTTGTGTGAGTAGATAGTTTAAACCAAAATCATATCTGTCTGTAATAAAAATAGACAAATTACAAGCTTATTACATTACTTTAGTATTAGTAGTGGCAAATGATGAAAGGAAGCAAGCTTCAGCACCAGCAAAAAAAAATAATTCTAAATGAACTGTTCATACCCTCTAATAATTTGTCTAGTTCTTCCTTAGATTTATTCAAACCCACAGCAAATCTCCACACATCTATCCTGCGACTATTCTTCCTCAGTTTAAATTTATTCCCTCTCGTGTATCTTTTCTGAGCAAGAGTAAAGGTGCCACGAGCATTTAGCTTATTCAATCCATTCAAAAGCTTTAAACACTTCAATCATATTTGCTTGCAGTTGCCTAGTTTCCAGACAATGCAATTTACAGAACTGAAGTTTTTCTTGGTACTCTTACCTCTTTTCCATAATGTCGGCATTAACCACCTCACTAATCTCATTTCTATTCTGCCCTTATTTCAACAGATTCATGTCCTTCCTAAAATGAGACTTCCAGAGCTGTACACAGTACTCAAGGTGTGACCTAATCTTGACCTTGTACAATGGGATAATAACCACCTAATCCCCACTGGCAATCTTCCTATATATTATTGACAAAACCCAATGAGTTGTCCTGGCAGTCTGTCTGCACCGCTCAGAGAACTTCATATCTGACTGCACATTTATCCCAGGTCTTTTTTTTAATTTTCCACTACTCTAAATCATGTTACAGTAGCATACCTGATTACTATCATTAACCACCTTGCTAGCCTTTATATCAACTACAGACTTAGACATTAGGCCTGACGTACCTTCATCAATATCATTAATAAACACTATAAAACAACAATAGGACCAGCACTGAACCAAGTTGTATAATAATAATTAATCCAAGAAAAGCCAGTACCCAATTGATAACCATTCTGTCTTCTTTCACTCAGCATTCCTTTATCCAGCAGTAATGCAACACTGCTTCAATTTGTACAACAGTGTTTTATGTAGAAGCCTATCAAAAGCTTTTCTGAAATCTAAGGGTTTTTTTTTTTTTTTGTTTTTTTGTGCATACTCTAATTGAATGCACTCCTTTGAACATTCCATTGAATGCACTTGGAAATTTAAGACAGAAGTTGGGCACTCCATGTGTTCTGTATACAGTGCTATTTAAACATCACTGAATGGATTAAAGCAGGTGTAGGCAACCCATGGCATACATTCCACCTGGGCCCATGCAGCTCTCGATAGTGGCATGTCTCCTAATGTGAAATTTTTTCCATCAGGAGCCAATCTGAAAAATCAGAAATGAAGATAAACATAGCAAAGCTTTCCAAAATGGGTGTTACCAAATTCTGGCATTATTCTCACTTAAATTTTCAATCAATACAGAAAAAATTTATATCTCTTCATACACTTTGTACTTACAAGTTGATGTACTCTGAACACTTTCTTTCTAATTTTAACTCTTTTTTTTTAAAGCCTATTTAATTTCAAATACCATGTATATTTGGCTTTAAACAAAGGAAGTTTCATTTAATTTACAATGAACTTAAAAAATAAGGAACCAAAAGGATGAGATGTAAAATTATTTTTGGAATTCCTAACATAGATTAAATTACACTTTTATTTCCAGATTTCAGTGTGATGGGAACCTTATTTACTCGATTTACTGCATTTTAGTGTTAATTTAGTGCAAGTAACTAGGGGTGCTATTGGGCTACTTAGGACAGATTCTGTAAAATAAAACAACTCCAAAAAGCAACTCCAATGGCTACTCCAGTCACTGAAACATTCAGCAATGGCACTAGGATGGAATTCTGACTAGACAAATATAAGACCCGCCATGGATCGCATTAGAAAAAACTAGCTGGGCGAATGTACGAGATGAAGACCAGGAAACAGAACAAAGCTGTGACAGATGGATAAACCTATAAGTAACTGGGAATGGTGCAAGCTGAACATCTAAAAGACAAGGAGATCAAGGTCTACGTGAGTGAAAAATACCATCAGAAGCCTGCTAAAAGCAAAGCTGAACAGAGCAAACATAGTTCAAAGCCATAAAGACCTATGCAGTCCCAGTACTAACATAGTCCTTCAGGATCATAGAATGGAGTAACCCTAAACTGGGGGGGGGGACATGAGAAGGACCAGGATAACTGTGGCGAAGAGCAACCGAAACCATCCATAGGTGGCCATCAAGAGACTGACCATAGCCTGGAAAGAAGGATGGAGGGGTGTGACAGACCTTATTGAAGAACAACAGAAGGCAATTAAAAACCTGAGGAATTACTTCCAGGAAAACATCACCAATCTACGAGAGGGTATCAAAAAGTTCGTACCCTTACCTAGAAAGTATCTTTATCTTAAGGTGAAACTTCACAGGAACTTTAATCCATCCTTTTCTTTATTAATGATTATTGTAAGAGAAATGACATAAACTGGATAAAATTGTGTTGGAATTTGCACAGATGGGGCACGTGCAATGGTTGGAAAGCTGTCTGGTGGAGTTACCAAAATTAAGACAGTGACACTGGCATGTAAGTCTTTGCACTGTATAATTCATTGTGAAGCTTTAGCTGCAGGAAATATGCCATTTAATCTAAAAAAGCTTCTAGATGAAGCAGTAAGGACAGTGAATTTTATAAAATCTTAAGCTCTTAATTCCCGATTATTTAAACAAAATGGGGAGTGCTCATAAAAAATTCTTACTCCACACAAAAGTGAAGTGGCTTTCTTGAGTAAAAGGCCCTTCATCATCTTTTTGAGCTGTGCTCCAAAGTATATAATTTTCTTCAATCAGAAGATCCCAAAAAAGTTCATTTCTTGAATGAAAAGTGGTTATTCAGACTAGCTTATTTAGCAGATATTTTTTCCCAATTGAATGACTTTAATCTGAGTTCGCAAGGAACAACTAGTACAGTGTTTGATTCCAGTGATAAAATTAATGCTTTTAAAAGAAAATTAAAACTAATGGAAGAGCAGTTATTAAAAAACAATATTAGCATGTTATCTTCACTTCATGATTTTATCCAAGAAAATAACATATCTATGACCAAAAATGTGACTGACGACATCCACGAACATCTCTTAGCAAGAAAGTCTTAAGTTCTGCAAATTGCTTCGTGTGGAGACTAGGCACCCGCAAAGTGATCTGATTGAGGTGTACAAGACTTTGAATAGTTTGAACAAGCAAGCTCAGTGCTGATGCAATTCTTCCTTTTGCTCAGATTACACACTTGAGGGGATATAAATTCAGATTAAAGAAAGACGTTTGCAGAATATATGTACGGAAATTTGCCTTTAGCCAGTGGGTGGTTGATTGCTGGAATAAACTTCCAACTGTTATTGTGTAAGTCAATAGCTTAAATAAATTCAAAGAAAACTAGACAAATGTTCAGAAGGAATGGATAGGTGAAATGATTAGTGATTTTTTTTTTTTTGGCTGATGCTGTGTAAAGCTTGCTTTCATGCATCATATGCCACTGCTAATGATATGACACTTTTTTTTTTTTTTTGACAGATCAAAGGATTAATATTTTTTATTGCAACGTTTATATACGACCAACAATTCCACATGTAACTGTTGTATGTGGTATTAGTAGCTGCTGTGGATGTTTAGTTATTGGTTGGTTGTTGTACTGTTTTAGCCACATCAGGAACGCCCTTGTGTGTAACCAAGGCCGTGCAAATGGAGATTACATTGCATGCAGTGCAGCAGGGCCGATCCAGGGGAGCCATCAAAGTCTCAACGTTAATTATGATATTAGGGTCACCCTTAAATGATTACATTTATCCATATATTTATTTTGTCTGTAAATTGCGTGTGTTCTCTGGTCGATCTGCCTGTTTTGCTGGACGAAAAAATCCCAGTTTCTGGTGGGTGGGGGGGGGGAACCTTGCTTCTGCACCTGAGACCGACTAACTCAGTCACGGAGTGAAAAAAGTTCATATCGTCACCGTCCTCCCCACTCGGTGTGGGGAGGACGGTGACGATACCACTGTGCTACTTGCGCAGTCTCAACATAAAAAAATATATATATTATTTTTAGGCCACCCGAATAATTAAATTTATCTGCCATGCTGTGTCTAATGTCTGTTAATTGCATGTGTTCAATGATCGATTTGTCTGTGTTGCTGGACAAAAAAATCGAAGTTTCTGGGGGGAAAACCAGTTTCGCCATGGAGTGAAAAAGGCCTATTAAAGTTCCTTGTGTCGTCGATGGGATTCGAACCCGGCTTTTTCCACCCGGTGTGGGGAGGACGGTGACGATGCCATTGTGCTACCACGCAGACCGAGTCTCAACATAAACAAAGGAGGCCCCTTAACCCCTTTTGCATCAGGGTCCCCAAGTACCTTTGCACGATCTTATGTGTAGCACAGTTGGTAGAATCGCCGTCCTTTCCACACCGTGGAAGGGACCTCAGTTTGGGTCTCGTCGATGACATGAGGGGTTTTTATGGATCTTTTTTTACTTTGTGAGGAATTTTTATGGATGTTTTTTGTGGCGGCGTATGCAATATGTCTACAAATCGCGTGTTCTTAGTCGATTTGCTGTTTTCTGGATGAAAAACAAGAGTTTGCTTCATTGACGGGATTCGAACTCAGTTCTTTTCCGCCAAGTCTACACGGCGGAAAGGAACTGAGTTCGAATCACGTTAATGTAGGGAGGACTGTGATTATACCAACTGTACTACCAACGAGGTCTCTGAGAATCTCTCTAGGAAAATACGATTTTGCAAATGTGCTTGTGAATAAACAGCAAGGAGTTGTATTTCTAATGAATTTCGCTGCACTCTTCGGTCACTTTATGTGGCTCGGCCAACAGTGTGAGATGTAAATTTCATGGTTCCGTTGCGCTTCGAGCGTATTCTGGATTTTGCAGGCCAATTCGTCTGCATAATTGATACAATTGTGTACTGGGAGGTACTCATTCCCAGTGGACCGGCTAGAACGTGGCAATTCATGGGCAACCACATACTGCCTGTATTGTTTAAATTATTACTTGAAGTACCACTCTTTCTTAAAAACAATGCAGAATGTTGTAAATTATTTTCGTGGTGTGTTTTGCTCTTTTGTTTTAAGATTAAATATAGCAGCAGCCATATACTGTACAGTGTTGCTGAACATTACTAATAAATTATTTTTGGTGACAAATGGCCCAAATCGCAAAGTTAAGCACCGAAGTATCCATTCCAGTTTCATTTATTCCTTGGTTTTTATTTCCTGATAATGATTTTATTATTATGCATTTGCTTTCTGCTTAAATTTCTATATTATAAAATTGCTACTTTTCACCACAATTATTTTTTAGAATAATCCCCTTGAATGTTATTTCTTATATACTGTATATATAATATATATATTTTTCGTTGTTACTTGCAAGAGTAGACGCGACACATAGCTGTCCGTGTACAGCTAACCGTTTATTACTAGCAAGCGTGCCTATGAAAAAGCAACCATTGCATACAAGCCGTCATTTTTTTTTTTTCTTCAAATAAAAAATCGGTTTATGTTCGTTTCAGATGTACACAGATGATGCTTTTAGACTAAACCGAGGATGGGAAATTTCTTTCCCATTGGGAAAAAAAAAAAAAAAAAAAAAACTTGATTAGGCAAAATTAAAATTTAGAATCTAAATTTCTAAGTTTAGTCCAATTTTAACTTCAAATTCAGGAATTTTAGCCTAAATATGACAAAAAAGGTCCAGATGACAAATAGCTTAAACCTAAATAGAAATAGCATTAGCATTAGTAGAGGCATTTGATGCAAGAAAGCAAGCTTATGCAGCATCAGCCAAAAAAAAAAAAAAAACCCACTTCCACTTCACCCCTCTGTTCGTTCAAAATACCTGTCCAGCTGAGCCTTAAACTTATTTAGGCTATCAACCTCCACCACAAGGGATGGAAGTCTGTTCCACCAACCAACCACCCGCTGGCTAAAGGCAAATTTCCGCACGTCTATCCTACATCTGTCTTTCCTCAATTTGAATTTATGCCCTCTCAGGTGATTTTTCTGAGCTAGAGGAAGAATCCCATCAGCATTGAGCATGCTTAAACCATTCAAGGCTTTATACACCTCTATCAGATCACCTCGCTGGTGCCTAGTCTCCAGACACTGTAATTTGCAAAACCTTAAGCCTTTCTTCGTAAGAGCAACCCTTTGTTCCATTCACTAATCTTGTTGCCCTTCTCTGTACTCGTTCCAGCAGCTCTACATCCTTCTTGAAATGAGGCCTCCAGACCTGTATACAGTACTCTAGGTGTGGCCTGACCATTGCCTTGTACAATGGAATAATCACCTCCTTATCCCTGCTGGAAAAATTCCTGTATATCATTGACAATACTCCATGAGCTACTCTTGCAGCCCGTCTGCACTGCTCAGAGAACTTCATATCTGCCTGCACAATCACCCCCAAGTCCCTTTCATTCTCTACCACTGTCAGTGTAGTACCACAGAGTTGATACGTTGCTCTGGGGTTGCTGTTTCCCATGTGTAGTACTTTACATTTGTCAATGTTAAACTTCATTTGCCACCTCTCAGCCCATCTGCTCAACCTTTCCAGATCCTGTTGCAGCAGTGTAGTGTCAGTAGTGTCCTTGACAACCCTGCCAACCTTTGTATCATCTGCAAACTTGGACATTAAGCTTGATATACCATCATCAACATCAATAAGCAACACGGGCTTGCAACATCCTATTTAAAATTTTATTTGCACAAATATACATGGTCTTAATTCTAATCTCAACGATGTCCATTTCCACTTGCAGTATGCCAAACCCCATGTACTTTTTCTGACAGAATCTCAGTTATCGGTCGATTCAACTACTGCTCATCTCAGATGCCCAAATTATTCGATGTATGATTCCTTTCGCTTCAAAGGTGGTACTTGTGCATGTGTCCGTTCTGATATTCCCTGTCAGAGACTTGGAAAATTCATCTGTTGTCTCTACCGTTCTCCCAACTCCACTAATCACTTGGAGCTCTTTGACTTCCTCTCTTTGCAACTTGACTTTCTCCAGTCCAACTTTCCTAACAGTGAGGTAATTTTCCTTGGTGATTTTAATGTTCACAACTCCAGCTGGCTTCCGTTTTCTAGTCACACCGACCCAGCAGGTCGAGATGCTGAGGCTTTTGCAATTACTAATGACTTAGCACAGATTGTTCATTTACCTACAAGAATACCGGACAATCCTAATCATACAGCCAATACGCTTGATCTTTTTCTCACAAACAACCCCTCTAAGTACACGGTTGAAGTGAGAGGTCCTTTAGGCACTTCAGATCACAACTTGGTGATTGTCTCTTCTCCAATGGAACCTTTATCTCATGGCTATTCCCAACCTCGTGTTGTTTGGCATTACAAGAATGCAAAATGGGATGACCTGCGAGACTTCTTTTCTTCTTTTCCTTGGTCAGATTACTGTTTCAAAACTTCTGATGTCAATGTTTGCTCAGATTGTGCCAGTGAAATTATTCTTGCAGGAATGGAAACCTTTATCCCACACTCCACTTTAAAATCTCGTCCCTTATCTGAACCTTGGTTTTCCAATAAATGTGCTAAGGCTGTTCAAGAGAAGAATGTTGCATATCGTAATTGGCTTGTTTCTAATTCTTCAGTTTCATTTTCTGCCTACACCAAAGCTCGTAACAATTGTAAAGCAGTTATTAATCAGTCCAAACTAGAGTTTGAACAGGCTAAGAGTAGAAAACTTGCTTCTTGCCCTAATGGTAGCCAAGCATTCTGGGCTCTTGCCAAAGCTATTGGCCGCAACTTTTGCCCATCTCTGCTCCCACCTCTGTCCAAACCAGATGGTTCTGTTGTCACTTCAGCCAAGGATAAAGCTGACCTGCTAGCATCCCATTTTTCTTCCAGCTCATGAATTTATGATCTTTGTAAAACACCTCCTACCATTCCCAACACGCTCCATTCAATGCCTCCTGTGGTCTTCCGTCAAAAGGATATCAGAAGGATTTTGATGAATCTTGATGCTAAGAAAGCTCCAGGTCCTGATGGTATTTCTCCACTTGTTCTCAAAACCTGTGCTCCTGAACTTACTCCTGTTCTTTGCCGCCTTTTTTCCCTTTCTTATTCCAAAGGTGTTTTTCCTTCTGCTTGGAAATTTGCTCATATCCAGCCAATTCCAAAAAAGGGTGACAAATTGCTCCCATCCAATTATCGCCCCATTGCAATTACTTCTACTCTCTCTCGCCGACCGGGCTAGCCAGGTGGGTAAAGTGCCTGCCTGGCAACCCAAAGGTCGCGGGTTCGAATCCCGCCTCTGGCTTGGATCAAAGTACTGCAAAAACCTTGGGAGGTGCATTATGACCACAGAAGCCGATGCGCCAACAACTACCAAAAAAAAAAAAAAAAAAACTTCTACTCTCTCTAAAGTAATGGAGAAATCAATTAACCGCCAACTCTTAAACTACCTAGAAACCTTCCGGCTGATCAATGATCGCCAGTATGGATTCCGTCAGTGTCGATCCACTGGTGATATTCTGGCTTATGTTACCCATTTATGGACTAATTCAGTGGAAAGGTTCGGTGAAACACAAGTAGCTGCTCTTGACATCTCAAAGGCTTTTGATCGTGTTTGGCATAAAGGTCATCTAAACAAGCTTCCATCTTATGGTTTGCCAACTGTTTTTAGTAATTGGTTATCCAGTTTTCTCTCCGATCGCTCACTGAGGGTGATGGTAGATGTCTCTCTGTCTTCTTCTGACTTCTCCACTAATGCCGGTGTCCCCCAAGGTTCAGTTCTTTCCCCCACTCTATTCCTTTTGTATATCAATGACCTTCTTCGATTGACTGGAAATCCTATCCATAGTTTTGCCGATGATAGCACATTGCATTCAACTTTCCATTTTGAGAAACCTTGTCCTGCTCAATCAGCTTCAACTTCTTGAAAATCTGCTGCCAATTCCTTAAATGCCGTTCTTCAGGTAATTCTCCAGTGGGGCAAAGACAACTTAGTTGATTTCAACCTTTCTAAAACTCAGTCTTGTCTTATATCTCACAAAAAGTATTCTTCTTCGCCTATGCTTATCTTTAGTGACACTCCAATTTCTAGGCAAAATGATATATCTCTTTTGGGGATTACCCTGACTTCTAATCTCTCTTGGCACAAGCACATTACAAATATTGCTTCCTCTGCATCTAAAAAACTTGGTTTTCTCTTTCGCTCTCGGGTTACTTTTCTTTCAAACAGCTGCTCACTCTGTATAAATCGCAAAACCGCCCTGCAATGGAATATTGTTCCCACATCTGGGGTGGTGCCTCCAAAACCACTCTCAGGCTTCTTGATTCCATTCAGAAGAGGGCAGTTAGGTTAATTAATGATTCATCTCTAACAGTGTCTCTCCATTCGCTTTCTCATAGACGTACTGTTTCTGCTGCATGCCTCTTCTACAGATACTTCCATGGGCACTGTTCTTCTGAACTGGCTTCTATAATTCCCGACCTCTTTTTCAGAACAATCCAAACAATTGCCGCCACCAGCCAACATCCATTTACTGTCCAACTTCAAACTCACAGGACCAACTTTTCATCTTCCTCGTTTATTCATTCAACTGCAGTTTTCTGGAACCACCTTCCTTCATATGTATTTCCTGAAAATTACAATCTACAGAAGTTCAAGTCCAATGTCAACAAATATCTTCTTTTGTCTTCTCAACCTCCAACCCAAGCACGGTACTAAGTACTATAGGTTCTAATACCTCTCGTGTTTGGGGTTCTCATAAAAAAAAAAAAAAAAATATATATATATATATATATATATTTTTTTATTTTATCTTTCTATTGTGGTTTATTGTGTTTATTTTCTTAATTACGGGTGTTTTCTACTCATAGGTATTATGGTTAATACATTACTGGTCTTTAAGCTAGCCTAAACTCGGTTATCTTAAATGCCCAGGGCCTAACCGAGTTTAGGCTAGCTTAAAGACCAGTAATGTATTAACCATAATACCTATGAGTAGAAAACACCCGTAATTAAGAAAATAAACACAATAAACCACAATAGAAAGATAAAATAAAAATATGTACTCTGTTCGTACCCGGGCATTGCTAAAACAGCTACCGGGACAACAGAAAAATCTAGAAATAATTTAAGGAAAACCACTATAAAAGTATATTAAAAGTAAAATACAACATAAATTATCATATTACTAAAGAATAATATATATATATATATATATATATATATATATATATATATATATATATATATATAATAATAATAAAAAGAAATAAATAAATAATATTTTTTGTTTATATAATTTAGAAAAATGACACATACTCATGACATAATTATATAAATTTTTAGTAAGTTGCCGTGCACAAACATTTCAGCTGTATTCTTCTTCCTTGGTTTAGAAATCCAGATACTGTATAGAAAACTTTTGCATGCTACAATGGCAATCTTTGCGGTATGTCAAAATTAAACCTTTCCATTGTCCAACAGGGAAAAAGAATATATGTACAGCACTTTAAACAGACTGGAAGAAACCTAAAACAGTGGTCCCTAATATTTTTATGCTTATAGACACATTTGAGTAGCGGGCACCTGTTAGGGGGGGGGTATGAGGTAGTCACAGCAACAATTGTGGGGGGGAAGAAAATATTCTATAATTATTTCTTTGATGTTATCTGTCGTTAGGTCGTCACAACCATTTTGATAGGAGAAATAATGAATAATGGCTTCTATTATAAAAGGCTATAATTGCTATGAAAGCTGTCATTAAGATGTGTTTGCATGATTAAATTTTTCTCCTTAATCAGTAATCTTCCCCAACATAGTTATGGCTTAATCTGTGTGTCTGGTGGCTTTGTTTAGGACCAGATTTCGTATATCCTAATACATAATAGATGAGATGAATAATCTATTTCCTCTACTATGCATGCGATTTGAATCTGTTTTTGCGTTGTGTAACTAAGAAAGAATTTAATTAATAATTTAATGAAATTACCTTTCTTAGCGCAATTTATAATTGAACTTAATCAACCCCAGGTGAATACTGATGTGATCTGAAGTCAGCAACGAGGCAGTATTTGTAACAAAACAATCATTTAATACAATATATAAAACACATTACAAAAGAAATACACATATATATATATAACTCATTCTCACTTTTATAACATTTCACGTTTTTAGTAAAGATTAGGAAATTATCATCATTTGATTTAAACCGTTTTAAGATTATACTGTGATTCCTTATAATTATATTTCTCTTACAAAGGCCATACCATTAATACAACAATCTATACTATCCATAAACATATATATATTTCTATTGGCCCTAGTTGAATATCAACTGGGTACCATCGTCTTTTACCTTTTTCTCCTCTATATAATATTTAAGACATTTAGTATTTGTGAACGTTTCAACATTTAAAAACATTTATTATTTTAAGTACATACATTAGGATATCAGATCTTTATGTTAACCAGTTAATATTCATGGTACTTAACTGTTGTACCCGCAGCATGTATATAATTCATGGGTAACATATATAAACATAGAAAGAAATCAACTTAGAAAGGAATCATCTTTTAAAACTGCATCACCGTAATATTCCATTTAAACTATCTCTCGTTCTCACACATACATGATGAAACATTTTAGCTTACCGTTATCTCTCTCTTAGGCTTGCTTCAAGCTTTCTTCCTTCTTCCTTCTGCTCGTTTCTGCTGCTGGAAATTACTTGACTCCTCAATACGATTTTCACTGACCAATTTTACTATGTAGCGTTTCACTATATATAAAATGTCGCGACTCTCTTTTAATTTTCTAGATCAAACTATCTTCCAATTCTTCTTACTAATGCTATGCTTAACAACAACAACGACAACACCTTTTTCTTCTCTCCTAACTGTCTCTATATTTTCATACACTCTCCATCTGCTTTTATATTCAGGGTCAAATCTTTTGGGTATCTTTCCATCGCTCGTCTCATTGGATGGTCTAATTCCAAGGCCAGAATTTTAGGCGGTCCAAGTACCAGGTCATGGTTGAGAAATCTGTTGACTCCTCTACTGGGCCACTCAACAAGCAGCCAACCTAAGTACGTCATGGTTACTTACACTGGTGTTACTTTTCTGACCATTTTTGGACAAGCGAGATGTTATTCAATATCACCATCATTCGGAAAGAACTCAAGGTATTTTGTTGTTTATGCGGGGAAGGAACTGTCCTTTCCCTGTTATAGCATCTTCCCATCGTTGGTTGTCGAATGCTCATATGTTTATAGGAGAAGACACTTTTCCCTTGACATTTTGACCCTCCAACGGAAGTTTATACAGCCGAAACTGTACTGTATATACTTTTCTCCTAAGCAAGGTTACGAGTGGGCTGGGCCTTTAGAGGATGTTTAATATTCTATTTCTAATTTCGAATAACATTTACTTGACTTTACTGATTTCCGTCCTTGCTGATGGTATTACAATCTCTATGAATTTCAACACAATTCAAATATACATCAGCAACCAGGGAAATCAGAATAATAGTTAATTTATCCATTACTGAATATTTAATTAATCCGAAAAAGGAAAGGTGGGATTCATACCGCTCGTAACACTGCTCTCTCCCCCGAGAAAAAGATTTAGTTTACGGGATGAAAATCCAGGAACTCAATCTTTGGTAAGCTTTGGGAAAGTAGGTGCGACTTCAAACAAAAAAAAAAATGATTCCTTCCTTTACATAAAATAATTATTTGATAACATTACTAAATAATTGAAGATTAACATGGGTATATTTACCTTATCATTATATCAATGTAGCAATATAGATTGTTAAAATACTTCTAAGTCATTACATAAGTAATACAATGTTATATAAGAAAAGCATACATAATATTATTCTGAGGCATTATTTATCTCTTGACTAATCACCATTCCTTTGCATTCGAGATTCACTATAGTCCTGAACATTCAGTCTTAGATAAAAAACTGTTCAAAAAAAAAAAAAGGAAGAAATAGAATGTTCGAAGCACACTATTTATGTTCTTTCACTTCCTTTGTATTACTGTCCTTAATCACCTATGATTATACACTCCAGTCTAATCGTCCACTTCTTCAGTTTCGATTCGGTATCTGCATCTTTTCTTGCTTTAACTCTTCCATGAGTGTACACTATTATCATCTTTCACAATTAGTCTGTGTTTCCTTATCTTCCAAATCACTCAGAAGAGATGATACATATAATAAAAAAAAACAAATTTTAATATATATTCTTTCAGCATATTTATGAACAATGAATTACTTGATTATTAAAATACATATAGTAATAAATGACAAAGACTATAAACTAAAATTTCAGTTCCACCAAAAAAACAGAATATATCTAATAGAAAATGATAAATCATTAAAAAAAAATGTTTATTTCCTTCTTCTTATTCTTTTCAACGATTGAGTTCTCTTCATCTTCTATTTGACCAATTTGAAGGAAACACATCACTATTGGTAACATTTTTGATGATTTTAGCAAACTGGAATTGAAGATCTCTCTTGAATAGGACGTATAGCACAAAGATATAATGTGAGTATTGCATGATTACATCAAGAAAAATCAAAAGAAAATGCTTTATTAGAAGACTCGGTGATTAAGATGTTCACAAGTTCAGAACGATTCCGATTAAGTGGCAGTCCATTCTGATCTAAGTGGGAACTTCTTGTCTTTCATCTTCTCTTCTCAGATCTAAGCTATTAATGTTCTCTTCGTCAGTGATGTTTCTACTATAATATATTTGGTAAGAGTTGCTTATCTCTTCCATGTTATTTCCACGTTTTCGTAATTTCCACAACACAGTTCCTAAGGCTATAATGATTAACAGTCCGGCTGGGACTCCTAATGTGAAGTAGATTGCTTCCTTCGACCAATTTCTTTCTAGAGGTACGGTAAGTTTTAAATAACCCCATTTATTCCATGCGTGACACTGATAATGACCAAAATCTTCTACACGTACAGACTTAATCATAAGTGAACTACTGAGATTTCTTATTCCTTGCATTTCTATATGTGTGGTCAAATCATCCAAATTTGGGCCTTTCCAAGTCAGATTTTCGACAGGAGGCACATTTTTGAAAATGCAACGAAGTTGAACATCATCTCCAAGACTTGCGAGATGTGAACTGCATATGCCTTCTGGTGGTTCCTTCAGATAAATTAAGGCTTCGTCTTTTACCGACGGAAAATTCGGGATCACTCCCTCACATGAATAACGACCTGATGTTCTTGGCGACATCTTAGGGATCGTTAGAGTAGAAATAATGCTAGCTTAAATGAGCTTATCTTCAAAGTACCATTTTACTGCAGGCAATGGAAATCCTCTGACATCGCACTGCAACACAACTGGGTTACCATAGGTTGTGGCAATGTCACTAAGTTTCGTGTTCAAGGTGGGGCCATATGATACCGTAATTATAAATGAGGCTTGAGCTGATCCTAATTCGTTTCGCACCACGCATGTGAAGTTGTTATTGTGATTTTCTCTTCGAATATTCCTGATTATAAGCGTAGCATTTCCTTCCTTTATTAATTGCTCTTCTCCTTTGAACCATTGATATGAGAAAACGTCAGGATTTGCTAACGCCTCACATTTTAACTTAAAATCATCATGCTCACGTGCAAATCTTGAAGTTGCTTTCATGGTAACTCTTGGTTTATATTTAACGATGATTGTTATGGAAATCATCAAAGGGTGAGGATAAGTCACATGATTTGCAATACATGAGAAAGCCTTTTTATCATATTCTGGTATCAGAGTAGTTATCCATCTCAAATAGGAAGTCATTCTAATTTTATCTGACCACGGCTCATGGCTAGATTGTAACGATCCTTTTATCATAGAACCATCGTATTTAATCCAGCTTAATGAAGCGGGTGGCTTTCCTGCTAGAGACTTACATGTGAGAGTAGCTTGGTCCCCCTCGTTTCCACTGAGAAACGAACCTTCCCCTATCAGAGGAGGTAGAGGTGTGACATAAACTGTCAGATTAGCTGTGCTGGATCGGAACTGACGTCCATCCTCAGTGTTAACCCGACAATAATAGTCACCTTCATCTGTCAACTGCAATTCAGAAATCTGCAGTGAAAAATCATTCTCTTTAGGAGAACCAACTACTTCATAGTGAGGGAGACCACGGGGTCTGTAGTAACTGTCTATATTCTTTCCATTGACAAACCAAGCTACATTAGCTGTAATATTACGAATAAGTCTGCATGGGAAAATCACGTTCTGTCCTGCTATGGCTTCTCTATCAAGCGGTTGAAGAATAAGGATGTTAGCGTGCATAGATGTAGTATACTTCAAAATTAGCAATATGACCAGCAAGAATTCTTTCATTTGCACCTCCATCTTCCTGGTCTCCTTCCTATGAAAAGAGATTCTATTCCTTTTCTTTTCTTTCCTCTTGCCCCGGATATATATATATTTTTAATATTATTATATATATATTTTTTAATATTATTTTCGTTTATTTAAGACATAATCCAAAATGTAAACTTTAACTGGAAAGATGAGTGATTAAAATATTCATTAAATAAAAATGTGTGTACCTTCGTTAATTCCTTTTCTTGCTAGAATCTTTCTTTCTTGTTATTAAACTATTAACTTTATCGTATTTCTCTTTTTTTTCGCGAAACTCTCCTGAACAATCCATTCTACATATTGATTGACCGCAAGAACGGCACAAAAGGACTGGGGGTGGTCCCAAAAGCAGCGAAAAGAGAACCTTCTTATTGGAAGTTGATCTCTTTTCGGGCAGCCCAAATCATCCAAATTTATTATCGTCTTCCCCGGTAATGAATTTTTAAGCCATTTCGTCTTTTCTGATCCCTTCACAAAAATGTAACAATAAGGGCGGGTGAGGGGTTTCAACCAAGAGTCGAAGAATGCGATTGAGGATGCTCCTCGTCCCCAAGGCAAGCCTAAAAGTTTATCACAAATCCATAAGTTTTGGGTTTGAAGACATTTTGGTAGGTTTAAAAACCTACAACCCCCTTTAAACACAGTGTTTTTTTCCAAACCATCGGAAGTTATTAAAGCAATCTCCTTGGGCGAGAGGGCTCCGGTTGTGTCCCTACAAAACTGCAGGTCTATGCAACACCAATTTTCCACGGGAATGGGAAAAGGGGCTGACCCACGCTTCGACGTCATATGGCTAATTTCCGATCGAATTAATTTAGGTGTATAGACGGGAGTTTCCAAACTTGGGCTGCTCCACTGCTCTTCATATGTATTTCTAACTGTTAAGAAGGATTTCGCGGGAGGTTTGGCTATGTTGGGATGAGAAGAGCTCTCATTTTCTCTCTGTGCTACGTAGAGAGCATATTCTTTGTCCCAATCTTCCTCCTCTTCTATCACTGGAACTCTGTTACTCTCAGTCGGGTAGGGTTGGAACACCCTCCTTTGGTTTTCTGTAGCTCTGACTTCTTGCCTAATACGCTGATCTTGCCTGCGGGGTTTGTACACCCTAGGATTGGAACTGGATCTTCCGAAGTCTCTGCTATTCTTCTCTTCACGTCCCTTGGTCTTCTTTATTACCGCGAGACTATGTGAGTCCGTCATCTGTGGCTGTTTAGCTTCCTTTTCTGCTTCAGAACTTCTTTCCATAATGGCAACGCCCGAGTTTCTTCCTTCTGTTTCTTCCTTGATGACTTGAAGACGATCTGAAAGGATCTCCTTCACTTCATTTTCCATTTCTTTTTGGTCTTCTGGCGACACTCGCACTATGGGGAGTAACCAGGCTAACATCCTGTGAATCCACTGCGAAATTTCTTCCCAAATACGTTGTATGTGCTGCATCCTTTCTGAGTTGGTTTTAATAATGGTGACTATCTTTTCTTTCTGCGGAGAAGGCAAAGAATAAAAATAATATTTTGGTTTCTTGAAATATTTATACAAATATATACCCCTTTTTTTTCTCTCTTTTTTTTTTTTTCATACATAAAACAGTTGATAATAACTATGCATTTATCCTGTCTTGACGATCTTATATTAATGCAATGTCATTAACTCGTTAATTTCATATGCGAAAGAATTATAATGAATAGATAAAGTTCTATTTGACAATTATTTGCAGAACTAAAATTCTGATGTAGATTGCTCCAGATCTGAGTAAAATGAGTTTTTTTTTTTTTTCATTTCTTTTACAAAACAATCAGCACAAGAAGAAGATCCCCTTATCTTGATCTTGAAATTCAGATGTGATGTTAGCTCTTGTTTTATTTAACTCTTCTTTTTAGAAACGTGATAAAACAAATAGTAACTGGGAGGAACCAGCCGTCCCCAGGCTAAATGCCTCATCTCATCTCCAAAAGAACGATTATTGTCTTTCTTAGGTATCACTCTGAATCTTCTTTCTTGAACTTGAATTTAGACATACAATGAGAGGAAGAGAGAGAACGCAAAAGGGGACTAGGGGGGGCGCCTAATAAAACCCTAGACCATTTGCAATCCTCCTCTCCTCTTTTAATCCTGTATACTTGAAATATAATTTTGCGGGATGAAAATTATCATCTGCTCAGTAATAGTGGTTCATCACTATTAATTGATTAAAAGTTCTGGCACTATTCACCCCTTTTTTTTTCAAAAGAATAACTTATGCTTTTGCTTGAAACTTCTCAGTCACAATAAATTAAATTCTCCTTCCTGTGTTACTAACTATACTGTATAACAATCTGTGCTCGTTGAGCTATCCAATAACAACTGCTGATAAAACATGATGATAAATTCGAATACAATCCATTTTTTTTCCCAACCTTTCATTATGGTAACCTCTTTAATGCTGAATGAAATCAGTAGGTAAAATACATGAAAATGCTAATTCCTGAGATTAATCATGTGCTCAGTCCTTTGCATTTATCCACTTTACTAAAAGATCATATCCATCGTTCGCCCAATTTCGTTCTGAAGTTGGTTCGGGATTGGGTTCAATTTCAGGTTCGTTCACCCATCGTACAAATCGATCGTAAAGACTCTGATTTTCAGAGTGTGGTGCTGCTGCTTCTGCCCTTTCTTCAGAGCAGACTTGAACTGGCTGAGATTCATCTTCCTTTTCAGTATTTTGAGAGGGGCCACTTTGGTCCATTTCTTCATCCGACGTTTGAATTGTCTCAGGAACAATTACTCTATTTGATGCCTGAGGATGTATTTTCACATCTTCCTTTTCAGGAACTGATATAAAACGAGGTTCATGGCTTTTGCTGCGTAAATTATATTGGTGTGTCGGCTGAGAACGCACTTGCTGTTTTCTGACTGGCAAAGTGACAGTTTCTTCTTGTTTTCCACTCTGTGGACTTGCCTGTTGGTCTTGCTTTATTTGTGTCGCTTGCTTCTGACCCCTATTTGGCAAATACGCTAATGGAATTAAAACGGGTAAACTCTGTGGCTGATAGAAAACCGGTTCGACCCATTCTTCTTCTTCATCTGTTTCCGATTCCACATATACTCTTTTTGGTTTAGTGTTTTCTGAGGATCGTTCAGGTGATGTAGTAGTCTCAGAAGACTAAACGTAGCTCTGGAAATGGTTTGCGATCTATCACTTTCGTTAATCTGTCTACATGTACCAGTTGCTTATCCTTAGGATGATATATATGTTGAATCTGAAAATTAACAGCGGATGTCTGTGATATGACACGATATGGACCACTACTCTGTCGAGACAATTTGCGTGTTCTACCTGGTTTTACCATAGGAGTATAGAGATATACTATGCTTCCAACCCTAATCTGTTTATCTACAGCTTTAGTAGAGCGATATTGTTCTTGTGTTTGTGCAGCGTCTTCCAGATGCTGCCGAACTATTTCATAAGTTCGCTGCATCCTTGCTACCATTTGCTCTGAATAATGCTCTAAAGAAGCATATGTAGGGTGGATTTCTGAAGTCCAGATGTTTGTTTGTTTGTTTGTTTGTTTGTTTGTTTGTTTGTTATTTGGTTTTTAGGAGCATTAGCATCTAAGGCCATATTGCTCCGGGAATATACGGTGGTCATTCCCTGACCTTTCCGCATCCTCCGTATTTGGTGGTGACGGGCTTGAACCCCGGTCTAATCAAGAAGCGTGTGCTATGCACTGCTGCTCCTTCCCACCTGGCTACGGAGGCGCCAGTCCAGATGTGCTGAGGCATCACAATATCTCTCCCATACATTAAATAATTTGGTGTTTCATGAGTAGCAGAATGTACAGCTGAATGATATGCTGCTACTGCCAATGGAACACAGGTATGCCAGTCTGATTGAGTAGCATTCACGACATGCGATAGAATTGCTGCTAAAGTTTTATTCAACCTTTCTACTTTTGCGTTTGCCTGCGGATGATACGCAGTGGTTTCTAATTTCTTAATGCCTAGTTTTTGATAGATCTCTTTCATTAAGGTTGATAAGAAGTTACTTCCTCTGTCAGTCAATAAAATCTGTGGAATTCCATGTCTAGCAACTACATGATTCACAAAAGCGGTTGCCACTTCTGCTTTCTGTCTTCAGTGGTATTGCCTCTACATACCGTGTAAAACAGTCTACGACCATCAGCAGATATTTATCGCCAACCAAACTGGTAGGCAGTGGACCAAGAATATCCATGCTTACTCGATACCAAGGAATTGTCTCAAAAGGAACCCGCATAAGGCTAGCTTTTGCTTTTGGATTATATCCTCTTCTTTCCAAACATGAAGGACAAGTGTTCACATAAGCTTTAATGTCAGAAAACATATTCACCCAGAAGAAATTTCTCCGTACCTTCTGTAAAGTTTTATCAAACGCTAAATGCCCGCTAGAAGGACTGCTGTGACAAGCGTCTAAGATCTCTCGTTTTAGTGCATGTGGAACCACTATTTGTTCGAAAGGCTGTTCTCGAGCTGATCTTGTGTCAGGCAAAGTATAATGGCATAAGACACCATCATTTAAATAGTATGAATCTGGAATTCTTGCTAAGGTTTGGGTGTTTCCCTCTAAATGAGTGATCAACAATTTCAGTTTATTATCTTCTCTTTGTAATGTTCTTACTAACTCTTTAGTGGCTTCCTTTGGCATTACCAGTGTTTCAAGCGTAATTCCGGTCGACATCGTCGCAACATGTTCACTCTTAGATTTCTTTTGCCTCTTAGGCTTAGCATCTTCCTCTAATACTGGTCTAGATAAATAATCAGCATTAGAATGCAGTCGACCAGGACGGTAAGTAACCTCAAAGTCGTAACCTTGTAACATTAAATTCCAGCGCGTCAGTCTCGGGGTGGGGTTTCTCAATTGGAGAAGATATTTTAATGGTGCATGGTCAGAAATTATCTGAAATTTAAACCCGTATAAAAAAGGTCTAAACTTCGAAATGGAGAAAACGACTGCTAAACTCTCCTTTTCCACTGTACTATACGACTTTTCAGCTTGTTTTAACAGACGACTAACGTAAGCAATAGGATGTTTCTCTCCATCTTCTGTAATCTGCTCTAGCACTCCCGAGATGGCAATATCACTAGCATCAGAAGACAAATAGAACATTTTGGAAAAGTTAGGATAAATCAAAACAGGTTCTGTTATCAGGGCCATTTTAAGCTTCTCAAAAGCGGCCTGTGTTGCTTCGTCCCATTTGAAGGGAGTGTCTTTCTTCGTCAGTTTGGTCAACGGGAAAGATATCTCTTCATAGTCTTTAATAAACTTTCTATAGAATCCTGTCATACCTAAAAAATCTTCTGACTTGTTTTACTGTTTTAGGAGCTAAAGTCCTTTTGATGGCTTCCACATTCTCCGGATTTGGGCGGACGCCTTCAGAGTTGATGAGATGACCCAGATAAATGACTTCTGGCTTTAGGAAATCACACTTAGAAGGTTTTAACTTGAGATCGTATTGTCTCAGCCGCTGAAAAACAGTCTCCAATCTTTCAAGATGTTCAGTAAAGGTTCGGCTGGCTATCACAACGTCGTCCATATAACAGAAGATGGATTGTTTCTTTAAACCTTGCAAAGCAATTCCCATAGCTCGCACGAAACTTGCTGGGCTATTTTTTAATCCCTGTGGTAATTTTTCCCACTGCCATAAATCTTGACCCGTTGTAAATGCCGTTTTGTGCTTATCAGCAGGATGAATTGGGATCTGCCAAAAGCCAGATTGAAGGTCGAGAGTGGAAAAGAAACGAGATTCTGATAACAGCTGCAATATCTCCGAGATCTGAGGAAGAGGATAATTATCTGCCACCATTTTCGCGTTAAGTTTTCGAAAGTCAACACATAATCTAAAAGAATTGTCACGTTTCTTAACCATGACGATCAGAGCACTGTATGGTGAAACGCTCGGAGAAATTATCCCTGCCTCTCTTAGTTCATCAATTTGGCGATCTACCTCAGTTCGCAGAGAATAAGGCGTTCGGTATGCACGCTGTGCGACTGGAATGTCATCTGTGAGCTTTATTCTATGTTGTAAGATTTTAGAATTGCCTAACTGGGAAGGAGATTTGGCAAAAACATCTCTGTAATCAAGTAACAATTTAGACAGTTGTTTTCGTTGGGAACCAGTTAAATGATTCAGCTTGAAATCTTCTATAGACACTTGAGAAGATCTCCTAACTTTCTCTTTCTCCCCTGCAAAATTAGCTTCTTTCATATTAACGCATTCAACTTTAACAAGACCTGTCCCTTTTGCTAAATGCAGTGGCTCGGCCGAAACATTCGCAATCGCGACAGAAGCACGCCTGTCTTGAGATAACTGATCTAATGAGCAACAAACAGCTAGGTCATTAATGCCCAAATTATAATTTGGTTCGACTATTACTGCCTGTTCAGGAAAAAGCGTGTGATCGCACTGCACAGTAAGTACTGTCTCAGTATCGGGTGGGATAATGTGTTTAGATGTTAGTTTTCCTATAGTGGGTTTTGTATCACCTAAAATCCTTTCTCTAACCCCTATTTCTCTCATGCAAATGCCTAGTGGCAGAGATTTTAAAATTCGTTTGCCTGAGTCTAGGACAAAAGATCGTTTTTGCAAAATATCCGATCCAAGAACAACATCATATTTTGGGCTTAAGGCATCTAAAGCTACGAGGACCTGTTCTTTAAATGTTTTCCCATCCAGAGTTAAATTTACTGAAATTTTTGTGCGTATGGGCACAACATTACCTCCTATCCCACAAACAGTAACTTCAGGGGGTCTTTGATTCAAGGACCGGTGATGTTTGATTTTATTAAAGATCCCTGCACTAATTAAAGATACTGATGCACCACTATCAATTAAAAATTTAGTTGGGACGCCCTGAATTAAACCAGCAACTAGAGGTAAGTCCATGTCATTTTCGGCAGTGAAAACGCCATGTTCTGCTCTAGGATATCTTAAATGAAGCTTAGATGGGAAGGGTCTTTTTAGTCAACTTGTTTGGCGATTAGGTTGCCAATGTGAATTAACTCCCATATGGTTTACCTGCCTGCGATTTATTATTCTGGACGATCGTCGTCCCCTGTAGGTATTATATGTTTCTCCTCTATCTCTGACATAGGAGGAACTAGGATTTACATTTTCTGAAAAGCAATTATTTGTTCTATCAATAACGGACCTCCCAACTTGTGTCACCCCAGTGTAGTTATTTCTATCTGGCGCTCTCCGGCGGTAGATAGGCTCGTGTGGTTTCTCAGCAGGATATTGACACTGTTCATCCCTATCAATGTTTACAGGTCTCTGCGTTTGCCCCTGCCACTTATTGTTATATCTGGTGTAATCTGATACGTTTTGATTGCGAGCTCCTCGATTACCCCATCTTTCTCCTTGTGGAGCAGTGTAAGAGATCGGTTGACTGCTGTATCTCGGCGTATATTAGGTGAGTAATAAGGCCTAAATTGTTTTTGTCTAATTTCTCCTAACTGTTGGTTAATTTCATCTGCATACTGCTGAAACCTGTTATTAAGTGAAGCCATTTGTTTTTCTAGACCATTCAGATCTGCATTGTTAGTTGTTAACTTATGTAATGAATGTTGTAATGATAGAATTTGAATGTTGTAATGATAGAATTTGTTCTTGCACTGGTCCTAACATCTGTTTAATCTGAGGTTCAATTGTTTGTACCGCGCTGATGGTTACCTGTTTTCCCTGTACGAGGCTATTATTCTGTTCCTCAAGCATTGCTATGTCCAAGGCTGATTGAAAAGTGGCCGGATTTTGGCTTAGTACTAATCGCTTCAGTTTTGTATTTAACCCGCTCAAAAATTGTGCCAAGAGAGTCTGATCTCTCAAAGTTATGACCTCTTGTGTTTCACTTTCAGTTTTGAAAGCTGCCCTGCACAAATTTTTCAGACGAGTTCCAAACTGGATAACTGATTCGTCTGTTCCATGTCTAGCATTACTGAACTTCTGTAATTGCGATATGACAGGTTGTGTACGTTCAAATCTTGTCAAGAATGTTTCTTTAATTTTATCATAATCTTTTTCTGATCTTAACTCGATTGAGTGAGACAAGAACTCAGCGGCACAATCTCTAAGCCGGCTTTTAATTACTGCGATTTTCTCCCTACTCGACCATCCAGCAATGACCGCGATTTCTTCTAATATCTCGAAAAAATAAGAGATCGTCATAACTTCGTCATCCCTACCGTGGTACATCGGGACCAGATTAAGAAAACCAGCAATTTGAGGTGGATACACCCTCGCAGATGTTGTCTCGGGTTGGGTGGGAAATAATGGTTCAGACATTTCTAAACTTGGTTCTTCCATTTTTTTTTAAATTCAAATCTACCACTGTATCACAATTGCCCCACAAATGGTATAATGCTAAAGTTAGGCCAGCAACAAGCAATAACTAATATATATATATTTTAAACCGTTTATAGATCTACTGATCTAAGTTTAAACTTCAAATTTTCTAACTAAATTTTCTTTGGTTAACTATTCCATGCTCTTAAGCCAAGATATATAACTCCATTATTTTATTAAATATTACTACTTGTTGCTATGCATGATCAAATAAAAATACCATAATTCATAATATATTTCATAATAATGATAATTCAGCAATGCTAAGTAAACAGAAAACATAATACCTGTTGCTATACTCTCAGAGCATCAGTAATCATTAACTTTTGCTTCAGACATTACTTTTAACCTTTTAATACCTATTCACATACTTAAAAAACGTTAGAAACCTTAGTAAAATTCCCCTAATTTTCTAAAGCCATAATTGCTTATTTGTACTGATCGCGACAACAAAATGTTATTCGTACTGGTCACGGCAACAATTATGTTGGGGGGGGAGTAGTGTAGTAGAAGGAGTCGAGAATGTTATAAATGGTCATAATTGTTGGGGGAGGAGTGAGAGTGGAATGCGCACGAACCGATTGTTGGAGGGGTTTTATGTTAGGATGTTCTATAATTATTTTTTTGATGTTATCTGTCGTTAGGTCGTCACAACCATTTTGATAGGAGAAATAATGAATAATGGCTTCTATTATAAAAGGCTATAATTGCTATGAAAGCTGTCATTAAGATGTGTTTGCATGATTAAATTTTTCTCCTTAATCAGTAATCTTCCCCAACATAGTTATGGCTTAATCTGTGTGTCTGGTGGCTTTGTTTAGGACCAGATTTCGTATATCCTAATACATAATAGATGAGATGAATAATCTATTTCCTCTACTATGCATGCGATTTGAATCTGTTTTTGCGTTGTGTAACTAAGAAAGAATTTAATTAATAATTTAATGAAATTACCTTTCTTAGCGCAATTTTTAATTGAACTTAATCAACCCCAGGTGAATACTGATGTGATCTGAAGTCAACGAGGCAGTATTTGTAACAAAACAATCATTTAATACAATATATAAAACACATTACAAAAGAAATACACATATATATATATATATATATATATATATATATATATAACTCATTCTCACTTTTATAACATTTCACCTTTTTAGTAAAGATTAGGAAATTATCATCATTTGATTTAAACCGTTTTAAGATTATACTGTGATTCCTTATAATTATATTTCTCTTACAAAGGCCATACCATTAATACAACAATCTATACTATCCATAAACATATATATATTTCTATTGGCCCTTGTTGAATATCAACTGGGTACCATCGTCTTTTACCTTTTTCTCCTCTATATAATATTTAAGACATTTAGTATTTGTGAACGTTTCAACATTTAAAAACATTTATTATTTTAAGTACATACATTAGGATATCAGATCTTTATGTTAACCAGTTAATATTCATGGTACTTAACTGTTGTACCCGCGGCATGTATATGATTCATGGGTAACATATATAAACATAGAAAGAAATCAACTTAGAAAGGAATCATCTTTTAAAACTGCGTCACCGTAATATTCCATTTAAACTATCTCTCGTTCTCACACATACATGATGAAACATTTTAGCTTACCGTTATCTCTCTCTTAGGCTTGCTTCAAGCTTTCTTCCTTCTTCCTTCTGCTCGTTTCTGCTGCTGGAAATTACTTGACTCCTCAATACGATTTTCACTGACCAATTTTACTATGTAGCGTTTCACTATATATAAAATGTCGCGACTCTCTTTTAATTTTCTAGATCGAACTATCTTCCAATTCGTCTTACTAATGCTATGCTTAACAACAACAACGACAACACCTTTTTCTTCTCTCCTAACTCTCTCTATATTTTCATACACTCTCCATCTGCTTTTATATTCAGGGTCAAATCTTTTGGGTATCTTTCCATCGCTCATCTCATTGGATGGTCTAATTCCAAGGCCAGAATTTTAGGCGGTCCAAGTACCAGGTCATAGTTGAGAAATCTGTTGACTCCTCTACTGGGCCACTCAACAAGCAGCCAACCTAAGTACGTCATGGCTACTTACACTGGTGTTACTTTTCTGACCATTTTTGGACAAGCGAGATGTTATTCAATATCACCATCATTCGGAAAGAACTCAAGGTATTTTGTTGTTTATGCGGGGAAGGAACTGTCCTTCCCCTGTTATAGCATCTTCCCATCGTTGTCGAATGCTCATATGTTTATAGGAGAAGACACTTTTCCCTTGACATTTTGACCCTCCAACGGAAGTTTATACAGCCGAAACTGTACTGTATATACTTTTCTCCTAAGCAAGGTTACGAGTGGGCTGGGCCTTTAGAGGATGTTTAAAATTCTATTTCTAATTTTGAATAACATTTACTTGACTTTACTGATTTCCGTCCTTGCTGATGGTATTACAATCTCTATGAATTTCAACACAATTCAAATATACATCAGCAACCAGGGAAATCAGAATAATAGTTAATTTATCCATTACTGAATATTTAATTAATCCGAAAAAGGAAAGGTGGGATTCATACCGCTCGTAACACACCAGCCACTAAATTTGGGGACAAAAAGTAGCCCTAAAATTTTATCTTATATTGACCAGGATATCGCTCCCGTAAAAGCAGAAATTTAAAATTAACGATGCTAACAGTATTTACAAAAAAAAAAAAAAAAAAATGTAATTCTTTCTTACATTCCATCGGACACCTGAAAGAGATCTGAATGGCAAGTTTAAATTCCAAGCAGACAATCAAATAGAAATAAAAAAAATTTAAAAATACAGGTGACCCCCGATTAACGCTGATAATTCATTCCATAAAAACAGAGCGCTAAGTGAATCCGCACTAAGCGAGCGCCGCATTCCCATAAGGTAACATATGTATTTGTGAGTTGCAGTCGGTGCCATAGGATATTTCCTAATCAATAATAAACGGTAGTGAAAAGATGCACGAATGTCGATCAAAATATTTAATATTCAAATATTTGTACATATAAAATATTCTGCATTACATATGTATATTATTATGTGGTAATTACTTACATATCAAAATTAAACTTAAAATTCCAATTAAAATCATGAATTTAATTGATCTAAATTGATTTAATTTAATTGATGAATTTAATCATGAAAAATGTGTCGATCTTGGGTTGAACTTTGGCCCTCTTCCAAATAAACTAAAAGGGGTATTAATTTTAAATCCCCCGCAGCGTTACAACCCAACAATAATGTCAACCGATTCTTCGCCGCTTTGAAACCTGGCATGTTTTTTTCTTCTTTCAATATGAAACTTCTTTTAGGCATTCTTTTCCACAAAAACTTGTTGAGAAGAATAACACATAATATCCCTCTTTAATAATTTTAACAAGTTCTTTTTTGAAAGTTTCGGCTCCTTCTGCACTTGCGGCTTCTCCCTGGATTTTAAATCTATTCAACTTCTAACTTCTCCACTAATGCCGGTGTCCCCCAAGGTTCAGTTCTTTCCCCCACTCTATTCCTTTTGTATATCAATGACCTTCTTCCATTGACTGGAAATCCTATCCATAGTTTTGCCGATGATAGCACATTGCATTCAACTTTCCATTTTGAGAAACCTTGCCCTGCTCAATCAGCTTCAACTTGTCGAAAATCTGCTACCAATTCCTTAAATGCCGATCTTCAGGTAATTCTCCAGTGGGGCAAAGACAACTTAGTTGATTTCAACCTTTCTGAAACTCAGTCTTGTCTTATATCACGCGAAAAGGATTCTTCTGCTCCTATGCTTATCTTTAGTGACACTCCGATTTCTAGGCAAAATGATGTATCTCTTTTGGGGATTACCCTGACTTCTAATCTCTCTTGGCACAAGCACAATACAAATATTGCTTCCTCTGCATCTAAAAAACTTGGTTTTCTCTTTCGCTCTCGGTGTTACTTTTCTTCCAAACAGCTGCTCATTCTGTATAAATCGCAAATCCGCCCTGCCATGGAATATTGTTCCCACATCTGGGGTGGTGCCCCCAAAACTTTCTCAGGCTTCTTGATTCCATTCAGAAGAGGGCAGTTAGGTTAATTAATGATTCATCTCTAACAGAGTCTCTCCACTCGCTTTCTCATAGACGCACTGTTTCTGCTGCATGCCTCTTCTACAGATACTTCCATGGGCACTGTTCTTCTGAATTGGCTTCTATAATTCCCGCTCTCTCTTTCAAAACAGTCCGAACGCGTGCCGCCACCAGCCAACATCCATTTACTGTCCAACTTCAAACCCACACAACCAACTTTTCATCTTCCTCATTTATTCATTCAACTGCCGTTTTCTGGAACAACCTTCCTTCTACATATTTCCTGAAAATCACAATCTACAGAAGTTCAAGTCCAATGTCAACAAATATCTTCTTTTGTCTTCTCAACCTCCAACCCAAGCACGGTACTAAGTACTATAGGTTCTAATACCTCTCGTGTTTGGGGTTCACATAAAAAAAAAAAAAAAAAAAAAAAAAAAAACCAGCCCTTACTAGTTTTAAATGGTTCAACATTTTTTTTTTTTTTTTTTTTTTTAAGGTGAGTTTTCTTCAGATCATTATATTGGCTAATCTCGCTCTCTGTCTTTAATAATATTTAACTTAACTGAATTCTGCATTGGATATTATCTTCAATAAAATTAGTTAAGTCTTATCATTTCAATCCTAATAGCCGGCTTAGCCCTAGTTGCTTGCAGTGCAACCGCTATCTTTCCCGCTGCTAAAATTAATTCTTTATTTTGTTTTATAATTGTTCTTAAAGTTAAACTTGCAAGTCCTAAATTATGGCACACATCCGCTTGTCTTTGACCGGAATCAATTCGCTTCAAAACGTCTAATTTAATTTTCAAATTCAGTCTTTTTCTTACATTTATAGTCTTCATACTGCGCCCAGACGTCGTTGCTTTTTCATTCTTATCAGCCATTATTAACTCTTCTAAAATGTAACTGCGTTGGTTGCATTAATAACAATACAATATTCAAGTAAACTGTTCGTTTCGCACAATGTCTAATACAGTACTGAGTGATGACTAATACAATGTCTAATATAGTACTGAGTGATGACTAGACTTCAGATAAATGCATATAATGCAAATATTACAAGCAATATACTTGATCATTTAAAATGTTGATCTCGGAACTACGTAACAAGTCACTGTACGCAATTAAATTAACGTGTGAGAAAATTTCACTGAGTGTGGGAAAATTTCTCAAGTCGTTGTTGGAAACGTTTTAATGCTGTTTTGCTATTCATTTTCAAGCTATCGACTCCATCAAATGAAACGATTTCGTTAAATATGCCAAAAATGCAATCTGTAAAAGAGCATTATAGTGATCTGTGACAGCGTTATAGTCAGATACGGGTTATAATGTAAGAACAGCGTAATAGCGAATCAGCGTAAAGCGAACCACGTTAAAACGGGAGCCTGCTGTATATAATAAATAACTGATTGGCTGACTGATAAAAAAAAGAGTGAGGTAATCTCTCATCCTTTTATTATAACTATTTTTTTATTTCTTTCTGTATTGAAAATACTTTGTAAAGCATGGAGCAGTGAGCGACACGCATGCTCTGTCAAAATAACATGTTGGAATCACTGGTTCAGTCACGGGTTGGAACTTCTAGTAGTAGTGATAAATGGTGCAAGAAAGCAAAGCAATAATACTTTAAAGCAAAAATAATACTGTATAGCATTAGCCAAGTAAAAGAAAAGAAAAAAAAAACATGAACTTTACCAATCCTTACCTTCTGAGAATTTTTCTAGTTGTTATGTTTAAAATTCAAGCATAGACACGCATGATTCGTCAGAATAACAGGTTTGAATCTTAAGTTCAGTCACGTGTAGGAACTTCTGCGATGTCAAGTTCGTATAGCACTGTCATGGCACGATGCTAAAGTGAACGATTACCTACTTACGATTGGTTATTGTTCGTTATGTCCAGTGGTTATTGTTCGTTATGTCCAGAGCCGGTCAGTTGGGCCCCACGCGGCAGAAAAATTAAAATTAAATGAAAAAGAATAGATAAAAAAAAATAAATAAATAAATAAGAGAAGGAAAAAAGAAAGAAGAGACAACGGTGTGTCGGCCGAAGCAGTCACAGTTTGGAGCTGCGAAAAAAAAAAAAAAAATCTTTCTGCTTATCTTGTTGTTATGGTTGGGGCAGGAGGAGACTTGCCCTTTTATGTGACCAAGAACGGATTGTGTGCTGTACTTCTCTGTGTTTAGGAGGACCTAAGTGAAAGCTCATCGAGGAACAGCCATCTGCCCCACGATCTCCTACGTGAGGAGTGTTTTGTTCTAGGGACGGATGCCCTTTGAGCCGGAACAAAAAGAGGCCATTTCTTGGTCCCTTTCATAGGACGAAGGAAAGGAAGTGGGGAACCGGGCCGCAGTTTTCGAAGTTGGCAGGCGTTGAGGAATTCTATAAGTGGAAAATCGTGGAAAATCTACGTCAGTAGTGGCAACGAAGAAGCTAGCATGTTGGATTGGGGGGGGGGGGTTCATGGAAGATGAAAGTGAGCAGACGCTTCTTTCGTCTGGTGACACCTTTCCTTTTAGCTTACCGCCAGTCAGCTGTTCTTCCGGTAATTGTCTCCTGAAGAAAACAGTTTTGTTTTCTTCAGGAGTTTGAAATAATATCACAAACTTATAGCGTGAAAAGTCTGTTTCTTGACATATGTATTAACCTTAGGGGCTCACATCTGGTGGGTATGGGCTTGGCACACCCAGGCTCCTCAGCTGGTTTTATTTTGGTGCAGCATAAGCCTCAGGCACTTCCTTGCACCATACGGCTAATAAATAATAATAATAATAAAAAATAAATAAAAATAATATAAAATCTTTGCACACAAGTTTTGAAAAATATTTCCAGGTAGACTTTACAGCACATAATTGGATTGGGAACTTTCGCATTCTCGAATGGGATCCCAGACGTGATGTACAAGGAGTCATTCATAGATTTAGTGTCTGACAGGGGTTTAATGTTGAAGTTTAAGAGTTCAAACTTAACAAAATTTTGTCTCTCTATCTGCCAAGAATGTCCTCTACTTTTGGAGCAGGCATTGAAAGTTGTAATGCCATTTAATTCGACTTAATTGTGTGAGGCTGGATTTTCAGCGATTACTGCAATGAAAAATAAATATAGGACTGCGATTAGTATTGAATCAGATCTTCGACTGAGACACTAATAAATCTAGATATCCATTCACTAGTAAAAGCGAAACAGATTCAGTCATCGCATTAGATCTAGTAGCAAACAATGATTTTTTTTTTTTTTTTTTCTTGAAATATAAATGATGGAAAGTAGAAATATTTGCTTTAGTATCTGGTGTGTTTTCTTATCTTCTTTTCTTATTTGAATATATTATATTTTCTGGCTTTTAAATTTAAATATTTGCCTTTGTTTGGAACATTTATTATTTAAAGTAGATGTATTTCCTTCTGTAATTGTGGATTGTATGTAAATCGACGTACAATCCAAAAGTAAAAAAAAAAAAAAAATTTTGAAAAAAAAATGTTAATTAGACAGTTTTGTTTTTGTTATTAAAATTATAGTTTGTTAATAAAAATTATAACTTTGTGGATAAATGTGTTTAAATAATTTTAAATTGCTTAACAATCTTGTTAATAACTTTAATTCATTTTTTAACTGCATTACTATTATAACCATTAGCGTTTAATTTAATATGTAGTAAATTTGATAGTTTTAAGAAATAATGAGAAAAATTCAAGTAAAGAGGAAAATGTTTAAACCACATGTTATGTGAAAATATAAAACCTTCATTTATAAATTGTACTTTCTTAATTAATAAATATGGTTTTCTGTTCTTAGATTAGCTTGGTTTTGCTTACCTAATTATTTATGTGACTTTTCAAAACAGACTTATATATTCATTAACACACCTGTACGTCATAAGATACCAATGTGGTTGACCCCTGTGTAGGCTTATAAAGGTTGGGAACCTCTGCACTAGCTGATCTGGAAGCCTCCTAGAGAGTTGCCAATAGGTTTGGTCCGGTCTACTAACTAGTGGCCGGCCTACAAACACCGTTTTAGAGCTGTACCCTTGAAATGTAAGGAAGTTTGGATCTCACCATGGTGTTTATCATAACCTCAAAGGACATCAATCATACTGCATGACGGAAGAGATGGGGAGGGTTGACCGGAACTTTGCTCTGGAGACTAAACACGTGTTCCATCACTTCCTACCTCCAATAAGCGAAGTGGTGTATTGCAACGGTTGATGAGAGTCATCAACCACCTAGTATTGCCTGGTAACACAGAGGTGTGGCATTCCTCCGTGTGGTGTGGGTGCCACACCTAAACCCCTGCTTACATTGGTTCACACCTGTGTGGTCACCCCACAGCGTGCTTGCACATGGGGGTTATGTCCAGGTTACTAACAGTCCCACCATTGTGAAGGTGCAAGCAGAGGATTTGGCTGTCACAGACCATCCAGACTTTGCTGAAATTAAGTCTATTTGTCACCCAAATATCAGTTCCATCAGCATTTTAGACTCAGGTAGCAAGCACAGCTTGTCTGGCATATCTGAGAGAATATCTGTGACATGTATGAGAGGTGCTGTACAGATATTGTTTTTAAAAAACAATTATAATAATGTAAACTTCTTGTTTTATCTAGTGTGAAATGGATGTTATCAAATTTGACACCAGTTTCCACTGTTTCTTTCCAATAGAGAAATTTATATTAGTAGATTCAATACACATTGAAGAAAGAAAGTATAATATATATATATTTTTTTTTTCAAAAACAATTCAGTTCTTATTTATTGGGCTATATATTTTTTTTTTCATGCAAAGAAACAGTATTTCTTTTTTTTTTTAATTTCATTTTCAAATATATAGTAACATGAAGATGCTGAACTGAGCAAATTGGCAACAGCTACCACACATTCTTTAGCAGATTCATTGCAGTTAGTATGCTGAACACAAGTTTGGTAAAAATGAAACAAATGCTATAGCTCTTAGATTAGTGAATGCAATGTCCATTATTTTCCTCAGGAATAAATAAAAAAATTTATTAACATTTTCATACTTGGTCCTATGTTTTTGCTGTTGCACGTAACTAATAAAGATGTCTGGTATTTTAAATGGTGAAATGCAAAATTAAAATGACCATTTAAAATTTTTAAATTTTATATTGTCAAAAAATTAGTTTTGTTAACAGCTAGCAGGAGTTTTCCAATCGAATATATTTTTTGGTATGGACAAAGCAAATAAATAGCATGAAATTTTTGAAAGTTGATATGGGCCTGTTTGATCAACTTGGACCAATAAAGATGCTATTCGACCTGTATTGTTTTACATGTTAAGAGTAGGAGATCTGCAGACTTAACAAGTACAGATCAGTGTTGAAAAAAAGTTAAGAGTTACGGTTAAATTTGAAATTGTTAAACATTTTGGCCCTGGAGAGGTTGTGCAAGGCTCACGGGATAGAATTTTTCTGCGTGCTCTGCTTGTTAACGGAAGAGACTGCTTCTACAGGGATGGGATACACTTAAATAGAAAGGGTGCAAGAATATTTTCCTTAATTAGAAAGGGTGCAGAAATTTTTATCTTCCTTCAAAAAATTGCAAGAATTTTGCTGATGCTATCGAGGGTTAGGTGGGTCTGAAAATTGCTAGATTAAGAGTATTCACAAACTAATAGATTAACGGTAGCCACAGGCAGAGGTGAAAGTGATTATTGCACTGCTTTATTGAGGGAGCAGCAGCCTGGAAAGTGGCGCCTCCGTAGCCAGGTGGGAAGGAGCAGCAGTGCGTAGCATTGATTATACCTGGGTTATAGTCCGTCACCACCAAATACGGAGGATGCGGAAAGGTCAGGGAATGACCACTGCATATCCCCGGAGCAACATGGCCTTAGTTGCTAATGCTCCTAAAAACCAAATAACATAACATAGCAGCCTGGAAAGCAAGGTTGGCGATTTCAAGAACTGCTGGGAGTCATCATGGAACAAGTGAATACATGGGTCGTGTTAGGGTAACTAAGAGGAAGAACAGGTGCATGTACACCAATGTTAGGAGTATAGTAAATAAATTTGACAAAATTTGAAGTGCTGGTCAAGGCATTAAAGGTGGATATTGTTGGGATATCAGAGCTGCTATCACACAGATATAAGGAATGCAGAATTTGAATTTGGGGAGTACAATGTGGACAGAAAGGATAGACAGGACAGAAGGGAGGAAGGGTTATGCTGTTAGTTAAGAAACACAAAATCTAAGGCAATGCATCTGGTTGATGTGGGTGAAAGGTGCAATGTTGTGTCAGTTTGGTGTGACGTAAGCAAGCACTGGGAAAGCAAGAATGAGAGTAGCAGAGTGATAGGCCTAATGAGCTAAAATTCATACCCTTTGTACCCTTGGGCAGTGTCTGTCCAACTTATTCAACTGATAGGCTCACCTCACAATATCACAGGACTGCCGCTCCGGCGAGGAAATTGTCCCAGTCATTAGTTCTTGCAAGCTGTTTACAAACTTCAAACTTCCTCACATCATCAATGGGATTTGAACCCGGACCTTTTCCACCAGGTGTGGGGAGGACGGTGACGATACTCACCCAGACCGGCACACACTACAGGCTGCATTCTCGTTTACTATTCTCCCCAGGCCAAACAGCTTGCCTACTCTCAGCATTGCCCTTTTGGAAACCACCTAGGTATCGCTGCTGCATTTGCACCAATATATCCCCCTAGCAAGTTCATGAAGCATGAACCTCCGACCATCTGATGATTACTTAGAACCACTTTTGCTCAATTCGATCAGCATGTATCCTCGAAACGACATTCACTCTACGCAATCAAAGCAAACTGGGACCTATTTACTAGTAAGCTCCGGACTTCTCCTCAAACTCTTAAAATTAACAACGTCAACTAAAATCTGAATCAGAGAAAAGTTATAACTAATTACTGTGATAAAGCCGTCGAGAGGAAAAATCCACAGAGCTGCAGGCCTTCCCATCAAGTTAACTCAACATACAAAGCATTCCAACACTCCCCCATATGAAGTTGATGCCCTTTGAAATACCCATTGCAGGCACAAAAATTATTATACCTTTATCATTGCATACGGGACTGCTTGAATAATAAGAGAATCACTGTCACAAATGCCTTTTGCCGAGTTACCAGACCTGTCTTAACTTGTACCATCAAGCAGTCAAAAGAGCACCAGGTAACCACGACTGGAAACACCATTCCACAAAATTCTGAGCAACCGGCACAAATCTGCCTTGGAAACGACTCGTACAACACCTAATCCATTGAAGAGCCTTTCACCCTTGGTCAAACTTACTCTCCACCAAATACAAAACAAAAAAAATGCACAGTATTTAACTTTATTGTACTAGATATCCTCAAGAAGCTCACTGAAACGCAACATGGTCTTAACTTGTTTTCCAATTACTTTGATATCTGTTTTTTCTGGATGATTGGAAAGAAACAAATGAACTCCTCATCTTGAAGAACCAAACTATGCAGCCAATGTCCTGCACACCATAGCGTTGCTCTCTGTTTTAAGTAAAGCTTTTTAATTTCTCTTACGCTTCAAGTTACATCTCCAGCACAATGGAAGTTTCCAAGCCCAGAATCAGTTCGGGGGTTTGATCTGACCTGACCTGCCCATTGTGCTGAGAAAGCCATTCAGCACAACGGGCAGGTCAGGAATTTTTAGCTTAACTGAGTAGCAGTTAAGCTAAAAATTCTACATCCAAATACTTCCTGGTCATATCTATCGATATCGCTGGGGCCCTAGAAGTAGTATCTGTGCACTTAGACAAGCTTACACCCCAGTAAACCTTGATCCCTGCATACAGGACTGCCTGAGTAATAAGAGAATCACTGTCACAAATGCCTCTCGCCAAGTTACCAGACCTGTCTGCAGAGGCTGCTGATGTCCCTAGGACTTCATCCTTAGCCCCTTTGCAGACGACCTGATTCTCTTTGTACCTCTGATGAACTCTGGAAACTCCTGCCAAACAAGCCATATTCACCATGTCTCCAGAAAAATCGAATTAGCATTGCTCAGAGGGTTCTTACAAGCAAACACACCCCCACAAATCAAAATGGGGAGGGGACCATTAAATTGCTGAATTGACGTATCTTGTGGTCATCTAGGACACCATTCTTTGCCTGGTTGATCAGCTTTGCTCCACTGAACTCGAGCGGCTTCCTCGAGTGCAGTAGCTTGGAGCAGAACCGAAGGAGTATGTTCTCCAACGCAACACAGCCTAAAAAATATGCAACTTGCGAAATGTTGGCTGCTTTCTGAAACAGGACATGACCTTCCCATGATGGATGTCTTTGTGTGCTAGGTGCAGAGAGTGTTAAGAAATAATACGTCTACTCAGCGTTCTAATGGACTTCTATGAGAGTGTGAAGAGTAGGGTAGATGCCCTCGAAGTAATTAAAATGGGGAACCCATCAAGCTCTCAGCTGCCCAACTCATAGCCAGAGCTCACTCTTGTGCATGAGGCAATACAGCAGAAATCTTCAGGGCAGAATGCGCTGGTTCCACAGTAATAAGTTATACTTGTTTTGCGTCTCCCTGACAATAGAGTTGGTGACTGTATTGTCAGGATGATGGGAAACATATTTTGCAAAAAGGATAGGTGGAACAGTACCAGGGGCAAAAGTAGATGACGTTGTACAGCAGATACCATCTTTTAAACGCACGAAGGGAGAAAGAATTGTACACGTTGGAACTATTAACATTAAGAGTAGGAGATCTGCAGACCTACTTAGCAAGTAAGGTCAATACTGCAATAAAGTCGCGAGGTAGGGCAAAATTTGAAAGTGTATGCAATTCTGCTCACACATGATAGGATGCAGTACATGACGAAATCTTTGTTAATCAGGTCCAGTGGGAGGACCTGGAGGGCGTGCGTGCCCCCTGGAGAGATTGTGCAAGGCTCATGGGGTAGAATTTTTCCCAGCCTGTCCTGTGCTTGTTAAAAGGAGGGATTGTTTCTACAGGGAAAGGGCAAACTTAAACAGGAAGGGTGCAAGAATACACTGGTGTTGAAAGAAAGGGCATCACCCCTTAAAATTGTAATTGTCGTCCGAATAACGTAAGTAAATGTTAATATTTCTTGCATATGGCTCTGCAAGAGTTGCAGTCATTCTTTGCTTGTATCAGGATGGCTAGTTACGTGTAGTTGACTCCACGAAGCAAGAGTTCAATTGTTGCTTTACGTAAGGAAGGATGTTCTTCCCTTCATATTGCTTATACAGTGTCTTGTAATCAGTCGACAGTGAGTAGGCTTCTTTCCAAACTCAAGAATACTGTTTCTGCTGACAGGAACAGATGCAAACGAGTCTCTGCGCCAAAACAGGACCACGTTTTGAAGCGCTTATGCCTTAAAAACCGTAAATCTTCTTCGTCTGTGCTGAAAAGAAGATTTACGGTTGTTGTTGTTGGGAAGAATATGCAGAAGTGGTAGCAAGTGAAGTAACAGTCAGAAGACGCCTCTTCAAAAATGCACTGGTAGCCCGCCCTTCCTCACACAAAAAATGGAAAAGGCCGGATTAATTTGGTATAAGGAGCATGTCAAACAACCCCTGACCAGTGGAAGTTAGTTATTTTCTCAGATGAGAAGAAATTCAACCTGTATGGCTCTGGAGACAAACAATTCGCCGTAGACGAATTGTTTGTGAAATTTCCTACCAGCCAAATGACATGAGGGGGTGTATTTTATATCGCCGAGTAGATCATCTGAAGTTTATAAAAAAATTCCATAAATGCCTGTGGATACCTGGCTATATTGGAAGGCAAATTGCTAACCATTAGAGACCATTTCGACCTGCTAAGTATCTGCTTCTTTCAGAACGATTCTGCTCCTAGGTCAGACACAGCATGGATTTGTTAAGGTAAGTCTTGTCTGACAAATTTGTTTGGTAACTGTGATGTAGTCACAAAGGAACTGATTGCAAAAATAATTGTGATATTTATGTACTGTACTTGGATTTTTGAAATCTTTTGAGACTGTTTCACCTTCAAGACTATTGTACAAAGTGGAGCAGTATGACATGAGGGACAAGTTTCCGCAATGGGTGAAAGGATGGGTTAGTGGTAGAAAATAGAGAGTGGTAATCAGTAGAATGATGAGGCGCCTCCGTAGCCAGGTGGGAAGGAGCAGCAGTGCATAGCACACGCTTCTTGATTAGACCGGGGTTCGAGCCCGTCACCACCAAATACGGAAAGGTCAGGGAATGACCACCACCATATTCCTGGAGCAATATGGCCTTAGTTGCTAATGCTCCTAAAAACCAAATAAAAAACAAACTAACAATCAATAGAATGATATTGATGAAGGTATATCAGGCTTAATGTCGAAGTTTGCAGATGATACAAAGGTTGGCAGGGTTGTTAATGACAGTAATGGCAGTGTGATACTGCAACAGGATCTGGATAATTTGGGCAGATGGGCTAAGAAGTGGCAACTGAAGTTTAACCTTGACAAATGCAAAGTACTGCATATGGGTAGAAGTAACCCCAGAGAAATGTACCAACTGTGTGGTACTACACTTAAGGTGGTAGAAAATTAAAAAGTCCTGGGAGTAATTGTGCAGGCAGATATGAAGTTTTCTGAGCAATGCAGACAGGCTGCCAGGGCAGGTCATGGGGTTTTGTCAATGATTTATAGGAATTTTGCTAGCAGGGAAAAGGAGGTGATTATCCCTCTGTATAAGGCAATGGTCAGGCCACGCCTTGAGTACTGTGTACAGGTCTGGAGGCCTCATTTTAGGAAGGATGTAGATTTACTTGAGTGTGTACAGAGAAGGGCAACAAGATTGGTGAGGGGAATGAAGGGATCCTCTTATCAAGAGAGGCTTACGTTCTGCAAATTGCAGTGGCTGGAGACTACACACCTGCACGGTGATCTGATTGAGGTGTATAAGGCCTTGAACGGGTTCAGCACGTTGAATTCTGATGAGATCCTTCCACTTGTTCAGATTACGAACCTAAGGGAGCATAAATTGAAATTAAGAAAAGACAGATGTAGAATAGATGTGCGGAAATTTGTCTTTAGCCAGTGGGTGGTTAATTGCTGGAACAGACTTCCATTTGTTGTTGTGGAAGTTGACAGGTTAAATAAATTTAAGGAAGAACTGGACAGGCATTTGGAGGGAATGGTGTGATTTTTTTTTTTTTTTTTTTTTTTTTGTTTGGCTGATGCTGCATAAGCTCATACACTTGCTTTCTTGCATCACATGCCACTACTACTAATAATGACTCTGTTGGGTACAACTGTACGGATAAATAGAGTGGGTCAGTAAATCAGATTGTCTTATAATGGAGAATTTTAACTTCTCAGATGTTGACTGGAGCTTGTGGTTAGTCACTGGCACACGAGCAAAACTTTTGTGGATTTATTGGATGATTGTTTTCTACAGCAGAATTTGAGAGGCAACTAGAGGGAGAAATACTCTTGATCAGCAGTGATTATTCATGCATTAAGAATCTGCAGATAAAGGAACCACTAGGTGGCAGTGATCATGGGATTTACTTAAAGATGTAACTTTGTGGGATTTTCTTAAAGATGTAACTACCATCTTTTGTAAAGGTGACAGCAGTGCTAGTGGGACCAACTGATGATTTTACCAACAGCAAATTCTAAATGGAAAGCATTCAAAGAATTAATCTTCAAAGCTACTAGGCTTTTCATACCAACTAAGAAATGCTGTTCAAGGTTTATGCAGAGAAGAAAAATACATGGGATGAATATAAATTATCAGATGACACAGAAGCCTATGGTAGATATAAACTAGTCTGTAATGAAGTCACACAAGAGGATAGGCAAGTGAAGGCAGATTACGAGAACTGTTTCACAAAGGATGCAAAGGAAGGGGATGAATCCGATTGGTCCACTCGATATCGATGATTTGACTATTGACGATTCTGCTCAGGTAGCTGACCAACTGAATGAGTATTTTGCATCTACATTCACAGATGAGGAATTCAGTAGGGAATTGGAGGCCAGAAGTTTATTAAACTGTAACTGGGAGCAAAATGATTTTGTAATAACTGAGAGCAAAGTGGAGGAAGAATTTTTGAAGTGAAACATAAGAAAAAGATGGGATCTATCCAGTTATATTAAAGGAGGTTGCAAAGTAAATAAGCAAAGCTTTAGTCTTACTTATGAGAGCACCCTTGGATTCAGGTGAGGTCCCCACGGACTGGAGATGTGAAAATGTATCCCAAATTCACATAGGGGGATCAAAGGGTGACATGAGTAATTACAGACCTGTTAGTTTAACTTCTGTTACGGTACGGGGAAATATTGGAGTTACTGGTTAAAGAAGCATTGCAAGTCATCTTAACAAGACTGTAGTTACGTTTCAGACAGCATGGGTTTGTTAAGAGAAATCTTCTCTGACCAATTTGATTAGATAGTACAATGTGGTCACAAAGGAACTGGATTGCAAAAAATAATTTAATATCATATACTTGGATTTCAGGAGAGCTTTTGATACTTTTGCACATGGAAGATTACTGTACAAATTGGAGCAGTATGATGATTTTAAGGTCAAGTTGCTGATTTGGATAAAGGGGTGTTTGAGTAGGAGAAGACAGAGAGTGGTAATCAGTGGATACTGCTCTTCATGGACTAATGTCATTAGGGAAATTCCTGAGTGTTCAGTGTTGGGCCCGCTGTTGTTTTCTATATTTATCAATGATATTGACGAAGGCATATCAGGCTTAAATGTCCACGTTTGCCGATGATACGAAGGTTGGCAGGGTTGTTAATGAGAGTAATGGTAATGTGCTACTGCAACAGGATCTGGAAAAGTTGGGCAGATGGGCTTAGAGGTGGAAAATGAAGTTTAACATTGAAGAAGTAATGATTTTGTAATAACTGAAAGCAAAGATGAGGAGAAATTGTTGAAGTTAAACATAAGAAAGGCACCTGGGATCTGTCAAGTTATGTTAAAGGAGTTGGCAAAGAAAGTAAGGAAACCCTTAGCCATAATTATGAGAGCATCCTTGGACTTGGGGGAAATCGCACGGATTGGAGATGCACAAATGTATCCCAGTGTTACCCCAAATGCATACCTCTACTACTACTGCATATGTGTAGCAGTAACTGCAGAGCACCTATGCAGTACTACACTGGGGTAGTGGAGAATGAAAAAGACCTGCGGATAATTGTGTAGTCAGATACGAAGTTTTCTGGACAGTGTAGAGAGGCTGCCAGAGCAGCTCATGGGATTTTGTCAATGATATGCAGGAATTTTGCTAGCAGCGATAAGGAGTTGATTATCCTCTGGTTTGAATGACCTTGTGAATGATCCAAAGTTTTTTTATAAATTTGCTTTTCATGTCTGGTATATTGGAATCTCGAGTTAACACTAACTCATTTAATAATAATGTACTTTACTAACATACAGGTTAGTGCAAAAGCTTCATTTTAATGTAGCCACCTACCAAAGCAGTTAAATTAATTAATTAAATTGGCATCTTATTGGTTATATCTCTTATTGTGAGTGCCTTCACAACGAGCTGCCATGGTATTGTGCTACCTCAAAAATATAACAATTTACCAATGGAGAAGACTACTGTTACTTATTCTCTGTGGATACCACGACCCAGACGGCACCGTTTCAAAGCTTGTTGGCTTCTCCTCAGTGGGTGGGCAGATACCCTGGTGTTGCAAAAGTGACAACCCAGTTATGAAGTATAACTTCACAATATGAGAGATGCCCGATGGTGTGCAGTGATATAGACTATAAAATATTTAAGGGCAAAGGCCCCATGCTACGAGGTAGAATGACTAACATACAGGTTACTGCAAAAACAATTTTTACTTAGCCATCTGCCAAAGTAGTTAAATTAATTAAATTGGCATTGTTTTGGTTATAACTCACATTGTGAATGCCTTCACAACGATTGTCATGGTATTGTACTACCTTGAATAAGTAACACTTCAACATTGGAAAAGACCACTGTCCTGCCCACCCACCGAGGAGAAGCCAACAAGCCTTGAAATGGGGCCGTCTGGGTGGTGGTATCCACTGAGAATAAGTAACTAGTCTTCTCCACTGGTAAATTGTTATTTATTTGAGGTAGCACAATACCATGGCAACTTGTGAAGGCATTCACAATATGAGATATAACCAAAATGATGCCAATTTAATTAATTAATTTAACTGCTTTGGTAGATGGCTACGTTAAAATAATGCTTTTGCACTAACCTGTATGTTACTCATTCTACCTCGTAACATGAGGCCTTTGCCCTTAAATATTTTATAGTCTAATGTACTTTACATATCAGATTAGAATTTAGTCGGTGTGTTTGCAGCAGTAGACCAAATCTCAACTCCACATAACAGCCGAGTAAAAATGTAAGCCAGAGTAATGAATTCATTTTAAATTTTTTAAAGTTAGCAACATTCAAATTTCACATGATTCAGTCCAAATTTTGAAAAAAAAAGTTTTTTTAATTAAAAAAAATTGAAAAATGGAAGAAAATATTCTGTAAAATGTTATATATTTTTTAAAGGTTTTTAAAACAACTGATACAAATAATATGTAGAAATGTGTGCATGTACATGTTTAAAGGTTTCATGCATTTCAGCAGTCTTTAATATATATATATATATTTTTTTTTTTATGAAAACTCCAAACACGAAAGGTATCAAAACCTATAGTACTCAGTACTGTGCATGGGTTGAAGGAGAAGTATGGTGGGAGGGGGATGCTGGAAACTTTGCTCTAGAGACTAAACATGGGTTCACCACTTCAAGCCTCCAATAAGCAGTGGTGGTATTTCACCGGTTGATGAAAGTCAACTACTACCTTACATTTTTTATTGGAAAATAGAAGAATATTTTATGTCTTTATATTTTGTCTATACTGTTTTTTTTTTTTTTTAATTTTCGGCAGAATTAACTTTGGTTTCGAAAATAAAAGCCATAAAATAATTTAAAAAAAAAAACAGGTTTTTTAAATATTTATTTTTTATTAAAAACTAAACAAAACACAATAAATATCGGTATCCATTAAAAAAAAGAAGGAATATAGGTAAACTCCAAACTGAATTCAAAAAACCCATAATCTCTAATCTCAATGATGTCCATTTCCCCTTGCAGTCTGCCAAATGCCATGTACTTTTTCTGACAGAATCTCAGTTATCGGTTGATTCAACTACTGCTAATCTCAGATGCCCAAATTATTCGCTGTGTGATTCCTTTCGCCTCAAAGGTGGTACTTGTGCATATGTCCGTTCTGACATTCCCTGTCAGAGACTTGGCAATTTGGAATCTCCTCTCTTTGATCTTCTCTGGCTTAAAATCTCTCTACCTCATTGTGTCAAATTCATCTGTTGTCTCTACCATTCTCCCAACTCCAATCACTTGGAGCTCTTTGACTTCCTCTCTTTGCAACTTTACTTTCTACAGTCCAACTTTCGTAACAGTGAGGTAATTTTCCTTGGTGATTTTAATGTTCACAACTCCAGCCGGCTTCCCTTTTCTAGTCACACCGACCCAGCAGGTCAAGATGCTGAGGCTTTTGCAATTACTAATAACCTAGCACAGATTGTTCATTTACCTACAAGAATACTGGACAATCCTAATCATACAGCCAATATGCTTGATCTTTTTCTCACAAACAACCATTCTAAGTACACGGTCGAAGTGAGAGATCCTTTAGGCACTTCAGATCACAACTTGGTGATTGTCTCTTCTCCAATGGAACCTCTATCTCATGGCTATTCCCAACCTCGTGTTGTTTGGCATTACAAGAATGCAAAATGGGATGACCTGTGAGATTTCTTTTCTTCTTTTCCTTGGTCGGATTACTGTTTCAAAACTTCTGATGTCAATGTTTGCTCAGATCGTGTCAGTGAAATTATTCCTGCAGGAATGGAATCCTTTATCCCACACTCCACTTTAAAATCTCGTCCTTTATCTAAACCTTGGTTTTCCAATAAATTTGCTAAGGCTGTTCAAGAGAAGAATGTTGCATATCGTAATTGGCTTGTTTCTAATTCTTCAGTTTCATTTTCTGCTTACACCAAAGCTCGCAACAATTGTAAAGCAGTTATTAATCAGTCCAAACTAGAGTTTGAACAGGCTAAGAGTAGAAAACTTGCTTCTTGCCCTAATGGTTGCCGAGCATTCTAGTCTCTTGCCAAAGCTATTGGCCGCAACTTTTGCCCATCTCCGCTCCGACCTCTGTCCAAACCAGATGGTTCTGTTGTCACTTCAGCCAAGGATAAAGCTGACCTGCTAGCATCCCATTTTTCTTCCAGCTCATGTATTAATGATCTTGGTAAAACACCTCCCACCATTCCCAACACGCTCCATTCAATCCCTCCTGTGGTCTTCCGTCAAAAGTATATCAGAAGGATTTTGATGAATCTTGATGCTAAGAAAGCTCCAGGTCCTGATGATATTTCTCCACTTGTTCTCAAAACCTGCGCTCCTGAACTTACTCCCATTCTTTGCCGCCTTTTTTCCCTTTCTTATTCCAAAGGTGTTTTTCCTTCTGCTTTGAAATTTGCTCATATCCAGCCAGTTACTAAAAAGGGTCACAAATCCCTCCCATCCAATTATCGTCCCATTGCAATTACTTCTACTCTCTCTAAAGTAATGGAGAAATCAATTAACCGCCAACTCTTAAACTACCTAGAAACCTTCCGTCTGATCAACGATTGCCAGTATGGATTCCATCAGTGTCGATCCACTGTGATTTTCTGGCTTATGTTACCCATTTATGGACTAATTCAATGGAAAGGTTTGGTGAAACACAAGTAGTTGCTCTTGACATCTCAAAGGCTTTTGATCGTGTTTGGCATAGAAGTCTTCTAAACAAGCTTCCATCTTATGGTTTGCCAACTGTTTTTAGTAATTGGTTATCCAGTTTTCTCTCTGATCGCTCACTGAGGGTGATTGTAGATGGCTCTCTGTCTTCTAACTTCTCCACTAATGCCGGTGTCCCCCAAGGTTCAGTTCTTTCCCCCACTCTTTTCCTCTTGTATATTAATGATCTTCTTCCATTGACTGGAAATCCTATCCATAGTTTTGCCGATGATAGCACATTGCATTCCACTTTCCATTTTGAGAAACCTTGTCCTGCTCAATCAGCTTCAACTTCTCGAAAATCTTCTACCAATTCCTTAAATGCCGATCTTCAGGTAATTCTACAGTGGGGCAAAGACAACTTAGTTGATTTCAACCCTTCTAAAACTCAGTCTTGTCTTATATCTCGCAAAAAGGATTCTTCTGCTCCTATCTTTAGCAACACTCTGATTTCTAGGCAAAATGATATATCTCTTTTGGGGATTACCCTGACTGTCTAATCTCTCTTGGCAGAAGCACATTGCAAATATTGCTTCCTCTGTACCTAAAAAACTTGGTTTTCTCTTTTGCTCTCGGCGTTACTTTTCTTCCAAACAGCTGCTCACTCTGTATAAATCGCAAATCCACCCTGCCATGGAATATTGTTTCCACATCTGGAGTGGTGCCTCGAAAACCTCTCTCAGGCTTCTTGATTGCATTCAGAAGAGGGCAGTTAGGTTAATTTGGTTAATTAATTATTCATGTCTAACAGAGTCTCCACTCGCTTTTTCATAGATGTACTGTTTCTGCTGCATGCCTCTTCTTCAGATACTTCCATGGGCACTGTTCTTCTGAATTGGCTTCTATAATTCCCGCTCTCGCTTTCAAAACAGTCCGAACACGTGCCGCCACCAGCCAACATCCATTTACTGTCCAACTTCAAACCCACGGAACCAATTTTTCATCTCACTCATTTATTCATTCAACTGCTGTTTTCTGGAACAACCTTCCTTCATACATATTTCCTGAAAATTATAATCTACAGAAGTTCAAGTCCAATGTCAACAAATATCTTCTTTCGTCTTCTCAACCTCCAACCCAAACACGGTACTAAGTACTATAGGTTTTAATACCTCTCGTGTTTGGGGTTCACATAAAAAAAAAAAACAAACCTTTTTCCAGAAATTAAATAGAAAATTTAGCCCTGGTAGGTGTAAATCACCTATGAGGTCTCAGTGGCACCATTTTAATAACAATTAGGAATGCCACAACTGCAAGGTTAAGAGTAGTTTGATTCATAAGGTACAGCTGCCAGGGCTAAATTTTCTATTTAATTTCTGAAAAAAGTTTATGGGTTTTTTTGAATTCTGCTTGGAGTTTACCAATATTTCTTCTTTTTTTAATAGATACTAATATTAATTGTAAGTTTTTTTTTTTAGTTTTTAATAAAAAATAAATATTTAAAAAATCTGTTTTTTTAAAAATTATTTTGGCTTTTATTTTTGAAACCAAAATTAATTCTGCCGAAAATTAAAAAACAAAACAAAAACATTATAGACAAAATATATAAAGACATAAAATATTCTTTCATATTCCAATATTAAATGCTGAAATGTATGAAACCTTTAAACGTGTACATGCACACATTTCTCTAAAATATATAATTCTAGAGAATATTATTTACTTCCATTTTCCAATATTTTTTAAATAAAAAAATTTTTTTTTTCAAAATTTGGACTGAATCATGTGAAATTTGAATATTACTTACTCCTCTCCTGAGTAAATATCACATTCAATTCTTTTTGATTATCCAAAATAATAATGAAAAAAATATTAATGAATCTTTTAAAAACACCTCATGTAAGACTGTTGATGTTCCATAGAACACGTGGGATAGTTCTTTACTATAGACAGTCTGTTCTACTCTTCTTTATGCTCACAGCAGAAAAAACTTCCTGCATGACTTTCACTGGTATTGCACTACTTTCAAATAAATGGCTTTTTTGGAAGGTTAATTTTTATTTTTTTTTTGGAAAACAGGCATGAATTAGTCTGCTTTATTTTGTAAAGCAGTTTCTATTTACTTTGTGTTTGTTATTTGGTTTACTAGAAGTATTTTAGTATATAATTTTCTAAGTGTATTCTTACACTGATTGAAGAGGTGATCCAAAAGTAATACATCTTTTGTCAAATGTATAAACAATAACAAAAGGGCATGATTAGCCAAGTGGTCACAGTGATGGACCAGAGTTTGAATCCCACCGTGAAAAAAAAAAAAGGAAGTAAAATTGCTTTATCAAACCTACCTCCACCAAGGTCAAAATGATGGCTGATGTGGAATGTGCCATCTGGTATTGCTTCCAATAACTTCCACTAGTTGCAAAAGCCAAATCTATACAGATCCACCTCCATAGCTGGATGAAGGTGACAATTAGAAATATTGAACGTACTGCATAGATTATTGTGTGTTCAAGCTTTAGGCAACTTAGGCAGAAGGGTTGGTTCAAAATCAGAGACTTTCTTCTGTCTTTCTCAGAAGAAAGTCTGATTTTCTTCTGAAGAAGACAGTGGAGAAAGTGATGCTGTTCCCCATATGGTTACAACAAAGGAAGGGCAAGACCATCCAGCCCAACCAACTGGAAGTACTTCCTGCACAACTGTGCCAGTGACCACCCAGGAAGGAAGAAAAGCCAGCGTGTGACGTGGAGCATTGAAATGAATACGTTCATCATGCAGGCATACTATGAAGTAACCAAGCCAGAGACTGATATGACAATGTGCAGGATGAAACTACACTTCAAGGTGGTTGGAACAGTTCCTAATTGCTCAGGTTACTGAACATGGACTAGCAGACCGTAGATGGATCATTGTCTTGAAGAAACTGATAGCTTCTGAAATTTTGGAAAAAATCAAGCAGGATTTGAGCAACCAACTGCAAAGAACAAAGAATACGGACACAACTGTACCAGAACTAGAGGAGGTACAGCAAATACAAGAAGTACAACCCAGAGCAGCCAAAGTGGAAAGAGAAAATAAGGTTGCAATATCAAAAACAGAAGAGTGGAAGAAGACCCTAGCAGAACTCTGGGGGAAAGGACCACACAAAGACTACCCACACCACACTGAAGCAGAGACTGCACAGAATCATATGGCATCGCAGACTATTTCATTCGCCGAATAATAACGGATTAAAGAGTGAAGTAATACTACATACCATCTGCACAGCCACCAGAATAAATGGGTGAGAAAACAGAGACTAACAGAAAATAAAATGCAAAGATAAAGAATCACTAGGGAAACAGGCTACAGCACAAGATAGAAGAGCTAAGGCCAATTGACTCAGTGCCAGTGGTGTAACAGAAGTGAGAAACAATAGAAAAGTTAAGACCACCCTCAGGAAAGAAAACATCCACAGCAAACATGAGGCCCTTAATCAGAAAATTGCAGAATACCTGGACACCATGAAGCAGAACCTCCTTGCACTCAGTAAGAGATTTCACCGATACAGGGAGAGAGCCAGGGATATTTGAAGGAAACCAGAGAACCATCTGGAACATTGAACAACAGGAGATGCAGGGCAATGGATCCACTGACCAGAAGGCGATTGAGCAGTTATTGGGCAACCTTTGGAGCAGTGAAGTTAGTCATAACAGCTATGCCCCCTGGATACACCTAGAACAGAAGAAAACCAAGGACATATAAGAGATGATAGAATGGATGATTCAGGAGGAAGAAGTATATCAGTTGATCAGGAAGTCCCACAACTGGCAATTGCATGAACAAAGAGGTAAGAGTATAACAACACATGTTGTTACCAGATTTTGTTGCGTAATATGTGCTAATGTTATTAAGTTTTAAATAACACTACTGCATTTCTGATTTCTTTGCTAAAAACAGAAAAAACTGCTAACCTATTTGATTAGAACCTTTGAACTTATTTACTACAACTCAAATACTACAATGACCACTATGATGCACAATACTACATAATACTAATTACGAGATACAGTAATTGTGCCGAGCTGATAGAAAGGCTCTACGAATTTTAAGTCATAACTTAAAATTCGTAGCTAAATTAAAATAAATTAATTTAAAATTAAATTAAATTAAGCTAAATTAAAAATTATTTAATAAACATGACTAGGACTATTAAAACTATTTACTTAACACAATTTAGTATTTTAATTAAATAAAAAGACAAAGCTTTTGCATAAAAACTTACCTGCTTCCAGGAGCTCAAAATTCTTTGACTGCACAGCTTGTAACGTTTAGTCCCTTATATACAGCTGGTACAGACTTAAAAAATAAAAATAATATGTGGGAAACAGTAAAGACAGAAAGGTATGGAAAGTATATCCAACCTAAGCACGGTACTAAGTACTGTAGGTTCTAATACCTCTCGTGTTCTGGGGTTCGAGCCCGTGACCACCAAATACAGAGGATGCGGAAAGGTCAGGGAATGACCACCGCATACCCCAGGGGCTCACATCTAGTGAGTATGGGCTTGGCACACTCAGGGTTCTTAGCTGGATATCATTATTCTTCTCTTTCTGTGATTCCCTTTGACCTCTCTCTCTCTCTCTCTCTCTCTCTCTCTCTCTCTCTCTCTCTCTCTCTCTCTCTCTCTCTCTCTCTCACTCACTCTCAGGATAACTCAGGGAATTTTTTTTTTTTTTTGGTTGGTGCAGCATAAGCCTCAGGCTTCCTTGCACCATGTAGCTAATAATAATAATATCCCCGGAGAGTATGGCCTTAGTTGCTAATGCTCCTAAAAACCAAATAACAAACAAACCTCTCATGTTTGGGGTTTTCATAAAAAAAAAAAAAAAAAAAGAGCTAAATTGAACAGCAGAGGAACTAAGTTGAACTTTACAATGTAAACTTTACACATGGTATAGAAAAAGGATAATGTTGATTAAATTTAGTTGTAACAAGATCTAAAAATGAGGAAACAAAGTGGTATTAGAAATGAAAACAAAATTAGAAAATCTACCAAACAAATGTACCAAACAAAAAATGTAATTTTTTATGAAGTGAAAATTTTTCATTAGGTGACCTTCAGTTTATTCATTTTACTCTCTGTAAATTTTTATTTCAGTTTGTGTCAGTTTTAATATTAGCATTAAATAGTGGCAAATGACGCAAGAAAGCAAGCTTATGCAACATCAACAACAAAAAAAAAAAATTCTCATGTCCTTCCCTTTTTCAAATGCCATTTAAAAATTTCCACACTTACTACAGAGGTCATAGAAGCACAGTCCTATACAGTGTATGTTAACCATTTTTTGACACAATTTTTTTCAATCAATACATGATTTGTGAGATTGGGCTACTGATTATTTTCATATGGTTTTCACCATTTTAACTGAAGATGGAAAAGTTACACACAGACAGTATGTAGAATCAAGTAAACTTGTGGGAGGAGAGCTGCTGGAGCACCACAATTATGGTCATTGGATATGAGGGTTCTGTTTGGTCAATAAGCATCCTGGAAGCTCTGGACAACATCATGGCAAAATGGAAGTGAACGTCAGTGAGGATGCAAAGGAAAGAAAATAAAATTAACTGATTTAAAGTGACCAGAACTGATCAAAATGCAGAAACTTTCTCATGATTTATAGCATGGCAATAAAATGACAGAAGTAAAAAATTTACATAAAAACTGTTAAATTTAATGGAAAACAGCTGAAACCATCCTATTTGCATGTTTCATTTAGATTGTGTTCATTTTTCAGAAAGACCATTAAATGTTTTGCTTGCTACAGCAAACTGGATAACAGTGTCCACCAGTGTGGTAACAAGGTGGACATTGTTACATACCTTTGCCCCAACATTAGAATATCTATTATTTAAATTTATTGGAATTGGCAGGTACTTAATTACTTTCAGAATGTTCCAGCTGATATGATTATTTTTTTTTTTTGCCAGTTAGATATAAGTAAAAATTTGTTAATATTTAGGAAGGTACAGAAAATCACAGCCTGCAGGGTAAAATTCTAACTCAAACTTACAGTATCATTTATGGATGGCTCATGGGAATTTTGTAAAATGTGGCAAATATATAAAATACCATTTCAGGAGCAAGCATAACATAATTTTCCCTAGAATATTTTATATTTTGTGTATACACACCTATATTATGTAAAATAAACATTACTTGAAGGTGCAAACTGTAAAGTATTTGAATTGCAATTTTACAGGCTGAAAGAATATTGAATAGAATAGGTGTTAAAGATGTAAAGGTAAGGAAATTAGCAAATGGAAAGATTTTCTTGATTAGACTTTGTTTTAAAATAATGATTATTAGTCAATTTTTTCTCATTATTTGATGTTTTATGATTAACCATGCACTGATGGTGTCCCACATTGTAAAGAATCTGACAGGTTACAACTTTTTTTTTTTTGAATTCTGCTTAGATTTTACCAATATATTATCTTTTTTTAATGGATTGCAATATTTACTTTATATAATATAACAAAAAAATTAAATATTTAAAAAATGCTGGTTTTTTATTTAAAAAAAAAACAAAAAAAAAATTTTCCTGAAAATTAGAAAAAAAGAGTTTTATAGACAAAAAATATGAAGAGGAAACTGTTAATCTCTTCCATTTTTCAGTTTAAGAAGCCACTAAAACATGCAAAAAAATTTAAAATGTGCATATTATTTTACATATAATTCTACTTATTTTGTGCATAAATATTAAAAACACACAAATATGCGATAATGTTATTCACTTCAATTTTCAATTTTTTTTTTTCAAACTTTATTTCAAATTTGGCACTTGAAATCAGGTATATTTCCAACACTATTTGCCTTCTGTATTTGAATAATAATAATGCATTAGTTATTATTGAAAAATAATAATGAATCTCTCAAATGACTCATTGAAAAATACTGTAGTAGCCTTAAAACTGTTGCTCTTTCATTGGGTAGAATACGTTGGAAAGTTCTATAAATTACTCGAACTCTCCATCAGGTTCTATGCTAGCATGACTATGAGTTAAAAGTACAACGTGTGTGGTGGTATTGGGCCAGACGAGGTTCGCTCACATGATAATCTGGGAAAATTATAAAAAAAAAAAAACCATACCAAGTAAAAATTTTTTAATATCTAGGAAGGTACAGAAAATCACAGCTTGCAGGGTAAAATTTTGAGCTGGGGGAAAAAAAAAATCTAAATTACTTTCAGAATGTTCCAGCTGATATAAATATATATTTTTTTTTCGGCACCTCTGTAGCCAGGTGGGCAGAAGCAGCAGCAGTGCGTAGCACACACTTCTTGATTAGACTGGGGTTCAAGCCCGTGACCACCAAATACGGAGGATACGGGAAGGTCAGGGAATGACCACAGCATATCCCCAGAGGAAAATGGCCTTAGTTGCTAATGCTCCTAAAAACCAAATAACAAACAAACAACAACAAACATTTATTTTTTATTATTATTTTTTTTACTAGTTGGATATCTATATTCTATTCCAAACTTACAATATCTTTTATGGATGTCTCATAGGAATTTGTAAAATGTGTTAGATGTATAAGGTACCATTTCAGGAGCAAGCATAAGATATAATTTTCCATAGAATATTTTATCCCCATTGTTTTCCATTATCAGTTGATTTCTAACTTCAAGTGACAGCTCATATTATTAATCTTTACTATGCATAAATAATGCCAGCAATACTGTAAATAGATCTACCTATAGTGGCAAAATATGCAAATAGAAATTCATTGACATCATCACCACCACAAAGTTTTTTTTTTTTTTTTTTTTTTTTATTCATTGTTTCCATTCCATCCTCATTGATGTGGGCACCTGTACGTGGTGAAGGAATATTCCACTAATGCTGCTGGTTTTCTACAGATTACCATCACTGTGATCAAACACCCACAACCTAGGTTCTACGCCAGGGGTGGCGAAACCTTTTAAGGGTGTGTGCCAAAATTGGCTAAATCTTTTTGAAAACTACCCTCGTGTGCCTCTCGGAATTTTGCAAAGTACTGTAGAGTTAAACGTCGATTATCCGGACCATCAATTATCTGAACCACCACTGGTCCCCCCAAAAATTACAGTATCTACTTTTAGTGCACTGGTTGTTATGCTGAAATATTACTCCTGCTGGCCCCAGGTGCCAAGCGTATTTCGAGGCCAAGCGATATTTGTGAGATTATAAAGTGCTTTTCAAAGGCAATTAAAGTTTATACATTTATCTAAAGCCTTATTTTTTTAAAACCGTTCTACACTTGAAAAGCCACAAGTTAGAACAGAGAAAGAAAAGCCACCTTTCTTTTTATTCATTTTTCTAGGTCACTAATCAACTAACACTTTAACCGCTTGGCCTCCTAGCGGCACTGCTCCTGCCTCCCCGTGGCGGGGCCGGAAATCTTGGCAAGTAAGTCAACTTGCCAAGGGCTAAAAGGAGCAATCATGGATAACACAGACCATCAGGATATTGAGAATGATAATCCAAAGAGACAAGAGACTGATCGGATGGAGCAACCTTGCCCGTCGTTCTTAATCATCCACTCCCTTACTAGTCAGCCCATGAATAAATTGTCTCCGTTTGTCATACAAAAACATCTGGAGGGTATTGCAGGATCTCCCAAGACGGTGAAGAGACTGCAATCAGGAGACTTTCTAGTAGAAACCACCAACCACAGACATTCCAAGAAGCTGTTACAACTTACAAGCTTTGCTGCCATTCCAGTTAAAATATCTCCACACACAACCCTAAATTCATCTAAGGGTGTGATATCCAGTTGGGACTTACTAACGTCACCGAGGAAGAAATAACCCAAGAACTGCAGGGACAGAATGTAATTGAAGCAAAAAGAATAATGACTAAAAAAGATAATCAACTGACACCTACAAGAAATATTATTCTCACCTTCAATACACCCAACTTACCCTCCTCTGTAAAAGCAGGTTATTTACTTTACTGAATCCGACCTTACATTCCAAACCCTTTAAGGTGTTACAAATGCCAAAAGTATGGCCACTCACAAACTGTATGCAGAAGAGTACCTGTCTGCCCTAATTGTGGATCCTCAGATCACATACAAAGTAACTGTACAGCTACAAAAATGACCTGCCCAAATTGCAAAGGTGACCATCCTGCATATTCGATGACATGTGAAAAGTGGAAAACCGAGAAAAAAAATAGTAAAATACAAGGTTGAGAACAAAGTAAGTTACCCAGAAGCGAGAAAATTAGTCGCTCCTACTATAACCAAAAATATGACCTATGCCAATGCTGTAAAAAAATTTCAGATAGTCTCCACTCAAACTGATGTAACAGTTCCCACTAACAAATCAATTTCTGACTGGGCTAGAAATGTTCTTTCTAAGCAACAATCCAAGTTCTCTGACCAGGCAAATAATACTCCTCTGACAATACCAGTGGCATCTCCTGCTCCAGTCATAGATACCATATCTCATAGTTTAAACACAAATGTAGTGAAAAATTTTCAAGATACAACCATGGACACAGATGGCACATCCATACAGGAAGATCCCCTTCTAGAAATCCATGCAGAAGAAGAAATGGACACAGGTTGGCCAGTTTTCTCCAAAAAAGATAAATCTAAATTAGAATGTCATAAGCCAGTAACCTTCAAAAAGCAGTCAGATACATCTCCATCAATTAAACACAAATAATGCCTTGTATTTTACAATGGAATTGCAGAGGCTTTCGTTGCAACACAGATATATATGTGATCTAATTAACCGATATTCTCCAGTTGCCCTTTGTCTTCAGGAAACTTACCTAACCTCACAAATTTCTCCTTCAATAAAGAACTATTGTCTTTATCGAAGAGATCGTAATACAGCAAATGCTGCCCAATGTGGTGTAGCAATCCTAATAAATTCAAAGATCCCAACTAAACATATTCCACTTCAAACTGAAATAGAAGCTGTTGCTGTTCATATAACTCTCCATATTTCAATAACACTTGTCTCAATATACCTACCACCAAACCATACTTACTGTTTAAAAGATCTTGAAGATCTCCTCATACAGATACCTCCACCTCTCTGTATATTAGGGGATTTTAATGGGCACCACCCCTTATGGGGCGATCCTAAACTAGACACATGTGGTCGACTCGTTGAAAGCTTTCTAGAGTCACAAAACCTCACCTTACTCAATACTGGTGCACACACTCACATACAACTCCCAACTGGACACACCTCAGCAATAGATCTCTCAATTTGTTCTCCAATACTCCTCCCAACCATAGAGTGGTATGTTTTAAATGATCCTATGGGCAGTGACCACCTTCCAATCATATGCAATTTTTTAATATCACAGCCTCCTTCAAACAAACTCCGCAGGAAATGGAAATTTGTTCGTGCAAACTGGGCAAAATTTCGATCATCAATCTCTCTTGACGAGGAAAAAATCCAGCTCCAGAATATTGATAATGTAACAGATTACATCACATCACATCTCCTAAAAGTGGCCAAGGACACAATACCATTATCAAATCTCCCTGGTCGCAAGCATTATAATTACTGGTGGAATGACGAATGCACAAAAGCAAAGAAAGCAAAAATCAAAGCCTGGAATTTATTTCGGCAATGTCTAACCACAAACAATCTCATTAATTATAAGAAGCTAAGAGCAAAAGCACGATTTGTACAAAGGCAAGCCAATAAAGAATCCTGGACCCGTTTTGCATCGACCTTTAACAGAAACACTGATCCGAAAACTATACGGAAAAAAATTAGACAGTTATCTGGTAAGTTTCCTACTATACCTTCTCCAATCCTCTCCTGGAAAGGGCAAGATCTATCCAGTTCCTTAGATATTGCTAATGCTTTGGGCAATACGTTTGCTGAAATATCAGAGGCATCAGCATATTCTACATCATTCCAACAAATTAAAAACACAAGAGAAAGGCATGCCAAAAATTTCAAACTGCCCGTACTCTTCCATATAACAAACCTCTGCAACACTCTGAACTTCTGCATGCCATTAGAACAGCCCACAATGGTGCTGCCGGGCCAGATGGGATTTATTATGTCATGCTTCAACATCTCGATGACAAAGCTTTAAGCCTGCTTCTGGTTTTTTACAATCGTATATTTTTAGAAAATGTTTTTCCAACTTCTTGGCATCACTCTACCGTTTTGGCATTCCTAAAACCTGGGAAAGATCCAACTAACCCCATATAGCTATAGACTGATCTCTCTCTCTCAAGCTGCCTGAGCAAAATCCTTGAAAAAATTGTCCACAGAAGACTCGTATGGATCATTGAGTCACAACATCTAATGAGCCATAGCCAATATGGCTTTCGTAAAAATAGGTCATGCTTAGATCTTATGGTCAAGGCTGAATTCGCCATTCGAAATGCCTTCGTTAAACGTGAACATCTTGTAATGGTTTCAATAGATATCGAGAAGGCTTTTGACACTACCTGCCGGCATGGCATACTTAGTGATCTTTACTCTCTTGGTCTGCGAGGCAACCTTCCTATATTTGTTCAGAACTTCCTACGTACTAGATCGTTTCAAGTTCAGTACCAACATGCCCTCTCCAAAACGTTTATACAGGAAGAAGGAGTACCACAGGGATCAGTACTGAGTGCCACTTTGTTTGCTCTTAGAATAGATTCCATCACCAATCAGCTTCCAAATACAGTTGAGACCTACCTTTATGCAGATGATCTTTCCATTCCTGCCATTCCCAAAACATGAGGTCTATTGAACAGCAGCTCCAGATATCACTTAATAAAATACAACAGTGGACCAGCCTCAATGGCTATCGACTCTCGCAGCAGAAAACAGTTGCCATCCATTTTTGTAGACAGCGCAAACTTCATCTGGATCCTGAACTTCAAATTTATAATGTCTCCATCCCGGTCACTAATAACATCAGATTTCTAGGATTAACACTTGATAATAAGTTAAATTTTATAGACCACATAAAAAATGTATGTACTTCCTGTCTAAAAAAGTTAAATATACTCAGAGCTTTATCCTCCCAAACATGGGGGAGCAGATCGTACATCTCTGCTTCGGCTATATCGGGCATTAATCAGATCCCGTCTTGATTATGGAGCTCCCATCTATGATTCAGCCAGATTGAGTGCGTTGCGCTGGCTTGATCCAATTCAACACAGTGCCTTGAGACTTTCACTCGGTGCTTTCATAACATCACCAGCACATAGTCTCTACATTGATGCCCATGAACCCCCACTAACTTTATGTAGGAAAACACTGTTATTGAAGTATGCTGTCAAGATACAAAGCTGTGCCATGCATCCGACTGTCATTCCTGTTCAATCCACCATTATAAAACCTTTTCAGAAATAAACCAAGCATAGTAAAGCCAGCTGGTTTTCGCCGCCTTGAACTGATGAAAATTTGGAATGTTTCCATCCTTTCTGTACAACAGGTAACAACTTGTACTCAACCCCCATGGGTTCCACCTCCTATACCGACCTGTGACACTTACCTCTCTCAATGGGGAAACAACATTTTACAAATATCAAACAACTTCACGAAGCTCACACTCAAAGATATCTTGACTTTTTTCCAATTTATACAGACGGCTCTAAATCTAATTCAAACGTTGGAGCGGCTGCAGTGTTTCCAAATACCGTTATTTCAGCATCCTTGCCATCTGAATTCAGTATCTTCTCAGCTGAATTATATGCAATCAAACTAGCTTTACAGAATCTCTCTTCTGACTGTGCTTTAAAATCTGTTATTTACACTGATTCCCTCAGCTCAATCTTGGCTTTATGTAACCACTTAGATAAAGTACACCCTGTTCTAGACGAAATAAAAAGCATATTACTAAAAATTGAAGAACGCCATCAACTGGTCACCTTCTGCTGGATTCCAGCTCATTCTGGCATTTTGGGCAATGAACTGGCTGATAAAGCTGCAAAAAATCCAACTAGCTTCGACTTAACTGATATCCCTGTTCCGCCATTAGACTATGCATTAACCATTCAGGCTGCATGCCTGTCAAAATGGACAGCAGTATGGCACTCTCAAATTAATAATAAACTATTTCAATTTAAACATGATCCAAAAATTTGGCGCTCCAGTGTCTGCACATCAAGACGAGAAGAGGTAGTCCTTTCAAGGGTAAGAATAGGACATACTTACCTGACCCACCTTTATTTACTCACAGGGAATGACCTGCCACAGTGTCCACTTTGTAATATAAATCTGAGTATTAAACACATTCTCATTGACTGCCCTTACTATGAACAAGACAGAACTTCAACCCTGCTATCACTGGTTAATCTTCGTAGACCAATAACTTTAGAGAATCTCATTGGAGATGATGCAGATATTTCCGAATTTTTCAACTTCTTAAAGCAAACTGGACTTTTTAATAAATTCTGAATGTATGAAACTTTTTCATTTCTTTTTATTATAAATGAATAGGCGCATTATAGCCAAAGTAGCTTATGCGCCATCAAACCCCCATATCAACAACAAAAAAAAATTACTCCTGCTGCTTAATGCATCTGAAGGCCCACTCATGCGGAAGCCTTCACTGCACTAGAAACTGATGGCATGGTGTAAGTTTCACGGAGATACTGCTATTAAAGAGGATGAAAGACCTTGCAACAAAAAAAAAGACAATCTCGCATTGTTCAAAGAAAAATTCAAGATTACATATTTTAAAAAACAAACATTTGCAAGATTCATTATACTCTTATTTGTGTGCAATTACTTGTGTTTGTTCATTTCTGTTTATATAAAAAAAAAGTGTGGTTTATAGTTGAAACCCTGTAAAACAATTAGGTAAGTTCAAAATAAATTTAATATACATTGTTTCTTCAAAAAATTTTGGTTATTATTTAGTTAGTAAACCATTTCCTAAATCAATTATTTTTTATAATACTTCATATTTCAAAATACCTTGCATACAATAATTTTAATTGTAGGCTTAATCGCACTTTGTTTCGTATGAACTGGGTATTCTCGTGTATGTTTGATTATCCGAACTATTTGATTAACCAAACCAACTTTGGTCCCAGTTAGTTCTGATAATCGACATTCTACTGTATCGTTATTTTTCTCATACACGTTTTACTTGACAAAAGCGTAAAGAATGAAATAAAAGACATTATTTTAAAGATGCTTTAATAAAGGTATTAAAATGAAATCCTTCATAAAAAATGTAATTTTTAGCTTACAGAACAAATAATTTAATATAAAATGATAAACCTCTCTTATAACTATAAACTATATAATATCGGTGTAGATACACCATAGTTTACCCATAATTTAACTACGTACGTAGTGTTGAAGTCATAGTTTTTAATTATATCTCATATTGTTGCTACCTTCACAATGAGATACCAGGTATTGCACTACTTCGAATAAGTAACACTTCTCTAGTAGAGAAGACTAATGTTATTTATTCACAGTGGATACCACCACCCAGACAACACAATTTCAAAGCTGTTGGCCCATCAATGGTGGGTGGGCAGGTACCCAGATAATGCAAACATGCCATCACAGTTGCGACCTGCCCATCAACCTGTGATGGGCTAACAGCTGCTTTGAAACAGTGCCATCTAGATGGTGGTTTCCACTGAGAGTAAATAACAGTCTTCTCTACTAGAGAAGCGTTACTTATTTGAAGTAGTGCAATACCTAGTATCTTGTTGTGAAGGTAGCATATGAGATACACTTAAAAACTATGCCTTTCACGTTACGTATGTAGTTAAATTATGGGTAAACTATGGTGTATCTACACTGATATTATATAGTTAATTTAAACCCATATCATATTATGCCTTGTGCATTTAATCTTCAAATATTATAACTATAAAACCTCAGTGAGCTTCTGTTGCTGCAGCAATGACAACAGATACTTTACATCAGGCTTATACTTCGTAACTTTTAGAGCTTTGCATGCAGCACTAGTTTAATCCACGAGACTACTCCTATGACTAGACTTAACAGAGTTCATCACCGAGAACAATGACTCACAAGAATATGTTGTGACAAAGTTGTTAGTAATGGTGTTGTCAGATTTTTTAAACAGACAAAAGTTTCAGGAATGGAATTCCAAAATTTTTAATACCTCTTTTCTGTAGTGCTAATCCCATTGCTAATCGTTCCCTTTCAATATTTTATAAATAAGCTCTGAGATCGATAAATTTTTGCCTCCAAATTGAGCTGCTCTGAAAATCAAACAGTTGCATCTCAAGATCATCCAAGTCGAAAACAATTGCATCTCAAGATCATCCAGGTCGATCCATTGAAACATTTTCAGGTTCAGTTCAGCTAGTTTTATACTGTCTGCAAACAATTAATTTTGCAGTTTCTACCGATTCTCTGACTTCACAAATCTTGAAGAAAACTGTTCAATAGTTGACTCAATGACATTCAGACATTGAGGCTCTTGTTTACTCATCAGTTTCAAGATCAGTGATGTGTCTTTTTAGGTTTTGGAAATATTTAAAATTTCCACTGTACATTGCGTTTAAAAACTTCAAAGCATTAATTTAAAATGCCTTTATGATATATGACCCTTGAAGTTATTGAACATAACAGCAAGGGTCATACCAGATCCCTGTAATTTGATGTTCAAGTCATTTACATGTGAGCCAAAATTTGTATAGAACGTCAGTTGGAGTGCAGGCTGGTTAAGAAACAAATCACTGCATGAATGCAGATATTTACTGAATGGTATAACGTCACTACATGCTTGGCAGAGTGAATGGGTGTGCGTAGGTTATGACTCAAGATGGATTCCTGGAGTGATGTTGTTTGAGGTTTGAAAATTTTTTGGGACCCTCTGAATTCCGCGTGCCCATAAAATTTGTTTGCATGCCATAGGTTCGCCACCCCTGTTCTAGATTCCTATGCTAACAGCATAGGAATCTGGTGTTTTTGTGTGCACTGCAACCTGTGGAAACTCAGAGAATCCTGGTGGTTGAGAGGGCCAAGCTTCAACACATCACTTTGGTCCCTGATTTGACAAACAGGAGGTCCTGAGATGGCTTGCCTGTAAGGGTAAACTGTGTCAATGTTATGTCCCAACTCATGGTTTAACAGGCAAGATTCATGCTGGTCACTGTGTGGGTATGATGTTTAGGTGACCCTGACATTCTACTCCCAATCACATTTGTTGCTTTCCATGTAATGGGTGTTCCATTTGGGCTCATTTCATAGTGGGTGCAGAGCCTGGCCACAGAAATGAAATAAAAAAACTCATGAAACTGATAAATAAATTTAATTCTTCTTCTGGGACCCTAACACAGTCCCTGCCAGGTAGTAATGAATTGACAATAATGCCACCAATGCAGCAAAAAGGCCCAGAGTGGAAGAAACACCAGGGCCTATATAACAGTTTCTGGTACTTCATTCCACTAATGAAAAACTAGAGAGAATGTATTGCCTTTGTTTATTCAGAAGGGTATGGAAAGGTTGGGGGGGTTCCTGAAAATCAGTTAAACCGTTACAATCTGGTGATGGTTTTACAGACATTAGAAGTGAAAAGCATTCAGAACAGTTTCTTTGAGCCACCCGAGGGGAAGGAGAATTTTGATTATAGTAGTCCTCCTTCATAATGCATAATTAATTTGTCATGGTGTGATCTTTGAATGGGATTTTCATGAAGTTCTTGAAGAAGAAATCTATTCTGAACTTAAGCCACAAGGAGTGACAGCACTCTAAAAAGAATATTTTATACATAGGGATGGGAATCGAGTAGACACTAGAAACCTCGTCCTTTTGCTAACATCTCCTAATTTCGTCATAGCACTGCCCAGTAAAGCCATATGAAATGAATCCTTTAAAATACTTAGTGTCAACAATATGGACACTTGAAAATGGCTTATCATGTTGTCGGGGCAAAGGGAACCCAAATCATGTTCAGCCCAAAAACATGTTTTTGGGCTGAACATTATTTTGCCAAGAAGAACACTCTGCATACTCATGAGCATTGTAGTGGTGGAAAGAAGAAAAAGAGATAAAAAGACTCAAGGCAGAACTGAAAATTTCTTTTTAATAGGAAGACGGTTAAACCAATAAATGGCAACAAGCCGTCACATGCTGAGAAAGTTACGGGGAAGCATTTCATTGGGATGCAAACTAAAATGACTTCTACTAAAAGAGTCAGACTTCGGGTGCCAAGTGTTTCTGTGGCCAAATGATGATTGAGCATTCTCCAAAGGGTTCCTTAAAAAATTGCAGACTTTTGTCTTACAAGAAGTATGCCAAGTCAGGAAAGAAAAGACACCTTTCTTTTTATATTTTTCTTTGGAGTAATCTGCCTAATTAGCCTAACACACCACTTGCCATCTCTCCAGCCTCCCTGGAGAGATCCCATGGGCAGACAAGTGTTGTGTTTTACCACTCGGGATACCAGCCTCCCTGTGGGGAGGCTGGTATCCCGAGTGGTAAAACCAACCCTCTGGGCCAAAGGGAATATAAAATGGGTGTCAAAGCCTTTTCTTTACTTGATCCAGTAAGATTAAAATTTTACCGACTTTTTTTTACTCTTAAGTTTAAAAGATTTCTAAAGAAACACTCAAGATTTCTAAGAGGTACAAGCTAAAGATTATAATGATTAAAGATTATAATGATTTATGCACCAACATCGAGCCATGATGATGAAGAGGTTGAAGAAATGTACACCGAAATTGAGAGTCTTCTAGATGAGCAGAAAACCCACTACACTATTATTATGGGGGACTTCAATGCTAAGGTTGGAAAAAGGCAAAACAGCGCAGAAAGAGGAACTATAGGAAATTTTGGAATTGGCGAAAGAAATAAAAGAGGTGAAAGACTTGTGGAATTTGCAGAAACTCAAGGACTGTCAGTAATGTACACTTTTTTCAAGAAAAGGGTGAACAGAAAGTGGACATGGAAGAGTCCAAATGGATTAACAACTAATGAAATCGACTTCATCCTCACTAACAGAAGATAAATTGTGAATGATGTTACCGTCCTGAATAAGGTAAATGTTGGAAGTGATCACAGAATGGTAAGATGTACACTTGATATAGATGTAGGAAAGGAAAGGAAAAAAACTGACTCGAGTAAATAATACAAAGGTCTTTGAGATAACAGAGGAGGAGAAAAAGCAGTATGTACTGGAACTTAACAAGTTTGAGCTTCTGCAGACTGCTCAGGACCAAGATATTGACGAGGAATATTACAACTTTCTGAAAGTGATAAAGCCCAAGAAACCTATAGGGAAAAAGAAATCCAAAGAAGAAAAAATTAGTCAAGAAACACTTGTCATGATGAACCAAAGATGTCAAATGAAAAGCAAGAAAAACACTGACAGGGAGAAAATTGAGTATACTCAGTTATGCAAAGCCATTAGAAAGAGACTCAGAGAGGACATAAGAAGATTTAACACAAAGTAGAACAAGCATTAAGGGAAAACAAAGGATTTAAATCAGCAGCCATGAGCAGTAATACAGAAAGACAAATGATACTGAAACTGAAGAATAGTGATGGTGTACGTATAAACAGCAGAGAAGGCATAATTCAAATAGCAGAAGACTGCTATAGAGAATTATACAAGGAGCGAGGGAATGATGCCAGCAGTGGAGAAGATGGATTGCAAAGTAGCAACACATACGACATACCCGATATTCTTCCTGATGAGGTAGAACATGCATTGAAGAAAATGAAGAATCAGAAAGATGAAGTTACTGTAGAGTTGTTAAAATTGGGAGGAAGAGACATAACACAAAAACTGGCAATGCTCTTCACAAAGTGCATAAGAAAAGGTGTGATACCTAAGCAGTGGAATAATGCAATCATAGTTTTGCTGCATAAGAAAGGAGATAAATTGGAAATTGTAGACCAATTAGCTTGTTATCCCACATCTACAAGTTGTTCACAAGGATCATTACTAACATATTAGAAAGAATACTTGATGAGAATCAACCGAAAGAGCAAGCTGGCTTTAGGACAGGATTCTCAACTATGGATCACCTTCACCATATCACAGCTAATGGAGAAAGCAAATGAATATAAAACACCATTATGCCTGGCATTTGTGGATTATGAAAAGGCATTTGACTCTATACAGCATAAGGCAATGTTTCGGGCACTGGAAAGACAAGGCATAGATAACCTATATATTATGATTTTGAAGAAAATATATGAGAGTACTACCTCCTTTATTAGACTAGACAAAGACAGTAGGAAATTTAAAATCGAGAAAGGAGTTTAACAAGGTTACACAATATCTCCGAAGCTGTTTACTGCTGCCCTTGATGAAGCTTTCAGAAGATTAGACTGGTCGCAGAAAGGAGTCAATGTGAACGGAGAGTACCTAAACCATTTACGATTTGCAGATGACATTGTGGTCATAAGCCACGATCCCAAAGAATTACAGGAAAATCTTAAATCAGTTATGCACAGTTAGTAAGGATTTTGGACTAAAGATGAATATGGCTAAAACAAAAGTAATGATGAACAACTATGCCCCAGAAAGGGAAATAATGATTGAAGGAGCTGTAATTGAAAAGGTGGAGTCGTATACTTATCTGGGACAACTTATTAGCTGTAATAATGATAAATGGCTGGAAGTCAAGAGAAGAATAAATTTTGGATGGATAGCATTCAAGAAATATAGTCACATACTGAAGAGCAATATCTCAGTTTGTCTGAAACGTAAAATAATGAACCAATGTATACTCCCCACCATGACTTATGGAAGTGAAACTTGGGCACTCACCAAAAGAATGGAAGAGAAGCTGAGAACTACACAGCGAAGAATGGAATGGAAGAATAGATAAGAAGAGAAACACATGGATTAGGCAGCAAACTCAAGTAAAGGACATTCTTATCAAAACTAAAGAACTAAAATGGTCTTGGGCAGGACACACAGCTCGAAGACATGATGTCAGATGGACTAAGAAAATAACAGAATGGTACCCAAGAGGAGCTAGAACAAAACCTGGAAGACAAAGGCGGAGATGGATAGATGAAATTCATGAGTTTTTGGGTAGTAAATGGATGGCCAGTGCTCAAAACAGGAGGAATTGGAAAGTTGCTGGAGAGGCCTTCATTCTGCAGTGGATTGAAAATGGCTGATAATGATGAAGTTTAAAAGGCAAAAAAGAGATCTAGGTCAACAGGATCGTCCAGAATTTCGTTATCTTCATTCATTGTCAGATATTCCTGTGAGCGAGTTTTCACCATTTCTTAATCAGAAATGTTTGGAAAATGCCACCAGATCACCCAAGATAGTTAAGCAACTGCAAGCTGGAGATTTGCTGGTTGAAACAACAAAATCAAAAGCCTTAGAATTATTATTAATGAAACTAACAACTTTTTAGTGGAATTCCTGTCAAAGTAACACCTCGTACCTCCAAAGAAACTATAGCAAAGTGAAACTTCATTAACATATCAGAGTAAGAAATAGCTAAAGAGCTGAACAGTCAACATGTCATATGTGCAAAGGAATCTAATTTGGAAAGACTTCAGACAGTTAGTGCCTACATGAAACATAATGCTTAACTTTCTGTATCCCCAAATCTTAGTGAAGGCTGGATATTTCAATTATCACATACATTCATATACAGTGGATTCCAGTTATTTTGGGCCACCGGTTAATCGGGGCAGCCATTTATTTGGGACAAATCTTAAAAAACAGAACCCAATCGAAAATAGCCAGGGTTTACTTCGCTTAATTGGGACAAAATGCTGTTTAATTGGGGCAGGAGACCGCAGCACTGGAGATTACCCTACAATTGTCTCTGACCGTACCACGTAGTTCGGTTGGATTTCTGGAGGTCACAACCATAAAACAATGAAAACAATTAGCAGTCATATGTTTATTGGGCTTTTCTGTTAGTGCAATCTATCATAAATGGATAGTAAACTCGATCTTATTGAATTTGCACTAATACCGACAGCTGGAATTCTGTGTGTTATTATGGTAAAATGTGTTTACACTTCTATGGAATCTTCAATCATATAAAAAAAATAATTTTCAGAATCTTCTCTTCATTCCTACTTTTAAAGCTTCATAATTTGTTACTCCGTTCTCACTTGCGCGTATTGTGTTACTTACAATTTGTGTGTCGTGTTTTTTGTTATTGATTGCTTATCTTTTTACTGTTTTAAATTTTAACCCCACAAATGTCAGTGAACAGAAATGTCAACTAGTTTAGTTAGTGTGTACATATTACAGTACGTATTAATTATTCCGATTATCACGTATCATTTAATTTTTTAATTGGTAAGGTAATAAAGGGTAAATTTGTGCATAATATTCCTCCTATTTTCGCTAATTAGAATCACTGTTTAATAGAATTAAAATTCAGTTCACAAACGTGATCACAATGCCCGGCACTTACTACACATCGTATAGTGGATGGTACTTTACTATGGTGAGTTCGTCGTAACATGATTTGATTGTACAGTGAACTAATTGTAAAGGGGGGGGTACATTGTATTTTTAACTATTTACGTGAAACTTCAGATAATTGGGGCAGCCGCTTAATCGCGCCAAAATGCACTAGTCCTGATGTGTCCCAAATAATCGGAATCGACTGTATATTCAGAATACCATCAAATGCTGCAAATACCAGAAATATGGAGACTCCCAAGTCACTATGATATGCCCAAACTGTGGTTCATCTGAGCACACTCAAGTAACTTTTTTATGTCCCAGTTGCAAAGGCAATCACGCAGCTTACTTTAAAAACTGTGAGCTATGGGAAAATAGTAGAACAAGTACAGAAATACAAAACAGAACAGAAAGCAAGTTACCAAGAAGCAGGTAAACACATGATGCAGTCTGTACCAAGGCACTGTGCACAAATGTTCCTTACTGTTTTCTCGATAGCTGCTCAAACTGATTTATGGAGAAGCCTGCACTGTGATTTTTTTTTTTGTGCAAATGCCAAGGCAACACAGTTTGAAAAACTGTGAGCTGTGTAAAATAGGAAAGTAAATATAGATACAAAAACAGAATTGAAAGTAACTTACCAAGAAGCAGATAAGCACGTGATGCAGTCTGTACTAAGGTGCATTTGTGCACAAATGCTCCATACTTGTTGACTTGGTATGCTATGACCTCAGCTGCTAATGTGCTGTTAAAAATCCAAATCAGATCAAATCAAAAGCTGCTTACATGTTGCTTGATATCTACTCAAGCTGATGTCATAAAGCTGACAAACCAATAACAATAGCATCAAGTACCTTTAGAAAAAAATGAAGGCCCTACCCGTGCCACATGCATGGATACTGAAGATGACAACCTTTGAAATAATTCTAGATCTTAGTGCAAAATAGGACATCGGACACGGCATCCTTCTTTCCCAAAAAAAAAAAAAAAAAAATGTGCTGCTATAGCACTACCAGCACTATAGTAGCACAGTGTTTTTTTGTAATTTCTGATTACAGGAGTGTGGTTTTTTTCAATATGCTTTTATTTTGGGCTGGTTAAAAAAAGAGTCAGATGAGTTTACGCCACCAATTTGCGATGGATTCAAGCAAAAAACGTTGTCCATAATCTTCGGTATATTGTACTGTATACTAAAGACTATGGAGTGCTACTATAGCGTGGAGTCTATTAAAAAAAAATCATGGTCTACCCAAGAAATCTGTGGGACCACTGTAGTCACCTTTACGAAAGCAAAAACCCTTCCCTTCACCTCTGATAGTAGTTACATCTTTAAGTGAAACATAAAAAAGGCACCTGGGGTGGATGGGATCTATCCAGTTATATTAAAGGAAGTAAGCAAACCCTTAGCCACAATTATGAGAGCTTGCTGGGACTTGGGGGAGGTCCCCATGGACTGGAGGTGTGCAAATGTTATCACCAATTCACAAAGGTGGTTCAAAAGGTTACCTATAGAGACCTGTTAGTTTAACTTGTGTTCTGGGGAAAATAATGGAATCACTGGTTAAAGAAGCATTGCAGGATCATCTAGATGAGATTGCAGTAATAGTTAAGACACAGCATGGGTTTGTTAAAGGGAGGTCTTGTCTGACAAATTTGATTGGATACTATGATGTGGTCACAAAGGAACTGAATGCCAAAAATAATTTTGATATCCTATACTTGGATTTCAGGAAAGCTTTTGATACTGTTGCACCTTGGAAGACTGCTATACAAATTGGAGAGTATGGCATTAAGGGCAAGTTGCTACAATGGATAAAGGGGTGGTTGAGTGGGAGACGACAAGTGGTAATCAATAGACACTGCTCTTCGTGGATAAATGTTATTAGTGGCGCTCTCCAGGGTTTGGTGTTGGGCCCATTGTTGTTTTGCATATTTATCAATGATATTGATGAAGGTATATCAGGTTTAATGTCCAAGTTTGCAGATGGTACAAAGGTTGGCAGAGTTGTTAATGACAGTAAAGACAGTATGCTACTCCAACTGGATCTAGATAAGTTGGGAAATAGGCTGAGAAGTGGCAACTGAAGTTTAACACGGATAAATGCAAAGTACTGCATATGGGTAGCAATAACCGAAGAGAAATGTACCAACTGTGTGGTACTACACTCAGTGAAGTGGAAAGTGAAAAAGACTTGGGGATAATTGTGTAGTCAGATATGAAGTTCGCTGAGCAGTGCAGATGGGCTGCCAGGGCAGGTCATGGAGTCTTGTCAATGATACATAGGAATTTAGCAGGGACAGGGAGGTGATTATCCCGTTATACAAGGCAATGGACAGGCCACACCTAGAGTACTGTGTACAGGTCTGGAGGCCTCATTTTAGGAATGATGTAGAGTTGCTGGAACGAGTGCAAAGAAGGGAAACAAGATTGGTGAGGGGAACAAGGGGGTGCCCTTACCAAGAAAGGCTTAAGTTCTGCAAATTGCAGGCGCCTGGAGAGTAGGCAGCTGTGAGGTGATCTGATTGAGGTGTATAAGGTCTTGAATGGCTTGAGCTTGCTGAATGCTGAGGGGATTCGTGCTCAGATTAAGAACCAGAGGGGGGCACAGATTCAAATTGGGGAAAGACAGTTGTAGAATAGGTGCACGGAAATTTGCCTGTAGCCAGTGGGTAGTCGATTGATCGAAAAGACTTACATCTTTTGTTGTGGAAGTTGATAGCCTAAATAAATTTAAGGCTTGACAAGCATTTGGAATGAATGGAGGGGTGTAATGGGAGGGTTTTTTTTTTTTTTTTTTTTTTTGGCTGATTTAAAGTCTTGACATTATCGTGCATAAGCTTGCTTTCTTGCATTGCATGCCTCTACTAATGCTAATTCCACTTTTTCTGACCTCTGTCTGTCCCTCTACTTGATTAACCTGTATAGAGTGGAAAGTCTTAGACCATACAATAGTGACTAATTAACAAATCCTGGCAGCAGCATCTCAAACAATACCACAACCTACAGCATGAGCACAAACATGCAAAACACTAGTGGAATGAAGTCTATGCCAACGCAAAAAAAAAAAAAAAAAAGCAAGCCTGGAAACAGATGTTTCAAAGCTTTCCCACTACCTTAAAACTTTTATATTTTATCAGAAACTCAAAGCTAAAGCACAACCATTTAGAAGACAAGCCAAAAAAAATATTCGTGGATATGGTTTGCTTCTACTATAACTAAGAACACCAGCTGCTCCTTCCCTAATCCTAATGAACAATGAAAAAGAAATTTTCCCTTGAGGAAATATCCGTTCTTGCAGACATTTGCTCATGGGCTTCTGCAGAATCCACCTATGAGGGTTCTTTTCTAAAAATCAGAAGGTTAGCAGAAAGATACAAGATAATTTTTTCTTATCTCTTAATCTCTTGCTTACAACGAACCCTTCAATATCATCTGACTTCAAGAAGCCTCGAACAGATTGGCCAACAGGGCAGCTGGACTGATAGAATCTTTTACATAATGCTAAAACAACTCAACATTACTGCTCTGAATTTATCATTACTGTTCTTTAATTTGATCTATCTTGAATGGATGTCTCCAACCTCATGGCATCACTCAGTTAACATAAGCCTTTTGCAAACCCAGAAAGAACTAGTTACTTGCACCTCAGTTAGACACTGGAAAGGATGATACACAGGTGACTTATAGAGTCTTGAAACCAAGGCACCTCCATAGCCAGGTGGGCAGGAGCAGTAGTGCGTAGCACACGCTTCTTGATTAGACCGGGGTTCGAGCCCGTTCCCACCAAATACGGAGGATTCGGAAAGGTCAGGGAATGACCACTGCATATCCCCGGAGCAATATGGCCTTAGTTGTTAATGCTCCTAAATACCAAATAACAAACAAACATTGAAACCAAAACATGGTTGGATAAAGTCAATTTGGATTGTAAAAAAAAAAAAAAAAAACAGATTCTGTCTAGCTGTCTTATGGTCGAGGCCAGGTTTGGTTTTTTTTTTTTTTTTTTTTAGGAGCATTAGCAACTAAGGCCATATTGCTCCGGGAATATGCGGTGGTCATTCACTGACCTTTCCGCATCCTCCGTATTTGGTGGTGACGGACTCGAACCCCGGGTCTAGGCCAGTACCACCATTTGTAATCTTTATGTGAATAATGAACACTTTGTGATAAAGTCTTGACATAGAAAAAGCCTTCAATACTACATGGGGATTTGGCATTATTAAAGAACTCTTTGGGGTTATGAGGTCACCTGTCATAATTCTCACAAAACTTCCTTGAACATCATCAGACTTTTCAAGTACGATATCAAAATGTACTATCTCAACACTATTAAAAGAGGAATTGCCTCTATGATGTCCTGTAGAACACTTCAGTACTAATTTTTTCTGTAGTTGTAATGAGTTTAAAATTAATTTAAATGAATTCTTCCCACTAGAAGACAAAACTAAATGATCCAATGCACCCTGAATCAAAGTCCAAGAATCCCAAACCTGACTGCAAATACATCAAACCACCAACCAAAATCCATGAGTGCAATAAATCCGTCCTTAAAAAACAAATGCTAAAATTATGTTAATTGTTTTAAAATTTTTACTTTCCTGAACCTGACAGGCCTTTTTGACTGGAGTCATGATGACAGGATAGTAAAACCACAGAGTGCATGATAGCATTTACAGTAGAGATCATTTGTTATCTTGGCGCATGCATGCGAAAGACCAAGCATCTGAGATCGGATGGGGACCTGCAGTCACAGCTTTAAAAAAAAACATTAAACTCCTGTATAAACATTAAAACCACACAATCAGTTTAAATTAAAAGAAAAAAAAAAAAATAATCATGAATGTTTAGTTCTACTTGAGGGATAAAATTTATTGACTATCTCTAAATTGTTATAATATTAGCATTAATCACATAGTGGAAGGAAGTCACAGGCTTCTGCTGTACGTCAACAAAAATAAACATAATAACAATAAAAGAATAAAATAAATCAAAAATAATAATAAAACAATAAAAATATAAAGTGGATAAAAAAATAAAAGTAAGTACAAGGGGGCGGGAGCTCAAAAAGATTTGTATTCACCCAGAAGTAGCTATGATAGAAGGTTGAAACAAACACCATTTATTATGCTTTTTCAACATAGCCACCTCTCAATACACTTCTGCAGGCCAGCACTTTTTCGGATGGGGGGTGGGGGGACTGCAAGTTTCCATTGTTTTGACATTTGTTTAGTTTTAGGATCATAGAGATGGATCGAAGTCCTCTCATCATCCTTCAAACCATGACTCGGCAGCAGAAATCACCTCATTATCAGCACCAGCAGCAGAGTGTTTTCCCTTGAAGAAAGGACTTGAGGGCAGGAAAGATGAAGAAATCCTTGAGGATTCAAGGTTGGAGGAATAAGCAGGATGTGGCAATATTTCAAACCCACATTTGTAAGTGCACTTCACTGCAGCATGTGAGGAATGTGCAAAGGCATTATCGTGGAGCAGCCACACAACTTTTGACAGCATTCCTCACCTTTCTACTTTTATAGCAGCACTTAGCTTTATGAGGAGTTCGAAATAATACTTTGCTGTCACAGTATAGCCCTTTTGAAGGTAATCTGATCCCAAAAAACTGACAGCATCACCTTGCCAGCACTTGGTTGCATCTTTGCCTTTTTTGGGGGAGGGGTGGATTCTGCATGCTTCCATTGTTTTGACATTTGTTTAGTTTTGGGATCATAGAGATGGATTGAAGTTTCATCCATGGTGACTAGTCATGAAAAAAACTCCTTGCTTTTCCTGGCACATCGACATTTTATGTGCACATTATGCCCTTTCCTTCTTCTGGTAAGGAGGCAGAAATCTGGGAATCCATCTAGCAGACAATTTACTCTATGCAACTGTTGATGGACATTCTCCACAGACCCTAGTACTAATTTGGAGCTCTGTTCTTTGATGCTAATATGGCACTTTTCTGGATTAATGCCTCAATTTTTTCAACAGTCTCTTCTGTTTCGGCAGTTGCTGGGCATCCTATGGTATTTCTTCATCATGCACTAAGCTTCTTCCACACTTGAATTGTTTATACCAATATGCAGCGTTGCTGTAACTGGGAAGTTTTTTCCATAAATAATGACCATTTCTTGGTGGATTGTTTTTCACTTACATCACGTTGACTCCCATCATGGTCTTCACAACATTCCAGTCTGTAGCTTACTAAACTTTATTTGGTCTTAAATAGATAGGAGAATATAACACTACACATTCTACAAAAAGTAGAAAGAAAGCAATGACATTTAATAACAAGCTTTGAAGTGAGTCTGAAAAGTTAAAGTTGTGAGTTATTTGGATGTCATTATAACCCCTATCTTGAACCAATAAATTGCATTTATGCTTAGATAATTGTGGAATGAGGAGTTTTATATTTTAGTTTTCCTGTATATCAGTTGGAATTAATATAACTGTCAGATAGGTGGGGCTTTTATTAATTAAATTTATCATATTTCCAGAGAGAAAAAACACATTTCATTATTATTATTTTTTTTATTAACAGCTTTCAGATTATGAATTATCAATTGCAGCCCAGTTAGTGGATCCATCAAGTATTAACATATCTTGGGAGGATATTGCTGGACTTGATGATGTCATCCAGGAAATCAGAGAAACAGTTATTCTTCCAATACAGAAGAGAGAGCTCTTTGCAGGATCACAGCTTATTCAGCCTCCCAAAGGTTGTAATTGGCAAGTAGACTGTTAATTTGCAGGGGTTTTTTTGTGTTTAATATATATATTTTTTAATGTTTATGCCATCAGCTTTATTTTAGCAAGTTAAAAACTGAAGATATCTCAACAATAGGATTAAGTAGGTATAGTTATATTATACCTACTATTTGTGTAGGTATAATATTTTATAGATTATTTTTTATTAGAAAAACTTTTGAGTATAAAGGCAAGTAAGGCTCCCGGAGTTGATGGCATATACCCTGTAGTTTTGAGGGAGGTGCGAGAGAGTGTATTAAACCATTTAGGTTAATTACTAGGGCATCTTCGGACTCAGGGAAGTGCCAATGTTATTGCCAATACGTAAAAGTGGTTCTAAGAGTGAAGTTGGTAACTACTACTGACTGGTTAGTCTGACTTCAGTTGTAGGAAAAATCTTAGAGGCAATGATAAAGAGTGCAATCCACGGACATTTAGATAGATATGCATTCCGAAGGACACACACATGGCTTTGTTAAGGGTAAATCATGCTTAACTAACTTAGTAGGCTATTTTGACACAGTTATTCATGAGCTGGATTTAGAGAACAATTTTGACGTAGTGCATTTGGATATTAGTAAAGCATTTTACTCGTTCCCATGTGAGCAGTTACTATATAAACTTGAATAGTTTGGGAGTACAATCAGTCCTCGTATAACACGTGTTTACACTACACGAATTCGATCATACACGATTTATAAATAGAAGAACGATATCGTATATAACATGAACCGAATTCGCTTGTGCACAATTCGGCTGCTTTGTGTTTACAAGAAATGGCAGTTGAACGCGGAATCACCCCAACTGAGCGCAACACGATAGGAATGAAGAGAAGATTCTGAAAATGTATTTGTTTTTTATGTCAGTGAAGGGGAAATACATTTCACCATAATAACCCACACAATTCCAGCTATCGGTATTATTGCAAATGCAATTAGATCGAGTTTACTACCAGTTTATAACAGATTCTACTAGCAGAAACACAGCTGGAAATTGTTTTTATTGTTTTATTGTTTTTTAGCTCGGACACAGCATGGTTTTGTTAAGGAAAAGTCTTGCCTGACCAATTTGATTGGATACTATGATGCAGTCACAAAAGAACTGGATGCAGGGAATAACTTTGATATTATATATTTGGATCTTAGAAAGGCTTTTGATACTGTTGCACATGGAAGACTGCTGCACAAATTGGAGTAGTGTGGCATTGGAGGCAAATTGCTGCTATGGATAAAGGGGTGGTTGAGGGGGAGAAGACAGAGAGTGGTAATCAATGGACACTGCTCATCGTGGACTAATGTTATTAGTGGAGTCCCTCAGGGTTCAGTGTTGGGTCCATTATTGTTTTCTGTATTTATAAATAATATTGATGATGGTATATCAAGCTTAATGTCCAAGTTTGCAGACGATACGAAGGTTGGAAGGGTTGTCAAGGACACTACTGACACTATGCTGCTGCAACAGGATCTGGAAAGGTTGAGCAGATGGGCTGAGAGGTGGCAAATGAAGTTTAACATTGACAAATGTAAAGTACTACATATGGGAAACAGCAACCCCAGAGCAACGTATCAACTCTGTGGTACTACACTGACAGTGGTAGAGAATGAAAAGGACCTGGGGGTAATTGTGCAGGCAGGTATGAAGTTCTCTGAGCAGTGCGGATGGGCTGCAAGAGTAGCTCATGGTGTATTGTCAATGATATACAGGAATTTTTCTAGCAAGGATAAGGTGATTATTCTCTTGTATAAGGCAATGGTCAGGCCACACCTTGAGTACTGTATACAGGTCTGGAGGCCTCATTTCAAGAAGGATGTAGAGCTGCTGGAACAAGTACATAGAAGGGCAACAAGATTAGTGAATGGAACAAAGGGTTGCTCTTACGAAGAAAGGCTTAAGGTTTTGCAAATTACAGTGTCTGGAGACTAGGCACCGGCGAGGTGATCTGATAGAGGTGTACAAAGTCTTGAATGGTGTGAGCATGCTCAATGCTGATGGGATTCTTCCTCTTGCTCAGAATAATCACCTGAGAGGGCATAAATTCAAATTGAGGAAAGACATATGTAGCATAGATGTGCGGAAATTTGCCTTTAGCCAGTGGGTAGTTGGTTGGTATAACAGACTTCCATGCCTTGTTGTGGAGATTGATAGCCTAAATAAATTTAAGGCTCAGCTGGACAGGTATTTCGAACAAACGGAGGGGTGAAGTGGATGTTGTGTTTTTTTTTTTTTGGCTGATGCTGCATAAGCTTGCTTTCTTGCATCATATGCCTCTACTAATGCTAATTAAGTAGTAATCTACAATAACTTTATCTAAATTAAAAATAAAATAACCAGCGCAACTATAACTATAAGACTATGTATAAAGTACAATTTAAAATAACAATTAGGTAAATAAAAAGGCAAACACTTATCTCTTTTTTGGAGCATGTAATTCACAGCTGTAATTTTTAAAGAGGGTCAGTGCCAGAGAGAGAGAGAGAGAGAGAGAGAGACCATCACCCATAGTGTGCACTCAGAGAGAAAACTGGATACCCAATTACAAAAACAGTTGGCATACCATTAGATGGAAGTTTATTTAGAAGACCTTTATGCCAAACACAATCAAAAGCCTTTAAAATGTCAAGAGCAACTGCTTGAGTCTCACCAAACCTTTCTACTGAATTTGTCATTAGTGGGTAAAATTATCCACAGGGGCTCACCATCCAATGAGTATGGGCTTGGCAACCCCAGGGTCCTGAGCTCAGTATCATTATTCTTCTCTTTCTTGGTGATTCCCTTCTACTTCTGACTCTCTCTCTCTCTCTCTCTCTCTCTCTCTCTCTCTCTCTCTCTCTCTCTCTCTCTCTCTCTCTCAGGGTAACGCAGGAATTTTTTTTTTTTTTTTTTTTGGCTGGTGCAGAGGTTAAGCCTCAGACTTCCTTGCACTATATGGCTAATGATAATAATAATAACAAAGAATATCACTTGTGATATTCTGTCTTATTATTATTCGTTTGTGACGGAATCCATGCTGGTGTACAGATGGAAGGTTTCTACATAGTTTAAGAGTTGGTTAATTGATTTCTCCATTACTTTAGAAAGAGTTGAAGTAAGTACAATGGATTGGTGGGTTTTGCCACCCTTTTTAGGAACTAGCTGGATATGAACAAATTTCCAAACAGAAGGGAAAACACCTTTGCATTAAGAATGTGAAAAAAGGAAACACGGAACAGGAGTAACTGCTTTATAATTGTTATGAGCTTTGGAAATGAATCTGGAGATTTGAATGTGGATGCACCATTGTTATCTTGAACGGCCTTAGCACATTTCTTGGATCATCAATACACGAGTTGGAAGAAAAGTAGGATGCTATTAGATCAGCTTTATCCTTGGCTGACGTGGTGATAGAACCATCTGTCCTTGACAGAGGTGGGAATAGAGATGGGCAAAAGTTGCGGCCAGTAGTTTTGGCAAGAGACCTGAATGCTCGTCTACCATTAGGGCAAGAAGCAAGTTTTCTTCTCTTAGCCTGTTCAAAATCTAGTTTTCTCTGATTAATAACTGCTTTACAATTGTTATGAGCTTTGGTGTAAGCAGAAAACGAATCTGGATGCAACATTGTTATCTTGAACAGCCTTAGCACATTTCTTGGATCATCAATACACGAGTTGGAAGAAAAGTAGGATGCTATTAGATCAGCTTTATCCTTGGCTGACTTGGTAATAGAACCATTTGTTCTTGACAGAGGTGGGAATAGAGATGGACAAAAGTTGCGGCCAATAGTTTTGGCAAGAGACCTGAATGCTCATCTACCATTAGGGCAAGAAGCAAGTTTTCTTCTCTTAGCCTGTTCAAAATCTAGTTTGCACTGATTAATAACTGCTTTACAATTGTTATGAGCTTTGGTGTAAGCAGAAAATGAATCTGGAGATTTGAATGTGGATGCACCATTCTTATCTTGAATAGCCTTAGCACATTTCTTGGAAAACCAAGATTTAGAGAAAGGATTTTAAGGTGGAGTGTGGAATAAAAAATTTCATCCCTACAAGAATAATTTCACTGATATTATCTGAGCAAACATTGACATCAGAAGATTTAAAACAGTAGTCCAACCAAGGAAAAGAAGAAAAGAAATCTTGTAGATCATCCTATTTTGCATTCTTGTAATGCCAAACAACGTAAGGTTGAGAATGGCTATGAGAGAAAAGCTCCGTTGGAGAAGAGACCGACACCAAGTTGTGACCAGAGGACCACTCCCTAGAACTGTGTACTTAGAAGGGTTGTTTGTGAGAAAAAGATCAGATATGTTGGCTGCCTGTTTAGTATTGTCTGATATTCTAGTTGGTAAATGAACAGTATGTGCTAGGTCATTGATAATTGCAGAAGCCTCAGCATCTTGACCAGCTAGGTACATATGACTGGAAAATGAAAGTCATTTAGAGTTGTGAACATTAAAATCACCAAGGAAAATTACTCACCGTTAGGAAAGTTGTACTGGAGAAAGTCACCTTTCAAAGAGAGGAAGTGAAAGAGTTCCAAGTGATTAGTGGAGTTCGGAGAATGATAGAGGCAATAGATGAACTTGACAGAATGTGGTAGACAGATTTTAAGTCAGAGAAGATCAAAAATAGGAGATTCTAAATTACTAATTCTCTGACAGGGAATATCAGAACGCACATATGCACAAGTGCTGCTTATGATTGGTTGTCCATTCATAGCTGGTGGTGCTGAAGCCAGTTGAAGAGCAGCAGGTGTTGAAAGTTAGTCAAATGAATCAGCAAGGTAGCTTGTCATTAGAAGCATATGGCATCCATAAGCTACACTGGTGGCAAATAGCTTAGCATCAAGTCCTTGGGTTCTGTTGAGCATTTGATTGGGCAGGAAATGGTCCAGTAAGACAAGCCTGTAGGAATGCTTAACTACCATTGGAGTTCATTTTAGATGTGCAGGGGGTATGTGCCATGAACATACATCCCATATATTGAAGTCAGAAATGTCCATGACCATTTTTTCCAGTGACTTTGAAGCAAATGGAATCATAAAAATGTGAAAAATTCGGACAACGGATAAGTGGTAGTTGAAACGACTGATAAGTGGGATTCTGTTAGAAACAGTACATGAAAATGGACATAATTGAGATTAAATCTGGGACCACATATATTTGTGAAATGAATGAGGAAATGTTTGGGTAGTTTAGTTCTTTTCGCAGATAAGTTCGTTCTGTTAGTTTGACTAAGTTTGATGTATTCAGTAGTAAGAAAAGGTGGGAGGACATGTTGAATAAAGTAAAGAAATTTTTGGATATGACATACACATGGTAAGATATACTTAGCTCCTTGACATAACATGGATTCGACAATGCCCTTTGTATACACACACTACTTGGACTCCATCCAGTCACTATGTAGCATATGCATAGGCTGCGAGATTATACACCAACTGGTCTGGAAGCCTCCTAGAGAGTTTCATATGCAGAGGCAGCGAGATTATACACCAACTGGTCTGGAAGCCTCCTAGAGAGTTTCCAATAGGTTTGGTCTGGCGGACTATCTAGCTGATGGCCTGCAAACATCATTTTAGAGCTATGTACTCAAAATGTAAGGAAGATTGGATCTTGCTATGACGTCCATCATAACCCTGTCATACTGCATGATGGAAAAGATTAAACAGGAGACTAAACATGGGTTCCACCACTTCAAGCCTCCAATGGGCAAAGTGGTAATAGTTATAGTGATAGTATTTACCATATAGTGCAAGGAAACCACAAGCTTTTGCTGCATTGGCAAAAAAAAAAAAACCCATCTAAGTAGATAAGGAAATATAAATTATATGCTACTGTCCTCACACAGGTAAGTATTCTGTTGACCTTTGAATTTATTGAAACTGTCAGCCTCAACTAATTGCGAGTGCAATTTGTTCCAGCAATCAGCTACTCGCTGGCTAAAAGAAAACTTACTACAATCTAACCTTCATTCCAGGGTTCCACGTAATTTGGGTTTAAGTTACTTAAACATATATATTTTTTAAATTTGTGTATTTATTTCATTATAAATGGTACATTTTTATTATTGTGTTCATAAACCACAATGATAACATATGTCAACCGATCATTCTATTTACAATTCCAAAATGAAAAAATATATATATATAAAAAGCCTCACATTATAAAAGATAGTTTCATTTTGTACAACATTACATTATGGTTAAGTTTCGTATAAATATCATATAACTATCACATATCACATAACATATTTTATTAATATATATATATTAATAAAATATAATATAAACATAATATAATAAAAGAGAGAATCAGATGTAACAGGACTAAAATTGAGAGGGGTGCCATTATTAAAAAAAGGTCAAAAACCACTGATCTAACCTAAACTTCAACCCCTGTAATTTGAATTTGTGACCACTGGTTCTGGATTTCTTTATAACAATGAGAATTCTATCTTCATTCGTTTTCCTAATTCCTCTCAGAGCATTGTAAACCTTAATCACATCACCTCTTGGGGTTTTGTTTCCAGATGTGGAAACAATATTCCATGGTAGGGTGGATTTGCGATTTGTACAGAGTGAACAACTGTTTGGAAGAAAAGTAGAGATTGGCAAATCTTGCGGCTAGTAGCTTTGTCAAGAGACCAGAATGCTCAGTTGGACAAGTTGGACAAGAAGCAAGTTTTCTACTCTTATCTTGTTTGAAATCTAGTTTGGACTGATTGATTGCTTTACAATTTTTGCGAGTTTTGGTGTAGGCAGAAAATGAATATGAAGATTTGGAAACTAGCCAGTTATGATATGCAACATTCTTCTCTTGAACAGCCTTAGCACATTTATTGAAAAACCAAGGTTTTGTTAAAGGATGAGATTTTAAGGTGGAATGTGCAATAAAGGATTCTGTCCTTACAAGAATAATTTCACTGACATGATCTGAGCAAATGTTGGCATCATAAGTTTTGAAACAGTAATCCGACCAAGGAAAAGAAGAAATGTTGTTCATCTCATTTTTCATTCTATATTAAGATCCGCTGTAAGTATGTTCTTGTGAGTGGATCTATAAATGCTTTATATTTGGCTTCTTTGCAGAAACAAGAAAGTTCAATCTTATTCAGGTGTGCTATTGTGTTTTTTGTAATTGCACATAGCCAGCCAATGGGCCTTACATATCTATGCCTTTTCTCTAATTCATTTTGTCAATAGGCAAATATTTAGTGGTTTTTATCAGTAATATCTTTTAGATTGACATGGCCGAATAGGCTTTTTGATATTTTGTTATGCAGTATTCTTTCGTTTTATTTTTGGGGCTTGTGTATCCTATTTTAAATCTAATTGTCTTCTATGGTGTGTTTTAGTGCAGGCTTTTGAAGGAGTATGGTAAGCAGATCTTTTTAAGGTCTTTTAGTTTGCTGTGTTTTAGCACAAATAACGTGTTATGAATTAATTTAATGTTAATAGGATCTTTGTCTCATTCGTGAGCAGAGTTTCATAGTTGTTAAGGTTTTGGAGACTGGTTCAAATGCATACGTGAACTTACATTTTTGCTGTCCCAACTTTAAACTTCAGAAAAATCAATCAATTAATTAATGCACAAACAGCAAAAAAGTAAGTTCAAGTATGTATTTTCTAATTATTCCCGAGAAAAACAATCGGGCTTTGACCTTGATTATAGAACATTTCACTGATTTTATTTGAATTTTCTGTGTGTGCTCCGCCACTGGCTAAAGCAACTTAGGGTGGTAGAAAATGAAAAAGACCTGGAGTAATTGTGCAGTCAGATATGAAGTTTTCTGAGCAATGCAGACAGGCTGCCAGAGCAGGTGATGGCATTTTGTCAATGATATACAGGAATTTTGCTAGCAGGGAAAAGGAGGTGATTGTCCCTCTGTATAAGGCAATGGTCAGGCCATGCCTTGAGTACTGCATACAGGTGTGGAGGCCTCATTTTAGTAAAGATGTAGATTTGCTTGAATGTGTACAGAGAAGGGTAATTGGTGAGGGGAATGAAGGGATCCTCTTACCAAGAGAGGCTTAAGTTCTGCAAATTGCAGCGGCTGGATACTAGGCACCTGTGAGGTGATCTGATTGAGGTGTATAAGGCCTTGAATGGGTTGAGCATGCTGAATTCTGATGGGATTCTCCCACTTGTTCAGATTGCAAATCTAAGGGGGCCATAAATTCAAATTAAGGAAAGAGCTGTAGAATAGATTTGCGGAAATTTGCCTTTAGCCAGCGGGTGGTTAATTGCTGGAACAAACTTCCATCTCTCGTCGTGGAAGTTGATAGGTTAAATAAACTGCATTTCGAACGCTAAACAAATCCATGCAACGACGGAATGATACTAAGATCAAACCGCCGATGCAATAGATTTGCATAGCGGTGGTCCTTATGCAGCGAAAAATAATAATAAAACAGAAAGTCTAGTACTCGCATGGACAAACCACACCACTCACAAAACAGTAGTTGAACTGGATTTGTTTAGCGTTCAAAATGCCAGTGATTCCCTATTATTGGCCTCGTGGTCCTCTGTCGAGATGGGCCATAATGGTCAGTCTATTTTATTTTATTAATTTTCAGTTTATTTGGTCATGTAATGTTGTTAGTTTACGTTTCTACCTTAGTGAGATTTCACATAATTCAGAAACAGGTGCCATTGAGGGGGCACCACTAAATTTCTTTTAATTGGCTTAATTTCTAAATTATTTTAGGAACGTTGCTTCAACACTACCCTTTTATTCTTTACCCCCCCCCCCCTTTATTTTTTTGTTATTGTTATTTTATTTGGTTCAGTTCATTTTCACCCTACTGGTTTTTCTAATTGAGGAAGGCAAAAGACTACAGCCTTGAACTAAATGCAGAGAAGACAAAATATATGAAAGTTAAGAAAGTCAGTAAAACTGAACCAGACATTGCGATCAACAACATGAAAATAGCAACAGAATACAAATATTTGGGTACCTAACTTACTGACACTGGAAATCAGGAAAGAGAAATAAAAATTATAACAGCCATGGCCGAAGATGCCTTTTGGAGAATAAAGACCTCCTGAGAGAATTGAAACAAAGAAAAGAATGATTAGAACATTGGTTTGATCAGTTTTTACATATGGAAGTGAATGTTGGACCTATAAGAAAAGAGTGCAAGAACAGATTGAAGCATTCAAGATGTGGTGCTTCAGAAGAACATTAAGAATATCATGGACAGAGCACATGTCAAACGTTGATGTCCTACACAGAATCAGAACACAAAGATCTTTACTAATTGAATGAATTCAAAGAAAAATGAGACTAGGAGGACTCATGCTAAGAGGATCAGCTGGACAAAGAACACAGACATTCCTTGACGGAAAGATCATGGGAAAAAGATCAAGAGGAAGGAGAAGAAGAACGTGGTTTAAAGACATAAGGATCTAGACGAGGTCACAAAACTATGCTGAGACCAAGAGGAATGCTTATGATAGAGGGAACTGGAGATACATGATACTGCACCCTCACATTGAGGAAGCCACATAAAGAAGAAAATAATTACCATCAGGGGTAAAGGGAAGGGTTTTTTGCTTTCGTAGAAGTGACTGCAGTGGTCTCAGACAGTTTTTAAATTCTTTGCAGTGGGACCAACTGATGATGTTAACAACAGCAAATTCTAATTGGGAAGCATTCAAGGAATTACTCGTGGCAGCTACTAGGCTTTTCATACCGATCAAAAAATATTGTTCAAAGTTTAGGCCTAAATGGATGTCAGATGAACTAATGAGACTCGTAGCAGAGAAGAAAAATCCATGGGATGCATATAAATTATCAGGTGACACAGAAGCTTATGGTGGATGTAAGCTAGACCGTAATCAAGTCACAAAGGAGGTTGAGCAGGAGAAGGCAGATTACGAGAAATCTTTGGCAAAGGAGGCTAAGAAAAACATCAAGAATTTCTTTACTTATATAAACTCTAGAAGGAATGGGATGAATCAGATTGGTTCACTTGATATTGATGGTTCGACTGTTGATGATCCTGCTCAGACAGCTGACAAACTGAATGAGTATTTTGCACCTACATTCACACATGAGGAATTGGGTTCGAGCCCATGACCACCAAATATGGAGGATGTGAAAAGGTCAGGGAATGACCACCGCATATCCCCGGAGCAGTATGGCCTTAGTTGCTAATGCTCCTAAAAACCAAAAAACAAATAAACAAACATGAGGAATTTTTTAGGGAAGTTAAGGACACAATCTTATTAAATTCTAACAGGAAACTTAATGATTTTGTAATAACTAAGAGCAAAGTGGAGGAGAAATTGTTGAAGTTGAACAGAGGAAAGGCACCTGGGGTGAATGGGATCTATCCAGTTATATTAAAGGAGGTGACAAAGGAAGTAAGCAAACCCTTAGCTGTAATTATGAGAGCATCCATGGACTCAGGAGAATGTTAAACTTCAGTTGCCACCTCTCAGCCCATCTGTTCAATTTTTCTAGAGCTTGTTGCAATACTGTACTGTCCTTAATGCCATTAACAACCCTACCAACCTTTGTATCATTTGCTAACTCGAACATTAAGCCTGATATGATATACCTTCATCAATATCATTGATAAATACAGAAAACAACAATGGGTCCTGGGGAATTCCTCTAATAACATTAGTTCATGAAGACCAGTGGTCACTGTTAACCACTCTGTCTTTAGCATTAGTAAAGTTACATGATGCAAGAATGCAAGATATATAGCATCAGCCAAAAAAAAAAAAAAAAAAAACCCTTTCTCATTTCACCCATCCACTCACTCCAAATGGTTGTCTAGTTCTGCCTTGAATCTGTTTAAGCTATCAACTTCTACAACAGATGCAAGTTTGTTCCAACAATCAACCACTTGCTGGCTAAAGGTAAACTTCCGCACATCTATCCTACAACTGTCTTTCCTCAATTTGAATTTGTCCTCTCAGGCGATTATACTGAGCAAGAGGAAGAACATTATACATTCAAACCATTCATGGCTTTATACATCTCAATCAGATCACCTCCACTAATAACATTTGTCCACAAAGAGCAGAGTCCATTAATTACCACTCTGTCTTCTCCCATCCATCCCTTTATCCATAGCAGCAATTGCATCCAATGCCACACTGCTCCAATTTGTGCAGCAGTCTTCCATGTGCAACAGTATGAAAAGCCTTTCTAAGATCCAAATATATGATATCAAAGTTATTCCCTGCATCCAGTTGCTTTGTGACCACATCGTAGTATCCAATCAAATTGGTCAGACAAGACTTGCCCCCTTAACAAACCCATGCTCTCTGCGAGCCATAACTGAAGTCTTGTATAGATGATCCTGCACTGCTTCTTTAACCAGTGCCTCCATTAATCTCCCTGGAACAGAACTAACAGGTCTGTAATTACTTGTGTCGCCCTTTGATCCTCCTTTGTGAATTGGGGTCACATTTGCACATCTGCAGTCTATGGGTACCTCCCATGAGGCCAAGAAGCTCTCATAATTATGGCCATTATAAAACTATTATGCACTATTATTTACTCATAAATACACATTATAATGCCAACCAATGACTACATGGTAGCTTGTACTCTGTCACGCCCACCACCAATCATTTCATCGTTTGCCATGTCAACCTGTCAATCAATATATCCTTCTTGATTTTGGGTCCAGACCGATAACACCCACCGTCTGTTTACCGAGTGAGCAGCGCTAGAGTCTGGTGTCGTAAAACTAATTTTCCACGTAAGTTATCCGACATTTCTCGTCATTCTCATGTTTGTTTTCTTTATCTTAGCCACCAAATTTTTTAGATGCAGAGGAAGCAATATTTGTAATGTGCTTGTGCCAAGAGAGGTTAGAAGTCAGGGTAATCCCCAAAAGAGCTATATCATCTTGCCTAGAAATTGGAGTGACACCAAAGATAAGCATAGGAGCAGAAGAATCCTTTTTGCGAGATTTAAGACAAGACTGAGTTTTATAAGGATCGAAATCAACTAAGTAGACTTTGCCCCACTGGAGTATTGCCTGGAGATCGGCATTTAAAGAATTGGTAGTGAATATTCGAGAAGTTGAAGCTGATTGAGCAGAGCAAGGTTTCTCAAAATGGAAAGTGGAATGCAGTGTGCTATCATCGGCAAAACTATGGATAGGATTTCCAGTCAATAGAAGAAGGTCATTAATATACAAGAGGAAAAGAGTGGGGGAAAGAACTAAACCTTGGGGGACATCCCCAGGACATGGGGGACATGTGGAAAAGTTAGAAGACACCGAGTCACCTAACATCACCCTCAGTGAGCGATCAGAAAGAAAACTGGATAACTAATTACAAAAAACAGTTGACAAACCATAAGATGGTGTTTAGGAGATCTTTATGCCAAACACTATTGAATGCCTTTGAGATGTCAAGAGCAACTGCTTGTGTTTCCCCAAACATTTCCATTGAATTTGTCCATAAATGGGTAACATAAGCCAGAATATCACAGTGGATCGACACTGACGGAATCCATACTGGCGATTGTTGATCGGACAGAAGGTTTCTAGGTAGTTTAAGAGTTGGGGGTTAATTGCTTTCTCAATTACTTTAGAAAGAGTAGAAGTAATTGCAATCGGACAATAATTGGATGGGAGAGATTTGTCGCCCTTTTTAGGGACTGGCTGGATATGAGCAAATTTCCAAGCAGAAGGAAAAACACCTTTGGAATAAGAAAGTGAAAAAGGGTGGAAAAGAACAGGAGTAAGTTCAGGAGCACATGTTTTGAGAACAAGTGGAGAAATACCATCAGGACCTGGAGCTTTCTTAGCATCAAGATTCATCAAAATCCTTCTGATATCCTTTTGATGGAAGACCACAGGAGGCATTGAATGGAGTGTGCTAGGAATGGTGGGAGGTGTTTCACTAAGGTCAGTTACGTGAGTTGGAAAAAAAATGTGATGCTAGCAGGTCAGCTTTATCCTTAACTGAAGTGACAACAGAATCAAATGGTTTTGACAGAGGTTGGAGCAGAGATGGATAAAAGTTGCGGCCAATAGCTTTGGCAAGAGAACAGAATGCTCGGCTACCATGAAGGCAAGAAGCAAGTTTTCTACTCTTAGCCTGTTCAAACTCTAGTTTGGACTGATTAATAACTGCTTTATAATTGTTGCGGGCTTTCGTGTAGGCAGAAAATGAAACTAAAGATTTGGAAACAAGCCAATTATGATATCCAACATTCTTCTCTTGAACAGCCTTAGCACATTTATTGGAAAACCAAGGTTTAGATAAAGGATGAGATTTTAAAGTGGAGTATGGAATAAAGGATTCCATTCCTACAAGAATAATTTCACTGACACGATCTGAGCAAACATTGACATCAGATGTTTTGAAACAGTAATCTGACCAAGGAAAAGAAGAAAGGAAATCTTGCATGTCTCCCCATTTTGCATTCTTGTAATGCCAAACAATACGAGGTTGGGAATAGCCATGAGATAAAGGCTCCGTTGGAGAAGAGACAATCACCAAGTTGTGATCTGAGGTGCCTAAAGGACCACTCACTTCTACTGTGTACTTCGAAGGGTTCTTTGTGAGAAAAAGATCAAGCATGTTGGCTGCATGGTTAGCATTGTCCGGTATTATTGTAGGTAAATGAAAACTGTGCAAGGTCATTTGTAATTGCAAAAGCCTCAGCATCTCCACCAGCTGGGTCAGTGTGACTAGAAAATGGAAGCCAGCTGGAGTTGTGAACATTAAAATCACCAAGAAAAATTACATCACTGTTAGGAAAGTTGGACAGGAGAAAGTCAAGTTGCAAAGAGAGGAAGGCAAAGAGCTCCAAGTGAATAGTGGAGTTGGGAGAACAGTAGCGACAACAGATGAATTTGACACAATGAGATAGAGAGATTTTAAGCCGAAGAAGATCGAATAAGAGGAGATTCCAAATTACCAAGTCTATGACAGGGAATATCGGAACAGACATATGCACAAGTACCACTTTGGAGGCGAAAGAAATCATACAGCGAATAATTTGGGTAACTGTGATGAGCAGGGGTTGAATCAACTGAGATTCTGTCAGAAAAAGTACATGGGGTTTGGCAGACTGCAAGTGGAAATGGACATAGTTGAGATTAGAATTGAGACCATGTATATTTATGAAATGAACTCGGAAGTGTTTGGGAGGTTTAGATCTCTTCACAGATAAGCTTACTCTATTAGTTTGACAATTCATGATGTATTCAATAGTAGAAAGCAATCATCCAAGAAATCCAAAAAAACCTTGCTAGTGTGTGTGTGTGTGTGTGTGTGTGTGTGTGTGTGTGGGACCAACCCACAAATTCCCCATTATAAGATACTCTGATTTACTGGCCCACTCTATTTCTCTTTACAGTTGTTTGTTATATTCATCAGACTTATAGGCCTGTAACATCCTCCTGCTCTGAATTTTGCTTTCCCAGTGGTTATGTCACACCAAACTGACTCGATACTGCACTGTCCAGCCATGTCGATTGGCTGTACTTCCTCTCAACCTTCTCCCACGCAACCATCATTTTATCCATTATAGCAACTTGCCTTTAATGCCATACTGCTCCAACGTTTATAGTAGTCTTCCATGTACAACAGTATCAAAAGCTTTCCTAAATCCAAGTACAGTTGGATTCGGTATCTGCTGATTCAGTTACCTGTGGTTAACCACGGAAAAAAAACAACACATACTACTCATGTATCTAATGCAATGCTTCCCTTTATTTTTTATGATGTCAATTTTAAATTGAATTTCCTCTTATTTTTTACAATGTTGCTTATATGTTTTGGTCACCAACATTATAATGATTCTTTAGAGATTTAAAGGATGGACTGTTTTCAAACTTTTGAATAATTTCAAGTTTTTGTTTAATTTGAATGCACAACTCTTGTTTGCCCATCATTTTCATGATTTTTAAACTGACAGGTCTGTTTAACTTTATTACTTTATTTGTTTTACTTTATTATTATCGTATTTGGAGAGTATCATACGGAAGTTCTACATATCATATTGAGGTAAACTTCTCTGATTGTTTTACAAATATTGATATCAACGTAGAATATATTGAGCATTATAGCTCTGGTTCATACTATGTAAACAAAAAAAAAAAAAAGAAAGAAATAGTTACCATAAAAAAAAAAAATCCGATATCCCTGACATAAATTACAAAACAAAATTTGCCATTTTGCGGTGCGACGGAACACAACAATCGATGTGATGCACTAAATCAAACTAAACATTTGGTCTTTTTTTTTTTTTTTTTTTTTCGTTTTGAGCAGTAGATGTTGCGAGACAGCGGGGTTGCAAGATAATAGATACAATCCCGGTAAATCGAGAGTCTGCTGTGCTTTATTATTACCGTATTCAATGTTGGTAATGTCTTGCTGTGTGTTTAATTTATCAGTTAAACTTTATTATACATATATGTATGTATAAGAAAATCACGTTATATATGGGGTCAGCAGGTGGTTGTTTATATTCACGGTAGGTCTTGGAACATATCCTCCGCAGATACGGTTTTACTGTATATGATATCAAAATTAGTTTATGCATCATTTTACTTTGTGACCACATCATAATATCCAATCAAATTGGTCAGACAAGACATCACCTTAACAAATCCATGCTGTGTCTAAATTACAACTGCAGTTTTGTCTAGATGATCCTGCAATGCCTCTTTAACCAGTGCTTCCGTTATTTTCCCCGTAACAGAAGTTAAACTAACAGGTCTGTAATTAGTCGTGTCACCTTTCGATCTTCCCTTTGTGAATTGGAGGAAAAACATTTGCAAAAGTCCAGTTAGTGTGGACCTCCCTTGTGTAGGTGGCAGATGACTTTCATCAACCGGTGAAATACCTTAATGGAGGCTTGAAGTGGTGAAACCCATGTTTAGTCTCTAGAGCAAAGTTTCCAGCATCCCCCTTCCCCCATACTTCTCCTCTAACCCATGCACGGTACTAAGTACTATAGGTTTTGATACCTTTCATATTTGGGGGTTTTCATAAAAAAAAAAAAAAAAAAAAAAAAAAGATACCTTCATAATCATAGCTAAGGGCCTGCTTACTTCCTTTGCTTCCTGCTTTAATATAACTGGATAGATTTCATCCATTCTAGGTGCTTGTCTTATGTTTTACTGCAGTGATTTCTCCACCACTTTCCTCTCAATTATTACAAAAACATTTAGCTCCCTGCCATAATTTGATAAACTTCTGGCATTTCCCTCCGTGAATAACTCCTCATATGTGAACGTAGTTTGAAAATACTCATTCAGTTTGTCAGCTACCTGAGCCCATCAACAATCGAACCATCGATATCAGGTGCACCAATCTGATTCATTCCCTTCCTTTTAGAGTTTACATAAGTAAAGAATTCTTTAGTGTCTTTCGTTGCATCCTTTGCCAAAGATTTCTCTTAATCGACCTTTGCTTGCCTAATCTCCTTTGTCTCTTGATTACAGACTATGTTATCTCTACCATAGGCATCTGTTTTGTCTCCTGATCATTTATATGTGTCTCATGCAGTTTTCTTCTCTGCCAGGAGTCTCATTATTTCCTCTGACATCCATTTGGGCCTAAACCTTGAACAGTATTTCTTAGATGGTATGAAAAGCCTAGTAGCTTCCAAGCTTAATTCCTTGAATGATTCCCATTTAGAATTTGCTGTTGGTAACATGGACAGTTGGTCCCACCGTATAGAATTGAAAAACTGTCTGATACCACTATAGTCACCTTTATGAAAGCAAAAACTTTTCTCTTTATCCCTGATTGTATGTATATCTTTGAGTAATTCCCCCATCAGCACACTGTGATCACTGCCACCTAGTGGTTTCTTTATCTGCAGATTCTTAATGCACCAATAATCACTGCTGATAATCAGATCAAGTGTATTATTCCATCTGGTTGCCTCTTGAACATGCTTCTCTAGAAAACAATCATCCAATAAATCAACAGAAATCTCGATAGTGTGCTAGTGACTAAACCACAAGTTCCAATCTATATCTGGGAAGTTGAAATCCACCATTATGAGACTATGATTTATTGGCTCACTCTATTTCCCTGTACAGTTGTTCATTGTACTCATCAGAGTCATTAGGCCTATAACGCACTCCTACTCTCAACTTCGGTGTCCCAGTGCCTATGTCCCACCAAAATGACTCAACACTGCATTGTCCACCCATATCAACTGGATGCACTTTGTCAGATTTTGTATGTTTCTTAACTAACAGCATGACCATCCTCCCTTTCCATCCTGTCTATCCTTTCTGTACACATTGTACATCCCAAATTCCAATTCTGCATTTCTTATCTCTGTGTGACAGCACGTCTCTGATATCCCAACAGTATCCACCTTTGATGTCTTCACCAGCACCTCAAATTCATCAAATTTATTTACTATACTCCTAGCATTTGTGTATATGAATGTATACATGCACCTATTCTTACTCTTGCCCTAACACAACCTATGTATTTACTTATTCCTTGGTGACTCCCAACAGTCTTTGTAATCCTCAGCACCTCGCTTTCCAGACTGCTGCTCATTCCAGTAGAAGCAATGCAAGAATCACTTTTGCCTCTGCCTGTGGCTGCTGTGTCAGTTGTGACTTATGGCTGAGTAGAAAATTTCATGGGATGCATATAAATTATCAGGCAACACAAAGCCTATAGTAGATATAAACTAGTCTCTAATCACGTCACATAGGAGGTCAGGCACGGGAAGACAGAATATGAGAATTCTTTGGCTAAGATTACAATGAAAAACAGCAAAGATTTCTTTTTTTGTGTAACACTAAATGAATGGGAATGATCAGATTAATACACTCAATGTGATGGTTTGACTATTGATGATCTTGCTCTGGTTGCTGACAAATTGAATGAGTGTTTCTTATCTACATTCACTCATGAGGAATTCTTTGGTTAGGGCAGGATTCTTAACCTAGTGCTGGTGAGCACCATTGTGCTATTCAGAAAATAAATTTTGCTTGCGTCCTATCTTGAATAGGGTATTCGCAAGCACCTTCACTTAAGCTAAAAAATTTATATATAAATCTTTGTATTTAAAAAAGGTGCTTTCTGTTTTTCAACTTTCTACGATATTCTACAAAATTCCATGCAAATCTTCGCTAGAAAATCCTTTCTTTTGTGAGTGATTAGAGGAAAATTATATATTTTGCGACATTTTAATTTCAAAAACGGCCAAAGTTTGACAATTTTACAGTATTCTTAAAATATTTTATTATTGTTAATTTGACATTTATTTAGTAAGAAAAATTTTTACAAAATACTATGTTGAGAGTACAATCACTGTTGCTATAGTGTTGCTACAGACTGAGGATATTGTCTGGTGTGATTCTCAGTTTCTGGTTTTAACGGGTTTTTGCCGGGGTAGCCAAGTGGTCAGGAGCGGGAGTGAAGTAGCACATGCTCTCTGAGTAGACCGGAGTTCAAGCTCACTGACTGCTAAATATGGTCAACTTGCCAACCCCGCACTGGACCAGCGTGGCAGATTATGGTCCATTTTCCTCAACATGAATTGTTGTGATAATGGCTATAGTTTATCCTTTTTTTTTTTTTTTTTTTTTGCTCAGCTGCACTGTTGCAATAGGTACTGTATATGTATAGTGCTGACTTTTAAAGGTAATGAAAGTGTCCTAGTAAGAAATATTTTGATTTTGTATGCAAATGTGTAAATATATTTTCTTTTAACAGATTAATCTAAAGTTACTAAACCCTTTCAAAATAAATAAATTTTTAAAAAGAAACCAAAACGAACACGGTGAGGAAAAAAAATGAAGCATTAACACTACCTTTGCATTTGTCTGATTTAGAACTACATATTTCAAATGCAAAGAAACAAAAAATAAAAAAGTATTTATTTCAGTCCTCTTGGGAATATCATTATTTGGTAATAGATAATAGTAGTGGAACTAGTATAATTTGCTTATTATGTCACGCATGTTTGGCTGGCTATTGGAAGTCAAATTGTGAAAAAAAAAAAGATAAAGTGCAGCCATTATCAACCCACTGCAGGATGGAAGCCTCCTCAACAATTCATGCTGAGGGAAATGGACCATAATCTGCCACGCTGGTCCAGTGCGGGTTGGCAGATCGACCGTATTCAGCGGTCAGGGGCTTGAACCCCGGTCTACTCAAAGAGCGTGTGCTACTGCACTCCCGCTCCTGACCACTCGGCTACGGAGGCCATTTAAAGACGTTACCAAACATGTTGTAGGAATTTTCATGAAGCTTTTCCCAAATTTAGTGATGTTAGAAAAGCAAAACTTCAAGAAACCTGAAAGACAGAAAAATATTTTAAAATTTGGTTAAACTAATAGTAGTATAGCATTAGCAAATGAAGTTTCATTTATTTTATCAAATATAATTGCAAAGAATTCATTGCCTTACACTAATGGTGAAATAATAAAAAATTGTGTAGTGTTTAGAAGTGCTTGCTAGCATCTTACCAAAAAACAGAAAGCTACATTGATTAGCTCTGCCAAAATATTCCTTTGAGTAATGATACAGTTTCAAATCAAGTTCATAAAATGGCAGATGTAATATTCAATGAATTATCAGGTAAAATCGAAAGTTGTGTATTTTTTTTTTCACTGTCACATGATGAGTCAACTGATGTTTCGGGCATATCACAACTCATGTGCTTAGTTAATTTGATTCAACATGATGGCAACTGTGAAGATGATTTTTTGGCTGTTTAGTTGCTTACTGGTCATACAACTGGAAAAGATGCATATGACAGACACACTTACGAAATTCTTCACAGTGCACAAAATTGATCTGAGTAAACTTGTATCAATTGTTACCGATGGTGCACCTTCCATGATAGGTAAAAACAAACGCTTTATTGCTTATCTTAATAGAGATGAAAGGATACCTACTTTTTGTGCATTATCATTGTTTGATTCATATTGAGGCATCGTGTTCACGAATGAAAGATCAAAAAGAAATTATAGGATGTCTTGAAGTCATTCTTAAAGTTATTAACCATTTTATCGCTAAAATCCCTAAATAAGCGACTTCTAAAAATATTTTTGGAAGCTCTTCAAGCACTGCATTCTGATCTTATTACCCATACAGAGATTCGTTGGCTCAGTTGTGGAAAGGCACTCTCCAGAATTTGGGAGGTATTTGAAGAAGTAAAAGCTTTTCTAATAGAAAGCAATAAACAAAACCTTTTTAATGAAATTTCAAGATTACACTTTCATTCATGGATGACATTTTCAGCTATTTAAATGAATTAAATTTTGAGGCTACAGAGAAAAGATAAATTTGTGGTAGTTTTATACGAGGAGATTATTGCATTTGAGAAAAAACTTCAAGTGTTTCAGAATCAAGTTTTAAAACAAAATTTGCTTAATTTTCCTACTCCTAAAAAAATATCTGGAGGAACTGCTGGGGAGTGCCCATTGTTCGTAATGAATGTAATCATAATGAACAGACTTTAGTGACAATTCCAAGAAAATTTGAATACTTGAAAGCGCACTTCCCAAAATTTGAATTAACAATAAATTACAGAAGTAAAGAGGCCTGTGTGCTCTGGATTTATTCTGTATAATCTATTATGTAGCACAGAGCAAAACAGAAAGTAAAATAAAATAAATGACAGGTTTAATATTAAATAGTAAAACAGAATATGTTAAATACGTACAGTACAAAAAGCTTTTGGTTATTTTAGTAATCTTCATTGGTTGAACTGAAAATTTAGTAACGTAGAACTTAAGAGCGTCTAGTGCCTGTCATGCCCGGTAAACTGCGTGATGTAACAGCTAACTGTTTGAAGTTGAAGCCTGTGGTTGTGACGTATGTGAACTTTGCCAATGTTTGTCAGTCATGAGAATGGTTGTCTCAATAATAGGGTGGACAAGACATCCATTGCTTCTGTTGACCGAAGTATTAGAGCACGTGATGTGCAACGACTCCAACCAGCCGCGCTGTTGGTAATGGCGGGACCGATCGACAACCATGACATTGCAGCGTGGGTCAATGAGTCTTAATTGCCTGAAAACTGTGCAATTTTGCTTCTTCCAGTCTCAACTGCAAACATCTCTGCCCTTAAAGCATTGAAGCAAGATTCGTCCATCGTTATCCTTCCAGCAGACAGAGGTCGTTGAACAGTCATATTGAATCATACAGATTATGAGATGAAAGCCTTGTTGCTCCTACAGGACACTTCTGTCTACCAGTCCTTAATGTTCCTCCCATCAAAGCCTTGGAAACTTAGTTTAATCATTTCTAATTTGGCATTTAAAATAAGAGGCTTAAGACTCCTTTTTTATCACTAGTAAAAAAAAAGTACTACAACTGCCATTGTAATTAGCACAAAAATATTATATATAATACAATATAATAACTTTAAAAAGTTTTCAAGTTTTGAAAATTACCAGAATACAAAGAGATGTAGAGCGCACAAGTGCTGTAAACAAACCGAATTACCAACAATAAAATGGCACGTGATGCCATTCTTGTACCCCTGCTGAGCTTGTCATGCACAAAAATGCTGAAAATGTGCAACAGGCACTGAACATAACGAACATGGATATAATTGGAAACCACCGTATTAGCAGAATGCCGAGAAGCAGAATGCTGTAAAGTGGGGCCCTACTATATAAAATTCTTGTATGCGTAATATGGCTTAAAAAATTAATAACAAAAATGCATTTTTAATCTTTAACCAAAAAAAAATTATATTTTAATATATGGTGCTCGCAGGTATTGTAATCTGCAAAATCTTGCTCCCTTAAAGCAAAAGGTTAAGAACCCCTGGTGTAGGGGATACCAGAACTTTATCCAGCTCTAACAGGAAGCTAAATGATTTTGTAATAACCAAGAGGAAAGTGGAAGAGAAATTCTCGAAGTTAAGCATAAGAAAGGCACCCTAGGTGGTTATGTTCTATCCAATTATATTAATGGAGGCAGCAAAGGAATTATCTTTTAATCTTTTTCTGATATTTCAGAATAGTGAACAAAGTACTCTTATGAATGCAGAACTGTTTGGTGATGTCAGTAATGATGGTATACTGATGCAATGTTATCTAAAAAAATTTGGCAGATGGGCTTAGAAATGACAATCAAACTTTAACACTGACAAATGCAAAGTACTGCCTATGGGTAGTAACCACAGAAATTGTACCACTGTGTGGTGTTACAATTTCTGTGCTTACTACCCATAGGTACTCAAGGTACTCTTTAGGTACTCTTTTTCCACTACCTTGAGTACTTTGTACTCAAGGTAGTGGAAAAAGAACTGGGGGTAATTGGGCATTCAGATATGACGTTCTGTGAACAGTGTAGACAGGCTGCCAGGACAGCTCATGGGGTTTGTCAGTGATATACAGAATTTTGCTAGTGTGGATAAAGAGGTGATTATTCATTGTATAAGGTTACGTATTGAGTACTGTGTACATGTCTGGAAGCCTCATTTTAGAAAAAATGTAGTGCTGCTGGAATGGGTACAGAGAAGGTCAAAGAGATTGGTGAGAGGTGCAAAAGGGTACTCTTACCAAGAAAGGCTTCAGTTCTGCAAATTGCAGCATCTGGAGACTAGGCACCTGCAAGGTTATCTGATTGAGGTGTTTAAGTCCTTGAATGGATTGAGCTGCCCTTCAAATTAAGGAAGGATGGTTGCAGAATAGATGTGCTGAAATTTGCTTTAGCAGTGGGTTGTTGATTGATGTAACAAACTTCAATCTGTTGTAGAAGTGGATAGCTTAAAGGAAGATCTAGGCCAACTATTGGAGGGAATGGAAAGGTGAAATGGGAAATTTTTATTTTTTTTGCTGATGCTGGATAAACTTGCTTTCTTGTATAGTTTTCTGCTAGTAATATTAGCCATAGTCTTTCATAGATAGATAGCATAGTTTTTCAGAGTTTTAGATAGCACATTGCATTCCATCTTTCAATTCCAGGAAGATTGCTCTGCATGAACAGCTCCTACTACTGAAATATCCACTATTCTTCAAATGCTGATTTCCAGGTAATTTTCCAGTGGTGCAAAGATAATTTAGTTAATTTCAATCATTCTAAGCAACAATCCTGTTTCATATCTCCCAAAAAGGATTCATCAGCCCCTATACAAAGGGTACTAGGAAAGTTTTGCAATACAGCTTTGTTTATTTAATTTTTTCAAAGTAATTTCCTCTACATTCAATACACCTCTCCATCCTCCGAAACCAATCTTTAAACCAGTTCTGCCAAGTTTCACTAGGGAGTAAAGCACACTCGTTGTCCCAAGCCCGTAGAAGGTCCTCATCACTGGAAAACCGCCTCCCTTTTAGCTTCATTTTCACATGCGGGAACAGTGCAAAGTCGCAGGGAGCAAGGTCTGGACTGTAGGGAGGGTGCTCGAGAAGTTTCAGTCCTGTCGTGGTCAAATATTCGGTGCAGGCTTTGGCGCGGTGAGCTGGAGCATTATCGTGATGGAGGTACCAGGTGTCCATTCTTGACTTTGGCCGCAGGTTCTTCATAGATCCAATGACTTTAGGCAGGCATTGTTCAGTATACCACTCAGCTGTGACTGTCTTCTGCGTGGCCAAAACGACACGTTCCACAATTCCACTCGATTTGAAAAATACAGATCGGGATTTTCTGACAATTACGGGTGTGTCGTCATCATCAAAGACCCAAACTTTGTTTTGAGCCTTGGTCGGCAGATCGTAATAGTACAACCAAGTCTCGTCACCTGTCACGATGTTGTTCACATACCGAGATTGTCCCTTATCAAACTTTTTTAACATCTCCCGGCACCAAGTCACACGTCGTGTCATCTGCTCTTCAGTCAGTTGATGCGGCACCCAGAGAGAACAAAGTTTCTTCACGTGCAAATGATCTTGCAGAATCGAACGAATTGCTGGTGCATTTAGGCCCAAAGTATCCTCTATCTGTTGGTAGGTCACTCGCCTGTTTTCGTCAAGCATTTTCCTCACAGCAGTAACGTTTTCCTCCGTAACTGACGCTTGTGGCCTTCCTGGCCTCTCAGAATCCTCCAGAGTGAAATTTCCCCTTTGGAATTCTCTATACCACCTGAATATCGTTGTACGATGTGGACAATCATCATCTAGTGCAAGAGTCATTTCTTCTAAGCACTGGTCTATGGTTAAACCATGCACGAAATTATACCGCAAAACTGTCCTTATCTCATTTCATGACCACGATGCCATCGCAAGCACTTTACACTCTCACTACTAATGAATAACTGAGCCCATCGACTTGCCGCGGCGGCTACTATGCACGTATGAACATGTCTCAACATGCAGCAACAAGCAGCTTCCTGTGATTCATTGTTGCGTCATATTGCAAAACTTTCCTAGTACCCTTTGTACTTTGCTTCGATGACACTTAAATTTCTAGACAAGATCATATATCTCTATTTGAGATTACTCTGACTTCTGGTATCTTTTGCATAAGCACATCAAAGAAATACTACTTCCTCTGCATCTAAAGAACTAGATTTGCCCTTCATATTGCATTTCTTTTAAACGGCTACTTACTCTGTACAAATCTCAAAAGTGGCCAGTCATTGAATTTGGTTCGCATATTTGGGGTGGTGCTTCCACAACCTCTTAGACTCCATTTAGAAGAGAGCAGTTAGGTTAATTTATGACCCATCTCTTTCAATGCCTCTCCACTCCCTCTCTCATAGACAGTTTGTTTCTGTTGCATTTAAGTTCTATAGATAGTTCCATGGCTGCTGTTCTTATGAACTGGCTTCTGTAATTTGTCCTCTCTCTCCCACACCACGTTGAACACATGCCACAAGCAGTCATCATTCACTTACTGTCCAGTTTAAAACTGATAGAACCAACTGTGAATTTTCTTCCTTTTGATTATCCATTCAACTTTTGTTTTCTGGGACAACCTCCTTTCACATGAATTTTCTTAAAATTACAAACTACAGAAATTTAAGTTTAATGCAAGCATCTTCTTTCATCTTCTTAAGGCAGACCGGGCTAGCCGAGTGGGTAAAGTACCTGCCCGGCAACCCAAAGGTCGTGGGTTTGATTCCCGCCTCGGGCTTGGATCAAAGTACTGCAAAAACCTTGGGAGGTGCAATATGGCCACAGAAGCCGATGCGCCAACAACTACCAAATCAAAAAATCAAATCAATCATCTTCTTAACCTTCAACACTTGCATGGTAATAAGTACTATAGATGCCAATACTTTTTGTGCGTGGGTTTTTCATTAAAAAAATGCTATGCCTGCATTGTGACTACAATGTGTACAAATTCTCATTGAAAAATGGGAACTTGTTGTTCCCATTGCATAAGGCAATGGTAATGCCACATCTTGAGTACTGCATACCAGTCTGGAGGTCTCATTTTAGGAAGGATGTAAATCTATTCGAATGGGAGCAGAGAAGAGGAATGAGATTAGTATTGTGAGTGAAAGGGTTCTCTTAGCAGGAAAGGCTTTAATTTTGGAAATGGGAGCATCTGGAGACTAGGCAACTGCAAGGACATGTGGTTGAGATGTTTATAAAACTTTGAATGGATTGAGTGAGTTCAATTTTAATGGAATCCTTCCTCTTTCTCAGGCTACATGGGGATAATGGATGAATTCAAATTGAGAAAGAATAGTTGCATCACAGATGCGTAGAAATTTGCCTTGAGCCAGCAGATGGTTGATTGTTGGAACAAACTCCTCTGGTGGGGTTAGTTTGAATAAATTCAAGGAAGAACTAGAGTAGTTGGTACTACTTGCTGGTAGTACCAACTACTGGCAAGTTTACCATACCACATTACAATATCAATAATAGAAAGTTCAAGGGACCTAAATCTTCATAGTTTGTATTACCAGGGCCTGCCAACAGTGCCAAAGCTTTACCTTGTTTTTTTTGTTCTCTCTATATAATTCTAACAAGAATAAGAAATAACAAAAATAAATAATAAGAAAAAAATGTAGTAAAAATAATAAAATTAAATGAAACAAAAAAAAAAAATGTAAAAATCAAAATCTTTGTCTAAGAATAATAAGAATAAAACATATTTTTATTTATTTATAAGAGAAATTAAGAGAAAAAAAACAACATAATTGAAATTAAAGTATAGAATATCTTAAATAAAATTAAATTGATTAGTTATTTATTTTTATTTAATTTAATTCTTCTGTGTGTGTGTGTGTGTGTGCACACACACACACACACACACACACACACACACACACACACACACACACACACACACACACAGAAGAGTATAGAATATACAGAAGGCAATAAATTGTTTATTGATGTTATTGCAGACAACTATTTTATATGTTATGTTGAACTCATTTTGAACATTTTTCTCAGAAGGTACAGTGAGTTGTTTTTCACTTTCATCACTGGTAACAAAAACTTCATTGGTTTTCTTGGTAATCAGCAGCTGTTAAGGAGTTGCTGTTGCTGATTTAGCACCTTCATCATTCACCATAACGAACTCCCTAAATTAGCCAACAAAATCCATATGTTCCTTCTTTCCTCCATTCCGTATCCTCCCCATTCCTGAATGTTGCTCTCACTTTTATTTTATCGACCATGTCTTTTGATGATATTCTCTCCAAAGCTACTCTCTTACAGCATTTGATTATTACATTTGATGTAATACTATCTCAAGCAATAATAATCAGTAAGCACACAAGACATCTCCTCTTTGGTTGCATATTGTTTCCTTCTGTGTTTGCAGATCAAGTATCTTAGCAGGTGGCCTCTGTATGCCATCTTGATATTATAAATAATGCCTTGATCCAGTGACTGCATAAAACTAATGGTATTAGTCATATATTTGTCAACTTAAATGACAAATATATGGCTGTTATTTATTAGCTGTCATATATTTTGCAGTGATCTAGAATCATTAAAATGCTCTTTTTTTCTGAAGCCATTCTTCTGTGCACTCTCAGTAACCAATATCGAAAATTGACCAAAAGCCACACACTTTGATTGGCTTGTAATTGCACAGAAGATGGTTATTTCTTAAAACTAATTGACTTGGAAAATATCCTAACCAGAAGTAGGTGTGAGTGCAATTTTGTTCTGTCATCTGTTGTGGTTTGTAGGGGAAATCCCCAGTGCTGCTAGACAAGAAATGCTATGTACTGTCATTTGCTTTGCAGCATAACAGAATAGCGATTCTTTGTTTACTTAATATTCTACCATTACAAGACTCTCCTCAAACAACAAGTGTTTTGTTTGACAGCAAATTATAATATATACTTGTTTCTTCAAGATTAAATATTTATTTTGGCTCATTTTTCATGAATGAGGAATGAGTGACTGTACAGAACACAAGCAGTCTGTGGCCTTTTTTTTTTGTCAGCTGATCCAGGCTCACCACAAACATTTCAGGAAACTTTTCCTGGCCTCCTTGAAAACAGCCACTGCTCTGTTTGAAATGGCTAATTCCATTTTACTCTCAGTTTAATTATACAAACTGCAACAGATGACAGAACAATTGCACTCACACCCACTTCTGGTTAGGATATTTTCCAAGCCAGTTAGTTTTAAAGTAATTAAATTGATTTCCGTTGCGACATTGAAACTGTCGACTACTCACATGATTACCACCAGCACTCATGGCTTGAGGCATTCCACATTGCTAGTTGCAGTTGTACTATGAATCGTAATAGGGGAGTTCATATGCATCCCATTATGGAATCTGCCATTCTACAGCGCAGTGAACACTGGTGTGCATTACGCATGTGTAATACTGTGTCACCGGCACCGGGGTTGTGATTTTATTTTATGATCATGCTCATTCTTCTTCCGTTATATTAACTAGTGTATGTACTCAGTACACCGTACACTAACTAGCTGATGAAGGGACGCCTTGCTCTGAAGGTTACTGTTTTATTTTATTCCTTTATTTTAATGCTTTTATTATATTTTAACGATTTTATATTGTTTTATATCTGTTTAAGTGCTTTATTTATGTATATTTCTTATTGTATTTTATTTTATTTTAATAAAGTCTCACTTAACCAGTTTGCCGTTTGTGACAAGAAATTCACTTCTGACTCAGCGAAAGCTCTTTTCGCAGTCAGGCTGCTTTTGTTAAGAAGCATGACCCCGCCATCCCCTTCTGTCTTCCCTATATTTCCTAAATGCATTATACATACCATAGTGGAACTCATCATCCTCAATTTCCAGGTGGCACTACGTTTCTCTTAGTCCTATTATGTTAGCATTAGTTGTCTTAACCAGAAGTTCGATTCAGCCATTTTATTGACAATGCTCCTGACATTTCTGTAGACACAGTTAAGACTAAGTATTCTTTTATAGTTTACTACCCTGACACACCCCCTTGAAGTTATTTAGGCTTGTTTCCGTAGCTTTATCTTTCTACTATTTGAAACATGGCTACCGTCATAACATATTGCCAACATTTGAAGTGTTGCGGCAGCAAACAAAATTATTTGAGGTGAGTGCAAGTATTACTTTGAGTCATATCAATAAATTCAGATCTGTATTATCTTTCTCCTCCTCCTTCCTAGAAGTTTCCCTGAACCCTTAAGGATTCCTCTGTGATACTGGCAAAAATCCTTGCACCATCTTTGTTAAAATGTATCTATAAAAAAGATTCCTTCCACCCACATTCAAAGATACTGTTTCTACTGAAAAGATTCCTTTTACCCACAAGTTGTGGCCACCCTGATCAAAAATTTTCACTTCTAGAGCCTTTACAGATTACTTCGGCGCCTCCGTAGCCAGGTGTGCAGGAGCAACAGTGCGTAGCACACACTTCTTGATTAGATCGGGGTTCGAGCCTGTGACCACCAAATACGGAGGATGTGGAAAGGTCAGGGAATGACCACCGCATATTCCCGGAGCAATATGGCCTTAGTTGCTAATGCTCCTAAAAACCAAATAACTAAAAAACATAACAAACAGCAGATTCCTTCTTCTGAGTTAATTGAAACTGCTTTCAGCATATAATCCCTACTGTCATGTGTGGGCAGAAATACAGACTCATATACATTCTGACCTAACCGTCATCATTTTTTCAGCATGACTATATTTATCTAACAAATGGTCAGGTCATGTTAATTTAATGTTGTTAGCCCCTACATGAATAATAATGCTCTCTTTATACCCAAAATCTGACAATCTGTTGGTATCATCATCAGTTGTGTGTGCGCGATGCAAGGAGTGTATCGATATCAAGCAACAACTCAGTGTTCTTGTGGGCCTATATGAGAGCTTGAAGGACAGGGTGGATGCTCTCGAAGAAACTAAATTGAGGGGCCCATCAAGCTCTCAGCTGCCCACATCAACGCCAGAGCTTGCACTTGGACATCACGTGACACAGAGACAACCCCCAAGGCAGAATGCGCTGGTCCCGAAGGAGCTAGTAGTTGTTGGTGACTCTATTGTCAGGGAAACGGGGAACATGCTTTTTAAAAGGATAGGTGGAACAGGACCAGGGTATGTCTGCCAGGGGCAAAGGTTGATGATGTTGTAGAGCGAATATCATCTTTTAAGGGCACAAAAGGTGATATAGTTGTACACGTTGGCACTAATAATATTAAGAGTAGGAGACGGGCAGAATTACTTAACAAGTACAGGTCACAAAACCGGAGAATTAGGGTTCAATTTGAAAGTGTCTGCAATTCTGCCCAGACACGATAGGAGGGAGTATATGATGAGAGCCTTGTCGATCAATTCGGCCCTGGAAAGATTGTGCAAGGCTCAAGGGGTAGAATTTTTTTCAGCCTGGACTGTACTTGTTAACAGGAGAGATTGCTTCTACAAGGATGGGATACACTTAAATAGAAAGGGAGCAAGAATATTTGCTGATGCTATCGAGGCAGTGTTAGGTGGGTCGGAAAACTGCTAGCTTGGGGGGAGACAAAGACCAATAGATTGACAGTAGCCACTGGCAGAGGTGAAAGAGATTCTTGCACTGCTTCTATTAGAATGAGCAGAAGCCTGAAAAACAAGATGCATGATATTTCAGAGACTGCTGGGAGCCATTGCGGTACAAGTAAATACATGGGTTGTGTTAGGGTAGCTAAGAATAGAAACAGGTGCAGGTATACTTGGGTGTACACCAATGCTAGGAGTTTAGTAAATAAATTTGTTGAATTTGAGGTATTGCTCAAAACATCAAAGGCAGATATTGTTGGGATATCAGAGACGTGGTGTCACACAGATATAAGGGATGCAGAACTGCAATTTGGGGAGTACAACGTCTACAGAAAGGATAGATAGGATAGGAAGGTGGGAGGGGTTATGCTATTAGTTAAGAAACACATAAAAACCAAGGAAGTGAAGCCAGTCGACATCGCTGGACAGTGCAGTGTTGAGTCAGTTTGGTGTGACATAAGCATTGGGAAATCAAAATTGAGGGTAGGAGTGTGCTATAGGCCTAATGACTCTGATGAGTATAATAAGAAACTGTACAGGGAAATAGAGTCGGCCAGTAAATCAGAGAGTCTTATAATGGGGGATTTTAATCTCCCAGATATTGACTGGAATTTGGGGGCTGGTCACTCACACATTAGCAAGGCTTTTAGGGATTTATTGGATGATTGTTTTCTACATCAGCATGTTCGGGAGGCAACTAGAGGGAGTAATACTCTGGATTTGATTATCAGCAGTGATTCTTCATGCATTAAGAATCTGCAGATAAATGAACCACTAGGTGGCAGTGATCACAGTGTGCTGAAGTGGGATTTACTCAAAGAGGAAACTACCATTAGGGGTAAAGGGAAGGGTTATTGCTTCCGTAAAGGCGACTACGATGGACTGAGACAGTATTTAAATTCTATACAGTGGGACCAACTGATGATGTTAACAACAGCAAATTCAAAATGGGAAGCATTCAAAGAACTTATCTTGGAAGCTACTAGGCTTTACATACCAACTAAGAAATACTGTTCAAGGTTTAGGCCAAAATGGATGTCAGATGAACTAATGAGGCATATGGCAGAGAAGAAAAATGCATGGGATACTTACAAATTAACACATGACACAGAAGCCTATGATAGATACAAGTTGATATGCAACCAAGTTACAAAGGAGGTTAGGCAGGCGAAGGCAGATTACGAGAAATCCTTGGCAAGGGATGCAAAGAAAAACAGCAAAGAGTTCTTTACTTATGTAAACTCTAGAAGGAAGGGGATGAATCAGATTGGTCCACTTGATATTGATGGGTCAACTGTTGATGATCCTGCTCAGGTAGCTAACAAACTAAATGAATATTTTGCATCGACATTCACACATGAGGAGTTATTCAGCGAGGGGAATGCCAGAGGTGTATAAAACTCTAGTAGTAAGCTACAGAATCTTGAAATAACTGGGAGTAAAGTTGAGGAGAAACTGTTGAAGATAAACACAAGAAAGGCACACAGGGTGGATGGGATCTTTCCAGTTATATTAAAGGAGGCAGCAAAGGAAGTAAGCAAACCCTTAGCCATAATTATGAGAGCTTCCTTGGACTCAGGGGTGGTACCCATAGACTGGAAATGTGCAAATATGACCCCAATTCACAAAGGAGGATCAAAGGCTGACACAAGTAATTATAGACCTGTGAGCTTAACTTCTGTTCCAGGAAAATTAATGGAGGCACTGGTTAAAGAAGCACTGCAGGATCATTTAGACAAGACTTCAGTTATAGCTCGGACACAGCATGGTTTTGTTAAGGGGAAGTCTTGCCTGACCAATTTGATTGGATACTATGATGCAGTCACAAAAGAACTGGATGCAGGGAATAGCTTTGATATTATATACTTGGATCTTAGAAAGGCTTTTGATACTGTTGCACATGGAAGACTGCTACACAAATTGGAGCAGTGAGACATTGGAGGCAAATTGCTGCTATGGATAAAGGGGTGGTTGAGGGGGAGAAGACAGAGAGTGGTAATCAATGGACACTGCTCATCGTGGACTATTGTTTTTAGTGGAGTCCCTCAGGGCTCTGTGTTGGGTCCATTATTGTTTTCTGTATTTATAAATGATACTGATGATGGTATATCAAGCTTAATGTCCAAGTTTGTAGACGATACAAAGGTTGGCAGGGTTGTCAAGGACACTACTGACACTATGCTACTGCAACAGGATCTGGAAAGGTTGAGCAGATGGGCTGAGAGGTGGCAAATGAAGTTTAACATTGACAAATGTAAAGTGCTACACATGGGAAACAGCAACCCCAGAGCAACGTATCAACTCTGTGGTACTACACTGACAGTGGTAGAGAATGAAAAGGACTTGGGGGTGGTTGTGCAGGCAGATATGAAGTTCTCTGAGCAGTGCAGACGGGCTGCAAGAGTAGCTCATGGAGTATTGTCAATGATATACAGGAATTTTTCCAGCAGGGATAAGATCGTGATTATTCCCTTGTATAAGGCAATGGTCAGGCCACACCTAGAGTACTGTATACAGGTCTGGAGGCCTCATTTCAAGAAGGATGTAGAGCTGCTGGAACGAGTACAGAGAAGGGCAACAAGATTAGTGAATGGAACAAAGGGGGTGCTCTTACGAAGAAAGGCTTAAGTTTTGCAAATTACAGTGTCTGGAGACTAGGCACCAGCGAGGTGATCTGATAGAGGTGTATAAAGCCTTGAATGGTTTGAGCATGCTCAATGCTGATGGGATTCTCCCTCTAGCTCAGAAAAATCACCTGAGAGGGCATAAATTCAAATTGAGGAAAGACAGATGTAGGATAGACGTGCGGAAATTTGCCTTTAGCCAGCGGGTGGTTGGTTGGTGGAACAAACTTCCATCCCTTGTAGTGGAGGTTGATAGCCTAAATAAGTTTAAGGCTCAGCTGGACAGGTATTTTGAACGAACAGAGGGGTGAAGTGGAAGTGGGTTTTTTTTTTTTGGCTGATGCTGCATAAGCTTGCTTTCTTGCATCAAATGCCTCTACTAATGCTAATGCTAAAGTTGTTACTCCCAGCAAACACCACACCCTGGTTCTGGTCCATATATGTTTATTACAAAAAATGTTACCAGTTTCCCTGAAAAGTCCCCCCCCCCCAAATCTCTTTCAACCAGAGCAGTATGCACTTCGGTTTTCTTCTCTGGGACCTGAATTGGGGGTGCTTCAGCTCTTCTCATATTATTCTTCATCACTGTTTGGATCACAAGATACTTGTTCCTAATGAGCATCCTCTTTACTTTTGTTTCTAGCACTAGCATCCATTTCTTCTTGTGACTCAAATTCTTCTTGTAATGCACTAAATTCTAATTTGAGATTGGTACACTCATTACACTGGGTGCAAAGAAAAGAATTGTCAGTTGGTCTTGGTTTGTCTACTAGACTTACTCTAGGGTGTTTCACAGGCTATACAATTGATGAAGTCTTGACTCACACCAGGAAATGCATGCAGGCAATTTCCATCTGAGTCACATAGTCCTTGGACTTTGTACTGTAAATGGATCTGATAACAGTCCTTATTTAGGTAATATTTGCACTTAAGATAGATTACAAAATTTAAGTTTATAATATATTACAGAATTTAAATTTACAAAATATTACAGAAATTAGGCTGCACACCGAAACGTTCACTACTAGCAAACAAATTTTAAACAAAAATTGTCTACCAGACACCTGCTGTTAATGCCCTTTGCTGGCTCCACTAAAAATGCATATACTTCCTTTGACTGACTATGGCAGAATGATTGAAATAGTAGAAATAACTTATTATTAATATAAAAATAAGTTATATAAAATGTGTTAGCAAATTATGTTTAAAAATTCAATCATCATCATCATCAAACTAAATGCTTCGCATTGTTGCTGCAACCATACATCTGTCTTCTGCTGAACGTTTCATTTCCTCATATCCCCTAAAGTTCATTTTCCTCATCAGGTTTTCCAGAATTTTCTTCCTTGGTTGTTCCCTTCCTTTCTTTCCCAATATTTTTCCTTCTGAGATATTCACTAAAAATTTGTTGTCTTAGGGTATGTCCTAAAAATTTAGATTGTCTTTTTGCCACAGTTGTGAGTAGCTGCCGCTTTTCTTGCCTCTTGTTCAAGACAGATTCGTTGGATCGTCGCTCTTTCCAGCTAATCCTCAACATCCCCCCCCACCCAGACTCACATCTCCAAAGCCTCCAGTCTCTTTGTATCTTGCTTGCATAATGTCCAGGTTTCACTTCCATACAGCAGCACACACCAAATGATAGACTTAGCAAACTTTTTCCTGGTCTTCTTCTCGATGTGTCTGCTGGTTAGAATATTTTGCTTGTTACTGAAAGCTTGCTTGGCAAGGGTGATTCTTTCTGATCTCTGTAGCACACCGGTTGTCCTGGGTTATGAAATTCCCCAAATAACAAAACTGTTTTACTTGTTCCACTTTGTTGTTCCCCATTTTGATGTTTGTTTGAGGTTGTTCATAATTCTTGGTGACAACAAGTATTTTAGTCTTTTGTGCATTTATCTTTAGGTGTGAATCTTTTAGCCTTAATGATAGCTTTCCAACATCTTACACAGCTCCTGCTCTGAGTTGGCTAATAATGCTATGTCGTCTGCGAATCTGATGTCCATTAATCATGATATCCTTTGCTTCCTGCTTCATTTTTGTTATGGATTCCTCGATGAACATATTGAAAAGGTACGGGGATAAAGAGCAACCCTGCTTCACACCTCTCCTGATCCTTGTTTCCTTTATGGTACCTTTATGGTAAAAATTGAATAAGATTAATAATTTTAAAGAATTTTTGTCACAGAAGTGGACTGCTTCAGATCCTGAAAGTGCAGTTGAAGCTTCTTTCATTATGGTCTCATATCTGCTCATGTGATTTTTCTGTGATTCAGCACCAGCATTTTATTTTATTAAATCTTTAGAATTATGGCACTTTCCATAAGGTGCCATAATGAAACATTCTATCTGTAATATTTTAATACTGTTTAAATGTTTGGTCTCAAATAAGTGTTTTCACTGTTTAGGTGTTTTACTGCATGGGCCGCCAGGATGTGGAAAGACTATGATTGCTAAAGCAACTGCCCGAGAAGCAGGTTTGTTTAGCTTTATTAAAAACAATTAGATTTTTGATTGATATAGCATTTCCTTCTATCAGACAATATATTTTTACATTTTTTTTTTTTTTTTTTTTTTTTGTGGGAGGGGAGTATTTAGCTAAATGTCCATTTTTCTCAATCTCTTTTAATATTATTAAGGTTATCAGCACAAATATAGTCACAGTGGCTACAACATGCAAATAAAAGAGGGCTTAAAAAAAAAAAAAAAAACCAACACTACCTGCCCTGAATAAACATTGGTTTTCTTTTTCAGATTGTTTATATGAAATATAAGTAGATAGTAGCACAGTACTGTGCTAGCGCAGCAGAAAAACAAATTCTTGGATAATCTTGATGCCTCCACTCTGCCAATAAGTGACTAGAAGTAGTCCAAGTAGTTTGTATGCAGGTGGCATTATATAGGCCACATTTCATCAAGGAACTGGGTATATTCTTGCTGTGTATATATCATATCCAAAAATTCCATTACTTCATACATGTCCCTACCCCACTGCAAACACTGCTAAACAGATCACGAATAGTCAAACTAATGGAACAAACTTACTGGCAGGCAAACTGTGTCATCCCCTGAGCTTTCTAGGGAGGACTCAAAAAAATAATAAGTAAATAAAATTGTTTTATTGGATATGAGGGGATGTGGGTGACAGTTTTGGGGGAAAGGGAAGGTGAAAGGGATGAATGAGAGGAAGGCTGGAAGTAGAAGAATGGGACAGAGGAGCACCCCTGCTGCAGAGGCAAACCCCCCTCCGTGGGGGAGGGGGAACTGTAAAGAAAAATGGAGAGTATTTAAGGTGGTAGAGCTCATTAGGAAAAAGTGAGGGGGGATGTGGAAGGATGGGCAGATCCCTGGAGTAAGGGGTAGAGGGAATTAAAGTCATAGGGCCAGAGCACTCTATGTTGGGTTTGAGTCACCATCTTAGCATTTTTGTTAGAATTTTGACATCCCACACTTGCTAGACCAGCTGAAACCAGTGTCAGCATCCTGCCGTGCTGCCTGAGAAAAGGAATCAACAGAATGCAGTGAGGGCTTCCTTGGTAGGTTGACCCCCTAACCATATTGAGGGGGGACCTGATTATTAATACCTCTCATTCACACTAATCAAGTCATATACCTATTGTACCACATGCACACAGGATGTTATTTTTTTTTTTTTTAACATATATTACATTTACCCTCACTCACTTGCTTATAGACTAGCCCACAGACCCTGAATGAGGACACCATTTTTTTTTTTTTTTTTTTTTTTTTTTTTTTGACAAGACTGCATATCAGTTACCTAGTTGCCACAAAATTTGCACATATGGACAAATTATTCATGCTACATTTACACATGTTAGAATGCAGTGTGAGGACATTATGATATATATACAGTGGATTCCGGTTATTTGGGCCACTGGTTAATCGGGGCAGCTGCTTATTTGGGGCAAATCTTAAAAAACAGAAACCAATCGAGAAAATAGCCAGGGTTTGCCTCGCTTAATTGGGACAGCATGCCGTTTAATCAGGGCAGGAGACCGCAGCACTGGAGATTACCCTATGATTGTCTCCGACGGTACCACGTAGTTTAGTCAAAATTCTGGAGGTCACAACCATAAAACAATAAAAACAATTAGCAGTCACCTGTTTCTTGGGCTTTTCTGTTAGTGAAATCTATCATAAATGGACAGTAAACTCGATCTTACTGAATTTGCGATAATACCGACAGCTGGAATTCTGTGGGTTATTATGGTGAAATGTGTTTACACTTTCATGAAATCTTCAATCATATAAAAAAATGAATTTTCAGATCTTCTTCTCATTCCTATTTTTAAAGCTTTGGAACTCGTTTCTCCATTCTCAATTGCACATATAATGTTACTTGCAATTTGTGTTTGTGCTGTGTTCTTTGTTATTGATTGCTTATCTTTTTACTGTTTTAAATTTTAGCCCCACCACAAATATCAGTGAACAGAAATGTCAACTAGTTCGTATGTACATATTACAGTACAGTAAACCCCTGCTATTCGCGGTATCTGTATTCGAGGTTTCGCGTATTCGCGATCGCCGATTTAATATAAAATGAAACCTAAAAAATGTGAATTTTAAAGCGCCGTGAATATTTTCCGCCATAAAAAAACATGGGAGTGGCTAAAATTATCTTTCCCGGTCAAAACAGCGCTCAGTGGGTGAGGGGAGAGGGGTGACAAAATCGCGAGCGTGGATGTTTCTCGCTAATCCTTGTTCAGTATGTTATGCGTTTGTCATGGAAGGTTTCGTCGTTTGCTTTTAATTTATATGTTTATAAATGGAATAAATGTATCAATTTATAAATTGATATGCTTACAAAAATGATAAATCTACCGTTTTTCAGTGTAAAACAGACTTTTTCGAGTGTGTTAACAGAAGAAAGTGACTTTATTGTGGACAAGTTCTTTCTAACCCCTGCAAAACTATGGCTACGAATAACAAGGGAAATGTGAAAATATCAAAGAAGGTGATGACATTAGCGAATAAAATTGAGTTATTAGACAAAATTTCTAATGATGAAAGTGTCTCCTCGGTGGCAAAACATTATAAAATCAATGAGTCAGTGGTAAGATCAATCAAAAAATCGGAAGAAAAAATCTGCCGTAGTGTCCGTGAAAACGCGCGAATTGTTTCAAAAATTTGTTCTGTAACTCGTGATGTTAAATTAGAAAAAATTGAAAAAGCTTTAAATCTGTGGATAGAAGACTGAACTCAAAATAAAATTCCGTTAAGTTCACTCATCATTCGCGAAAAGGCAAAACTCCTTTATCAACACTTTAGCGAAACTGGTGATAGCACTGGCGGGATGTTTTTTTTTGCTAGCAAGCAAAGGCGCTGGTTTGAAAGATTTGTTTGAAATTTCTAATAAATATTACATTTAATATTAAATTGTTTCTTATTTTCATTTCGATGCCATATGCTTGCATTTCACTATGTACTGTCTGTTATGAAGGTACATATAATACATACATAGACAAAATTTTAGACTAGTTTTTCTTATATATTTCATACTTTGGAACGGAACACCTTTTTTACTATGGGAGCCATAACTCAGTATTCGCGTTTTCGGTATTCGCGACATTTCTCAGGAACGTAACCCCCGCGAATAGCGGGGGTTTACTGTACTTATTAATTATTCCGATTATCACGTATATTCTTCCAATTATCACGTATCATTTAATTTTTTAATTGGCAAGGTAATAAAGGGTAAATTTGTGCTTAATATATCTTTACTTTTATAGCCTGTGGATAATATTCCTCCTATTTTCTCTAAATAGAATCGCTGTTTAATAGAATTAAAATCCAATTCACAAACGTGATCACAATGACCAACACTTACTATACATCGTATAGTGAACGGTACTTTACTATTGTGAGTTCATTGTAACGTGATTTGATTGTACAGTGAACTAATTGTAAAGAGGGGGGGTACATTGTATTTTTAACTATTTACGTGAAACTTCAGATAATTGGGGCAGCTTCTTAATCGGGCCAAAATGCACTAGTCCCGATGTGTCCCAAATAACCGGAATGGACTGTATTATATTATATATATATATATATATATTTTTTTTTTTATATATATCTATAATAACTAAGGCGCATTTAGGGCTAGAGCCTCAAGCTGCGAACAAATTTAGACTATGTATATAAAGTGCTTAGCATCATAATACACAGCCATTTCTGAATAAACAGAAAATTTTTAAGGTGGCATCGTTTTAGGTTATATCTCATATTGTGAATGCCTTCACGAGTTGCCATGATATTGCACTACTTCGAATAAGTAACGCTTCACCTAAGGAGAAGACTAGTGTTACTTATTCTCAGATAGGTACCACCACCCAGACAGCACTGTTTCAGGGCTATTTGGCCCTTCGTCAGTGGGCCAAATAGCCCTGAAACAGTGCTGTCTGGGTGGTGGTACCTATCTGAGAATAAGTAACACTAATCTTCTCCTTAGGTGAAGCGTTACTTATTCGAAGTAGTGCAATATCATGGCAACTCGTTGTGAAGGCATTCACAATATGAGATATAACCTAAAACGATGCCACCTTAAAAATTTTCTGTTTATTCAGAAATGGCTGTGTATTATGATGCTAAGCACTTTATATACATAGTCTAAATTTGTTCGCAGCTTGAGGCTCTAGCCCTAAATGCGCCTTAGTCTAAATACATCATACACCATCAGGCATCTCTCATATTGTGGAGTTATACTTCATAACTGTTTTTGCCATCATTGCATCACTTGGGTACCTACCCACTCACTGACGAAGGGCCAAATAGCCCTGAAACAGTGCTGTCTGGGTGGTGGTACCTATCTGAGAATAAGTAACACTAGTCTTCTCCTTAGGTGAAGCGTTACTTATTCGAAGTAGTGCAATATCATGGCAACTCGTTGTGAAGGCATTCACAATATGAGATATAACCTAAAACGATGCCACCTTAAAAATTTTCTGTTTATTCAGAAATGGCTGTGTATTATGATGCTAAGCACTTTATATACATAGTCTAAATTTGTTCGCAGCTTGAGGCTCTAGCCCTAAATGCGCCTTAGTCTAAATACATCATACACCATCAGGCATCTCTCATATTGTGGAGTTATACTTCATAACTGTTTTTGCCATCATTGCATCACTTGGGTACCTACCCACTCACTGACGAAGGGCCAAATAGCCCTGAAACAGTGCTGTCTGGGTGGTGGTACCTATCTGAGAATAAGTAACACTAGTCTTCTCCTTAGGTGAAGCGTTACTTATTCGAAGTAGTGCAATATCATGGCAACTCGTTGTGAAGGCATTCACAATATGAGATATAACCTAAAACGATGCCACCTTAAAAATTTTCTGTTTATTCAGAAATGGCTGTGTATTATGATGCTAAGCACTTTATATACATAGTCTAAATTTGTTCGCAGCTTGAGGCTCTAGCCCTAAATGCGCCTTAGTCTAAATACATCATACACCATCAGGCATCTCTCATATTGTGGAGTTATACTTCATAACTGTTTTTGCCATCATTGCATCACTTGGGTACCTACCTACTCACTGACGAAGGGCCAAATAGCCCTGAAACAGTGCTGTCTGGGTGGTGGTACCTATCTGAGAATAAGTAACACTAGTCTTCTCCTTAGGTGAAGCGTTACTTATTCGAAGTAGTGCAATATCATGGCAACTCGTTGTGAAGGCATTCACAATATGAGATATAACCTAAAACGATGCCACCTTAAAAATTTTCTGTTTATTCAGAAATGGCTGTGTATTATGATGCTAAGCACTTTATATACATATCTATAATATAATACATACAGGGTGTCTCAAAAATATATATGGCATAACTTCAGGAATGAATGAGTTCCTGATATGTAGACAATAAAAATATTTTATATCAACGTAGTTCCGTTAATGCTTGGTTCCCGAGTTACTAACCGGAATGTCTTATCTCCCGCTGGTGATTTCCTTCATCACAAGGTACTGACAGAATCTGGTGGTTTTCCATTCCGACCATGTACTCAAATCCGAAGCAAGCGGATATGCACTTTATGTACGGTTTGGCGGATGGCAATGCTCTGGAGGCTCGTTGTTTGTACCACGAAAGGTTCAACAAAGATGTCCAGACAGGAAAACGTTTGAAGGTATCCATTGCCGCCTTTGTGAACAATGGGACCTTTACACATCGTGGTGTAAAGAGGTGGACCAACTGCCTGGCCTACATGATCAACTGATTTAAACCCACTAGATTTGGGCGCCTCCGTAGCCAGGTGGGAAGGAGCAGCAGTGCGTAGCACATGCTTCTTGATTAGACCGGGGTTCGAGCCCGTCACCACCAAATACGGAGTATGCGGAAAGGTCAAGGAATGACCACCGCATATACCGGAGCAATATGGCCTTAGTTGCTAATGCTCCTAAAAACCAAATAACAAACAAACAAACCCCACTAGATTTCTTCTTGTGGAGCCATTTAAAGTCATTGGTGTATTCGACTCCGGTAGCTGATGTGGAAACTCTCTGCAATTGGTCGGTTGTGAGACAATACGAAACAAACCAGGAATTTGGCATTGTCTTCGTGAGTCCACGAGACGTCGATGTGAGACCTGTATTCAGGCAGAAGGTGGACAGGACATTTTGAACAATTACTATAAGGTGATGTCAACAGTTAAGTGTTATAGACAGACCTTCAAAACTTGGAAACCAAGCATTTCTGGAACTATGTTGATATAAAATATTTTTATTGTCTACATATGAGGAACTCATTCCTGAAGTTATGCCGTGTATTTTTGAGACATGCTGTATATATTTTATATATACAGGGTGATTCACTACCAGTGCGACAAACTTGCAGGAGGTGTAGGGGGCACAAAGACAAATCGGAATCACATAGCATTGCAGGGTCCGAAATGCCTTCGTCATGCGGTATAGGACGTTGAACGGGAGGTCGCGTGAACAGCGATCCCTGGAAGTCAGCATTTGTGAACCGTTTCTGTTGAAGAAACCAAGTAGCAAAAGTCCTCCGGAGTGGATAATCCACAGGCTCCAATGATTGGACGCATTGCAGATGGTATGAACTCATTTGGTTTGTTGACAGTATCCTCCATACAGTGGATTGGGAAATACCCAATCGTTGGCCTATCACTCGAGTACTCGTACACGGATTGCCTTCTGCAAGATGTAGGACATTCTCCTCATTGTCTGGCGTCCTCGTCGTTCGCTCTCGATTCATCGTACCTCTCGTGAAACAACCAGTCTCATGTAACCTTCTGTGCACACGTGCGAAAATTGTATGATGAGAAGCATGCCTGTGCAGGAAACATTCCTGGTACAAGCGCAGAGTGGCACACCCGTTACTGTCCGCAGCTCCATACGCAAGGTGCATGTCGGCCAGTTCAACGTTTAAATACTCATCCATCCTACTACCTCGGGAACCGGTTCGCAAATGCTGACTTCCAGCGGGATCACTGTTCACATGACTTCCCGTTCAACGTCCTCTACCGCATGACGAAGGCATTTCGGACCCTGCAATGCTATGTGATTCTGATTCGTCTTTGTGCTCCCTACACCTCCTGCAAGTTTGTTGCACTGGTAGTGAATCATCCTGTATATATATATATAATATATTGGTCGATTAATTCAATTAAGTGGTATTTTTATACGTGCATAATTTAGACATTATAGGTATTAGTGTGTATATGGATCAGTTAATCAAGCTAGCATATATAGGCTATCTTAATTCTGGTAGGCCTGTTAATGTAAACATATTAATTACTATGAAGCAAAATATGAAAATATCAATACTGATTGAAAATGAAAAAATCATAACTAAATGATAATGGAAATGAAAAAATATAATACTAAATGATAATGGAAATGAAAAAATATAATACTAAATGATAAAGGGTGATGGAATTTTTGAAAATCATTCCCTCACATGGCCATCTATCATCGGGGGCTTTGAGCAGATCGATAGCCAGTCTAACGGAATGTCTCATACCTACCCGTTTCTGTTGTCTCCATACCAGTTTTGCCATTAATTACTTCGCTAATACAGTAATACCCCGACTTACGCGAACTCGGAGTTACGCGGTTATGATTTTTTCGTTTGGCAGCACTGCCACCCACTATCTTCAAGGTTGTTTTTCATGTTATCGATATACGGTGCGACGGCAAAGAATGAGAGCGAAAGATGAACAAAATTCAACTTTACTGTGCATGAGCTGCACACATATACAAGAATTTGTATTCCAACTGTCGTATTTATATGTGTGCGTTCGAATTCATGTCAACTTTTGTCGGAAATTACATCGTTTTCACGAGAGAAATGGATCACGTCAGTTGAGCCGTATACAGTCAGTCCTCGTATAACACGTGTTTACACTACACGAATTTGATCATACACTATTTATAAATACGGTAACGATATCTTATAATATAACACGAACCGAATTGGCTTATGCACGATTCGCCTTTGTGTTTACAAGAAATGGCAGTCGAACGCAGAATCACCCCAACCGTACGCAACACAATAGGAATGAAGAGAAGATTCAGAAAATGTATTTATGTTTTTTGTATCAGTGAAGGAGAAACACATTTCACCATAATAACGTAAAAACCAACACAATTCCAGCTATCGGTATGCAATTAGATCGAGTTTACTACCAGTTTACAACAGATTCCACTAGCAGAAACGCAACTGGATTGTTATTGTTTTATGGTAGTAACCCCTAGAAATGTGAGGTGTTAATAGTGTATCTCTGCCTTTATGGTATTGTTTATTCAGTTGCTACATGCGCGCAGCTTTGTTTTTGCATATCAGGCGTGCCTCCTCGTTTTGTAATTGTGCTTTATTCCCTAAAAATGAGTAAAATACTTAAAAGGTGTGAAAAGGAAGCGTACTGGTGAAGACACTGCAGATTCAGAGAGAAAAAGAAAAGCAATTATCGATAAACAGAGGCGGACTGGGTCAAAAATTCTTACTCGGGAAAATTTGTAGTGGCCTCATACTATGGTTTATGGCCAAAATCACACTGGCCTCCGGGGTTTCCTCGGTAAGGCTTATGGCCAGTCCGCCTCTGTCGATAGAGAAAAAATATGAAATTGTGAAACACTTTGAGCGAAATGAAAGACCATGTGATATTGCACGTGCTACAGACCTAAATGAAGCAACGGCGAAAAGCACATGACAATTGCAAACTTGACAGGTTGAAAATTGAAAAGGGCTCAATTGTAAAGGGCTTAAAAATTTTATAAAACATAGACTCCAACGAAGAACGCATTATAGCTACAAAGCAAGAAATAAAAAAATTATTAGCTTGCTACGAAGAAATTCTGCGTGAAAAGAACGTGCTGTGTTGTCAGACGAATTTGTTAGATTTTATGAAGCCATCAACATCGAAATAACTTTTTTACGTAAGTCATTTATTTTTTTAATACATATTTTGTATTAATATGTATAAAGAACTGCAATTTTATTAATATTTTTCTTCTAAACTAGTGTTTTTGTTAGTCCTTGGTCCCAGTTAAACAAAATTTATATGTATTTATTTATATGCAAAGTTGTACCCCGACTTAACGCGAATTTGACTTGAGCGATTTTCGTCGGACCCACCTATCACGTAACTTTGGGGTATTACTGTATATATAAGCGATATTTTTGGTTTTAGTAGGGTTTCTAATTTATAGGAATGAATTAATTATTTACTTAATTTTTTAAATTTAATTTTCTTTACATTTAGTATTTTTAATTTTGAATTTAGATTCGTTTTATACTTTTTATGAGCATCCGGTGCAGCAAACTGGGATAGGTGACACAAAGGCCAACGGGTATGTATCTGAATAAATGAGAAGGTTCTTACTTACTGCTACTGTCCTGTGGTGGTCGACGGTGAGAAAGGGAACAGTTCCCACCTTCTTTTTGTTTTATATGTTGTTAAATTTATTCTGCGCAGTCCTGCTTATTGTATATAGTGGTGTGATAGTGAAATGGCTGCAGGGCCCGATATCCTGTGCCAGTGTGTGTGTGTGTAGGGGGGTGAAATCGGGAGAAACCTTCCGAAATGAAAAGATGGTAGAATTGATGTGTTAATATACATGAAAAATGTTTGAACAATGGATTAAAATATTAATACAAATGTTTTTGAAAAATAGAAAAAAAATATTAATACAAATGATTTTGCCATCCCTTGGACTGGGCCGGTATAGCTTTTCTATTGCATAACGACCTGTATACGGGTCGTTATGCCTTAGAAATTGATTCTTTCCCCCTCTAAGGTGGTACTTGTGCATATGTCCATTCCGATATTCACTGTCAGAGATTGGATAATTTGGAATCTCCTCTTTTCGATTTTCTCTGTCTTAAAATCTCTCTACCTCATTCTGTCAAATTCATCTGTTGTCTCTACTGTTCACCCAACTCCGCTAATCACTTGGAGCTCTTTGAGTTCCTCTCTTTGCAACTTGACTTTCTCCAGTCCAACTTTCCAAATAGTGAGGTAATTTTCCTTGGTGATTTTAATGTCCACAATTCCGACTGGCTTCTGTTTTCTAGTCACACTGACCCAGCTGGTAGAGATGCTAATGCTTTTGCAATTACTAATGACCTCGCACAGATTGTTCATTTACCTACCAGAATACTGGACAATGCTAACCATACAGCCAACATGATTGATCTTTTTCTCACAAACAACCCTTCTAAGTACACGGTGAAAGTGAGTGGTCCTTTAGGTACCTTAGATCACAACTTGGTGATTGTCTCTTCTCCAATGGAGCCTTTATCTCATGGTTGTTCCCAACTTCATATTGTTTGGCATTACAAGAATGCAAAATGGGATGACCCGCGAGATTTCTTTTCTTCTTTTTCTTGGTCGGATTACTGTTTCAAAACATCTGATGTCAACATTTGCTCAGATCGTATCAGTGAAATTATTCTTGCAAGAATGGAATCCTTTATTCCACACTCCACTTTAAAATCTCATCCTTTATTTAAACCTTGGTTTTCCAATAAATGCCTCAAGACTGTTCAAGAGAAAAATGTTGCATATCGTAATTGGCTTGTTTCCAACTCTTCAGTTTCATTTTTGGCCTACACTAAAGCTTGCAACAATTGTAAAGCAGTGATTAATCAGTCCAAACTAGATTTTGAACAGGCTAATAGTAGAAAATCTCTTGCCAGAGCTATTGACTGCATCTTTTGCCAATCTCTGCTCCCACCTCTGTCAAAACCAGATGGTTCTGTTGTCACTTCAGCCAAGGATAAAGCTGACCTGCTAGCATCCCATTTTTCTTCCAACTTATGTATTAATGACCTTGGTAAAACACCTCCCACCATTCCCAGCATGCTCCATTCAATGCCGCCTGTGGTCTTCTGTCAAAAGGATGTCAGAAGGATTTTGACGAATCTCGATGCTAAGAAAGCTCCAGGTATTTCTCCACTTGTTCTCAAAACCGGTACTCGTGAACTTACTCCTGTTCTTCGCCACCTTTTTTTCATTTTCTTATTCTAAAGGTGTTTTTCCTTCTACTTGGAAATCCAGCCAGTTCCTAAAAATGGTGACAAATCCCTCCCATCCAGTTATCGTCCTATTGCAGTTACTTCTTCTCTTTCTAAAAAAAATGGAGAAATCAGTTAATGCCAACTCTTCAACTACCTAGAAACTTTCCGTCTTATCAACGACCGCCAGTATGAATTCTGTCAGTGTTGATCCATGGGTGATATTCTGGCTTATGTTACCCATTTATGGACAAATTCAATGGAAAAGTTCGGTGAAACACAAGCAATTGCTCTTGCCAACTGAAAGGCTTTTGATTGTGTTTGGCATCAAAGTCTTCTAAACAAGTTTCCATCTTATGGTTTGCCAACTGTTTTTTGTAATTGGTTATCCAGTTTTCTATCTAATCGCTCACTGAGGGTGATGGTAGATGGCTCTTTGTCTTCTAACTTCTCCACTAATGCTGGTGTCCTCCAAGGTTCAGTTCTTTCTCCCTCTGTTTTCCTCTTGTATATTAATGACCTTCTTTCACTGACTGGAAATCCTATCCATAGGATAGTTTGCAGATGATAGCACATTGCATTCCACTTTTCATTTTGAGAAACCTTGCCCTGCTCAATTAGCTTCATCTTCTCGAATATCCACTACCAATTCCTTAAATGCTGCTTTCCAGGTGGGGAAAAAAGACAACTTAGTTGATTTCAATCCTTCTAAAACTCATTAATGTCGTATATCTCACAATACGGATTCTTCTGCTCCTATGCTTATCTTTCGTGACACTCCGATTTCTAGGCGACATGATATATCTCTTTTGAGAATCCTGACTTCTAATCGCTCTCATGGCACAAGCACATTACAAATATTGCTTCCTCTGCATCTAAAAAATTTGGTTTTCTCTTTCACTCTTGGCATTACTTTTCTTCCAAACAGCTATTCACTCTCTACAAATCGCAAATTCACCATGCCATGGAATATTCTTCCCACATCTGGGGTGGTGTACCCAAAACAGCTCTCAGGCTTCTAGATTCCATCTAGAAGAGGGCAATTAGGTTAATTTATGACTCATCACTAAGAGATGAGACTCTCCACTCACTGTCTCATAGATATTCTATTTCTGCTGCATGCTTTTTCTCTAGATATTTCCATGGGCACTGTTCTTCTGAATTTGCTTCTATAAAAATCCCACTTTCTCTTTCAAAACAGTCTGAACACGTGCCGCCACCAGACAGTATACATTTTCTGTCGAACTTCAAACTCACAGAACCAACTTTTTTATCTTCCTTGTTTATTAGCCGCCTCCGTAGCCAGGTGGGAAGGAGCAGCAGTGCGTAGCACACTCTTCTTGATTAGACCGGGGTTCGAGCCCGTCACCACCAAATACGGAGGATGTGGAAAGGTCAGGGAATGACCACTGCATATTCCCGGAGCAATATGGCCTTAGTTGCTAATGCTCCTAAAAACCAAATAACAAACAAACATCCTTGTTTATTCAATGAACTGCTGTTTTCTGGAACAACCTTCCTTTATGCGTATTTCCTGACAATTGCAGTCTATAGAAGTTCAAGTCTGATGTCAACATATATCTTCTTTTGTCTTCTGAACCTCCAACCCAAGCATGGTACTAAGTATTATAGGTTCTAATAACTCATGTTTGGGGTTTTCATAAAAAAAAAAAAAAAAAAACTGACATTATTTCAACCCTGCACATTAACTTTTGCATCCTTTTCTGCTGCTTTCTGTGTTCAGGTGCATTTTTTATATCTTATTTATTTTTATTTTTATCTTTCTACTACTATTTCACAATTTTACCCTTTATTATACTTTGTCTTATATATATATATATATATACAGGTGACCCCTGCTTAAGGCTGATAATTCATTCTGGAAAAACAGAGCGCTAAGTGAATCCACACTAAGCGACCTTTGCATTCCCATAAGGTAACATATGTATTTGTAAGTTGCGGTCGGTGCCATAGGATATTTCCTAATCAATAATAAACAGTAGTGAAAAGATGCACAAATGTCGGTCAAAATATTTAATATTCAAATATTTGTACATATAAAATATTCTGCATTACATCTGTATATAATTAATTATGTGGTAACTACTGACGTATCAAAATTAAACTTAAAATTCCAATTAAAATCATGAATTTAATTGATCTAAATTGATTTAATTTAATTGATGAATTTAATCATGAAAAATAAGTCGATTTTGAGTTGAACTTTGGCCCTCTTCTAAATAAACTAAAAGGAGTATTAATTTTAAATCCCCCGCAGCGTTACCACCCAACAATAAATTCACCCGATCCTTCGCCGCTTTGAAACCTTGCATGTTTTTTGCTTCTCTCAATATGAAACTTCTTTTAGGCATTCGTTTCCACAAAAGTCCTGCTTCATCTATGTTATAAACTTGTTGAGAAGTATAACACACAATACCGCTCTTCAATAATTTTAACAAGTTCTTTTTTGAAAGTTTCGGCTCCTTGATCTGCACTTGCGGCTTATCTAATGAGTTATCAACTACAAATTTAGTTACATCTATTTTAGTAGAGCCACATATATACCCAGTTGATTCCTGAACAAAGGGAATTTCAGCGTGGTAGCTGTCGTTCTCTATGCTATTGACATGGGTGAAGCCATTATCAGCGTCATAGTGAAAGTGCAGAGAAGAACTCTGTTCAGAAATCAGTGAATGCACTGCAGAAATAAGTAAAGAAGCACTTACTTGGATGCAGATGTTCTGCATTAAATACAATTCAAAACCATAATTATTCCTCCAGAAAACACACAAATTAAAAGTCGAGAGTGTGAAAATGACACGTCTTCACTACCATGCTACCTCTAGAAGCCTCCTATCTGTACAGAAAGGACAGACAGGATAGGGAGGGAGCAGGGGTTATCTGTTAGTTAAGAAGCACAAAATCTAACACAGTGCATGCAGCTGACATGGAAGGCCAATGCAATCTTGAGTCAATTTGGTGTCACATAAGCACTGGGAAACCAAAAATGAGAGTAGGAATATGTTATAGGCCTAATGGCTCTGATGAGTAGAACAAACAACTGTACAGAGAAATAGTGGGCAAGTAAATTAGAATGTCTTATAATGGGGGATTTTAACTTTCCACATACTGACTGTAACTTGTGGGTTGGTCACTCTCACATTACCAAGACTTTTATGGATTTATTGGATGACTGTTTTCTACAGCCGCATGTTCAAGAGGCAACCAGAGGGAGTGATACTCTTGATCTGATTATCATCAGTGATTATTCATGCATTATGAATTTACAGATAAAGGTCCTTGAGGTTGTCACAGACATTCTCTCAGATATGCCAGACAAGCTGTACTTGCTACCTGGGAGTCTAAAACGCTGATGGAACTGATATTCGGGTGACACTCAAGTCAAGTGGACCCAATTTCGGCGAAGTCCGGACGGTCTGTGACAGCCAAATCCTCTGCTTGCACCTTCACGATGGTGGGACTATTAGTAATCCTGGGTATAACCTCCATGCACAAGTACATGGTGGGTGCCCACCCAGGTGTGAACCAACGTAAGGAGGGGTCGAGGTGTGGCGCCCACACCACATGGAGGAACGCCACCCCTCTATGTTACCAGGCAGTACTAGATGGTAGATGACTCTCATCAACTGGTGAAATACCACCACTTTGCTTATTGGAGGCTTGAAGTGGTGGAACCCATGCTTAGTCTCCAGAGCTAAGTTCCAGTCAACCCTTCCCTATCTCTTCCATCATGCAGTATTGATGACTTTTGAGGTTATGATGAACGCATTGGTGAGATCCAATATTCCTTACATTTCGAGGGTACAGCTCTAAAACGGTGTTCGCAGGCCAGCCGCTAGTTAGTACACTGGACTGAACCTATTGGTAACTCTCTAGGAAGCTTCCGGATCAGCTAGTGTATAATCTTGCTACCTCTACTCTGCCAGATAGTGACTGGAGGGAGTCCGAGTAGTATAGTGTATGCGGGGGAGCATTGTCGAGGCCACGTTATGTCAAGAATCTGGGTATATTCTTACCACATGTACGCTATATCCAAAAATTTCATTACTTCATACAGCATGTCCCACCTACTTTTTCTTACTATTGAATACACCATGAATTGTCAAACTAATAGAGCAAGCTTATCTGCGAAAAGATCTAAACCTCCCAAGGACTTCCTAATTCATTTCACAAATATACATGGTCTTAATTCTAATCTCAACGATGTCCATTTCCACTTGCAGTCTGCCAAACCCCATGTACTTTTTCTGACAGAATCTCAGTTATCGGTTGATTCATCTACTGCTCATCTCAGATGGCCAAATTATTCGCTGTATGATTCCTTTTGCCTCAAAGGTAGTACTTGTGCATATGTCCTTTCTGATATTCCCTGTCAGAGACTTGGCAATTTGGAATCTCCTCTCTTTGATCTTCTCTGGCTTAAAATCTCTCTACCTCATTGTGTCAAATTCATCTGTTGTCTCTACCGTTCTCCCAACTCCACTAATCACTTGGAGCTCTTTGACTTCCTCTCTTTGCAACTTGTCTTTCTCCAGTCCAACTTTCCTAACAGTGAAGTAATTTTCTCCAGCGGCTTCCGTTTTCTAGTCACACCGACCCAGCAAGTCGAGATGCTGAGGTTTTTGCAATTACTAATGATCTAGCACAGATTGTTCATTTACCTACAAGAATACCGGACAATCCTAATCATACAGCCAATACGCTTGATCTTTTTCTCACAAACAACCCTTCTAAGTACACGGTCGAAGTGAGAGGCCCTTTAGGCACTTCAGATCACAACTTGGTGATTGTCTCTTCTCAAATGGAACCTTTATCTCATGGCTATTCCCAACCACGTGTTGTTTGCCATTACAAGAATGCAAAATGGGATGACCTGCGAGACTTCTTTTCTTCTTTTCCTTGGTCGGATTACTGTTTCAAAACTTCTGATGTCAACGTTTGCTCAGATCGTGTCAGTGAAATTATTCTTGCAGGAATGGAATCCTTTATCCCACACTCCACTTTAAAATCTCGTCCTTTATCTAAACCTTGGTTTTCCATTAAATGTGCTAAGCTGTCCAAGAGAAGAATGTTGCATATCGTAATTGGCTTGTTTCTAATTCTTCAGTTTCATTTTCTGCCTACACCAAAGCTCGCAACAATTGTACAGCAGTTATTAATCAGTCCAAACTAGAGTTTGAACAGGCTAAGAGTAGAAAACTTGCTTCTTGCCCTAATGGCAGCCGAGCATTCTGGTCTCTTGCCAAAGCTGTTGGCCGCAACTTTTGCCCATCTTTGCTCCCACCTCTGTCCAAACCAGATGGTTCTGTTGCCACTTCAGCCAAGGATAAAGCTGACCTGCTAGCATCCCATTTTTCTTCGAGCTCATGTATTAATGATCTTGGTAAAACACCTCCCACCATTCCCAGCATGCTCCATTCAGTGCCTCCTGTGGTCTTCCGTCAAAAGGATATCAGAAGGATTTTGATGAATCTTGATGCTAAGAAAGCTCCAGGTCCTGATGGTATTTCTCCACTTGTTCTCAAAACCTGTGCTCCTGAACTTACTCCTTCTTTGCCGCCTTTATTCACTTTCTTATTCCAAAGGTGTTTTTCCTTCTGCTTGGAAATTTGCTCATATCCAGCCAGTTCCTAAAAAGGGTGACAAATCCCTCCCATCGAATTATCGTCCCATTGCAATTTCTTCTACTCTTTCTAAAGTAATGGAGAAATCAATTAACCGCCAACTCTTAAACTACCTAGAAACCTTCCGTCTGATCAATGATCGCCAGTATGGATTCCGTCAGTGTCGATCCACTGGTGATATTCTGGCTTATGTTACCCATTTATGGACTAATTTGATGGAAAGGTTCGGTGAAACACAAGTAGTTGCTCTTGACATCTCAAAGGCTTTTGATCATGTTTGGCATAAAGGTCTTCTAAACAAGCTTACATCTTATGGTTTGCCAACTGTTTTTAGTAATTGGTTATCCAGTTTTCTCTCTGATCGCTCACTGAGGGTGATGGTAGATGGCTCTCTGTCTTCTAACTTCTCCACTAATGCCGGTGTCCCCCAAGGTTCAGTTCTTTCCCCCACTCTTTTCCTCTTGTATATCAATGACCTTCTTCCATTGACTGGAAATCCTATCCATAGTTTTGCCGATGATAGCACATTGCATTCAACTTTCCATTTTGAGAAACCTTGTCCTGCTCAATCAGCTTCAACTTCTCGAAACTCTGCTACCAATTCCTTAAATGCCGATCTTCAGGTAATTCTCCAGTGGGGCAAAGACAACTTAGTTGATTTCAACCCTTCTAAAACTCAGTCTTGTCTTATATCTCGCAAAAAGGATTCTTCTGCTCCTATGCTTATCTTTAGTGACACTCCGATTTCTAGGCAAAATGATATGTCTTTTGGGGATTACCCTGACTTCTAATCTCTCTTGGCACAAGCACATTACAAATATTGCTTCCTCTACATCTAAAAAACTTGGTTTTCTCTTTCGCTCTCAACGTTACTTTTCTTCCAAACAGCTGCTCACTCTGTATAAATCGCAAATCCGCCCTGCCATGGAATATTGTTCCCACATCTGGGTTGGTGCCCCCAAAACCTCTCTCAGGCTTCTTGATTCCATTCAGAAGAGGGCAGTTAGGTTAATTAATGGTTCATCTCTAACAGAGTCTCTCCACTCGCTTTCTCATAGACACACTGTTTCTGCTGCATGCCTCTTCTACAGATCCTTCCATGGGCACTGTTCTTCTGAATTGGCTTCTATAATTCCTGCTCTGTCTTTCAAAACAGTCCGAACACGTGCCGCCACTAGCCAACATCCATTTACTGTCCAACTTCAAACCCACAGAACCAACTTTTCATCTTCCTCATTTATTCATTCAACTGCCGTTTTCTGGAACAACCGTCCTTCATACATATTTCCTGAAAATTACAATCTACAGAAGTTAAAGTCTAATGTCAACAAATATCTTCTTTTGTCGTCTTAACCTCAAACCCAAGCACAGTACTAAGTACGGCGCCTCCGTAGCCAGGTGGGAAGGAGCATCAGTGCGTAGCACACGCTTCTTGATTAGACCGGGGTTCGAGCCTGTCACCACCAAATACAGAGGATGCGGAAAGGTCAGGGAATGACCACCGCATATCCCCGGAGCAATATGGCCTTAGTTGCTAATGCTCCTGAAAACCAAATAACAAACAGTACTAAGTACTATAGGTTCTAATACCTCTCGTGTTTTGGGTTCACATAAAAAATTAAAGGAACCACTAGGTGGGAGTGATCACAGTCTAGTGATGTGGGATTTACTTAAAGATGTAACTACCGTCAGGAGTAAAGGGAAGGGTTTTTGCTTTCATAAAGGCAACTATAGTGGTCTCAGACAGTTTTTAGATTCTATGCAGTGGGACCAACAGATGATGTTACCAACAGCAGATTCTAAATTGGAAGCATTCAAGGAATTAATCTTGTAAGCTAGGCTTTTCATACCAACTAAGAAATACTGTTCAAGGTTTAGGCCAAAATGGATGTAAGATGAAATAATGGGACTCGTGGCAGAGAAGAAAAATTCATGGGATGCTTTTAAATTAATGGGTGACATAGAAGTCTGTGGAGGCGCCTCCATAGCCAGGTGGGAAGGAGCAGCAGTGCGTAGCACACGCTTCTTGATTAGACCGGGGTTCGAGCCCGTCACCACCAAATACAGAGGATGTGGAAAGGTCAGGGATTGACCACCGCATATCCCGGAGCAATATGGCCTTAGTTGCTAATGCTCCTAAAAACCAAAACAACAGCAGAAGTCTGTGGTAGATATAAGCTAGTCTGTGATCAAGTCACAAAGGAGGTGAGGCTAGCAAAGGCAACTTACGAGAAATTTTGGCAAAGGATGCAAAGAAAACAGCATTGACTTCTTTACTTATGTAAACTATAGAAGAAAGGGGATGAAACAGATTGGTCCACTTGATATCGATAGTTCTACTACTTATGTCCTGTTCAGATAGCTGCCAAACTGAATGTGCATTTTGCATCTACATTCACACTTCAGGAATTCTCTAGAGAAATGGAGGCCAGAAGTTTATCAGACTCTTAACAGGGAACTAAATGGTTTTATAATAATTGAGAGGAAAGTGGAAGAGAAATCGGTGAAGTCAAAAATAAGAAGGATGTTGGGATCTATCCAGTTTACGTTAAGGGAATCAACAAATTAAGTAAGCAAACCCTTAGTCATAATTATGAGAGCAACCTGGGATTCAGGTGAGGTCCTCCAAGGACTGGAGATGTGCAAATGTATCCCAAATTTAAAAAGAGATTCATAGGGTGATATGGGTAATTACAGATCTGTTAGTTCTGGGGAAAATAATGGAATCACTGGTTAAAGAAGCATTGCAGGATCATCTAGAACTACAGTTACAGCTCAGACACAGCATGGATTTGTTAAGGACAAATCTTGCCTGACCAGTTTGATTGGATACTGTGTTGTTGTCGCAAAGGAACTGGATGCAAAAAATAATTTTGATATCATAAAATAATTTTGATATCTTGGATTTCAGGAATGCTTTTGATGCGGTTGCACGTGGAAGACTGCTGTACAAATTGGAGCAGTATGGTATTAAGGACAAGTTGCTACAATGGATAAAAGGGTGGTTGAGTGGGAGAAGACAGAGTGGCAATCAGTGGACACTGCTGTTCATGGACTAATGTTATTAGTGAAGTCCTCCAGGGTTCGGTGTTGGTCCGATTGTTGTTTTCTGTATTTATCAGTGATATTGTTGAAGGTATATATCAGGCTTAATGTCCAATTTTGCAGATGATAAGAAGGTTGGCAGGGTTGTTAATGACAGTAGTGACTGTACGCTGCTGCAACAGGATCTAGAAAAGTTGAGCAGACTGGCTGAGAGTTGCCAACTGTAGTTTAACATTGACAAATGTAAAGCACTGCATATAGATAGCAGTTACCCCAGAGTAACGTACCAGCTGTGCAGTACTACTCTCAGTTTAGTGGAGAATGAATAAGACCTGGCGGTAATTGTGCAGTCAGATATGAAGTTTTTAGAGCAGTGGAGACAGCTGCCGGAGCAGCTCATGGGGGCCTTCTCAGTGATATACAGGAACTTTTTCCAAAATTTAAAACAAATACACCAACCGTTGAAAACTATAAAATGTACCAAACGATACTACACTGGAAAATAATATATGCAAAAAACCGATTTACAAAATAAAATATAAGATAAAAATTTTAAAATATAATAAAATATTTAAAATACAATAAAATAAAATTAAAAGCTATAAAACATTGACTGAAGCTTTCGGGGGCTTCCGCCTCCTTTCTCAACAACAATGATGTTTAAGCAACACATCCTTAAGTAACAGGCTCACAGCACACGTGGCTGACCAGGTGCATGCTCAATATTTCTTCCATGATCCAGAACCGGAAGCGGCTCGGGAGCGTGGAAATATAAAACGCTCATCTTTTGCCAGGACCACGGCTTCCAGCAGGGGGTGAAATCGAACAACCCTGTCCCTATTCATACTATTGTTCTCAGACGAGCCTATCCACAAACTCTCCAGCCACTTACAGTCCCAGAACCTATGTGCCCGGTCAAGGATGACAGCATCCACAGGGGAGACCTGATGATGTTTCTCCCAATAATGCTCAGCAGTGGCAGACTTATTGAACTCTGCGGTCTGTATAGCTCGCATGTGCGGTCTGTATAGCTCGCATGTTTTTGAAGATACAGGAACTTTGCTAGGAGGAATAAGGAGTTGATTATCCCTTTGTATAAGGCAGTGATCAGGCCACACCTTGAGTACTATATAGAGGTCTGGCAGCTTCGCTTTAAGAATGATGTAGAGCTGCTGGAACGAGTACAGTGAAGGAAGAGATTGGTGAGAGGAACAAAGGGGTGCTCTTACCAAAAAAGGTTTAAGTTCTGCAAATTGCAACATCTAGAGACTAGACACCTGTGATCTGATCTAATTGAGGTGTATAACACTCTTAATGGTTTGAGCAAGCAAGCATCAATGGTGATGGGATCCTTCTTGCTCAGATTTTGCACTTGAGGGGAGCATAAATTCAAATTTAGGAAAGACAGTTGCAAAATATATGTGTGGAAATTTGCCTTTGGCCAGTAAGTGGTTGATTGCTGAAACAATCATCCATCTGTTATTGTGGAAGTTGATTGCTTAAATAAATTTAAGTAAGAATTGGATAAACTTTTATCCAATGGATAGGTGAAATGGGAATTATTATTATTATTTTTTTTTTGGCTGATGCTCTATATAAGTTTGCTTTCTCACATCATATGTCGCTTCTAATGCTAATATTGAAACACAAGAAATGTATAAACTCAATAATTTAAATTACAACACTAAATTGGAAACTTTTGAATGTTTGTAACACTTTCAAAAAGATTTATGCTGATGTCGGTATAACCTGATTTTCGTGAACTATGGTATAAAAGAAATTTTCTTCAAAAAAAGGCAACTGAAAATTTTATGATTAAAACAAAGCCAAAATTATTTACTTTCTACATATTCAAAAAGTTTAGTAAAAGGCAAGAAGTATGCTGAATTTAAATGTTTTCAGAAGAGTCACACTTTGTAAAACACTATATGGAATGGGATTTCTGTACAGTGTTTTTACACTTTGAAAAGGTAGCTTGAGAATTGCTAAATATGTTTACTTTAAAACAAAGGAGTTTGATTTAATATTCTTATCAAAGGGTTACTTTAGTAATTTGGAACAAAAAGGTATTTTGAATTTTTTTATGCCTAACTGTCCTTCCATTTGGAATGTAAGGATAGTTTGGCACAACTTACTTAGTATCGGAAAGGGTATCAAATCCACTTATTTACCGTTCGTAATTGCCGCCATTGTTACGCGATACAAAATATCTCGAAATAGATAGCATAAGCTTAATATAGTATAGTATAGTACATAATATTGTCAATTAATCAGATAATTAATCTTGTTGAACTTCATTGTCAATTAAATTGTTCTTTTAACTATACATATAACGACTTGGGTTATGTAATATAAATAATTAGTAAAAAATAAATAATTAATACTTAACTTGATACAGAAGTTATATAAAGGGATTTCGTAGATAACACTCGATACTGAAACATAAATATAGCGTTATAACTGTGTTGGGATATAAGTTTAGGGTTTTAATTTTGTACTGAAATTGAAATTTTATTGAAATTAAATCGAAATCATGACTCAGACCAGAGCAGCAAAGCAAAAGGCTCAAGCTAATATGGGAGTGCTGTGGCTCAGGGGAGAACTGAGGGGGGCAGTTGCCCTCTGAATCACAGCCTATTAAAATGCACTACTTGCTTGATGTTTGTGGAGCAGTCGGGTACGGGACATGATACTGCCATGGGGGATGTCTTTGTGTGTGCGCGATGCAAGGAGTGTAAGGAAATCAGGCGACAACTCAGCGTTGTTATGGACCTATATGAGAGCATGAAGGACAGGGTGGATGCCCTCAAAGGATTAAAATTGAGGGGCCCATCAAGATCTCAGCTGCCCACACCAATGCCAGAGCTTGCACTTGGTTATCACGCGACAGAGCGGGAGCCCCAAGGCAGAATGTGCAGGTCCCAAAGGAACTAGTAGTTGTTGGTGACTCTATTGTCAGGGAAACGGGAAACATGCTTTGTAAAAAGGATAGGTGGAACAGGACCAGGGTATGTCTGCCAGGAGCAAAGATTGATGACGTAGAGCAGATATCATCTTTTAAGGGCACAAAAGGTGATATAGTTGTACACGTTGGCACTAATAATATTAAGAGTAGGAGACCGGCGGAATTACTTAACAAATACAGGTCACTGTTGAAAAAACGCCGTGAATTAGGGTTGAATTTGAAAGTGTCTCCAATTCGGCCCAGACACGATAGGAGGGAGTATATGATGAGAGCCCTGTCGATCAATTCGGCCCTGGAAAGATTGTGCAAGGCTCAAGGGGTAGAATTTTTTTCAGCCTGGTCAGTCTCTCCTGTTAACAGGAGAGACTGCTTCTACAGGGATGGGATACACTTAAATAGAAAAGGTGCAAGAATATTTGCTGATGCTATCGAGGCAGTGTTAGGTGGGTCGGAAAACTGCTAGATTTGGGGGATACAAGGACTAATAGATTAACAGTAGCCACTGGCAGAGGTGAAAGTGATTCTTGCACTGCTTCTATTGGAATGAGCCGCAGCCTGGAAAATAAGATGCAGGATATTTCAGAGACTGCTGGAAATCATTGGGGTACAAGTAAACACATGGGTTGTGTTAAAGTAGCTAAGAAAAAGAACAGGTGCATGTATACTTGCGTGTACACCAATGCTAGGAGTTTAGTAAATAAATTTGATTAATTTGAGGTGTTGCTCAAAACATCAAAGGCAGATATTGTGGGGATATCAGAGACGTGGTGTCACACAGATATAAGGAATGCAGAACTGGAATTTGGGGAGTACAATGTCTACAGAAAGAATAGACAGGATAGGAAGGGAGGAGGGGGTTATGCTATTAGTTAAGAAATACATAAAATTCAAGGAAGTGAAGCCAGTCGACATTGCTGGACAGTGCAGTGTCAAGCCAGTTTGGTGTGACATAAGCATTAGGAGATCAAAATTGGTAGGAGTGTGCTATAGGCCTAATGACTTTGATGAGTATAATAAGAAACTGTACAGGGAAATAGAGTGGGCCAGTAAATCAGAGAGTCTTATAATGGGGGATTTTAATTTCCCAGATATTGACTTGAATTTGGGGGCTGGTCACTCACACACTAGCAAGGCTTTTTTGGATTTATTGGATGATTGTTTTCTACCTCAGCATGTTCGGGAGGCAACTAGAGGGAGTAATACTCTTGATTTGATTATCAGTAGTGATTCTTCATGCATTAAGAATCTGCAGGTAAATGAACCACTAGGTGGCAGTGATCACAGTGTGCTGAAGTGGGATTTACTCAAAGAGATAACTACCATTAGGGGTAAAGGGAAGGGTTATTGCTTTCGTAAAGGCGACTACGATAAACTGAGACAGTATTTAAATTCTATACAGTGGGACCAACTGATGATGTCACCAACAGCAAATTCAAAATGGGAAGCATTCAAAGAACTTATCTTGGATGCTACTAGGCTTTGCATACCAACTAAGAAATATTGTTCAAGGTGTAGGCCTAAGTGGATGTCAGATGAACTAATGAGACATATGGCAGAGAAGAAAAATGCGTGCGATACATACAAATTAACACGTGATACAGAAGCCTATGATAGATACAAGTTGATCTGTAACCAAGTTACAAAGGAGGTTAGGCAGGCGAAGGCAGATTACGAGAAAAAATATTTGGCAAGGGATGCAAAGAAAAACAGCAAAGAGTTCTTTACTTATGTAAACTCTAGAAGGAAGGGGATGAATCAGATTGGTCTATTTGATATTGATGGGTCAACTGTTGATGATCCTGCTCAGGTAGCTAACAAACTAAATGAATATTTTGCATCGACATTCGCACATGAGGAGTTATTCAGTGAGGGGAATGCCAGAGGTGTATTCAACTCTGGCAGTAAGCTAGAGAATCTTGTAATAACTGAGAGTAAAGTGGAGGAGAAATTGTTGAAGATAAATACAAGAAAGGCACCTGGGGTGGATGGGATCTATCCAGTTATATTAAAGGAGGCAGCAAAGAAAGTAAGCAAACTCTTAGCCATAATTATGAGAGCTTCCTTGGACTCAGGGGTAGTACCCATGTACTGGAGATGTGCAAATGTGACCCCAATTCACAAAGGAGGATCAAAGGGCAACACAAGTAATTATAGACCTGTTAGTTTAAATTCTGTTCCCGGAAAATTAATGGAGGCACTGGTTAAAGAAGCACTGCAGGATCATTTAGACAAGACTTCAGTTATAGCTCAGACACAGCATGGTTTTGTTAAGGTGAAGTCTTGCCTGACCAATTTGATTGGATACTATGATGCAGTCACAAAAGAACTGGATGCAGGGAATAACTTTGATATTATATACTTGGATCTTAGAAAGGCTTTTGATACTGTTGCACATGGAAGACTGCTGCACAAATTGGAGTAGTGTGGCATTGGAGGCAAATTGCTGCTATGGATAAAGGGGTGGTTGAGGGGGAGAAGACAGAGAGTGGTAATCAATGGACACTTCTCATCGTGGACTAATGTTATTAGTGGAGTCCCTCAGGGTTCAGTATTGGGTCTATTATTGTTTTCTGTATTTATAAATGATATAGATGATGGTATATCAAGCTGAATGTCCAAGTTTGCAGATGATACGAAGGTTGGCAGGGTTGTCAAGGACACTACTGACATTATGCTACTGCAACAGGATCTGGAAAGGTTGAGCAGATGGGCTGAGAGGTGGCAAATGAAATTTAACATTGACAAATGTAAAGTACTACATATGGGAAACAGCAACCCCAGAGCAACGTATCAACTCTGTGGTACTACACTGACAGTGGTAGAGAATGAAAGGGACCTGGGGGTGGTTGTGCTGGCAGATATGAAGTTTTCTGAGCAGTGCAGACGGGCTGCAAGAGTAGCTCATGGTGTGTTGTCGATGATATATAGGAATTTTTCTAGCAGGGATAAGGAGGTGATTATTCCCTTGTATAAGGCAATGGTCAGGCCACGCCTAGAGTACTGTATACAGGTCTGGAGGCCTCATTTCAAGTAGGATGTAGAGATGCTGGAACGAGTACAGAGAAGGGCAACAAGATTAGTGAATGGAACAAAGGGGTGCTCTTACGAAGAAAGGCTTAAGTTTTGCAAATTACAGTGTCTGGAGACTAGGCACCAGCGAGGTGATCTGATAGAGGCGTATAAAGCCTTGAATGGTTTGAGCATGCTCAGTGCTGATGGGATTCTTCGTCTTGCTCAGAATAATCACCTGAGAGGGCATAAATTCAAATTGAGGAAAGATGGATGTAGGATGGATGTGAGGAAATTTGCCTTGGGCCAGCAGGTGGTTGGTTGGTGGAACAGACTTCCATCCCTTGTCGTGGAAGTTGATAGCTAAATAAGTTTAAGGCTCAGCTGGATAGGTATTTCGAACGAACAGAGGGGTGAAGTGGAAGTGGTTATTTTTTATTTATTTATTTTTTTGGCTGATGCTGCATAAGCTTGCTTTCTTGCATCAAATGCCTCTACTAATGCTACTAAAGGTAATGCATAACTTTGAATATGCTTCTTGGTTGAAAAACATTTTATGTTGTGAAATTCCAGTAAAATGTGCATACTCAGGAATATAATTTTATTTTAAATTTTATTATTTATTTTTTTATGCCAATATCTTACTTTATTTACACAAGAGAAAGAGCTACACTCTGTAAAACACTATATTAAATATTCTTTTGGAAACACAAAGCTGTGTTAGTGAAATGGAAATACCAGGTTCTGAACAAACAAAGGGAACAACAATAAATATAATTACCCTTTCTTCGGGGGGATCTCAAGTAAAAAGGGCAGAGTGGAATTAAAAATAAAGAAACCAAAGTAAAGAATTAACATCAGATGATACGTATATAATTTAAAACCATCACAGAGACCATCATCAGCCATTTTCAATCCACTGCAGGATGAAGGCCTCTCCAGCAACTTTCCAGTTCCTTCTGTTTTGTGCAATGGTCATCCATTTACCCACAAACTCATGAATTTCATCTGTCCATCGCCGTCGTTCTCTTCCAGGTTTTCTCGTAGCTCCTCTTGGGTACCATTCTGGTATTTTCTTAGGCCATCTGTCATCACGTCTTCGAGCTATGTGTCCTGCCCAAGACCATTTTAGTTCTTTAGTTTTGATAAGTTTGTCCTTTACTTGAGTTTGATGGCTAATCCATGTTTCTCTTCTTATTTAAAACAGTCTGATTGCCAATATAATTTTTCCACTCTTCGCTATGTAGTTCTCAACTTCTCTTCCATTCTTTTGGTGAGTGCCCAAGTTTCACTTCCATAAGTCATGTTGGGGAGTATACATTGGTTCATTATTTTATGTTTCAGACAAATTGGGATATTGCTCCTCAGTATGTGATTATATTTCCTGAATGCTATCCATCCAAAATTTATTCTCTTGACTTTCAGCCATTTATCATTATTACAGCTGATGACTTGTCCCAGATAAGTATATGACTCCACCTTTTCAATTGAAATTATAGTGAGTGAAGGAGCAGTAATTACTGCTCCTTCACTCATTATATCCCTTTCTGTGGCATACTTGTTCATCATTACTTTTGTTTTAGCCATATTCACCTTTAGTCCACAATACTTACTAACTCTGCATAACTGATTAAGATTTTCCTCTAATTCTTTTGGATTGTTGCTTATGACCACAATGTCATCTGCAAATCGTAAATGGTTTAGGTACTCTCCATTCACATCGACTCCTTTCTGCGACCAGTGTAATCTTCTGAAAGCTTCCTCAAGGGCAGCATTAGACAACTTCGGAGATATTGTGTCCCCTTGTCGAACTCGTTTCTCGATTTTCAATTTACTACTGTCTTTGTCTAGTCCAGGCGCAGGCAAACTATGGCCTGCGGGCCACATGCGGCCTGCCGCACATTTTTGTGTGTCCCGTGAGCTTTAATTGTATTTTTGAAAAAAGTTTACTTATTTTATGCCTTTTGTAACGCCTTTTTGAAAAATAAATTTGTATATGTAATACCTTATAGAATTTGTCGACTTGTAAGTTGTTTTATTATATCTGTATTGTTCAAATTGAGATAGAATTTGAAATTGTGGGCGAACCGGAGCGAGCCAATGGGCGCTTTTATAACGGTATAATTTGCGATTATAAACTAACAATGCAAAACTATGGAACAGACAACCGGTGGTGACGACGTCTTTGCTGCAGTGGCGGAGTAATAGGATAGGACTGCTGACCGGCCGCTGTTCCAATCTGTTTTTTCTGACCGTCATCCTGCAGTTAGTTTTTTTTTTCATTATCTTCAGTTATCATCTTGGTGCCAGTAGCAATAAAAATAATATTTACGCCCTTTTAAAAATGAATAAAAAAACGAAAAATTCAACTAGTGCATCGTGTCTTCATTGAAGAGTGGAACAGTGGTGATGACAACGGCTTTGATGCAGTGGCGGAGTAATAGGATAGGACTGCTGACCAGCCGCTGTTCCAATCTCTTTTCTCTGACTGTCATCCTGCAGTTAGTTTTTTTTTGCGTTATCTTCGATTATCATCTTGGCAGTAGCGATAAAAATAATATTTATGCCCTTTTAAAAATGAATAAAAAAACGAAAAATTCAACTAGTGCATCGTGTCTTCAATGAAGAGTGGAACACAAAATATTTCTTTGCTAACATAAATAACAAGACTATTTGTCTCATCTGCCGGGAGAGTGTCTCAGTGTTGAAAGAGTACAATATTAAAAGACATTTCATTACTAAACATTCCAAATATGATGCCAATTTAACTCCGGAAGCAAGAAAGAAAACTGCTGATGCACTGATTCAAAATTTATCTAGACAACAAAATGTGTTTATGCGGCTAACTAAGGAACAAGAAGCTACTGTAGAGGCAAGTTTTGTTATTTCTCATATAATTGCAAAAAGCAACAAAAGCCTTTTTCTGATGGAGACTATATTAAAGAATGTATGACTGAAGCTTGTGGAATTATATGTCCGGACATTACACACAAATTTGAGAATATAAGTTTATCTCGGCGAACCGTAGTAAGAAGAATTGAATGTATCGATACAAATTTGAATGAGCAATTATTATCAGTATTATAATTCATAACATGGTACTTGATAGCTCTCAACGAAAGTAATGACCAAAAGAATACTGCACAGTTATTAATTTTCATATGTGGTTGTACCTCTAATTTTGAAATTATTGAAGAGCTTCTTTCAATGGAATCTCTTAAAGACCAAACAACGGGAGCTGATATATTTGAAAAAGTTGAAAAATGCTTAACAAGATATAATTTACAATGGAACAAAATGGTAAGCGTAACAACTGACAGAGCACCAAGTTTGACAGGTAAAATGTTGGAGCGTTAAAGAAAATTCAGGATAAAATTTGTGAAAATTATCCTGATTATAATTTACAATTCATTGTATTATACATCAACAAGTATTATGTAAAAATGTGTTAAAAGTTGAACATATCACATCTTATATTATTAAACTAATAAATTTAATACGATTGAGGGGCCTGAAACACAGACAATGCGTTAATTTTCTTCAAGATATTAAATCCGAGTACACAGATATTCCTTATCATAGCCAAATTCGATCGCTTAGCTTAGGAAAAGTTCTTCGGCGAGTATGGGATCTTAAAGATGACATCATTCTATTTGTAAAACTGAAAAATATTATGGACTTTCCTGAATTAACTGATAATAACTGGATTTGTGATTTTGCCTTTACCCTGGACATCGTTATACACTTAAATACTTTCAACACCGTGTTACAAGGGAAATTTGTTATTTTGGTTTTTTTTTTAGGAGCATTAGCAACTAAGGCCATATTGCTCCTGGATATATGGTGGTCATTCTCTGACCTTTCCGCATCCTCTGTATTCGGTGGTGACGGGTTCGAACCCTGGTCTAATCAAGAAGCGTGTGCTACGCACTGCTGCTCCTTCCCACCTGGCTACGGAGGCGCCTGGGACAAGGGAAAAATTTATATGCCCATGATATGGTAAAAAGTTTGAATGGATTTCAGTTAAAACTCCCAGTTGTTACTTCGACATTTATTGATTAACAAGGTTGATTTATTGTTGAACATTTATTGATTAACAGGGATTAACACTTTCCAACCATGAAGTTGCTGAAGATTCCAGAAAATAAATTTGAAAAATATTGTGAAATTATCAACGCTTTGAATGACGACTTTTCACAAAGATATGGCGACTTCCGAAAAATTGAGACAAGTTTGGCAATAGTGCGCGACCCATTTTCAATTGAAATTGATAGTGTACCGAGTGAACTATAACTTCAGATTATAGATCTACAGTGTGATACCGATTTAAGGGAATCGCACAGTTGTGAGGAAATCTGTAAATTTTACAATACTTTTAATTCGGACAAATTCAACAAACATAAAGATTTTGCCCGAAAAATGTTGGTTATTTTTGGATCAGCCTACATATGTGAACAAACATTTACCATCATGAATCTAAATAAAAATTCTTTACGATCAAGCATCACCAATGAACATTTACAAGCAGTTTTAAGAATCTCACATACAAAATTAACACCCGATATTAAAAAAAATGTTAAAAGATGCAAAACAGTTCCATTCATCTCATTAAATTCTTGGTTGTTAGAGAATATATTTTTTTTTGTTATATTTCTTCTTCATGATAACAAATAATATATATCTAAAAATAGTATTTTATGTGCAGCCCACCTTCTTTTTGAATTCCTAAGGTGGCCCTTCAGCCAAAAAGTTTGCCCAGGCCTGGTCTAGTCTAATAAAGGATGCAGCATTCTCATATATTTTCTTCAAAATCATAATATATGAGGTATCTGTGCCTTGTCTTTTCAGTGCCCGAAACATTGCCTTATGCTGTATAGAGTCAAATGCCTTTTCATAATCCACAAATGCCAGCCACAATGGTGTTTTATATTAATTTGCTTTCTCCATTAGCTGTGATATTACGTGAAGGTGATCCATTGTTGAGAATGCTGTCCTAAAGCTAGCTTGCTCTTTCAGTCGATTCTCATCAAGTATTCTTTCTAATCTGTTAGTAATGATCCTTGTGAACAACTTGTAGATGTGGGATAGCAAGCTAATTGGTCTGTAATTTCCAATTTCTGATTTATCTCCTTTCTTATGCAGCAAAACTATGATTGCATCATTATTCCACTCCTTAGTCGTCACACCTTTTCTAATGCATTTTGTGAAGTCTTGCCAGTTTTTGTGTCATGTCTCTTCCTCCCAATTTTAACAACTCTACAGTAACTTCATCTTCCTCCAGGGCTTTCTGATTCTTCATTTTCTTCAACGCATGTTCTTCCTCATCAGGAAGGATATCAGGTATGTTGTATGTGTTACTAATTTGCGATCCATCTTCCTCACTGCTGGCATCATTCCCTCGCTCCTTGTATAATTCTCTTTAGTAGTCTTCTGCTATTTATAGGTACACCATCGCTATTCTTCAGTTGCAGTATCATTTATCTTTCTGTATTACTGCTCATGGCTGCTGATTTAAATCCTTTGTTTTCCCTTAATGGTTGTTCTACTTTTCTTGTGTTAAATTTTCTAATGTATTCTCTGAGTCTCTTTCTAACGGCTTTGCATAACTCAGTATACTCAATTTTCTCCTTGTCAGTGTTTTTCTTACTCTTCATTTGTCATCTTCGGTTCATCTTGACAAGTGTTTCTTGACTAATTTTTTCTTCTTTGGATTTCTTTTTACCTATAGGTTTCGTGGGCTTTATCACTTTCAGAAAGTTGTAATATTCCTCGTCGATATCTTGGTCCTGAGCAGTCTAAAGAAGCTCAAACTTGTTCTTAAGTTCCAGTACATGCTGCTTTTTCTTCTCTTCTCCTATCTCAGAGACCTTTGTATTATTTACTCGAGTCAGCTTTTTCCTTTCTTTTCTTACATCTATATGAAGTGTGAATCTTACTATTCTGTGATCACTGCCAAGATTTACCTTGTTAAGGACAGTAATGTCATTCATGATATATCTTCTGTTAGTGAGGATGAAGTTGATTTCATTAGTTGTTAATCCATTTGGGCTCTTCCATGTGCACTTTCTGTTCACCCTTTTCTTGAAAAAAAAAGTGGTCATTACTGACATTCCTCGAGATTTTGCAAATTCCACAAGTCTTTCAATTTCTTTCACCAATTTCAAAATTTCCTATAGTTCCCCTTTCTGCACTGTTTTGTCTCTTTCCAACCTTAGCATTGAAGTCCCCCCATAATGATAGTGTAGTGAGATTTCTGTTCATCTAGACGACTCAATTTCGGTATACATTTCTTCAAGAGATAGCAGTAGTAATCACTGAAATAGTAGTAGTAATAGAGGCATGTGATACAAGATATGCTTGCTTTCTTTAAAAATAAACAATTTCACACAACCATTCCCTCTAAAAGTTTGTCCAGTTCCTCCTTGAATTTATTTAAGCTATCAACTTCCAAAATGACATATGGAAGGTTATTCCAGCAATTAACCACCCGCTGGCTAAAGGCAAATTTCCACACATCTGTTCTCCAACTGTCCTCCCTCAGTTTGCATTTATGCCCACTCAGGTTCATAAACTGAACAAGCTGAAGAATCCCATCAGAATTCAGTGTGTTCAACCCATTCAATGCCTTATACACCTCAGTCAGTTACCTTGCAGGGGTGCCTCCGTAGCCAGGTGGGCAGGAGCAGCAGTGCGTAGCACACGCTTCTTGATTAGATCGGGGTTCGAGCCTGTGACCACCAAATACGGAGGATACGGAAAGGTCAGGGAATAACCACCTCATATCCCCCTAGCAATATGGCCTTAGTTGCTAATGCTCCTAAAAACCAAATAACAACAGCAGGCACCTAGTCTCCAGCTGCTGCAATTTGCAGAACTTAAACCTTTCTTGGTAAGAGGACCCCTTCATTCCACTCACCAAACTTGTCCTTCTGTACATGCTCAAGCAACTGTACTTCCTTCCTAAGATGAAGCCTCCAGACCTGTACACAGTACTCAAGGTGTGGCCTGACCATTGCCTTATACAAAGAGATAATCACCTCCTTTTCACTGCTTGCAAAATTCCTCTATATCATTGACAATACCCCATGACCTGGTCTTGGAAGCCTGTCTACATTGCTCAGAAAGAATTGCTCAAAAGTTTCATATCTGACTGCACAATCATTCCCAGTCTTTTCATTTTCTATCACCCTGCGTGTAGAACCACACAGTTGGTACATTTTTCTGGGGTTACTTCTCCCCATATGCAGTACTTTGATTTTTTCAATGTTAAACTTCACTTACTACTTCTCAGCCCATCTGCCCAAATTTTGTGGATCATGTTGCAATAGTACACTGCCATTACTGTCATTAACAATCCTGCCAACCTTTCTATGATCTGCAAACATCGACACTAAGCCTGATATACTTTCATCAATATCACTGATAAATATACGAAACAAACAGTGGGCCCCACACCGAACCCTGCAGGACACTATTAATAACATTACTCCATGAAGAGCACTATCCATTCATTACCACTCATCCACCCTTTTTATCCATTGCAGCAACTTATCCTTAATGCCATACTGCTTCAATTTATACAGTAATCTTCCATGTGCAACAGTGTCAAAAACTTTCCTGAAATCCATGTGTATGATATCAAAATTATTTTTTGTATCTAGTTCCTTTATAACCACATCATAGTATCCAATCAAATTTGTCAGATGTGTCTGAATTATTGCTGCAGTCTTATTCTAGATGATCCTGCAATGCATCTTTAACCAGTGACTCCAGTATTTTACCCAGAACTGAAGTTAAACTAACTGGTCTGTAATTGCTTGTGTCACCCTTAGACCCCCCCTGCCCCCTTGTGAATTAGCAATACATTTGCACATCTCCAATCTGTGGGGAATTCCCCTGAATCCAAGGATGCTCTCATATGAAATTATGGCTAAGGGTTTTCTTAGTTCCTTTGCCGCTTACTTTAATATAACTGGATAGATCCCATCAACGCCATGTGCCTTCCTTATGTTTAACTTCAACAATTTCTCCTTCACTTTGCTCTCGTTATTAAAAAAAAAGTAAAGTGCAGCCATTATCAACCCACTGCAGGATGGAAGCCTCCACAACAATTCATGCTGAGGGAAATGGACCATAATCTGCCACGCTGGTCCAGTGCGGGTTGGCAGATCGACCGTATTCAGCAGTCAGGGGCTTGAACCCCAGTCTACTCAAAGAAGCGTGTGCTACTGCACTCCCGCTCCTGCCCACTCGGCTACGGAGGCCTCACTCTCGTTATTACAGAATCATTAAGCACCCTGTTACAGTTTGATTAACTTCTGATGTTTTCCTAACTTAATAAATCCTCATGTGTGAATGTAGATGCAAAATAGCCATTCAGATTGTCAACTATCTTAGCAAGTTCATCAACAGTCGAACCATCGATATCAAGTGGACCAATCTGATTCACCCCCTTCCTCTTAGAGATTATATAAGTGAAGAAGTCCTTGCTCTTGCTGATTTTCTTAGCATCCTTTGCCAAAGATATCTCGTAATCTGCCTTCGCTTGCCAAATCTCCTTTGTGACTTGATTACAGACTAGCTTATATCTTCCATAGTCTTCTGTGTTGCCTGATAATTTATATGCATCCCATGCATTTTTCTTCTCTGCCACGAGTCTCATTAGTTCATCTGACCTCCATTTTATCCTAAACCTTGAATAATTACCTCAGGGGCTCACATCTGGTGAGTATGGGCTTGGCAAACCCAGGGTCCTAGGTTTGCCTTGGATATCATCATTCTTCGCTTTCTTGGTGATTCCCTTCTACTTCTCTCTCTCTCTCTCTCTCTCTCAGGTTAATGTGGAAATTTTTTTTTTTTGGCCGATAATGGCTAATAATAATAATATTTCTTTAATCGGTACGAAAAGCCTAGTAGCTTCCATGATTAATTCCTTGAACGCTTCCCATTTAGAATTTGCTGATGGTAACATCAGTTGATCCCATTGTAAAGAATTTAAAAACTGTTTGAGACCACTGTGGTCACCTTTATGGAAACAAAAACACTTCTGTTTACCACTGACGGTAATTATATCTTTAAGCAAATCCCACATCAGTAGATTGTGATCACTGCCATCTAGTGGATCCTTTATCTGCAAATTCTTAATGCACAAATAATCACTGCTGATAACCAGATTAAGAGTATTATCGTCTCTGGTTGCCTCCCGAACATGCTGCTGCAGAACTCTATCATGTGCCTCCATAGCCAGGTGGGCAGGAGCAGCAGTGCGTCGCACACGCTTTGTGATTAGACCGGGGTTCGAGCCCGTGCCCACCAAATACGGAGGATGCGGAAAGGTCAGGGAATGACCACCGCATATCCCCGGAGCAATATGGCCTTAGTTGCTAATGCTCCTAAAAAAAAAAACAAATAACAACTATATCATCCAATAAATCCACAAAAGTCTTGCTAGTACGAGTGACCAACCCACAAGTTCTAGTTAATATCTGGGAAGTTAAAATCCTCCATTATAACTCAATCTTATTTACTGGCCCATTCTATTTCTCTGTACAATTGTTTGTTTTACTCATTAGAGTCATTAGGCCTATAACACACTCCTACTCTCATTTTTGTTTTCTCAGTACTTATGTCACCCCAAACTGTCTCAACATTGCACTGTCCATTTATGTTAACTGGATCTACTTCTTTAGATTTTATGTTTTTCTTAATTAAAACAGCATAACCCCTTCTCCCTTCCTATTCTGTCTCCTTTCTGTACACATTTTACTCCCCAAATTCTAATTCTGCTTGCATTCCTGATATCTGTGTGACAACACGTCTCTGATATTCCAACAATATATGCCTTTGATGTCTTGGTCAGCACTTCAAATTCATCAAATTTATTTACTGTACTTCTAGCATTGGTGTATATGGAGTATACATGCATCTATTCTTATTCTTAGTTACTAACACAGCTCATGTATTTATTTGTAAATACATGGGCAGGTGAAGAAAGTTGTAATAATGACATCATCATTATTTTTTAAACATATGTTGATAATTAGTATATAAAGATTTCTACAATGACTTTTATAAAAGTAAAAATCAGATGTTATATATTTATAGGGGCTCGTTTTGTAAACTTGGAGGTTTCAGCATTAACGGACAAATGGTATGGTGAAAGTCAGAAGTTAGCAGCAGCAGTTTTTACCTTGGTCAGTATGTTGGTTAAAAATTTGTTTTTCAGAATTAAAACTCTAATTTTTATTTAGAGTAACATTTCCAAGTAATTTTTGTATACAAACAATGCAGTGTTTCTGCTACCCTTTTCTTCCCTATACATTTGAAACCTACCATATATTTATTGTATGTAATGTCTTGTAGTTTTTATAATTTTAAGTTTTGATCCCAGTCAGTGCAGTACAATTACAGTGCAACTTCAATATAATGTGGATGTCAGGCAGCGCGTTTTATACCTGTGTTATAAGCCAGTGCTTCCCAACCTTTTTCATGCCACGGCACACTTGGGAACTTAATTTTTGTATGGCACACAGATAAACTAGATCAGATTTTGAGGTGTCCATAAGGACTTTGTGAAAAAAAATGTATCACATTTGCGTTATATGTAATTATGATAAGAAAAGTAAAATTTAAGTACTGTGGAAGATATTAAATATTTAATACTAAATTCATACAAAACTTCAAAATAAAATCTTTTCACATTTTTTTTTTTTTTTTTTTTTTTTTTTTTTTTTTTTGAGAAACTTGAGCTTGCATATGTGAACATAACATTTTTATATCAGGTTTTATTCTTGAAATGGCTATACGTAACTCCTAATTCAGACTTTTTAATGATGATCTCTTCGAGTTCTTGATGATGATCATCATCATCAGCTATTTTCAATCCACTGCAAGATGAAGGCCTCTCCAGCAACTTTCCAGTTCCTTCTGTTTTCTGCAATGGCCATCCATTTACTACCCACAAACTCATGAATTTCATCTATCCATCTTTGCCGCTGTCCTCCAGGTTTTCTTCTAGCTCCTCTTGGGTACCATTCTGTTATTTTCTTAGTCCATCTGTCATCATGTCTTCGAGCTATGTGTCCTGCCCAAGAGCATTTTGGTTCTTTAGTTTTGATAAGAATATCCTTTACTTGAGTTTGCTGCCTAATCCATGTGTTTCTCTTCTTATCTAACAGTCTGATTCCCAATATATTTCGTTCCATTCTTCGCTGTGTAGTTCTCAGCGAGTTCTTGATAGTCACCATTGAGGAGAAACTTTGTTCGCACAAATAGGTAAAATGGAAGAAGATTGTCAATTGCTTTTTTTCTCATTGAAGGAAACTCCTTTTTCGCCATTAACCAAAATTTGGATAACTCTATTTCTTTAATTTGTACTTGAAGGGTGCGATCATTTCTTAAATCTAACAGCTCTTCTTTTTCTTTCATTGATAAATGTAATGCTGGATCAATCAATAGGGTTCAAATCTGACTGTTGCAGGCCAGTCCAACACTGTAATGCCAGCATTTCTGAGGTATGACTTAAGGGGGAAAAACCATCAATATATACTGAAGTACACCATTCACCGACTAGCTGATGAAGCGGCACTTCATCTCAAAAGCTAATATATATTTTGACTCTTTTATTATATTATATTTTAACACTTATCTTATTGCATTTTAATGCTTTTATCTTATTTTATCTTATTATATCAAGATTTTGAATGCTATGTTCTTCTTCAGGCAATACCTTCTCTACAAAAGCCTTTCTAAGATCCTGCAATCTCATTTGTTAAAATGAGATCTCCACACCTGTATAAAGTAATCAAGGTGTGGCCTGACCATATCCTTATACAAGGAGATAATCATCTCAATATCCCTGCTAGAAAAATTGGTGTATATCATTGACAAGACACCATGAGCTACTCTTGCAGACTGTCTTCACTGCGCAGAAAACTTCATATCTGCTTGCACAATTACCCCCAGCTCCTTTTCACTCTCTACCTCTGTCAGTGTAGTACCACACAGTTGATACGTTACTCTGGGGTTACTGCTTCCCATGTGCAGTACTCTACATTTGTAAATGTTAAACTCCATTTGCCACCTCTCTGCCCATCTACTCAACTTTTCTAGATCCTGTTGCAGCAGCATACTGTCATTAACAACCTTGCCAACCTTTGTATCGTCTGCAAACTTGCACATTAAGCCTGATATACCATCATCAATATCATTAATGAATACAGAAAACAACAACAAAGGACTCAACACTGAACCCTGGGGAATTCCACTAATACCATTAGTCCGTGAAGAGTAACGTCCAATAATTACCATTCTTTGTGTTCTCCCTCTCAACCATCCCTTTGTCCATAGCAGCAATTTGCCTCCAATGCCATACTGCTCCAATCTGTGCAGCAGTCTTCCACATGTGCAACAGTATCAAAAGCCTTTCTAAGATCCAAATGTATGATATCAAAATTATTTTTTGCATCCAGTTCCTTTGTGACTACATCATAGTATCCAATCAAATCGGTCAGACAAGACTTTCCCTTAACAAACCCATGCTGTGTCCGAGCTATAACTGATGTCTTGTCTAGATGATCCTGCAATGCTTCTTTAACCAGTGCCTCCATTAATTTTCCTGGAACAGAAGTTAAACTAACAGGTCTGTAATTAACTGGGTCTCCCTTTGATCCTCCTTTCTTTGTGGATTGGGGTCCCATTTCCAGTCCATGGGTACCTCTCCTGAGTCCAAGAAAGCTATCATAATAATGGCTAAGGGTTTGCTTACTTCCTTTGTTGCCTCATTTAATATAACTAGATAGATTCCATCCGCCCCAGGTCCCTTTCTTATATGTATCTTCAACAATTTCTCCTCCACTTTACTCTCAGTTATTATAAGATTGTCTAGCTTACTGCCAGAGTTTAATACACTTCTGGCATTTCCCTCCCTGAAGAACTCGTCATGTGTGAATGTAGATGCAAAATATTCATTTAGTTTGTTAGCTACCTGAGCAGGATCATCAACAGTTGAACCATCGATATCAAGTCGACCAATCTGATTCATCCCCTTCCTTCTAGAGTTTACATAAGTAAAGAACTCTTTGCTGTTTTTCTTTGAATCCTTTTCCAAAGATTTCTTGTAATCTGCCTTTGCCTGCCTAACCTCCATTGTGAATTTGTTACAGACCAGCTTATATCTATCATAGGCATCTGTATTACCTGTTAATTTATATATATCCCATGCATTTTTCTTTTCCGCAACATGTCTAATTAGTTCATCTGACATCCATTTAGGCCTAAATCTTGAACAATATTTCTTAGTTGGTATGAAAAGCCTAGTAGCTTCCAAGATTACCTCTTTGAATGCTTCCCATTTTAAATTTGCTGTTGGTAACATCATCAGTTGGTCCCACCGTATAGAATTTAAATACTGTCTCAGACCACCGTAGTCACCTTTACGAAAGCAATAGCCGTTCCCTTTACCCCTGATGGTAGTTACCTCTTTGAGTAGATCCCACTTCAGCACATTCCTTTATCTGCAGATTCTTAATGCATGAAGAATCACTAGTGATAATCAGATCAAGAGTATTACTCCCTCTAGTTGCCTCCTGAACATGCTGCTGTAGAAAACAATCATCCAATAAATCCACAAAAGCTTTGCTAGTGTGTGAGTGACCAACCCACAAATTCCAGTCAATATCTGGGAAATTAAAACCCCCCAATATAAGACACTCTGATTTACTGGCCCACTCTGTTTCTCTGCACAAGTGCTCATTATACACATCAGATTCATTAGGCCTATAACACACACCTACTCTCATTTTTCCTTTCCCAGTGCTTATGTCACACCAAACAGACTCAACATTGCATTGTCCACCAACATCATTTGCATGCACTTCCTTAGATTTTGTGTTTCTTAAATAACAGCATAACCCCCTCCTCCCTTCCTGTCCTGTCTATCCTTTCTGTACACATTGTTCTCCCCAAATTCCAATTCTGCACTGCTTATGTCTGTGTAACACCACATCTCTTATATCCCAACAATATCTGCATTTGATGTCTAGACTAGCAATCGAAATACATTTAATTTAACGAACTTTCGCAATAGCAGACACCCCTTCCTTCATTTAGTTCGTTAAATCGAGGGGCTACTGTATTTGGTTTTCTTATTTTTCTATTTTAACTCCTTGCATTTGCATAAGTGTACACAACATTGTCCCTAGGATCGTCATTGTTGTGGTTCCCTGGCGAAGTTTGCCATGTTACATTTTGCTTTATTTTACTTCTTTACCTTGCTTTCTTAACCAGCATTGATATTCTACTTATTAACGTGCATGTCAGGCCTTTCATAAGTATTTCTTATTACTGTAGCAAAATTTGCACAATGTTCACATTGTAACTGTAGGCATATTAAATACTTTTTAAATAAGTAATAATAAGTAATGCTGGTGTTCTGTAGGTGCATTATAGCCATAGTAGCTTATGCACCATTAAACTCCCATAACAAGCTGGTGTTCTGTATTATATATAATCAGTATTATATCATTTCTTTAATCAAATAATTAGCATTTTTTATCTTCCTTTCTTATGCTTCTACTTTCCTTTCCCTTCATGTAAGTCGGCATCTTGTAGAATAAACCTTTCAACTTATTACTTTGGCTAAATTGTTTTTCTTTTATTATACTTTCATGAACACTCTTCTTTAGCAGCTCAATGCTTTAAGGTATTGGTACATGCCCTACTTTAATTAATAAATTCCATACAGTTACTATTTAAAGGAACCACTAGGTGGCAGTGATCACAGTGTGCTGAAGTGGGATTTACTCAAAGAGGTAACTACCATCAGGGGTAAAGGGAAGGGTTATTGCTTTCTTAAAGGCGACTACGATGGACTGAGACAGTATTTAAATTCTATACAGTGGGACCAACTGATGATGTTACCAACAGCAAATTCAAAATGGGAAGCATTCAAAGAACTTATCTTGGAAGCCACTAGGCTTTACATACCAACTAAGAAATATTGTTCAAGATTTAGGCCTAAATAGATGTCAGATGAACTAATGAGACATATGGCAGAGAAGAAAAATGCATGGGATACATATAAATTAACATGTGGCACAGAAGCCTATGATAGATATAAGTTGATCTGTAACCAAGTTACAAAGGAGATTAGGTAGGCGAAGGCAGATTACGAGAAATCTTTGGCAAAGGATGCAAAGAAAAACAGCAAAGAGTTCTTTACATATGTTAACTCTAGAAGGAAGGAAGGGAATGAATCAGATTGGTCCACTTGATATCGATGGTTCAACTGTTGATGAACCTTCTCAGGTAGCTAACAAACTAAATGAATATTTTGCATCGACATTCACTTAGGAGGAGTTATTCAGTGAGGGGAATGCCCGAGGTGTATTCAATTCTGGCAGTAAGCTAGATAACGTTGTAATAAATGTGTAATAAAAGTAGAACAAGCGTTAAGGGAAAACAAAGGATTTAAATCAGCAGCCATGAGCAGTAATACAGAAAGACAAATGATACTGAAACTGAAGAATAGAACTTATAAATAGCAGAGAAGGCATAATTCAAATAGCAGAAGATTACTATAGAGAATTATGCAAGGAGCGAGGGAATGATTCCAGCAGTGCTGAAGTTGGATCGCAAATTAGAAACACATACGACATATGTACCCACTATTCTTCCTAATGAGGTAGAACATGCGTTGAAGAAAATGAAGAAACAGGAAGCCCCGGGGTAGATGAAGTTATTGTAGAGTTGTTAAAATTGGGTGGCAGAGACATAACACAAAAACTGGCAAGACTCTTCACAAAATGCATTAGAAATGGTGTGATGCCTAAGGAGTGGAATAATGCAATCATAGTTTTGCTGCATAAGAAAGGAGATGAATCAGAAATTGGAAATTATAGACCAATTAGCTTGTTATCCCACATCTGTAAGTTGTTCACTGACAGACTGGAAAGAATACTTGATGAGAATCAACTGAAAGAGCAAGCTGGCTTTAGGACAGGATTCTCAACTATGGCTCACCTCCACGTAATATCACATCTAATGGAGAAAGCAAATGAATATAAAACACCATTATGTCTGGCATTTGTGGATTATGAAAAGGCATTTGACTCCATACAGCATAAGGTAATGTTTCGGGCACTAGAAAGACAAGGCATAGATACCCCATATGATTTTGAAGAGAATATATGGGAATGCTACCTCCTTTATTAGACTAGACAAAGACAGCAGTAAATTTAAAATTGAGAAAGGAGTTCGACAAGGAGACAAAATATCTCCGAAGTTGTTTACTGCTGCCCTTGAGGAAGCTTTCAGAAGATTAGACTGGTCGCAGAAAGGAGTCAATGTGAATGGAGAGTACCTAAACCATTTACAATTTGCAGATGACATTGTGGTCATCAGCCATGATTGCAAAGAATTAAGAGGAAAATCTTAATCAGTTATGCAGGGTTAGTAAGGATTTTGGACTAAAGATAAATATGGCTAAAACAAAAGTAATGATGAACAAGTATGCCACAGAAAGATACATAATGTTTGAAGGAGCAGTAATTGAAAAGGTGGTCATACAGCTAATAACTTGTCCCAGATAAGTATATCTGGGACATGTTATAAGTATATCTGGGACATGTTAAATGGCTGGAAGTCAAGAGAAGAATAAATTTTGGATGGATAGCACTCAGGAAATATAGTCACATACTGAAGAGCAATATCCCAGTTTGTCTGAAACGTAAAATAATGAACCAATGTGTACTCCTCACCATGACTTATGGAAGTGAAACTTGGGCACTCACCAAAAGAATGGAAGAGAAGCTAAGAACTACACAGCGAAGAATAGAACAAATTATATTGGGAATCAGACTGTTAGATAAGAAGAGAAACACATGGATTAGGCAGCAAACTCAAGTAAAGGACATTCTTATCAAATCGAAAGAACTAAAATGGTCTTGGGCCGGACACATAGCTCAACGATATGATGATTGATGGACTAAGAAAATAACAAAATCTAGAAGAAAACCTGGAAGACAACGGCAGAGATGGATGGGTAGTAAATGGATGGCCATCCCACAAAACAGAAGAAACTGGAAAGTTGCTGGAGAGGTCTTCATCCTGCAGTGGATTGAAAATGGTTGATGATGATGTATGTGGGTAATGTGAACTTCAATTTTTTTTATTATTATCTTTTTAAATTGTGCACAGTGTGCTGTTTTCACTTCAGTTCCAGCTTTTGCTATTTATAATTCAGCTTATAACAAGAACTTTTTGTCTATTCTTTGTGCAGTGTGGTGTTTTCTGTTTGTTACCAATTTTTGCAATTTATAAAGCAGTACCAATAGACAAAATTTCCTTGAAATGTTGTTAGAAGATGCAATACATACTGAAGAAAGAATATACTATAATTTTGTTTCCAGAAAGGAATTTGCTGCAAGGAGTGTGTGTAAAGAAACAGTATTTCTTTTCTGTTGTCAATGTAAATAAGTAGGAGCATGCAGCTGCTTTAGCTGAGTGAATCAGCTATGGCTACTATCTGTTAGCTGATGGTATTCTTGACATTCTGGAAAATTTTCACAAATGAGGTAATACCTTTTTGAAACAAGCCTTAGTGAAGAGCAACTTCTACTTGTTTGCATTGGGAATACAGCAGGCCCCCATTATAACGCGGTTCGCTTTACGCTGATTCGCTATACCACCGTTATTATATTATAACCCGTATCTGACTATAACGCTGTCACAGATCACTATAACGCTCTTTTACAGATTGCATTTTTGGCATATTTAACGAAATTGTTTAATTTGATGGAGTCGATAGCTTGAAAATGAATATAAAAATGTGGTTAAAACGTTTCCCATGCCAACTTGAGAAATATTCCCACGCTCAGTGAAATTCTCTCGCCCGCTAATTTAATTGCAGTACAGTGACTTGTTATGTAGTTCCGAGATCAACATTTTAAAAAATGATAAAGTATATTGCTTGTAATATTTGCGTTATATGCATTTATCCGAAGTCTAGTCATCACTCAGTACAGTATTAGACATTGTGCGTAACGGGCAGTTTACTTGAACATTGTATCATAATTAATGCAACCAACGCAGTTACATTTTCAAAGAGTTAATAATGGCCAATAAGAAAGAAAAAGCAACAACGTCTGGGCGCAGTATGAAGACTGTAAATGTAAGGAAAATACTACTGAATTTGAAAATTAAATTAGACTTTTTGAAGTGAATCGATCCGACCAAAGACAAGCGGATGTGTGCCATAATTTAGGACTTGCAAGTTTAACTTTAAGAACAATTATAAAAAAATAATGAATTAATTTTAGCAGCGGGAAAGATAGCTGTTCCACTGCAAGCAACTAGGACTAGGCCAGCTATTAGGATTGAAATGGAAAGACTAACTAATTTTATTGAAGATAATATCCATTGCAGAATTCAATTAAGTTAAATATTATAAATAATAAAAAAGAGAGAGAGAGATTAGCCTATATGATGATCTGAAGAAAACTCACTGAAAAAAAAAAGAATTGGAACCATTTAAAACTAGTAAGGGCTGGTTGAATAGATTTAAAATCCAGGGAGAAGCCGCAAGTGCAGATCAAGGAGCCGAAACTTTCAAAAAAGAACTTGTTAAAATTATTGAAGAGGGGTATTGTATGTTATACTTCTCAACAAGTTTATAACATAGATGAAGCAGGACTTTTGTGGAAACGAATGCCTAAAAGAAGTTTCATATTGAAAGAAGAAAAAAACATGCCAGGTTTCAAAGCGGTGAAGGATCGGTTGACTTTATTGTTGGGTGGTAATTAAACTGCGGGAAATTTAAAATTAATACCCCTTTTAGTTTATTTGGAAGAGGGCCAAAGTTCAACCCAAAATCGACACATTTTTCATAATTAAATTCATCAATTAAATTAAATCAATTTAGATCAATTAAATTCATGATTTTAATTGGAATTTTAAGTTTAATTTTGATACGTAAATAGTTACCATATAATTATATACGTATATAAGGCAGAATATTTTATATGTACAAATATTTTGACCTACATTTGTGCATCTTTTCACTACCGTTTATTATTGATTAGGAAATATCCTATGGCACCGACCGCAACTCACAAATACATATGTTACTTTATGGGAATGCGGCGCTCGCTTAGCACGGATTCACTTAGCGCTCGGTTTTTTCCAGAACGCATTATCAGCGTTAAACGGGGGGGGGGGGGTCACTGTAAACTAAAAAAAGCTTAGTTTCATACTTGATCCTGCAATTTTTCCATTTGTTTATTAAGTAATAGAAATTTCCGTAATTTTTCAGTGGTGAAATAAAAGGTTTTTTTTTTTTTTTTTTTTTTTTTTTTTTGAGGAATTGGTAGATTCAGTTTTAATGATTGGGTAGGCAAAGAGTCTAAAATCAATGAATTTCATGCAGGGTTCACACAGGGTAAACATGACAGAGTTTGTTCAGTTGTGGTAAATAGCTTATTGCTTACTACTTGCTTGTTTTTGGTAGGACATCATTTTGATCACATTAAGTTTCAGAATTTATGGACATATACAGTTATGGATTCATCAAAATTTGTAATGAAATACAAAAAAAAAAAAAAAAAAAAATGATCAGTTGCTAGGGTAAAGAAGTTGTCTGGAATTTAGCATTAGCATTAGTAGAGGCATTTAATGCAAGAAAGCAAGCTTATGCAGCATCAGCCAAAAAAATAATAAAATAAAGTAAAATAAATAAATAAAAAATAACCACTTCCATTTCACCCATCTGTTCGTTCGAAATACCTGTCCAGCTGAGCCTTACACTTATTTAGGCTATCAACTTCCACGACAAGAGATGGAAGTCTGTTCCACCTACCAACCACCCACTGGCTAAAGGCAAATTTCCGCACATCTATCCTCCATCTGTCTTTCCTCAATTTGAATTTATGCCCACTCAGGTGATTATTCTGAGCAAGAGGAAGAATCCCATCAGCATTGAGCATGCTCAAACCATTCAAGGCTTTGTACACCTCTATCAGATCACCCCGCTGGTGCCTAGTTTCCAGACACTGTAATTTGCAAAACTTAAGCCTTTCTTCGTAAGAGAACCCCTTTGTCCCATTCACCAATCTAGTTGCCCTTCTCTGTACTCGTTCCAGCAGCTCTACATCCTTCTTGAAATGAGGCCTCCAGGCCTCTATACAGTACTCTAGGTGTGGCCCGACCATTTTATAGCAGGGATAAGGACGTGATTATTCCCTTATACAAGGGAATAATCACCTCCTTATCCCTGCTAGAAAAATTCCTATATATCATTGACAATACACCATGAGCTACTCTTGCAGCCCGTCTGCACTGCTCAGAGAACTTCATGTCTGTCTGCACAAACCACCCCTAGGTCCCTTTCATTCTCTACCACTGTCAGTGTAGTACCACGGAGTTGATACGTTGCTCTGGGGTTACTGTTTCCCATATGTAGTACTTTACATTTGTCAATGTTAAACTTCATTTGCCACCTCTCAGCCCATCTCTCAACCTATCCAGATCCTGTTGCAGCAGCATAGTGTGAGTAGTGTCCTTGACAACCCTGCCAACCTTCATATCGTCTGCAAACTTGGACATTAAGCTTGATATACCATCATCAGTATCATTTATAAATACAGAAAACAATAAAGGACCCAATATTGAACCCTGAGGGACTCCACTAATAACATTAGTCCACGATGAGCAGTGTCCATTAATTACCACTCTGTCTTCCCCCCCCTCAACCACCCCTTTATCCATAGCAGCAATTTGCCTCCAATGCCACACTGCTCCAATTTCTGCAGCAGTCTTCCATGTGCAACAATATCAAAAGCTTTTTTAAGATCCAAGTATATAATATCAAAGTTATTCCCTGCATCCAGTTCTTTTGTGACTGCATCATAGTATCCAATCAAATTGGTCAGGCAAGACTTTCCCTTAACAAAACCATGCTGTGTCCGAACTATAACTGAAGTCTTGTCTAGATGATCCTGCAGTGCTTCTTTAACCAGTGCCTCCATTAATTTTCCAGGAACAGAAGTTAAACTCACAGGTCAATAATTACTTGTGTCAGCCTTTGATCCTCCCTTGTGAATTGGGATCACATTTGCACATCTCCAGTCCATGGGTACCTCCCCTGAGTTCAAGAAAGCTATCATAATAATGGCTAAGGGTTTGCTTACTTCCTTTGCTGCCTCCTTTAATATAACTGAATAGATCCCATCCATCCCAGGTACCTTTCTTGTGTTTATCTTCAACAATTTCTCCTCCACTTTACTCTCAGTTATTACAAGATTCTCTAGCTTACTGCTAGAGTTGAATACACCTCTGGCATTTCCCTCGCTGAATAACTCCTCATGTGTGAATGTCGATGCAAAATATTCATTTAGTTTGTTAGCTACCTGAGCAGAGTCATCAACAGTTGACCCATCGATATCAAGTGGACCAATCTGATTCATCCCCTTCCTTCTAGAGTTTACATAAGTAAAGAACTCTTTGCTGTTTTTCTTCGCATCCCTTGCCAAGGATCTCTCGTAATCTGCCTTCGCCTGCCTAACCTCCTTTGTAACTTGGTTACAGATCAACTTGTATCTATCATAGGCTTCTGTGTCACGTGTTAATTTGTAAGTATCCCATGCATTTTTCTTCTCTGCCGTATGCCTCATTAGTTCATCTGACATCCATTTAGGCCTAAACCTTGAACAATATTTCTTAGTTGGTATGTAAAGCCTAGTAGCTTCCAAGATAAGTTCTTTGAATGCTTCCCATTTTGAATTTGCTGTTGGTAACATCATCAGTTGATCGCACTGTATAGAATTTAAATACTGTCTCAGTCCATCGTAGTCGCCTTTACGAAAGCAATACCCCTTCCCTTTACCCCTAATGGTAGTTACCTCTTTGAGTAACTCCCACCTCAGAACACTGTGATCACTGCCACCTAGTGGTTCATTTATCTGCAGATTCTTAATGCATGAAGAATCACTACTGATAATCAAATCAAGAGTATTACTCCCTCTAGTTGCCTCCCGAACATGCTGATGTAGAAAACAATCATCCAATAAATCCACAAAAGCCTTGCTAGTGTGTGAGTGACCAGCCCCCAAATTCCAGTCAATATCTGAGAAATTAAAGTCCCCCATTATAAGACTTTCTGATTTACTGGCCCACTCTATTTCTCTGTACAGTTTCTTATTATACTCATCAGTCATTAGGCCTATAGCACACTCCTACTCTCAATTTTGATCTCCCAATGCTTATGTCACACCAAACTGGCTTGACACTGCACTGTCCAGCGATGTCGACTGGCTTCACTTCCTTGGATTTTATGTGTTTCTTAACTAATAGCATAACCCCTCCTCCCTTCCTATCCTGTCTATCCTTTCTGTAGACATTGTACTCCACAAATTCCAGTTCTGCATTCCTTATATCTGTGTGAGACCACGTCTCTGAAATCCCAACAATATCTGCCTTTGATGTTTTGAGCAACACCTCAAATTCATCGAATTTATTTACTAAACTCCTAGCATTGGTGTACATGCAAGTATACATGCACCTGCTCTTCCTCTTAGCCACCCTAACACAACCCATGTGTTCACTTGTACCCCAATGATTCCCAGTAGGCTCTGAAATATCCTGCATCTTATTTTCCAGGCTGCTGCTCATTCCAATAGAAGTAGTGCAAGAATCACTTTCTCCTCTGCCAGTGGCTACTGTTAATCTATTAGTCCTTGTATCCCCCCAATCTAGCAGTTTTCCGACCCACCTAACACTGCCTCGATAGCATCAGCAAACATTCTTGCACCCTTTCTATTTAAGTGTATCCCATCCCTGTAGAAGCAGTCTCTCCTGTTAACAAGTACAGACCAGGCTGAAAAAAATTCTACCCCTTGAGGCCCTGCACAATCTTTCCAGGGCTGAATTGATCGACAAGGCTCTTATCATATACTCCCTCCTATCATAGTAGTAGTGGCACTTGATGCAAGAAAGCAAGTGTAGGAGCTTATGCAGCATCAGCCAAAAAAAAAAAAAAAAAAAAAATCACACCATACCCTCCAAATGCCTGTCCAGTTCCTCCTTAAATTTATTTAACCTATCAACTTCCACAACGACAGATGGAAGTTTGTTCCAGCAGTTAACCACCCGCTGGCTAAAGGCAAATTTCCGCACATCTATTCTACATCTGTCCTTTCTTAATTTGAACTTATGTCCCCGTAGGTTCGTATTCTGAACAAGTGGGAGGATCCCATCAGAATTCAGCGTGCTCAACCCATTCAAGGCCTTATAGACCTCAATCAGATCACCGCGCAGGTGCCTAGTCTCCAGCCACTGCAATTTGCAGAACTTAAGCCTCTCTTGGTAAGAGGATCCCTTCATTCCCCTCACCAATCGTGTTGCTCTTCTCTGTACACGCTCAAGCAAATCTACATCCTTCCTAAAATGAGGCCTCCAGACCTGTACGCAGTACCCAAGGCGTGGCCTGACCATTGCCTTATACAGAGGGACAATCACCTCCTTTTCCCTGCTAGCAAAATTCCTATATATGATTGACAAAACCCCATGACCTGCCCTAGCAGCCTGTCTGCATTGCTCAGAAAACTTCATATCTGACTGCACAATTATTCCCAGGTCTTTTTCATTTTCTACCACCTTAAGTGTAGTACCACACAGTTGGTACGTTTCTCTGGGGTTACTTCTACCCATATGCAGTACTTTGCATTTGTCAAGGTTAAACTTCAGTTGCCACTTCTTAGCCCATCTGCCCAAATTATCTAGATCCTGTTGCAGTAGCACACTGCCATGACTGTCATTAAGAACCCTGCCAACCTTCGTGTCATCTGCAAACTTCGACATTAAGCCTGATATACCTTCATCAATATCATTGATAAATATACAAAACAACAGTGGACCCAATACCGAACCCTGTGGGACTCCATTAATAACATTAGTCCAGGAAGAGCAGCACCCATTGATTACCACCCTCTGTCTTCTCCCACTTAACCATCCTTTTATCCATTGTAGCAACTTACCATTAGTACCATTCTGCTCCAATTTGTACAGTAGTCTTCCATGCGCAACAGTGTCAAAAGCTTTCCTGAAATCCAAGTATATGATATCAAAATTATTTTTTGCATCCAGTTCCTTTGTGACCACATCATAATAACCAATCAAATTTGTCAGACAAGACTTTCCCTTAACAAACCCATGCTGTGTCTGAATTATTGCTGCAGTCTTGTCTAGATGATCCTGCAATGCATCTTTAATCAGTGACTCCATTATTTTACCCGGAACAGAAGTTAAACTAACTGGTCTGTAATTACTCGTGTCACCCTTCGAACCTCCTTTGTGAATTGGGGACACATTTGCACATCTCCAGTCCGTGGGAACCTCCCCTGAATCCAAGGATGCTCTCATAATTATGGCAGAATTGCCATAATTATGAGTGTCTGCAATTCTGGGCAGAATTGCAGACACTTTCAAATTCAACCCTAATTCACGTCTTTTTTTCATCAGTGACCTGTACTTGTTAAGTAATTCCGCCGGTCTCCTACTCTTAATATCATTAGTGCCAATGTGTACAACTATATCACCTTTTGTGCCCTTGAAAGATGATATCAGCTCTACAACGTCATCAACCTTTGTCCCTGGCAGACATACCCTGGTCCTGTTCCACCTATCCTTTTTACAAAGCATGTTTCCCGTTTCCCTGACAATAGAGTCACCAACAAGTACTAGTACCTTTGGGACCAGCGCATTCTGCTTTGGGGGTTGCAGCTGTGTTGCGCGATGACCAAGTGCAAGCTCTGGCATTGGTGTGGGCAGCTGAGAGCTTGATGGGCCCCTCACTTGTAATCCTTCGAAGGCATCCACCCTGTCCTTCAAGCTCTCATATAGGCCCATAACAACGCTGAGCTGTCGCCTGATTTCCTTACACTCCTTGCATCGCGCACATACAAAGACATCCCCCATGGCAGTATCATGTCCCATACCTGACTGCTCCGCAAACATCAAGCAAATAGTGCATCTTAAAAGGCTGTGATTCAGAGGGCAACTGCCCCCCCCCTCAGTTCTCCCCTGAGCCACAGCATTCCCATTAGCTTGAGCCTTTTGCTTGGCTGCTCTGGTTTGAGTCATGATTTCGATTTACTTTCAATAAAATTTCAATTTCAGTACAAAATTAAATCCTAAACTTGTATCCCAACACAGTTATAACGCTATATGTATGTTTCAGTAACAAGTGTTATATACGAAATCTACGAGTGCTATCTACAAAATATTTATGTTTCAGTAATGAGTGTTATCTATGAAATCTATGAATGTTATCTAAGAAATATTTACGTTTCAGTAACGAGTGTTATCTACGAAATATTTATATTTCAGTAACGAGTGTTATCTACGAAATCCCTTTATATAACTTCAGTATAAAGTTATGTATTAATTATTTATTGTTACTAATTATTTATGTTACGTAACCTAAGTGGTTATATGTATAGTTAAAAGTACAATTTAATTGCCAATGAAGTTTGACAAGATTAATAGATTTTACTGATTAATTTTCCCGTAACAATGGCGGCTATTTACGAACGGTAAACACGTGAATTTGATACCCTTTCCGATACTAAGTAATACCACAAAATCTCTATCTAAGTTACTTTAAACTTAAGTACCGTAAATAGGAATATAAAGCTACTCTAAAAAATAAGTCAATATGTCAATTTAAACTAATAAAGCAGAAAATAAATCAGAAAAAACTTCTCTGTTCCAAGAGCAGCAGAAAGGCACATCCGCACCGGCAAACCTCGTCCTCAAATTTTGTGAAATATTTTGAGGAGGAAAATGAACAGGAAGAGCTGGGAGAAAGGAGGGTTGTTGCCACTAACCAAAAAATCTACTAACTCAATCAAAGTTACTCAATCAACAGCATTTCATCTTAAATGCTGTTGATTGAGTAACTTGATATCACATTTCTGTTGATAGACTTGTGTTAAGCTTACAAGATAAAGGTATGCATATAATATTCAAGAGGTATTTATATGTTGATCAGAGTAATTATAAAATAATTAATATAAAATTTATTTAATTTTAGGCCATCAAGATCCAGCCTTGCATAATTTTTATTGATGAAATAGGTATGTTGCTTATTGTAATCTGTTTCAAAGAAATTCACTTGTGTATTACATCTGATAGTTATAACAAATGAATTATTGAATTCGAATAATAAAAAAAAAAAATCAACTTTTATATCATTTATATAATTCTTGTGCAGGATAACATCATAGTTTTTTTTTGTTGTTGTTGTTGTTTTCTTCCTTATTTCCATTATTTGTTAAAAATATGAAAAAAATGGAACAGATTAGGCTGATCTCTTTGTGACACATCTTAACTGTAGCCACATCTATTTCTTCAGAAATTAAAAATAAGTCCATTGGGCCAGTATAAACTCGGATTGATGCAGAACAAATTCAGATTCCAGCAACAAAATTCTTCTCAGCGTTGCACGCTGCAGTGAGGTTGTATGTTGTCATGTGGAAGTAACATTGCTCTATTTTATTATTATTATTTTTTTTATTTTTTTTTTTAGTTTGTCCAATGTATTAGGCTAAATTGATTGTGGTACATTTTTCAAAAATGTGTGGATAACACAGTAGATTCCCAAGAAACACTAAACATTTTCTCTGCAGTTCATCATTATTTTCACTGCCTTTCCCATACAGGCCAGCTCTAACAATCAAAAAATGGCTAATTGAAGTGTGATTTTCAAATACTTGTACTTGGAACTTTTTTTGGAAATAGGAGATGATTTAAGCTGAAATTCTTCAAATTGTCTCTTGTCTCCTGAATCATAGTAGATGCATCTCATTTAATTATCTCATCAGTGACAATTAACATTTAAAAATGCATTCTTTTCATTTCTAAAATTAGACAGATGTTGTTTTCCACTCATTGCTTTGTTTCTTTCAGATGTACATCCAGTGAACATGATTGAGTGCATGTTGAGTCAATTTGGTGGGACCTCAGCTCTGAGAAAACAAAAATGAAATTGTGTTATAGGCCTAATTGTTATTATAACAAACAGCTGTACAGACATATAATGCAGGGCAATAAATCAGGATGTTTTGTAATGGATGACTTTGACTAACCAGATATTCACTGGACCCTACAGGGTCCAGTGAATATCTGGTTAGTTAAACTTACTTACTTACACAGAAGGAAGACTTTTGTGGATTTATTGGATGGTAGTTTTCCATACAAGCATGTTACAGAAGCAGCAAGAAAAGCAGCACAGTCGGTCCTCGTATAACACGTGTTTGCATTACACGAATTCAATCATACACGATTTATAAATAGGGAAACGATATCTTATATAACACGAACCGAATTCGCTTATACACGATTCGCCTTTGTGTTTACAAGAAATGGCAGTCGAATGCGGAATCACCCCAACTGAACGCAACACGATAGGAACGAAGAAGATTCTGAAAATGTATTTATGTGTTTTATATCAGTGAAGGGGAAACACATTTCACCATAATAACGTAAAAACCAACACAATTCCAGCTATCGATATAATCGCAAATGCAATTAGATGGAGTTTACTACCAGTTTATAACAGATTCCACTAGCACAAACGCAACTGGAAATTGTTTTTATTGTTTTATGGTAGTAACCCCCAGAAATGTGCTTTAGTAAAATGTGAGGTGTTAATAGTGTATCTTGGCCTTTACGGTGTTGTTTATTCAGTTGCTACACGCGCGCAGCTTTGTTTCTGTGTATCAAGCGTGCCACCTCGTTTGTAATTGTGCTTTATTCCCTAAAAATTAGTAAAATACTTAAAAGGTGTGAAAAGGAAGCGTCCTGGCTAAGACACTGCAGATTCAGAGAGAAAAAAAAAGAAGCAATATCGATAAACAGAGGCGGACTGGGTCAAAAATTCTTACCCGGGAAAATTTGTAGTGGCCTCATACTACGGTTTATGGCCAAAATCACACCGGCCTCGGGCCCACCGTGGTTTCCCCCGTAAGGCTTATGGTCAGTTCGCTTCTGTCGATAGAGAAAAAATATGAAATTGTGAAACGCTTTGAGCGAAATGAAAGACCATGTGATATTGCACGTGCTACAGACCTAAATGAGGCAACGCGGAGAATTACAAAGAATGCAGAGAAAATAAAAACAACTTTCATAGCGAGAACAACTCAAAGTGTAATTAAAATCCATTAGATTAAGACACAAAGAATTGGAAGAGATGGAAAGGCTGTCATCTCTTTGGATAGAAAATCAAACAAAAAGCAAGTTTGCTTACGATAGAAGCAAAAGCATTAGCAATATTTTATTACGACTTACGTATTATAATTTATACTTATGTATTATAAAATACATAAGTATTTTATTACGATTTTATTTAATATAATAAATTTTTTACGAATAAAATACGTATTTTATCCGTAAAAAAAACTTTTTTAGTATTAAAAAATACTAAAAATACTTTATTATAATATAATATTATTTTTATTAAGTATTTTAATCGTTATAAAATACGTAAGTATTTTATAACGATTAAAATTACCCGATTATTTATTGTGTTTGGTAATATTTTGGTTCCAAATGTGTGTTCAATCTTGGGTGGTCGGCACCTAACCCTACTTTTCCCATAGGGCCTGTTGTTTATATTGCACGATTTTGCATTGCACGAGGGTTTCTAGGAACGCAACTATCGTGCTATACGAGGACAGACTGTACTCTGATTATTAGCAGAGAGCCTTCATACATTAAGAATCTGCAAGTAAAAGATCAACTAGGTGGCAGTGATCACAGTGTATTGATGTGGGGTTTACTTAAATATATAACAATTGCCAAGGGCAAAGGGAATGCTTTTGCTATCATAAAGATGACTACAGTGGACTTGGACAGTTTTTTAAATTCTGTGTAGTGGGATAAACTGAAGGAATTAAACAGCAAATTATAAATGGAAAGCAGTCAGGTATGTTGTTGTAGAAGTTACTAGGCTTTTTACACCAACTAAAAGATTCAGTTAATGGCATAGACCTAAATGGATGTCAGATGGACTGATGAGACTTGTGGCAGTAAATCAAAATGCACTGCATGCATATAAATTACCAGGTGATACAGTAGCCTAAAATTGCAGCCATTATCAATCCACCACAGAATAGAAACTTCCTCAACAATTCTTCTCTACTAATGCTAATGTTAACATTAGCATTAGTAGAGGAATATGATGCAAGAAAGCAAGCTTATATAGCATCAGCCCAAAAAAAAAAAAAAAAAAAAAAATCCCATTTCACCCATCCATTCACTCCAATGTTTGTCTAGTTCTGCCATGAATTTAAGTTGTTGACCTCCACTACAAAAGATGGAAGTTGGATCCAACTATCAACCACCTGCTGGCTAAAGGCAAATTTCTGTACATCTGTTCTACAATTGTCTTTCCTCAATTTGAATTTATATCCCCTTAGGTGACTAATCTGAGCAAGAGGAAGAATCCCATCAGCATTGAGGTTGCTCAAACAATTCAAGGCCTCATACACCTCAATCAGATCACCTTGCAGGTGCCTAGCTTCCAGATGATGCAAGAAAGCAAGCTTATATGAGGGGGATATCAAACGGTTCGTACCCTTACAAAGAAATAATAGCCCTAGAAAGGTGAAACTTCACAGGAACTTTAATCCTTTTCAATGTACTCTCCATGTATAGTAACATATTTCTCCCATCCAGGGATCAGTTATTTAATGCCTTGTTCACAGAAGTCTGCCCCTTTTTCCTGAAACCACGATTCCACTTCATTGACGAATTCCTGAGACTAATTGAAGTGGCATCCATGCAATGTTTTCTTCATTTCTCGAAACAAGAAGTCTGACAGTGCTGAGTCAGGAGAATAGGGTGGGTGCTGCAGTAGTTCGAAGCTGCACTGGGCAACAAAGTTGGTGGTGGCAACGGCTTCTGCAAAGGCGTCAGCAGTCATGGAACCCATCATGCAGAGACTTTATAGTGCAGATGGTTATGTTAAATGTGCAGATGGTCATGTTAAATGCTGTGGGCAGACCCGTAACTAATTCTCACTGCATTTGCTATGAAATGAATTGTCACATGTCTGTCACTCAGCACCAGCTGCTAAACCTTTGCAACCATCTCACCGCCTGTGGATGTTGATGGCCTTCCTTCTCTTGGCTTGTCAAAGACACTTGTATGACCACACTGGAACTCCTGTTTCCACTTTTCTACAGTGTGAGAGGATGGACAGTTCTGCCCATAAACAGCTTTCTTTTCTTCGTCAATTTCCTGAGCTTTCTTGCCCTGCAAATGCAGGAACTTGATCACTGCCTGATACTTCACTTTGTCAACCATAGCATCCTTCCTCAGATTCCAGGCTTCACATCTAGTGTATGATCACTTACTGGATTGAAATTTCACATGGTAGTTATTGAATATATGAAAAATTTATATTAAAAATGGCATCTTTCTACTGATGCTTTATCTAGGTCAGGGTATGAACTTCTTGGTACCCCCTTGTACACAATCAGCAAAAAAAAAAAAAAAAAAAACCCTTCCCTTTTCACCCATCCACTTACTCCAAAAGTTTATCCATTTCTTCCTTTAATTTATTTAAGGTATCAACTTCCACAACAACAGATGGAAGTTTGTTCCAGCAATCAACTACCTGCTGACTAAAAGTAAATTTCTGCACATATATTCTACAACTGTCTTTCCTCAATTTAAACTTACTAAAACTAATAGACTAAAAGATTAACAGAACCTGCAGGCAGAGGTGAAAGCAATTCTTGCACTGCTTCTATTGTAATGTTGTAATGAGCAGCAGCCTAGAGAGCAAGTTGCTGGGGACTTCAAGAGCTGCTGGGAGTTATCATGGAACAAATAAAACATGGGCTGAGTTAGGGTAACTAACGTTAAGAACAGGTGTATGTATACTTAAATATACACCAATGCTAGAAGTATAGTAAATACATTTCATGAATTTGAAGTGCTGATCAAGGCAATGGGCAGAAATTATTGGGATATCAGAGATATGGTGTCACACAGATATAAGCAGTGCAGAATTAGAATTTGGGGAGTACAATATACACAGGAAGGATAGACAGGGTAGGAAGGGAGGAGGGGTTATGCTATTATTTAAGAAACACATAAAATCTAAGGAAGTGCATCCAGTTTACATTGGTGGACAGTGCAATTTTGAGTCAGTTTGGTGTGATATAAACGCTAGAAGTGAAAATGAGAGTAGGAGTGTGTTATAGGCCTAATGAATATGAGTATAATGAGCAATTGTGCAGAGAAATATCAGAATTAGAATGCCTTGTAATGGGGGATTTTAACCTTCCAGATATTAACTGGAACTTGTGGTCGGTAACTTGCTAGTAAGACTTTTGTGGATTTATTGGAGGATAGTTTTCTACAGCAACATGTTTGGGTGTCAACCACTAGGTGACAGCGATCACAGTCTACTGATGTGGGATTTACTTAAAGATGTAACTGCCATCAAGGGTAAAGGGAAGGGTTTTTGTTTTCGTAAAGGTGACTACAGTGGTGTTTGGATGTCAACCACTAGGTGACAGCGATCACAGTCTACTGATGTGGGATTTACTTAAAGATGTAACTGCCATCAAGGGTAAAGGGAAGGGTTTTTGTTTTCGTAAAGGTGACTACAGTGGTCTAAGACAGTTTTTAAATTCTATACAGTGGGATCAACTGATGATGTTAAAAACAGCGAAAAACAGCCTTCAAGGAATTAATCTTGGAAGCTACAAGGCTTTCATAACAAATAAAAAATAATCTTCAAGATTTAGACCTAAATAGAAGTCAGATGAACTAAGGAGGCTTGTGGAAGAGAAGAAAAATGCATAGGATGTATATAAATTATCAGGTGACACAGAAGCCTATGGCAGATATAAGCTGGTCTGTAATCAAGTCACAAAGGAGGTTAAGCAAGCAAAGGATGCAAACAAAAACAACAAAGACTCCTTTACTTATGTAAATACTAGAAGGATGGAGATGAATCAGATTGGACCACTTGATCGTGGTTCAACTGTGTGAATGATCCTGCTCAGATAGTTGATAAACTGAATGAGTATTTTGCATCTACATTCATACCTGAGGAATTCTGTAAGGAAGGGGAGGACAAAAGTTTACTAAACTCTAACGGGGAGCTTAATGATTTTGTAATAACTGAGAACAAAGTGGAGGAGAAATTGTTGAAGTTAAACATAAAAAAGGCACCTGGGGCAGGTGGAATGTATCCAGTTATATTGAAGGAGGCAGCGAGGATAGTATGCAAACCCTTAACCATAATTATGAAAGCATTCTTAGAGTCGGGAGGTCCCCATGGACTGGGGATGTGCAAATGTATCCCCAATTCACAAAGTGTATTCAAAGGGTGACACAAATAATTATAGACCTGTTTGTTTAACTTCTGTTCCGGGCAAAATAATGGAGTCGCTGGTTAAAGAAGTAATGCAGGATTAACTAGATGAGACTGCAGTAATAGTTCAGACACAGCCTGAGTTTGTTAAGGGGAAGTCTTGGCTGACCAATTTGATTGGATATTGCAATGTAGTCACAAAGGAACTGGATGCAAAAAATAATGTTCAAGGTTGAGGCCTAAATGGATGTCAGATGAATTGAGGCTAGTGGCAGAGAAGAAGAATGTATGGGATGCATATAAAGTATCAGACGATACAGAAGCCTATGGCAGGTATCAACTAGTCTGGAAGAAAGTCACAAAGGAGGTTAGGCAGGCTAAGGCAGATTATGAGAAATCTTTGGCAAAGGATGCAAAGAAAAATAGCAAGGAGTTCTTTATTTATGTAAACTCTAGAAGGAAAGGGATGAATCAGATTGGACCTTTTAACATAGATGGGTTGACTATTGATGATCAGGTAGTTGATAAACTGAATGAGAATTTTGCATCTACATTCACACATGAGGAGTTATTCAATGAGGGGAGTGCCAAGAGTTTATCAAACACTAACAGGGAGCTGAGTGATTTTGTAATAACTGAGAGCAAAGTGGAGGAAAAATTGTTGAAATTAAACATAAGGAAGGCACCTGGGGTGGATGGGAGGCAGCAAAGGAAGTAAGCAAATTCTTAGCCATAATTATGACAGCTTCCTTGGACTCTGGGGAGGTCCCCATAGACTGGAGGTGTGCAAATGTATCACCAGTTCACAAAGGAAGTTCAAAAGGTGACACAAGTAACTACAGACCTGTTAATTTAACTTGGAATCACTGGTTAAAGAAGCATTGCAGGATCATCTAGACAAGACTGCAGTAATATTTAAGACACGGCATGGGTTTGTCAAAGGGAGGTCTTGTCTGACCAATTTAATTGGTTATTATGATGTGGTCACAAACGAACTGAATGCCAAAAATAATTTTTATATCATATACTTGGATTTCAGGAAAGCTTTTGATATGTTGCACATGGAAGAGTGCTGTACAAATTGGAGAGGTATGGCATCAAGGGTAAGCTGCTACAATGGATAAAGGCATGGCTGAATGGGAGAGAACAGAGTGGTAATTAATGGACACTGCTCTTCGTGTCCATTGATTACCATTTTTATTATTAGTGGAATTAATGTTATTAGTGGAGTTCCCCAGGGTTCGATGTTGGGCCCATTGTTGTTTTGCATATTTATCAATGATATTGATGAAGGTATATCTTGGGGGAAGACAATGACCAATAGATTGACAGTAGCCACTGGCAGAGGTGAAAGAGATTCTTGCACTGCTTCTATTAGAATGAGCAGAAGCCTGAAAAACAAGATGCATGGTATTTCAGAGACTGCTGGGAGCCATTGCGGTACAAGTAAACACATGGGTTGTGTTAGGGTAGCTAAGAATAGAAACAGGTGCAGGTATACTTGTGTGTACACCAATGCTAGGAGTTTAGTAAATAAATTCGATGAATTTGAGGTATTGCTCAAAACATCAAAGGCAGATATTGTTGGGATATCAGAGACGTGGTGTCACACAGATATAAGGGATGCAGAACTGCAATTTCGGGAGTACAACTTCTACAGAAAGGATAGACAGGATAGGAAGGGGGGAGGGGTTATGCTATTAGTTAAGAAACACATAAAAACCAAGGAAGTGAAGCCAGTGTTGAGTCAGTTTGGTGTGACATAAGCATTGAGAGATCAAAATTGAGAGTAGGAGTGTGCTATAGGCCTAATGACTGATGAGTATAATAAGGAACTGTACAGGGAAATAGAGTGGGCCAGTAAATCAGAGAGTCTTATAATGGGAGATTTTAATTTCCCAGATATTGACTGGAATTTGGGGGCTGGTTATTCACGCATTAGCAGGGCTTTTGTGGATTTATTGGATGATTGTTTTCTACATCAGCATGTTCGGGAGGCAACTAGAGGGAGTAATACTCTTGATTTGATTATCAGCAATGATTCTTCATGCATTAAGAATCTGCAGATAAATGAACCACTAGGTGGCAGTGATCACAGTGTGCTGAAGTGGGATTTACTCAAAGAGGTAACTACCATTAGGGGTAAAGGGAAGGGTTATTGCTTCCGTAAAGGCGACTACGATGGACTGAGACAGTATTTAAATTCTATACAGTGGGACCAACTGATGATGTTACCAACAGCAAATTCAAAATGGGAAGCATTCAAAGAACTTATCTTGGAAGCTACTAGGCTTTACATACCAACTAAGAAATATTGTTCAAGGTTTAGGCCAAAATGGATGTCAGATGAACTAATGAGGCATATGGCAGAGAAGAAAAATGCATGGGATACTTACAAATTAACACATGACACAGAAGCCTATGATAGATACAAGTTGATATGCAACCAAGTTACAAAGGAGGCGGAGGCAGATTACGAGAAATCCTTGGCAAGGGATGCAAAGAAAAACAGCAAAGAGTTCTTTACTTATGTAAACTCTAGAAGGAATTGGATGAATCAGATTGGTCCACTTGATATTGATGGGTCAACTGTTGATGATCCTGCTCAGGTAGCTAACAAACTAAATGAATATTTTGCATCGACATTCACACATGAGGAGTTATTCAGCAAGGGGAATGCCAGAGGTGTATTCAACTCTAACAGTAAGCTACAGAATCTTGAAATAACTGGGAGTAAAGTGGAGGAGAAACTGTTGAAGATAAACACAAGAAAGGCACCCGGGGTGGATGGGATCTATCCAGTTATATTAAAGGAGGCAGCAAAGGAAGTAAGCAAACCCTTAGCCATAATTATGAGAGCTTCCTTGGACTCAGGGGTGGTACCCATAGACTGGAAATGTGCAAATGTGACCCCAATTCACAAAGGAGGATCAAAGGCTGACACAAGTAATTATAGACCTGTTAGTTTAACTTCTGTTCCCGGAAAATTAATGGAGGCACTGGTTAAAGAAGCACTGCAGGATCATTTAGACAAGACTTCAGTTATAGCTCAGACACAGCATGGTTTTGTTAAGGGGAAGTCTTGCCTGACCAACTTGATTGGATACTATGATGCAGTCACAAAAGAACTGGATGCAGGGAATAACTTTGATATTATATACTTGGATCTTAGAAAGGCTTTTGATACTGTTGCACATGGAAGACTGATACACAAATTGGAGCAGTGTGACATTGGAGGCAAATTGCTGCTATGGATAAAGGGGTGGTTGAGGGGGAGACGACAGAGAGTGGTAATCAATGGACACTGCTCATCGTGGACTAATGTTATTAGTGGAGTCCCTCAGGGCTCAGTGTTGGGTCCATTATTGTTTTCTGTATTTATAAATGATACTGATGATGGTATATCAAGCTTATTGTCCAAGTTTGCAGACGATACAAAGGTTGGCAGGGTTGTCAAGGACACTACTGACACTATGCTGCTGCAACAGGATCTGGAAAGGTTGAGCAGATGGGCTGAGAGGTGGCAAATGAAGTTTAACATTGACAAATGTAAAGTACTACACATGGGAAACAGCAACCCCAGAGCAACGTATCAACTCTGTGGTACTACACTGACAGTGGTAGAGAATGAAAGGGACTTGGGGGTGGTTGTGCAGGCAGATATGAAGTTCTCTGAGCAGTGCAGACGGGCTGCAAGAGTAGCTCATGGAGTATTGTCAATGATATACAGGAATTTTTCCAGCAGGGATAAGGAGGTGATTATTCCATTGTATAAGGCAATGGTCAGGCCACACCTAGAGTACTGTATACAGGTCTGGAGGCCTCATTTCAAGAAGGATGTAGAGATGCTGGAACGAGTACAGCAGAGAAGGGCAACAAGATTAGTGAATGGAACAAAGGGGTACTCTTACGAAGAAAGGCTTAAGTTTTGCAAATTACAGTGTCTGGAGACTAGGCACCAGCGAGGTGATCTGATAGAGGTGTATAAAGCTTTGAATGGTTTAAGCATGCTCAATGCTGATGGGATTCTTCCTCTAGCTCAGAAAAATCACCTGAGAGGGCATAAATTCAAATTGAGGAAAGACAGATGTAGGATAGACGTGCGGAAATTTGCCTTTAGCCAGCGGGTGGTTGGTTGGTGGAACAGACTTCCATCCCTTGTGGTGGAGGTTGATAGCCTAAATAAGTTTAAGGCTCAGCTGGACAGGTATTTTGAACGAACAGAGGGGTGAAGTGGAAGTGGGTTTTTTTTTTTTTTTTGGCTGATGCTGCATAAGCTTGCTTTCTTGCATCAAATGCCTCTACTAATGCTAATGCTAATATCAGGTTTAATGTCCAAGTTTGCGGTGATACAAAGGTTGGCAGGGTTGTTAACAACAGTAATGACAGTATGCTACTCCAACTGGATCTAGATAAGTTATTGCTATCCATATGCAAAGTACTGCATATGGATAGCAATAACCGAAGAGAAACGTACCAACTGGGTGGTACTACACTCAGGGAAGTGGAAAGTGAAAAAAGACCTGGGGGTAATTGTGCAGTCAAATATGAAGTTCGCTGAGCAGTGCAGATGGGCTGCCATGGCAGGTCATGGAGTCTTGTCAATGACATATAGGAATTTTGCTAGCAGGGAGAGGGAGGTGATAATCCCGTTATACAAGGCAATGGTCAGGCCACACCTAGAGTATTGTGTACAGGTCTGGAGGCTTGCTTGCTAGAACGAATACAAAGAAGGGCAACAAGATTGGTGAGGGGAACAGAGGGGTGCTCTTACAAAGAAAGGCTTAAGTTCTGCAAATTGCAGCGCCTTGAGAGTAGGCACCTGCGAGGTGATATGATTGAGGTGTATAAGGCATTGAATGGGTTGAGCAAGCTGAATGCTGATGAGATTCTTCGTCTCGCTCAGACTAAGAACCTGAGTGTGCACAGTTTCAAATTGAGGAAAGATAGTTGTAGAATATATGTGCGGAAATTTGCTTTTAGCTAGCGGGTAGTTGATTGGTGGAACAGGCTTCAATCTTTTGTTGTGGAAGCTAATAGCCTAAATAAATTTAAGGCTGAGGTGGACAGGCATTTGGAACAAATGGAGGGATGAAATGGGAGGGTTAATTTTTTTTTTTTTTGGCTGATGCTGCATAAGCTTACTTTCTTGCATCGTATGCCTCTACTAATGCTAATAATTTTGATTTCATAAAAATATTTGGATTTCAGGAAAGCTTTTGATACTATTGCACATGAAAGACTGCTGTACAAATTGAAGCCATATGGAATTAGGGGCAAGTTGCTGCAATGGATAAAGGGATGGTTGAGTGGGGATGGCAGAGAGTGGTAATAAATGGACACTGCTCTATGTGGATTAATATTATTAGAGGATTCCCCCCCACCCCCAGGGTTTTGTGCTGGGCCCATTGTTGTTTTGTTTATTTATTAATGATATCGATGAAGGTATATCAGGCTGAATGTTTAACTTTGCAGATGATACAAAGGTTGACAGAGTTATTAATGATAGCAAAGACTGCTACTTCACCAGGATCTAGAAATTTTAAGCAGGTGGGCTGAGAAGTGGCAACTGAAATTTAATATTGACAATTGTGAAGTACTGCATATGGGTAGCAATAACCCAAGAGAATTGTACCAACTGTGTGGTACTACACTCAGGCAGGTGGACAATGAAAAAAACCTAGGGTTAATTGTGCAGTTGGATATGAAGTTCTCTGAGCAGTGGAAATAGGCTGCCGGAGTAGGTCATGGAGTTTTGTCAACGATATATAGGAATTTTTGAAGCCGAGACAAGAAGGTGATTATACCTTTGTGTAAGGCAATGGTCAGCCACACCTGAGTACTGCATACAGGTCTGGAGGCCTCATTTTAGGAAGGATGGAGAGTTGCTAAATTGAATATATAGAAGGGCAACAAGATTGGTTGGGGGTGGGGGGTTCTCTTACAAAGATAGTATTAGCAATGGCTACATGGTGCAAGAAAGGCAAAAAATAAATAAATAATAATAATAAATGAAATAAAATTAAATAACAAAAATAAATAGAAGAATAAAAATAAAATAATAACAAAAGAAAAGGAAATAGACAACCTATGCGTTTCCCTCCTACCATAGGTAGGAGGGAAACGCATAGGTTGTCTATTTCCAGTTGACTTTTCAATTTCCCCAAACTGTCAGCCTCTGCCGCCCATGTAGGTAACATTCCAGTAATTTATAACTCGCTGGCTAAAATAAAGATCCTTAAATTCCTAAGTTCTGCAAGTTGCAGCATCTGGAGACTAGATACATGTGAGGCAATCTGAGTGAGTTGTACAATGCCTTTAATGGTTTGAGCAGGCTCAATGGTGATGGGATACTTCCGCTTGCTCAGATTAAGAACCTGAGGGGGTATAGATTCAAATTGAGGAAAGACAGTTGTAGAATAGATGTGCAGAAGTTTGCCTTTAGCCAGCGGGTAGTTGATTTCTGGGAGTTCTCCAAATTCCAGATGCTGCAATTTGGAGAACTTGAGCCTTTCTTGATAAGAGGACCCCTCAACTGTCTTGTTGCCCTTCTGTGTTTTAGCAACTCTACACTCTTCCTAAAATGAGACTGCCAGACCTGTATGCAGTACTCAAGGTTATTTTATCCCTTCTTATCCCTGCTATCAAAATTCCTGTATATCATTCGCAAGACCCCATGACCTGCTCTGGCAGCCTGCCTGCACTGCTCAGAAAACTTCATATCTGAATGCACAATTACCTGCAGGTCTTTTTCACTTTCCACTTCTCTGAGTGTAATGCCACACAGTTGATACATTTCTCTGGGGTTACTGCTACCCATATGCAGTACTTTGCATTTGTCAATGTTAAACTTCATTTGCCGCTTTTCAGCACATCTGTCCAACTGGATCCTGTTGCAGTAGCATACTGTCAATTGTTGTTAACAACCCTGCCAACCTTTGTTGCAAACTTTGACTGTAATCCTGAAATACCTTCATCAATATCATTGATAAATACAGTGAACAACAATGGACCCAACACTGCACCCAGGGTGACCCACTAATAACATTAGTCCACAAAGAGTAGTGTCCATTGATTACCATTCTGTGTCTTCTCCCACTTAACCATCCTTTTATCCATTGTAGTAACTTGCCCTTAATGCCATACTGCTCCAAAATATACAGTAGTCTTCCATGTGCAACAGTACTAAAAGCTTTCCTGAAATCCAAGTATATGATATTAAAATTATTTTTTGCATCTAGTTCCACCAATTTTAGTGGATACTATGATGTGACTACATCATAGTATCCACTAAAATTGGTCAGTCAAGACTTCCTCTTGTGTCTGAATTATTACTAGGCAATCTTGTACAGATGATCCTGCAATGCTTCTTTAACCAGTGACTCCATTATTTTCCCTGGAAGAGAAGTTAACTAACAGGTCTGTAAAATACTCGTTTTACCTTTTGATTCCCCCTTTGTGAATTGGGGTTACATTTGCACATCTCCAGTCCATGAGGGATCTCCCCTGAGTCCAACTATGCTCTCATAATTATGACTAAGGGTTTGCTTACTGTCTTTGCCACCTCCTTTAATGTAACTGGAGAGATCCCATCCACACCAAGTGCCTTTCTTGTGTTTAAGTTGAATGATTTCCCCTCCATTTTACTCTCAGTTTTACTCTCATTTTACTCTCAGCTTAATAAGCTTCTGTTCTCCACTTCACTACAGAATTTCTCATGTGTGAATTTTGATGCAAAATACTCATTGGGTTTGGCAGCTATCTGAGCAGGATCGTCTACCGTCAAACCATCAATATTAAGTGGACCAATCTTATTCATCCATTCCTTTTAGAGTTTACATATTTAAAAAAAGTCTTGGCTGTTTTTCTTTGTTTCCTTTGCCAAAGGTCTCTAGTAATCTGCCTTCTCTTGCCTAACCTCCTTTGACTTTATTACAGACTAGCTTATATCTATCATAGGCTTCTGTGTCGCCTGATAATTTATATGCATCCCATGCATTTTTTTTTCCTCTGCCATGAGTCTCATTAGTTCATCTGACATCCATCTGAGCCTGAACCTTGAATAGTATTTCTTAGTAAGATTAATTCCTTGAATTCATCCCATTTAAGTTTGCTGTTGGTAACATCATCAGTTGGTCCCACTGTGTGGAATTTAAAAAATCACTGAGACCACTATATTCACCTTAACGAAAGAAAAAACCCTTCCCTCTATCCCCGGTGATAGTTACATCTTTGGGTAAATCTCACATCAGCATTCTGTGATCTGCCACCTAGTGGTTCCTTTATCTGTAAATTCATAATGTATGAATAATCACTGCTGCTAATCAGATCAAGAGTATTATTCCCTTTGGTTGCCTCTCGAACATGCGTCTGTAGAATACAATCTTCAAATAAATCCACAAAAGGCTTGCTAGGGTGCGAGTGACTAGCCCACAAGTTCCAGTCAGTATCTGGAAAGTTAAAATCCCTCATTATGAGACTTTCTGATTTACTGGCCCATTCTCTTTCTCTTATATAGTTCTTCATTGTACTCATCTGAGTCATTAGGCATATAGCAAACTCCTACCCTCATTTTTGTTTTCTCATTGCTTGTGTCACACCAAACTAACTGAACATGGCATTATCCATCTTTGTCAACTGGATGCATTTCCTTACATTTTGTGTATTTTTTAACTAAATGCAGAACCTCTCCTCCCACTCCTATCCTGCCTATCCTTTCTGCACACAATTTACTCCCTAAATTACAGTTCTGCAATCTTTATATATGTGTGACACCATTTCTCTGATACTTCAAATTCATCAAATTTATTTAGTATGCTCGAAGTATTGGTGTACATGCAAGTATATATGCTCCTGTTCTTACTCTTAGGACACACAATTTTCAGAACTTAAGTCTTTCTTGGTAACACAACCACCTCCTTATCCCTGCTAGCAAAATACCTATATATCATTGACAAGATATCATGAGCTACTCTTGCAGCCTGTCTGCACTTCTCAGAAAAATTCATATCTGACTGCACAATTATCCCACAGGCTTTTTTCATTCCCCACCACCTTGAGTGTAGTATCACCCAGTTGTATGTTACTTTGGCATTACTGCTACCCATATGCAGTACTTTACATTTGTTAATATTAAACTTCAGTTGTCGCCTCTTAGCTCATCTGCTCAACTTTTCCAGATCCTGTTGCTGTAGTGTACAGTACTATCATTACTCTTGTTAACAACCCGGCAACCCTTCACATCGTCTGCCAAATTTATCATTAACCCTGATATACCTTCATTAATATCATTGATAAATTCAGAAAACAACAGTGGGCCCAACACCGAACCCTGGGGGGGACTACACTAACATTTGTCCATGAAGAGCAGTGTTCATTGACTACCACTCTGTGTTTTCCCACTGAACCATTATGTATATTGTAGAAATTTGACCTTAATGCCATACCTCCAATTTGTGCAGTAGTCTTCCCTGTGTAACAGTATCAAAAGCTTTCCTAAAATCCAGTTATGTGATATCAAAATAATTTTTTTCATCCAGTTCCTTTGTGACCATATCATTGTATCCAATCAATTTTTTCTCACAAGACTTCTCCTTAACCAACTCTTGCTGTGTCTGAACTATAACTGCAGTCTTGTCTTGATGTTCCAGCTTTGCTTCTTTAACCAGTGACTCTATTATTTTCCCTGGATCAGAAGTTAAATGAAGAGGTCTGTAATTAATCATGTCACCTTTTGATCTCCCTTTATGAATTCGGGAGACATTTGCACATATCCAGTCCATTTATACCTCCTCTGAGTACAAGGAAGCTTTCATTATTATGGCTAAAGGCTTGCTTACTTTCTTTGCTTCTTCCTTTAATATAACTGACCCATCACCACCAAATATGGAGGATGCGGGAAGGTCAGAGAATGACTACCGCATATCCTGGAGCAATATGGCCTTAGTTGCTAATGCTCTTAAAAACTAAATAACAACAATAATATAACTGAATAGATCCCATCAACTGAGGTGCCTTTCTTATGTTCAATTTCTCCTCCACTTTGCTCTCAGTTATTAAAAAATCATTTAGCTCCCTGCCAGAGTTTGATAAGCTTTTGGCATCCACTTCCCTACAGCCTTCCTCATGTGTGATTGTAGATGCGAAATGCTCATTCAGTTTATCAGCTACCTCAGCATGTTCATCAATAATCGAATTGTCGATGTCAAGTGGACCAATCTGATCCATTCCCTTCCTTCTGGAGTTTTCTTAAGTAAAGAAGTCTGTACTGTTTTTCTTTGCAATCCTTTGTTGAAGATTGTTTGCCTAACATCCTTTGTGACTTGATTACATTCTATCTTATATCTACCATAAGCAATTGCGTCTCCTGATAATTTATATGCATCCCATGTATTTTTCTTCTCAGCCGAGTCTCATTAGTTCATTTGACATCCATTTAGCCTAAACTTTGAACAGTATTTCTTATTTGGTATGAAAAGCCAAATAGCTTCCAAGATTAATTCTTTGAATGTCTCCCATTTAGAATATGCTGTTGGTAAACATCATCAGTTGGCCCAACTGTATAAAATTTTTAAAAAATCTTCGAGACCACTTTAGTCGTCTTTACGAAAACAAAAACCATTCCCTTTAGCCCTTATGGTAATTAATCTTTAAGTAAATCCCACATCAGTATACTTTGATCACTGCCACTTACTGGTTCCTTTATCTGCAGATTTTTAATGCATGAAGAATTGAATCTGCTCATAATCAGATCAAGAGCATTACTCCCTCTTGTTGCCTCTTGAATATGTTGCTGTAGTAAGCAGTCATTCAATAAATCTACAAAAGTATTGCTAGTGTGTGACCAATCCACAAATTCCATTCTATATCTGGGAAATTAAAATCCACCATTATAAGACAGTCTGATTTACTGGTCCACTCTTTCTCTGTACAGTTGTCAGTTGTACTCAGAGTCATTAGGCCTATAACACACTCATACTCTCAACTTGGTTTTCCCACTGCTTATGTCACACCGAACTAACTCAACACTGCACTGTCCACTCATGTCAACTGGATGCTCTTCCTTAAATATTTTTTGTGTTCCTTAACTAGCAGTATCACCCCTCCTATTCTATCCTGTCTATCTCCTCTCTACACATTGTCCTCCCTAAATTCCAATTCTGCATTCCTTAACTCTGTGTGACGCCATGTCTCTTATATCCCAACAATATCAGCCTTTGATGTCTTACCAGCAGCTCAAATTCATCAAATTTAAATTAGAAGAGGCCTGTGGTACTGGGTTCCACAGATAAGAAATAATAATCCAGTACATCCAATAAGAGCAGTAACTAATTATTTAATAAATTGTTAACAGAAGCTTTCGAGATAAAAAATCTCTTCCTGAGCCGTAGGAGTACATACATACATAAATATAAAATATTAATTATAAATATAAAACATTACAAATGGAATGGTAGAGAACATTCATGTTAAGTAAAAAGAAAGTATTCACGAAGATACACGAATGCTGAATCATTTACTGTGTATAATTAGGTGAGTGTTGCAGGACTACTCTCTTGAGCCTGGAACCATTCCAGCTCCATGGAATCCAGGTGCAATGAAGTTTCTAAGAGAAGAGCCGGCTCACCAACTGTGGCAACCCTACCCATGTCTTGGACAGATGCGACCTACAAGCCCGTGAGCTTGCCGCGTGTCCGAGACCCCCCCCCCCCCACAAGTAGAGTCAGATATTCCCAACTGGGACGGGAGGGTAAACTAAACATTTTTGCAACATACAGTAAAGGCAATGGTTTCCAATGAATCTGTAACAGGGTTCATGCGTTTTCGATATTAAGGGTGTGTACTGGAGAGGACTGTGCTGAATGGTATAATAATGGTCTCTGAAAAGTAATTGTTTCTTGCAGAGTGATATATTAGAGAATCGTAGCCTAAACGAGATCCAATCATTGCTCTAAGGAGTTGAAATTAAGTGTGGCAGTGTGCACTCCACAACATGGATATTACAGATCGAAGCATGTTTCATTTTATAAACAGATGGTTCATAAAAGAGTCACATGTGACCAAAATCTTAGGTTGCTAAACTTTCAGTCCCAGATAGTGATTATTAATTAATTGGAGTATTATTAATCAAAAACACAGGATAAGGGTGAAATCTATATCACTTGCAGATACAGTTCTACACAAGAAACTCTTAATGATGAACTCAGGGAACTTAAAACATGATTTTTAAACGGGATGTACACTATTTATAATTAGGAACATTCAGCGACAGGCGAAACAAAAATCCGAATGAATTCCGCTTAGTAAGAACACTACACACAAATATTTTATTAAAGTTCCTTATGTGCAACAATGGTATGAACAGTTTAACATTTTTAAAAATACAGAATTCAAAATAGTTGCACAACCGATAAGTAAACTCCAGGCAATATTGAGGGCGAGGAAACCAACCTCAGTCCCTAACATGGAGCAAAGCAATATAGTCTATAACATTGCTTGTGGGGAATGCAACTCCTTTTACATTGGTTCTACCCAAAATTATCTTTTGATGCATTTACAACAACACCAGGCATCTGTGAGGGCAAAAAGAACAGGCGCATCTGAACTTAACTTTCACACCATCCAGGAGAACCATGTTTTTCTTTTTAATGAGCCTAAAGTAATTAATACACAGAATGAATAGCTGAAACACTTGAAATGAAATGTACTGCAATTCTATGAATGTGCGAGACCATACACCATTTCGGACTCGTGGACCTTTACGTGCATATGTGAATAGTGTGATTCACATTGGTTAACAAAAATAATCTTGTTGCAGTGCACTAATTTTAAATTATAAGAGAGCGGATATTGTTAAATTTGCAACTTTATTCTTGTGAGCACAGTTCATAATCGAAATAACCTGCTCATGTATAAAGAAGTCTAGTCTAAAATATTTTAATAGTTTTTAATATAGTTTGACAATTGTCTTCTGTTTCTAGTCTATCATTGCTGATGAGTTTAGTTTGGGGTAGATTGATGTGCATTGGCTACGCTTTGCTCTTCCTTGGTAGCAGTAAGTAGACATTGGGAATTGAAGACAAGATTAGTTTTGATTAAAGAGGCCTATGCGCTCCGGATTCATTCTACTAAAATTAAAATTACAGTTGCTCAGAGCGAAACGGATACAAAAATATAGATTGTAACAGGTTTAATAACAGGAAATATACATATATTAGATTAGATACATAAAGCTTTCGGTTATCTAGTTAACCTTCTTCAGTTGATATGAAATGGCAGTTAGAATGGAGGCGTGTACTGCCAATCTGGTACGTGAAGTGCGTGGCTAATTGTTTGAGGTTGAAGCCTGTGGTTGTGATGTATGTGGCCAGCGCTTGTCAATGGACAGGATCGTTGCTTCGGTGATAGGGCGGACTTGACAACCACTGTTCCTGTTCACTGAGGTATTGGAGCATTTGATGTTTAACGATTCCAACCAGGCGCGGCACAGATAATGGCGGGACTTATCCACAATCACGACATCGCAGTGTGGGTCAATGTCGTGGTGGGTTGCCCAGACGTGCTCGGCAATAGCTGAGTGCTCCACATCCGCTAAGTGGATCGCTCTTTTGTGTTCGGAAAGGCGTTTTTCGAGCCATCTCCGAGTTTCCCCGAAGTAGCAGCTAGTGCAGTCACAGCAAGAGATGCGGTAGACCAATCCGCTTTGTAGTAGGGTGGGGACAGGTGTTTTCACTTTGGAGATGAGGGATCGTAATTTCCTGCCTGGGAGTTGCATGCACTTTATCCCATGTGATTTTAAGATTCTACAGACCTGTTGTGATAGGTTTGGGTAGTATGAGATAAAGGCGCTTGTGGTTGAGTCACCACCTTGGATGTTTCTGTTGGTCGCTACGTGGTCGCGTGCCTGTAGGTCACCTGTCAAGGGTATTGATGGGATAGCCACACCTGCCTTGACTTTAGCGATTTCTGTGTGCCTCTCATTTACAGAGCTAGAGTGTGTCCAGGCACGAGTTAGTAAGGTTCGTGCAGTGGCAAGAAGCTGGCTACGCGCGTGTGCTGACTGGAAATTGGTAAATTGGCCAGCACACATAGGTTTACGAAGGACTGTTGTCTTCAAGCATGTGCCCTCGCGCCGGACAAGGGTGTCTAAGTATGGTATGGTGTTGTTCGACTCTAGCTCGATCATGAATTTTATGAAAGGTGATAGAGAGTCGAGGTGGGCTAAGATTCGGTCACCTGAATTTCTTGGGATAACTACGAACACATCGTCCCCATAGCGACACCAAAAGGCAATGGGATCTGGTACGTCTGTAAATGCACGACCCTCTAACTCCTCCATCACGATGTTTGCCATGACCCAACCAACTGGGGAACCCATGGCTGTGCCGTGTACCTGCTGGTAAATGGAGTTGTTAAACATGATTGCACCGCCTGTTAAGCACAGTCTGAGGGCAGTGGAGATATTGTCTGGTGTTAGTTTGGTTCTGCTGCCAAGGGTTTCGTCACTATCTAAGAGTTGTTTTGCACATGTGATGGCAAGTTCTACAGGGATGGATGTAAAAAGTGAAACTACATCAAACGATGCCATAACCTGATCTTGTGAGATGGATATGGTACGGATCCTTTCTATGAACTCACTACTGTTGGAGACGGTGTTGGTGGTCTTGCCTACTAGGGGAGAAAGGAGCCTCGAGACAAACTTAGATAGTTTGTAACTCGGTGAGCCATAACAGGATACAATGGGGCTTAGTGGTGTGCCTTCTTTGTGTACTTTCGGTAGTCAGTAAAATTGTGGGATCTGGCAGCCGGAGGCACGGAGTTGATTACGTTTTGATTCTGTTATTTTCTTTTGTTTGAGCCAGCTGTTGACGAGGATGTTCACTCGTTTTGCTCTGAGCAACTGTAATTTTAATTTTAGTAAGATTAGTTTTATTAAAAATCGTATAAATTAACTCTTTTTAATATGGATATGATCACGTTGCATTACAAACTTATAGATCTTTTATATTATAGATTATATATTATATATTATAGGCCCAATCTATTTGTCTGTATAGTTTTTCAATAAATTATACATATACCTTTACATTGATTTAACCTGTAATATACTCCTATTATTGTCATCCTTCCAGTGTGTGTGTGATGGATCAGTCCACACCGGACTGATCCATTAACCAGATCTGTTAACCATATTAACCGGATCAATTTGATGTGAGCATTGAGTGAAGAAATTTCCTACAAAAAGGTTTTATAAGCTATCTTATATTTAAACAATATTACTTAAAGTAGGAAGAATTGGCCTTCATTGCTCTTATATTTTGAAATAGAAGTTAGTAGATTGTGAGGAAGAGAATGGATACTGAGCTAACAAAACTGGAATTAGAACTACAGAAACATGGAAAGTACAAGAAAAATAAAAGTAAGTACTTAATGCTGAAAATCCTGTGACTTCAACATCTTTGTTAAGGGTCAACTGTCGAAATCACAGGAAAGACAGCAAGAAGTAAGGTCTCTGTTTCTGACATGAAATGTACGTAGCATGTGGTGTAAAAGTGGTGAAGCCATTTTGAATTTAGCAATAGAGGAAGTAAGGCCAAAAAAGTAATGGTAAGGAAGAATAAACATGTATATTTCATGGCTGACCAACAGAGGTGGAAAAATGAAATAGGAAATAACTTACTGGAATAACGAACAGGAGTCTAGATGATATACAAAGGAAAGTGTCCATACTTCATAGCCAAAAAGAGATTTATTCTAAGCCAATTCAAAGTATTTTATAGCATACCATGAAGACCCCATGCATCAGAATTTGGAGATATTAAGTTAAACAAAATTAAAATTACGAGAGTATGTAGGAAAAAAATTGGCATTAAGCAAATGAAGTAGTACGTCTCAGGATAGAAAAGAAAAGAAAAACTTTATTTCTGAAACTGAAAAAAAAAATAATAAACTGAAAAAATAAACAAAAGATGCTATATAAGCTTGCTTATATAGCATCTTTTGTTTATTATTTTTTCCTTGCATTATTTGCAATTACTAATACTAAATCAGCAACTTTTCTGCTACTGTGAGCTTCCAATCCACAACCAATATCTAGATAGTTGAAAAATCCTCCATGATAAGACATGCCTAATTTTCTGGCCCAATCTATTTGTCTGTATAGTTGTTCCTATACATTATATGAACTTTACATTGATTTAACTCATAATAAACTCCTATTATTGTCATCCTTCCAGTGTTTATGTGATGCTTTAGAATCTGTGCTTTTTAACCCAAAGCACCTCAACCCCACCCCAAACATTTACTATAGTAAATAACGGTAGCATTTTTAGTCATAATTCTTGCAGGTTTATGCTAGTAGTACCTTTGTAATGCTTTGCCCTATTAAATTACATTTGATCGGAAAATAAATGAAATTTAATTTAGACCACTGAACTTTTTTTAAAATTTTGTTTTCAGATTCATTTTTGCGTTCCAGAGATAGTCATGATCATGAAGCTACGGCTATGATGAAAGCCCAATTTATGAGTTTGTGGGATGGCCTTATTACTGATCCTGGTTGTCAGGTTATTGTTATGGGAGCTACAAATAGACCACAAGATGTGGACAAAGCCATACTTCGTCGTATGCCAGCTATGTTTCATATAGGTCTGCCAGTAAGTTTCAGAATGTTTTTTAAAGTTTGAAGTCTGATTTTACTTGCAAGTAGCAAAATATCAAATGGTTTGCTAGAGAATGAAACTTTTTAAAACAAAAACATAAAATGGTGCATCAGATTTTAGAAATGATTTGATTAATATTACCACCATTGCCTTTTTTTGTTAAGAAAATAAATTAAACAAAAATAGAAATTTTAGACAATCAAATGTGTATGACTTAATTTAGTTTTAATTAGCATAAAATATGTTTTTAAATTATTCATGAAGTAGTTAATGCTTCCTTTATTCAACTATTCCACTACTTTGGATGATTTCAGAATTGGACTAAGAGATATGGAAACCTCTTTAGATTGACTAGTATTGAGCATATCAAGGCATTCTCAATACTAGATATTTCATGTTGCACAGCTGCCAACTTTCTAGAAATTTTTTTTTTTTTTTTTTATGAAAACCCCAAACACAAGAGGTATTAAAACCTATAGTACTAAGTACTATAGGTGCAGATGGCCTCCTTAGCTAAGTGGTCAGGAGCGGGAGTGCAGTAGCACATGCTCCTTGAGTAGACTGGGGTTCAAACCCCTGACTGCTAAATATGGTCGATCTGCCAACCCGCATTGGACCAGCGTAGCACATTATGGTCCATTTCCCTCAATATGAATTGTTGAGGAGGCTTCCATCCTGCAGTGAGTTGATAATAGCTGCAGTTTACCTTTTTACTATAGGTGCTTACCGGGCTTGGGTTGGAGGTTGAGAAGACGAGAGAAGATATTTGTTGACATTAGATTTGAATCTCTGTAGACTGCAATTTTCAGGAAATACACGTGAAGGAAGGTTGTTCCAGAAAATAGCAGTTGAATGAATAAACAAGGAAGATGAAAAGTTGGTTCTGTGAGTTTGAAGTTGGACAGTAAATGGATGTTGGCTGGTGGCGGCACGTGTTCGAACTGTTTGGAAAGAGAGAGAGTGGAAATTATAGAAGCCAATTCAGAAGAACAGTGCCCATGGAAGTATCTGTAGAAAAGGCATGCAGCAGAAACAGTACGTCTATGAGACCGAGTGGAGAGACTCTGTTAGAGATGAGTCATTAATTAACCTAACTGCCCTCTTCTGAATGGAATCTAGAAGCACGAGAGAGGTTTTGGGGGCACTGCCCTAGATGTGGGACCAATATTCCATGGTAGAGTGGATTTGCAATTTGTACAGAATGAACTGTTTGGAATAAGACAGAATAAGACTGTTTGGAAGAAAAGTAACGCCGAGAGCAAAAGAGAAAACCAAGTTTTTTAGATGCAGAGGAAGCAATATTTGTAATGTGCTTGTACCAAGAGATATTAGAAGTCAGGGTAATCCCCAAAAGAGATATATCATTTTGCCTAGAAATTGGAGTGTCACCAAAGATAAGCATAGGAGCAGAAGAATCCTTTTTGTGAGATATAAGACAAGACTGAGTTTTAGAGGGATTGAAATCAACTAATATCTTCAAAGGCCTCTAAGGTTGGGAGAGTAATACATATCCAGAAAATTTAAAACGAATACACCAACCATTTAACTATAATGGTTTAATACTGAAAATTATAAAATGTACCAAACGATACTACACTGTAAAATAATATATGCAAAAAACTGATTTTCAAAATAAAATATACGATAAAAATTTTAATATACAATAAAATACAATAAAATTAAAAGCGATAAAACATCGACTGAAGCTTTCGGAGGCTTCCGCATCCTTTCTCAACAACAATGATGTTTAAGCAAAACATCTTTAAGTAACAGGCTCACAGCACACGAGGTCGACCAGGCGCATGCTCAATATTTCTTCCATACGATCCATAACCGGAAGCGGCTTGGGAGCATGGAAATATAAAACGTTCGTCTTTTGCCAGGACCACGGCTTCCAGTAGGGGGTGAAATCGAACACCCCTGTCCCTATTCATACTATTGTTCTCAGACAAGCCTATCCACAAACTCTCCAGCCACTTACGGTCCCAGAACCTATGCGCCCGGTCAAGGATGACAGCATTCACAGGGGAGACCTGATGATGTTTCTCCCAATAATGCTCAGCAATGGCGGACTTATCGAACTCTGCGGTCTGTATAGCTCGCATATGCTCCCCCAGACGGTCTTTTAGTCGCCGTCCTGTCTCCCCCACAATCTTGATCTCATATAGGACCCCACTACTGGAATCCCCAAGAATGGGGTCTTTGACCTGTGACAACACTGTGTGCAACCTCCGCCCCGGAAGTTGCACACAGTGTGCCTGAAAATCATGTAGCATTTTTGAAATTCAATCTGACAAGCCCGGATAGTAGGGAATATAAACTGTGGCGACTGGAACGGACGGTGTTCCATGATTAGGCTCCACGCCTCTATTATATTTATCAATGACCCTCTGGGGATAACCACATTTCATAAGATCCCCCCCTAACTTGCCCAATTTTTCTCTCTCTCTCTCCTCAGAGGTACTACAATGTGTTCTAACCCTACCCAAAAGTGCCCTGGCCACACTGTTTTTATGCTGCGCAGTCTGTGCTGACCAATAATGGGTATGGGCTTCCTAAACACTGTAGTACTAAGCCTGGAGCCTTCTCTACTCACCATTACGTCCAGGAATGGGAGGGAACCATTCACTTCTACCTCTGAGGTGAACTGTATAAATGGAGAGAAATCATTGAGAAAACTAACTACATCCTCTTCTCTCCCCTTTTGCACCAAAGTGAACGTGTCATTCACGTATCTCTTCCACTTGCGCATAGGGAACTCCAAACTTGTAAAAACCCTATTGTCTAACTCTTCCATTGCCAGGTTTGCGACAATAGCGCTAATAGGAGAACCCATAGCTGTGCCATGAACCTGTTTGTACATCACTCCTTTATATAGCAAAGTCGTACTCGAAAAACATAATTCTACGCCACAGCATATATCCTCTACACTTAGGTGCGATCTAGTACTTAGGGTATCATCTCTTTGTAGTGCCACCTTTACACATTCCACCCCATGGGCTATGGGTATACAAGTAAATAATGACACCACATCTAGCTACACCATTATTTCATTCTCCCCCTACATTTTGACTTTTAACAAAGTTCACAAAATCCACACTGTCTTTAACAACAAACATGGACTGTCCCACTATAGGGGAAATCAGCTGCGCCAGGAATTTTGACAAAGCATAGGTAGGGCTCCCAATAAAAGAAACAATGGGTCGTAACGGGACCCCCACTTTATGTATGTTCGGCAGCCCATAAAACCTGGGCAGCTGACACCCAGTTGCATGCATAGACCAGTACTTTTCTTTAGAAATCTTACCCGTTCCCTCCCATTCCTGGACGTAATGGTGAGTAGAGAAGGCTCCAGGCTTAGTACTACAGTGTTTCGGAAGCCCATGTGTAGGAGCCAGTACACCCATTATAGGTCAGCACAGACTGCGCAGCATAAAAACAGTGTGGCCAGGGCACTTTTGGGTAGGGTTAGGACACATTGTAGTACCTCTGAGGAGAGAGAGAGAGAGAGAGAGAGAGAGAGAGAGAAATTGGGTAAGTTAGGGCGGATCTTATGAAATGCGGTTACCCCCAGACTGTCATTGATAAATATATTAGAGGTGTGGAGCCTAATCATGGAACACCGTCCGTTCCAATCGCCACAGTTTATATTCCCTACTATCCGGGCTTGTCAGATCGAATTTCAAGAATGTTACGTGATTTTCAGGCACACTGTGTGCAACTTCCGGGCAGGAGGTTGCACACAGTGTTGTCACAGGTCAAAGACCCCATTCCTGGGGATTCCAGTAGTGGGGTCGTATATGAGATCAAATGCCCGGATTGTGGGGAATGTTATGTGGGGGAGACAGGACGGGAACTAAAAGATCGTATGGAGGAGCACATGCGAGCTATACAGACCGTGGAGTTCAATAAGTCCGCCATTGCTGAGCATTATTGGGAGAAACATCATCAGGTCTCCCCTGTGAATGCTGTCATCCTTGACCGGACGCATAGGCTCTGGGACCGTAAGTGGCTGGAGAGTTTGTGGATAGGCTCGTCTGAGAACAATAGTATGAATAGGGACAGGGGTGTTCGATTTCATCCCCTACTGGAAGCCGTGGTCCTGGCAAAAGACGAGCGTTTTATATTTCCACGCTCCCGAGCTGCTTCCGGTTCTGGATCATATGGAAGAAATATTGAGCATGTGCCTGGTCAGCCACATGTGCTGTGAGCCTGTTACTTAAGGATGTGTTGCTTAAACATCATTGTTGTTGAGAAAGGAGGCGGAAGCCTCCGAAAGCTTCAGTCAATGTTTTATCGCTTTTAATTTTATTGTATTTTATTGTATTTTAAATATTTTATTGTATATTAAAATTTTTATCGTATATTTTATTTTCTAAATCAGTTTTTTGCATATATTATTTTACAGTGTAGTATCGTTTGGTACATTTTATAATTTTCAGTATTAAACCATTATAGTTAAACGGTTGGCATATTTGTTTTGAATTCTGGATTTGAAATCAACTAAGTTGTCTTTGCCCCACTGTAGAATTACCTGGAGATCGGCATTTAAGGAATTGGTAGCGGATTTTCGAGAAGTTGAAGCTGATTGGGCAGGGCAAGGTTTCTCAAAATGGAAAGTGGAATGCAATGTGCTATCATTGGCAAAATTGTGGATAGGATTTCCAGTCAATGGAAGAAGGTCATTAATATACAACAGGAAAAGAGTGGGGGAAAGAACTGAACCTTGGGGGACACCAGCATTAGTGGAGAAGTTAGAAGACAGAGAGCAATCTACCATCACCCTCAGTGAGTGATCATAGAGAAAATTGGATACCTAGTTACAAAAAATAGTTGGCAAACCATATGGTAGAAGCTTGTTTAGAAGACCTTTATGCCAAACACGATCGAAAGCCTTTGAGATATCAAGAGCAACTGCTTGTGTTTCACTGAACTTTTCATTGAATTTGTTCATAAATGGGTAACATAAGCCAGAATATCACCAGTGGATCGACACTGACAGAATCCATACTGGTGATCGTTGATCAGACGGAAGGTTTCTAGGTAGTTTAAGAGTTGGCGATTAATTGATTTCTCCCTTACTTCAGAAAGAGTAGAAGTAATTACAATGGGAGGTATTTGTCACCCTTTTTAGGAACTGGCTGGACATGAGCAAATTTACAAGGAGAAGGAAAAACACCTTTGGAATAAGAAAGTGAAAAAGGGCTGCAAAGAACATGAGTAAGTTCAGGAGCACAGGTTTTGAGAACAAGTGGAGAAATACCATCAGGACCTGGAACTTCTTAGCATCAAGATTCGTCAAAATCCTTTTGACATCCTTTTAACGGAAGACCACAGGAGGCATTGAATGGAGTGCGCTAGGAATGGTGGGAGGTGTTTTACCAAGGTCAGTAATACATGAGTTGAAAGAGATGCTTGCAGGACAGCTTTATCCTTGGCTGAAGTGACAACAGAACCATCTGGTTTTGACAGAGGCGGAAGTAGAGATGGGCAAAAGTTGCGGACAATAGCTTTGGCAAGAGACCAGAACGCCCAGCTACCATTAGGATAAGAAGCAAGTTTTCTGTTCTTAGTGTGTTCGAAATCGAGTTTGGTTGAAAACTGATTAATAACTGCTTTACAATTGTGAGCTTTGGTGTAGGCAGAAAATGAAACTGAAGGATTGGAAACAAGCCAATTAAGATATGCAACATTCTTCTCCTGAACAGCCATAGCACATTTATTGGAAAACCAAGGTTTAGATAAAGGATGAGATTTTAAAGAGGAGTGTGGAATAAAGGATTCCATTCCTACAAGAATAATTTCACTGACACGATCTGAGCAAATGTTGACATCAGAAGTTTTGAAATACAGTAAACCCCCGCTGTTCGCGGGGGTTACATTCCTGAGAAATGCTGCGAATACTGAGTTATGGCTCCCATAGTAATAAAGGAGTTCCGTTCCAAAGTATGAAATATATAAGAAAAACTAGTCAAAAATTTTTTCTATGTATGTATTATATGTACCTTCATAATATGACTATGTACATAGACAGTACATAGTGAAATGCAAGCATATGGCATCGAAATGAAAATAAGAAACAATTTAATATTAAATGTAATATTTATTAGAAATTTCAAACAAATCTTTCAAACCAGCGCCTTTGCTAGCAAAAAAAACTTATCCCGCCAGTGCTATCACCAGTTTCGCTAAAGTGTTGATAAAGGAGTTTTGCTTTTTCACGAATGATGAGTGAACTTAACGGAATTTTATTTTGAGTTCGGTCTTCTATCCACAGATTTAAGGCTTTTTCCAATTTTTCTAATTTAACATCACGAGTTACAGAGCAAATTTTTGAAACAATTAGTCTGTTTTCACGGACACTACGGCGGATTTTTTCTTCCGATTTCTTGATTGATCGTACCGTTGACTTATTGATTTTATAATGTTTTGCCACCGAGAAGACACTTTCACCATTAGAAATTTTATCTAATAACTCAATTTTATTTTCTAATGTCATCACCTTCTTTGATCTTTTCACATTTCCCTTGTTATTCGTAGCCATATTTTTGTACGGGTTAAAAAGAACTTGTCCACAATAAAGTCATTTTCTTCCATTAACACACTCGAAAAAGTCTGTTTTACAAAACGGTAGATTTATCACTTTTGTAAGCGTATCAATTTATAAATTGATAAATTTATTCAATTTATAAGCATATAAATTAAAAGCATGCGACAAAACCTTCCATGACAAGCGCATAACACATAATGAACAACGATTAGCGAGAACATCCAGCTCGCGATTTTGCCACCCCTCTCCCCCCACCCACTATGCGGTGTTTTGACCGGGAAAGATAATTTTAGCCACGCCCATGTTTTTTATGGCGGAAAATGTTCACGGTACTTTAAAATTCATATTTTTAGGTTTCATTTTATATTAAATTAGCGACCGCGAATAGCGGGGTTTACTGTAGTAGTCCGATCAAGAAAAAGAAGAAAAGAAATCTCGCAGGTCATCCCATTTTACATTCTTGTAATGCAAAATGTAATGGAAACAACACAAGGTTGGGAATAGCACTGAGATAAAGGCTCCATTGGAGAAGTGACACTCACCAAATTGTGATCTGAGGTGCGTGAAGCACCACTCACACTCACTTCGAACGTGTACTTAGAAGGGTTGTTTGTGAAAAAAAGATCTAGCGTGATGCCTGTATGGTTAGGATTGTCCGGTATTCTTGTAGGTAAATGAACAATCTGTGCAAGGTGATTAGTAATTGCAAAAGTCTTAGCATCTCGACCAGCTGGGTCGGTGTGACAAGAAAACGGAAGCCAGCTGGAGTTTTGAACATTAAAATCATCAAGAAACAACAGTCTCTTGGTGATTTTCTACAACGGTAGAGACAACAGATGAATTTGACAGAGTGAGGTAGGGAGATTTTAAGCCATAGAAGATCAAAAAAGAGGAGATTCCAAATTACCAAGTCTCTGACAGGTAAAATCAGAACGGACATATGCACAAGTACCACCTTTGAGTTGAAGGGAATCATACAGCGAATAATTTGGGCAACTGAGATCAGCATAGTTGAATCAACCGATAACTGAGATTCTGTCAGAAAAAGTACATAGGGTTTGGTAGACTGCAAGTGGAAATGGACATCGTTGAGATTAGAATTGAGACCATGTGTATTTGTGAAATGAACTAGGAAATGTTTGGAAGGTCTAAATCTTTTCTCAGATAAGTTTACTCTATTAGTTTAACAATTCATGGTGTATTCAAAATAAGAAAAAGTTGGAGAGGGAGGGACATTCTGTACGAAGTAATGAAATTTTTGGATAGGGCGTACACGTGGTAAGAATATACCCAGATCCTTGACATAACGTGGTCTCAACAATGACCCCCTGCTTACGCACTACTCGGACTCCTTCCAGTCACTATCTGGCAGAGTAGAGGTAGCAAGATTATACACTAGCTGATCTCGAAGCCTCCTAAAGAGTTACCAATAGGTTCGGTCTGGTGTACTAACTAGTGGCCTGCCTGCAAAGACCGTTTTAGAGCTGTACTCTCAAAGTGTAAGGCAGATTGGATCTCACAATAATGTCCATCATAAACTAAAAAGTCATCAGCCATACTGCATGGGTACCTTCCCTGAGTCCAGGGAAGCTCTCATCATTATGGTTAAGGATTTGCCTACTTCCTTTGCTGCCTTCTTTAATATAACTGAGTAGATCCCCCCCCCCCCAGGTGCCTTTCTTGTGTTTATCTTCAACAATTTCTCTTCCACTTTGCTCTCCGTTATTACAAAATCATCTAGCTCACTGCCAGAGTTTAATTCACCTCTGGCATTCCTCTCCCTGAATAACTCCTCATGAGTGAATGTAGATGCAAAAATACTCATTTAGTTTGTTAGCTACCTGAGTAGGATCATCATCAGTTGAACCATCGATATCCAGTGGACCAATCTGATTCATCCCCTTCCTTCTAGCATTTACATAGATAAAGAACTCTTTGCTGTTTTTCTTTGCACCCTATGCCAAACATTTCTCATAATCTGCCTTTACCTGCCTAAACTCCTTTGTGACTTGGTCACAGTCCAGCTTATATCTATCATAGGCTTCTGTGTCTCCCATTAATTTATATGTATCCCATGCATTTTTCTTCTCTGTCACATGACTCATTAGTTCATCTGACATCAGTTTAGGCCTAAACCTTGAACAATATTTTTTAGTTGGTATGAAAAGCCTAGTAGCTTCTAAGATTAATTCTTTGAATGCTTCCCATTTTGAATTTGCTTTTGGTAACATCATCAGTTGGTCCCACTGTGTAGAATTTAAATACTATCTCAGACCACCGTAGTTGCTTTTACAAAAGCAAAGACCCTTCCCTTCACCCCTGATGGTTGATATCTCTTTGAGTAAATCTCTATCTCTTCAGCACACTGTGATCACTGCAACCTAGTGGTTCCTTTATCTGCAGATTCTGAATTCATGAAGAATCACTACTGATAATCAGATCAAGAGTATTGCTCCCTCTTGTTGCCTCACGAACATGCTGATGTAGAAAACAATCATCCAATAAATCCACAAAAGCCTGGCTAGTGTGTGAGTGACCAACCCACAAATTCTAGTCAATATCCGGGAAATTAAATTCCCCCCATTATAAGACTCTCTGATTTACTTGCCCCTCCCTCTATTTACTCATCAGAGTCATTAGACCTATAACACACTCCTACTCTCAATTTTGATTTCCCAGTGCTTATGCCATGCCAAATTGACTCGACACCGGACTGTCCAGCCCTGTCGACTGGCTGTACTTCCTCGGATTTTATGTGTTTCTTAACTAATAGCATAACCCCTCCTCCCTTCCTATCCCGTCTATCCTTTCTGTACACATTGTACTCCCCAAATTCCAGTTCTGCATTTCTTATATCTGGGTGACACCACGTCTCTGATATTCCAACAATATTTGCATTTGATGTTTGGACCAACTTTATCCATAGCAGCAACTTGTCCTTAATGCCATGCTGTTCCAATTTTTACCGTAGTCTTGCATGTGCAACAGTATCAGAAGCTTTCCTCAGATCCAAGTACATGATATCAAAATTTTTTTTTGCATCCAATTCCTTTGCGATCACATCATAGTATCCAATCATATTGGTCAGACAAGACAAACCCATGCTGCATTTGAACTATAACTGCAATCTTGTCTAGATAATCCTGCAGTGCTTCTTTAACCATTGACTCCATTATTTTCTCTGTAATTGAAGTTAAACTAACAAGTCTGTAATTACTCGTGTCACCCTTTGATCCCCCATTGTGAATTGGAGATATATATGCACATCTCCAGTCCATGGGGGCCCTCCACTGTGTCCAACAATGCTCTCATAATTATGGCTAAGTGTTTTCTTAGTTTATTTGCTACTTCCTTTAATATATCTAGATAGATTCCATTCTCTCACGAGTGTGGTGCCTCCATAGCCATGTGGGCAGGAGCAGCAGTGCGTAGCACATGCTTGATTAGACCAGGGTTCAAGCCCGTGACCACCAAATATGGAGGATGTGGAAAGGTCAGGGAATGACCACCGCATGTCCCTGGAGCAATATGGCCTTAGTTGCTAATGCTCGTAAAAACCAAATAATAACATCCTCTCACGTATGGATAATTTGTTTATTCTGCAGCAACTAGTGGAGAAAAGAAGAGCAAGGAATAAAGATACCTACTTTGCCTTCATCAATCTAGAAAAGGCTTACGACAGATTTCATTTGTTCTAGAACTTGTTAAACTGATTAGGGAATTATACGATAACAACATGGCATTTATTAAAGTTGGAAAATCCCTATCTAACCCAATCTATCCAACAAAGCAGCTGAGGCAAGGTTGTAGCTTATCACCTTTATTGTTCAATGTTTTCTTGGAATGCACCTTGCAAGAATGGAAAAGAAGCTGTTGTGGAATGGGAGTAACAGTTAATGTCAGATATTTATGGAATCCCAATTTTTCTGATGATCATGTCGTCATAACACAAGAAACTAATGATTTAGTGTACATGTTAAGAAAACTGCATATAACCAGTGGGGCCTCAAAATCAATTTTACAGAAACAGAATTCCTAAGCACAGCATAGCATCTTGACAAATTGGAAGTTAAACAATCTTTACATCTAAAGCCTGTTGACTTCTTCAAGTATCTTGAATGTATTATAACTAAGGATAGACTGGGAAAAGAGGAAGTTAGCACACAAATTCATCAAAGTAGGAAGATTCTTTGTGCCCTTAATAGTATGTGGTGGGGCAACAATATCTTCGTTTGAACAGAAAAAATATATCAGACAGTCATTACTGGAATCGGTACTTTGATACGGATGTGAGGTGTGGATACTGAAAGAGGATAACAAAAAAAAGCTTAGGGCATTAGAGATGGATTACCTTCATCGAAGTGCTAGAGTTTCCAAGCTTGAGAGGGTTATGAATGAGGAAATTAGAAGCCGTTTCCATTCAGATCAAGATATAGAACAAATTGAATACAGTAGGCTGAGATCGTTTGGACATCTTCCTCATAGTTACTCAGAGGCCAGTCGTGCAACAGGAACAACATAACCCACACACATTACTGCAAACATGACATTACACACACATTGACTGGCTTTATGGAGTCTGTATCAACAAAAGGCAACGTCATGCAGAGTTGAGTGTGATCCTCTGGTGCTTCCTAGACAAGTACATATTACATTACATGGTCCATCCCCTCCAATAATTTGTCTAGTTCTTCCCAGAATTATTTAAACTACCCACATCCACAACACCAGATGGAAATTTGTTCCAGCAATCAACTACCCACTGGCAATTTGTAATTGGGCTTTTCTGTTACTGCAATGAATTATAAACGGATACCAAACTCCATGTTATTGCATTTGAGAAAATACCGATAGCTGGAATAGTGTGGTTTTTACGTTAGTGAAACCTGTTTCCCCTTTACTGAAATCTTCACTCATATAAAAAACATAATAAATTTTCAGAATCTTATCTTCATTCCTGTTTTTTTTTTTTTTTAAACTTCGTAAACTTGTTACTCCGTGCAAATCGTGTGTTCCATTAAAAAAAAATGCTTATGCATGCTATTGAAATTTATAAAGAAAAGAGAAGATTATCTTGGAAACAAATGCCTCTTAAAGCATTTCTGAAGAAGATGACTCCTTGTGCAACAAACCAACAGCGAGTGCTGAGCCAATAATGAGTGATCAACGAAGGTGCATTTATTCGATGATGCTGGTGAAGAATAAACATTCTTTAACGTTTGTAATATTTGCTTGATTTTACAGGCTATGTTTTCATTTCTTTGGATAAATCAATTTAGCTAATTAGTTTAAACATAAACTAATTAGCTAACTAATTTCATTGTTCATAACGCAGCCCCTATTTTTAACATTGTCTATGGGAAATAAATTCCCGCTTTGAGTTTTCAGTTTATGAGCGTGCACTAGGAACAAATTAACTCATAAAGTCGGGAACTACCTTTACTATAATTAGCATTAGCATTAGTAGAGGCATATGATGCAAGAAAGCAAGCTTATTCAGCATCAGCCAAAAAAAAAAAAAAAAAAACACACACACCACTCCCATTTCACCCCTCTGTTCATTCGAAATACCTGTCCAGTTGAGCCTTAAATTTGTTTAGGCTATCAACTTCAACAACAAATGATGGAAGTCAGTTCCACCAACCAACCACCCGCTGGCCCAAGGCAAATTTCCGCACATCTATCCGACATCTGTCCTTCCTCAATTTGAATTTATGCCCTCTGAGGTGATAATTCTCAGCAAAAGGAAGAATCCCATTGGCATTGAGCATGCTCAAACCATTCAAAGCCTTATACACCTCTATCAGATCACCTCGCCGGTGCCTAGTCTCCAGACTCTGTAATTTGCAAAACTTAAGGCTTTCTTCGTAAGAGCAACCCTTTGTGCAATTCACTAATCTTGTTGCCCTTCTCTGTACCCGTTCCAGCAGCTCTACATCCTTCTTGAAATGAGGCTTCCAGACCTGTATACAGTACTCAAGATGTGGCCTAACCATTGCCTTATACAAGGGAATAATCACCTCCTTATCCCTGCTAGAAAAATTCCTGTATATCAATGACAAGACACCATGAGCTACTCTTGCAGCCCATCTGCACTGCTCAGAGAACTTCATATCTGCCTGCACAATTACCCCCAGGTCCTTTTCATTCTCCACCACTGTCAGTGTAGTACCGCAGAGTTGATACGTTGCTCTGGGGTTACTATTTCCCATATGTGGTACTTTACATTTGTCAATGTTAAACTTCATTTGCCACCATCTGTTCAACCTTTCCAGATCCTGTTGCAGCATAGCATCAGTAGTGTCCTTAACAACCCTGCCAACCTTTGTATCATCTGCAAACTTGGACATTAAACTTGATATACCATCATCAATATCATTCATAAACACCGAAAACAACAACGGACCCAACACTGAACCCTGAGGAACTCCACTAATAACATTAGTCCACGTTGAGCAGTGTCCATTGATTACCACTCTGTCTTCTGCCACTCAACCATCCCCTTATCCATAGCAGCAATTTGCCTCCAGTGCCACACTGCTCCAGGCATCTCCGTAGCCAGGTGGGAAGGAGCAGCAGTGCGTAGCACACGCTTCTTGATTAGACTGGGGTTCGAGCCCGTCACCACCAAATACGGAGGATGCGGAAAGGTCAAGGGAATGACCACCGCATATTCCCGGAGCAATATGGCCTTTGTTGCTAATGCTCCTAAAAACCAAATAACAATAACAATAACACTGCTCCAATTTGTGCAGCAGTCTTCTTCCGTGTGCAACAGTATCAAAAGCCTTTCTAAGATCCAAATATATAATATCAAAGTTATTCCCTGCATCCAGTTCTTTTGTGACTACATCATAGTATCCAATCAAATTGGTCAGGCAAGACCTGCCCTTAACAAAACCATGCTGCGTCTGAGCTATAACTGAATTCTTGTCTAGATGATCCTGCAGTGCTTCTTTAACCAGTGCCTCCATTAATTTTCCTGGAACAGAAGTTAAACTAACGGGTCTATAATTACTTGTGTCAGCCTTTGATCCTCCTTTGTGAATTGGGGTTACATTTGCACATCTCCAGTCTCTGGGTACCTCCCCTGAGTCCAAAGAAGCTCTCATAATTATGGCTAGGCGTTTGCTTACTTCCTTTGCTGCCTCCTTTAATAAAACTGGATAGATCCCATCCACCCCAGGTGCCTTTTTTATGTTTATCCTCAACAATCTCTCTCTCCTCCACTTTCCTCTCAGTTATTACAAAATCATCTCGCTCACTGCCAATGTCTACTTTACCTACGTCATTCTCCTTCCTGAATAACTCCTCATGCGTGAAAGTAGATGCGAAATACTCGTTTAGATTGTTAGCCACCTGAGCAGGATCCTCAACTGTTGAACCATCAATATCCAGTGGACCAATCTGATTCATCCCTTTCCTTCTTGAGTTTAAATAGGTAAAGAAATCTTTTCTGTTTTTCTTTGCATCCTTTGCCAAAGATTTTTCGTAGTCTGCCTTTGCCTGCCTAATCTCCTTTGTGACTTGGTTACAGACCAACTTATATCTATCATAGGCTTCCCTGTCGTGCATTAATTTCTATGTATTCCATGCATTTTCTTTCTCTGCCACATGTCTCATTAGTTCATCTGACAACCATTTAGGCCTAAACCTTGAACAATATTTCTTAGTTGGTATGTAAAGCCTGGTAGCTTCCAAGATTAGTTCCTTGAATGCTTCCCATTTTGAGTTTGCTGTTGGTAACATCATCAGTTGGTCCCACTGTATAGAATTTAAATACTGTCTCAGACCATCATAGTCGCCTTTACGAAAACAAAAACCCTTCCCTTTACCTCTGATGGTAGTTACCTCCTTGAGTAAATCCCACTTCAACACACTGTGATCACTGCCACCTAGTGGTTCATTTATCTGCAGGTTCTTAATGCATGAAGAATCACTACTTATAATCAGATCAAGAGTATTGCTCCCTCTTGTTGCCTCCCGAACATGCTGATGTAGAAAACAATCATCCAATAAATCCACAAAAGCCTGGCTAGTGTGTGAGTGACCAACCCACAAATTCCAGTCAGTATCTGGGAAATTAAAATCCCCCATTATAAGACTCTCTGATTTACTGGCCCACTCCATTTCCCTGTACAATATCTTATTATACTCATCAGAGTCATTAGGCCTATAGCACACTCCTACTCTCAATTTTGATTTACCTATGCTTATGTCACACCAAACTGACTCGACACTGCCCTGTCCATCGATGTCGACTGGCTTCACTTCATTGGATTTTATGTGTTTCTTGACTAATAGCATAACTCCTCCTCCCCTCCTGTCCTGTCTATCTTTTCTATACACATTGTATTCCCCAAATTCCAGTTCCGCATTCCTTATATCTGTGTGACACCACGTCTCTGATATCCCAACAATATCTGGCTTTGATGTTTTGAGCAATACCTCAAATTCATCAAATTTATTTACCAAACTCCTAGCATTGGTGTACACGCAAGTATGCATGCACCTGTTTCTATTCTTAGCTACCCTAACACAACCCATGTGTTTACTTGTACCGCAATGACTCCCAGCAGTCTCTGAAATATCCTGCGTCTTGTTTTTCAGGCTTCTGCTCATTTCAATAGAAGCAGTGCAAGAATCACTTCCACCTCTGCCAGTGGCTACTGTTAATCTGTTAGTCCTTGTATCCCCCCCCCCCAACTAGCAGTTTTCCAACCCACCTAACACTGCCTCGACAGCATCAGCAAAAATTCTTGCACCCTTTCTATTTAAGTGTATCCCATCCCTGTAGAAGCAGTCTCTCCTGTTAACAAGTACAGACCAGGCTGAAAAAAATTCTACCCCTTGAGCCTTGCACAATCCCTCCAGGGCCTAATTGATCGACAAGGCTCTCATCATATACTCCCTCCTATCGTGTCTGGGCAGTATTGCAGACACTTTCAAATTCAACCCTAATTCACGGCTTTTTTTCAACAGTGACCTGTACTTTCTAAGTAATTCCGCCGGTCTCCTACTCTTAATATCATTAGTGCCAACGTGTACAACTATATCACCTTTTGTCCCCTTAAAAGATGATATCTGCTCTACAACGTCATCAACCTTTGCCCCTGGCAGACATACCCTGGTCCTATTCCACCTATCCTTTTTACAAAGCATGTTCCCTGTTTCCCTGACAATAGAGTCACCAACAACTACTAGTTCCTTTGGGACCAGCGCATTCTGCCTAGGTGGCTGCCTCTGTGTTGCATGATGACCAAGTGCAAGCTCTGGTGTTGTTGTGGGCAGCTGAGAGCTTGATGGGCCCTCAATTTATTTCCTTCGAGGGCATCCACCCTATCCTTCAAGCTCTCATAAAGGCCCATAACAACGCTGAGTTGTCGCCTGATTTCCTTGCACTCCTTACATCGTGCACACACAAAGACATCCCCCTTGGCAGTATCATGTCCCGTACCCGACTGCTCCGCAAACATCAAGCAAACAGTGCATTTTAAAAGACTGATTCAGAGGGCAAATGCTCCCCTCAGTTCTCCCCTGAGCCACAGCACTCCCATTAGCTTGAGCCTTTTGCTTTGCTGCTCTGGTCTGAGTCATGATTCTGATTTAATTCAATAAAATTTCAATTTCAGAACAAAATTAAATCCTTAAGTTATATCCTAAACATTTATAATGCTATATTTATTTTTTCGGTATCGAGTGTTTTCTACGAGTTCCCTTTATACAACTTCCATATCATGTGTACCACTATAGTTATGTATTAATTATTTGTTACGGTTAAGTCATTATATATATATATAGAGTTAAAAGTACAATTTAATTGACAATATTATATTATGCACTATACTACACTAAGCTTATGCAATCGTGTAAAAATGGCGGGAATTCACGAACGTACTTCTACGGACTCGTAAGTATTGATTAGCTTCCAAATCTCGCTATCTCAATTTAGAATAAAGTAAGGATCCTGACTAGGTCTATAATCTACTTATAGAAGATAATTTGATATAACAATTGGTTAATAAATCGACTAAATTTGGTTAAAAAAAAAACCTCTCGTTCAACGGAGCTGCAATTTGTAACACGTGGATTTGATACCGTTACCGATACTATGTAATACCTACAAAATCTCTGTCTAAGTTAAACTTTAAACTAAGTATCGTAACTAGGAATATAAAGCTACTCTAGAAAATAAGTTAATATGCCAATTTAAGCTAATAAATCAGAAAATAAATCAGGAAAAACTTCTCTGTTCCAAGAGCGTCAAAGAGCTTCGTCCGCACAGGCTAGCCTCGTTCCCGGACCCGGTAACAGTTAATCAGATCTCTTTTGTGATTATTACGTATAACTAATGCATGAAGTATTTTGTTTAATATTTATATGTAGACAATTGTTTAATTTTAACCTTGCTTCTTTTATTATTATTTTTTTTTTTTTCGTCATATGCCTAAAGTTTTAGTTTTTCTGTTCCATATTATTATTATTATTTTTTATCTAGTGATTTAATGGTATAATGGTATACATTTGTAATGAGTAACAATCTATGTAAGTCAGTAAAGGAATCCTTCTCTTCCTTCTTTGTTAGTTTTGTATGTAATAAATTTGTTTCCTTAATGGCATAAAGTTTGCTTATTGAAATCAATATTATTTCTTATGGACTGCCTTTCAGAGCTAATATTAAAATTAAATATTTTATTTTGTAGAATCAGCAGCAAAGGCAAGGCATTTTGCAGTTGATCTTGGAAAATGAAGTTGTAAGTTTCTAGAGCTCTTTTCAACCACTATATACAATTAATTTATTTTATTTATTAACTTACCAGGAGACTTAATTAAAAAAAGGAACTTTTTTTTTTTTTTTTTTTTTTAGTTTATGGAGAAACACACTTTAATGGACATGTGTTTTTATCCAAAACCATATGTTTTGCAAGCTTATGCAGCATCAGATAAAAAAAAAAACTCCTATTTCACCCGTCCATTCACTCCAAATGCCTGTCTAGCTCAGCCTTAAATTTATTCAAGCTATAAACTTCCACAACAAAAGATGGAAGTCTGTTCCAGCAATCAACTACCTGCTGGCTAAAGAAAAAAAAAAAACTCATCTAGGGCATATTCAGTGCTGACACCAGGGGTGAAACCAGATTGACTGAAATGAGCCTTGCTGAATACATTTATTATATTATTCAACCAGTACAGTAGGACAAGTGGAGAAAAGCTTGATAAGGAATTCACCCTCTGTTGCATCACAACCAGGACACTTATCATGACTGTACCTTTTGCTTCAACCAAAGTGAAAGGATCGGAGGTAAGACCTGTAGAAAATTGATTTGGCAAATTTACTAATGTGATAGATCAACAAGTGAGGGGGTTGTCACCTGGAAACAAGGAATTAAGTATATTGTTCACTGTGTTAGTCCATCATTGTAAATAACAATATTGCATATTGCTCGGGAGGGCAATTTCTGGCAACCTTGTAAATTACACCAATGATCTCTATTGCCAGTGGAAAAAATAAGTTTTTTGCTAAGTAGTTAATTGACTATTGCTTTAACATGGGATTTTTAAAGTTCTAAGTATGTATTCATCAAGTGTTGAATATGTTCAGGAAACCAGGAAATTCTGTATCTTTGATGTATTTTCTGAGAAAGATGCAAAATCTTCTAGCAACAGTGAGCTCAGGAGTCCACCACATTTTATCTTTAGGCTGGCAGTTTTGTTAGCAGTTTTTATGATGGCCATCTGAATAGAAGCCATTTCGGTGGCAGTCAAATTTTCTACAGTGGAAAAGGAGTCAAAATTAAGTTCAGATAAGAGGACAGAACCTTCCCCAGTTTATTTTCTCTAGAGAATACTTTGAAAGCATACATGATGGTTTGAGCTGAACTGAATTTGGATTTGAAAGTAGCATAAATATAACTCTGTGATTAGAGGTATTTTCAGTAACTTCACATGACGTAATAAAGAAAGTTTAGAAAGGCAGTAGATAAAGAGACATTGAAGTTAAATAATCATTGAAAGTTGAAAAAGTATGCGGTGTACAGAAAGTAGACAAGGTAAAAGTTGGTGGAACATGTATGAAGATTTTAAACATGTCACACCAATAATAAGATATAGCCCACTCTTTGGAACAACATGACTTTGGAAATTCCCCCTGCATACTTTCTCTCTCTCCAGTAGTGGCAGATTATGCATTAGCTGCTCCAAGGGAATTGCTAATATTTTCTGTCCGGTAGACTATCTGACACCTAGCCTACCTTGTCCTGGTGCATTATAGCCTTAATTGTTTTTTTGCACCATTGAAACTGAATCCAATCCAATCCAGCCTACCAAAACAGCTTTAAGGATGTATCTTCAAAATGTAAGGCATGTTGGGTCTTACCATTTCGGTGGCAGTCAAATTTTCTACAGTGGAAAAGGAGTCAAAATTAAGTTCAGATAAGAGGACAGAACCTTCCCCAGTTTATTTTCTCTAGAGAATACTTTGAAAGCATACATGATGGTTTGAGCTGAACTGAATTTGGATTTGAAAGTAGCATAAATATAACTCTGTGATTAGAGGTATTTTCAGTAACTTCACATGACGTAATAAAGAAAGTTTAGAAAGGCAGTAGATAAAGAGACATTGAAGTTAAATAATCATTGAAAGTTGAAAAAGTATGCGGTGTACAGAAAGTAGACAAGGTAAAAGTTGGTGGAACATGTATGAAGATTTTAAACATGTCACACCAATAATAAGATATAGCCAACTCTTTGGAACAACATGACTTTGGAAATTCCCCCTGCATACTTTCTCTCTCTCCAGTAGTGGCAGATTATGCATTAGCTGCTCCAAGGGAATTGCTAATATTTTCTGTCCGGTAGACTATCTGACACCTAGCCTACCTTGTCCTGGTGCATTATAGCCTTAATTGTTTTTTTGCACCATTGAAACTGAATCCAATCCAACCCAGCCTACCAAAACAGCTTTAAGGATGTATCTTCAAAATGTAAGGCATGTTGGGTCTTACCATGATGTGTCAAACTAATGGAACAAACTTTCCTGAGAAAAGAATTAAACACTTCAAAAACTTCATAATTGATTTCAAAAATATACATGCTCATTTCTGATCTCAGATTCCATTTCTGTCTGCCATTTGCTAGTCCTCAGGGACAATTTTATGAAAGAATATCAGTTATTGGTTTTATGATCTAATTATGAAATTAGATCACTAAACCATTATAATGAAAGAATATCAGTTATTAGTTAGTGATATAATTATTCACTCTGTGATTTGTGTTGCTTAATGGGTACTAATTATGTATAACTCCATTCTGATATTCCTTGGGACCTCCTAACATAGTTTCCTCATTTTGATTTCCTTTGGTTTGAGATTACTCTCCCTGCCACATTCTAACAAATTTGATATTTCTGTTACAATTTCAACTCAATGACCCAAAATCACTAACTAATAACTGATATTCTTTCATTATAATTAATTGGTTTAGTGATCTAATTCCACAAATTAGATCACAAAACTAGTAACTGATAACCAACAAACATTTTTGTACCATTAAACTGAATCCAATCCAACTCAACCTATAAAAACAGTTTTAAGGATATATCTTCAAAATGTAAGGCGTGTTGGGTCTTGCCATGGTTTGTCATGCTAAGAGATCTCTCTCTCTCTGCCACATTCTAACAAATTTATTATTTTAACTCCCCCTCCCCCGCACTTTTTTTTTTTTAGTAACAGTGAACTAATTTTCCTTTTCGATATTAATATTCATAACTCCAACTGCCTTCACTTTTTCTAGATGAACAAATTCAGCTGGTCAAGATGCTGAAGCTTTTGCTATTATTATCTTACAGAACTTTATCAACCTACTAGAATACCAGACAACCTTAGCAACTAACACGTTGATCTTTTCTTCACCAAAAGGACTTTATAAAGTACATAGTATTTTTAATTGTTGCTCCACTTTAAACTGTCCTTATTTATCTAAACCCGTGGTTCTTCAACTAAATTGGCTGAGGCTCTTCAGGATTGGATAATTCCAGTCTGTTTTGATTTAAAGATGCAACCTGTAACTCGTGCATCAGTTATCTCAGTAAATCTTCTCATGCCACACAGGAAACATTCCATTTAATGTCTCCCTCATTTATCAACAGTGAGATTTGAAGAATCCAGAACAGTGTCAATTCCAAGAAAGCTTCCCTTTCTTGATAGATTTTCCCTACTTATTCTTCACCACTACAGGTTTAAAGTATGTAGCATTTTTAATTGTTGATTTGCCCTAAACTTTCATCTTTTATCTAAATCCATAGTTCTTCCCTAAATTGGCTAAAGCTTTTTTTAGGTTTAACTTGTGCTTCCTGGAGCACAATTTTCCATGCGGATGGAAAAATACCAGTGGAAAACTGGTATTTTTCCATCTGCGTGGAAATTTGCTGATATTTTGCCAGTTTATAGAGAAGATGGCAATTCTCTCCCTTATTGTCCTATTGCATTACCTTGACTCTTTCAACCATTGACATTGGTGCCTGTATGTGGCTAGGAGACTTCCCAGTGATTCTTCTGGTATTCCAGAATAGCATCACTAGGATCCAATTGCTCACAGCCCAGGTAGCAGGCTGAAACCACAGGAATCCAGTATGGTTGCTATGAGATTTCGCCCATAGAAATTCAGATGATGGGGGGAGAACATCGGGTGGTTCAACTGTGCTGAAGCCAATTCCCTATTCTCATGGCCAAAGGGACAGAATCCTGGATTGTGGATGTGCAGGTATAGTGCTTGATAGCCCTGATATTCTGCTCCCAAGCATATTTATTGCTTGCTGGGTAGTGGGCATCCCTTTAGGCTCTGTGATGGGTGGAGTGATTGGGCACTGAACAAAAAAATTAGCATATGAATTGTGATAAACTAAACATGGTCCCCACAAGAAAACAGAACTGAAGACATAACATCAGGTTCAACACCTCAATACCTGATAGTATTCCACTGAACCATAGGAAAAATGTGCCAATTTTTGTTTGCTGTCTTCCCAGAATGATTTGTTTTGGAGACATTCTTGTGGAAACCAGAAGTGAGATGCACTTGGGACAGTGCCTCTAAGGTGTAATCTTGGAATGTGATCTTCTCAAGTGTCTGAGAAGAAGGAAATCTGCTCTGAATTAAAAAAAAATCTGAGGCATGACAATTGCAAAATGAATATTCATACACTGGTGTTCAAAGAAAGCGCACCACCCCTTAAAATTGTAATTGTCGTCCGAATAACTTAAGTATATGGCAATATTTCTTACAGATTGCATCAGATTAGATTAACACGGGTAGGTGATGACGTAATATTCCATCAGCTGTTACTTTCAGCTATATAAGCACACTCTGCAAGAGTTGCAGTCATTCCTTGCTTGTGTCAGGATGGCGAGTTACTTGCAGTTGATGCCACGAAGAAAGAGTGCTATTGTTACTTTACGTGAGGAAGGATGTACTTCCTCATATTGCTTATAGAGTGTCTTGTATTCAGTCGACAGTGAGTAGGTATTCTTTCTAAACTCAAGAATACTGGTTCTGCTGATAGGAAAAAAGGAACCAGATGCAAACGAGTCTCTTTGCCAAAACAGGACCGTGTTTTGAAGTGCTTATGCCTTAAAAAACCATAAAGAAGAACATAAAGGAGTGGTAGCAAGTGCAGTAACAGTCAGAAGACACCTCTTCAAAAATGGACTTGTAGCCTGTCGTCCTAAGAAGAAGCCCCTTCTCACACAAAAAATGAAAAAGGCCCATTTAATTTGGTGTAAGGAGCATGTCAAATGGACCCCCAAGCAGTGGAAGTCAGTTATTTTCTCGGATGAGAAGAAATTCAAACTGCATGGCTCTGATGGGAGACAAACGATTTGCCGTAGACGTGGTGAAGAATACCATCCAGACTGTATGGTGTCTAACAGTGAAATTCCCTACCAGTCAAATGGTATCAGGATGTATTTCGTATCGCAGAGTGGGTCACCTGCAGTTTATAAAAGGTTCCGTAAATGTTAATGGATACCTGGCTATATTGAAAGGCAAATTGCTGCCAACCATTAGAGACCATTTCAACCTGCCAAGTAACTGCATCTTTCAGGACGACTCTGCTCCTTGTCATCAGGCAAAAAGTGTAAGTAGGCACTTCTGTGGTTACTTTAGTATTTACTCATTTCTGCATTAGGGGTTTGACAGTAATGTGTTTACATTTGTTACGGGTCCATTACAACTGTTAGTTGGCCAGGAAACAGCTCAGACCTGAATCCTATAGAGAACTGTTGGCATAGTGTGGAATTTGCAGTTGCCAGAAAGAAACCAAAGATCCTTCATGAACTTCAGGAAGCCATAACTCGTGTTTGGAACCACAAACTGTCAGTTGATTATCTTCTGAAATTGATTTTATCAATGCCTGGACAGTGTGCTGCTGCTGTCTTCAGGGCCAGAGGCAGTTCAACTGAATACAGTTAACCCTTGATTTACGTTGGGGTTAGGTTCCTGGCCACAAATGGAACCCTTTATATAACGGGGTCAATGGGAAATCAGAGGGTTAGGTTCCGGGCACCAAAAATTTTACCTATCACTTTGTATCAATTGTTTTATTTTATTAGCATTCTTCATAGTTGTACTAATAGTCGATGGAGGCATCTTCATAGCCCTACACACATTAGGGCGGGTTTCATCAGATTCTATCCTCCGAATATTGAACTAGGATTCAATTAACTACTTTTATCAGACATGGCGTGTCTTTATTCTATTAAATTAAAAACTTTATAACACGATTTATTAATAGGATAATTAATTAAAAAATGTTAGCGTAATAAATTCCAACACGTGTAAATAGAGTAAACAGCAACCAACTGAATGCTTCACCGCATGGACCTTTGCTACCCGCATCCACGAGTGGGTACTTTGAGGGCGGGAATCTTTCTCATTTCTGATACGAATGCGCTAATTGTTGATTGGCTCAGATTGTCTTAAATCACGTAAACAGTGCACGATACATAGCACAGTATGATGCCGATAAATTTTGTCTGACGATTTTAAACTTTCAATTTATAAAAAAATTGCAAAAAAAAAAAAAAAAAATTGCAACAATAAATAAATAAAAATGGCATTGTAATCGGCACAAATCAGACCAATGCAAAATGAGGGCTACCTGGATTGGTTTGCACCTTGTGAACTTTTCATTTTGTTTTCCATTTAAAATGATAAACTGAAACAATTGAGGGCTTCTGATAACATTTCAGCCATAATTGTCGTGTTTACCAAAACTATTGTATAAAGCAGGGGTGGCCAACAAGTCAATCGTAGATTTAATTTTGGTCAATCATGATGAATTTTAAATATACAGTCATCCCTCGATTTGTGCACCTTGTGTAATTAAATTTTTGAGATGGTAGATCGCGGCACATTTTGAAGGAAAAAAGTGGATCACATCACAAATTAAGTTGGCCACTCCTGGTATAAAGGTTGCAAATGCTCATTTTGGAATATTTTGAGAGCACCTGTCAAATATTACTTAGCTTTGCATTAACTATTAATAAATATCTTTTGTTTATATTTCTATTTGTGATGCTAATCATTAATGTAACATACCATCACGAAAAAGGGTTAGAAATGTGAAATTCCTAGGTAATGCATTTTCTTTGAATGCCAGTGTATATAGGGATATGAAGGTAACTTTTGCGTGAAATGTCATCCTTACCTTGAATTCAAAGTCTCCTAATTCAATTAAAGCTGGCTACCTTAACTGCACAATATATCCTTATATACCAAATCCTTTTTAGACTCTTAAGTTCCAGAAATATGAACACTCACAGATAGCCTTCAGTGGTCTTTCCTGCATGTGCTCAGTGTGGTGCAAAATGCTACGGAATTAGATTAGGTTCAGGTGAAAAACCTGCCTGTATTAACTGACGATGAGAACACAGCATATTCTTATACATGCCAGAGATGTAAGGAAGAGACAAAAATTTTTCTCTTCCTTCAAAAATTTTCAAAAATATTTGCTGATGATATCAAGACTATGTTAGGTAGGTCGGAAAACTGCTGGCTAGGGGAGATTCACAGACAAATAGATTAACTGTACATGCAGTCAGGGGTGAAAGTGATTCTTGCACTGCTTCTATTGGAATGAGCAGAAGACTTGGAAAGCAAGGTGCTGGAGATTTCAAAAACTGCTGGGAGTCATGTTTGTTTGTTTGTTTGTTATTTGGTTTTTAGGAGCATTAGCAACTAAGGCCATATTGCTCCGGGATATGGGGTGGTTATTCCCTGAATGACCTTTCCGCATCCTCCGTATTTGGTGGTGACGGGCTCGAACCCCGGTCTAATCAAGAAGCGTGTGTTACGCACTGCTGCTCCTTCCCACCTGGCTACGGAGGCGCCAACTAGGAGTCATCATGTACCAAGTAAATACATGGGCTATGTTAGGGTAACAAGGAGTAAGAACAGGTGCATGAACACTTGCATCTACACTAATTCTATGAGTATAGTAAATATTTTTGATAAATTTTGTGTGCTGGTAAAGACATCAAAGTTGGATATTGTTGGGATATCAGAGATGTGGTGTCACACAGATATAAGGAATGCAGAATTTGAATTTCAGGAGTACAATGTGTACAGAAAGGTTAGGAAGGGAGGGGGGGGGTTATGCCGTTAGTTAAGAAACAACTACATCCAGTTGACATGGGTGAACAGTGAAATGTTGACTGTCTGGTGTGAAATAAGCACTGGGAAAGCAAAAATGAGAGTAGGCGTGTGTTATAGGCCTAATGACTGATGAGTACAACAAACAACTGTACACAGAAATAGAGTGGGCCAGTAAATCAGAATGTCTTATTATATGGGATTTTAACTTCCCAGATATTGACTGCATTTTATGGATTGGTCACTCGCGCACTGGCTAGGGTTTTGTGATTTATTGGATGATTGTTTTCTACAGCAGAAGGTTTGAGAGAACAAGAGGAAGTAATACTGTCGATCTGATTATGAGCAGTGATTCTTCATGCATTAAAACTCTGCAGATAAAGGTGGCAATGATCAGAGTGTGCTGATGTGGAATTTACTCAAAGATGTAACTACCATCAGGGGTAAAGAGAAGGGTTTTTGCTTTCGTAAAGGTGACTATAGTGGTCCCAGACAGTTTTTAAATTCTCTACAGTGACCCCAAATGACGTTATGCAAATTCTAAATGAGAAGCAATTAAAGAATTAATCTTGGAAGCTACTAGGCTTTCCACAACAACTAAGAAATATTGTTCAAGGTTTAGGCCTAAATGGATGTTAATGAATTAATGAGACTTGTGGCAGACAAGAAAAATGCATGGGACGCATATAAACTATCAAGTGATACAGGGGCCTATGGTAGCCATAAGCTGGTCTGTAATTGAGTGAAAGGAGGTTTGACGGGTGAAGGCAAATTAGGAGAAATCCGTAGCAAAAGATGCAAAGAAAAACAGCAAACAGTGGTTTCTTGTCTTTAAACTCTGGTTCGACTGTTGATGGTCCTGCTCAGGTAGCTGACAAACTGAATGAGTATTTTGCCTCTATATTCACACATGAGGAGATATTCAGGGAGGGGAATGCCAGATGTTTATCAAACCAAATGTTTATCAAGTTTGATAAACATCTGGCATTCCATCTAAATCTAAATGATTTATCTAAATGAAACATCTAAATGATTTTGTAATAACTGAGAGCAAAGTGGAGGAGAAATTGGATAGGTCCCATTCAATTGTTGATGTTACGCATAAGGAAGACACATGGGGTGGACGAGATCTATCCAGTTATATTAAAGGAGATAGCAAAGGAAGTAAGCAAAACCTTAGTCATAATGATGAGAGCTTCCTTGGACTCAGGGGAAGGTCCCCATGGACTGGAAATGTGCAAATGTGTCCTCAGTTCCCCAAGGGGGATCAAAGGGTGACATGAGTAATTACAGACCTCTTTGTTTAACTTCTGTTCTTGGGAGGCACTGGTTAAAGAAGCACTGCAGGATCATCTAGAGAAGACTGCAGTTATAGTTATAGTTGGATACTATGATGCGGTTACAAAGGAACTGGATGCCAAAATTAATTTTGATATCATATACTTAGATTTAAAAAAAAAGATTTTCATACTGTTGCATATGGAAGACTACTGTACAAATTAGAAGCAGTACAGCATCAAGGGAAAATTGCTGCTATGGATAAAGGGATGGTTGAGTGGGAGGAGACAGAGAGTGGTAGTCAATGGACACTGCTCTTGTTGCAGTAGTATAATGTTATACTACTGTAACAGGATCTAGAAAAATTGAGCAGATGGGCTGAGAGGTGGCAACTGAAGTTTAACATTGACATATGCAGTACTTTACATTTGTAAAGTACTGCATATGTGCAGCATAACCCCACAGTAACATATCAACTGTGTGGTACTACACTCAGGGTAGTGGAGAATGAAAAATACCTGGGGGTAATTGTGCAATCAGATAAGCTCTGAGCAGTGCAGGCAATCTGCAAGAGTAGCTCATGGTGTCTTGTCAGTGATATATAGGAATTTTTCTAGCAGAGATAATATTAGCAATAGCATTAGTAGAGGCATATGATGCAAGAAAGCAAGCGTATACAGCATCAGCCAAAAAAAAACAAAAAAAAACTGATAGGTGATTGTCCTCTTGTATAATAAGGCAATGGTCAGGCCACACCTTGAGTACTGTATATAGGCCTGTAGACCACATTTTAGCAAGGAAGTATAGTTGCTAGAATGAGTACAGAGAAGGGCAATGAGATTGGCAAATTGAACAAAGGGTTGCTCTTACGAAGAGAGGCTTAAGTTCTGCAGATTTCAGAGTCTGGAGACTAGGCACCTGTGAGGTGATGTGATTGAGGTGTATAAGGCCTAGAATGGTTTGAGCAAGCTCAGTGCTAATGGGAGTCTTCCTCTTGCTCAGATTAATCATCTGAGGGCTCATAAATTCAAATTGAGGAAAGACAGTTGTAGAATAGATGTGCAGAAATTTGTCTTTAGCCAGTGGATAGTTGATTCCTGAAACAAACTTCCACCTGTTGTTGTGGAAGTTGACAGCTTAAATAAATTGAAGGCTGAACCAGACAAACATTTGGAGTGAATAGATAGGTGAAATGGGAAGGGTGTTTTTTAGCTGATGATGTATAAGCTTGCTTTGTTTCATCGTATGTCTCTACTAATGCTAATGTAGTAATCAACTCAGACCATGCTTCTACAATGTTTTTTATTCTGTTAAGAATGTTATTGTTATTCCAGAATTCTCTTAATGTCTGTTCTTTCTCTGTTGTTCCAGTTGTCTGTGCAGAAGTAATTTTTAAATAATGAGCTTTGAAGATAGCAATAGCTCACAGGTCCATAGGGTTTATTAAACTTGTGGTGCTAAGTGAGAAAAAAAAAAATCACTTTTATGTTTGATTATAGACCTCCTAAGTGTTAGAGAGTGGCCTTGAGCATTATCAAGAATTAAAATGATTTTGAAAAGAATATCTTTTTGCAACAATATTCTTTTACTTCTCAAATAAAACAATTGTTAAACCGGTTTTCAAAAAGGAATTGCATCATCCACACCTTATTTGAACAATAATCTACCAGTAATTTGACTTTACTAATTTTTTTGGATGCTCTAGGGCAGGAGTGGCCAACTTAATTTGTGATGCAATCTACTTTTTTTCTTCAAAATGTGGCGTGATCTACCATCTCAAAAATTTAATTGCACAAGGTGCACAAATCGAGGGATGACTGTATATTTAAAATTCGTCGTGATCAACCGAAATGAAATCCGTGATAGACTCGTTGGCCAACCCTGCTCTAGAGTTTTGTGAGTGATATGATTAGGGTTTTTTTTTTGAGTGATAAATTAATGGTTTCTACTTATAGCCAGCAATATTTCCACCCAAGAGAAGAGTAATGCAATCATTATTCGCCTTGAAACTTGGCATGCATTTTGTTTCTTTTTTAATGTATGTAAAAGACTGCACTTTTAGTTTGGATAGTCATTATCTAGTGGAATAGTAACTTAGTGGAATACATTTTTGAATTAATCATCCATCCAAATCATTAACAATTTTTCCATTTCATATATGGGACATTTTTCCTTTTTTTTGTAATTATTGTAGATTTTATTGGTGCTAATTCTCTCACTACCTCATGAATTTTCTTTGAGTTTTTAAAAAATGGTAGAAATTGTCAAATGAGATAATTTTAAATCATGTGCTAAGTTTGAGACTTGTTTTACCACTCTCATGTTGTTTTATTAATTTTATTTTCATCTCTAAGTCTATTGTATTTTTCCTTCTTTTATCACTTTTCCCTTAAGCATTTGATATAAACACAAATTAAAAACCAAAATACAAACCACAAGTAAATTGATGAAAAATGAGAGACAAACAACCACACAAGAACACTGCTATTCGGTGATTAACCAATACAAAACAATTGATTGCATGATTGGGTATGTTCTTGTATGATCGATTGTGTAATCGGCTGATATTCCTATGCAATCTTGATAAATCTTGACTCTCTCTCTCTCTCCCTCTCTCCCTCTCTCTCTCTCTCTCTCTAAACATGTACTTCATGGTCATAAGTCCCAGTCGTTGTAAGTCAAGATAATGAGTTGAGATACCTGATTTTGTAATTTTTTTATTTATTTATTTTTTTTTGTTTTGTTTTGTTTTGAGATAGCAAGCACAAAATTAAGTGCTTATAATATTTCATTTTGCAAACTGTTGTTTGTTGTTTTCAGATATCTGAGGATGTCAGTATTAGCAAAATAGCCAGGTCAACAGAAGGATATTCTGGTAGTGATGTACGTGAATTGTGCAGGAATGCAGCATTATACAGAGTAAGAGATTATCTGAAAGAAGAAACGGATCATAGCCAATGGTAAGCTAAATCATTAGATGACTCATTAGTACTCTAAATTAGTATAACATACAGCATTTATTTAATAGTATATAGTTTCAGCTATTGAAAGTGGAGTACAGTTGTGTCCCCGTATCCACTGATTCAGTTACCTGCGGTTAACCACAGAAAAAAAAACACATACTACTCGCATGTCCAATATGATGCTTCTGTTTATTTTTTACGATGTCGTGTATGGTTCGATCACCAACATTATAATGGTTCTTTAGAGGTTTAACGGATGCACCGTTTTCAAACTTTTGAATAATTTAAAGTTTTTGTTTAATTTGAAAGCACAATTCTTGCGTTTGCCCATCATTTTCGTGATTTCTAAACAAAAAAAATAGTTATTATTAAAGAAAAAAAATTCCGACATCCGTGACATAAATAACAAAACAAAATTTGTCCTTTTGCGGTGCAACGGAACACAACAATCGATGCGACACACTAAATCAAACTAAACATTTGGTCTTGAAGTGTCCCGGTAAATAAATCGAGAGTCTGCTGTACTTTATTATTACCGTATTTAATGTTGGTAATGTCTTACTGTGTGTTTAATTTATCAATTAAACTTTATTATGCGTATGTATGTAGAAGAAAATCACGTTGTATATGGGTTCAGCAGGTGTTTGCTTATATCCACGATTTCAGCCATCCATAGGAGGTCTTGAAACGTATCCCCACGGATAGCAGGCCTTACTGCATATAACTGTTGATTATAAAGGTAATCTATGTATGAAATCCTGTTTATATCTGTTTATATTAGAAAAACTAAAGTTAGTGATAAAATTAATCATAAAAACAATGCTTATGTATTAAATGTACATGAATAAAGTAAATGAAAATTGCTCTCATAAAATGGGAAACTAAAGGGTGCACCAGAGATTGTATAAAGATTATATGGCTTATATTATATTAACTTATATTATATTATATTAACTTCGGAACCATGATAGCATGTCTGCATTATCAGGGTACCTGTCTGCCCACCGATGAGTGAGCCAATAAGCTCCGAAATGCGTCTGGGTGGTGGTGGTGCCCACTGAGAATAAATAACAGTAGTCTCCTCTACTAGAGAAGCGTTATTTATTCGAAGTAATGCAATACCTGATATCTCATTGTGAAGGTAGCCCCAATATGAGATAAAGTCAAATGATGCCATTACACTACTTATGTAGTTAAACTTATGGGTAAGCTATGCCATATTTACACTGATATTATATAGTTCTTTTCTACCCATAACATATTATGCCTTGTGCATTTAATCTTCAACAGAATCTTAATGCATGAATAATCACTACTGATAATGAGATCAAGAGTATTGTGCCTCCTTGTTGCCTCTTGAACATACTGCTGTAGAAAATAGTTACTCAATAAGCCCAGAAATGTCTTGGTAGTGTGCCAATGACCACAAGTTGCAGTCAATATCTGGAAAGTTAAAATCCCCCATTATAAGACATTCTCATTTACTGGCCTACTCTATTTCTCTGTACAGTTTTTCATTTTATTCATCAGTGTAATTTGGCCTATAACACACTCCCACTCTCATTTTTGCTTTCACAGTACTTATGTGAAAGCAAATTCAAATTCTGCATTCCTTATATCTGTTTGACACCATGTTTCTGATATCCCAGCATTATCCACCTTTGATGCCTTGACCATCACCTTAAATTCATCAGATTTATTTACTGTACTTCTAGCATTGGTGTATTGCAATTATACATGCACCTGTTCTTACTCTTAGTTGCCCTTACACAGCCCATGTACAGTAGTTGCTTGTTCCATGATGACTCCAAGCAGTTCTTGAAATCCCCAGCACCTTGCTTTCCAGGCTGCTGCTCATTTGAACAGAAGTTGTGCAAGAATCACTTTCACCTCTGCCTGTGGCATTGTTAGTCTGTATATTCACCATTCACAGTTTTCGCCTCACCTAACACTGCATTGATAACATCAGCAAATATTCTTGCACCCTTTCTATTTAAATGTATGCCAACCTAGAAACGGTCCTGTTAACAAGCACAGACTATGTTGAGAAAATTTCTATCCCAAGATATATAGGTCCTTAATTGGGGAACTTAATTGTGAAATATAACAACTTACCCCAAGTCTGCTTGGCAATTTTAACAGTTGCTTAACAGCAAAGGTGCCTCCATAGCCAGGTGGGAAGGAGCAGCAGTACATAGCACATGCTTCTTGATTAGACCGGGGTTCGAGCCCGTCACCACCAAATACGGAGGATGTGGAAAGGTCAGAGAATGACCACTGCATATCCCAGAGCAATATGGCCTTAATTGCTAATGCTCCTAAAAACCAAACAACGAACAACAGCTTAATAGCAATGCTGAGCATATGAGAATATTTAGCCAGGTTAGAAAAACAAATGCTGATTTAAGATTCTTTTCTGGTGAGCTTTTGAAAACGTTCATGACACTCAAGTGTGAAATGCAGAGCTTTTTTATGAACAAAACTTTGACTCAACATTTCTCTAGAGGGCAGAGTCTACACAGACATTAAGTTGATGGAAAATTGCTGCCAAGGTTCCTGGAACGAACATGTGCTGTAAGACTATTGCTGGATGTTGTTTCTTGACATTTTGGACATTGTGTACCAAAGGAAATGATCTGTGCAACCTTTTTATATTGTGCATAACTTTTTTACAATAGTGTAAAAAGTAAAAAAAAGTAAAGTGCAGCCATTATCAACCCACTGCAGGATGGAAGCCTCCTCAACAATTCATGCCCACAATAGTGTATTGGGTTTAAACTGTAAAAGTAATAAAAATATAATTCTGAGTAGTCTTATGTATTTTGTAATGAAATCATCTTAATTAACTTGTATTTATATTATTAACAATATGCATTGTGAAAATTGCACAGGATAGGAAATAACTGAAAACATATTTGAAATCAGTATGCAAAAGAAGTTTAAAAAAAAGTGTTTGCATCTTTGATGAAAAAAAAGTTTTAATTTTCAATTTGTTGACCAGTGTTACTAGATGGGCAAATAGTGCGAGTTGTGTTTTGTTAAATTTAATAAATTACAATTTAATTGTTTAAAATTGTGAGTAGTTCAGGTTTAGTTTTTCTTGTATTCATATAAAATTGTGCTTATTTATGTAGATTTGTCCCATTTACTATTTCATCAGGTCTGACAGTGAAAGATATCATGATGCCCTAAGACCTATATCAATGGATGACTTCTTAAGCGCACTCTCAAGAATGAAAGATTCAAAAGTACGAGCGAGCAGTTTTATAAAACACACTGGAATTGAGCTGGATTAATTTATGAATTTCTAGGATTATAGAATTCTCTGTAGATTCAAATATATACATATTTTAAAGTTCTTCAACATATTTGTATTGTGCACTGGATACCAAGTGTACAGTACAAATATGGAACACACAGTTCCATTGCAGCAAGCTTCTTTGAGAACATGAATCAGTTGTTTAGTTAAGTTTTGCTGCACTTTTGTAAAATAAAGAAACAGTAATTGCCCACTTAATTTTACTTATGAATTTCAAAGCTAATATTAAATAAGTAAAACCATACAATACCAATTTGTATATAGGTTATCATTCTATAGGCATAATTTATTCATATAGTATGGCAGATATAACTCATTGTTAATTTTCATAATAATGCATCAATTTTTTTTTTTTTTTTTTTTAAATGTTTAAACTTACAGGAATGTTTCCAACACAAATGACTTAAATTCATTAAAATACAGGACTTATCATAAAATTTTTATGAACAGACCTTTTATATCATGGTCCTTTATGTACTTAAGTTTTATTTGATTTTCAGAGTACTTCATTTTTTTCTCTTGCAACAGGGAGCAACTATTCTTTGCCATATCTTTCAAGGACTACTATATTTCTTCAAGTCACAACTGTTTTCATTTCTTTATTCCTTGCTTAGTATTATCAGTAATGTATGATAAAGTCAGCAAAATGTTCTAGTTATTGAGTTTAGACCAAACTAACACCAAACTAATCTTTATTCATTTTTCAATAATTATTCATGATGTTCATTTAGTTATTTGTTTTGTAAACCCAAGTCTATCTGGTTTACAGAACGGACATCTTTCAGTCTTTTTGAAAATGAAGGACTTTGAAGGTAAATTGTTGTACTGAGTTTAAACTACTGAAAAAAATATAAATTATATGGTAATTTATTAAAATGCTATAATTTTTTTATTTAAAAAATTATTTACCTTAGTACCATCTAAATTTACACAATATAAGCAACATTGCAAGATCTTGTAAATCTCTTTGTTAGACCTGGTGAAGCATGACATAAAGTTTTGTTGCCCATGCACCATTAAATACCAACTGAATAAATTTAAATTCAGTCAGTCAAACTAACAAATGTGGCAAAGTAGGGAACTGAACACTATAAATGGAAAACTTTTCTCAGTTTCTTATCATTGCATTGCTACTTAGGTAAAAAATGACGCTAGTAAAATAAAGTGTAGCAGACAAGGTCAATAAAAAAAACAAATAAAGGAAAAAATTATTCCCATGTAATTTCACTTGGATTTATCACAGCATGGGTTAAAATATTAAAAATTTAAAATATTTACTTCATAATCCAAACTAACTTGTAGAGAAACAGTATATCCTCATAATTTTATATTGATTTGAAGAGTAAATTTGGTTCTGCAAGTGAATGCCTTATCAAATTTAAAAAGACTGCCGAAACCAACTTTTTTTTTTTATGAAAACTACAAACGTGAAAGATATTTTAAATCATAATACTTAGTACTGTATGTCGACTGAAGGTCGAAATTAGACTTGAATTTCTGTAGATTGTAATTTTCAGGAAATACATATAAGGAAGGTTTTTCCTGAAAATAGAAGTTGAATGAATGAATGGGAAAGAAGAAAAATTGGTTCTGTGAGTTTGAAGATGGACAGTGTATGGATGCTGCCTGGATGTGCTACATCTTCAGAGTGGTTTGGAAAGGGGGGGGGGGGGGAATTATAGAGGCCAGTTCAGAAGAACAGTGCCTATGGAAGTATCTATAGCAAAGGCATGCAGCAGAAATAGAATGTCTATAAGAAAGCGAGTAGAGAGACCGTAACAGATGGGTCATTGATTAACCTAACCACCCTCTTTTGAATAGAGTCCAGAAGCCTGAGAGATTCTGGTAGGGTGGATTTGAGATTTCTGCAGAGTGAGCAGTTGCTTAGAAGAAAAATAACACTGGGAGCGTTTTCTGGATGGCGAGGAAACAATTTGTAATGTTCTTATGCCAAGTGAGATTAGAAGTCAGGGTAGCCCTTAATAGAGATATGTAACTTGTCTAGAGATCTAAGTACCAACAAAGATAAGCAGAGGAGCAGCATACTCAGGGGTGTGCCGGTAAATTTTTAACAACTGACTCTCTAAAAGAAAGTAGCAGTACCGGTGACTTGAACTGATTTTTAATTTCGGCTGCTGGCGCGCCCTGTCTCCCACCATCCTTTCATGCAGATGATGTCATTAATTACGTGAGCCACCTATCCCGGACTCCACTTGCTTTGCTGCCAGAGGATGTTAGCTGCTTTCCATGATCCTTTGCGCAACCATATGATGCTCTGCTCTGTGCTCCGATAATCCCTTCCACACAGGCTGGACTCCGATAATTTGTTTCCCATGATCCTTTGCGAAGAGGAGACTATTATTATTATTATTATTTATTATTTTTTTTTTAATTTAAAATTTTGCTGCTGGATGTTGACACATGTTTTTTCATAAAAATAATTTCATTTGGTGAGATTCGAACTCAGCTGTATGAGCTTTATGGGTAGGTACCCTAAACAGGAATATTTTGCAAAATTATAAAGTTATGTGTATTGAGAGTTTCAATTTTGTAATAGAATAGAAATTATAGAAATAATTAGTTAATTTCACTATGGTAATTTTCATCCCAGCAGATTAACAACGCTTGAAAACAGGATAGACTGAAGCAGGGTGTTTGTTGGAAATAATATTCCTGTAAAATTGCTAGCCTCGATAATGCCTACATAGGCTGTCACGTAGAAAAGGGGGTGGGGGAAAGGAGGCACAAAGGTTGCTGAAATAAGTGCACCCCAGCTGGATTTTCTGTGTCACCATATACAAACTTATCGTCCAAATACGAAATTCAAACAAATTCAGAGACATGTTCTATAATAATCATCTCAGTTGCCAAATTATTCGCTGTATGGTTCCTTTCGCCTCAAAAGTGGTGCTTGTGCATATGTCCGTTCCGATATTCCCAATCAGAGACTTGGTAATTTGGAATCTTCTCTCTTCTATATTCTCTGGCTTAAAATCTCTCTACCTACTTGTGTCAAATTCATCTGTCTCTACCATTCTCCCAACTCCACTAATCACTTGGAGCTCTTTGACTTTCTCCACTATAACTTACCTAACAGTGAGGTAATTTTCCTTGGTGATTTTAATGTTCACACACCAGCTGGCTTCTGTTTTCTAGTCACACCGACCCAGCTGGTCGAGATGCTGAGGCTTTTGCAATTACTAATGACCTTGCACAGATTATTCATTTACCTACAAGAATACTCTTGTAGGTAAATGAATCACCTTTTCTCATCGCTATTCCCAACCTCGTGTTGTTTGGAATTACAATAATGCAAAATGATATGACCTGCGAGATTTCTTTTCTTCTTTTCCTTGGTTGGATTACTGTTTCAAAACTTCTGATGTCAACGTTTGCTCAGATTGTGTCAGTAAAATTATTCTTATAGGAATGAAATCCTTTATTCCACACTCGACTTTAAAATCTCTACCTTTAAACCTTGGTTTTCCAATAAATGTGCCAAGGCTGTTCAAGAGGAGGACATTGCATATTGTAATTGGCATCTCATTTTTCTTCCAACTCGTGTATTAATGATCTTGGTAAAACACCTCCCACCATTCCCAAAATGCTCCATTCAATGCCTCCTGTGGTCTTCCGTCAAAAGGATGTTAGAAAGATTTTGACGAATCTTGATGCAAAGAAAGCTCCAGGTTCTGATGGTATTTCTCCACTTGTGCTCCTGAATTTGCCCCTGTTCTTTGCTGCCTTTTTTCACTTTCCAAAGGTGTTGTTCCTTCTGTTTGGAAATTTGATCACATCCAGCCAGTTCCTAAAAAGGGTGACAAATCACTCCCATCCAGTTATCGTCCCGTTGCAATTACTTCTACTCTTTCTAAAGTAATGGAGAAATCAATTAACCTCCAACTCTTAAACTACCTAGAAACCTCCAGTCTAATCAACAATCGCCAGTGTGGATTCCATCAATGTCGATCCACTGGTGATATTCTGACATATGTTACCCATTTATGCACAAATTCAGTGGAAAAGTTCGGTGAAACAAGCAGTTGATCTTGACATTTCAAAGGCTTTTGATCGTGTTTGGCATAAAGGTGTTCGAAACAAGCTTCCATTTTATGGTTTGCCAACGGTTTATTGTAATTGGTTATCCAGCTTTCTCTCTGATCACTGACCGAGGGTAATGGTAAATGAGGCACCTCCGTAGCCAGGTGGGTAGGAGCACAGTGCGTAGCACATGATTCTTGATTAGGCTGGGGTTTGAGCCGGTGACCACCAAATACGGAGGATGTGGGAAGGTCAGGAAATGACCACTGCATATCCCCGGAGAAATATGGCCTTAGTTGCTAATGCTCCTAAAAACCAAATAACAAACAAACGAACAATGGTAGATTGCTCTCTATCTTCTTACTTCTCCACTAATGCTGGTGTTCCCCAAGGTTCAAGATTCTTTCCCCCACTCTTTTCTCCTTGTATATTAATAATCATCTTCCACTGACTGGAAATCCTATCCATAGTTTTGCCGATGATAGCACATTGCATTCCACTTTACATTTTATAGAAACCTTGCCCTGCTCAATCAGCTTCAACTTCTCAAATATTCACTACCAATTCTTTAAATGCCGATCTCCAGGCAATACTCCAGTGGGCAAAGACAACTTAGTTGATTCCAATCCTTCTAAAACTCAGTTTTGTCTTATATCTCACAAAAAGGATTCTTCTGCTCCTATGCTTATCTTTAGTGACACTTAGATTTCTAGGCAAAATGATATGTCTCTTTTGGGAATTACCCTGACTTCTAATCTCTCTTGGCACAAGCACATTACAAATATTTCTTCCTCTGTATCTAAAAAACTTGGATTTTTCTTTCGATCTTGGTGTTACTTTTCTTCCAAACAGCTGTTAGCATTAGCATTAGTAGAGGCATTTGATGCAAGAAAGCAATCTTATGCAGCATCAGCCAAAAAAATAAATAAATAAAAAATAACCACTTCCACTTCACCCCTCTGTTCGTTCAAAATACCTGTCCAGCTGAGCCTTAAACTTATTTAGGCTATCAACTTCCACGACAAGGGATGGAAGTCTGTTCCACCAACCAACCACCCGCTGGCTAAAGGCAAATTTCCTCACGTCTATCCTACATCCGTCTTTCCTCAATTTGAATTTATGCTCTCTCAGGTGATTATTCTGAGCAAGAGGAAGAATCCCATCAGCATTGAGCATGCTCAAACCATTCAAGGCTTTATACACCTCTATCAGATCACCTTGCTGGTGCCTAGTCTCCAGACACTGTAATTTGCAAAACTTAAGCCTTTCTTCGTAAGAGCACCCCTTTGTTCCATTCACTAATCTTGTTGCCCTTCTCTGTACTCATTCCAGCATCTCTACATCCTTCTTGAAATGAGGCCTCCAGACCTGTATACAGTACTCTAGGTGTGGCCTGACCATTACCTTATACAGGGCTTTCCAATAGTAACGCTCGATTTTTGTAACGCAATAAAACAAATTGTGAGAGTGATAGTGATCTATTTTTATTTTTATTATGAAGTATATGTGTTAACATTATGTTTTAAAAATTATATCAGATAAATGTCCGCCGCGGCTTTGTCTGGTTTGGTTAATCCTGGATACCCAATTGGTGATGACGTTATCGCATAAAAGTGGCTCAATTTCAGCAATAACGTGCCTAATGTTGGCCTTTAAGGCGGCAACCGTCCGTGGTTTGTTAGCATAGACTTTGGATTTTAGAAAGCCCCAGAGAAAAAAATCCAGTGGCGTTAGGTCGCAGGATCTGGGCGGCCAATTAACGTCACCATTTCGCGATATAACGGAACCTTCAAATTTCTCATGCAATAGTGTTACTGTATCACGTGCCGTATGGCACATAGCACCGTCTTGCTGAAACCAAATGTTTGTTAGATCGATTCCATCCACTGCAGGCCAAAAAAAATCTCTTATCATAGCCCTGTATCGCTCACCGTTGACCGTAAGTGCCACTTCTTCTTCGTTTTCGAAAAAATACGGACCGATTATTCCGCCGGACCAAAATGTACACCATACCGTAACTTTTTCGGAATGTAGTGGGACCTCATGAATCTCCCGTGGGTTTTCGTCGCTCGAAATTCGGCAATTTTGCTTGTTAACAAAGCCACTTAACCAGAAATGAGCCTCGTCACTAAACATTATTTTTCGCCCAAAATCAGGATCGACCTCCAACTGCTCTAGCACCCAATCAGCGAATGCACGCCGCTGCGCATGATCGTTGGGCTTTAGTTGTTGGGTTAATTGCACTTTATAAGGGTGAAGCCCTAAGTCCTTATGCAGGATTCGCCAAGTTGTCGTCGAAGCCAGGCCAAGTTCTTGAGCCCGACGCGGAATGGACTGTTGCGGATTCTCACGCACACTTTCCCGGACTGCAGCAATATTTTCAACGGATCTTGCATTTTGCTGACGTACAGGCACTTTCAGATTTGCCACAGACCCATTTGCTTCGAATTTGTTTATTAAACGGCGAATTGTGGATTCTGAAGGACGTTCGTCGACACCATAAACTGCACGGAGTGCACGAAACGTTTGACGAATAGAACATTGGTTTTGATAATAATTTTTTACAATTTCGACTCGTTGCTCAGTCGTGTAACGCTCCATAATCAAATGCAGAGACTAACTGAATACGGCTACCAAAGATACCACCTGTGTGACTGTCGACTTCGTCATGCGCTGTTGCCAAACATCGAGCGTTACTATTGGAAAACCCTTTACAAGAGAATAATCACCTCCTTATCCCTGCTAGAAAAATTCCTATATATCATCGACAATACACCATGAGCTACTCTTGCAGCCCATCTGCACTGCTCAGAAAACTTCATATCTGCCTGCACAACCACCCCCAGGTCCCTTTCGTTCTCTACCACTGTCAGTGTAGTACCACAGAGTTGATACGTTGCTCTGGGGTTGCTGTTTCCCATATGTAGTACTTTACATTTGTCAATGTTAAACTTCATTTGCCACCTCTCAGCCCATCTGCTCAACCTTTCCACATCCTGTTGCAGTAGCATAGTGTCAGTAGTGTCCTTGAGAACCCTGCCAACCTTCGTATCGTCTGCAAACTTGGACATTAAGCTTGATACACCGTCATCAATATCATTTATAAATACAGAAAACAATAATGGACCCAATACTGAACCCTGAGGGACTCCACTAATAACATTAGTCCACGATGAGCAATGTCCATTGATTACCACTCTCTGTCTTCTCCCCCTCAACCACCCCAATGTGCCCAAATTTAAGCTAATAAAACAGAAAATAAATCAGAAAAAATTCTCTGTTCCAGGAGCAGCAAAAATGTACGTCCGCACAGGCTACTCTCGTTCCCGAATTTGTGCAGCAGTCTTCCATGTGCAACAGTATCAAAATCCTTTCTAAGATCCAAGTATATAATATCAAAGTTATTCCCTGCATCCAGTTCTTTTGTGACTGCATCATAGTGTCCAATCAAATTGGTCAGACAAGACTTCCCCTTAACAAAACCATGCTGTGTCTGAGCTATAACTGAAGTCTTGTCCAGATGATCCTGCAGTGCTTCTTTAACCAGTGCCTCCATTAATTTTCCAGGAACAGAAGTTAAACTAACAGGTCTATAATTACTTGTGTTGCCCTTTGATCCTCCTTTGTGAATTGGGGTCACATTTGCACATCTCCAGTCCATGGGTACTTCCCTGAGTCCAAGGAAGCTCTCATAATTATGGTAAATGTTTGCTTACTTCCTTTGCTGCCTCCTTTAATATAACTGGATAGATCCCATCCACCCCAGGTGCCTTTCTTGTATTTATCTTCAACAATTTCTCCTCCACTTTACTCTCAGTTATTACAAGATTCTCTAGCTTACTGCCAGAGAATACACCTCTGGCATTCCCCTCGCTGAATAACTCCTCGTGTGTGAATGTCGATGCAAAATATTCATTTAGTTTGTTAGCTACGTGAGCAGGATCATCAACAGTTGACCCATCAATATCAGGTGGTCCAATCTGATTCATCCCCTTCCTTCTAGAGTTTACATAAGTAAAGAACTCTTTGCTGTTTTTCTTTGCATCCCTTGCCAAAGATTTCTCGTAATCTGCCTTCGCCTGCCTAATCTCCTTTGTAACTTGGTTACAGATCAACTTGTATCTATCATAGGCTTCTGTGTCACGTGTTAATTTGTATGTATCCCATGCATTTTTCTTCTCTACCATATGTCTCATTAGTTCATCTGATATCCACTTAGGCCTAAACCTTGAACAATATTTCTTAGTTGGTATGTAAAGCCTAGTAGCGTCCAAGATAAGTTCTTTGAATGCTTCCCATTTTGAATTTGCTGTTGGCAGCATCATCAGTTGGTCCCACTGCATAGAATTTAAATACTGTCTCAGTGCATCGTAGTCAACTTTACGAAAGCAATAACCCTTCCCTTTACCCCTAATGGTAGTTACCTCTTTGAGTAAATCCCACTTCAGCACACTGTGATCACTGCCACCTAGTGGTTCATTTATCTGCAGATTCTTAATGCATGAAGAATCACTACTGATAATCAAATCAAGAGTATTACTCCCTCTAGTTGCCTCCCGAACATGCTGATGTAGAAAACAATCATCCAATAAATCCACAAAAGCCTTGCTAGTGTGTCAGTGTGTGACCAGCCCCCAAATTCCAGTCAATATCTGAGAAATTAAAATCTCCCATTATAAGACTCTCTGATTTACTGGCCCACTCTATTTCCCTGTACAGTTTCTTATTATACTCATCAGAGTCATTAGGCCTATAGCACACTCTCCTACTCTCAATTTTGATCTCCCAATGCTTATGTCACACCAAACTGACTCGACACTGCACTGGGCAGCGATGTCGACTGGCTTCACTTCCTTGGATTTTATGTATTTCTTAACTAATAGCATAACCCCTCCTCCCTTCCTATGCTGTCTATCCATTCTGTAGACATTGTACTCCCCAAATCCCAGTTCTGCATTCCTTATATCTGTGTGACACCACGTCTCTGAAATCCCCACAATATCTGCCTTTGATGTTTTGAGCAATACCTCAAATTCATCGAATTTATTTACTAAACTCCTAGCATTGGTGTACATGCAAGTATACATGCACCTGCTGTTCCTCTTAGCCACCCTAACACAACCCATGTGTTCACTTGTACCCCAATGATTCCCAGTAGGCTCTGAAATATCCTGCATCTTATTTTCCAGGCTGCGGCTCATTCCAATAGAAGCAGTGCAAGAATCACTTTCACCTCTGCCAGTGGCTACTGTTAATCTATTAGTCCTTGTATCCCCCCCCCCCCAATCTAACAGTTTTCCGACCCACCTAACACTGCCTCGATAGCGTCAGCAAACATTCTTGCACCCTTTTTATTTAAGTGTATTCTATCCCTGTAGAAGCAGTCTCTCCTGTTAACAAGTATAGACCAGGCTGAAAAAAATTCTACCCCTTGAGCCTTGCACAATCTTTCCAGGGCTTTTCACGGCTTTTTTTCAACAGTGACCTGTAGTTGTTAAGTAATTCTGCCAGTCTCCTACTCTTAATATCATTAGTGCCAACGTGTACAACTATTTCACCTTTTGTGCACTTAAAAGATGATATCCGCTCTACAACGTCATCAACCTTTGCCCCTGGCACACATACCCTTGCCCTGTTCCACCTATCCTTTTTACAAAGCATGTTTCCCGTTTCCCTGACAATAGTCACCAACAACTACTAGTTCCTTTGGGACCAGCGCATTCTGCCTTGGGTTCTGCTGTTGTGTCACCTGATGACCAAGTGCAAGTTCTGGCATTGGTATGGGCAGCTGAGAGCTTGATGGGCACCTCACTTTTAATCCTTCGAGGGCATCCACCCTGTCCTTCAAGCTCTCATATAGGCCCATAACAACGCTGAGTTGTCGCCTGATTTCCTTACACTCCTTTCATCACGCACACACAAAGACATCCCCCATGGCAGTATCATGTCCCGTACCCGACTGCTCCACAAACATCGGCAGAACCCAAGGCAGAATGCGCTGGTCCCAAAGGAACTAGTAGTTGTTGGTGACTCTTTTGTCAGCGAAACGGGTAACATGCTTTGTAAAAAGGTTCAGAGGACAACTGCCCCCCCTCAGTTCTCCCCTCAGCCACAGCACTCCCATTAACTTGAGCCTTTTGCTTTGCTGCTCTGGTCTGAGTCATGATTTCGATTTAATTTCAATTTCAGTACAAAATTCAAACCCTAAACTTATATCCCAACACAGTTATAACACTATATTTATGTTTCAATTATGAGTGTTATCTACGAAATCCCTTTATATAATTTCCGCATCTAGTTAAGTATTAATTATTTATTTTTTACTAATTATTTATGTTACGTAACCCAAGTCGTTATATGTATTGTTAAAAATACAATTTAATTGACAATGAAGTTCAACTAGATTAATTATCTGATTAATTGACAATATTATGTACTATACTATACTATATTAAGCTTATGCTATCTATTTCAAGATATTTTGTATCGCGTAACAATGGCGGCAGTTACGAACGGTAAACATAAATTTGATACCCTTTCCGATACTAAGTAATACCTACAAAATCTCTATCTAAGTTACTTTAATCTAAGTATCGTAAATGTGAATATTAAGCTACTCTAGAAAATAAGTTAATGTGCCAATTTAAGCTAATAAAACAGAAAATAAATCAGAAAAAACTTCTCTGTTCCAGGAGTGGCAAAAATGTACGTCCGCACAGGCTACCCTCATTCTCAAAACGTTCACTCTGTACAAATTGAAAATCCGCCCTACCATGGAATATTGTTCCCACATCTGTGACGGTGTCTCCAAAACTTCTGTCAGGCTTCTAGTTTCCATTTAGAAGAGGGCAGTTAGGTTAATTAATGACTCCTCTCTAACAGAGTTTCTCCACCCACTGTCTCATAGACGTGCTGTTTCTGCTACATGTCTTTTCCACAGATACTTCCATGGGCACTGTTCTTCTGAATTGGCTTCTATAATTCCTGCTCTTTCTCTCTCAAAACAGTCCAAACATATGCCGCCAGTATCCATTTACTCTTCAACTTCAAACTCACAGAACCAACTTTTCGTCTTCCTCTTTTATTCATTCAACTGTCGTTTTCTGGAACCATCTTCCTTCGTACGTATTTCCTGATAATTACAGTCTACAGAAGTTTAAGTGTAATGTCAACAAATATCTTCTTTCATCTTCTCAACCTCCAACCCAAGCACGGTACTAGGTACTATGGGTTCTCATACCTCTTGTGTTTGGGGTTTTCATTAAAAAAATAAATCAAGGTCAACGAGCTGTTTTTCTCAGGAATAGTTAGAAAATAAATACTTGAACGTACATTTTTTGCTGTTTTGAATGTTAATAGATTTTTCTGAATTTTAAAGTTGGGACATTAAATAAAGAAAACACTTCTGTTTATATATATATTGAGAGTTTTAATTTTGTAGATAGAATAGAAAGTATAGAAATAATTAGTTAATTTCATCATGGTAATTTTCACCCTAGTGGTCTAACAACACTTGAAAATGGGACGGGACTGAAAAAGTGTGTTTGTTTAAAATAATATTCCTGTAAAATTGTTAGCCGAGATAATGCCTACACATTCTGCTGCGTAGGGAAGGGGATGAGGAAAGGAAGCACAGAGGGTCCTGAAATAAGCACGCCTGGCTAGATTTTCCAAGTCACCATATACAAGCTTATTGCCCAAATGCTGCTAGCCATTGTGGATTGAATTGCATGCCATTGTTGGTTTAACAACCAGCTTGCAAAATTCTTGAAAATTTAACAACAGGTTTGTGCGAGCTGGCTCCAGCCCACCACTTGGTTTGGCAGACTGTAAGTGGAAATGGATACCATGGAGATTGGATTACATTCCAGTATCACTGCATGAAAGATGCAATCGTTGCCATGTTGTTGCAGTTATAACTAGTATTTTCACGTCATGAAATATCATAAAGGAATAGATCATAAACAGAAGCATTTTTTTTTTTCTTTTTTTATCTGTATAATGATAATTTATTTTATAACTTGATTTTCTAAATCATGTAGCATAACCAACTAGTTGTTACCTTATTGTGCTTTCAAATATCACACATTGATGGTTTGGCATGTTATACTTGTGGGAGAAATCTAACTACCTATTAAATGTGATGAACAGTTATGGAAATATATTGCTCTCAAATTGCGAAATCATTGGTCACCAAAACATCCATATTTTCATTTAATTTTGTAGTTCGGTATGCTAATTTGAGAAATCATTTTTCATTTTTATTTACTGAAAGCAATCAGTAAAGAAATCCTTTACAAAATGGAATTAAAATTTTATCTGCCATCAAAACTCAATCTGCTGCTTCAGTTCCACAATTCCTGCCATTGGAGCTTGCCTGTTTTGCACAACTGCAAGGTGATGCATTAAACTTTTATGCATTAGAGAATACCTAGGTTTTAACTTTTGTTGCTCTGTGGGGTATATACTCTTTGGACATTGGTTAAAATTTTAGTGGCACATGAGCATTGTATTCCAACTGAAATCGATTTTCATCCAAAAAGTCAGTTGCACTTTCCCTTGGTAGAAATGACTGAATTGTTACAGCAATGAAATTTGGCCAATGGCCCAAGAAGATAATCCAGCATTAAAAAATAATAATTAATTAATAAAAAGTGAATGAAGTAACTGAATTAATGGAATGTGAAGAGCTAAGGAACAAAAATGAAATTTATTTATTAGGTAGTCGTGCTTTTTCTCGTTGAATACCTTCCTTCAGAAATAAGTGCTCCTAATCACTGTAAAGCAAATAAACAAACAAAAAATAAAATTCTCTACACACTATATATATATATATATATTGTTTTTTTTTTTTTTTTTTGTTTTTTTTGCCTCTTGAATCTTTTTTTCTCAATATTTTTTATTTATTTTCTTTACTGAAAAGTTCAAAATTCACTGAAAACAAAGGTTCAAGCTGCAAAACTTCAGGAGAGGTAGAGGTAACAACAAAATTCACGGGTTCATTGAACTGGATTTGCCATGGCATTTAGCAGCAATGCATATTCAGGTTTTACCAAAAATTTGATCGTATCCTCCACAAATTTAGTATTTCTAATATCCTAAAAATCAATTTTTTTTTATTTTTTTTTTTTGTTAGGTTATTTTAGTATATAAGTAATATTTTCTTTCAAGCATCTTCCATGGGTTAATCTTTTCTGTAAATACCAATTTATTTATATAAACAAAAAAAAAAATTGCACACGCCAGGGTGAATTTGCAACTGTAGTCATATGTAGTTTTATTTTTTCAGCTCTACTAAAACACTAGTCATTTTCTCCCTACTGCTCACAGCTGTTCTAAAGTGACGTCAAGTTGGTCACCAGCTCACATAATGTAATTAGTAAGACCAAATTGCACTTAATTACAATGTTTGCAAAAAGTTATAATACAAAAAAAGAGATGAGTTAACCACTTAGCATGAACTACAAGTATTAAACAGCAAATAATATTCCAAGACATGGATACTGTCTCTATTTATCAGGTATGTGTAAATATTCATAATAAACAAACATCCTTATTCTAATGTATTAATGTAGAGCTTGGGTACATCAAATTGTACAACTGTTAATGGCAGCAAAAATAAAACTTCTCTCTTGTTATCACATGCGAGAAAGTTATTAAATTATAGAGAGTACAGGTAACCCTCGTATAACGTGGTACCTATACAACACGGTTTATAAATTGTGGCTACCCTTGCATGACACGGTCGTGGTTTCAATATAATGCGATCTACAAACTGTTGTATCGCTTCTTTTTACACACTTTTACCACGCGAATTAAAAATCAAACTTTATGTTCGTTAAATTGTGTCTGCTTGTATAACTGTTGTAGTTGCCACAACTGAATTTATATAAGGGGAAACACACAAGTACATACATATTTTTTTGTGTGGTGCCAATTTTTTTACCTTATAAAGAGTTAATTGTTGCGCAAGTAGTTATAAATAGTGAATTTATTCAGGGAATACTCCTTGGCAAATAAAAAATTTATTTTTTATAGTAATGGCCACCAAAACTGCAAAAGAAGGAAAAAAACATTGAAAAGAAAATTCATTTCTCTCGAAAAAAAAATTAAAATCTTGGATCAGTTGAAAAATGGAGAAAAACAAGGAGTTGTTGCAAAGACTTTGAATTTAAATGAATCAACAATTCGTACAATCAAACAAAATGAGCAGAAAATCAGAGATAGTGTTATTGCTGGGTCAACGATAAGTGCAAAGCGCGTTGCTTGTGTATGTGATATTTTAATGGAAAAAATGGTGAAATCTCTAATGGTTTGGATTGAAGATTGCATTCACAAGAAAATGCCTTTGAATGGAAACCTTATTAAACAAAAAGCCCTAAAAATTTATCAATATTTAAAAGAACTTGAACAAGATTTTTCAGAAGAAAGCTGTCAGCATGAATTTTGTACCATTAAGGGCTGGTTCGAAAATTTTCTTTGCATAATCTTCAGCTCCAAGGAGATCAGCATCAACAAATGTAGATGCTGCCCCAAAATTCCCAGAACATTTAAAAATCATTGAAGAAGGTGGATATAGTGCAGACCAGGTATTCAATGCAGACGAATTTGGATTAAACTGGAAAAAAATGCCAAAACGCACTTATATATTGAAAAATGAAAAAGACAGCTCCTGGATTCAAAGTTTCTAAAGACAGAATTACTCTACTGTTTTGTAGTAATGCATCAGGTGATTACATGACAAAATCAATGTTAATTAACCTAACTTTAAATCCTGGTGCTATGAAAGCGACTGACAAGTCCACCCTCCCTGTTTATTGGAAAGCCAACAAAAAGGCATGTCTTACAGCTAGCATATTGGAAAATTGGTTTTTTTAACTGTTTTGTGGCTGATATAGGAAGATACACAAAGAAAAAGAATACTGACTTTAAAATTTTACTAATTTTAGATAACGTGCCAGATGATGGGTTACATTATTTGAGTGCCAAGGCACAAAAAATGTAACTCATCCGAATATTAAAATAATTTATTTGCTGCCTAATACGTCACTTATTCAACCCCTTGATCAAGGGATAATTTCAACAGTTAAAGCATATTATATTCGTCAAACATTCGAATTAATTTTGGAAAAAATGGAATCTAATCCGAACATGACACTGCCTCAAGTGTGGAAGGAGTTTTGAATATTTAATTGTGTAAAAATTATTTCTCTATGTGTAAAGAGTTAAAACCCTCTACACTGTAAGGTTGCTGGAAAAAAATATGGCCTGGTGTCATCCTTAATCAAAATTTCATATCTCCTGTGGATGCTGAACTAAGTCGTATAACAAATCTGGCACACATTTGTGGCGAGGGATTTTCCGATATGGTTTAAAATGAAATTTGTGAATTAATTGATGAAAAAACATTTAAATGAGGAGGAATTGGTTCAATTAATAGAAGGCCACAAACCAAATACAAATGGTGAGGAAAGTTCTACTGAAGATTCTGATTGTGCTGAGTTAAAGAGTTCAGTCTAAAGAAATTAGCAGAAGGATTAAATTTGGCACAAAAGTTAGGAAGTTATTTTACGGATAATGATCCCTCAGCAGAGCGCTCGGAAAAATTCAAAAGACAATTGGATAGTTGTTTAGCTCCATATTATGAACTTAATAAAAAAAATTGCGGCATGGTGGTAAGCAAGGTCTTATTACTGACGTTTTGATAAGAAAACCAGCTGAAGTGAGAATTAGTGATAATTGAAAATCAGCAGTGAGAATTATACAAATGATGTCGAAGAGATTTCAAGTGATAATGACATCTGGCCATTCATAAATAAAGAATATCTACGATATATTTTCTCTGAAGACAGTGATGACAATTAAAATATCAATTTCTTTAATTTTGAAATTTATGCATTATGTGCAATGAAATTTATGTACAATTCCTAATTTTTATAATTTTATGCTATGTATTTGTTAAATAGTTAGTTGCATGAATTCTTGAATGAATAAAATATGTTTTTGTTGAATGTCATTGTTGTTTTTATAATTAAAAAAACACTACAGAACATAATCCTACATTTTGTATGAAACCTGAACCTCATATAACGCGATTTCTATAATGCGTGATGTGATATTTCTGGAACCTAACCTCTGCATTATACAAGGGTTACCTGTATTTCTCATGTGATAAAAAAACAATTTATTAAACAAGAAACTTGTTTTAACTTATTAAATTTGAAATAAAAAGAAATTTATTAGATTTCTTCACAACATGAGTGTTATCTTTTTTCATGTTGACTGAATTGATGCATTAACTGTCTACACATCAACAAACTAAATATTTTTAAATATTTAAATAGTTTTGTTATTTTATTCTTATTTAAATATTTTTTAACTGTGCAGTATTAATGAATATCTGCCTGAAAATTTCTCTTGATCAGTTAATGCCAACATATTCTGAAGTTGTATTGATACTTCAATGGTTTAAACTGAAAGGACCATATGGACCCTTGAACTTTGAATAATCAGGTTTTACTATTTTGAACTTTATTTGAGAATAAAAATCTTTTATGTTCTTGTCAATTAAGAGAAATTTAATGCATATAACATCATCACAATTTATATCAGCCAGACTTGATCATTATGAAACAATCTTCGTAGGGTTCGTATCAAATCTTGAAGCTTTAGACAATGCTAAATCAAACAAGACTTGGGTGTATTTTGTTGTAATAGGATTTTACTGTGTTAATTACCAGCACTATTTGTTTAAGTACAAAGTGAATCATTTTTATGTTCTTATTTAAACTTGATCATAATGCTTTAATTGTGGAAACTTTTTGATAGTCTGAGAGGTGGAGCAGTGGAGAATGGTTGTTATTCTTAAGGGAAGAACAGTCATTGTGCTTTTTCATGAGAAAATAAATTGGATTAGGCCATATGAGGGTAGAATAATAATTCTAAACTAGAATGACTGTTTCTCAAATTTTAACATGCTCTCATCAACTGATGGGAGATCAGTTGAGAACAATGAGAACAGTCATTGTGCTTTTTCATGAGAAAATAAATTGGATTAGGCCATATGAGGGTAGAATAATAATTCTAAACTAGAATGATTGTTTCTCAAATTTTAACATGCTCTCATCAACCGATGGGTGGCCTCTGTTCACTACTAAGCAGTGAAGCAGCATGCTTTACAGATGATAGACAGTATTTTTGATATTTTGTTCTTAAATTAAGAGTATCATACGGAAGTGTGTGTTCTATGTACTATATTGGGGTAAACTTCCCTTATTGTTTTACAAGCAGTTCTTAAATTCTATACAAAAATGGAAAGGAATGATGTAGTATCCTAAAATAGTGATGTTGTAGTAGTGGCAAATGATGCAAGAAGGCAAGCTTATATAGCATGGGGGAGGAACCACTACACATTTCACTCATCCATACCCTCCAAGGATTTGTCTAATTCCAGCCTGTTTCAAGTCAACCATCCGCTGGCTTAAGGCAAACAATCCTATAGGCAATCTATCCTACAGCCATCCTTCCTCAACTTAAATTTATGTCCCCCCTAATCTGTGTAGTCTCAGCAAGAGGAACAGTGCCATTCACATTCAGCTTACTCAGTCTATTAATGGCCTTAAAAACCAATCAGATCATCCCACAGGTGCCTAGTCTCCAGACAGCAGTTCGCAGAACTGAAGCCTTTCTAGGTAAGAGCACCCTTTTGTTTCCTTCACCAATCTGGTTGCCCTTTTCTGTACCCCGTCCAGCAGCTCTATATCCTTCCTAAAGTGAGACCTCCAGACCTGCATACAATACACAAGATTCAGCCTAAGCATGGCCTTATCCCTACTAGCAAAGTTTCTGTATATCAGTGATAAAAACCCAGGAACTGTTTTGGCAGCATGTCTGCATTGTTCAGAAGATTTCATATCTGACTGCACAGTTATCCCCGGGTCTTTTTCATTTTCTACTGCCTAAGTGTAGTACCACAGAGTTCATAAGTTACTCTGGGATTACTGCTACCTATATGCAGTACCTTGCATTTGTAAATGTTAAACTTCAACTGCCATTTCTCAGCAAATACTATGTAATGACTCACAGAGGTGTAGCTAGGTTTTCGACGCCCTTAGCTTATTTCAGTTTCGATATATCCATATTTCGATAATTGGTAAAATCATAATAAATAATTACAGTTGGACCTCTGTTTAACAGACTTCTTTATAGCAAATTTTTTTATTTAGAAATAACTGTTTTCTTTTTACCGAATTTTTTTAGAATTCACTAAATAGAATTTTATTCTTTACCGCATTTTTTTTATTTCTTCGTTTTATGGAAACGAAAATTTTCCATATAACGACTGCATTACGAGACTTAACCGGGTACACATTGTTCACACCCATGGCCTTCAAGTAAGCAATAGTGCTGTTGTTACGCCCGAATTAAAAGATAAAGAGATTACCATCTGCAACTCAGTGGGACCCATAAAATCTATCCCAACTACTTTGTGCATTCCTAGCCAGTGGGCAGACCAAGGTGTATTAAACATTCGGACAAAAGGCTCTGGTCGACCTATTGTAATCACCCTGTTAGAGATTTAGAAGAGAGCGGCTTTCATTTATCCCAACAAGCAGTCATCTGTTGTTTTGTGGAAGTGAAATGGCACCATTTAAAAGCTACTGGCCTATCATCGAGCACAATATGAGATATAGAGGAAATGATGCCTCCCACACTACTATCGTAGTTTTTTCTTAAGAGTTATCTATGGTGTATCCACACCGATATTATATAGATATAAAAGTCTTACTCTTAACATATTATGCCTTGTTGCATTTAATTATTTTAAATTATTTCAATTTGTACTTTTGCTGCTAACAAATTAATAAATTCATTCGGAATTTCTGGAGAAAAATAATTAGTGTGGTGTTTAATATGCGATTCCAGAGCATTTTTCATACCAACGTCAAATTGGCTGACAAATTTTATCAAGTTTAAAAATACGCCGCAATTATTTTCTTCGGTATAGGTATGTTGAGGATAAGATGGCTCCAGGGATTACTCCCATCTCCATGTATGTTCTATGTATCGAGTGACAGTACCCTGTCTATGCCAGAGGTTTCAAAATAATGTAGTGGTATGTAGTTTGTTGTGCCCATTGTTCATCCAGCCTGTTGGCTGCCGTGCCCCAAGGGACCTTGCATTACCATACCTAGTGACAAGGACGCCATCCCGGTGTACCAAGAGACTAATTATACTCTGGCAGGTCCTGCCACTTACTTTCCTGGGATTTCAGTGAGGACCTCAAATAAAGGTTGGAGTGAACGCGGTTGATTTAGGCAAAATTGCATTTGGAAAGTGCTGCGTGGGTTTTATGCTGAAAAAACTATTTCTAGCGAGCCTAAAAGGTCGGGCCAAATTTGATGTGATTTAAATTTGGACATGTGGAGAGTCGCTGTACAAGAGAAAGTGGTAGGAGTGAAGGGTGAAGACGGGGGATGAAATAGGAAGAAGAGGGATCAGATAGGAAGGTGACTCCCATATTCAGTGGGGCATGCCCATGCCCCACCAGAGTGAAAATATGGGGAGGAGAGAAGAGCAAATACTCTCCTCCCCAGGAAATAGGAAAAAACAAGGCCGCACAAGGGAGTGTGGTTTTGGGTCGCCAGTAGGCCATCCAAGTCACCCTAAAGTCTTGTCTTTCTGTGGTATGGTGAGTTTTTTTTGTATATCATGTACTTGTTTGGGTTCTGCAGTCCTATTTGGGTTGCCTTTGGTGTATTTCTATCATTGATTTCCTTCTGGAAAATAGATCCTGGGCATATTGACTGAGTGTCTAACAGTCTGGGTTCTTGGTTTTCTGTTATACATTGGATTGCTGTTATTAGGTGCAGTCGTAGGTCATCATACAGATCACACTCAAACATTGACCAGGTTGCCACAGGGACAGTTCATGTTATCTGTGATGCCAAGTTGGTGAAGTTTAGCTTTAAACAGGCTGTGTCCTGTAAGGAGGAAGGTGGTGTTCCGACCGGGATGAAAGCATGCTGGCACCTTAGGGCACAGCTTGATAAGAGTGGGGAGGAATCTTTTAGTCATTGCGCCTTTTCCTGTGTCGCTCCGTCTCTTCTGCCAAATCTGGACGATGTGGTTGTTGATTCTTCTCTTCTCAGTTGTGGTCATTAGTGGTGTCAGTGGTGAGGTCATACATTGTAGCTGATGTGTTTCTGGCAAGATGGTAGAGCAGACCGCAGCAGGTAGCCTCGAGGTCCAGGGGGAGAACCCCTGCCAGGACTTGGATGGCAGCCGTGCTAGTCGTTCTAGTTGCTCTTGAAATGGTAAGGAGGATGGTCCTCTGAATGGTTTCGAGGATCCGTTTATTCACTTCTAGTCCTGCCCTCGCGTACCGGACAGGAGCCATATGTGATGGCAGTGATGAAGAGAGCTTTGTAGTAGAGGGACAGGGTAGTACGGCCGAGTCTCCAGTCCCTGCGAGTGACTAGCGATGAGGGCCACGTATCTTCTTATCTTTCATTTAATGTATTCTAGGTGTGGCTTGAAATTTAATTTTCTGCCCAGGATTATTCCTAAGTATTTAATCTGTTCGCACAGCTTCACTGTTTTGTTCTCAATCTTAATTTGTGGTGGTCTCCTTAAGTCTAGTGCAACCTTTAGCAACACCGATTTTGTCTTGTCGGGTGCTAGTTTGAGCAAGTGTAGCTTCGTCCAGTTTAGCAGCTTTTGCAGGGCATCATTTGCTTGCATTTCTAGGGAGGATCTGCTATCAGCCTCGATGGTCAAGACCATGTCATCTGCATAGGCTGGGCCTCCACACCACCCAGATCCATGGCAAGGAATTCGTCTAAAACGTTCCACATGAGCGGCCCCAGGACAGCCCCTGTGGACTGGGTGACAAGCATTTATATGGTGTGGTAACTTGCACTGCTCTATCAGCCAGGTAATCCTTCGTGCAATTGTAAAGATAGTGGATTTGCCAGGAGTAAATCCGTATTGCTTTGTCATGTTAGGATTTACTTCATTATAATGCCTTGTCATTATGGTATGTAGCAGCCTTTTGTATATTTTACTAATGGTTGGTAGCGGTGCTATGGGTCTGTAGGAACTAGGTATCTCCAGTGACCTGGTTGGGTTTTTTAGGAGCAGCTTTAAATTTGCCTTTTTTCCACCGTAGTGGAAATTTACCTGCTTCTTTTGCCATCTCTGGTTCGATTAGGTCCAGTCCGGGGCATTTCTTATTTTTTGTACGGCTTGCTGCATCCTAAATTTCTTCTAAGATGAAGGGGGGTTCTATTTGGTCATTATAGCAATTATTTGCTTGGAAGGTAGCCTGCTGCTCATCTGTTAGTGTTGTTGGCAGCTCTGGAAGGATGTCCAGAATGTTTCCAATCAACTCCTCCCAGGTTATGGTTAAGTTTCCTTGTGCTGTTTTGGTGGCTGTCACGACTCCCCCCCCCCCCTGGGGAGTTTGTGAGTAGTAATTTTGTATACTACCCCCAGGGGTTGCTGTTCCCTGACCCTTATACTACTGCTTCCATGATTCTCTTCTTTTTCTTTATCTGTTCAGTATAATAATTTCTAGCGATTCTATATTGGTTCCTGAGTTCAGTGACTTCTTGTTGCGGCCAATTCCTCCTAGCCCCCTGAAGTTGTTTCCTTCTGTGCTGTACTAATTTCCTCATTCGTGTGAGCTCCGGAGTCCACCAGGCCGTGGCCCCTGCACTGGGGATTCTTCTCTTCATGGCTTTTGCTGCTGCTTCAATTATTTTTATTACATCCTTCTGGAGTCGTTCCGGGTTTTGGCTCTCGCATGCTTGCTCCCTCAGTGTGTGCAGGTATTGCTGGCCTGCTGTGCATAGCATCTCTCGGAAGGTGTCCCAGTTTGCCTTGTTGAAGGCGAATCTGTTTAGCATGTGCTTCTCGGCAGTTGTTCTTGTCAGGTTCCTTTCTAATGTGAGGGTTATTGTACGACGGTCCGAGGTCATCCAGGCGTTTCTTGTGGGTAATGTTATGTCAATCTCTGCTTCCCATGCTGAAGGGTTGGTTTTTAACAACAAATAGAGTTGGCCAGGTGCTCCTCGAGCATTTACCCATTCGTTTAGCCTCTTCCGGGCGTGGTACTGTGCTAGAGGGGAGACCTGCAGTTGATGCCTGCCCCCACTAGTATCTCTTTGTCCATTTATTGCAGGTTATCGCGTAGTCGATTTCTGCCCCTGGCTTGCAGTATAGGGCAACCACATAGACTTACCAGGGAGGTGGGCACATGCTGCCCAGGGAGTGCAGAATTGTGGGATTTTTGTGACCATGAATGGGGGTTTTCACCTGTGTACTGCACAATTTTGTATTTAATAGGATATCCCTGTACTTGCTTTGGTGTGTGTACGGTTCCAATATGAGGATGTTGGCATTTTCATCATCAGCTTTTAGTCGGACTTGCTCTGCCACCGCCCGGGCACGCTGTGCATTGAGCTGGTGGAATGTGAGAACTCTGGAGTTGAATTGTTTATGGTGTTTGGGCCACAATCTATTCTCTGTTGGTAGAACTTGATTTTTTTGGTATGTTGGACAGTTTCAGACTTACAGTTTGCGCAGTTGGTGTGTCGGTTTTGTTGGGGCAGGTATTGTACTCATGCCCTTTGCCGGAGCAGTGGCCACAAGTCGGCTCTCTTTGTATGCAAGTATGAGTGGTGTGGCCATATCTGCAGCAGCGGAAGCACTTGGGAATTGGTATATGTTCCCGGTATCTCAGGATGCTCCATTCTATATAAATTCTGTTTTGGGTGCTTAAGATTTGCTATGCAGATGGCACCAGTTCTGCCGTCCAATTTACTCCCATCCCGTTCTTTGCTTTTATTTTGAACTTTGGAAAAATCAACTCAGAAGGTTCTAGCTCTGGGAAGTGGCTCTGTAAGTTCTTTCTATAAACCTCGGTTAATTGCTGTGGATCCATGTCATACTCTACATCAAATTTTAGTATAGATGGGCCTTTCTTTTTCGGTAATTCTGCCTTTAGCCCTAACGTGGTCATTTTCTCATTTGCTTTTATTTCTTCTATCTCCTCGCTCTCAGTCTCGATCACAATCCCTGGGTTCCTGGTTTGGTGGATAGACTATGCTGATGTTTTGAAAGTCTTCCTTCATTTGTGACTTTTTGTTTGTTTTTTCTCACTTGATTGGTTGCTCTACATGGTCTCAGTATCACTATATTTGAAGTTTTTGTATTTTCTTCTTTTGCAGTTGTAATTCGCTGGGTTTTTTCCCTCTCATTTGGGGTGTGCCTCAGCGCTTGGGCGTATGATCGGGACGCATTGTTTGCCACATCAACATCTTTGTATGCTTCTAGGGCTGCAAGCGCCCTCTGATGCTCCACATTTGTAGGATTGTTTCTAATTTGGTCCGCTTGTAAGGTTGAAGAAATCCTGTTATCTTTCGTTATGTTTTCTAAAGTGGCTCGCAGGGTGAGCACTTGCTTGAGGACTGTTCACTGTGGCAACGTGGGATCCAGGGGGAAGTTTTTCCCCCTTGTTTTTGCTTGGTTCCTGTTGATCTCTTGCTGCACTATTGCTCCTCATTTCCCTGTCTGGTTTTTAAATATTATACCTCTTGTTCCTCTTGCCGGTGGCTTCTTGTCTGGTTTGTCCAGGGGATGTTTCACTTCTCGCTTGTCGGTAGATGTCTGGGAACCCTCTGGCTGGCCTTGTTGACTGTTTGGCATCTCCTCCGGGTCTTTTTTCCCATACCCAGAATTGGATAATGGTGCTGAGATATTTTTTTGCAACAGGATGAAAGGTTCTGAAGGGAAGCTGCTGAGTTGCTTTGCTGCTGGGGTGCAATGTTTAGTTCAGAGTCTCCTGTATAATCGTTGACCCGGAGTTTTACAAGCGGGAGGGGGAAGTCTTAACCCCTAGATATCAAGAATACCAGATGTTGAACTTGGTTCAGCATTCGTCCTGGGGAACCATTTGGAGCACAGCACTGCACATATATATGTTCTCAATATCTTAAATGTAGTGAAATTAATAACTTCTATTTATATTTTAAATCAGATAAATTTAGTAACCATAAATATACTGGATATAGATATCTTGAGGTACGTAGCTACCAACTCACGCTAACGATCACTCAAACAGGGCTTGACCGTGTGGTGTACACTGAGTACAAAGGCCTTTGTTTATTAAGCATCTACTAAAATCAGACAAGGAAAGCTAAAAAAATTTCCAAAATTCATCATGAAAGTTATATGTTGCTGTGGAATTGTTCAATTACTGTTCCTAATAATTACTATCATCAACATTTAGGCAATATTTGTGGTTCTGTTAGCTTTAACAAAATTGACAATATAACAATATTCAACGCAAAATCACGCTGTGACCCAGTGAGATCAACGCTAATAAAAATGACCATAGGTTTCAATTACCTTGGCCGATCTTCACGAAGTTGATGTCTGTGGACACATCTTGAGAAGAGAAACTTGATGGACACAAAATAAATCAAAATGTGACACTCGAAACCAATAAATTACCTTGGCCGATCGTCACAAAGTTGATATCTGTAGACACATCTTGAGAAGAGGAACTTGATGGACACAAAATAAATCAAAATGTGGCACTTGAAACCAATAAACGGCACAAATAACGGAGCACCAAAACTATGCGTGTGGCCAGTACTTGGTCAGTGCCCTCTGTCGTTTTCTTCGGTATCGATATTACTAGCATGTCCACGAAATGCCAAATTATTTTCAGCACAGAACAATATACATTTCAATATATGACGCCATTTCGAAATTTCGCTTCTTAGTGCTGCTTGTGCACATCATCAAGCCCACATTTTTGAATACCCTTTTCTAATAATTTCCATTTTGTGAAATTGTGTGCTGTAATGAATTCTCATGAAAAAGAATGTTTGGATTTAGATGTTTCCATTCCATCCATCTGAGCTGCAAAGTGGAACATTATTTGTGCCAGATACAAATAAGGCATGGAAAACAATATATTGCATCTTTGTTTTTACAATAAAATAACCATTTCCTCTCTTTTTTTTTTTTTTTTTTTTTTTTTTTTCAATATCTTCATTTTTGTATTTCCATGAATTATTGAAACATTGGCCATTAGTTACAGAATACATATTTAAGACTGTTCGGGGCCGTGTTGCACCATAAGAGATCTGTTTTTGTGGGTATTAAAGTTCCACGTCGGATCATTAAAATTCAGACTAACATGTTCCATGTTAATGTTATTGCTGCCATTTTATTCTGCCAACTTTTGTTGGTATTGTCCACACTTTCTAATTCTTTTAAAATAAGTTCAACTGTTTGAGCTTTTCTTGGACTTCCATTTCAGTGGCATCATTTGTTTCATCTTCATTCTAATCACGTTCATTTTCTTTGTGCCTTTCAGGTTTTGGAGTAGCTTATTGTAAGCAAGTTTCGTAAACTAGCAGAATGTTTTTTCTAATTTCCTCTTTATGCAGTTTTTCCACTTTTTTTCTTTGGTGGCATATCTAAAATTAATTTGACCTTTATTGTTTCATTTAAATTATAAATCACAATATTCTATATTGTTTATATAGCAATCACAAAAACACTAACTTATAACGTATTCTGTTTGCACACAATGCGTGAATTGCGAACTACTATGCATTCCAGCATGCGCTGATTAACCGATCGCCTGATTTTTTTTTTTTTTTTTATGTGAACCCCAAACACGAGAGGTATTAGAACCTATAGTACTTAGTACCGTTCTTGGGTTGGAGGTTGAGAAGACGAAAGAAGATATTTGTTGACATTGGACTTAAACTTCTGTAGATTGTAATTTTCAGGAAATATGTACGAAGGAAGGTTGTTCCAGAAAACGGCAGTTGAATGAATAAATGAGGAAGATGAAAAGTTGGTTCTCTGGGTTTGAAGTTGAACAGTAAATGGATGTTGGCTGGTGGCCGTACGTATTCGGACTGTTTTGAAAGAGAGAGCGGGAATTATAGAAGCCAATTCAGAATAACAGTGCCCATGAAAGTATCTGTAGAAGAGACATGCAGCAGAAACAGTGCGTCTATGAGAGAGAGTGGAGAGACTGTGTTAGAGATGAATCATTAATTAACCTAACTGCCTTCTTCTGAATGGAATCAAGAAGCCTGAGAGAGGTTTTGGGGGCACCACCTCAGATGTGGGAACAATATTCCACGGCAGGGCGGATTTGCGATTTATACAGAGTGAGCAGCTGTTTGGAAGAAAAAAAAATGAGAGCGAAAGAGAAAACCAAGTTTTTTAGATGCAGAGGAAGCAATATTTGTAATGTGCTTGTGCCAAGAGAGATTAGAAGTTAGGGTAATCCCCAAAAGAGATATATCATTTTGTCTAGAAATCAGAGTGTCACCAAAGATAAGTATAGGAGCAGAAGAATCCTTTTTGCGAGATATAAGACAAGACTGAGTTTTAGAAGGGTTGAAATCAACTAAGTTGTCTTTGCGCCACTGGAGAATTACCGGAAGATCGGCATTTAAGGAATTGGTAGCAGATTTTCGAGAAGTTGAAGCTGATTTGAGGAAAAATGGAAAGTGGAATGCAATGTGCTATCATCGGCAAAAATATGGATAGAATTTCCACTCAATAGAAGAAGGTCATTGATATACAAGAGGAAAAGAGTGGGGGACACCGGCATTAGTGGAAAAGTTAGAACCCCATCACCCACAGTGTGCGATCACAGAGAAAACTGGATAACCAATTACTAAAAACAGTTGGCAGACCATAGGATGGAAGCTTGTTTAGAAGACCTTTATGCCAAACACGATCAAAAGCCTTTGAAATGTCAAGAGCAACTACTTGTGTTTCACCTAACCTTTCCATTGAATTAGTCCATAAATGGGTAACATAAGCCAGAATATCACCAGTGGATCGACACTGACGGAATCCATACTGGCGATCGTTGATCAGACGGAAGGTTTCTAGGTAGTTTAAGAGTTGGAGGTTAATTGATTTCTCCATTACTTCAGAAAGAGTAGAAGTAATTGCAATGGGACGATAATTGGATAGGGGGGATTTGTCACACTTTTTAGGAACTGGCTGGATATGAGCAAATTTCCAAGCAGAAGGAGAAACACCTTTGGAATAAGAAAGTGAAAAAAGGCGGCAAAGAATAGGAGTAGGTTCAGGAGGACAGGTTTTGAGAACAAGTGGAGAAATACCATCAGGACTTGGAGCTTTCTTAGCATTAAGAATCACAAAATCCTTCTGATATCCTTTTGACGGAAGACCACAGGAGGCATTGAATGGAGCGGTTTGGGAATGGTGGGAGGTGTTTTACCAAGGTCATTAATACATGAGCTGGAAGAAAAATGGGATGCTCGCAGGTCAGCTTTATCCTTGTCTGAAGCGACAACAGAACCATCTGGTTGGGACAGAGGTGGGAGCAGAGATGGGCAAAAGTTGTGGCCAATAGCTTTGGCAAGAGACCAGAATGCTCGGCTACCATTAGGGCAAGAAGCAAGTTTTCTACTCTTAGCTTGTTCAAACTCTAGTTTGGACTGGTTCATAACTGCTTTACAATTGTTGCGAGCTTTCGTATAAGCAGGAAATCAAACTGAACAATTAGAAACAAGCCAATTACGATATGCAACATTCTTTTCTTGGACAGCCTTAGGACATTTATTGGAAAACCAAGGTTTAGATAAAGGACGCGATTTCAGAGTGGAGTGTGGGATAAAGGATTCCATTTCTGCAAGAATAATTTCACTGACACGATCTGAGCAAACGTTGACACAAGAAGTTTTGAAACAGTAATCCGACCAAGGAAAAGAAGAAAAGAAGTCTCGCAGGTCATCCCATTTTGCATTCTTGTAATGCCAAACAACACGAGGTTGGGAATGGCCATGAGATAAAGGTTCCATTGGAGAAGAGACAATCACCAAGTTGTGATCTGAAGTGCCTAAAGGAACTCTCACTTCGACCGTGTACTTAGAAGGGTTATTTGTGAGAAAAAGATCAAGCGTGTTGGCTGTATGATTAGGATTGTCCGGTATTCTTGTAGGTAAATGAAGAATCTGTGCTAGGTCATTAGTAATTGCAAAAGCCTCAGCATCTCGACCAGCTGGGTCGGTGTGACTAGAAAACGGAAGCCACCTGTAGTTGTGAACATTAAAATCGCCAAGGAAAATTACCTCACTGTTAGGAAAGTTGGACTGGAGAAAGTCAAGTTGCAAAGAGAGGAAGTCAAAGAGCTCCAAGTGATTAGTGGAGTTGGGAGAACGGTAGAGACAACAGATGAATTTTACAATGAGGTAGAGAGATTTTAAGCCAGAGAAGATCAAAGAGAGGAGATTCCAAATTGCCCAGTCTCTGACAGGGAATATCAGAACGGACATATGCACAAGTACCACCTTTGTGGCGAAAGGAATCATACAGCAAATAATTTGGACATCTGAGATGAGCAGTAGTTGAATCAACTGATAACTGAGATTCAGTCAGAAAAAGTACATGGGGTTTGGAAGACTGCAAGTGGAAATGGACATCGTTGAGATTAGAATTGAGACCTCGTATATTTGTGAAATGAATTATGAAGTCCTTGGTAGAGACATTAGATCTTTTCGCAGATAAGCTTGCTCTATTATTTTGATAATTCGTGGTGTATTCAATAGTAAGAAAAATTGGGTGGGACATGCTGTATGAAGTAATGAAATTTTTTGGATATGGCATACATGTGGTAAGAATATACCCAGATCCTTGACATAACGTGGCCTCGACAATTCTCCCCGCATACACACTACTCGGACTCCCTCCAGTCACTATCTGGCAGAGTAAAGGTAGCAAGATTATACACCAGCTGATCCGGAAGCCTGCTAGAGAGTTACCATTAGATTCGGACCGGTGTACTAACTAGCGGCCGACCTGCGAACACCGTTTTAGAGCTGTACCCTCGAAATGTAAGGAATATTGGATCTCTCCACGACGTTCATCATAACCTCAAAAGTCATCAATCATACTGCATGATGGAAGAGATAGGGAAGGGTTGACTGGAACTTAGCTCTAGAGACTAAACATGGGTTCCACCACTTCAAGCCTCGAATAAGCAAAGTGGTGGTATTTCACCGGTTGATGCCAGTCATCTAATTGGTCCCTTCAAAGTTACATTCTGGACAGCAAATAGATCTATGATGTTATGCAGTATGTACTCAGATGTAAGGATGCATGCAGGCTTGAATCACCGTGTGAAGATTAATTTTCACCCTCCTTGTGCTGTCATTTTGATAGGACATCATCGAGGGATGCCATTTCGTCAGTTAGCCTCGGGTGTCGTAATAGCTTAGCACTGTAATGATGTAGTCTGTCAGTGGCACCCTTCTCATGTCGTCGCCCTTGGTACCTGCCCCAATGCCAAGGCGTTCCTACGCCACTGATGACCCAGTAATGACTACTGTTGTTAACTAGACTGTAAACCTTTGTATCATCTGCACGTTGACATTAAGCTTTATACACCTTAATCAATATCATTAAATTTTGAAAACAGCAATGGGTTCAGCACTGAATCTCGGGAAACTGCCGATAACATTAGTCCACAAAGAAGAGTACCCATTGAAAACCAGTCTGTCTTCTCTCACTTAACCATCCCTTTATCAATGGCAGTTACTCGCCCGAAATGCTACCATTGCTCCAGTTTATACGGCATTCTTTTATGTGTAACAGTATCAAAAGCCTCCTAAATATGTGATATCAAAACTATTTTTTGCATCCATTTTCTAGTTACTGCATCATAGTAACCTATCAAATTGGTTAGAAACAAGACACCCCCATAACAAATCCATTCTGTGACTGCAATATAATTGCATTCCTGTTTAGGTGGTCCTGCATTACTTCTTTAACCACTGATTCCATTAATCTCCCTTGAGCAGATGTGAAGCTAGCAGTTCTGTAATTACTCATGTCGCCTTTTGAATTGAGGATACATTTCCACATCTCCAGTTCATCGGAACCTCCCCTGAATCCAAGGATGCTCTCCTAATTATGGCTAAAGGCTTGCTTACATCCTTTGCTGCCTCTTTAATATGATTGGATGGATTCCAAGTTCCCCATTGGAGTTCGATAAACTTCTGGAAAGTGCGAAGTGTGCACTTTGCACTTTCCCCCATCTCCGCGTTGCGTACTCTGTTTGTATACCACAGAACTCTGTGAAGGCCAGAGATTTAAAAAGTGTGTGGGATTGGAAGGATGTGTACTGTTGTTCTTCTGACCATTTAGCCGTTGGGACCCACCGTTACTGCACTTGGCCCCGGGGAGGCAGGTCAGGTACCCAGTAGATGTTATTTTGTACTCTGGCAGGCTCTGCCACCTAGTTTCCGAAGATTTCAATGGCAAGGGCGTATGTGAAAAAAAAAAAAAAAAAAAGACTGGGTTAACGCTAGAATATAAAAGCCCAAGAGAGTCTTATGTAAGCATGGTTTAAATTTGGACGTTATCAATTGATAAACTGTGTGAGGTGCACACTACAACTTAGACAGAGTAGGGGGGGGAGACTGAAGGCTCGGAGGAAAGACAGGTATGGGGACGATAGAGATGGTGACTACAGAAAGTCAGTGAGGCAGGCCCATGCCTCACCAGGGGGGAGGAGACATCATGTCCCTGTCTCCTCCCGCCTTTTACTTTTCTTTTGTTCTCCTGCCCCAACTGTGGGAGGAGAGCAAAAGAAAACCAGGCTAGAGTGCTCGGTTTGATTGCCAATATGGCTTGTGGAAGAGAAGCTGCTGGTGTCTCCAATGTCTGGCATCCAGTCCCCTAAAGAATTTCTCATGTATGAGTGTAGAGGAAAAATAGTGATTCAATTTATCAGCAACCTGAATGGGGGTCATCAGCCATTAACCCATTGGCATCATGTGGCCCAATGTAGTTCAATCCCTTCTATTGTTAATATAAGCAGAGAAGTCTTTGTTGCTTTTCTTAGCCAGAGACTTCTCACAATCTGCCTTGTCTAACCTCCTTTGCGACTTGATTACAGACTAGCTTATATTTACCATAGGCTTCTGAGTCACCTGATAATTTATATACATCCCATGCACTTTTTTTCTCTGCCCGTTGTCTGAATAGTTCATCTGATATTCATATAGGCCTTGAACAGTATTTCTTCTTTGGTACGATACGCGTAGTAGCTTTTATGATTACTTCCCTGAATGCTTCCCATTTAGAATTTGCATCATAGTAATATCATCGGTTGGTCTCACTGCATAGAATTTAAAAACTGTCTGAGACCACCTTAGTCACCTTTATGAAAGTAAAAGCCTTTAACCTTGACAGCAGTTAAGTCTTTAATAAAAGAAAAGTGCTTTGTTGTAATTGTTTTTAGGGAACAATATCAGTATAGCACTTTTTCTGCATGTATATTTTTTCTTCTAACGAAATTTCCAGAAATATTTCTATTGGTAACTGCGTTATGAACTTCGGAAACTAGTGTGAAAGGAACATCGCATGAACATTCATAAAATCAAACAGCAGCAGTGGCGCAACCAGGATTTTCTTGCCAGATATTCACAAAAAAGGTGCCTAATGCTAATCTAATTATTTTTGGTTTTAAATATGAGGTGCCTGAATATTACAAAAACATTTTATTAAATATGTAAACAATAAACTATTTTATAAATGATTATTTTATTAATACAGTTATATTTATTAAGTAAATTAATGCACGTGGCGTAATACATTATAAATTGGGAATTTACTCTAGAACGTTCGGTGAAATACCATTCTTTGTTCATAATAGCAAATTGTAATGAATATGCATTTCTTATTCAAGGTAGTGTACTTCATGGTAACTCGCGAAGGGACTCACAATATAAGATACAATTAAATCGATGCGTTCGTTGCAATTTGCTGTTATAAACAAAGCATGGTGTGTCACCAAATGTTCCATAGTAATATATTTGGTATGTTTTTTTTTTATTATTATTCATTACATATATATGATAAAGTGCCGATTAAGGCACTGGTTTGCAGGTCCCTTGCTCGCCAAAATACGAAGAACAGTGAGGCAAAATATATCTATATCTTTAGTAAAGAGTGACAAAAAATACTTCATGCCCAAAGCACTCAAATACCTTCGTCCGGCCTTGGATACGTTCTATAAAATATAAGCAATACCTATACCAGCGTTTCCCAAACTGTTCTGCGGAACATTAGTGCGAGATGTGAAAAATCATAAAATTAAAAAATAAATTTTTGCGTATTTGTGGCGTACGCTACTTTTGTAGCATTATCATTTTTAACATTTTATTTTATTTTATTTATTATTTATTTATTTTTTTTTTTTTTTCGGTTTTTAATCTACTGGCATAAACTAATCAAATAGACCGTGTAACATTTTATTTTTGCGGGCTTTTGCATGGAGAAGTATGCATAGAGGTAATGATGTCTACGAGAAATTCGTATGCGATTTAGCCTAGAGTATTCGGTTGAAGGAGAGAGGGAAGCAAACCGATATAACTAAACACTTGTATAAATTGTTTTTGATAATTATTTAAAAAGAGAAGCAAGTATTTTTTTGCTAGCTTGGGAGGGGATACACAGACTAAAAGGTTAACAGTGGCAGAGGCAAAAGTGATTCTTGCACTGCTTCTATTAGAATGGGCAGCAGCCTGGAAAGCAAGGTAATCGAGATTTCCAGGACTGCTGGGAGTCTTAGTGGAACAAGTAAATACATGGGCTGTGTTAGGGTAACTAAGAGTAGGAACAGGTGCATGAACACCACTAGGAGTATAGTTAATAAATTTGATGAGTTTGAAGTGCTAGTCAAGACATCAAAGGCAGATATTGTTGGGACATCAGAGACGTGTCACACAGATATAAGCAGCGCAGAATTGGAATTTGGGAAGTACAATGTGTACAGGAAGGGAGGAAGAGGAGTTATGCCATTAAGAAACATATAGAGTCTAAGGAAGTGCATCCAATTGATGGTGGGCAATGCAGCGTTGAGTCTGTTTAGTGTTAAATAAGCACTGGCAAAGGAAAAATGAAATAGGTGTGTTATAGGCCTAATGAATCTGATGAGTATATTGCGCAGAGAAATAGTGGGCCAGTAAATCAGAATGTCTTATAATAGGGGATTTTAACTTTCCCGATATTGAGTGGAACTTTTGGGTTGGTTACTAGCAAGACTTTTGTGGATTTATTTATTGGATGACTGTTTTTTACAGCAACGTGTTCGAGAGGCAACCAGTGGAAGTAATACTCTTGATATGATTATCAGCAGTGATTATTCATGCATTAAGAATTTGCAGATAAAGGAACCGCTGGGTGACAGTGATCGCAATGTACTGATGTGGGAATTACTTAAAGATGTAACTACCATCAAGGCTAAAGGGAAGGGCTTTTTCTTTCGTAAAGGTGACTACAGTGGTCTCAGACAGTTTTTAAATTCTGTACAGTGGGATCAACTGATGATGTTACCAACGTTGAATTCTAAATGGGAAGCCTTCAGGGACTTAATTTTGGAGGGTACTAAGCTTTTATCAGATGAATTAATTGAGGCTCGTAGCAGAGTAAATATGTATGGGATGCATATAAAGTATCAGGTGACACAGAAGCCTATGGCAGATATAAACTAGTCTGTAATCAAGTCACAAAGGAGGTTCGGCAGGCAATGGCAGATTACGAGAAATCTTTGGCAAAGAATGCAAAGTAAAACAGCAAAGAGTTCTTTACTTCTGTAAACTGTAGAAGGAGAGCGATGAATCAGATTGGACCACTTAACATAGATGGGTTGACTATTGATGATCATGCTCAGGTAGCTGAAAACTGAATGAGTATTTTGCATCTACAGTCACACAGGATTCATTCAATGAGGGGAGTGGCAGAAGTTTATCAAACGCTAACAGGGAGCTAGGTGATTTTGTAATAATAGTGCAAAGTGGAGGAGAAATTGTTGAAGTTAAACAGAAAAAAGGCATCTGGGGTGAATTTGATCTATCCAGTTATATTCAAGGAGGCAGCAAAGGAAGTAAGCAAACCCTTAGCCGTAATTATGAAAGCTTCCTTGGAGTCTGGGGAGATCCCCATGGACTGGAGGTGTGCAAATGTATCACCAACTCACAAAGGGGGTTCAAAAGGTGACAGGTAACTACAGACCTGTTTTAACTTGTGTTCTGGGGAGAATAATGGAATCACTGGTTAAAGAAGCATTGCAAGAGAATCTAGACAAGACTGCAGTAATAATTAAGACAGAATGGGTTTGTTAAAGGGAGGTCTTGTGTGACCAATTTGATTGAATACTATGATGTGGTCACAAAGGAATTGAATGCCAAAAATAATTTTGATATATACATGGATTTCTGGAAAGTTTTTGATAATGTTGCACATGGAAGACTGCTGTACAAATTGGAGAGGTATGGCATTAAGGGTAAGTTGCTACAATGGATAAAGGGATGGTTGATTGGGAGACGAACAGAGAGTGGTAATCAATGGACACTGCTCTTCGTGGACAAATGTTAGTGGAGTTACCGAGGTTTCGGTGTTGGGCCCATTGTTGTTTTGTATATTTATCAATGATATTGATGAAGGTATATCAGTTTTAATGTTCAAGTTTGCAGATGATACAAAGATTGGCAGGGTTGTTAAAGACAGTATGCTACTCCAACTGGATCTAGATAAGGGGAAAATGGGCTGAGAAGTGGCAATGAAGTTTAACGTTGACAAATGCAAAATACTGCATATGGGTAGCGATAACCGAAGAGAAACGTACCAACTCAATGGTACTGCACTCAGGCAAGTGGAAAGTGAAAAAGAACTGGGGGTAATTGTGCAATCAAATATCACGTTTGCCGAGAAATACAGACGGTCTGTCATGGAGTCTTGTCGATGATATATAGGAATTTTGCTAGAGGGGACAGGGAGGGGATTATCCCGTTATACAAGGCAATGGTCAGGCTACACCTAGAGTACTGTATACTGCTCTGGAGGCCTCATTTTAGGAAGGATGTAGAGTTGTTAGAACAAGTACAAAGAAAGGCAACAAGATTGGTGAGGGGAACAAAGGGGTGCTCTTACCAAGAAAGGCATAATTTCTGCAAATTGCAGTGCCTGGAGAGTAGGCACGTTCTAGGTGATGTGATTGAGTTGTATAAGGCTTTGAATGGGTTAAGCAAGCTGAATGCTGATGGAGTCATCCTCTTGCTCAGACTAAGAACCTGAGCGGGCACAGTTTCAAATTGAGGAAAGAAAGTTGTAGAACTGATGTGCTGAAATTTGCATTTAGCCAGCGAGTAGTTGATCGTTAGAACAGACTTCCATACTTTGTTGTGGAAGTTGATAGTCTAAATAAATTTATAAGGCTGAGGTGGATAGGCATTTGGAACGAATGGAGGGAGTGAAATGGGAGGGGTTTTTTTTTTTTTTTTTTTTTTTTTTTTTGGCTGATGCTTGCTTTCTTGCGCATCGTGTGCCTCTACTAATGCGAATTTCAACTATTTCACCTCATGTATTTTTAAGACTTCCCTTGAAATAGTTGAATTGTTTAGGAATTATATGTGTTTTCTTTCTTCATCATAAACCTATCGTTGGAATGTACTTCAAAATATATAACTAATTTAACTCTGAAACATTTCTCTGACACCCGATGGGAAAGTAGAATAGAGGCCATTAAACGCTGTGAAAGGAAATAGAGGAAATTTATGATGCTTTACTTGAAATCACTGAAGACGAAAATAAAGATATGGATAAAAGGAATCATGCTAAGTCAATAGCCTTAAAAATAACAACTTATAAATTTCTTTGTTCAGTTATAATTTGCCATGATATTTTAAATAAAATTACAGGTGATTCCTGCTTAACGCTGATAATTCGTTCCGGAAAAACAGAGCGCTAAGTGAATCCGAACCAAGAGCGCGGCATTCCCATAAGGTAACATATGTATTTGTAAGTTGCGGTCGGTGCCATAGGATATTTCCTAATCAGTAATAAACGGTAGTGAAAAGATGCACAAATGTCGGTCAAAATATTTAATATTCAAATATTTGTACATATAAAATATTCTGCATTACATACGTATAGAATTATGTGGTAACTACCGTACTTACATATCAAAATTAAACTTAAAATCATGAATTTAATTGATCTAAATCGATTTTAATTGATGAATTTAATCATGAAAAATGTGCCGATTTTCGGTTGAACTTTGGCCCTCTTCCAAATAAACTAAAGGAGGTTTTAATTTAAAATCCTCCGCAGCATCACCACCCAACAATAAAGTCAACCGATCCTTCGCTGCTTTGAAACCTGGCATGTTTTTTTCTTCTTTCAATATGAAACTTCTTTTAGGCATTCGTTTCCACAAAGGTCCTGCTTCATCTATGTTAAAAACTTGTTGAGAAGTATACCCCTCTTAATAATTTTAACAAGTTCTTTTTTGAAAGTTTCGACTCCTTGATCTCCACTTGCAGTTCCACATTTTTTTTTTTTTTTTTTTTTTTAGGTGAGTTTTCTTCAGATCATATCTCTTGCTCTCTCTCTCTCTCTCTCTCTCGCTCTTTTTTTAAAATAAAATATTTAAATATTTTAAATAATTAAACAATAAAATTAGTTAAAGTCTTTCCATTTTAATCCTAATAGTCGGCCTAGCCCTAGTTGCTTGCAGTGGAACAGCTATCTTTCGCGCTGTTAAAATTAATTCTTTATTTTTTTTTATAATTGTTCTTACAGTTAAACTTGCAAGTCCTAAATTATGTCACACATCCGCTTGTCGTTGGCCGGAATCGATTCTCTTCAAAACGTCTAATTTAATTTTCACATTCAGTCTTTTTCTTACATTTATAGTCTTCGTACTGAGCCCAGACGTTGTTGCTCTTTCATTCTTATCGGCCATTACAGTATTAACTCTTCGAAAATGTAACTGCGTTGGTTGCATTAATTACGATACAATGTTCGAGTAAACTGTCCGTTACGCACGATGTCTAATACTGTACTGAGTGACGACTAGTCTTCGGATAAATGCATATAACGCTAATATTACAAGCAATATACTTGATCATTTTTTAAAATTTTGATCTCGGAACTACGTAACAAGTCATTGTACTGCAATTAATTTAGCGTACGAGAAAATTTCACTGAGCGTGGGAAACGTTTCACTCCATCGACTCCATCAAATGAAACGATATCACATGTCGACTCCATCAAATGAAACGATTTCGTTAAATATACCAAAAATGCAATCTGTAAAAGAGCGTTATAGTGATCTGTGACAGCGTTATAGTCAGATACGGATTATAATATAAGAACAGCGTTATAGCGAATCAGCATAAAGCGAACCTCATTATAACGGGGCCTGCTGTAATCCGGTAAGTAAAATGCTCCAAAAAACGAATTTTAATATACGTAAACCTCTTGAATGTCTACAGAATTTCACGAAATATTTTAAATTAAACAGGACAGAGGAAGCAATCCGAAAAATTGTCGATTCGGCTAATAATATGGCTACTGTCACTAGCAGTGAAGTTTCGTTTCCAGTAGTAAGCACTGTAAGGAAAGATTGAAAAAACGTCGTTTCCATTATGAAAGTATAGATGAAGCTATTCAGGCTCCACAACAACATTTCAAAATTTAATTTTTCTTTATTTCAAATTATGGACACAATTTTCTCGTTTACTGACAGGTTTACAAATATGAAAGAACGTAGAAATATTTAAAATCTTTTATAATACATGTATTTCTGAATTTATAAAAAAGTGGTCAGACGATGATTTATTAAATCATTGCAAAGATTTCCATATTAAATGAAGTGACATTGATAGTGATGAGTTTGATATTGATGACTTAGCATTATTTGAAGAACTCGGAGTACTTCGGGTTTATATTAAAGACAATATTACTCCATTTGAATTGTTACAATATACACTGTGCTGCCACTTTATTAGGTACACCCCTGCTATGCACACAGATGATTTGTCCCATCGTTGCAAGTCACATGACCACAGTTGTGGATATAAATGCAGTAGAACAACCTTTCTAGTACCAGTTTAGCGTAAAACCATAGCAAGAATGGAGAAAAGGAGTGATCTAACGGACTTTGAACGTGGCATGATAGTACTTGCAAGAGGTGCTGGATAAAGCATCTCTGAAATGGCAGTTCTTTTGAACTTTTCACACACCTCAGTTTCAAGGGTGTATCGATAATGGTGCAACGAACAGAAAACATCCTCTCAACGGAAGGATGTGGAAGAAAATCGCTTGCTGATGAGTGTAGAGTGTATTTAGTGTCAAACGGCACCAGGGGTTCCCCCATCTCCGCGTTTCTTTCATTGTAGGTGTGCCAGTTCACTGGAAAGGCCAGAGATTTAAAAGTGTGTGGATATTGTATACGTATAGTGTTATGTACCGTTGTTCTTCTGGGCATTTAGCCTCTGGACCCCTGCTGAGGTCCAACGTTGTCCACACTCAGCCCCGTGGAGGCAGGCCAGGTATACCAGCATTATAATTATTTACTCTGGCAGGTCGTGCCACCTAATTTCCTGAGATTTCAGTGGCTAGGATCTTAAAAAAAAAAAAAAAAAAAAAAAATTGATCTTTCGCGTGCAATGGGGATAACAGCGCTAGGATTTGAAAGGCCGAAACTATTGGCAAACAGTAATTTGGACATGATTAAATTTGGACGTGTAGGGCAATCGCTTGTGTATAGATAGAGTAGGGTAGGGAGACTAAAGACTGAGGGGAGAGACAGAAATATGGAGTCAATAGGGAAGGCGACCCCAATAGGCGTCAGTGGGGCATGCCCATGCCCAACCAGAAGGAAAAATGGGGTGACGTGGAAGGGAGGAGACAAGAGGACAGGCACCCCCCCCCCTCCTGCCAGGGAAGTGGAGTGGAAAGAAAGCCAGGAAAGAGTGCCCAGCTCGGTCGCCAGTTGGCGCACTGGCAGCAAATCTGCTGTTCAAGGTGGGGAAAAAAATATGGGTCCAATGAAGCAGTCGGAACCAGTGCCCCGATGTCATTCATGGGCTATGTGTCCATCCAGGTAGGTTGAGGTCAGTCACGTTTATGGGTTATATACCCGACCAGGGTAGTGTCTCGTGGAGTGTCTCTTTTGCATCCCGGATGGGTCTGGTCTGTTGATCGTGTTTCCATCATCAGGGAGGGCGGTCCAGTGCCTTTTCCATCCAGTGAGCCCATCGTTTCTGTGGTGTGCGTCCTATTCAAGTAGGTTGGTAGGGTCAGACAATTTGGGTTTCAGTGCTGGTGTATTTGCTCATATTCGGGTGTTGTCGAAGTTTACTGTCTGCTACAAGGCATACTGTGCACTTAGTTCCTGATCGCAGAACAGGTTCTTCTTCTGGAAAAGAGTTCTTGTGCTAATCTGGTGAGGTGAGAAAAAGTGTAAAGTGTATTTAGTGTCTAACGGCACCAGGGGTTTCCCCCATCTCCGCGTTGCTTTCATTGTGGGTGTACCAGTTCACTAGGAAGGCCAGAGATTTAAAAGTGTATGGATATTGTACATGGGTAGTGTTGTGTTCTGTTGTTCATCTGGCCGTTTAGCCGCTGGACCCCTACTGAGGCCCAACGTTGCCCACACTTTTATATATATATATATATATATATATATATATATATATATATTAATAGTTATATTAGTGATAAAAAAGGAAAGAAAGTAAAAAGACAATAACTAATATTTATGGGTTAATGCAGTTGCAAGCAACATGCAATACACCCATAATGTCTATAGAATATTATTAGAAAAAGTAAATCAATCCAATAATAATACCATCATGGACCTAATAAAACGCAAAAAAAAAAAAAAAAAATTATTATTATCGCTTTTTACCGACAATCTAGATGACTTCAACTGGGGCCAACCACCCGGAATGAAGGCAAAAAACGACAAGAAGTTCTCTGTTTCTGTGATGATCAATATATGCTAAGTAATTTAAATCTAAACCAAATATAAACCAGTATAGGTCAAATATAAATCGAATATAAATAAATCGAATGATGATAAAAATTAAGAAAAATTTTGAAGTATTAGAATCAAAGGTAAGAAATATAAGTAAAATATAAATGTAAACATATATTAATCATTGTTGACCCGACAGAGAACGTAATTTAATGATTAAAATAAGATTAAATATATAATACATACTACATTTGACCGTATCTAGGACATAATATAATCCCTTTTATCCCTCTCCCCCCCTTTTTATATATATATATATATTAGTAAATTAATAAGAGGAGTTTACCTCAATATAGTACGTGGAACACTTCCGTATGATACCCTCCAGAAATTAAAACGGAAAAAACGAAAAAATCGACAACTTACCGGTACATTAAAGTAAAATATAAATAATTAAAGTAAAATATAAATAATTAAATAATCAATTTAACACAATTCAAAATCAATTCAAAACAATTAAAATTCAAATTAACGCAATTAAAAGAATCTAACGAAAATATTCAAAACGATTTTCGTTTTGAATATTTTCGTTAGATTCTTTTAATTGCGTTTTAAATATTCAAATCGTTTTGAATATTTTCGTTAGATTCTTTTAATTGCGTTAATTTGAATTTTAATTGTTTTGAATTGATTTTGAATTGTGTTAAATTGATTATTTAATTATTTATATTTTACTTTAATTATTTATATTTTACTTTAATGTACCGGTAAGTTGTCGATTTTTTCGTTTTTTCCGTTTTAATTTCTGGAGGGTATCATACGGAAGTGTTCCACGTACTATATTGAGGTAAACTCCTCTTATTAATTTACTAATATTATTATCAACGTAGAACATATTGAGTATTACAGCTCTGATTCATACTATCTAATATATATATATATAAAAAGGGGGGGGAGAGGGATAAAAACGCTTGAATCTAATTAGGCCGAAAGGTTGCAAGTGTGTCGAGTTTGGCATTTAAAATTTAACGTTGTGTGGGGCATTCGCTTTTCGCTGGCGATAGGTTGTAGATGACTTTCATCAACCGGGGAAATACCACCACTTTGCTTATTGGAGGCTTGAAGTGGTGAAACCCATGTTTAGTCTCTAGAGCAAAGTTTCCGGTATCCCCCCCCCTCCCATACTTCTCCTTCAACCCATGCACGGTACTAAGTACTATAGGTTTTGATACCTTTCGTGTTTGGGGTTTTCATAAAAAAAAAAAAAAAAAAAAAAGATATAGGTAGAGTAGGGGGGAGAGACGGAAGGCTGGGGGAAAAAGACAGAAATATGGGGTCAATAGGGAAGGCGACCCTAGGTATATCAGTTTTCCCTTGCCCCACCAGAGGGAAAAGAGGGGGTGGTGGGGTTGAGAGGGGGCAGAAAGACCTTCCCCTCACCCCACCAGGGATAGGGGAAGAAAGTGGGCCGGGCAAGTGAGCCCTGCCCAGTTCGCCATAGCGGCAATTTGCAGTGCCCTCCAGCAATTGCAGTCTGATGATGACTCGTTGGTGGGGCTTGGTCCTTTTCTAGGTGTGTGGGCTCATCCTGGGAGCGACGACATCCTGGTTCCTAGGTCGATGCTGTTTCATTTATTCTGCTGCATATTACGCCGTTTGTCCTTAGTATTTTGCTATCCTTTCCTCTGTGCTGATGTTTTATCAGTTTGCCTTTATTTATTATTTGTGGTCATCTATTCGTTGTGGATGGCTATTTCTGTTCGTCGTCTATTGAAGACGTCAAGTGCAAATCGGCTGAGGGCTTTGTATTCATCTTCTGAATCCAGTAGATGGTACTCTTGATTTTTCGGCAAGTATTGAATCTCAGTTATAAGTCTACTTCTGTGTTCTTCGTAGCATTCACAGTCGTGCATAATATGCTGCCAGATTTCAGGTTCTCCACAGGTGCATGTGGACTCTTCTATTATTCCGAGTGCGTTCAGTTTTGCTTTAAATGGGCCGTGGTCCGTCAGGAGGAAGGTTGCATTTAGCCTAGGATAGAACCACGAGGGGGGCTTTTGGGTACATTTTTGCGACTATCGGTATGAAGCTTCTTGTAACTTGACCCTTTGGCGACATCCCCCATCTGTGCTGCCAAATCTTCAACATGTGAGCCACTATTCGTTGTTTCTCTGCCGTCCCGGCTGTTGGTTGGGTCCAAGGTAAAGTCATAAATGCAGGCAGGTATATCCTTGGAGAGTAAATACATGAGTCCACATCTAGTCACCTCGAGGTCCAGCGGAAGCGCTCCTACCAGGACCTGCAGAGCGTGGGTGCTCACCGTTTTGCATGCCCTAGTTATAGTTAGAAGTGTGTAAGGTGTAAAGTAAAGTGTGTTCGTGTCAAACGGCACCAGGGGTTTCTCCCATCTCCGCGTGGTTTTATTTGTGGGTGTAACAGATCACTGTTAAGGCCAGAGATTTAAAAGTGTATGGGATTTGGAAGTATTGTGTTGTGTATGGTTGTTCCACTGGCCATTTAGCCGCTAGACCCCTGCTGGGGCCCAACGTTGCCCACACTCAGCCCCGTGGAGGCAGACCAGGTACACCCAGCATAATTATTTACACTGGCAGGCCCTGCCACCTAATTTCCTGAGATTTCAGTGGCTAGGGCCTAAAAAAAAATAAATAAATAAAATATAAAAAAAAATAAATAAATAATAAATAAATAAATAAATAAAAATAAAAAAAAAATAAAATAATAAAAAAATAATAAAAAAAGAAATAAATAAAAAATAATAAATAAAAAAAATAAAAATAATAATAATAACGCGATTTTAAGGGGTGGTTCGCTAATGAGGTTAAGTTTCGGAATTGATGCACGATTTGGCTGTTATAATTTGGAAGTTTATTTAAGTTTTTGTCATGTGGCTGTGATGTATAGAGAGAGACTGAAGACTGGAGGGGAAAGACAGAAGTATGAGGCCAATAGGGTAGACGACACCAGCTATCAGTGTGGCTTGCCCATGCCGCACCAGGAGAAGTAAACGGGGGTACGGTGGGGAGGGGACGGTCCCGGCCTTCCCCCACCAGGATATGGAGAGAAAGTGGGCCAGACTAGGTGTCCAACCCAGATCGCCAAAAGGCGAGGCAACAGCGTAGTTGCGTTCACAGTCATGGTTTTTGGATGTTCAGTTCAGTGTCACTTCAGGTAGGTCACCGTCTTGGTTCAGTCTCACTTGTCTCGTGTTCGTCTTATGGGATCAGGAAGAGGAGTGATGACTCTGGTCAGTTTGTAGTACTGCTTTGATGTCAATTCAGGTAGTCATATTCGTTGAGAGCATCAGTCCTGGCCATTTGCACCAGGTCATGAATGGAGAGTTATCTTTGTTGGTAATTTCTTCTGATCGGTTGTAGTCATGCGGTATGTTCATGCTGTAGTCTTAAATGTCTCCTCCTTGGTTAGTTTCAATGGAGTTCTTCTATTCAGATGTTTCCATATTGTTGCGGATAGCGATTTCCGTTCTCCTTCTGTTAAAGATGTCCTGGGCGTAGCGGCTGAATGCGGTGTACTCGTCTTCCGAATCCAGGAGATGATGCTCATTGTCTTTTGGTACAAACTTTATACTGGTGATGAGTACTGATCTTTGTTCCTCATAGCATTCACATTTGTGCATGATATGTTGCCACGTCTCCATATTGCCACAGGTGCAAGTTGGGTCCTCGGTCAGTCCGAATGCATTCAGTTTTGCGTTAAAGGGCCCATGGCCCGTCAGGAGAAAGGTGGTGTTCAGTCCTGGGTAGAACCATTTGGGAGCTTTTGGATAGGTCTTGTCTACGTAGGGTATAAATTTCCGTGTGACTTCACCCTTGGTCGTCTCTTGCCATCTCCTCTGCCAAGTTTCTTTCAGGTGTTCCATGATTTTCTGTTTTTCCGTTCGGTGGTTGTTTGTAGGGTCCAGTGTAAAATTGTCAAACGTGGTCGGTGTTCCCTTTGCCAGGTAGTACATCAACCCACATCTCGCCACCTCCAGGTCCAGAGGGAGAGTTCCCGCCAGGACCTGCAGCGCACAGGTACTCACCGTGTTACACGCCCTGGTGATGGTGAGGAGTATTTTTCGCTGTATTGTTTCGAGGATTCTTTTATTTACAGCAGTTCTTGCTTTGGTGTACCATATTGGGGCTCCATAAGCAATTTCTGAGACGAAAATCGCTTTATAGTAGAGGGATAATGTTCTTTTGTTTAGTCCCCAGTCTCTGCATGTTACTCTGACTACTAGTGCTGCATATTTTCTCAGCTTCTCCTTCAGATATAAGAGGTGTTGTTTAAAGGACAGGTTAGAATCTAGGATAATGCCTAGGTATTTCATCTGTTTTGCTAGTTTGATTGTGCTTCTCCTTACTTTTATCTGGGGCGGCCGTCTGATGTTGAGTGTTCCTCTCAGTAGAATTGAGTTCGTTTTGGTCGGGGAAATCTCCAGTGTATGCAGGTTTGCCCAGTCCTGGAGTACTTGCAGTGCATGGTTCGCACGGGCTTCTAACTGTGATCTAGAGCTCGCTGCCACCGTCAGGACGAGATCATCCGCGAAAGCTTGTGCGTTGACATCACCCAAGTCGAGTGCCAGGAATTCATCAAAAACAATGTTCCACAGGAGCGGCCCCAGGACAGATCCCTGCGGTCAGCCCCGGCGGACCGATCTTGTCAGGCTCCGGAACGGTGCCATTACCCTGATTTTTCTATCTGAAATATAGGATCTAATGCAATTATATAAATTCATGGGGATTTTTGCCTAGCGGAGTCTGCCCAGGACGCTCGGCCACCAGAGGGTGTCGAACGCCCCGGCGAAGTCGACCGCAATTACCAGGAAGTACTTTTCATTACATTGTGCTGCGCTTTCTAGGAGGTTCCGAATTGCTTCAATCGTGGAGAGTCCGGGTTTGAACCCATATTGTCTGAGTGACTCTAGGTTAGCTTCTTTGTAGTGGCTGAGTATTCTTCGATGTAGTATTCTCTCCAGGAGTTTACTTAGTGTTGATAGCAGCGCTATGGGACGGTAAGAGTTTGGTTGTTCAGATGGTTTAGTTGGGTTTTTCAGGATGAGCTTGAGATGTGCTGTTTTCCAGCTAGTTGGGAAATGGCCCACTCTGAGGCAGCAGTTGAAGAGGTGCAGCAGGGGTTCCGGTATGTGCTCCACCGCCCTCTTAACGAGTTCTGGGTCCAAGAGGTCAGGGCCAGGGCATTTCTTGTTGCGCATTTGTGTTGCAGATTCCTGTAGCTCATCCATGGTAATTGGCGGCTCGATTTGTTGGGTGTTATAGGTCTCATTTGCCTGTATGATAGCTTGTTGGTCTTCCTTGAGTATATTCGGTGGGTCTTTTATAATGGTGTTCAAAATGTTGGCCACCGAGTCGTCCCATGTTGTGGTGAGGGTGCGTTGCGGCGTTATAGTTGCTGTGGTTATTTCCACCCTGGGGAGTTTATTTGTTGTGATCTTGTAGACCACTCCCCAGGAATTCTCATTACCTTTAGTTGAGACCAGTCATTCCCAGGAGGACTTTTTACTTTTCTTTATACTCTCGGTATAAGTATTTCTCAGTATTGTATATTGTCGGCGCAGGTAAGTGACCTCAGCGGGCGGCCACGACCTCCGTGCTCTCTGATATTCCTTCCTTTTTTGTTGGACTAATCTCCTTTGTCGTTGCAGCCCTGGGGTCCACCAGGGCATGGTCTTGCTCGAAAGCGTTTTTCTTTTTATGGCGACTTCAGCTGCCTTGGTTATAATGTTTGTTATTATTTGTTGCAGTTCGTCTGGTTCCTCTCTAATTTCTTGGCCATCCTGTCTGGTTTGCCCAATTCTATCATGTTGGGCTCTACTAATAAGCTGTTCTCGGTAGAGTTCCCAATTGGCTTTGGAGATTGCAAATCTGTTTAGCATCGTCCTTTCTGTTGCGGTTCTTGCTGTGGTTCTCTGTATCCGGTAGGTGATAGTACGGTGATCTGACATGGTCCAAGCATTTTGCACCGTCCAGTCGGTCACGTGGGAATCGATATTTCTTGTGATTAGGGTGATGTCAATGGTCGCCTCCCAAAGTGTATTACAGAAGGTTGGGAGGCAGAAAGGTTGATTTTTAACCGTCAATGGCCCCGAGTGCCAAGCGAGTGACTATAGCGATTCCTAAGCGATTTTGAAAGCGATTTACTTAAAAGAGCGGTTGATTATAGAATAGTGTTATTTTTCTGAGCTTATTTAATTTTGCGCTTCTGAAGTAAAGAAGTTAGCGCACTTGACAGAAAGGCAAGACACCTTTCTTTTTGTATATAGGAATAACTTATTAACACACTAACAACTAATCTCTTTATCGCTTGGTCACTGGTGGCACCGCTCCTGCCTCCACGTGGCGGGGCTGGAAGTCTGGGAGAAGAAAACCACTCTCCCAGGGCTAAAAGGAGCAGTAATGGAAAACACAAAACAGTCTAGCCATGGATCTACTGATCCAGATGTAGATAGGCATGACCTAGATCATGACTTAAACCCATCCCATGCCAAGAGACAAAAAAAAGAAGGGACAGATTATTCTGCTCCTCTCTTTTTAATATTGCATTCCTCCACAGACCAACCACTGAGTAAGTTATCTCCATTTTTGATTCAGAAATGTCTCGAAAATGTGGCTGGCCCTCCAAAAATGGTTCGTCGATTAAGATCTGGAGATTTATTAGTGGAGATGAACGAACATAGACATGCAGAGAGACTCCTGAAAATTTCTACCTTTGGTGGAATTCCCACAAAGGTTACCCCACATGCCACCTTGAACTCCTCTAAAGGGGTAATATCAGAATGGGATCTCCTAAATGTATCGGAAGATGAACTTGTCCAGGAATTAAACAACCAAAATGTAATCCACGCCAAAAGAATTTTGATCAAAAGAGATGGAGAGCTTGTCCCTACTCGGACAGTTATACTGACTTTTAAAACACCAATTCTCCCCACAACTATAAAGGCTGGATACCTCAGATGTCATGTTAGACCATACATTCCCAATCCGGTACGGTGCTTCAAGTGCCAAAAATTTGGTCATTCACAAACGGTATGCAGAGGTGTAGTCACTTGTGCTGCTTGCGGTTCTAAAGAACACACACATACCGATTGTAACAAGGAAACTCAAAACTGTCCTAATTGCCATGGAAATCATTCTGCCTTCTCTAAGGACTGCGATCAATGGAAACGAGAGAAGAATATTCAGAAATATAAAATAGAGCATAAGGTGTCATATCAAGAGGCAAAAAAACAATTTACAACTCCTGTCAAATCATCTACGTATGCATCAATTACTCAACGACTACGCTCAATATCAACTCAAACTGACTGCTCAGTCCCTCCAAATATCTCTATATCTGGTTGGGCTAAATCAGTACTTTCTTCATCAAAGGAACACTCTCCCTCCAGATATGTAACAAAAGAAGTAAATACACCAGTAACAGTTCCTCCAGATAAGAATCCCAAACAGCAACAGAAAGAACAAATCAAGAGCTCTGAAAGAAGTGATAAATACAAACTCAGATCTGATACCATGGACATCGATGAAAAAGCAGGCGATGACGATACAATTCTTGAAATTCATCCAGAAGATGACATCGACACAGGCAGACCAGTATTCTCAAAGAAGGAAAAGGGGAAACTAGACAGGCGTAAGCAGACTACTTCACGGATGTTAGCAGACACCAGTTAAAACCAAACAATGAGTACAGTTATTCAGTGGAATTGCCGTGGGCTCCGTGGTAACGTAGATGACTTTTACGATCTATTAAGTAAATATAAGCCTGTTGCAGTGTGCCTTCAAGAAACCAATCTCACAAATACAGTGTCTATGACAATTAAACATTATACTATATATAGAAAAGATAGAAGTTCCTCTAACTCAGCTCATGGAGGAGTAGCAGTCATAGTGAACTCTGTAGTTCCCTGTAGACCTATCCCCATGCAAACATCTTTAGAGGCAGTTGCAGTTCGTGTCACCATTGGTATAACAGTAACATTAGTTTCGTTGTATCTATCGCCAAACCATTCATACAGCCTTGATGATTTAGATGATATAGTTAAGCAAATACCTGTTCCCTTTTGTATTATGGGTGACTGGAATGGCCATCACCCCCTATGGGGTTCCCAACATCTTGACTCTAGAGGACAGATAATAGAAAAATTTTTAGATAAACATAATCTAACTATTCTAAACACTGGTGATCACACATACATACACTCTCCATCTGGTTCAAGTTCAGCTATTGATCTTTCAATATGCTCCCCAACAATATTTCCTATCGTAGACTGGACTGTTACTGACAACCCTTGTGGTAGCGATCACTTTCCTATCATCTGTACTTTTAGCTCAAGTTCTCCTCCCCAGAGAGAAATTAGGACAAGCTGGAAATTTGAAAAGGCTAACTGGACTAAATACCAGGAAATAGCTCGAATAGATACTGCCGTCATAACAACCCTCACAATTGATTCTGCAGTCAGGTATACTACACGAAAAATAATGAAAGCATCGGAGGCTGCTATTCCAAAATCTTCATCCAAAATCAGGCTTCATCCAAAAATGTGGTGGAATGAAGCATGTAACAATGCTAAAAAAGAAAGAAATAAGTACTGGAATCTGTTTCGAAAATATCCAACTACAGCCAACCTCCTACAGTTTAAGAGAGCCAGAGCTAAAGCTCGTCATATAAGACGAGAGAGTAAAAAAGAAGCATGGGCACGTTTCGCTTCCACCATAAACAGATCCACAGATACTTCTAAAATATGGAAAAAGATCAAACGAATTAATGGCAAATACACACAAACAATTTCTCCTATTCTACTCGTAAGAGGGAAGGAAATTTCTGAACCTCTGGAGATTGCCAATATCTTAGGTAATTCATTTGAAACACTTTCAGCTGTTGCCACATATGAACCAGCATTTCAATTGTTAAAATCCCGGACAGAAAAATACAAACTAAAATTTAATACTGCCGTCCCATATTCGTATAACCTACCTCTGACCATGATTGAATTGCGCAGTGCACTTTCCCAATTAAAGAATAGTGCTCCAGGCCCCGATGGAATTTTTTACACCATGATCTTTCATTTAAGTGAGGATTCATTAACTGCCCTATTACAACTGTATAACAGAATTTTTCTAGAGGAGTATTACCCTGCTAGCTGGTGCCATTCTTATGTGCTAGCTTTCCCGAAACCAGGAAAAGATCACACAGATCCCAGAAACTACCGCCCTATTTCTCTAACCAGTTGTCTGGGAAAAACATTAGAAAAAATAGTTAATGCTAGATTGACATGGTTTCTAGAAACGGAAAACATTCTAAGTCCAAACCAACATGGCTTCCGGAGAAGAAAATCTACACTTGATCTCATTATCAAAGCAGAAACAAATATCCGGAACGCTTTCCTCAGAAACGAGCACCTAGTCATGATATGCGTTGACATAGAGAAAGCCTTCGATACAACTTGGCGATATGGGATTCTTCAGGACTTACATAAATGTGGACTTCGGGGTCATCTGCCGATATTCATTAAAAACTTTCTAGGCAATAGATCATTTCAAGTCCGATTCCATTCATCATTGTCTCGAGCATATGTACAAGAAGAGGGAGTTCCCCAAGGTTCAGTGTTGAGCGCTACACTCTTTGCCATTAGGATTGATGCCATAACCAAGTGTATACCTAATACAGTTGATGCATACCTATATGCTGACGATCTTGCCATCTCATGTCACTCTCAAAATATGCGACTAATTGAAAGACAACTACAAGGTACTATTAACAAAATAGTCTCTTGGGCCAAAAACAACGGATATCGACTTTCTAAACCAAAAACAACAGCAGTACACTTCTGTCGCAAACGTTCTTTACATCCTGATCCAGACCTACAGTTAGATTCTCATCGTATTACTTTCCAGCCTAGTATTAGATTCCTTGGTGTAATTTATGATAAAAAATTAAACTTCCTGGAGCATATAAAACATATCCGTACAAGTTGTCTTAGAAAACTAAATCTTCTGAGAGTAGTTTCCTCCATGTCATGGGGCGCAGATCGCTACATGTTGCTACAGCTATATCGATCGCTGATTAGATCCAGGTTAGACTACGGGTCTCCTGCATATGACTCGGCCAGACCGAGTGCACTTAAATGGCTCGATCCTGTACATCATAGTGCCCTACGAATTGCACTGGGGGCTTTTCGTACTTCACCAATCTTAAGTCTATATACCGAAGCCTATGAGCCACCGCTACATCTTCGACGACAAGTTCTGTTACTAAATTACGCAGCCAAAATCAGCAGTCTTCCACATCATCCCATATGGCAATATCTCTTTATACCCAAATGGAGTAAACTTTATGAAAGTAAACCACGGCTCAATAAACCATCTGGCATTAGGCTTCAAGCTCTTATCACAAGCTGGGGCCTGAATTTTACTAACATTCTTCAGGACACTAGCATGGAAACCCAGCCATGGCAAATGCCCCCGATACATATTGATAGACACTTTCAGCAATGGGGAAAGAATAACCTTCCAGATTCCAACATTAGACAAATTCATAAGACCCACTCCTCTGAGTTTAGCACTTTCATTCAAATATATACAGATGGATCCAAAATTGGTAGTAAAGTTGGTACCGCTGTAGTATTACCAAATATCACCATCTCCAGACAGCTTCCGTCTGAATGCAGTACTTATACCTCAGAACTATACGGCATTGTTCTAGCTCTAGAGAATATCACAGAAGAGTCGTGTACCAAATCCATCATATATACGGACTCATTGAGTGCTGTTAATTCTCTACAGCGTCAATTCTTCCCTAGTCATCCGCTGGTACAAAAAATTTGGGCACAGCTACTAGAACTTCACGGACATGGACAGCTAGTAATATTTTGTTGGATCCCTGGACACGCTGGAATACTAGGAAACGAGCAGGCAGATCTAGCTGCTAAATGTGCTACAAATGTGATACCATCTAATTTCAGGACTCCTTATATTGACCATAAATCCATTATCAAACAGATGTATAAACAACAGTGGACACGCATGTGGCAAGGTCAAGCAAATAATAAACTTCTTGAAATCAAGAGAGAACCCAAGCAATGGCAATCCAGTCTGAGACGAAACAGAAAAGAAGAAACCATCCTAGCCAGATTACGCATTGGTCATACATTCCTCACACATAGCTACCTACTAACAAACGATGATCCTCCACAATGCAGCAACTGCTTATGTTCACTAACAGTAAAACATATCATCCTGGAATGCCCGCTATATCTGCAAGAACGGAAATCTGCTTTCTTCTCTCATTTTCATAACTCCAGCCGGTTATCATTACAGAATGTTCTAGGAGATCGTGAGGACATGAATGACATTTTTCTCTTTCTAAAATTGATAAATAAATATCACAATATATGAACCATATCATGTGTAAGACAAACTAAGAAGATATTAGACAGTAACCAGTGCATTATAGCCTAAGTTGCTGATGCACCAACAAATTTAACAACAACAACAACAACAACATAACCGTCAATATTGAGTTAGCCAGGAACTCTTCCAGTCTTTGGCCGTTTCTGGTGCCTTGCCGGTCCGGCGTGGCGCTGTGCCAGACTGGGGATCGGCAGTTGACGTCGGCACCTATTATGATCCTCTGTCCTGCTAGGTTAGTTTGGACATCCTGGAGATATGTAATGGCGAAGTCAATCTCGACGCCGGGTCTGCAGTAGAGAGAGACTGCATATAGGCAGCCGACAGAGCTGATTATATGTGCACATGCTGCCCATGGCGTGCATAACTGCGGGATCTTGGTTACTGTAATTTCTGGGTTGCGGACTATAATTGCTGCCCACGGCGTATCTTCGTCACTCTGTACTATTTTAAACCTGAGCGGGTATGCCCTAACCTTCTTCATGTGAGTGTAGGGCTCTTGAATAAGGATGAGATCAGCATTGTCTTCTTTTGCTTTTAGGCATACTTGGGCGACCACTGCTTTCGCACATTGCGCATTTATTTGGTGAATTTTTAGCACTCCATCGTTATATTTTTTACGTTGCGTACCCATAATCGGTTCTGAGTTGATATATACACTTGAACTTTTGATATGTCGGACATTTTGGATCTCTTATGGAATGCGTATGATCTAGCCTTAGTAGCTTGCAGTTGACGCATACAGGGTCTTTTGCTTTGTTTGGGCAGCTACTGAAGTTGTGCCCCTTTTCGGAGCAGTGGCCGCAGGTTGGTTCCATTTGATTACATGTGTGTGTGTCGTGTGCCCATATTTGCAGCACCTAAAACACTTTACTATAGCCACGTGTTCTCTGTACCTGTGGCTACTCCACTCTATATAAATTGATCGCTGTTCCCGCAGGACTTGCCAGGCCTCTGGGGCCAGCTCCACTACCCAGTTACAGTTTCCGCTGCTTCTGGTCCTTGTTTTATACTTGGGCATTACCATTAGCTTTTCATCCCTCTCTGGTAGTCCTCTCTGTAGGTTTTTCCTATAGATTTCCCCGGTTAGAGTCTCGGGGGTGATGTCTTGGTCCACGTCAAATATTATGACAGATGGCCCTTTTCTTCTTAGGGTTTCCGCAGTAAGGCCCAAGGTTGGGATCTTTGCTTTGGACATGATTATTTCCTCTTCTTCCTTGGTCTCCGTTTCTATTACAATCCCTGGGTTTCTTGTTTTCCTTATTGCTTTAATTCGGGTAGCTCCGAGGTCTTTCCGCAGGTTTTCCATTACCACCTTCTTTATTTCTTCGCTTGTATGTTCATCTTGTCCTGTTGACTTTAGGATGACTATGTTGGGTGTTGGTAGGAGTGTTCTTCTCGAGGACACTCTTGCAGGTTTGGCGGCAGGTTCATTTATGTTTGCAGTGGTGGTTTTGCTCCTCAGCGCTTCTGAGTAGGTCGGGGCACGCTGTGGCATTTCTCTTGCCCCGCCTTGCAGGTATGCCTCTAATGTGGCGTTTATTTTTTCGTTCTCTATGTGGGTTTTGTACAGGATAGTCTCCAGTTTTGTCCACAGTGAGACAATGTCTGCTCGAATCGTTGTTGTCACTCGATTGTTCTGCTTTGCAAAAATTTCCTCCAGGGCAGACCTGAGTATGAGAATCTGGTCTGCTACTGGGCCCCCCCTGGTAAGGTGGGGTCTAGGGTTTGCGTTTCTTCAGTCATCTCAGTCAGTTGGTTTTGTTGTTCCAAATTACTTTTGCTCGGGTCAGATTGCGACTTGGTTTCCCGTTCGAATTTCGGGACGCCCGGTTTCTTGTTCCTTTTTTTTGAAAGTGGGGTCGGCTTTTGTTCCTCGGTGTCGTCCCTATTGCCATCAATCAGGATGGGTTCTGGTTCTTTTCCGATGTTTTCTTCGGTTTGGTTGGGGTTTTCCGAAGGCATTTCTGGCCAGATCGGAAAATCGGAGTATTCGGATTAGCGGGGTTCTGCTTATATATTCTTGTAGCTTATTTAAAAATACGAAGTTTGGTGGGTCACACAAGTTCGTGCATTGTATGGTTGTCACACAATACCCTGGCAACGATTTGAGCTATCCCCAAGGTCAAATCGTTGGGGGGGGGAAGTCAAGTGTTAAAATGCCCCTAGAGCAGTGGGATTACCTCTGTATGGGGTTTCCTGTGGGTACCGAAGATTATGGTGACATCTAAAATATTGAAATAGGCACGTAAGAGAAGATTCCACAACATCATGGAAAGTTCATGGCGGGGGGGGGAGTCACTAAAAACATAATTCACTGTCTTTTTAAACAGTTGTAAACACAGCTTGTTGGAGCAGCTTTTGCTCTGGATATATCACAGATCGTGGCACCCTCCCTAGTCAAGCACAAGGTACCAACGTGGCCTCCGCGTTAAAATCGGTGCCTCTCTATATCCCTGCTGCCAGCCACATGGTGACCAGTGTAGGTCTGGCAAACAAAGGAAACAGATAAAAAACGCTGGTAACTTTCAAAATTCCAGTTAAATACTCAAAAGTTTCTCACCTAGAGAGTCCACTGTAGTTTATAAATCACTGGATATACTTTTACTGAAATAAAAGCACTAAGAACTCATAATTTAATCCACGCTGCCACGCTGTTACTGCCACGCTGAAACTTCGCGGAGAGAAGTTTCAGCGTGGCAGTAACAACGGCAGCCATATTGGCGATCCCCTATAGTTAGAAGTATGTTTCTTTGGATAGTGTCAGGCAGTCTTCTGTTGACCGCGGTTCCGGCCTTCCTGAACCAGATTGGCGATCCGTAGGTGATCGCTGGGATGAATATTGTTTTATAATACAGGGACAGGGTCTTCCTGTTGAGTCCCCAGTCCCTGCCAGATACTCTTGCTGCAAGTGCTGCATAGTTCCTTAGTTTCTCTCTCAAGTAGGTGAGGTGAGGTGTAAAGAAGAGGTTTCCATCCAGGATAATACCTAGATACTTTATTTGCTTTGCTAGTTTAATGGTGGATCCCGCTATCTTTATTTGCGGTGGTCGTCTGATATTTAGAGAGCCTTTTAGTAATACTGAGTTTGTCTTGGTTGGTGAAATCATTAACATATGTGTTTTTGCCCAATTCTGTAAGGTTTGTAGTGCTTGGTTTGTCTGTCAAGTCCCCTTCTGGAGTCCGCTTCCACCATTAAAATGAGATCATCAGCAAAGGCCTGACTGGCCACATTTCCCAGGTCCAGAGCCAAGAAGTCATCAAAAACCATGTTCCACATTAGAGGCCCCAGGACAGATCCCTGTGGGCAGCCTCTTCGGACGATTTTAACAACTCTTCGGAAAGTTGTGACGACCTCAATTTTCCTATCCGACAGATATGCCCGGACACTGTTATACAAGTTTTCTGGGAGTACTGCTTTCCGGAGTCTACCAATGACGCTGGGCCACCAGACGGTGCCGACGGCCCCAGCAAAATCCACTGCTATTACCAGAAAATACTTCTTGTTACTTTGGGTTGCCTTGGGGTTTTGGGGTTTTATGAGGTTTTGGACTGCTTCAATGGTCGAGAAGCCCGGTTTGAAACCATATTGCCTGGGTGATTGGCGGTTTTGTAATGGTTCATGATCCTTTTGTGGAGCAGACTTTCATAGAGTTTTCTTAAGGTAGAGAGTAGGGCTATGGGGCGATATGAGGCCGGTTGGGCCAGAGGTTTTGTTGGGTTTTTTAAGATAAGTTTTAGGTGTGCAGTCTTCCAACTTGTCGAGAATTTCCCAGTTTCCAGGCATCGGTTGAGGAGATTAAGTATCAGTTTCGGTATATATTCCACGGCTTTTTTGACCATCTCTGGTTCTATGAGATCCGGGCCGGGACATTTCCTGTTTCGCATTTGCAAGGCCGCACCCTGTAATTCATCGACTGTGAAGGGCGGTTCTATTTCTTGGGTTCTATACGTTTGGTTTGCCTGGCATATTACCTTTTGTGGTTCATTAAGGATATCTGGTGGTTCATGGATGATAGCACTAAGGATATTGGTAATCGATTCCTCCCACGTTTTAGTCAGGCTTCCATTGGGCATCCTCGTTACAGTGGATGCTTCTCCCCTGGGGAGCTTGTTTGTGGTGATTTTATACACTACGCCCCAGGGGTTCTCGTTCCCTGTCTTGGAGACCAGGTTTTCCCAAGAGGCTCGCTTGTTCTTTTTAATTTTTTCTGTATAGGTGTTTGGCACCTCTTTGTATTGCTGCCGTAGTACTGCTACCTCTATTAGTGGCCATATACTCCGAGCTTCTTGGAATTCCTTCCGTTTTGTCTGGACCTGTTTTCTCAATCTTTGCAATTCTGGAGTCTACCAGGGCATGTCCCCGACTGAGGGGGTTTTCCTCTTCATCGCTGTCTCTGCTGCTTCAGTTATGATATTGGTGATTTTCTCTTGGAGTGTATCTGGGTTTTTAATCTCACTGTCCACCGCCTGTCTGTCCAGTTCCTCCAGCGTTTTTTACGCCTTGCTGGTCAGTTGTACTCTGAAGAGTTCCCAGTCTGCTTTTTGGATTGCGAATCTGTTTGCCAATTGTCTGTTTGTAGTTATTTTTGTCATTGATCTGCTGATTTGGTAGGTTATTGTACGGTGGTCCAGGCATTTTGCACTGTCCAATCGGTCACGTGGGCTTCAATATTCCTTGTGGTCAGGGTGATATCAATCGTGGCTTCCCACAAGGTATTGCAGAATGTTGGCAGGTTAAAGGGTTGGTTTTTGGACGGATTGGAGATATGTGATAGCAAAGTCGATTTCCACACCAGGTCTGCAGTACAATGAAATTGCGTAGAAGCTCCCAATTGAGCTGATTATATGGGCACAGGCGGCCCAGGGTGTACAGAGCTGTGGTAATTTTGTTGCCGCTATTTCCGGATTCCTCACTACCACTGCTGCCCATGGGGTATCCTCATCACTCTGGATAATTTTATAACTCATTGGGAATCCCCTGACCTGCTTTGTGTGTGTATAGGGCTCCTGGATAAGGATGATGTCAGCATTTTCTTCATCGGCTTTGTGGCGCACCTGGTCAACCACTGCCCTGGCACGTTGTCCATTGATCTGGTGTATCTTCAGAACTCCGTAGTTATATTTCTTATGGTGTGTCCCCATAATCAATTCGTTGTTGGAATACACTCTTTACTTTTTGGTACGTTGGGCATTTTGCATCCCGTATGGAGTCTGTGTGGTCCAGCCTCAGGGATTTGCAATTGACGCATATGGGATCTTTCTCCTTGTTTGGGCAGTTTTTAAATTCATGCCCTTTCTCTGAGCAGTGGCCGCACGTAGCTTCTTTCCGGTTGCAGGTATGGGAGGTGTGGCCATACTTGCAGCACCTATAGCACTTTATTACTGCCACATGCTCCCTACACTTATGACTGCTCCACTCCACATAGATGGTACTCTGTGTTCGTAGGACTTGCCAAGCCTCAGGGGCAAGTTCTATGACCCAATTACAGTTGCCACTGTTATTTACTCTGGTTTTATATTTTGGGAACACCAGCACTTTCCCATCCCGGTCTGGGAGTGCACTTTTTAGATTCTTCCTGGAGATCTCCTCCGCCAGAAGTTCAGGGGTTAAATCCTGGTCCATGTTGAAGATAACCACCGAGGGCCTTTTTCTCTTCGGGGCCTCTGCTGTGAGGCCCAGTGTAGGGATCTTGGTGTTTGTTATAATTCCTTCTGCTTCTTCCTTACTCTCTGTTTCTATTACTATCCCTGGATTTCTGGTCTTTCTTATGGCTTTTATTCTGGTTGCTCCGAATTCTTCTCTGAGGTTTTGGATTACTTTTTTCTTGATTTCCTCACTTGTACTGGTTTCTTCCCCTGTTGGTCTTAAAATGACTATATTGGGCGTTGGCAGAAGTGTTTTCTTTTTAGCTTCTGTGGCCTTGCCCATTCTCAGTGTTTCTGTGGGTGTATTCCTCAGCGCTTGAGCATATGATGGGGCACGCTGTGGCATTTGATTGCCGCCATCTGCACGTAGGGCTTCCAGGGTTGCCATTGTTCTCTGGTAATTTGTATGTGTGTTCATTAGTATGGTCTCCAGCTTATTCCATTGCAGGATTATTTCTGCACGGATGGATGAAAAGATCCTATTACTATTATCCTTCATTATATTTTCGAGAGCCATATGCAGTAGGAGTGTCTGCTCTGGCACAGTTCCCTGTGGGAGTGTCGAGTCTAGGATGGTTGCCTCTGGCATTTTATGCTGTTCTTCAAGTCCTCCCATCTGAACGCTTGGTTGCTTGGCCTCACTTGTACTCCGGGTTTCCCGATCAAATTTCGGTAACGTCGATTTTGTATTTTTCCTCTTCGTGACCGATTTTGGATCCTTGGTCTCCTCTGTTCTTTCGGTTGAGTTTGGTTGTGTCCCCTGTATTGGTGGCATGACCTCAGTTGTGCTTGGAGCACCAAGCTCTCTCTCTTCCATTCCATTCTCCATTTCCGTACGATTTCGGATTTGCGGGGCTCTCTGGTTTAGCAGAATGCAAGCTATACGGTGTAAAGTCCTCCACAACAGCTGCAGGATGCATGGGATGAAGCACAAGTTCGTGCGTCAATTTGAGGCAAGAAACGGGAGGAGTTGAAAGTCAGTCGCGGAAAATTTGAATAAGTGGAGGGGAGGGAATACAGAAAACATGATAGAATCAGTTGTAGCACAGTAGACGCTGCGAGAAAGACAATATAGATTTTTTTTTTGCCGTCGGTCAGCAAGGGAGAAAGATCAGTGAGAGAAAACCTGGTGAGAATTTCAAGGTCAGCAGAGCTGCCGGAATGTTCAAGCGCACTCAAGTCACAAGCAAATCTATCCACTGTCAGCACACAAGGGGGAAACCCACCCCAGTCAAGGTCGCCTAGATACTTTCGTGGCGGCCAAGATAGAGTGACCGCACTCTCCAATGCTATGTCTATGGAGGCGTGGTGACCCGGCCTACAGACAATAGCGCCAGATAAATAACGAAAATATCCCAGCGGAGAACCCAAAAATCAAAAATAAACTTACTCCCACGACAGTCCACATGACGAGGAATCCGATGGTATATGTTTTAAAACAAAACTCATTGTTAACATTAATTTTTAAAAGCAAAGATCTGGAGCAGTAAACATGTGCGACTAACCAAGTAGGCAGACAACAGCGCCCTCCATGCCTGGTGAGGTGAGAGAGGTCAGAGGAGGATGCCTAGAATTGTGCAAGCAAACAGATGGGCCACAATGTCGCACATCACGTCAGAATACAATCTTGGTGCGCAGAACAAAATATCGCAACGGAGTCGCGCTTTGTCACGAATGGGCTACAGCAGCCGACGGCCACATCGCGTACCTTTGTTATCAATGAAGAACAAGAGAGCACAGCCAACACCAGCACTGGACTATCAAGGATTGGAAAACAGTTGCTTGGTCTGACGAGTCGTAGTTCCTGGTGCATCATACTGTGATTTAGAATTTATAGTTTATTTCCAGAATTTCAGAATGATTTTGTTATTTTTGTTTGTTGTTTCATTATATTATATGTGAGAAATTTTGTAATTCTTTCCTTTTTCAATAAATGAATACTATTTTATTTACGCCTTATTTTATTTTTTAATCAAAATATTTTGGGGCGGCAAATTTGATTTCTCTTACTAGTGGCACATAGGGTCGCAGCAGCCCTGCTATCAGCTATGAGAAAGAGAAAGTTAAAGATGCCCAGGTCTGGCGACTTAGGAAAATAGGAACAACAAAGCATCTGCGGGTAGCACAGTGGTAGTGTCACCGTCCTGCACACACCGGTTGGAAAAGGCCCGGTTTCGAATCCCGTCGATGATGAGAGGAATTTTAATGGGCTTTTTATACTCCGTGGCTAAGTTAGTCGGTCTCAGGTATAGATAGCAAGGTTTTCCCCCCAGAAACTGGGGTTTTTCGTCCAGCAAACAGACAAATCGACCATAGAACACACGCAATTAACAGACATAAGACACAGCACGGCAGAGGAATTTATTATTCGGGTGGCCTAAATATAATAGTTTTTTTTTTTTTTTTTTCTTGAATGACAAGGCAATGATCTCCCATATAAAGTTGAACATAACTTCAGGAATTTTCATTTAATTAACTTTTTTCAATTAAATAATGATGTTTTGTCAAATAATTGAAACTTTCCATCTTTTCAGATAAAACTAAACAATATATTTAATAATTTTCATTGTTTTTCTTTAATATCCACTGAAATAAAACTTCAATAGATTTGATATTGACATAATCAGAATACTTGCAATTGTCAAAATGTATTATTGGATATGTTTTTCAACTGAAAAGTATAGTTACGTGTTCATCGCAACACATCTTTTATTCTTGCAACTAAAAAACGTATATAATCTTACTCATATTCTTCATAATTTATTCTAAATTCTCCATAGGGATATCTTTTTCCTGACACCTCAACATAACATGATTCTAAATTCAGATTATCGAAAATCATATCATTTTGTTTTTGATTTTAAAACCTGTCTGATTTCTGAAACATGAAAAAGTGAGAGGGTGGTTCCCGCATATTAGAAACTAACCAAGCACAACCCATTATTATTCATTACATTAGATAACTACACATTCCCATAACAAGTTAACACTTTCTACTTATATATTTTATAAAATTTCACTTTCTGTGGTTAATGAGGATTTAGCTTGAGGAAGCCATGAAGATAGCTCTTCTAAACACATTTAATGCCACAAAATGATGCTTCCAATGGACAGATAAAAATTATGTAAATCCACAACAGTTGCGTTAGCATGAGCTAACCATCTGAACACATGTGTATAGATGTCGTGTGGTATTTTCCAGCAAGCCTCTTGGACCTGGTCCCATATATTAGCATTAGCATTAGCATTAGTAGAGGCATTTGATGCAAGAAAGCAAGCTTATGCAGCATCAGCCAAAAAAAAAAAAAAAAACCCACCTCCACTTCACCCCTCCGTTCGTTCAAAATACCTGTCCAGCTGATACTTAAACTTATTTAGGCTATCAACCTCCACCACAAGGGATGGGAGTCTGTTCCACCTACCAACCACCCGCTGGCTAAAGGCAAATTTCCGCACGTCTATCCTACATCTGTCTTTCCTCAATTTGAATTTATGCCCTCTCAGGTGATTTTTCTGAGCTAGAGGAAGAATCCCATCAGCACTGAGCATGCTTAAACCATTCAAGGCTTTATACACCTCTATCAGATCACCTCGCTGGTGCCTAGTCTCCAGACACTGTAATTTGCAAAACTTAAGCCTTTCTTCGTAAGAGCACCCCTTTGTTCCATTCACTAATCTTGTTGCCCTTCTCTGTACTCGTTCCAACAGCTCTACATCCTTCTTGAAATGAGGCCTCCAGACCTGTATACAGTACTCTAGGTGTGGCCTGACCATTGCCTTATACAATGGAATAATCACCTCCTTATCCCTGCTGGAAAAATTCCTGTATATCATTGACAATACTCCATGAGCTACTCTTGCAGCCCGTCTGCACTGCTCAGAGAACTTCATATCTGCCTGCACAACCACCCCAAGTCCCTTTCATTCTCTACCACTGTCAGTGTAGTACCACAGAGTTGATACGTTGCTCTGGGGTTGCTGTTTCCCATGTGTAGTACTTTACATTTGTCAATGTTAAACTTCATTTGCCACCTCTCAGCCCATCTGCTCAACCTTTCCAGATCCTGTTGCAGCAGCATAGTGTCAGTAGTGTCCTTGACAACCCTGCCAACCTTGGTATCATCTGCAAACTTGGACATTAAGCTTGATATACCATCATCAATGTCATTTATAAATACAGAAAACAATAATGGACCCAACACTGAGCCCTGAGGGACTCCACTAATAACATTAGTCCACGATTGTCCAGAGCAGTGTCCATTGATTACCACTCTCTGTCTTCTCCCCCTCAACCACCCCTTTATCCATAGCAGCAATTTGCCTCCAATGTCACACTGCTCCAATTTGTGTAGCAGTCTTCCATGTGCAACAGTATCAAAAGCCTTTCTAAGATCCAAGTATATAATATCAAAGTTATTCCATGCATCCAGTTCTTTTGTGACTGCATCATAGTATCCAATTAAGTTGGTCAGGCAAGACTTCCCCTTAACAAAACCATGCTGTGTCTGAGCTATAACTGAAGTCTTGTCTAAATGATCCTGCAGTGCTTCTTTAACCAGTGCCTCCATTAATTTTCCAGGAACAGAAGTTAAACTCACAGGTCTATAATTACTTGTGTCAGCCTTTGATCCTCCTTTGTGAATTGGGGTAACATTTGCACATCTCCAGTCCATGGGTACTTCCCCTGACTCCAAGGAAGCTCTCATAATTATGGCTAAGGGTTTGCTTACTTCCTTTGCTGCCTCCTTTAATATAACTGGATAGATCCCATCCACCCCAGGTGCCTTTCTTGTATTTATCTTCAACAATTTCTCCTCCACTTTACTCTCAGTTATTACAAGATTCTCTAGCTTACTGCTAGAGTTGAATACACCTCTGGCATTCCCCTCGTTTGTTAGCTACCTGAGCAGGATTATCAACAGTTGACCCATCAATATCAAGTGGACCAATCTGATTCATCCCCTTCCTTCTAGAGTTTACATAAGTAAAGAACTCTTTGCTGTTTTTCTTCGCATCCCTTGCCAAAGATTTCTCGTAATCTGCCTTCGCCTGCCTAACCTCCTTTGTAACTTGGTTGCATATCAACTTGTATCTATCATAGGCTTCTGTATCATGTGTTAATTTGTAAGTATCCCATGCATTTTTCTTCTCTGCCATATGCCTCATTAGTTCATCTGACATCCATTTTGGCCTAAACCTTGAACAATATTTCTTAGTTGGTATGTAAAGCCTAGTAGCTTCCAAGATAAGTTCTTTGAATGCCTCCCATTTTGAATTTGCTGTTGGTAACATCATCAGTTGGTCCCACTGTATAGAATTTAAATACTGTCTCAGTCCATCGTAGTCGCCTTTACGGAAGCAATAACCCTTCCCTTTACCCCTAATGGTAGTTACCTCTTTGAGTAAATCCCACTTCAGCACACTGTGATCACTGCCACCTAGTGGTTCATTTATCTGCAGATTCTTAATGCATGAAGAATCACTGCTGATAATCAAATCAAGAGTATTCCTCCCTCTCGTTGCCTCCCGAACATGCTGATGTAGAAAACAATCATCCAATAAATCCACAAAAGCCCTGCTAATGTGTGAGTAACCAGCCCCCAAATTCCAGTCAATATCTGGGAAATTAAAATCTCCCATTATAAGACTCTCTGATTTACTGGCCCACTTTATTTCCCTGTACAGTTCCTTATTATACTCATCAGAGTCATTAGGCCTATAGCACACTCCTACTCTCAATTTTGATCTCCCAATGCTTATGTCACACCAAACTGACTCAACACTGCACTGTCCAGCGATGTCGACTGGCTTCACTTCCTTGGTTTTTATGTGTTTCTTAACTAATAGCATAACCCCTCCTCCCTTCCTATCCTGTCTATCCTTTCTGTAGACGTTGTACTCCCCAAATTGCAGTTCTGCATCCCTTATATCTGTGTGACACCACGTCTCTGATATCCCAACAATATCTGCCTTTGATGTTTTGAGCAATACCTCAAATTCATCAAATTTATTTACTAAACTCCTAGCATTGGTGTACACGCAAGTATACCTGCACCTGTTTCTATTCTTAGCTACCCTAACACAACCCATGTGTTTACTTGTACCGCAATGGCTCCCAGCAGTCTCTGAAATACCATGCATCTTGTTTTTCAGGCTTCTGCTCATTCTAATAGAAGCAGTGCAATAATCTCTTTCACCTCTGCCAGTGGCTACTGTCAATCTATTGGTCTTTGTCTCTATAGCATCAGCAAATATTCTTGCACCCTTTCTATTTAAGTGTATCCCATCCCTGTAGAAGCAATCTCTCCTGTTAACAAGTACAGTCCAGGCTGAAAAAAATTCTACCCCTTGAGCCTTGCACAATCTTTCCAGGGCCGAATTGATCGACAAGGCTCTCATCATATACTCCCTCCTATCGTGTCTGGGCAGAATTGCAGACACTTTCAAATTCAACCCTAATTCTCGGCTTTTGTTCAACAGTGACCTGTACTTGTTAAGTAATTCTGCCGGTCTCCTACTCTTAATATTATTAGTGCGAACGTGTACAACTATATCACCTTTTGTGCCCTTAAAAGATGATATTCGCTCTACAACGTCATCAATCTTTGCCCCTGGCAGACATACCCTGGTCCTGTTCCACCTATCCTTTTTACAAAGCATGTTCCCCGTTTCCCTGACAATAGAGTCACCAACAACTACTAGTTCCTTCGGGACCAGCGCATTCTGCCTTGGGGGTTGTCTCTGTGTCACGCGATGCCCAAGTGCAAGCTCTGGCGTTGATGTGGGCAGCTGAGAGCTTGATGGGCCCCTCAATTTAGTTTCTTCGAGGGCATCCACCCTGTCCTTCAAGCTCTCATATAGGCCCACAAGAACGCCGAGTTGTTGCCTGATATCGATACACTCCTTGCATCGCGCACACACAAAGACATCCCCCTTGGCAGTATCATGTTCCGTAGCCGATTGCTCTGCAAACATCAAGCAAACAGTGCATTTTATAAGGCTGTGAGTCAGAGGACAACTGCCCCCCTCAGTTCTGCTCTGAGCCACAGCACTTCCATTAGCTTGAGCCTTTTGCTTTGCTGCTCTGGTCTGAGTCATGATTCTATTAATTTATTAATTAATTATGTTATGTTATTAATTATGTTAAATATAATTAATTATATTACGTTTGTAATCTAAGTCGTTATATGTATTTATTTAAACGTACAATTTAACTGCTAACGAAGTTCAACTAACGCTATCTAGTACGGTATATAACTATCGTATCACAAAGACGGGAAAATTACGAACGGTAGCGGAGTTGAAACACGTGGAAACCTTTACCGATACTTTTATGCAATTACGAGGCCGAGTAAAGAATAAATACACCAAATTAATCAAAAAATCACAAAATAATATTATACTACTAAATTTAAATCAAAAGTTTTAGAAAAACAATAATTTCAAATCAATAAATAAGAAAAATCCACTTAGCGGCTTTGAACACGACCGTCTCTAGTAGCCTGTTGTGTCTGAGGGCGGTTCTGTAAATGGTACACAATGCTGGCACATAAGTGTTTGATGGAGGGAGAAATCCATGGACTTGGATGGCCAAGAAAATACATAAACACCATGAAGAGACTCAGAGCAACCCCCTATGGTATGTGTTTGGGCGAAGTTCTGCTGAGAAATGGCATCATTCACCCCAGCAAGAAAGGGATGAGCGATGGGTTCCAGAATCTCAGTGATATTGCGGCGGCTAGGCGCATTATAGCTTAAGCTGCTCTTGCGCCAATAGCTCTCAAAGAACAACAACATTGCGGCGAGCAGCCAGTTTGCTATTTACAAAAACGAAGACGGATCATCAAACGTGATCTTTTCACCGATCATACCACCAGCAGTGCATACAGTATTGCATTCAATAATGGCTCCAGAATCATTGCCAGACGAATACGCAACGATCATCCGGCCCCAAACAAGAGATATTCATCGCTGAAGGCTATAGGGGTGTGGGTGATTTGGTTACAGCCAACTTATATCAGAGCTCGAATGTTAACTAGCGGTGGCTGTAGGTACGATGTAAACCCGTTGATGGATAAAAGGATCCTCCGATTTTGTAGTTCTCCATCGTGCTCTACTGTCCAGTAGACATGCAGTCACCTTCCTGCAGCCACTGTTGTCGACAACTGGAATCGCCATGGCCCACACTTTCCACTACATGCAAAAGCTGCCATCCAGCTTCTCAAAGACTGATAAACCACCCTCTGTCATAGTCGCTGATGTCAGTGTCAAATATGATGCCTTGACGTTCTCATCAATCTCCTTGCATTCTGAAAGTATAAATCTATAAAAGTACAGATAATTTGTGAATAATATTCTTTCTATTTTCGCTTATTAGAATTTCCGTTAATAGAATTAAATTTTAATTCGTAAACGTGATCGTGACTGGCGCTTATTACATATCGTATAGTGAACGGTATTTTGAAGTGAAACTTCTTTAGACGCTCTCCAGGCAGTTTTCAGATGGGAGTAACTTGCGTTGGTGGATTGACAAAAAACGCAAAGAAAATGCGACACAGCAAACTAAGCCTTAAGTAAATGCATTATAGGCACTCTGAATAACTGACTATCAAGCTGGGCTGAATGCACCGTTTTTCATAGGCGCCTCCGTAGCCAGGTGGGAAGGAGCACCAGTGCGTAGCACACGCTTCTTGATTAGACCGGGGTTCGAGCCCGTCACCACCAAATACGGAGCATGCGGAAAGGTCAGGGAATGACCACCGCACCGGAGCAATATGGCCTTAGTTGCTAATGCTCCTAAAAACCAAATAACAACAACAACCGTTTTTCATCTCATCAGCGAAATTAAGCAGCATTATGGTTAGTAATTGGGAGGGTAACTTTATCTGAATACGCGGTTTAGTTGCTTTCATTTCTTTTTAATTGGCAAGGTAATAAAGTGTAAATCCGTGCTTTATACTTTGCTTTTATAGACTGTTTTTGTTTGTTAGTGCATCGGCTTCTGTGGCCATAATGCACCTCCCAAAGTTTTTGCATTTTACTGTGATCCAAGCCCAAGGCTGGATTCGAACCCGCGACCTTTCGATTGCCAGGTAGGCACTTTACTGACCTGGCTAGCCCGGTCAGCTTTATAGCCGGTGGGTTAGAATTTGGAATAAGGGGTGAGTATTAGGGGTGAAAAATATACCTATGAGCCCATAGGGCCAAGTATGTTGGTAACCTAAGTTGGCGGTTTTGATGGCATTAATCTGTTTTGATACTCTTTTTCTATTTCTATTACTCAAATTCCATAATTTTCTACAAAATTTCACTTATATATATATATATATAAAACTGTAGGAAATGGAGTTCAAAAGAGGCCTCCTTATGCTGAGTTTAGCATTCTAAGCGATCTTTATATTTACTACTTAACTGAAAAAAAAACCCGTAAATTTTAAACCAAATAGCATATGGTATTGGTTTGCAATCAATTGGTTTCATGTGCGATATAAAAGCTACCATTATTGTGCTAGAAAAATGTTTAGAATCGCTAATTCATACTTTCGTGCAATTTAGCTTATTACGACAATTATTATAAAACTATACAGCATGTAACATAGAAGCTAGAATTGTTAGGACGAATTTTGCTTCCAAATATCTGATAGCGTAACAATATTTATGTTAACAATAGAGATTGAAGAAATAACTGGATACAGTTATCGTCATTCATTTACCGTCTGGCTTTAGAGTTTTTTGGCATGCTTTTTTTTAATCATGTCTTTTGGCATCATGATTAAAATTATTATAGCTTTGATGTGTATAATTCATATTTGTTCATATGAAATTTATCGCGTTATACCCTATTATTATTATCCTGACTACTCAAATGGGCAATTTAGGAGTTTTAGAAATCCAAAGAAGCAGTACACACAACGTGATAAGAAAAATGTAGTTGAATATCATACCAACAAGGAAAATATGCCGGATGCAAGTATAAATAGCTTTTCAAGTAAATCTAATAATTTAGATGGAAGCCTTATATCTCTCCCACATGTTTCTCGACTTCAAGATCAAAAAGGATATTCCTCAAAAATACAGCCTCCTGTCTTACTTCAGAGATCCAAGCATGGATCAAAAAAGCACCACATATCGGTTTTGTCTCAAAATCTGTCGGTGCACGACGAATTGACAGTGAATAAACCGAAAGGAATTGTTCCTGACACTGAAGGTGAGTGTGTTGTAATTCATAAGTCATTTGTAATTAACACATGAAAATGTATAATATAGAATGTAAAAGGAAAATGGATATTTTCATATCTATGTAAATCCTGTTCCACTAAAATTGCAGATAGGGATCTACTTATTCGAAAAATTCAGAGAATGGCACCAGATGACAATAGTAATACTACCAGCGATACACAAAGTGCAAGTAGCATAATATCATCTACCAACGATTCCTCTTCTTTGTCTCCGCTCCCTACAGTTAATCCAACCACTTCTTCATTAACTACAACGATACTACCAGAGAAAATTACTTCTAGTAAAGCAGCAGAAAATCTTTATAGTCAGTTCTTAACGGAAGAAGACCTCATGTCAAAGATGTTTTCAGCAATTACAGGACCAACTCCTCAATCTGCATTCCAAATAACTACGGAATCGCAAACTACAGTCCAGTTAAATACAAGAATAGGTAGTTTGGCAGTTCCCACTCAGTTTTCTACAACACTAGAAAGCACAACTTCATCGCCCGCAATGCCTGTGAAGCGGGAAGCTGATTTTAGGAAGATGGGAGTGGTTCCCTTTCCCATCATCATACGCTTGCTTCATCAAAAAGAACCCCTTGACATAGAAAAACCATATGCCCAATTTTTCAATAAAGGTAAGGAAATAATATTATTTCTGTAAGGGAAACAAGTTAAAATTGATCTTAGATAATTAAGGACATTAAGCCTTATGTCTATCAAAGAGAGCTAGCAAAAAAAAAAAAAAACAGTTGAAGCAGCACGTGTTGCTCTTTTTATATAATTTGTTTTGTTCAGACAAAGCAGAAAATTGTCTGAAAAGACAAATCATTTTACGTAGCACTGATTTCTGAAGTTGTGAGAAAATTCATTCTTGGTGCTTCCTTACAAATAAATAATGTCTTCCCCAAAGATAAGTATAATTTTGCTTATTTGCAATGAATTGTATCAGTGGTCCCCAAATATTTAACATGGCAGAGCCACATTGAAAATCCAAATTTATTAGAGGGTCACATATTGGAATTATGAATATTTAGAAATTAATTTTGGTCAATGGATAATTTTTTAATGTTATTCATTTATTAAAAAAATACAAGCAATAAAAAGATAACAGCAGACCTTAATCAGATACTTGAGATTGAATTGTTGTTGTTGGGTTTTAGTAGCATCCGTGACTAAGACCATATTGCTCCCTGTATATTGGCTGTAAATTGCGTGTGTTCTGAGGTCGATTTTCTATTTGCTGGAGAAAAACCCGAGTTTCCGAGAGGAAAAAACCATGCTACCGTCACCTGAAACCCACTAACTCAGCCACGAAAAAGACCCATAGAAATTCTTTCCGTCATCGACGAGACTTGAACTCAGGTCTCTCCATCCAGTGTGGAGAAGGACGACAACCCTACCAACGGTGCTACCCACAAGGGCTTCAAATTGAATTTTCTTGCAAGCTTAACAATATCTGCTTTTATATTAGTTACAGAAAGCCGCAAAATCTGTTACAGATGCTCATCGGTAAGTCTTGCCCTCAGCTTGGATTTCACTAATTTCATTTTTGAAAATGTTTTCTCACGGTTGTATGTGCTACCGAATATTGAGAACAGACCAGCAACAAACCTTATTATTATTTTTTTTTATTTATATATTCATCAGGAAGACTTGCATAAAATTCTAAGAGGGAATTCTCTTTAAACAGTTTTAAATAAACCGATGAGCCAAAACATGATGACCACCTATTAATATGATGTTGGTCCTCCACGTGCAGCCAAAACAGCTCGTACCCGGCGGGGCATGGACGCTACAAGATTTCTAAATATGTCTTGTAGTATCTGGTACCAACACGTAACCAGCAGATCCTTTAACGCCTGTAAGGTCCGATCTGCAGGTTGAGACGCTGCAGATCGGATTTGCTGTTCCAACACAAACCACAAATGCTTGATGGGATTGATGTCTGGGAAATTTGGAGGCCAGGACAATAACTGGAAGCCTTCTTCATATTCCTCAAACCAGTCTCAAACAATCCGGGCGGTGTGGCATGGCGCATTATCCTGCTGAAAGACGGCACCGCCTGAGGGGAAGACCGTTGCCATGAAAGGGTGTACCTGGTCAGCAATGATGTTTAGGTATTTTTATTTATTTATTTTTAAGCCACCCGAATAATTAAATTCATCTGCCGTGCTGTGTGTCTTATGTCTGTTAATTGAGTGTGTTCTATGGTCGATTTGTCTGTTTTGTTGAACGAAAAACCCTAGTTTCTGGGGGGGAAACTTTGCTATCTATGCCTGAGACCGAATAACTCAGCCACGGACTGAAAAAAGCCCATTAAAGTTCCTCACGTCGTCGACTGGATTCGAACCTGGGCCTTTTCCCGGTGTGGGGAGGACGGTAACGATACTACTGTGCTACCCGCGCAGACATGATGTTTAGGTGTGTGTGTGTGTGTTGGGTTGCCTGAGCGGAGCCTGGAGTTTACTCCATTAGCCGCTTCATTTCTTGTAATATGTCATCTCACTTCCGGCCGTTGTGCTGCGTATTGTCTGAGATGGTGTTATGTTCTGTTGTGTCTACACACAATGGCAGAATCAGCAACTTAGCAGATGGGGGTCAGAAACACCGAGTCGCCGCCTCCACTCCCCAACCCTGCCATGTGAATGCGTGCCGGGTTCTACTATCATGCTGAGAATTCCCAAAGAACTTTATAAGTGCTCAAGGTAGAGGAAGGGGAAGGAGAAGGAGGGGGCTGGAATGGGAGCAGGTCTAAGGGAAGATCGGCCCTAGTTAGAAGGAATAAGTGTTGAGCAAGTAGAAAGGTTCCCCCCTCAAGATTGTGGGGGGGTAGAGGAAAAGGTGATATTTGGTGCTGTCGTCCTTAATTACTGCCCATAGGCGTGCCAGGTTTTATCGTCATCATTCTGAGCACTTCTAGAGAAATTTAGGAGTGCTCAAGGTAGAGGAAGGAGAAGGAGGGGAATAGAAAGGGGGACAGGTCTAAGGAAAGATCTGCCCTAGATAGAAGAAATAAGTGTTAAGCAAGTAGAAAGATTCCCCCACTCAGGATGGTGGGGGAGTAGGGGAAATGTAATTTTTGATGTCGTCCTCGCTTATTTTCCATGAGTTGGCAATTCTTTTTTAAGGCCTTGGTGGCAAATATGTTAAAGGTCTTGAAGTTACTTTCTGTTGCAATCAGGTTTTCTTTATTCATTGGCGGTATGGCATCCACCAAGGAGGACAGCTTCTGTCTGAGATCTTGATAGTAATAAAATTCATCGAGGATGTGGTCGGCTGTTTCTATTTCACCGCAATGGCAGTGTGCGGCTTGAGTCAGTCCTAGTTGGTGCAGTTTGGCATTCATGCTATCATGTCCCGTCATAAGGAATGTTGCGTGTAGGCCTGGTGCCATCCATAGCTTTTCTTTCTTGGTCAGTTCTCTTACTTCTGGAATGTAGCGCCTAATCATATCCCCCACTTCAGCCATTGACCAGGTTTCCTGCCATCTCTCCTTCAGTTTATTTCTTATTCTTGTCAGTTCCTTTTTTTTTTGTGCTTGTAGGTTGATGGTGATGTCATCCAAGGTGGTAGGTATATTCTTTCTTAGCCTGTATTTAAGATACCGGTATTGGGTTTCCAGATGGGCTGGCATCTTCCCAAGCAGTACCTGTAGGGCCATAGTAGAAGTTGTCTGGCAGGCTCTGGACATGGTTAGTAGCGCTAACTGTTGTGCTTGATTCAGCTGCTTAATCAGAGCCACCTTGTTCGTTCTATAACCCCAAGCCCCGGCACCGTAGGAGAGGGTTGCGAGAAAAAAATGCAGTTGTAATAAAGCCTAAGTGTGTGAGCTTTAAGTCCCAACTCTCGTCTGGTTATCTGTTTTATTGCAAACAAGAAGGTTTTGGTTTTTTCTTTTATATATTTGATGTGAGGGAGAAAGCTGAGTGTCTCATCTACTATTATTCCCAAGTATCTGTTTGTTTGGGTATACATTGATGAGCATTTATGCTGCCTTCTTTGTCGACACCTTTAGTTTGTTGTTTCCGCATGTAGCGAGTTCCTTGATAATTAGGTTTGTCCTGTTCTCAATTTCTCTCCTAGAGTTACCAGCCGTGAGTATGGTGAGATCAGCTGTGTAGGCAATGAAGGTAGGTGATTGAAAGGTTTTTCCCAGCCAGGAGTCGAACACCAGGTTCCAGCATAAGGGGCCTAATATCGAATCCTGTGGGCAACTCCTTGTGACTTTCCTCCTGATTTCATGAACTCTTAATTCTCAACATAACTTCGTGGTCTTTGAAGTAGTCAGGCAGCAGGGAGTAGAGGGGCTCAGAGATCTCGGCCTCCCTGAACCTCGCAAGGGCGCTTTGCCACCATAGTGTGTCAAAGGCCTCGCGAACTCCACAAAGAGAGCGAGAAGGTATTTGTTGTCGTTGTTGTCTCTGGTTGCTATTAATTCACTGATTGCACCCTCAGTGCCGCGTCCAGGGGCGAAGCCATATTGTTTCGGCGAGTAAAGGCCTTTTGATTTTTATACCTCCATCAATCTGGTCGCGATGACTTTCTCTAGGATCTTGCCCAAAACCGCAAGGCGGGCGATCGGCCGGTAGGACGAGGGATGCTGTACTGACTTGCCTGGCCCTTTCAAAATAATTTTCAGATTGGCTAGTTTCCAAGGACTTGAGAAGGTGCCAGCAAGGAGGCAGGAGTTAAGGTCCCCATGAATGACTTTGGGGGACCAACTGCCACACCCTCTTTAGGACCTAAACTTCAATGGCATCATGGCCCAGGCATTTTCTGCTTTTATGGTGGCGATAGCATGAACAATTTCCTCATTTGTGAAGGGAAGTTCCGTTGGGGGCCATATATATGACTTGTTTTTTTTTGCCTTCCTTTTGGTATAGCGTCTCACTCCGGTCTATATCCTGATGCATGATTGCATTGCACCCAATATTGCATTGATTGTTTCTGCCGAATTACTAGTGGGAGTGTTCCCTTGCACTCCTATTGTGGCGTAGATTTCTCGAGGGAATCTTGCTATTTATCATTTTATAGACCAGACCCCATGGGTCTGAATTACCTTTGGTTTCGATCAGTTTTTCCCAGGCAACTCTCTTCTGTAACTGAATGTTAAGATGGTAGGTTCTTCTTGCTTGTCAATATCGCTCTTGTACGTTGTGTACTTCTTGTTGGGGTCTCGTTGGTTCTTGCCAGGCTCTTTGATATTCCCTTCTATTTAGTCTGGTTTGCTGCTTCAAATCGGTGAGAGTTGCTGTCCACCAAGGGACATGGTATTTTTTTCTTCTTCGGGGATTCATGGATGCAGTGCTCGCTTTTATTATTTTTCCTTGCAGTGCCCACTTTTTATTATCCATCTAAAATTTGATACTACAAAGAAATTTTATGTTCCCCATACACTTCAGCTGGTTAAATTTAATTGGGTATTAGAATCTCTAGTACTTAGTAGCTTGCTTGGGTCGGAGGTTGAGAAAACGACAGAAGATATTTGTTGACATTAGACTTGAACTTCTGTAACTGTAACTGAAGTGCAACAAGATTAGTGAATGGAAGAAAGGCTTAAGTTTTGCAAATTACAGTGTCTGGAGACTAAGCACCAGCGAGGTGATCTGATAGAGGTGTACAAAGCCTTGAATGGTTTGAGCATGCTCAATGCTGATGGGATACTGCCTCTTGCTCAGAATAATCACCTGAGAGGGCATAAATTCAAATTGAGGAAAGACAGATGTAGGATAGATGTGCGGAAATTTGCCTTTAGCCGCCGGGTAGTTGTTTGGTGGAACAGACTTTCATCCCTTGTTGTGGAAGTTGATATCCTAAATAAATTTAAGGCTCAGCTGGACAGGTATTTCGAACGAACGGAGGGGTGAAATGGGCGTGGTTTTTTTTTTTTTTTTTTTTTTGGCTGATGCTGCATAAGCTTGTGAGTTTCAAGTTGGACAGAAAATGGATGTTGGCTGGTGGCGGCACGTGTTCGGACTGTTTTGAAGGAGAGAGCGGGAATTATAGCCAATTCAGAAGAATAGTGCCCATGGAAGTACTGTATGTAGAAAAGGCATGCAACAGAAACAGTACGTCTATGAGACAGCGAGTGGAGAGAGACCAGTTAGAGATGAGGCCTTAATTAACCTAACTGCCATCTTCTGAATGGAATCTAGAAGCCTGAGAGAGGTTTTGGGGGCACCACCTCAGATGTGGGAACAATATTTCATGGTAGGGCGGATTTGCGATTTGTACAGAGTGAACAACAGTTTGGAAGTACCATCTAGAGCGAAAGGCAAAACCAAGTTTTTTTAGATGCAGAAGAAGCAATATTTGTAATGTGCATGTGCCAAGAGAGATTAGAAGTCAGGGTAATCCCCAAAAGAGATACATCAACTTGCCTAGAAATCGGAGTGTCAACAAAGATAAGCATAGGAGTAGAAGAATCCTTTTTGCGAGATATAAGACAAGTCTGAGTTTTAGAAGGATTTTGAAATCAACTAAGTTGTCTTTGCCCCACTGGAGAATTACTTGGAGATCGACATTTAAGGAATTAGTACCGGATATTCGAGAAGTTGAAGCTGATTGAGCAGGGCAAGGTTTCTATAAAATGGAAAGTGGAATGCAATGTGCTATCATCAGCAAAACTATGGATAGGATTTCCAGTCAATGGAAGAAGGTCAATAATATACAAGAGGAAAAGATTGGGGGAAAGAACTGAACATTGGGGGGACACCAGCATTAGTGGATAAGTCAGAAGACAGAGAGCCATCTACCATTACCCTTAGTGAGCGATCAGAGAGAAAACTGGATAACCAATTATAAAAAACAGTTGGCAAACAATAAGATGGAAGCTTGTTTAGAAGACCTTTATGCCAAACATGATCGAAAACGTTTGAGATGTCAAGAGCAACTGCTTGTGTTTCACTTAACTTTTCCATTGAATTTGTCCATAAACGGGTAACATAAACCAAAATATCACCAGTGAATCGACACTGACGGAATCCATACTGGTGATCATTGATCAGATGGAAGGTTTTTAGGTAGTTTAAGAGTTGGTGGTTAATTGATTTCTCCATTACTTTATGAAGAATAGAAGTACAGTAATTGCAATGGGACGATAATTGGATAAAGAGTTTTGTCACCCTTTTTAGGAACTGGCCGGATATGAGCAAATTCCAAGCAGAAGAAAAAACACCTTTGAAATAAGAAAGTGAAAAAAAAGGCGGTAAAGAACAGGAGTAAGTTCAGGAGAGCAAGTTTTGAGAACAAGTGGAGAAATACCATCAGGGGAGCTCTCTTAGCATCAAGATTCGTCAAAATCCTTCTGACATCCTTTTGACGGAAGACCACAGGAAGCATTGAATGGAGCGTGCTGGGAATGGTGGGAGGTATTTTACCAAGATCATTAATACATGAGTTGGAAGAGTAATGGCATGCTAACTGGTCAGCTCTATCCTTGGCTGAAGTGACAACAGAACCATCTGGTTTTGACAGAGGTGGGAGTAGAGATGGGTAAAAGTTGGGGCCAATAGCTTTGGCAAGAGACCAGAATGCTCTGCTACCATTAGGGCAAGAAGCAAGTTTCTACTCTTAGCCTGTTCAAAATCTAGTTGGGACTGAATAATAACTGCTTTACAATTATTGCAAGCTTTGGTGTTGGCAGAAAGTGAAACTGAAAAATTGGAAACAAACCAATCATGATATGCAGCATTCTTATCTTGAACAGTCTTAGCACATTTATTGAAAAACCAAGGTTCAGATAAAGGACGAGATTTTAAAGTGGAGTGTGAGATAAAGGATTCCATTCCTAAGAGAATAATTTCACTGACACGATCTGAGAAAACTCGGGGGCCGGGGCAATATTTAATAGGAAAAAATCTAGAGCAATCAACCGCTACATGAAAGACACACTTGACAGGGGAAAGCTACCTCCTTGCTTTCCCCTGTCAAGCTACCTGATTTGTGTCACATAAAAGTGACACAAATCAGGGACTTGACAAAGAAGCATGGATGGATCACATCAGCAGATTCTGTAGCATATATCACGAGTCTCACGTCAGGGAGTTTGAGTAGGATCAATCAGTTGTCAATGAGATGGAGTCTGTTCTTATCACTAAAGAAGCACCAATACAGAGTGTTAACTCCCTCAGGGCAACTAAGACAGCTGGAATTGATGGAGTCCCCAAATTAATGGTAAAGTGTCTCGGCTCTTACCTAATTGAACTACTCCAAGCAATTTATAATTCTGTCCTTGCTTGCCGAGTTTTCCCTGAGAACTGCAATAAGTACGCTGTAATTCCAATGCCGAAAATTACAAAGCCTAACCTCGTGGAGCACTATAGGCCTATATCTACTGCATCTACCCTGTTAAAAGTACTGGAGAAAGCTCTACTGCCAAAGTTGTCGAATCAAATACTGGCTGGGCAGCCTCAACAAATTCATTATTCAATAACTACAAGATCAACAATTACTAACCGCCTGACAATTCAAGCTGCGATACTAAATGCTTTCCAAGTCAGAAAGGAAATTGCAATAATTTATGCTAATATAAAAGCAGTCTTCAATAGTGTAGATGTACATGGCTTACTTCATCTGCTCCAACACGCCTTCTACATGAAAGGAAATTTGCTGAAGTTCCTACAGGCCCTACTTACTTGTCGGTCCATTTATTACCATACATACAGTACAGTCAGATCCTCCAATGCCAACTCCATGCAGGAGTTTCACAGGGTGGAGTCTTATCTGGACTCCTCTTTACCGCCATGATGATCCCGTTCTGCAAGGGTAGGGATGATGTATGCACTTACGCAGACGATATTAAGATCCTAACACCCATCCAACCGTCCATGACCAATAATGTATTGTGTGACCAGATTAATTATAAGCTTCTGAGTTTATTCATGGACTTAGATAAATTTGGCTTGGCCCTAAATCCGCAGAAGACTGTAATCATGGTGTACTCGCTCAAAAAATCCCTACGCTCGTAAACTCTAAACTTAACGGCAAACCTATCCTAATTGTTGAGACGCATAGAGATCTGGGAGTAACATTTGATACGAAACTTACGTTCAAGTCGCATATTGACCTGATTGTAAAGAAAATGAACTACTTACGTTGGGAAACAAAACAACACCTCTTGCACGCGAAACAGACTACAACAACCGCACGATATTTAAAAACCACAGTGTATTCGGCCATTTTGTATGGCACCAAATTGTGGGCGTCAGCCACATCTACCCACATTAGGAGAATATATGCGAGTGAATTCTGGCTGCTGAAATGGGCAAACCATAAGCACCATCTCCCTCATCAGTTAAGGACCACGCGGCTTTCTGAACAGCTTAAAGTGCAGCGTTTACCAGACATCACTGCCTGGAAATGATTAATAACCACAATCAAAATGATGACTGGCACGATATCATCACCATGCTTCTGGCAGCTTTGTGAGTGGCACATCCCGCCATCTGCATTAAGAGGCACCAAATCCTTGAAAATGAAGACCAACAGACTTAAGATGGCCGACAGGTTTATGCCCCTAGTGCGTTAGAAACAATTCAGTGCCTAACACATATCGGAATTGACCTACTAAGGCTCATAGAAGATCCGAATTAAAGGAAACAAACCCCCGTTTAGTTCGCTGAGGCTACTGTTGTCTAGTAGTTGTTTGCATTTCTGTCAAGAACTGTGTGTACGTAATTAAACAAGTGTATATCTTGCACAAGTTGTTTCAATGGATGTGGTGTCAAGATGAACTTTGGTACTAAAATTGCCAGGTCTCTAGACAGAAATGTAGTGATGAGTAATGCAGTTGATATTTCAGCTTTTCTTGTATATTTTAACCATTCTTTTATTTTTCATTTTATGGTAATCCCCTGACATTTTCTGCCGTGAAGGGAATTTATCACTTACCAATGTACACCTATATTTTATATTTGGTAGGACAAACGTTGATATCAGAAGTTTTGAAACAGTAATCCGACTAAGGAAAAGAAGAAAAGAAATCTCTCAGGTCATCCCATTTTGTATTCTTGTAATGCCAAACAACGTGAGGTTGGGAATAGCCATGAGATAAAGGCTCCATTGGAGAAGAGACAATCACCGAGTTGTGACCTGAGGTGCCTAAAGGACCACTCACTTCGATCGTGTACTTAGAAGAGTTGTTTGTGAGAAAAAGATCAAGCGTATTGCTGTATGGTTAGGATTGTCCGGTATTCTTGTAGGTAAATGAACAATCTGTGAAAGGTAATTGGTAATTGCAAAAGCCTCAGCATCTCTACAAGCTCGGTCGATGCGACTAGAAAACGGAAGCCAGCTGGAGTTGTGAACATAGTGGCATAGTGTTTAGGGTAAGGCGCCACCTGTGGTGTCCCACAACTGTACCCTTGTGAGGTATACAGGACTCTGCAAATGCCAGAAATGTGTGTGGCATGTTGTATGCGTATAGTATTGTGTTGGGTTCTGTTGTTTCTCTGGCTTCTTGGCCGCAGGGCCCCTAATGGGACCCTGCGTTGCCCGCCACCACCACTGGGAGGTGAGTCAGGCTGCCCACCATACTCTGGCTGGCCTCTGCCAGGGTCGCTTGAGCTTCCTGACAGAGGCCACAAAAAAAAAAAAAATATATTTTTTTGTAGAAGACAGTTCACAGGGAATAAGAGGTCAGACTGTGGGCTGAACGAAAGTTGGAATAATAGTGAAGACAGTCCACCATGGATTTAGGCGAAGTAGGGGTAGGGAATGGGACTAAAAGTCACATGAGCAGGTGCCCCTGTGTATTGGTCTAGCACCCAGTTGAGTGATCCAGCCAGCAGTGATTCCGTACCCTAAATTGGGTGCTAGCGTGAATCCTATCCATAAAGGGTTTGCAGTATTGTTTCTGTAGCGCAGATTTACATTTATCCTACCCCCGAAGGGTTAACAGGGAGTGGGGAGTATTCTGGACTCTCCTAGCAGCGGTGAGCTTGGCACGCCTTGTGGGGAATACAGCCTCGGCAAATCGAGTGAACGCTTTATATTTATCTCCGTCATTTAGTAGATCTTGCTCCTGATCGCGGGGAGTTCCTCGGATTACTGTAAACAGTTGTAACCGGGTGTTTTCATAGGAGGGGCAGTCATACATAACGTGGGTCCAGGACTCCTCATCTCCACAATGGCAAAAGGGATGTGGTTCGATACCCATAGAGTTGAGTTTTTGCTGGAATGATCCGTGTCCTGTTAATAAAAAGGTTGCTTACAATCCAGGTGAGTACCAGGGGGGAATACCAGGTGAGTACCAGGGCTTGGGAAAGCTGAAGCTGACCGACGGGAAGAACTTCTTTGTTATATCTCCTTTGTGGGTTGAATTCCAGGATTCCTGGAATTCAACCCACAAAGTGATCTGAGATTCATCTTTTTTCCTGTTTGTGGTCGCTTATCAGGTCCAGTTGGAGATTAAGTAGGTGTGTAGGCTTGCCTTTTTCCAGACGATGGAAAAGGCCTCTTTTGGCAACTTCAAAGTATAGGGGCATATACCCTGCGATGACTTGGAGCGCAGGGGTGCTGACATTGCGGCATTCCCTGGTTACCGATAGAAGCATAAATCGCTGTATGGAGTCCAGCTTGCGTTTGTTTCGCTCCAGTGCAAATTTGGTGCACCAGACTGAAGCACCATAACTGACAATCGGAACAAAAACTGCTTTGTAAATTAGGGAGATGGCTTTGTGTTTTAGGCCCCAATCTGCTCCACTGATTCTTCTATCATAGCTTCTTATTTCTGTATCTTGATTGCTCTTTATTTCAAGTGAGGATAGAAGGTTAGCTCGGTGTCAATGTAGAGGCCTAGGTATTTAGCTTCCTCATAGCGGCGAATTGGAATATTATTAATCTTCATAACTGGTGGTCTGCGTATCTGGAGTTTCTCCATCAATAAGATCGACATCGTCTTCTCACTGGAGAGAGAAAGTTGTGTTCTGGCCGAACTCTGGAGGCATTCCAAAGCCACATTGGCCTTAACCTCCAAGGCAGCTCTAGTGTCGGACTGAATGACGAGAACAAGATCGTCGGCGTAGGTTAAGGGAAGAACCCCACCAAAGTCTATTCCCCAGGAATTCATCCAAGACAATGGACCATAGAAATGGTCCCAGAATAGAGCCCTGGGGAAAACCCCGGAAGACACTTCTTGTGACTGTTTGAAATTTAGTGATAATCTGCACTCTTCTGTCTTCAAGGTATGATTTTAATTGTTGTAGAGGTTCCTGGAGATTCCAGCCTATCGAAGTCTTCGAAGGACACCGGGCCACCACAGTCGATTGAAGGCCCCAGCGAAGTCAACCATAATAGCCAAGGAGTATTTTGCTTCCGTTTGTGTGGCATGAGTAATTAGTCTGTGGATGGCGTCTTCAGTGCTACATCCAAGCTTGAAGACAAATTGGTGTGGGGATACGAGTTTGCTGCTTGGAATATCGGTTGGCAAGTCGATAGAGTAGGATCCGTTCCTGGAGTTTTGCTAGGAGAGAGAGAGTAGTGCTATTGATCTATAAGACGCAGAAAGCTGTGGTGGGTTTTCTTGATTTTTGAGAATTTTGGCTATTTTCCAAGAAGCAGGGAAGGTTCCATTGGCTAGACATCTGTTGAAAAGAATTAGCTGGGTTGGATGGGGTAGTGGACAACAAATTTTTGATAACATCTACCTCCAAGAGATTACATCCAGGAGTCTTCCCTTCTTTCATCTTGGCCAAGGCCATGTTCAATTCTATGGTTGTGAAAGGTAGTTCGTCTGTTCCTGGAGTATAGGTTGCATTGGTGGCTATGATCTCTTGTTGTTCTGGAGATAGTTGTGTGTCGACAGTTTGGTAGATGGAGTCCAGGATATTGTTTAGTGAGTCCATCCGGGAGTAGGTGGAGATCCCATCAAGTTTGAGGGTTGCATTCAAGACTTCTCCTCTAGGTAATTTCTTTGTTACAATACGGAAGACAATTCGCCAAGGGTCACTGTTTCCGGTGGTGGTCACGAAAGCCTGCCACGATGCTTTCTTGCCCTTTCGTATTTCCTGAGTGTAGTTATTGCGCACCACTCGGTACGTCTCTAGTGCAGCTTCAACTTCTCGAGGAGGGAGATGAGTGCAGGACCGCTCGAATGTCTTCCAGGCGATCTGCATTCCACCAAGGGACAGTATATCGATATGGCTTCCTTCGGGGAATCGATATATCAGAGGCTCTCCTTATATCTTAGTTATCTTATTTACGCAGTCCTCAGGTGAGTAGGCATAGGGAAGTTGGTTGTTTTCAGGTAGGTATCTTATTAACTCATCATGAAACGTCATCAGTCCGCTTTCTTGGTGCAGTAGCGAACTATGTCACGAGGAATAGGTGGGAATCGCTCCACAGAGCGAACCAGGGAGAATAACCAAGGAAAGTTACCTCACTGTTAGGAAAGTTGGACTGGAGAAAGTCAAATTGCAAAGAGAGGAAGTCAAAGAGTGCCAAGTCATTAGTGGGGTTGGGAGAACGATACAGACGACAGATGAATTTGACAGAATGAGGTAGAGAGATTTTAAGCCAGAGAAGATCGAAAAGAGGAGATTCCAAATTATTAAGTCTCTGACAAGGAATATCGGAACGGACATATGCACAAGTACCACCTTTGAGGTAACATACAGCGAATAATTTGGGCAATTGAGATGAGCAGTAGTTGATTCACCCGATAACTGTGATTCTGTCAAAAAAAAGTACACGGGTTTGGCAGACTGCAAGATTATACACTAGCCTTCTAAAAAGTTACCAATAGGTTCGATCCGGTGTACTAACTAGCGGCCGGCCTGCGAACACCGTTTTAGAGCTGTACCCTCGAAATGTAAGGAAGATTGGTTCTCGCCATGATGTCCATCATAACCTCAAAAGTCATCAGTCATACTGCATGATGGAAGAGATGGTGAAGGGTTGCCCGGAACTTAGTCATCTACCACCTAGCGGGGCAGCATTCCTCCATGTGGTGTGGGCGCCACACCTCGACTCCTGCTTACGTTGGTTCACACCTGGGTGGTCGCCCACAGTGTGCTTGTGCATGGGGGTTATACCCAGGATTACTAACAGTCCCACCATCGTGAAAGTGCAAGCAGAGGATTTGACTGTCACAGACCGTCCGGACTTCGCCGAAATTGGGTCCACTTGACTTCAGTGTCACTCTAATATCAGTTCCACCAGCGTTTTAGACGCCCAGGTAGCAAGTACAGCTTGTCTGGTATATCTGAGAGAATGTCTGTGACAACCTCAAGGACCAATTTATTAAGATAGACATTTTTTCCTATGTGCCCTAATTATCGTGAGCGTTTTAACGGCGTGTACAGTTTTTCCCTATTTATATACACAATTGCCTGACATATACGGTAGGAACTTTTCAGTATAAATATATATAAATGGAGAAATGTTCCCCAATATTTTAACAAAAAAATAAGCAATTAATCAAATGGTAAACTATACATTTTTGAACTATGAGTGACACAGAGTAAAAAGCATTGCAGTAAGTGATATTTTATCATTATAAAAACATTCTTGCGTACACTGCAACTGTTATTTTATTAAAAGTATTATTTACATTTCCTCCACAATGACGCAGTTTTTTCCATTGCGTTAACGGACTCAAAGATGCCGATTGATAAGAAGTAATGCGAAATGTTTTTGTTGGAATTCTTTGTGGGTAGAAATGTCGCTTTCGCTGTTTTTGTTTCCTACTGTGTATGTCTTTTGTTCTTTGTCTAGTTTTTGAGTTTGATATTTTATGAAGTTTATTCAGTTCTACATTCAGTATTGCGGTCAGCTGCGGTCTTAGTATAGCCAGAAGTTTTGACTGTTTCTAATCTCTCCAAGTTTCAGTATTTAACTGCACTTGTAATTTTACGCAGATACTGAACTGTTTTGTGTTGTGAATTGATTTCAATGGTTTCATGGATAAATTTATTCAAAAAAAGGACGAAGATGAGTATTCTTCACAAAAAACACTTTGCTGCCAGTTCCCAGATGATTAGAAAGAAAAATATTCCATAGTGAATCATGATGGGGTGAGGGGTAACGCTATCTGCAAATTTTCGAAAGAAACTTAATGAACTAAAGTAGGGCGGCACTTAACATTTCCAACAAACTTAGAACTTACTTTCTTCTGTAAGTTTTGAAAACTGGAAGAGGACTTCGGAGTGATGTAGAATAACCAGAAAAATCTAACTACTATAGAGAAAGTTGGATAAAGATGGTTATCAAAGCGGATACTGATGGGAACCCGCTTTGATAAGCATCTGGTAAGGGTACCGATACTTACCACAATCGCCGGACCCTAAGCAAAATGAATTCAATGCAAGATGACGCCATTATCATACATTGCTGCATGACAAGCTGTCCCAGACATTTGAACCCAAAACGAACTGTTCCTTCAGCTTTGTCGCAATGTGAATACGTTACCGATAATTTAATTGTGGTTATCGCACACAGTTCCACGTTTTGAGAGAGCATTGCCTTCAACTTCCATAGAAACTGCCAATTAAATTATCACTGAGCTTGATCCATCAACACTAGGCATCAGTTTGTAGCAATCACAAGTGTATCGTCTTCGCCCTCTCTCTCTCTCTCTCTCTCTCTCTCTCTCTCTCTCTCTCTGTCTCTCTCTCTCTCTCTGTTATCCCGGAAAGCACGTGCAAACTGCCCTCCTTCTACAACCAATAGTGGTCTCTCCGTTCCGGCACTTTGGGTGTTTCTCCGTACCTTCGGGCCATTCCTGCGGATCGTTCACTATGCCGGCCTTCGAGCAGCTGACAATGCCTGTAGTTGCTGATTTTCTGATTCCCGCTAGCAGCCCCATTCAAACTCCGTCAGATCCTTCCCTTTCCTCATTTAGCATTAGCATTAGTTGAGACATATGATGCAAAAAAGCAAGCTTATACAGCATCAGCAAAATTAAAAAACCTTCCCATTTCACCCATCCGGTCACTCGAAATGTGTGTGTGTGTGTGTGTGTGTGTGTGTGTGTGTGTGTGTGTGTGTGTGTGTGTGTGTGTGTGTGTGTGTGTGTGTGTGTGTGTGTGTGTGTGTGTGGACATGTGTTTTGGTAAAGGGCGGCACCTAAAACGTCTGTTGAACTTCGTCTCGTATCTCTGTGAAGAACAGTATTACTACAAATGGGCCAGATATGTGTGTGAAGTAGGTTTATGCATGTTCTATTGTTGTGTCTGACCGCTTGGCTACCCAGAAGCATCAATCACCTGGAGAGACGATTCTGGGTACTCGAGCACCACGGGAAGGGGGGGCCAGTCCCAGTAATGCACGTGCTGTCTCAAAAGAGACTCTGATCACCTGATGTTGCCAGAAGGTGGGTCAGGATCCTCTAGGGGCTCATTCCATAGGTACAGACAAAATAGAGAAAAAAAATCACCCGTGATGCAGGTAATGGAAAAAAAAATAATAAAAAAAATAATAATAATTAAAAACAATAATAATAATATATAAATAAAAAAATAATAAAATAATAAAAATAAATAAATAAATAATTTAGTAAAAAAACCCCTCCAAATGTTCGTCTAGTTCAGCCTTAAATTTATTTCAGCTATCAAGTTACACAACAACAGATGAAAGTCTGTTGCAGCAATCAACTACCCGCTGGCTAAAGGCAAGCTTCAGCACAGCTATTCTACAGCTATCTTTCCTCAATTTGAATCTATGTCCCCTCAGGTTCTTAATCTGAGCAAGCAGAAGGATCCCATCAACATTGAGCCTGCTCAAACAATTCAAGGCCTTATACACCTCAATCATATCACCTCGCAGATGCCTAGTCTCCAGATGCTGCAATTTGCACAACTTAAGCCTTTCTTCGTAAGAGCACCCCTTTGTTCTTCTCACTAATCTTGTTGCCCCTCTCTGTACTTGTTCTAGCAACTCTACATCCTTCCTAAAATGAAGCCTCTAGACCTGAATGCAGTACTCAAAGTGTGGCCTGACCATTGCCTTATACAAGGGGATAATGACCTACTTATCCCTGCTAGCAAAATTCCTATATATCATTGACAAGACTGCATGATCTGCTCTGGCAGCCCCTCTGCAATGTTCAGAGAACTTCACATCTGACTGAACAATTACCCCCAGGTCTTTTTCATTCTCGATTTCCATCAGTGTAGTACCGCACAGTCAGTACGTTTTTCTTGGGTTACTACTACCCATATGCAGTACTTTGCTTTTGTCAATCTTAAACTTCAGTTGCCACTTCTCAGGCCATCTGCCTAACTTTTATAGATCCTGTTGCAGAAGCATACTGTCTTTATTGTCATTAACAACCCTGCCGACCTTTGTATTATCTGCAAACTTGGACTTTTAGGCTGATATAACTTCATCGAATCGATATCATTCATAAATACACAAAACAACAATTGGCTTGGCCAATTGTTGAACCCTGGGGGGACTCCACTAATAGCATTAGTCCACGTACAGTAGTGCCCATTTATTACCACTCCCTGCCGTCTCCCACTCAACCATTCCTTTATTCATTGTAGGAACTTGCCCTTAATGCCATACCGCTCCAATTCGTATAGCAGTCTTCCACGTGCAACAGTAGCTTCACTGAAATCCAAGTATATGATGTCAAAATTATTTTTTGCATCCAGCTCCTTTGTGACCACATCGTAGTAGCCAATCAAATTGGTCAGACAAGACCAATTTGATTGGTGTTGTCCAATTGATCAATTTGTCAGAACTAACAAACCCACGCTCTCTGAACTATCACTGAAGTCTTGTCTAGATGATCCTGCAATGCTTCTTTAATCAGTGATTCCATTATTATCCGGAATAGAAGTTAAACTAACAGGTAATTATTTGTGTCACCCTTTGAACCCCCTTTGTGAATTGGGAATTCATTAGCATATATCCAGTCCATGGGGACCTCCCCGGAATCTAAGGATGCTCTCATAAATATGACTAAGGGTTTGCTTACTTCCCTCGCTACCTCCTTCAATATAACTGGATAGAGTCCATCCACCCCAGGTGCCTTTTTTATGTTTAACTTCAACAATTTCTCCTCCACTTTGCTCTCAGTTATTACAAAATCTTTTAGCTCCCCGTTAGAGTTTAGTATACTTCTATCCTTCCCTTCCTTACAGAATATCTCATGTGTGAATGTAGATCCAAATACTCATACAGTTGTCAGGTATCTCAGCAGGATCAATCAACTGTCGAAACGTCAATATCAAGCGGACCAATCTGTTTCATCCCCTTCCTTCTAGAGTTTACATAAGTAAAGAAGTCTTTGGTGTTTTTCTTTGCATTCTTTGCCAAGGATTTCTCGGAATCAGCCTTTGCTTGCCTAACCTCCTTTGTGACTTCATTTATAGACAAGCAGCTCAGTGGTTTTCAACCGGGGTGCCCTGTAATTTGGCTTTAAGTTACTTAGAGTTATTATTATTATTATTATTTTTTTTTTTTTTGAAATTTATACATTTATTTCATTATAAAAAGGTGTACGGTATCCATTGTACCGTATCTTTTTAATTTTGTAGTGATCTATAATTGATCTTTATTTAGTACCTCTATATAAAGAATAAAATTTTTATATAGGTATATGCCAAACGAGCTAGCCGGGTGCGTAAAGTGCCTGCCTGGTAACCCAAAGGTTGCGGGTTCGAATCCCGCCTCAAGTTTGGATCAGAGTAAAAGCAAAAAACTTTGGGAGGTGCATTATGGCCACAGAAGCCGATGTGCCAACAACTAACAAAAAAAAAAAAAAAAAAAAAATATATATATATATATATATATATATATATATATATGCAGGGTGTCTCATAAATACACGGCATAACTTCAGGAATGAGTTCCTCATATGTAGACAATAAAAATATTTTATATCAACATAGATAGTTCCGGAAATGCTTGGTTTCCGAGTTTTGAAGGACTGTTTATGAAACTTAACTGTTCACATCACCTTATAGTAATTGTTCAAAATGTTCACCTTCTGGCTGAATACAGGCCTCACATCGACGCCTCATGGACTCGCGAAGACGATGCCAAATTTCTGACATGTTTCGTATTGTCTCGCAACCTGCCACATTCGATTGCGGAGAGTTTCTACATCAGCTACCGGAGTCAAATACACTAATGACTTTAAATGGACCCACAAGAAGAAATCTAGTGGGTTTAAATCAGTGAGCGTGGAGGCCAGGCAGTTGGTCCACCTCTACCTATCCACCGACCAGGAAACCTTCGATTCAGGTATATGCGGGCTAGGTGGCTGAAATGTGCGAGAGAGCCATCGTGCATGAAGTGTGCTTGTTGACAAATGACCAGTGGCGTGTCGTCCAAGAAATCAGTCATGTTGTTTTCCAGAAAGTTTCTGTACGCCTGCCCTGTGAGTTTGTTTGAAAGTACATGGGGCCCAAATAACTTATCACCAAAAACACCCGCCCAGATGTTGAGGCTGAACCACTGTTGGTGATGTGATGGAAGAATTGCATGTGAGTTTTCCTCAGCCCATACATGGTGATTGTGAAAGTTTTGGATTCCGTCTCGTGGGAACTGTGCTTCATCTGTGAATATCACTAAGGCAGGAAAGTGAGGAGTTGTACCACACTGCTGCTGCAAGAACCACTGGCAGAACATTACTTGCGCAGAGTAATCTGCTGGTGACAAGGCCTGTACCCGTTGCAGATGGTAAGGATACAGTTGGTGTTCTCGCAACACTCTCCAAATAGTTGAACGTTGAACAGCCAGTTGCATTGCTATTCTGCGTGTGCTGATTCCAGCAGTGGCATGCACAACATCCAAAATCTCCTCCTCTACTTCAGGAGTCGTAGATCTTAGTCGTCCTCTGTCGGTAGCACGAGGTGTACAGGTCCCATGTTCACAAAGGCGGCGATGGATACCTTCAAACGTTTTCTTGTCTGGACATCTTCGTTCTGGGAACCTTTCGTGGTACAAACGACGAGCCTCCAGAGCATTGCCGTCCGCCAAACCGTACATAAAGTTCATATCCGCTTGATCCTGATTTGAGTACATGGTCGGAATGGAAAATCACCAGATTCTGTCAGTACCTTGTGATGAAGGAAATCACCTGCGGGAGATAAGACATTTCCGATTAATAACTCGGGAACCAAGCATTTCCGGAACTATGTTGATAGAAAATATTTTTATTGTCTACATATGAGGAACTCATTCCTGAAGTTATACCGTGTATTTTTGAGGCACCCTGTATATATATATATATATATATAGGTATATATTAAAAGGTCGAAAACCAGTGTTAGGTGTTTCTTTTGGCCTAAGGGGCGCCTTGAAAAAATTACTGGGACATTAAGGGCACTGTGAACCGAGAAAGTTTGGGAACCTCTGGACTAGCTTATATCTGTCATAGGCTTCTGTGTCACCTGATAATTTATATGCATCCCGTGCATTTTTCTTCTTTTCCACGAGCCTCATTAGTTCATCTGGCATCCATTTAGGTCTAAATCTTGAACAGCATTTCTTAGTTGGTATGAAAAGGCTGGTAGCTTCCAAGGTTAATTCCCATTTAGAATTCATTGTTTTTAACATCATAAGTTGATCCCACTGCACAGAATTTAAAAACTCTCTGAGACCACTATAGTCACCTTTACGAAAGCAAAAACCCTCCTTTAACCGTTGATTGTAGTTACATCTTTATGTAAATCCCACATCAGTACACTGTGATCAATATCACCCAGTGGTTCATTTATCTGTAAATTCTTAATGCAGTTTTACAGGCTTCGTACTGATGAACTCACAGGCATTACAGGTCCCGTCGCTATGTATGCTGTGCCGGTCGATGACGCCACTCCTAGGTGCTGTGGGGATGCGTTCACTCGTGGAGATAGGGGTATTAGGTGCTTTGGCTCAAAAGCGTGGTACTAGTATTAGCCATACAGCGTTATGAAGCCACAGACTTTTGAGCAGCGGCCAAAAAAAGTAAAAATTAGATGAGAAAATACAATTTATTTCAGTAGCCCTTTGTAATTCTTCAATTGTCAGCCTACTTGCGGAGGAAACTTGTTCCAGTAATCAATAACTCGCTGGCTAAAATTTCTACAGTTTAGTCTAAAATTTATGGCCCCTAAATCTGGAATATTTTATGACAGTGAAAATTTCGCCTTCATTAATTTTACTACTTCTTCTCAAAGCCTTTTAAACATCAGTCGTGTCCCTCTCCAGTGCCTGGTTTCCAAGCGCTATAACCCGAATAATCGAAGTCTTTCCTGACACGAATATACGAGTACATGCTACTTGTAAATTTTTGGCTTTATGGCTCTGAAGAGTTTTGAAAACTGTTCAGTTTATTATCTCTATATGACTGCTGAACGTTTGCAATAACGATGTTCTGTCTCTCTTCCTGTAACGTAAAATTAATTCTGATATGACAAAGAAAGTATGAAAAGAACAAATGCAGGATCGAACCCAAATGTTTTCTTCTCTTTTGTTACATAATAGGTTACTGTTCAATTTTCATTAATCGCTATAATTTGTTTTTCCTGGAGGATGCTGGTTATAACAGTTAAGATACTTCCTGATATGAAAAAAAATTCCTTCAAGACTACTGTCAGTGGCAAGATACAGATTTTACTATACACAGGGGCTGTTGTAAGGGAACGTTGAAAATAAGGCGTTGCATCCGTTTTACAAACGTTAGATTAGCTCATCTTGGTTGAACAACAAAGTGTAAGTACTCGGGTGTCTGTTCCAATGCAAGTGTTGATTGATGGTGAAAAGTTTGGATTTCCAAGTTGGCTTCAGCAATTGATCTGAAGAGTACTGTATTTAGGATTGTTAAACTTTGAACTAATTTCATTAAATAATTAATCTTTATGGTTGCCAAGTACGGTACAAGTAGACACAGAAACAAAATAACTCATCACGGCGATATAGCCAAGAGTATTAAATTTAGGAAAATTTATATACAGTATATCCCACAGGTGACTGTTGTAGAATTACATCAGCGCTGAACAAGAATGGTGAAGACTGAAGGATCTAAATTCAACTATTTACGCCATAATCAGAAAGATGGCGTATATTACGCCTGGTACAACTAGTATGATAAATTTAATTAAATAAAATTGGGAAAAGTTTAGCATTTGTTAGGATCAAAACAAAAGACAAACCAATAATAAAAAGTTACACAATATGATTAAAATGCATATATAATAAAAGGGAAATTATAAGAAGAAAAAATATTTACATTGTTGTACATGTACAACTGAAAAATATTTCAAAAAATTTGAGCTATAACAATTCATGTTATAGCTCAAAATTACAGGGTAGTTCAAAAAGACGATGTGGGTTGATTATTTTATCCTTTGGTAATCTGGCACAGTTTATACCAAAATATTTAGGAAGAGTTATTCCAGTAGTTCAAATGCGATCCATTGCAGGAGATTTCTTATTTCTTATTGAAAGTCATCTTCTGCAGGTCCACTTGATGAATCAGATTGGTGCACTTGATATCGATGGGTCAACTGTTGATGATCCTGCTCAGGTAGCTAACAAACTGAATGAATATTTTGCATCGACATTCACATATGAGGCGTTATTCAGCGAGGGGAATGCCAGAGGTGTATTCAGCTCTAGCAGTAAGCTAGAGAATCTTGTAATAACTGAGAGTAAAGTGGAGGAGAAATTGTTGAAGATAAATACAAGAAAGGCACCTGGGGTGGATGGGATCTATCCAGTTATATTAAAGGAGGCAGCAAAGGAAGTAAGCAAACCCTTAGCCATAATTATGAGAGCTTCCTTGGACTCAGGGGAAGTACCCATGGACTGGAGATGTTCAAATGTTACCCCAATTCACAAAGGAGGATCAAAGGCTGACACAAGTAATTATAGACCTGTGAGTTTAACTTCTGTTCCTGGAAAATTAATGGAGGCACTGGTTAAAGAAGCACTGCAGGATCATCTAGACAAGACTTCAGTTATAGCTCAGACACAGCATGGTTTTGTTAAGGGGAAGTCTTGCCTGACCAATTTGATTGGATACTATGATGCAGTCACAAAAGAACTGGATGCAGGGTATAACTTTGATATTATATACTTGGATCTTAGAAATTCTTTTGATACTGTTGCACATGGAAGACTGCTGCACAGATTGGAGCAGTGTGGCATTGGAGGCAAATTGCTGCTATGGATAAAGGGGTGGTTGAGAGGGAGAAGACAGAGAGTGGTAATCAATGGACACTGCTCATCGTGGACTAATGTTATTAGTGGAGTCCCTCAGGGTTCAGTATTGGGTCCATTATTGTTTTCTGTATTTATAAATGATATTGATGATGGTATATCAAGCTTAATGTCCAAGTATTCAGACGATACGAAGGTTGGCAGGGTTGTCAAGGACACTACTGACACTATGCTTCTGCAACAGGATGTGGAAAGGTTGAGCAGATGGGCTGAGAGGTGGCAAATGAAGTTTAACATTGACAAATGTAAAGTACTAAATATGGGAAACAGCAACCCCAGAGCAACGTATCAACTCTGTGGTACTACACTGACAGTGGTAAAGAATGAAAGGGACCTGGGGGTGGTTGTGCAGGCAGATATGAAGTTTTCTGAGCAGTGCAGACGGGCTGCAAGAGTAGCTCATGGTGTATTGTCGATGATATATAGGAATTTTTCTAGCAGGGATAAGGAGGTGATTATTCCCTTGTATAAGGCAATGGTCAGGCCACACCTAGAGTACTGTATACAGGTCTGGAGGCCTCATTTCAAGAAGGATGTAGAGATGCTGGAACGAGTACAGCAGAGAAGGGCAACAAGATTAGTGAATGGAACAAAGGGGGGGGGTCTTACGAAGAAAGGCTTAAGTTTTGCAAATTACAGTGTCTGGGGACTAGGCACCAGCGAGGTGATCTGATAGAGGTGTATAAAGCCTTGAATGGTTTGAGCATGCTCAATGCTGATGGGATTCTTCCTCTTGCTCAGAATAATCACCTGAGAGGGCATAAATTCAAATTGAGGAAAGACAGATGTAGGATAGACGTGAGGAAATTTGCCTTTAGCCAGCGGGTGGTTGGTTGGTGGAATAGACTTCTATCCCTTGTCGTGGAAGTTGATAGCCTAAATAAGTTTAAGGCTCAGCTGGACAGGTATTTCGAACGAACAGAGGGGTGAAGTGGAAGTGGTTATTTTTTATTTATTTAGTTATTTATTTATTTATTATTTATTATTTTTTTTTTTTTTGGCTGATGCTGCATAAGCTTGCTTTCTTGCATCAAATGCCTCTACTAATGCTAATGCTAAAAGGTCAATTTCAAGTCGCAGAAGTGCCTGGGCAGGTAAGAAGCAATCACATCGTTTCAGACGATTGTGTTTCAGGATAAGCGTTGGGTTAGACCTCAAAGATGGCGGAGGGTTGTGCCACTATATTCCAGATATTCGGGGTAGCAAGTTGCTGCAATGGATAAAGGGATGGTTCAGTGAGAGAAGACAGAGTGGTAATCAATGGACACTGCTCTTTGGCAGAGGTGTATTGTTTAAAAAAAAAAAAATAGTACCGGAACGCTTGTTCTCCGGAAGACTATATGATAATGCCACATCGATTGTACAATAATTGAATCAGACTTCAGACTCACGGTTCATAAAACAACCAGTTCTAGCGTTCAGCTCATAGCGAATCAAAATTCACCATTCACACGCATCACAGGATATCTCATTCGTTGGATCTCTTTATCTAACAAATTGTACTTTAGTAAGAAACGTTCAAGTTTCATTGCGAAATTTATATATTAGTTTTTAAATAAATTCTTAAAGAAATCTATTAATTTTAAAGATTACTATTAATATATATTTTTAGTAGCAATGGATAAAATAGATATTTCTCCCTCCCCTTTGATTATGCCATTGTTTCATAATATTAGGTGTATAAATTTAATGATTTTCTATTATGACATTTAGAAAAAAAGTACCGGAACGTCGTTCCGGTGAGTTCCGCCCCGAATACGCCACTGCTCTTCGGGCATTAATGTTATTAGTGGAGTCCCCCATGGTTTGATGTTGGGCACATTGTTGTTTTCTGTATTTATCAACGATATTGGCATTAATATTTATCAATGATATTTATCAGGCTTAATGTCGAATTTGAAGACGATACGAAGATTGGCAGGGTTGTTAATGACAATAAAGACAGTATGCTACTGCAACAGGATAAAGAAAAGTTGAGCAGATATGCTGAGAGGTGTCAACTGTAGTTTAACATTGACAAATGTAAAGTACTACATATGGGTAGGAGGAACCTCAGAGTAACGTACCAACTGTATGGTACTACACTCAGGCTAATGGAGAATGAAAATGACCTGGGGATAATTGTGCTGTCAGATATGAAGTTTTCTGAGCAGTGGAGACAGGCTGCAAGAGTAGCTCATAGGATCTTGTTAAAGATATACTGAAATTTTGCTAGCAAGAATAAGGAGATGACTATCTCCTTGTAATATACAATTTTGATCATTATAGTTCATATTCGTTGTTAATGTATATATAGAATTTATATACATATGCTATGTATTTGTTTTTATATTTGTCTCCTTTGTTTTGAATTTATGCCCCTAGCCTAATGCTGTGATGGGCTTGCTGTATTTGCAATAAATGAATATTTATTTATAAGGCGATGGTTAGACCACACCTTGAATACTGCATACAGGTCTGCAGGCCTCATTTTAAGAAGGATGTGGAGTTGCTGGAACGAGTGCAGAGAAGGGCAACAAGATTGGTGAGTGGAACAATGGGCTTCTCTTACCAAGAAAGGCTTAAGTTCTGCAAATCGCAGAGTCTGTAGACTAGGCACGTGCGAGGTGATCTGATTGAGGTGTATAAGGCCTTGAAGGGTTTGAGAAAGCTCAATGCTGATGGGATCCTTCCTGTTGCTCAGATTATGCACCTGAGGCGGATAATCTGAGCTAGAGGAACTGAAATTGATGAAAGACAGTTATAGAATAGATGTGCTGAAATTTGCCTTTAGCCAGCGGTTGGCTGGAACCTTTCTTTTTTCCATTTTTTTTTTTATTGTGGAAGTTGACAGCTTAAATAAATTCAAGGCAGACCAGACAAACGTTCGGAGTGAATGGATGGATGGGTGAAATGGGAATGTTTTTTTTTTTTTTTTTTTTGACTGATTTTTGACTGCCCAATACTGATGGGATTCTTCCTTTTGTCAAAATGATCACCTGAGAGGGCATAAATTCAAATTGAGGAAAGACAAATGTAGGATAGATGTGCGGAAGTTTGCTTTTAGCCAGCTGGTAGTTGGTTGGTGGAACAGACTTCCATCCTTTGTTATGGAAGTTGATAGCCTAAATCAGCGATTCCCAACCTTTTTGACCCGCGGAGCCCTTTGTAGAATCAATTTCTATGGAGGAGCCCCTCCATACAGATATTCAGTTCCGGGAAGGGTCATTAAAACGTGGCACGCGACAGACAGAATGTGCGCGACATGCCGGTGCTCCGCTCTGTCTCGTCGTCTGTCCGTCTCGTACTACAATAATTTTGAAGCTAATGGCAGCAAAATGACTGAACGTCGTCTGCTAGAGAATGCGCAAAATTCAACTTGGCAAATTTTTATTCAGAATGTGATTTCTAGTTTTCTAATTTATGTTTCTAATTCTTTAATTTCATTCAATTTTTAGCTATTTTATTTTCCTGGAGCGGCCGCGGAGCCCCTGGGAAAGTGTACGCGGAACCCTTAGGGCTCCGCGGAGCACAGGTGGAAACCACTGGCCTAAATAAATTTAAAGCTGAGCTGGACAGGTATTTGGAACGAACGAAGGGGTGAAATGGGAGCGTTTTTTTTTTTTTTTTTTTTTTTGGCTGATGCTGCATAAGCTTGCTTTCTTGCATCATATGCCTCTACAAATGCTAATGCTAATACTTCAGATATTGCCCAAAACAACCCCAGGTGCTCACATCTGGTGAGTATTGGCTTGACAAACCCAGGTCCTGAGCTGGATATCATCATTCTTCTCTTTCTTGGTGATTCCTTTCTCTCTCTCTCTCTCTCTCTCTCTCTCTCTCTCTCTCTCTCTCTCTCTCTCTCTCTCTCTCTCTCTCTCGCTCTCTCTCTCTCAGGGATTTTTTTTTTTTGGGTGATGCATCATAAGCCTCAGGCTTCCTTGCACCATATGGCAAATAATAATAATAATAATAATACAATTTTATTTATCAAGAGAATTCGTTTACAATAAATACCAATAATAGCAATAATAATAATAATAATTACCATTATTATTATTATTGCTGCTCTTATATTATTTCTCCCTGATTGGGGGTTCCACCTTGTGACGGGTATTGCTACCAAGTACACAGGGTGATTGTTGTTATGTCTGATGTTACTGTTGGTCGAGGAACTCTCTGAAAATCCTACAGGTGTTCAGGATTGCGACTTTCTGGAGTTCCTTGTAGGTGTTCGCTGGGAGACCTATTGCTGCTAGCCTGATATGTAGGATCTTTGGCACCATACCTGGGGTTGACACGATGATCGGGATGGTCGTTACTTGTTGCATATGCCATATCTCTTTGATCTCCTGTCTTAGGTTGGTGTACTTCCTGATTTTTTCCCCATGGGTTTCCTGCAGGTTGCCAGTGTTGGGTACCGCTATATCAATCATTTGGTAGCCTTTTCATTCTTGTCCACAAGGGTTAAGTCCGGTCTCTTTTGCGGAATTATCCTATCCGTTATTACGGCGCGGTCCCAGTACAGCTTGTGGGTTGGGGTCTCTAGTACTGCCTGTGGTTCGTACTTGTAGTACGGTACACTTTCTTCGATCAGCTGGTGTTTCCTTGCTAGCTTCTGATGTATTATCCTGGCTACTTGGTCGTGTCTATGAGTGTACTCAGTGTGGGTGATCACCTTGCATCCCGCGATGATGTGTTGGATCGTTCCTGAGGCCAGGTGGCATCGTCAACATGTGTCATCTAACACTCCGGGCTCCTTGGCAATGCATTTTCTATAGTTTCTGGTGTTGATTACCTGGTCTTGGATGGCGAGTACGAATCCTTCAGTCTCGGGGAAGAACGTCCCGCTCGTGAGCCATGCGTTGGAAGCAATTTTATCTATGTGACCCTGATGGAGATCATTGTAGTGTCTGCCATGGAACGTCTTCTCTGCCCATCTTTCTAGCTTCGTTTGTACCTCCTGGTTGTGGGGAGACTCTCGCTTAGGTTGAGTGGGTACATACCGCTTGTCTATATTCCTTATCGCCTGGTGGAGTGCTGCTGTGTGTTTCTGGAAGTAATCCTTCAGGTTAACTATCGCTGTCTTCTGTTGCTCAATGAGGTCTATCAGGCCCCTTCCTCCTTCCAGGGCAATTGTCAGTAACTCTACGGCAGCTCTCGGGTGTTGTTGGCGGCTCTTGGTCATCATTGTCCTTGTCTTTTTCATGATATCCTCCAGTTCAGTGTTAGTCCAATCTATGACCCCGAAGGAGTATGTTTACTTTACATTAACACCTACGCACTGGGACTGCGTAGGTGTTAATGGCTTTAACTGTGTTCCCTCCATTCAATTTTGCTTTCAGCAGGCTTCTGAGTCTCTGGTGATATTTTTAGGTCAGGCACTTCTTGATTTCCTTGCATCATCCCTAGGTATTTGTAGGTCTCTCCTTCTGTCATAGATTCGATCTCTTTACCAGTCAGCAGCTAGTAGTTTCGGCCAACTAATTTTCCCCGGTGCAGTGTGTGGATCTTGCATTTTTCTAGACCAAATTCCATCCTGATGTCCTTGCTGAATTCTTTGGTGATCCGGAGTGGATCATCAAAGATTCTGGGTGTTGCTGGAGTTGCTTCTCGGTTGCCGCGTAGAGCTTGATGTCATCCATGTACATCAGGTGGGTGAGGGTGTTCAGGTTCTTTCTTCCTTCTTTGAGGTTATATCCATACTTGCTACCGTTGAGCATGGTGGATAGCGGGTTGAGTGCTAGACAGAACCATAGTGGGCTCAGAGCATCCCCCCCCCCCTGAAAGATTCCTCTTCTAATGGGGGATTGGCCTGGTTGTGATGTTCTCGACTTTAATGGTGGTACTTCTTTTCGCCATTGTTGCTCCTAGGAAGTTTGTCACTATCGTTTTGACCTTGTTGATCTTCAGGGTCTCTATTAGCCAGCTATGGTGTACGGTTTCGAAGGCCTTGCGGTAATCGATGTAGGCTGTGTATAGGTTGCGGTACTTCAAGAAGCACCGCAACCTATACACAGGCTGATGCAGGACGATGCAGGCTGAGCAGGTGAACTTCTTGTACCAGTAGTTGTGGATGTTATCAACTCCCGGGGTTCGCCAATTCTGGGTGTTCCTGATCGACTGTTTTACTTCTTCTTCTTCTCGAATCTCCCACTCTCTCATCTCTTGTATGTCCTTCGTTTTCTTCCGTTCTACTTCTATCCAGGGTGCTCTGCTGTTATGTCTTACTTTACTGCTTCAGATATTTCCCCAGAATTCTTCGATCGTCTTCTTCTCGAGTGGTTCGTTTCCTGCTTTCTCATCTTCACCCAGTTTCCTGTAGAAGGCTCTTTGGTTTTCATCGAAAATTCGGTTGTTTATTTTCTTCTGGGAGCTCTCTTTGTATCGGTGTAGTCTCTTGCTGAGTGCGAGGAGGTTTTGCTTCAGTGTGTCCAAATTGTATTGTATTGTATTGTATTATTATTATTATTATTATTATTCCGCATGGGGAAAAAATCGGGAAGTACACGAACCTAAGACAGGAGATCAAAGAGATGTGGCATATGCAACAAATAATGACGATCCCGATCATCGTTTCAACCACAGGTATGGTGCCAAAGACCCTCTACATAACAGCCTAGCAGCAATAGGTCTCCTAGCGAACACCTACATGAACTCCAGAAAGTCGCAATCCTGAACGCATGTAGGACAGTCAGAGAGTTCCTCGACCAACAGTAACACCAGACATAACAACAACCACCCTGTGTACTTGGTTGCAATACCCGTCACGAGGTGGAACCCCCAATCAGGGAGAAATAATATAAGATCAATAATAATAATAACAAGACCAATAGCCGGCAACAACACCCGAAGTCAGCAGTGGAGAGACTAACAATAGCTCGGAAAAAGGGAGGAAGGGGACTGATAGACTTGATAGAGCAACAGAAAACAGCGATAGTTAATCTGAAGGATTATTTCGAGAACAACACAGCACCACTCCACCAGGCCATAAGGAAGATAGATAAGTGGTATACCCCACTCAACCTAAGCGAGGAGCCCCTCCTGCCCAGACGGTACAAGAAACGAAGCTAGAAAGATGGGCAAAGAAGACACATCATGGCAGACACTACAATGACCTTCATCAAGATGACATCGATAACGTTGCTTTCAATGCATGGCTCACAAGCAGGACGCTCTTCCCCGAGACTGAAGGATTCATGCTGGCCATCTAATATCAGGTAATCAATACCAGAAACTATAGAAAATCCATCGCAAAGGAGCCCGGAATGTCAGATGACACATGTCGACGATGCCACCTGGCCTCAGAAACGATCCAAGACATCACCGCGGGTTGCAAGGTGATCACCCAGACTGAGTACGCTCGTAGACAGAAATGACGCAATTTATTGTTCACAAAATTGTTTTTACGGAAATAACACAATCGACGTCACTTCCTATTAGAGGGCTGTTAGATTTTAAATGACGCAAATGACGCCTCTTCCCAAATGGCGTTAACGATGCTAACTCAGTCACTAGCGTTGATTCAGTAGAGTAACTAGTGGGTAGTAATATTATGCAAGAAAGCGGGTAGTAATATTATGCAAGAAAGCGGGTAGTAATATTATGCAAGAAAGCGGGTAGTAATATTATGCAAGAATAAAATGCAGCTTTAATAAAATCTACTTCTCAAGATTTTGATCGACATCAACCTTCTAAATAGCGTAAGTAAGTTTCGATCAAACCGTTCAAAAATTTGAACTGTGTTACTCTAGTGCCGCCATAGATTTTTTTCACATAAAATAAAACGTCTTTCGCGCGTACAGGGTACACACCCTGCTTTTTTTTTATTAGATTTCGATTATGGAGAGACTTTTTTTGTTGTTTGATTTTGATCAGGGAGAAACCTGTTCTCACTGAGGACCGAGAAGTGAGTACTGGTTGTCTGTCGTCAAGGAGAGCAGAAAGTCTCGACATGATCGAAATCGAATGTAGGTAAAGAATACCAATTTTGAATAAATTCGTATTCTTTATCTACATAATTTATTATTTAATTATGTTATAGTTAGTACATTACATAATTCCGACGTATTATTTAATTATATTTGTAGTTAGTACATCACATAATGTTCTTTACAAACCTAATCAAATCAGTAACTTGTTTAATCTTGGAAGCATATTTCGTTTCTTCAAGTTGGTGTGGGTTTTAAAAAAATTTAAATATTTATCTCAAAGTTTTGATAATTCACATAATTTCCTCACAAACATTTCTGATATTTGCAGAAAATTTAGAAACTCTTAATAAATGGTCTGGAAAAGGAAATAAGGAACCTGAAGAAGCAAAATTTCTACCTCCAGAAGGAGGAGGAAGAGTGGAAGAAGAAGGAAAAGGAGAAATAGCTGAAAACGTGGGTCCTGAAGAAGCTTACAAGGAAGAGCAGCAAAACATTCAGAAACAACATAAAATGATGGAATCCGAAGAAACTGAAATAACTGAAGGGAATTTGGGTACAGCAGAACAGGCGGTAATTACTAAAAAGATATTACCTATTGCATTATTTCACACAAAAATTACGTATTTTAGCTAGTTCTTAGTAGTTATTCAAGAGTTTATTACTTAAAGTTGATATCTTTAAGAGTTTGTAGATGTTAAACAAAGATTTACTGAAAAATAATGGCCCAACATTAAATTTTCCGTTCTGTTTGTTAGAAGTTAACAGGTCTTCCGCTAAAGGTGTGGTGATCAGGTGGATATTAATACCATCTTTTTCCAAGCACTGACAATATGGTGGATATCGTAGCCGAGTGGTCAGGCACGCGGGTGCATAAGTACCTGTATTGAGTGACTGGGGTTCAAGCTCGTGATTGCTAAATTCGGTGCTGTTTCTTGTATTTTGTCTATCTTGTGAACTCCTCTGACCGTTTGGTCGTCCCTGAGTATAAACAGAAAATGTATTTATTTATGTTCTTTGGAAAGGGCGGTGTACTCATTTTCTTAGTTTTCTACCTGAATGATTTCTGTGGATGTTTTCGTAACTTTGAAAAGTGACTAGATTTATATTGATTAAATGGAAAAATCATTTAAAAAAAAAAAACGCAAAATAACCTACATATATTCTAGTGCAAATATTTGTGAAATATACGAGTATTATTACTATTTTTAAAGGAAATACTGTATATCTCATTTAAAAAGAGCCGTGAAATCGTAGCTCTTATTATTGAAAATAAATAAAAAAGTATGAATATAAAAAAAAATGTTAAGAATCCGATTATAGGGTTTAGGTTAAAAAAAAAAAAAAGGGGTAAACTGCAGCCCTTATCAACCCACTGCAGGATGGAAACCTCCTCAACAATTCATGCTGAGGGAAATAGACCATAATCTGCCACGCTGGTCCAGTGCGGGTTGGCAGATCAACCGTATTCAGCAGTCAGGGGCTTGAACCCCGGGCTACTCAAAGAGCGTGTGTTACTGCACTCCCGCTTCTGACCACTCGACTACGGAGGCCAGGGGAGGTGGGATTTCAGGTACAAAACCAAAAACTACTCATCCGTACCGGCCCAACTTTTCGTTTAAGTGACTTTTTTCAAAAGTGGAACGAGCCATGAATAAAGGTCGTCCTACTTGTGGAAAGGTTGGGACACAGCGGCGCGACACGGAAAACAGCTGAGTGATTGCCTTGATACAACAAAGCAATAGCACATTTGGGAAAATATATGCAAGTTGTTTCATAAAAGGAGAGTTTATTTCAGCTGTTTGTTATACAAGTTTCTCAGAGGAGACGAGTATTACTACAACTTGAGGAGCATCATATGACTGATTGGACTGTTTCGAATTGTTTTGTTGCAAATTATGGCGGAAGTGTACAGTTCGGATTCAAGGACGACATGTACACCTAACGTGCCAGTGGGGCTGTACCTGTACGGTGTTGTTAATAGGTGGCGGGGTTGGCTGGAACTGCCTGGTGTAATAAATAAAAAGCGAGAGAAAAAAAATTGAAAGATACTGGTGTCTCCATCTCGCTTATTTTTAGGTTTAAATGAAATTTTCGTCTGGACCTTTTTTTTTTTTTATATTTGAGCTAAATTTTTTGAATTTCTGTTAAAATTGCGATTTACCGTTTAGATTTTCATATTTCTAATTATTCGATGCCACTTTTATAGCATCGAATAATTAGAAAGATCCCTACTGATCCCAGTCTTTCAGCTGGGATAAGTAGATTGCATGTCAGGAGCTCTGTATTGGGTTTGATTAGACATATGTCCCTCATTGTCATCCAATTCTTGCTGATTAATGAAATGTGGCGCTTTACCCCCAGGGGCTCACATTTAGTGAGTATGGGCTTGGCGCATTCAGGGTTCTGAGCTGGATATCATCATTCTTCTCTTTCTTGGTGATTCCTCTCTCTCCCTCTGTCTCTCTCTCAGGGTAATAGGGATTTTTTTTTTTTTTTTTTTTTTTTTTGGGCAGTGCAGCATAAGCCTCAGGCTTCCTTGCACCATATGGCTAATAAAAAAAAAATAATAATAATAATAATTTACTTTTAAAGTAGCTTTTGAAGTGTAATACTAATTATCCTGTTCACCAGATCCATCATCTAATTCTACAAACTTTTCTTTGGAAGGTGGATTTGGAACTGACAGGTCCTTATTGTGTGGCACCGGACCAATAAGGAATGGTATGTTGGGATACAATAAAGCTTTGTAATTCATAGACTTTTTAAACTTCGGTATATCCCTCATGCAAAAGTAGCTGTCTTCATGACTGTCTGTGGGCTTTCTTCATATTGGTATATCAAAAGGTATATACTTAAAACTATTACGAAAAAATTCCTCTAAAGACGTTGACCTGAAACCACCGCAGAAGAAATGCCTACAACTTTTCTTTTCCACCCATAGACATAATTAAATAGCTAATGTTTATATTTCTATTTACTTAAATAAATTAAATATAAACATATAAATATAAAAATGTTTTGTTATATAGTGTAATTCTTTGCTACATGTGTAAACGAAAAACTAACAGAAAAAAATAATTTAAATACAATATATATATATAAGAGAATGAATGACGAATCCTATAGTTTATCTTATCTAGTAGGCGAATGCTTTAAATGTTTACTGCAAATATCTTATAATCTATTATTGAAGAAGTGAAAGCCAAGAACTGCTGATGATAAACAAGAACAAAAAGAGAAAAAAAGCAAAAATTCATGCAGAATTCAGAGTTAACAGGTTTAATGGCTTGTATTATAAAACAAGAAAAAGGAACCACAAATGATGAAAGCATTGCAGAGGCTATTGTTTGCAAAATTTGCAATGATTTAGCAAGCCAGAACGTCAAGAATGAAAATAAATATTAAAAATTTTACGAAACGTACAAAAAATTGCACAGGAATTTGTAGCACTGTAAATTGGTATTAAGTATGAAACATTGATAAAGAGTGCATTACAGGATCATTTAGATAAAAATGGCATTATGAAAAAAACACAGCATGGTTTTGTAAAGGGAAAATTATAATTAACCAATCTGGTTAATTATAATTATAAATGTGGTCTCCTTGTTGAGATTGTGTGTCGTGTGCCATTTGTCTATCTCTCTTATGGCTTGGTAATTGGTGCTGTGTTTTCCTGAAAGTAATCCCGCAGGTTCTTAATCGCCTTCTTTTCTTGTTCAGTGAGGTCGATCCCCTCCCTCCTTCTTTACGGGCTATGGTCAGCAGTCTCTCTATTTTGACAGAGTCGCTCATTAGCTGGATGTAAGAAATAATTTCGACATTGTTTGCTTAGATTTCAGCAAAGCATTTGACTTACTCCCGCAGTAGAGGTTACTATATAAGATGGAACACGTTGGAACCAGAGGGAACATTCTTAGATAGATTGCAGGACGGCTGCAGGGTAGAGGGGAGAGGATTGTGGATAACAGTTTTTCTTCACGTAACGTAAGAAGTGGGAGTTCCTGGCGATCGGTACTGGGACCGATCCCCGCCAAGCGGTGGGTTCGTCCACTAGCGAGAGGGATGATAGTGTCGCTTTTCCCCAGGAACCAGGTATCCCATGAATTCTGTCCTTTCAGTGTATTTCCTGTAGTTCCTGGTGTTGTTTATCTGATCATGGTGAGCGAGCATGAATCCTGCGATCTCGGGGTTGATGCTTTCCTTTCGTGAGCCAAGCGTTGGGACCCATGCTATCTATATAGTCTTGATCGAAGTCTTTGTAGAGTCTGCCATGGAGTTTCTTTTTCGCCCATCGTTCTGTCCGTGTTTCTTCTGCCACTCCGTGGCTGAGTTAGTCGGTCTCAGGCGTAGATAGCAAGGTTTTATTTCCCCAGAAACCGGGTTTTTTTCGTCCAACAAACAGGCAAATCGACCAGAGAACACACGCAATTTAGAGTCATAATACATATATGGGTATATGTAAGAGATTACGGGTGGCCCTAATATAATAATTTGAATTTTTGTGTTTCTTCTGTCTGTAAGAGTGTGGTCTCCTTGTTGAGATTGTGTGTCGTGTGCCATTTGTCTATCTCTCTTATGGCTTGGTAATTGGTGCTGTGTTTTCCTGAAAGTAATCTCGCAGGTTCTTAATCGCCTTCTTTTCTTGTTCAGTGAGGTCGATCCCCTCCCTCCTTCTTTACGGGCTATGGTCAGCAGTCTCTCGATGCTCGACGTCGGGTGGTGTTAGTGGCTCTTGATCGTCATTATCTTGGTTGATGTCATAATTTCCTCCAGTTCGGTGTTGGTCCAATCTACGATCCCGAAGGAGAAAAGGTAGTACTGGGACTGCGCAAGTCTTTATGATTGCGATTACTCCCATTGGGAGCTTTGATTTTAGCATGCTTCTCAGTCTCTGATGCTATTTCTCCTTGTGTTCTAACAGGTGGGCTTGCATCATCCCCAGATATTTGTAAGTCATTCCATCTGTCATGACTTTAATCTCTTCAACGGTCTTCAGCTGATAGTTTCATCGACTAGATATCCTTGATGAATTTCAAGGGTTTTGCATTTGTCTTGATTGATTCTTGATTGTGGCATAGAGTGTGATATCATCCATGTACGTCAGTTGAGAAAGGGTGTACAGATTCTTACTCCCTTGTTTTAGGGTATATCCATACTTGTTGTTATTGAGCATGGTAGACATTGGATTGAGTGCTAGATAGTGGGCTTAAGGCATCTCTCTGGAAGATTTTTCTCCTGATGGATACCAGTTTGGTTGTGGTGTTCTCAACCTTGATGGTAGTTCTTCATTTTTCCATGTTGTTGTTGTTTTAGGGTTTTCGGAGAAGTAGCGACTAAGGCCATATTTCTCTGTGTATATTGTCTGTAAATTGCGTGTGTTCTGAGGTCGATTTTCTGTTTGCTGGAAAACACCTGAGTTTCCGAGAGAAAAAATCTTGCTATTCTCGCCTGAGATCGACTAAATCAGCCCATAAAAATTCCTCACGTCATCGACGAGACTCGAACTCAGGTCTTTGCCTCCCGGTGTGGGGACGACGGCGATCCTACCAACTGTGCTACCCACGAGGGCACTACCTCGCCTGAGACCGACTGCACACGCAATTTACAGACACAATACACATGGGTAGTTGAAACTATCTTTCCACGTCACCGTAATATAATAGTGATGATTGTAGATCATCAATATCTCTATCATCCAGCTATGAGTCATGGAGTCGAAGGCCTTGCGGTAGCCGATGCAGACCATGTACAAGTTGCAGTGCTTATTGTAGGCTAGAATTACAAGGAAAGACTGTGGGTTGAATAAGAAGGTTCTTTGGCTGTATTATAAATGCGTATTTTTGCCTATCGTGTCATACACTTCATCTGTTTGGTTTAGTCGGGTTCAAACTGTTAAGTTTAGAAATAAAATAAATTCTTTACAGAGAACCATGTTATTAACTATTTTGCGAGCATGTAAAACTGTTTCCACCAAGGAGGCAGTTTATTGCATGAGCTCTTCCTTTAGATCTTTATATTGTTTATAAGGCATTTAGCTATTATACTAGGAAGGGTAGACAAGTAACTTTTTTGAACATTACTAATGATATTGGGAGTGATCGGAAGATATTCTGAGAAGAATACAATGCTTAAATTAATTAGTATGTAGCAAGATAGGTGGAATATTAGTGAGACAGGGATTGTGACTGGGATGTTTATACGTAATGTGTGTCTTTAGTGACCTTTAATGTTAATCATAAGAAAAATAAGTGGTTTTACATGAATATGGAAACTTCCTATTTAATAACTGGTCATTGGTCTTTGAGAAGTAAATTATGTGAGTTAGGATTAGAGTCTGATCCACATTGTGTTTGTCAAGCGTTAAAATCTTGGGATCATGTGCTGTTCGATTGTTCAATTTATGAGCAGTTAAGAATAACTCTCAGTACCCATTGTGCCTGATCTATATAGAGGGAATGAACAGGTACTGTACTGTTATCTAATCCTGAAAAAAAAGAGTTTTTCGGAAAATGAGGCAATTAGCTATTTTGGTAAATTCTGATTAGTTTAACCTTGTATCATTTGCTCCTGTACATTATTTATTTATTTTATATATATATATATATTTTTTTTTTTTAACCTTCCCGCCCCCCAGACCTTTTCTTTCTTTTTTTTTTTTTTTTTTTTTTTGGCTGGCATCAGAGAATTTACTAATGCGGGATTATGTCTAGGGTTTGTGGGGGTCGGGGATTAGGTTTTTTTTTTTCTTTTTGGCATCAGAGAGTTGGCTGATGCGGGATTAGTCCCTCTTTGAAAGGAATGAGGGAATTTTTATTTTTTATTTTTATTTTGTTAATTATATATTTTTTAAAATTAATTAATTATTTATTTTTATTTTATTTAAATATACATTTATTTATTTATTATTATTTTTATTTATTTATTTATTTTATTATATATTTTTTTTCTTTCCTTGTGTGGGCATCCAGGGAGTGGTGTTGGTGGTGGCTCCCAATGGTATTGCACTCCTTCCATTGGGAGTGAAGTTGGTGCTTGATGCACAGTTAGTAAAGTAGTAATGTTTGCCGCCTGGTTCCCCGTCCCTGGGCTCTAATGAGCCTGGGGACGTGGTACCAGGTGGTAAATATCCCCTGTGGATATTTCCCCTCCTGGTAGCAGAGTGGCCTGTTTTTTTTTTTTTTTTTTTTTTAAGATTTCATTTAATACCGAAATATACGGTGGAGATGGACACTTGTCTATGTGCCACGTGCCACCTTAGGCAATTATATACAATGACAAATGTCTTTTTTGAGGGTCTGCGCGGTAGCACAGTGGTATCGTCGCTGTGCTCTCCACACCTGGTGGAAAAGGCCCAGGTTCAAATCCCGTCGATGACGCGAGGAAAACTTTAGTGGTCTTTTTTTCACTCCGTGGCTGAGTTAGTCGGTCTCAGGGGTAGATAGGAAGGTTTTTACCCACTGATACTGGGATTTTTTTCGACGAGCAAATAGGCAAATCGACCAGAGAACACGCACAATTTACAGATAAATAAATATTTGGGTAGATTTAATCATTTTGATATTAGGGTATATGTAATCAAGAAAGACAACCAAATTATGATATTAGGGTCCCCCCCCGTATTACGGGGGACCCTAATATCATAATTTGGTTGTCTTTCTTGAGGATTGACTTTTCTGATCAGTTTCTTACTTCTATTACCCTGTTGGAATTGGGTCAGTTGGCCTATCTTCTATCTTCTGCTGTAGCCTTCTTTCCCAGCCTGGTGGTTACTTGTCTTTGCTTTTTGTGTTAAGCTGTTCTCTAGTTTTCCTTCCGTTCATCCTGGTGGGTGCTACAGCGGCATAGTAAGGGACTTTGCGGATGGTGTCTAGTGTTACTTCGTTCTTGTTCGCCTATTCAGATGGTCTGTGACTTGCTACATGATTTTGGGTCTCTGCTTAGGTATGTTGTGGGTCTTTGTGGAGCCCATCGATCTTGGTTAGGAAAATTGAAACAATATATTCTCTTCAACAAACTCATAACAGGGAATGCTGTATTAACAAATTTAGCAAGTTACTGGAGATCATTCGGTTACATTGTTTACAATTTGACTAGAGCTTATTTATAGAGCAGAGTAATTCGCACAAAAAGAAAAGGCATCGGTTAAGATTTTCTGGCGATAATTCTTGTTGGTAGCGAATTTACAAAGGTTCAAATTTATTGATTGTGTAATTTTCAGCGTTTGTCCAGGGAGAAATCTATCAGCCTTGTGCAACCTATTTGTACACTGGTCGACAAAATTAACAGAGCAAGTAGAAAACAAGGTGTAACTCGCGCAGCTTGCGATGAAGCGGGACAAAATTTGATTTGGTGATAATAGAGCGATAAAATTAGGAGACAGTGAGAAACGTCGGATAGGTATAAGGGCATTTATAGGGATTGTATGAGAATTAATATAGTTAGGGAAGAACATACAGTCCCCTCCAGATCCCCAGAAACAGCCTGCACACCAACCCTGAAGTTCGGAGAGTATGAGAGCAATGCTTATCACAACACAGTAACCTCAGATCCAGGGTAGATAATTTGTCAACATTCCGTTGGCTAAGCCGCTAATGGGATTAATCCCTCACCTGTAAATTAACTGCTGGCAGCATGATCCCTTGCCTGTATGAACTTCAAGTAATGGGAGCATCGGCAAGAGGAGTCTTACAGTAGGTAACGATGTAATCTTTATGTATTTGGTTTTACTTAATTTAATATCTGTTTTCTAGATTGTAGATATAGCTTAGCTTAATTTTTCAGCACTCACATCATAGTAATCCGCTTAGTTGGTTGAAAGTTTTACCACGTACATAGTGGTTATGAGATTCTAATAACTTACGGGGATTACGAATTTAAAAACTAAGTTATGGGCTTTAAATTTTTTTTCTAAGAAAGGAAAGTGCACCTTCCATTCTATGTTTGTCTAATTAAAATAAATTAAATGAAGTGAGATAAAAACTAATAGCCGCGCACGAGCGACTTGCGAAATGTCTTCAGTTAGCTATAGTGGGGAGGGAAGAGCGCGCGAGTGTGTTATATACAGGTTGAGTTCCCGAAATGCATTTCAGTGCACGTGGAAACTTAATACGTGCTAAACTTCTCCAAATAGGGGTGAAGTTGGCGGGAATCTTTTTGTTTAATATGTTAAGTGATGTGTGGCGCTTATACCACTCAATTACGAGGGCTTCGTTTTGAAGGATTTTATAACCGGAAATTAGTTTAACTATTGTGATCGCTGAATCGATGAGTGGGTTATGATTATAAGATTGAACTGTTGTGTTAGTTCTGTACTTGCTAAATTTTATTTGAAGCTATTAAAATGGTAGTATGCACGCATGTTAGAAATTTTTGATGTCCCAAATTTTGCTGTTGTACTGCCTACCTATGTAACATGCTTGACAATCTGATTGGCATCTAATCAAATATATAATGTTATTATGATCTTGTGTCCCATACTCGTATGTTGTCTTGTATGAATTGAATTTAGAACTTAATTTGTTATAAGATGGAAATATTAATTTGATATCTGTATTCTTAAAAATCTGTTGAAGTCATCTAGCATATTGTTGATGGTATGGGAGGGCGATAAGGGGTTTGTGTATCTTATTCTTATTCACGTGGTTATTAATTTTGCTTGGGTTATTAGTATTATTATGGACTTTGGTGATGGTTTCTTTTATTAGTGGTAATGGGTATTTCCTGTCGATGAATTTTTTGGTGAGGTATTGCAATCCTACGGATAAGTCTGTTTGTCTGTGACTATATTTGATAGCGTTGTATATCTGATTGTATAGAATACAATCAGATATATAACGAGGATGGTGTGAGTGGTATTGTAAAAATTTACCTCGTATGTGTGTTCTTTCTGTATATTTTGGCGCCTAAAGATGTACCTATTTTGTATATAGTAAGGTTTAGAAAATTAATTTCATTATCGGTTTCTACTTCGAGGGTAAATTTGAGTCTCTTGTGTGTTGTATTAAACGTGTTCAGTAATTTAATTTAATTTATTTTAATTACACAACCATAGAATGGAAGGTGCACTTTCCTTTCTTAGAAAAATTTTTTAAAGCCCATAACTTAGTTTTTAAATTTATAATCCCCGTAAGTTATTAGAATCTCATAACCACTATGCACGTGGTAAAACTTTCAACCAACTAAGCGGATTACTACGAGGTGAGTGCTGAAAAATTAAGCTAAACTATATCTGCAATCTAGTCATTACATCACAGCACATAAGGTATCATCAATCTGTTTTCTATTAAAACGGAAATTATTAATTCAATATTAATACTTTAGACTTGTTGTTGTTGTTATTTGGTTTTTAATAGCACTAGCAACTAAGGCCATATTACTCCGACTTTAGACTTGTTATCTACAACTAATTAACGTATTGGAATTATACATTTTGTAATTGTAATTGTAATATTGGTAAATGTTATTGTAATATTCAAATTTGAAACCCTTTATATTTCTCTTTCCCCCAACAGCATGGTCTGTTGATACGTATCGGTAAGTGCCTGAAACGTCACCTTAAACTTTATAGTGATTTAAGCGATTAGCTTAATAAACTATATTATTAATTTCACGCGATACACGAATGGTATTAATTATGCTAATGATTTGAAGTAGTCTTAATTGTATAAGAATTACCAAAATGTTTTCTATAAGAATTAGTAAGAACGTTTTGTATAAGAATTAGCAAGAACGTTTTGTATAAGAATTACCAAATTAGAGAAGTCAATACAAGATGCTGAAAATATGGTCACATGACATCAGTACGGCGTGTGATCTCTTCCAATGGCTAAACAGGTCTGTTAGCTTTGAACCCACTCGATATAAGGGTGTCTATAAGATTCTGTGGTAACAAATCCAATTCTTCCGCCAGCGCAGACCTTAGCTCACCAAGTGACCGAAGAGTTCCCTGTCGGCGTGAAATGCGACTCCCAAGGACGTCCCACACATGTTCTACTGAATTTAAATCTGCTGATCATGCTGGTCACGGCAGTCGCTGGATAGCTTCAGTTTAAAGATATTTCTCCCACTTGAGCTCTATGTGCAGTGGCATTGTCGTGCATGAAAAGAAAATCTGGGCCGCGCCCATAAAAAGATGCACATAGGGTTCGAGGATCAGTTCTCGGTACCTCTGCGCAGTTACGGAACCCCTATCAAAAACATGAAGAGGGTTGCTGCAGTTGATCATTATTCCGCCTCACGAAAGAACACTGCCTCCTCCCCCGTACGTGTCTATTTCTCTTATGTTGGAGGGATGGTGCCACATTCCTCGTTGTCGTCAGATGAAATAACATCTAGAATCTGTTTGTAGGCTAAAACTCACCAGAAAGCACTGTACTCCATTTGTCAGTGCTACAAGTCACATGTTCATGGCGACGAGCCATGAACATGTGACCAGTTTCGACGACCTCTGCAGTAGGGTTAATGGGATACAAACGACTGGCTTCTTTGTGTAGATTGCATTTGAATTGAGCCTTCTTAACACAATCCAGTTGGAAATGTTTTCATTTGTAACAGCAGCAACCTCAAGAGATGACAGGATGTCATAGGGTTGCGGCTTGCTGTTATAAACCAGATGGCAGTCTGTTCTTGTTGAAGTCGCCATCGTGCAACCTTGGCTAGCTCTTCTTGTAATGGTTCCAGTTTCCTGAAACTGCTTTCATTGAGTACTTACACGTAGAACGCAGGTAGCCGCTATTGCTCAAACTCCCCATACAAATACCAAAATTCGACTTGAAAAAATCGTTTTTATTTGCTGATCTTATTTTAAAACTGTTTGTTTTTGTAACAGAAAACAGGATCTTCAAATTGAAAGAAGTATTTGTCGTCAAAATTTTTGTTATTTTTTATATTATTTCTATACAAAATTAATCTAATAAGGTAAATTTTTACTTACTAAAAATCTAATAAATATATAGAATTCATATATTTTTACAATATAATAGATACTGTCGTGATTTTGGGCTGTCGGGATTCCGGCCGTCGGGATTTTGGGCCAGACCCGTATGCGACAATTCGATGCATGACAGTTCGGTGTACGCAACAAATTGATGCATGACATTTCACTGTATCTGACAATGCGGTGATTTTGTTACAAGCGAATTTGTTCAGTACTTGCAAAGGAGGAATGCAGAAATTAGAAAATATTTTTTAATCATTTATTTTGTATAAAAGGATTCATGCCGATCTTCCATACTAACGGCCTTTCAGGTAGCAATCAGATTAGGATCGATCCATGCAGCGTGGAAAATGAGGTAGCTTGAATCCCATTAAATAGAAGAACTTCTATGGGTTGGTGATTGGCTCCCTCCTCCACCTTGCACTGCATTTTTTTGGAAAATGCAGCTGCCTGGAAAGCAAGGTGTCAGGGATTCCAGGCCCTGCTTTGGGTCATCATGGAACTAGTGAATACATGGGTTTGTGTAAGAGTAACCAAGAGTAAGAACATATGCAAGTATACTTGCATGTACACTAATGCAGGGAGCATTGTAAATAAATTTGATGAATTTGAAGTACTCATTAATTCACCAAATGGGTGAATGTCGCTCAGATGTCGCTCAGACATAAGCAACGCTGAATTTGAATAGGAAGGGTACAATGTATACAGGAAGACAGACAGGACAGGAGGAGTGGAGGGGTTATGCTCTTAGTTAAGAAGCATATTAAATCTAAGGCAGTGCATCCAGTCGACATGAGTGACCACGGTAATGTTGAGTCAGTTTTGTGTGATATAAGCACTGGGAAAACAAAATTGAGAGTAGGAGAGCGTTATAGGCCTAAACGACTGTGATGAGTACATCAGATTTCTTGGATGAATGTTTTCTGTAGCGGCATATTACAGAGGCAACAAGAGGAATCAATACTCTTGCTCTGGTTAGCAGCAGTGATTCTACATATATTAAGAATTTGCAGGTAAAAGATCTGCTGGGGTGGCAGCGATTACAGTGCTTTCGTGTGGAATTTAAATAAAGACATCACTACTGTAAACGGAAAGGCTGTTGCTTTCGTATTGTTTGTTTGTTTGGAGATTTATTAGACGCATCGGCATCTGTGGCCATTGTACGCCAGTTGCTTTCGTAAGGGTGACCACAGTGGTCTCAGACTGTTTTTAAATTCTATGCAGTGGAATCAACTGCATGTTACCAATAACAAATTCTAAATGGGAAGCATTCAGGGAGGTAATTACAGAAGCTACTAGGCTTTTCATGCAAACTTAGAAATATTGTTTAAGGGTGAGACCTAAACGAATGTCAGATGAACTATGGAGACATGTGGCAGAAAAGAAAAATGATACATAAATAAATAAATAAATAAATTTTCTGTTTATACTCCGGCACGACAACCAAGTCAGTAGAGTTTACAATAAATCGTCAATACAAATATTTATCGTATTTAGTAGTCACGGGCTTGAACCCCGGTCCACTCAAGGAACGCGTGCTATGCACTCTCGCTCCTGACCACTGGGCTACGTCAGGCCATATAAATTATCAGGTGTACAGAAGCCTATCGTATATATAAATTAGTCTGTAATCGAGTCACAAAGAGGTTAGGCAAGCTAAGGCAGATTATGAGAAGTCTCTAGTAAAGAAAAGAAGCAAAGACTTGTAAGCTTATATTAACAGTAGGATCACATTTCTACATTTACACATGAGGAATTCTTTAGGGGAGGGATGCCAGAAGTATATCAAACTCCAAAGGGAAGCTAAATGACTTTGTGATAACTGAAAGGAAAGTGGAAGAGAAATTGTTGAAGGTGAACATAAAAAGCACCTGGGGTGGATGGGATCTGTCGAAGGGGTAGATCTATTAATGGGATCTATTAAGGGAGGCAGCAAAGGAGGTAAGCAAACCATTATCCATAATTATGAGAGCATCCTTGGATTCAGGAGAGGTCACTATGGATTGGAGATGTGCGAATGTATCGCAATTCATAAGGGGGATCAAATTAATACAATCAAATAAACAATCTCAATTCATAAAGGGGAAAATTAAAAGGTTATGTCAACTGCTGAAGAGGCTACTTACTAGACGCTTTTTCGACAGCTGCTAAGTGGAACTTTATTTCTTGATTTAAAATTATTGTTTTTTCTAACCTTTGATTTAAAATAGAAGTGTAGTATTTATTTGTAATTCCCTAGTTAATTTGGTGCATTTGTTCTTTACTTGGCCCATGCAATTGCTTAAAAATCCACAGTTGACTTTTGCCGTCGTTGTGGTGTATCGATGAGAAAGTTTGAATTTGCCGCCATTATTTTAGTATTGATATCGGAGATACTTGGAGGTTTCTACTTAGCGTTGTAACAGTGTAATCAGTATTAGAAGAGGCTATAAACTATAATAATTAGCAATATATACATGTTTAAATAACTTAACTATATCATGTTGTTCATAATGTACTACATTAATATTCGTAGAGCTTTTTGTATCGGTGATTTGGAGTAAATATAGTATCGCAAATAGGTCGCTCGAAAGTTTGAGTCACCTAGATTGGAGATTGATAGATAAATTTATTATCTATCTAAGTTATCTAATTAGTTATAATACTACTTAGAATTGGCAAACGTAACGGTATAGCGTTATACATATAACTTAAACTTGGTAGGTGATAAGAAATACATATACCTTATGCTAGATATTGCAATGTGTATATATATATATATTATAAATAAATAAATAAATTTTTCATTTACTGCAACTACAGCAAGCCCATCACAGCACTAGGCTAGGGGCATAAATTCAGTACAAAGGAGACAAATATATATATATATATATAAAAAATACATAGGATATTCTATATATACATTAACAACGAATATGAATTATAATGATCAAAAATATATATTGCAGAACATCACATTTGGCTCTCGGATGTAGTTACTGGGTTGTAGGCAGGGAGTTGTTTGTATTTCTCATAATTAGTTTGGAAATGAAACTCCTGTAGGCTTCAGAGTTGAGCAACCTCTTACAATCAATGTTGTGATAATTTATGAGGTGAAGGGATGCATTGGGGAACATCCTGTCCATTTGTTTTAGTCTGGAGAGTTTGGATTTGAATTGTTGTTGGTTTCTTGAGTTTTCTCTGTTGGTGGGAGATATTATGTTGGCTAGGTTTGGTGAATTGGTTGCAGAAGTAATTAACTTTGCAAGAAGCATGACTCCAGACTCGTTTATCATCTGAAGCAGAGGCTTTGTTTTTAAGTTTTTATAAAGCTGTTGCCTGGATATTGTACGGGGAAAACGAAGTTTATTGTTCAGCCATCTAAGAACCCAATACTCTAGGGCAAGGAATATTTTTACGGTAACTTGAGGAGCGCCAGACCAGATTTCCATTTCGGGGGCATAAGACAGAATGGGAAAAATGCATCTCTTAACATGTTTATGACTGTTTTTCTATCTTGAATCGGCGCTGTTTCTTGCTTGATCAGCCATTTTGACTTTTGAATTTTTTTGGCGAAATATACATAGTGAGAATTAAATGAAAGATTTTTGTCAAAAACAACTCCTAGGTCTTTGTGAGCATATACGCTGGGAATTAAAACATTTGCAATTTTAATTTCTATGTGTTTTGATTGTTTCTGTAAGGAATAAGTTATTTGAGCAGATTTGTTTGTATTTATAGTCAGATTGAGATTCTTCAGATACATGATGATTCCGCACATCTGTAAATTCGCATCATGGCTAACCTTGAAAATGTGATCACAGGATTTGGAAATAATAAACAACTTTAAATCATCGGCATAAGCCAGCAGATTTGGATTTTCTTGTAGAAGTGGTTGTAGAGATGCTGAAAATATAACACTGGAAAGAACACCTCCTTGAGGAATGCCTGTTGTGGTTGTGATGAGAATATTATCAGTATTAGTGGGGAAGATGAGATTTCTATGATTTAGGCTGTACTATAGATAGGATATAACCATTGTGTCAATGAGGAAATGAGTTTTCAGTATTTCAATGGCTTTCTTGTGATCAATATTGTCGAAAGCACCTTTGATGTCTAAGTAAAAGACATCGCATTGTGCTTTATCCTGAAACGCAGTTTGGATGCGCACAATGGTGTCAGCTAGGCTTATTGTTGTGGAGCACCCTGTAAAATCAAAATGCATGTTGATATCAATTTATTTCTCTGTTGAGGAGACACCCCTGGGGCAGCCATGGCTAGAAGGGTGTGAGTTACATTCTAAGATGTGAAACGGATCCCATGAGCAAGAGGTTACACGTTCGTGGGACGTTCACCCTGAAAGGTTGAATACAGAATTTTGAAATACATGAGTAATGATGATTTTATAATAGAATATTTCAAATTTTGACATCTTAGGTTGACATCTAGAATAACAAGATGACATAGTTAAAAGGGATCAAAATTAAATGCAGTTTTGAGCCGAGTGGATATGCACTACAGTTGCACGAGACGAGACGATAGGAGTCGGCAAAGACTTGCAATCTGTAGGCTTTTTCGTTACAGAGCTTTTCTGGTTCAATGCTTAGTTGATTGATGAGTTCTATCGTGTTTGCTGGAAAAAAAGCGACTTAGGCTGTCCGGGTTTTTTAAGTTGCTTTGAAGAGGATGTCGTGTTTAAGCATTTCTGGTGGCTTCTCGATAAAAAGTGAAATAAGCCGTCAATATTGGGAGCGTCTAATCTTCCTGTTAGCAGTTGGGCTAATGTGAAAATATTTCTTGTGTTCATTGTCTGTTTCCAGGGAGGAATACTGAGATTGGAAAGTAGAATGGCTCTAGAGATAGTAAATGGGTGATTCGAGATCCTTGAGATGTTCAGCCATCTCAAGAGCCAGTATTCAATACTTAGGAAAGCTTTCAGTGAAGCAGAGGACCAAATCTGTGAAGCATACAGTGGAATGGGAAGTATACATTTCAAGATATACTTTTTAGCAAGATCTGGGTTTCTAATGCCAATTAACTCCTGTTTGGCAGCCCAGAGCGCTGCATATGTTTTTTCTTTGATGTAATCAAAGTGTTCGGAGAATCTTAGTCCCTCATCCCATTTTAGGCCAAGATCTACGTGTGATTTAACCGTTGGAACTTCGCATCCGCTTACGAGTATAGAGATTGTTCCTGCTCTTTTTCTTTGTAATTGTCATCTGGACTGATTTATTTGGGTTTAAATGTAGTCCAATACAGTCAAGGTAATGGTCCAGTTCATTTATTGTGTTATTGGCTTGTTGATTTGTTTGCTTAACTTGTTGTAGCTGTTTAGATTTGACAAAGAATTTCAGGTCATCGGCATATGTAATAAAGTTGTCTTTGGGAGGCGGTTGTTTGTGAATCACGGCGTTATGAAATGTGTTACTTCTGTGATGTTTGCATTACTATAAGGAACGGGACACGATATTGCCAATGAGGATGTCTTTATGTGCTCGATGTAGAGTGTGAAGATATTAGGAGCCAACCTAGCACTGTGGGCCTTTATGAGAGCTTAAATTCTTGCCTAACAAAAATGCGCCTTTTAATACGATCTTGACCAATTCTAAAGAGTTTACAGGATAAGAAAATTAGAGAAAATAAGTCATAAGTAATTCTCTCTTTCTCTCCTAAGACAGACTATTTTAGCCATTTCTTTCTATTAAGGGACAAAGGACTACTGCTGCGACAAAGAAATGAAATAGTTCACATTCTAAGAGGATAAAGAAAGCAATACAGGACATGAAGTAAATGATAAATCTGTGTCAGGTTTTAAGAAATTAAAAGAAGTAAGAATTAAATTGAAATTTTTTCTGTTTGTTTGAGGATTTTAACAGCGTCACATGAGCAACTATGTCAACAATCTTAGACCTCTAGGACGTTTTGGAACATAAAATGATTGAAGTGTTTGTGTAGAATCAAGTTTAAAAAAAAAACAAAGCGCAATAACTGAGGTGCTATGAAAAAAAAATTGGGCAGAATTTATGCTGAGACAGCGACAGAATGTGAGCAAAATGAAGAGAAATCCCAGACGATATTGTTAATGAAGGGTGTGAAGGAAAAATTTAGACCTAGTGAGGAAGTAAAAGATGAATTACTAAAGTCAATCCGTTCAGTGCTGAATGAGGTGAAAACTAGAAAGAACTATAAAACCCATAAGAGACTGAAGTATAGTTATTGAAGCTGGATTTACTGAATATAAAGTGTTATAGAATAAAAGAATTGAGTGTGGCGTTCCAGACTGTGAAGCAATCTTGCCCGCGCATCATAATTTACGATGTGGGCAAGGTTTCATTCGTTCAGTCGCAGCCGACTTTCAGAAATTTTTCTGGGCGAGCTGCCTCCATTCTGGCCGGTCTTCAACAGCTTCTTAAAGTCCTTCATGCTCATGCTAGGGTCGCTCTCGATGGTATCTAGCCATCGTGTTCTTTGCCGACCTCCTCTCCTTATTCCACTGACCTTTCCTAGCATTATCGATTTTTCTAAAGAATTGGATCGCGTTACGTGACTGAAATACGTTAATCGTAGCTTGGTGAACTTGGCTTCCAGTGATGTTTCCGATTTTATGCGATCCAAAACCTCTCCGTTCGTAACTTTCGCTGTCTACAAAAATATGCGAAGCAGCTTTCTTCAGCAGCAGCAGAGTACAAAACCGTCATTTTTTTTTGTCTGCTTTTTTAATTGTCCGGCTTTCACACTTGTAAGTTGTTATGGGAAACACTATAGCATTAACAATTCTGATCTTCGTTCTAAGGCTGACGTCTTTGTCTTTCCAGATCTTTTCCATGCTCATCATTGGGCTACGTCCAAGTGAAATTCTTCTTTAATTTCAGGACTAGATTATCTACCTCGGTTGATCTTAGATGGAAGAAAGATGAAGTCCCGGACAGATTCGGCCTCTGCATTGTTAATTTTAACTTCTCCAGTCCCATCTGTTGTCATAATTTTTTGGATTCTTGATGTTAAGCTGCAGTCTCGCATTTTCCCTCTCATCTTTAACCATTAAAATCAATTGTATTAGATCTTCCTCATTTTCTGCAAACAAAGTTGCATCATCTGCATATCTTAAATTATTAATGTTTCTGCCGCCAACTTTCACTCCAATTTCCGACTCATCCAGGTACAATTTTCTCATAACTGATTCTATATACAAATTACATAGAAATGGGTATAAGATACAGCCTTGTCGCACACCTTTTCCGATATCAACCCAATCTGTATCTCCAAATGTTGTTGTAGTTGCTTCTTGGTTGTGTACAATGATCTTATTAGCTCAATCAAGTGTGCCGGTACCCCCAATTCTCTCAAAGAATTCCATTATTTTTCATGCTCAACACAATAAAACGCTTTGGTATAGTCGACGAAGCACATGTCCTTGTGCTCACATATCTATCTTTCTGAAATTCATTGTGGGTAAAGAATTACAAAAAGAAAGATTTTTTTTTATCGAATTGTTGAAGAGGACCTAAAAGATTTAGGTTATTTTAAAAAGTGCGTGTGAGAATGTGCACGTGATGGCTCTTAAAACAAAGTGAAAGATAGAAATTCTGAGAACTGGTTAATGAAACTTATAAGGAAACATCTGAAAGAAAAAGAACTTAATATTACAAATACTTGCAAGCTAAATATTTGTAACATAATTGTCGAACTTTTGTAAGGGTAATACAACTGTGGTCATTGTGCCAAAAAGGACATTCGTTTAATGGTTGTACATAAAGAAATGAGTCACCAGTTTGTGTGATTGTGGATATAAGATTAGAAGCTGGACATGATGCTGTATTTAGAAAATGTTCTGAATATATTGGAGTGATGGAGGTGGTTAAAAAGAGAATTAGTTATGAGCAGTAACAAATAAAGTAAGAATATTGAACGTTATGTAAATTATGCGCAAGAACAAGAACTGTGGCCCTTGATTTGGTTAAAATAATGGAAGATGAGGAAATAGATCTAGTATTGCTGCATTAGCCCACTTCTATCAATAACAGGGTGAAGGGTTATTACTCTGAAATATGTGGTGCTGTCATAGTTATACTTTAATGAGATATAAATTTAGCTTACATGATGTGATTATATTAATTGACATGGTCAATTAAAATAAATAAATTTTCTGTTTATACTCCGGGACGACCAAACGGTTAGAGGAGTTCACAAGATAGACAGAATACAAGAAACAGCACCGTATTTAGCAGTCACGGGTGTGAACCCCGGTCACTCAAGGCACGTGTACTAATGCACCCGCTGGCCTGACCACTCGGCTACGGCGGCAGTTAATTGGATCCCATTCCTCTATCAGAGGTTGTGTGCTATTCTTTTACTTTTTTCCTTCTTACTGAGCTTTTTACTATTTTTTTCTTTCTTTTCTTTTTCCTGTTGGGATCGGAGAATATGGGTTATTTTTTTATTAATAACAAGATACACAACAGGTAACCATTAACAGTGTATCTGAGAGCAGAACGATGAACAGAGTTGATAACAATAATAAGGAATCCAACAATAAGATAAACCTTGATTCAAATATTAAAATAATATGTACAAAAGAGGTATTAAGTTAAGTTACCGGTAAAACAAATAATAAATTAATTAATTGTAGATTAGAAAATAGTAAAACAAATAATAGTAAACTACAAAAATTGGATGAGAGCTAGTCACTTTGCAGTTCAAGAGAAGAGGCAAACTTGTGGATGGAGTTTCTAGTGCACAGAGGCCTCAGATGAAAGTAATCACATAGTGATTCATAGTACACTGTGTGATAAAATAGGATTACAGAACGTAAGGTAATGGACAAACTTTTTTGGACTGCTTCAATTTTGTTAATTAAAGTCTTTGTGTGAGGATTTCAGATGGGTGAACTGAATCAAGGATTGGCAGAACAATAGTTTTATAAAGGATAACAGCATATCTGTAGTTTTGAAACTTGGAGGTGTTCCGTTTGATAAATCCCAGTGTTTTGAATAATGTCAGTATGTCAGTTTTTATTTTTATTTTTTTCTGTTCTCGCATAATGAAACATTTGAAAATATATTTTCGGACAGATTTATCGGACTCTTCTTCTTGGAGAGTCATCGGAAGACTGGAGTCACAACGGCAACTTGCGGCATAGTTTGGTATGGCATCAAGTGACATCAACGGGTTATAAAATCGTTTCCAAGAGACCCTGACTGTTTGTAGACGTCTAGAACAGGGTTTTAGACCATCAAAAAGTCGAGATCTTTCTCCCCCCCCCCCTTGTCTGTCGCTGTCGTAAACGATGTTTGGACGCTTTTCAGCAGCAACAAACACAGGCACGGTGTCATTCCAAACCATCCGAAATTGCTGCACAGATATGAGGAATGGCACTATGTGCTCTTCACAGGTCAGTCCAGCAGCCTGCAATCGGATTCTCGTCAGGTCCAAGTGTGGATTGAAAGAGGAACCCGAGATATCCCTGTTTAGGTAAAGTTTATGAATCTATCGTAGTAGCGAAACATGTCAGGCGGTTGCTAGGAACTGCACTTCATGCTAAAGTCGTTTCCGTACACGTTCTGTTCAAACAGTGACAAAACTGTTCCTACCAACTTATGGTAGTTTGCTTCAGGCATGTCACGTTCCAATAATGCCAGGAATACTGTTTTTCTCTATAGTTTCTTTGATATTTTACCGATATACACTTATCGGAACTTGGCTTCAACTACATTGTGAGAATACTTACGTTGTATTTACATAACCGCGTTTGAACCTACTGTGATTCTCAAAATTGCTTTGAGAAGTGTAGGTATTCGGACAGCTGAAATCACATAAAACTGCATTTTAATTTGATCATGATAGCAGAATAAAATTAACACATAATTGCACGTGATAAAAGCGGTTTTTAATATTAAAGAATTTAATTATTTTAATAGTCAATTGAAGTTAATGTTAATTCCATTGATATTAAAGAATTAAGTCGTATTTTACTAGCAAGTAGAAGTTAGTTCGATATTTTACAGAATGAACCCGAACAGAAAGAGCAAGCATTAAAGTTACTATCAACAGGACCACCACCATCGGCCTCTCCAGAAGTAAGTACAACTTTACATCGTTCCACAACTCACGAAATTCCACCGGGAGTGGCAGAAGCGTTAGACGAAAAGGAACGTATAAAAACAGAAACGTTTGAAGCTGTTGATATCAAGCCCAAATCTAACGATACTTCAGAATCAGGTAAAGACATTGATGTTGTTAAAGAGGAATCTGTCATGCATGATCTGAAGAAGTGGAAATTTGATGAACATGGGAATAATACCTCTATGAAGGATGGACCAGCAGAAGACAATACAGAGAGAACTATGATTAATATAAAGTATCAGAAGATGCATCTCACTGAAACCCCTTCGCCATTGGAAGCTTTTACAACACCAGTGTCATCATATAACGGTATGTTATTACTTGATTTTTATTTTTAAAATTTATAGAATATTCTGAATTTAGATGAAAATGAGATGACTGTTGCTAATTTGCACATATTTTATAAAAATTGTATGATTTTTATTGAAGAAGTCATACACAGCAGCGGATCCAATTAGTGCACATACAAGACAATAACTTTAAACGGTAGACTAACTGGATACAATACATGCCAAGTAACTACATAAATAGTGTGACAGCAGAATAAAATTAATTACCATTAAATCATTGTCTTTTAGTCTAATCATCATAATCTGTGAATTTGACTATGGTTGGTCCTTACCTATTTCGTGAAAAATCACCACGTAACTCATTTCCTAGTTATACTAATCAGCATAGTCTTCATTGTCTAATAGTTTGATATTTCATAGACTGTTGAGGCCTTTCTTTTTCGCTTCAGGTTCATGTTTCGCTATCAATAGCATTTATGCATATACTGAAGTCTGAAAAAGTTCTGAGACCATTGTATTTCTTCAAGCGCTGCAAGAGATGTGAGTCGTAAATGTGGCAGTAGTGCTGTTGTGCATTGGTTGCATATGTAATTCCATTGTGGCACCTGCATTGTCTTCTGTTATGCACGTTAGTACAAGGGCGTGTGTAATTCGTCGAAACGGTTGATTCTAAAGAACAACATAAATGTGTTAAGTTTTGTGTTGAACTTGGAAATTGCTCCAGAAATGCAAAATATCGGAGTCTACATTTAGAAAAGAAACATCATTACACCGTTAAGTAACGTTCCAGTGGTGATAGAAAACTACAAAAAGGAAACTATGTGTGCGAGCAAATCCGATGTTGGCGCTTTTTTGATTGAGAAGACCTGCAAGAATACATGCACCTGTTCTTACTCTTAGTTACCCTAACACAGCCCATGTATTTACTTGTTTCATGATGACTCCCAGCAGTTCACGAAATTCCCAGCACCTTGCCTTCAAGTCTGCCGCTCATTCCAATAGAAGCAGTGCAAGAATCACTTTCACCTCTGATTGCCGCTATTATAAATTTATTAATCTGTATATCCTGCCAAGCTAGCTGTTTTCCAACCCACCTAACATTCCCTCCATAGTACCAGCAAACATTCTTGTAACTTTTCTGTTTAAGTGTATCCGATCCCTGTAGAAGCAGGCTCTCCTGTTAACGAGCAGAGACCACGCTGCAAAAAATTCTGCCACATCATCTTTTCACACTCTCTCCAGGGCCGAATTGATTGACACGGCTTGCATTATATACACCGATGAGCCAAAACATTATGACCACCTACCTAATATGATGTTGGAGACGTGCAGCCAAAACAGCTCGTGCCCGGCGAGGCATGGACGCTACAAGATTTTAATAATAATAAGATTCTTTATTAACATAAATTGTATACAATAGTGATTCCTTACACAGAAAACCAGAGGAATTTAATTCTCGTATGCCTGAGGTCCTCCCTCATGTTGTTGATTATCTTTTGTTTTAAGCTCCTCGCTTGTGGGGATCTTACCTGCCTCCTTAGGTTTAAGGATCACTAGGTTTGGTGTGGGTAATAGGGCTCTCTTCCTCTGGTGCCCCTATGCGGTCGGTTGAGCTTCATTCCTTAATGGGATCCTCAGGGCTTCCGAGTATGTCGGGGCGCGCTGTGGCATTCTATATAAGCTTGTAGCCTTGTGATAGCTTTTTGGCTTTCTAGGTATGTCATGAAGGGTTGTCTCCATTTTGCAAAATATGGTCACTATTTGAAACCTCAGACCCGTAGATATCCTATATTGGGGTTACCTTTAAAAATATTCTCTAGGTTCAGTCTGAGGGATTGTTCATAGACTGAGCCCTCCTGCTGTCTTTCATCGTTTGCATCTCTTTGCGATGCTATTGGTTCAGGTTGCTCCCTTGTTTCGGTCCTAAATTCGAAAGGGAGACCCGCTTGCAGGCCGAAGCCTGCAAGCGGGTCTCCCTTTCGAATTTAGTACCGCTTCCATTCGGTTTTCCTCTTGCTTAAGTTGGCCCCGGAACGGGCCTCCTCCATCTCGTCTGGGTGATCTAATATGGTCAGTTCGTCGCTTTGTTTCTGCATCCGGGAGTCCTTAATTTTTTCAGGTCTCCCTTCTATTGTTACGTATTCCGAATAATCGGGAGAGTTCGGATAATCGGGAATACTTCAGTATATTCTGGTAGCATCTTTTAAAAAGATGGCAGTTGTTATCCACCCCAAGCTCGTACGTTTATCTGTTGCTGCACAACAGTCTTCAAAGATTTCGGCTATCCCACATTTCACTTTGGGGGGGGGAGACAGTCGAATGCAAAAATAGTATTAGTATTAGTATTAGTAATGGCCGCATGGTGCAAGAAAGCCTATGGCTTATGCAGCACCAACCTAAAAATAAAATAAATAATAATAATAATAAATAAATAATAAAAATTAATAAAAGAATAGGAAATTAAACCTATCTTCCTATGCGCTTCCCTGACCCGAAGGTGCTATCCAGATGACCGTTGAATTTCCCCAAACTGTCAGTCTCTACCACCCATGTAGGCAACTTATTCCAGTAATTTATAACTCCTGGCTAAAATAAAACTTCCTGCAGTCCAATCTAAACATTTCCCTCCGTAACTTGAATTTATGTCCCCTAGTTCTATCATCATTTATAATCTTGAAAATTTCGTCCTCATTCATTTCACTGATGTCTCTCAGAGCCTTAAACACCTCAATCACATCTCCTCTAAGGTGTCTAGTTTCCAAACTCTGCAACCCACATATTCGAAGTCTTTCTTCATAAGGACGCCCTTTTGCCGATATCACCAGGTGAGTTACTCGTCTTTGCACCCTTTCAAGAAGCTCGATGTCTTTCTTTAGGTGCGGTCTCCATACTTGAACGCAGTATTCCAAGCGTGGTATAACAAAAGCCTTATATAGTGGGATTATCACGTCCCTATCTCTACTTGCAAAAGTTCGATAGAACATCGATAGGACACCATGGGCCTTCCTTGCAATCTGTTTACAATGCTCAGAGAATTTCATGTCTGACCGTATCGTAACACCTAAGTCCCTTTCCTCCAGTACTAGGTTTAGTTGAACTCCACCAAGTGAATAAGTTATTTTGGGATTACTGTTTCCCAGGTGTAATACCTTACACTTTGTTGGATTAAAGCATAGCTGCCATTTTTTTGACCATTCCTGAAGTCTATCTAGGTCTCTCTGAAGAAGCTCAGCTTGACAGCGATCATTAACTACTCTACCAATTTTAACATCATCTGCAAATTTAGACATCACGCCCTCTATCCCTTCATCAATGTCGTTTATGAAAATTAAAAACAACAGTGGTCCTAATACTGATCCTTGGGGAACCCCACTTCTTACATCAACCCAATCTGAGGAATAGCCATTTATCACCTGCCCTGAAGCCATCCTGCTATCCATCTAAGGATTTTCCCAGTGATTCCAAACTGTTCCAGCTTATAAAGCAAAACCGCTCATGTAGGACTGAGTCAAAAGCTTTGTTGAAATCTAAATAAACAGTCGAAATTATTCCCTAAATCCAGCTCGTGAGTGACCCTTTCAAAATAGTGAACCCGATTTGTTAAACATGATTTTCCCTTTACAAAACCATGTTGAGTGTCCTTGAGAATTTCAATTCGATCCAAATTGATCCTGAATTCCACCGTTGATCATTGCCTCCATGATTTTCTCTACCACTGAAGTCAGACTGACAGGTGGATAATTTCCCACTTCACTCTTAGAGCTACCCTTATGTATGGGAGATACATTGGCACTTTTCTAATCCAAGGGAATCTCCCCAGAGTCTAGTGATGCTCGCATAATTAGCCTCAATGGTTCAATGCACTCACTTGCCACCTCCCTTAAGATTATAGGGTATATTCCATCAACTTCAGGAGCCTTTCTGGCCTCTAGGCTCGAAAGTTTTTTCATTAAAGAATCTTAGCGAAATTTCAATATCATTAATTACATATTTTTCAACTTCGCTCCCGCAATTTCCCATTGCCACAACAGGTTTTTCATTAGTAAATATCGATGCAAAATAACTGTTGAGTTCATTTGCAACGGAAGCTGGTGTATTTAATACTATCCCCTTTCCCTTACGTAAAGGTCCGATCTAGTTTGTCCTGCTCTTCTTGGCATTTATATATGTGAAAAATTCCTTATCCCCCTGTTTGCTCTGTTTGCTAGTGATTTCTCATAAACTGCCTTTGCCTGTCGAACCTTTTCTGTGGCTCTATTACACACCATCTTGTAGCTGTTATAGGCTTCAGTACTTTTTATTGCTCTAACTTTTCCATGCCACCTTTTTCTGCTCAAGTAATGTGGCAACTTCACTATTCATCCAACTTGGAACCCTCCTCGTGGAGTATTTTTTTAATGGTAAATACGCATTCAATGCATCTGTGATTAATGTTTTAAAAGCATACCACAGTTCAATTGTATTCATTCTCTGCGCGATATCTACCCAGTTAACAGAGGCCATGTAGTAGCTTAAGGCATCGTAATTTCCTTTTCTGAAATTAAAACCCATCCCTTTGACTTTTACTGCTGCTATGTCTCTCATCATCATCCACCGTAGAACTCCGTGATCACTTCCTGCTACTGGTTCCTCTACTGTCAGCCCTGTTATGTAATCTGATTCATGTGTGATGATGAGGTCTAGGATATTCTTTTCTCTAGTATTTTCCCTGACATGTTGATACAAATAACAGTCATCTAGTTGATTTAAAAATTTTGGTCCCCATGTCGAATTTTCTTCCCATTTACTCCAATCAATTAGAGGCAAATTGAAATCACCTATAATAAGACATTGACATATATTCGCTCATTTTGTTGACGACACTTCTAACATTACTATATAAACAATTAAGACTTACTGTTCTTGTATATTTAACAACCCTAACACAACCCTTGAAGTTTTTTAGGCTCTCTTCCCTGGCATTAGGTACCCGCTCACTTGAAAGGTTTCTGACCCCAGAACATCTAGATAATATGTCCAGTTGGGGTTACAGATAAGAACTCTTGAGGTAAGCGCAATAGTTACTTTGACCAATATTATCAGATAAACGCGTGTCAGTATTACCCTCATCCCCCCTAACTAGCAGCTTCCCTGAACCTTTAAGGTATCCTCAATAATACTGCCAAAAACATTTGCACCACCTTTGTTTAAGTGTATCCCGTCTCTACAAAACAAATTCCTTCTACCTACAAGTGTGGGCCATGCTGATAGAAAAATCCCCCTAAAACCTTGCAGATTCCTTCAAGTCTTGAGTTAATCCACAAGGCTCTTAACATATAACCCTTCTATCGTGTCTGGACAGAATTGCAGACACATAGACATTGTAGCCTAGCTCGCGGCATTTTCTCAGCATGGTCCTGTATTTTTCCAACAAATCGTCAGATCGTGTATGTTTAATGGCATTTGTCACTACATGAATAATAATATTCTCTTTACCCCCCTTAAAATCTGATAATCTGTTGGTGACATCATTAATGGTTGCACCTGGCAGACACCCTGGTTCTACTCCACCTATCCTTATTACAAAAAATATTCCCCGTTTCCCTGACAATGGAGTCTCCTAATAAAACAATGTCCTTTTTAACCAGAGTAGTTTGCACTTGGTTTTTCTGTTTTGAGGCCCGAATCGGGTGTGCATCACTTGGTAGATTGCTGGAGTCTTGAGTCCCTGACGAGCTCCCAGATGCATTATTCTCGAGGGAAATCACCCGGTTTTTCAGGGACTCTAATTGTTCCAACAGTGCACCAAATTGTAATTTAAGATCGGTGCACTCCTTACATCGATCACAAAGAAAAGAATCCCCAGGTGAGCTATGATTAGTCACCAGGTTGACCTTGGAAAACGTTCCACAGGTTCCTCAACGGATTCAATAATGACTCAACCGTAAATCGCCTTCGGCTACCCTAGAACAGTGGAACTACTTCGCTAGGGGATTTCAGGGGGCGGCTACCCCCCCAGAAAGATGGCATTCAAAATACAGTACTGTGGTCGAGAAGTTAGTTCGCGCATTACCATGGAAATTTTATGGGGTATACGATATCCCATAGATTGCTTCATAAAATCACTCCCAGCTTGTTGAAATGTTGGGACCCAGTCACTGTCCAAAGTTACAGTCGCTATAGCACCTCCCTAGTCAAGATGTCAGGTTGAGACGTGGCCGCCGCGTTATATCGGCAGCAGCTCTATAGCCCTGCTGCCAGCCACATGGTGACCATGCGGTCTGGCAACAAAGGATACAGATAAACGCTTCAACCAGGCGATATTCCCAAGTAAATGATAAAAAGTTCTTACCAGCGTAACCCTCTGGTCTTTATAATCATGTGTGCATACTTTTCTTGGGTTAAATAACACTTAAAACATATTTAAAATCAAAAATTACGGATCTGACTAAAACACTTCCGCACTGTAAGACCATGTTAGCCATGTTGGCGACCGTCACTCGAGGTTTTTTCTTTAATTTTTTATAGTGTGTTCGTGTCTAATGGCACCAGGGGTTCCCCCATCTCCTCGTTGCTTTCATTGTGGGGTGTGACAGTTCACTACAAAGGCTAGAGATTTAAATGTATGGGTTTTGTAAGTGTAGTGTATTGTATCGTTGTTCTTCTGACCATTTAGCCGCTAGACCCCTGCTGCCCAACGTTGTCCACACTATGTCTCGTGGAGGCAGACCAGGTATACTAGTATTATTGTACACCAGGTATTATTTTTGCCTAAAAAATAATAATAAAATAAAAATTCTCGCACGGTGGAGGTTAAGAAAATTGAGTAGAAATGCCAAATGAGTTTAGTGTGAATGCAATTAAATTTAATCATTTTAAATTTTCCAAGTTATGTGGGGTATACACTAGCGTATTAGGTAGAGTGGGGAGGAGACAAAAGGCTTGGGGGGGGGAAACAGAAATATGGGGACGATAGAGAAAGCGACATCAGATAATAAGTGGGGTGGGTCCAAGCCCCACCAGGTGAAGAGAGGAGTGCCAAGGAGGGTAGAGGACAGAAAAGAACTTCCCTTCCCCTCCCCCTGCCGGGGGAAGAGGGGAAAAGATAGGACCATGCAAGGGAGCATGGTTTGAGAGCAAGATGGCCAGCAGCAAGCTGAGGTTGGTCTTCAATCGTATTGGCGTTCCCATTTGGGATATCACTCATGGGACCAGGTCCCTTCCTCTTTAGTCAAGTCAGTGAAGGTCTGTGTTGATAAATGTCAAGTCCGGTGGTTTGTCACTGTTGGTCAAGTCTTGTCTAGATAGTAGAGGTGTCAATTCCGGGATCCATATCAAGTGCTATCAGGTTCTTTCAGGATTTCAGGAGAGGGAAAAAAAACACTTTCTTTTCCTTATTATTTGCGCCTTTGTTACAGAGAGTTGCCGGTTGTTGTCAGGGGTGCTGATCTACTCGAGGTTGCTATTTGGTATTTGGCATGTTGAGGGTCTAGCGACTCCTGGGATTTCTCCCATCTCCGCAGTGTTCTCTGTATCAAGTGACAGTACTCTGTCAAGCCAGTGATGTAAAGTGTGTGGATCGTGTATAGTGTAGTCTGTTGTGCCGATTGTCCACCTAGCTTATTGGCCATCGGGCCTTTGATGGGACTCGACGTTGCCCATACCGCGCCACGAGGAAGCTAGCCAGGTGTTACCAGTAAGAAATCAGTACTCTGGCAGGTCCTGCCACCTACTTTCCTCAGATTTCAGTGGCTAGGACCTAAAAAAAAATTGCTTTAATTGCTGTTGATGCTTTTCGTTGGTCATAGAAATTTACTTGAAGAGTAAGAAGGAACACTGGATGAGTTTTATTTTTGGCCGAAAAGGGCCGGGCAAGCAATTTTGGTGTAGTTACAATTTTGACATTTGGGGCTGTGAACTGTGAAGGAAGACAGATTTGGGTGGGGAGAAGGAAGGCTGGAGGGAAGAAGAAGAATGGGACCGATAGAGAAGGTGGCCCCTAAATGTTCAGTGGGCATGGCCATGCCACACCAAAGGGAGAGTGGGTTTGGCAGGGAGAGGAGGGGACAAACGTTTTTCTCCCCGCCGGAAAAAGGAGATAAAGCAGGCCCAGCAAGCTGTCCCTGGGTTGCCATTTGGCTAGTTGGCAGTTGGCTGCAATCATCTAAGTCGTTCACGCTAACTCTCCAGGTGGTGGACGTAGTCTCTCCAGAGCCCAGGATGGGTCACCAGCACGTGACAGGCCAGCCACATCTAGGTCCCAGTGTTTGGCCGCATCCAGTAAGGACTCAGTTGTCTTTGTTCATCCAGCCTGTCAGCCGCTGGGTCCCTAGTGGGACCCGACGTTACCATACCTAGCGACGGTGACGCAGGCGGGGTGTACCAATAAGACTAATTGTACTCTGGCAGGTACTGCTACTTACTTGCCTGAGATTTCAGTAGCTAGACCAAAATATATATACATATATTCGCCGTTTGCTTAATACTACGATTTGTTTAAACATAGAGTGGGGATTTCGCTGAATGAGTTTCTCTAGAGGTCTAATAGTTCGGGCAGTAATTTTGGTGTATTAGTTTTGGACCTGTGGGGTAACACGCTGTGTAGGAAAAGTTTTGGAAGAGGAGGCAGAAGACTGGGAGTAGAAGTAGAAGGAAGGGACTGATAGGGAAGGTAGTCCCTTGTTTTTCAGTAGGCATGCCCATGCCACACAAGAATGAAAAGTGGGGTGACGGGTGGGAAGTAGACAGCGAAAGCGTCGCCCCCCTCTCCTGGGAAAGTGAAAAAAAACAGGCTGAAACAGATGTCCAGCGCCGTTTTCCAGATGGTCTTCTTCGGCTTTCAGGAGAACCGTCCAAGGTTCAGAGTATGTCCGTTCCGGTCCATGTATTTGGGTAGTCCTTTCAGGAGTCACCACAGCACGGAGCACTCAATAGTGCACGGGGAAAGAGACCGTTTATCGTTTCCATTTAGTAATTGCGGTTTTCTCGTTTCGTCTGGTCCGGTTTTATGATTGTTGTCTTGTCTGGCTTCACCTTGGGAGGGTTGGTGAGAACGTAATAATTTTGTTCTGTTGTTCTGTATCACCATTTTTATGTCACTCTGTGTAAGACGATGAGTGGTGAAGAGCTGAAGAGTGGTTCTTCGCCTGGTGAAGAGCTGCTGAGCAAAGTTTGTTAGTGCTCCATATTCTTCACTCGAGTCCAACAAATGTGATTCCATATTTTTTTGGAAAGTACATTACTCCACTCATTAACCTACATCGCAAGTCCTCATAGTTTTGGCAGTTATACATGACGTGTGTCCAACTCTCCGCTTCACCACACACGCATCTCGGGTTTTCTTCCAATCCCATCTGGGCCAGCCTTTCTTTGAAGGCGCCATGGCCTGTCAGTACATATGATGTGTGACGTCCTATTTTGAACCAAGTGGGCGTTTGCGGGAATATTTTCCCTAGGTCTGGGATGAATTTTTTTGTGATACAGCCTTTGGTGGTTTCAGTCCAACGACGTTTCCAGATCCGGGTGAGGTTCTGAAGCTATTCTTTTCTTGAAGTTGGTGATTCTGAAGCCTATTCTTTTCCTCTTTGCATGGCGTTCTGTTGTTAACCGTGTAATCTAGGAAGGTGCAGGGAAGTCCCTTCACTATATGGTATTTGATTCCACTGTTTGCAATTTCCAAGTCTAGGTGTAGGACCCCCCGCCAGGACCTCAGGGCATTAGTGCTACAGACTCGCGTAATAGTGAGCAGCACAGTTCTTTGAATTGCGTCCAGGGTCCTCCGATTTACAACTATTGCTGTTTTGGTATACCAAACCGGAGCTGTGTACAAGATGGCTGGGAGGAAGACTGATTTATAATATAGGTTGAGAGTATGTTTTGATAACCCCCTGTCCCGTCGTGCGATTTTTGATAGTAAGCCAGCGTATCTTTTTATTTTTGTGCGAATGTAGGATAGGTGATGCTTGAAGGAAAGATTGTTATCAAGAACAACGCCAAGGTATTTCATTTTGTCGGTTAAGCCAATTGTCTTGGTGTCAATCTTAATTTGGGGTGGCCTGCGGATGTCAAATCTGCCCTTGAGCAGAATGGATGTAGTCTTTTCCGACGATACTTTCAAGTCATGAATCCTAGCCCAGTTTTGGAGTTCAGTCATGGCCTGGTTTGCTTTTACCGAAAGCAGGCCATGGAGGTCTTCATAGATATTACATTCGTAGAGCAGGTGCTCTGAACTTTCTTCTTGTCCGCATCTACAGTGCGCTATGTCAGAGATTCCAATCGTGTAGCTTCTTCCTGAAGGAGCCATACCCTGTCAGCAGGTAAGTGGAATGAAGTCCAGGAGAGTACTAGGTCGGGGTAAATAGGGTCAACATGTCCAATGTCTGGTATGAAGCGTCTAGTTATATGGCCTATAGTGGAGTTATTCCACCGATTCTGCCACACTGTTGTCATGTGGTCTGTAAGATGTCTCTTTTTCCTGTGGTCTAGTCAGAGTTGGGTCCATAGTGTATCCCAAATGTGTGATTACCCTTCCTTTGGCGTGTTGGTGCAGCAGCCCACAGTCCACAATCTCCAAGTCCAGAGGGAGCCATCACGGAAGGACCCGGAGAGAGTGGGTGCTCACCGTGCAGCATGCTCTAGTTGTTGTGAGGAAAATTATTAGATGGATGGTTTCCAATTTCCTTCTGTTAACAGCAGTGCTTGCCTTAGCGTACCAATCTCCCGCTGAATAAGCCAGTGCCGGGATGAAGAATGCCCTGTAGAAGATGGCGAGCGCCCTTCAGACCTCATTCTCTGTGTGTAACTCTAGCGTATATGGCGGAATATTTCCTGAATTTTACTCTGAGGTAACTAAGAAGCGGTGTGAAGTTGAGGTGTCTATCAAGGATAACACCAAGATATTTTATTTCTCTTTGGAGTTCAATGGTTGCTCCATTTATCGTGATCTGGGGAGGCCTCTTGGGATCAAGAGAGCTGTTGAAGAGTATTGAACGTGTCTTTTCCGGTGAAGTGTTAAGTAGGTTCCCATCTGCCCATCCTTGCAAAACAGAAATGGGATGATTTGCATGGGTCTCCAGCTGTGTCCTGCTATTAGCCTGCAGCATCAGTATGAGATCATCGGCGTATGCCTGGGTTCTTATATTTGGGATTTCCATATTGAGGAACTCATCCAGCACAAGAGTCCACAGAAGGGCCCCCCAGAACAGATCCCTGGGGGAGGCCTCTGTGGACCTGCCTGGAGACAGTGGCATAGTGTTTTGTGGAAGGCGCCACCGGTGGTTTCCCACATCTGCACCATCGTACTTTGTGAAGAATTACAGAATCTCTGTAAAAGCCAGAAAAAGTGTAGTGTCTGGTTTGTGACAGAGTAGTGCTTGTTATGTTCTGTTTTACTGTCTCTGGCCTGGCCGCAGGCCCCTAGGGGAACTTCACATTGCCTACCACCACCACCACCACTAGAAGGTTAGCCAGGCTGCCCATTATACCCTGGCTGGCCTCTGCCAGGGTTGCCTGAGCTTCCTGACGGAGTCCAAGTAAAAAAAAAAAATAAAAATAAAATAAATAAATAAAATAAAATAAATTAAAAAAAATTAATTAATAAATAAAAAAAAGAGAGCTAGAAGAGAGGGGCATAGAAGAAAAGAGGACTGAAAGGGGAATGAATTTGGGTGGCTTGACAAGGGAGAACTAATCCACCTCAGTTTAGGCGAAGTATAGGAAAGAGTGTGGGTTTAAAAGTCATAGGGGACAGGCGCCCCTGTGTAATTGCCAATGGCATAGTGCCTGTAGATCCCGCACTGTTGTCATAGCCAGCAATCCCGCGCCTAGATCGGTGCCAGCAGTATATCCTACCCATTTTTTCGTGTCTGTGCGTAGGTGGTTAATGCCCATTTTGTCATTAACCACCTACGCGCAGGAAACATTTGCACTTAGGCTCTCTAGCTTTGCTGCCAGGACGATTTTACTTTCTATTTTTCAGACCGAAGGTGAGTCGTTTCCTATTTTGCCACAGGTCAAGCTCCGGGCAGGTATTAACTGGAAGAGTGCCTGAACTTTGGACTGCACGGGCACTTCGAGGAAAGCGTTGAGGGTGGGGAGATTAACTACAACCTAGTGTCCTCGGGGAATGAATGGCGTTGCTCGTTCAAGAGGGAAATGTGGGCATTTTAGTTCTTCTATGCATAATTATGACCAGAATAACAAAATCAAAAGTCACAGAACTGTTGGGACACAATTAGTGTCCTATTTAGAAACACACAAGGTCACCCTCCCCAGTCGAGTGCACTTCAACCGCGGTGACAGAGAAATATGTGGTTTGCCACCCTCTCCAACGCTAGAACAATACCGCCATGGTGAGCTGACACATTGTTACCAGTGTTGAATCGAAAACGAGTTGAAATGTACTAAAAAACCCAATAAAAAGAAACAAATCTCACCGCTGTGACCCATTAATGAATATTATTCCTTGGGTACACAATTTGGATAACTGGCTTAACTTAAAACATATTCCATATTCTGAACACATTTTTGCGGGGCAGCGTACAGCACGTCCGAACGGTAAGGCAGCCATATTGGCGATCTCTACTCGAGGTTAGAACATAGCGGACATAGTGTTGTGTGAGTAGTGTGTTGTTTATGTTGTTTGACTGGCCTCTTCGTTACTGGGAAGCGCGATCACCAGGAAGGAGCTTCTAGTATCCGTCCACTGGCAAGAGGAGCCGGACCAGGGAGTTAAAAGACATCTGACGAGCCATCCACACTCCTGCAGGAGCGAGAGTGGGGAGGGCCAAGGAAAGAGCAGAGAAGAGACAGGAAAGTAGAAGACAGGGAAGACAGTGGGGAATGACAGAGCATAGGCATCTTCCCCAAGCGAAAGGAGCAGGAAGAGTGCTAGGTGTAGTTGTGGGAGTCCTAGAGAAGGACTGCGGGTAGGGAGATGAGAACAGTTAAGTTTCAAATTGAAGAGTCCGGGATCATCACAATGGAGAATCAAGGAGCAGCGTCGACAGGGTTGGCTGCAATTTGTAGTTTCATGACTGGAAGTTTCCGGTGCTGGGTATCAGTTGCTGTGTGGAGGAGGTTATCCAGGAGTAGTGTTAGGGAGTTGCAGGTGATGCCAGCGACGACGAAAGACCTCGTTGACATAACTGGTCAGTGCACGGAAGGCATCGTTAGATTCCAATAACTTGGTTTGTGGCTGAAGTGATGTAGTGTGGAGGTCTAGGAGTAGTTGGGTTCTTAGGTCTAAGTATACATTGCATGAGTGCATCACGTGGTCCCAGTCTTCAGGTTCTTCGAAGGTACAGAGGGCATCCTCGACTAGGCCGAACTCTAGAAGGCGTCTCTTGAAAGACCTGTGGCCAGTTAATAGGAAGGAAGCATAGACGTTAGTGAAGGACCAAGTGGAACGTTGTTTGTTGAAGTAGGTTACCTCAGGAAGGAAATGTTTAGTAGTTGTACCAGTTGTGGAGTTAGTCCAGCGGGTCTGCCATAGGTTTATCAATTCTAGCCACACACGTTTATGTTCCTGTTTGATATCGGTATCGGTACGGGTTTGAATAGCGAGGAATTCTGCTTCCCTATTCTTCTTAATGGCATGAGAGAGTCCGATAAAAGCGACTTGGAGGTTCAAGGGGAGGCAGCCTGTTTGTACCTGTAGGGCGGCAGTTGATGTCGTTCTACATGAGCGGGTCATTTGTAGTAGCACAAGTCGTTAAATTTGCTGAATTTGACGTTGTGCATGCACTATAGTCATTCGGTGGTATCATACTGCAGCTCCATATGTGACAATTAGTATGAATACTTCTGAATATAAGAGGCGTTGAGTTGGTCCTTTAAGACCCCAGTCCTTGCTGGTAAAGCGTGCTAACATAGTGATATCATTTGTCATATTTTCTTTGATAGCTTGGATGTGGGAGATGAAAGTTCTCCGGTCGTCCAAAATTACTCCTAGATACTTCACCGCTCGGTAGTTTTTAAGTGTATTCAAACGTATGGTAGGAGGTCTGAAGAAGTCCAGTTTGCCTTTCAATAGGAGAGTTTTGCTGTTCTCAGTGGAGACTGAGAGTTTATTTTCCGTGGCCCATACAGACAGAGCAGAGAGAACGACTGCAGCCTAGGTTTCTATTGTGGCGCGGATGGGGCCCTCGATGATGATAACCATGCCGTCGGCATAAGAAAGCTGAGTAGTGCGTGCGTGGTCCCTCAGGAGATAGTCATCGAGTATCATATTCCAGAGAGCTGGCCCCAGGATGTAGCCCTGGGCCTACTCGAGGTTAGTATATTATCTAATGTAGGACGGCACCTGAACGTCAGTTCACCTACTCGAGGTTGTCCCAGGGATCTATTCTTGGTCCTCTAGTATGGAATCTTGTTATAGATGACTGGTAAAACAGTAAAAAACATCTGGCTTACGCCGCCGATGATGTCTCGATTCTTATAAGATTTAATTTCAGATTTTAGCTTGAGAGGTATGTCAATGCTGTCGTCTCAATATTTGTAGTTTGGACTTCTCAGAACAATCTAATCATATCTCCTACCAAATAAAAAATTATGATCTTCAAAAACAAACTAGATTATAACAGACTTCCAGTCCTCAAAACCGAAGGAAAATCTCTTGTTAGAACCTCTAAGTATTTGGAAGTTATCATCGATGATAATTCTCTTTTTCGTCTCACATATAAGAACTTAGCTCTCAAGGACAAGTATTTTACTGCCACGTTGCTCCGCATCACCGCCAAGACTGGAGTTTTAATATCATGATACTTTATCTGATATATAATACTGTCATTATGCCAATCACCACATTTGCAACTGATCTTTAGTTGAAAAGGAATCGTTTGCTTACTGTATAGTCATAACTAGCTTCCACCCAAAGAAGTTTCTTCCCTGTTCATTTCAGTATCGCTATTAGATCTGCACCTTACATTAAAGGGATTGTTATATTATCCGATGGGATTTTCCTCTCGAGTTTCAAGAAATATATATTTACATTATTGGTGACGCTAAATTTAAAAAGCGATATGCTGGATCATTTTGACCAATCATTAGCAAGAAAGATATTTTTCCACAAAAAAGAAATACATAAAACTAGGTATTCACCTGACTCGTGTAACAAAAAATTGTCAGCAAATGGTTCTCGCAACATCTATTAATCTTTCTTATTGGTAGGTCATGGGTCGCTTCATGCGAAATTATTTTAATTCAAGCTTTCACATTGTGTCTAATGTTTTTGTGATGATTTGGATTACTCATCTCATTTTGTACTCACTAAATGCTCATTGTATGATGACCTGCGACAACTGCTTTAATCAGTAATTGCAGACTTTTTCCTGTAGTTGAAACTCATCTTCTGTCATGTGGCAAAACTTTCATGCAGGTGTTTGCCAAGGCCAATAATACAAGTTCACTCTTCTGCCAATCTCCAGAACTTCACATAAGCAATTAATGGAGCATCGGCCTTTATGTTTTTTTTTTTTATTTCTGACTTTAATGCAATCATAACCTCAGCCATAATCCAGCACCTAATTATGACTCGGGAAATTGAGAAGAACTTAACGGCTCCAGAAAATAGAGAAGTTTTTTAAATTTTTTTCTGTTTTATTAGCTAAAATTGGCATATTAACTTATTTTCTAGAGTAGCTTTATATTTCTAGTTACGATACTTAGTTTAATTTTTAACTTCGATAGAGATTTTGTAGGTTATTCCTTAGTATCGGTAAGGGTATCCAATATCCAATCCACGTGTTTTACAAGTTTTGCAGCTCCAGCGAACGGCAGTTTTTAACTATATTTAGCCGCTTTATTGACTTAATTGTTATATTAAATTATTTTCTATAATTAGCTTATAGACCTAGTCAAGATCCTTGGTTTATTCTGAATTTAGATAGCAAGATTTTGGAAGTTAATTAATACTTCGTGTCCATAGATTTACCGTTCATAAGTTGCCGCCATTGTTATAAGATACAACGTTATATCCTGTAGTAGATAGCGTTAGCTTAGTATAGTATAGTATTTAATATGACCAATTAATCAGTAAAATTTATTAATCTTTTTAAACTTCATTGTCAATTAAATTGTACTTTTTTAACTAAACACATATAACGACTTAGATTTTACAAACGTAACATTATTAATTAATACATAACTTGATACGGAAGTTATATAACGAAACTCAGAGAAAATACTCGATACTGAAAAAAATATACATAGATATATAGTGTTATAACTGCACTGGGATATAAGTTTAGGGTTATAACCTTGTACTGAAATTGAAATTGAATCGAAATCATGACTCAGACCAGAGCAGCAAAGCAAAAGGCTCAAGCTAATGGAAGTGCTGTGGCTCAGTGCAGAACTGAGGGGAGCAGTTGCCCTCTGAATCACAGCCTTTTAAAATGCACTGCTTGCTTGATGTTTGTGAAGTCCTCAGGTACGGGACATGATATTGCCAACGGGAATGTCTTTGTGTATGCGCGATGTAAGGAGTGTGAGGAAATCAGGCGACAATCAGCGTTGTTACGGGCCTATACAAGAGCTTCAACGAGAGGGTGGATGCCCTAGAAGGATCTAAACTGAAGGGCCCATCAAGCTCTCAGCTGCCCACATCAACGCCAGAGCTTGCACTTGATCATCACGCAACAGAGTGGCAATCCCCAAGGCAGAATGCGCTGGTCCCACAGAAACTAGTAGTTGTCGGTGACTCTATTGTCAGGGAAACGGGGAACATGGCATGTAAAAAGGATAGGTGGAACAGGACCAGGGAATGTCTGCTAGAGGCAAAAGCTGATGACGTTGTAGAACAGATAGCATCTTTTAAGGGCACAAAAGATGCCCTTAAAAGATGATATCTTGTTGTACACGTTGGCACTAATGATATTAAGACCGACAGAATTACTTAAGTACAGGTCACTCTTGAAAAAAAGCCGTGAATTAGGGTTGAATTTCAAATTGTCTGCAATTCTGCCAAGAAACGATAGCAGAGAGTATATGATGAGAGCCTTGTCGATCAATTCAGCCCTGGAAAGACTGTGCAAGGCTCATGGGATAGAATTTTTTTCAGCCTGATTTGTACTTGTTAACAGGAGAGACTGCTTCTATAGGGATGGGATACACTTAAATAGAAAGGGTGCAAGAATATTTGCTGATGCTATTGAGGCAGGGTTAGGTGGGTCAGAAAACTGCTGGCGTGTGGGGGATACAAGAACTAATAGATTAACAGCAGCGCTGGAGAGGTGAAAGTGATTCTTGCACTGCTTCTATTGGAATGAGCAGCAGCCTGGAAAACAAGATGCAGGGTATTTCAGGCACTGCTGGGAGTCATTGCGGTACAAGTAAACACATGGGTTGTGTTAGGTTAGCTAAGAATAGGAACAGGTTCATGTATACTTGCGTATACACCAATGCTAGGAGTTTGGTAAATAAATCTGATGAATTTGACGTGTTAGTCAAAACGTCAAAGGGAGATATTGTTGGGATATCATAAACGTGGTATCACACAGATTAAGAAATGCAGAACTGGAATTTGGGGAGCACAATGTGTACAGGAGGGATAGACAGGACGGAAAGGAGGAAGAGTTATGCTATTATTTAAGAAACACATAAAATCCAAGGAAGTGCAGCCAGTCTATATCGCTGGACAGTGCAGTGTCGAGTCAGTTTGGTGTGACCTAAGCACTGGTAGATCAAATTTGAAAGCAGGAGTGTGTTATAGGCCTAATGAATCTGATGAATATAATAAGAAACTGTACAGGGAAATAGAATGGGCCAGTAAATCAGAGAGTCTTATAATGGGGGATTTTAATTTCCCGGATATTGACTGGAATTTGTTGGTTGGTCACTCACACACTAGCAATGCTTTTGTGGATTTATTGGATGATTGTTTTCTACATCAGCATGTTCGGGAGGCAACTAGATGGAGTAATACTCTTGATTTGATTATCAGTAGTAATTCTTCATGCATTATGAATCTGCAGATAAAGGAACCACTAGGTGGCAGTGATCAAGTGTGCTGAAGTGGGATTTACTCAAAGAGTTAACTACCATCAGGGGTAAAGGGAAAGGTTTTTGCTTTTGGAAAGGCGACTACGGTGGTCTGAGACAGTATTTAAATTCTGTACAGTGGGACCAACTGATGATGTTGCCAACAGCAAATTCAAAATGGGAGGCATTCAAAGAATTAATCTTGGAAGCTACTAGGCTTTTCAAACCAACTAAGAAATATTGTTCAAGGTTTAGGTCTAAATGGATGTCAAATGAACTAATTGACACATGCGGCAGAGAATAAAAATGCATGGGATACATATAAATTAATGGGTGACATGGAAGCCTATGATAAATATAAACTGGTCTGTAACCAAGTCACAAAGGAGATTAGGCAGGCAAAGGCAGATTATGAGAAATCTTTGGCAAAGGTTGCAAAGAAAAACAACAAAGAGTTATTTTCTTATGTAAATTCTACAAGGAAAGGGATGAATCAGATTGGTCTCCTGGATATTGATTATTCAACTGTTGATGATCCTACTCAGCTCGTTAACAAACTAATAATAATAATAATAAAAAATAATAAATGAGTATTTTGCATCTACAATTCACGCATGAGGAGTTATTCAGGGAGGGGAATGCCAGAGGTGAATTAAACTCTGGCAGTGAGCTAGACGATTTTGTAATAACTGAAAGGAAACTGGAGGAAAAATTGTTGAAGATAAACATAAAAAAGGCACCCGGGGTGGATGGGATCTTTCCAGTTATATTAAAGGAGGAAGCAAAGTAAGTCAGCAAATCCTTAGCCATAATGATGAGAGCTTCCTTGGGCTCAGGGGAGGTACCCATGGATTGGAGATGTGCAAATGTGATCCCAATTCACAAAGGAGGATCAAAGGGCGGCACAAGTAATTATAGACCTGTGAGTTTAACTTCTGTTCCAGGGAATTTAATGGAGGGACTGGTTAAAGAAGCACTGCAGGATCATCTAGACAAGACTTCAGTTATAGCTCGGACACAGCATGGTTTTGTTAAGGGCAAGTCTTGTCTGACCAATTTGATTGGATACTATGATGTGGTCACAAAGGAACTGTGTGCTGGGAATAACTTTGATATCATATATTTGGATCTTACAAAGGCTTTTGATACTGTTGCACATGGCAGACTGCTGAAAAATTGGAGCAGTGTGGCATTGGAGGCACATTGCTGCTATGGATAAAGGGATGGTTGAGTGGGAGAAGACAGAGAGTAGTAAACAATGGACACTGCTCTTCGTGGACTGGTGTTATTAGTGGAGTCCATCAGGGTTCAGTGTTGGGTCCATTGTTGTTTTCTGTATTTATTAATGCTATTTATGATGGTATATCAGGCTTAATGTCCATTTGGAGACAATACGAAGGTTGGTAGGGTTGTTAAGGACACTAATGACTGTACGGTGCTGCAACAGGATCTAGAAAAGTTGATCAGATGGATTGAGAGGTGGCAAATGAAGTATAACATTGACAAATGTAAAGTACTACATATGGAAAGCAGTAACCGCAGAGTAACGTATCAACTCTGTGGTACTACACTGACAGTGGTAGAGAATGTAAAGGACGTGGGGGTAAGTGAGCTGGCAGATATGAAGTTTTCTGAGCAGTGCAGAAAGGCTGCAAGAGTATTTCATAGGGTCTTGTCAATGATATACAGGAATTTTGCTGGCAGGGATAAGAAGGTGATTATCCCCTTGCATAAAGCAATGGTCAGGCCACACCTTGAGTACTGTATACAAGTCTGGAGGCCTCATTTTAGTTGTTGAAACCGGTAGAAAGAAGGGCAACACGATTAGTGAATGGAACGAAGGGTTGCTCTTAAGAAGAAAGGCTTAAATTTTGCAGATTGCAGTGTCTGGAGACTAGGCACCTGCGAGGTGATCTGCTTGAGGTGTATAAAGCATTGAATGGTCTGAGCATGCTCAATGCTGATGGGATTCTTCCTCCTGCGCAGAATAATCATCTGAGAGGGCGTAAATTCAAATTGAGCAAAGACAGTTGTAGTATAGATGTGCGGAAGTTTGCCTTTAGCATGCGGATAGTTTATTGGTGGAACAGACTTCCATCTTTTGTTGTGGAAGTTGATAGACTAAATAAATTTAAGGCTGAGCTGGACTGGCATTAGTAATGAATGGAGGGGAGAAATGGGGGTAATTTATAATGGGGTAATTGAGATCTTATTGGAGTAAGTAAGCGATCTGATGCTTCATAAGCTTGCTTTCTTGCATTGTATGCCTCTGCTAATGCTAATGTGAGGAAAGAACCTTAACTGTTATGTTATCTCTAGACTCTTTGATATGGTACAATAATATACATCACCGTAAGGTACATCATACATCACCGTATTTCACAGTTGCGTGTTTCTAGACCGCGTGACTGCTTAGTACGATGAGTTATCCTGTATTGTCTTATCGTGTAAACTCCTTTGATCCTATGAGGTCGTCTCGGAGTATAAACATAATATATATCAGACTAAAAGCATATATTTATTCAGACTAAATTTATATTTATTTTTAAACTGAGTGTAGGAACAACACAGTCTCCTCCAGTTTCCTCGCCCTGCTGAATCAACTCGGGCATAAAATTTTTTTTGGATACACACAGAAACTGCTATAAAAAAAAAAAGTTTCCTGCAGGTGGAAAATGTCTGTAGTCACTGTAGCCTACCACCCTGTACATGACCCTTCAAAAATATTGTTTTTTCTGCTCACCTTATGGTGCTTGGAATGATTTTCCTAATTCACCATTTTCTCATGTTAGTAAAATAAAAATAAAGAAAAATAAAGAGAAAGGTTGCAGGATGTGTATTTGATTCTTCCGACGTTTAGATCTTCGATAGATTTTAAATTCCACTATTTCGTAGAAAAAAGTTCTAACCTGGCGTTTTTATTGGATTTTAGTTTAAATGTCTTTCAAATTCCACGGTAACCTAGAATTTTTTGTTGTCATTTAGACGTGTTACATTCAACAAATTTAAACTTTGAACTATGCTAATGTAAATTATTTATTTTTACTTTAATTTTGGATAAAGCTACTTTATTTTTAAGGCGATTTTTATTTTCGTGTTTATCTCCAGGAAAGTCAAAATATCAAACCAGAGAGAAAAACTTAAACGACAATGAAGAATTTTTGGATGTGTCTCCGAGTGATCACGAAAAGAGAGCAGAAGAGGAATACATGGACGACTATTTCCTTCCTCCTGTTCTTCCTCCTAGAAAGCACGTTATTAGAGAACACATAGTTGAAGAAAATCCAGATGATAATATGGCCCTTGGTTATGGTGGACATAAAATCTTGGCCCCATTACTGTTGAAACCAAGGAGATTTAAATCACGGTATTTTGCATCCAACGGTATACGTTCTTCACGTAGTTTGCATAGTTCGCCTTTTCAATCTTTATCAATACTTCAGTTGCCCTTTTCTCATCATCCATTTCCAAAGAAACAGAATTTCATAGCTAATTAATGCTTTACAGTTCTACCAGTGATCACCTAATATGCAGAAGAGTATGGGACCAAAGTCCCAATAAAGAGAAAATAAGGAATACAAACAGATGAAGGATCAAGTTAACTTTCTTGAAAATAAGAGAGTTTTATATCTTATATTCTATCAAGATCTTAATATTATAATTGGCAAAATTAAAATAATCTTTTACCTTAGTTATCCAGCTAAATAAATGTATAATAAATTAGCACTAGCATGTCTACCTGTGTGAATATTTCCTTATTATTCTTTTGTAAAGATATCAGAATTCATAATGACGTTATAAAATAAATATTTTCGGCGTACCATCGTGCAGCTTATATTTATATCGAAGAATACCACAAACCCGCTTCTACCTAATGTAAGGATGAAGATGCGTTTCATCTCCCGAAGATGGCTTAAAAGTAACTCATGAGTTCATTTCTAAACCGACATCACCGTTATACTTTTTTTTTTAGAAATTAGGAAATTAAATCACTTTATCAACGGAACTATCTGATTAAAGCGCTTGTGCCGTTGTTTTCCGCCCCACATTTGACCTTAATGATAACCGAGATCCTTCTGACTTTAGACTAGTTTATGATAGTAAGTGGCCAGGGTCAGAGTTACGAATAGGCAAGCACCAAATAAATATATACAGCACCAAATAAATTCTGAATTTCCTGAAAAAGGCCGAGAAAGATGCACAGCACTGTATAGGTAGTGTCATCATTTTTTAATTCTTTAAAATACAAGGTGTTTTATGAACATGTGGGCTGTTCTTTAAGAATCGATTCAGGACCTGAAAATAATGGAAAAAAGTTTATATACAAAGTTTATATACTATGGCTCTTTGAATTTTACAAAATGGCTATGGAGTTTTCAATGGTGAAAAATAATAAACAAGAATAAGCAAACAAAATAACTGGTAAATTGTTTACTCATACTAGGTAAACGTTTGCTTGCCAATTTTTAAGACTGAAACAGCTCTCGAGAGAGCTGCCTGGCTATGGTTACATGGTTGTTTCAAAGGCAGAACGTATTAGCAAAATTGTAAAAGGTAAATAATTAAGGTAATAGGAAAACGGAGGTTACGTTCCAGCAGAGTTGAAAAAAAAATAATAATAAATAAATAAGTAATGTGCAATTTAACAATAGCAATCGGAAAAATTAGGAATGTACACTGTAATTATAAAAATATTTGTGTGTTTAACTTGTCAATAATAGGGCAAAAAAAAACTAAGATCTGGAAAGCTGAGAAAATAGTGGTTATTTAAGGAGAATCTTTATTTCAACGCTAAGAATGATAAATTACATAATAGTAGTTGCAACATCCCGTCACGGCACAGTGGCCAGGGTTAGCAATGTACTACTGAGACATTATTGCCTCAAGAAGCCAAAAAAAAAAAAAAATAAAATAAAATAAAATAAATAAAAAAATATGTGAAATAAAGTACAGGAAAATGGAGAAATGACTTCAGTATACTACATATATAGAACATTAAGTGAGTGTACAAATAAGGATATACATTGAAGTGCATAATTATATACATAGTTGATTAGATTAAGAATATACATTGCTCAAGATTCATATTGTAATAGTAGTAGCCTTGGACACCCCACTGAGTATTCTTTTCCTATATTGTGGATCTTGACAGACTTCTAAGTCTTGGACCCGAGATAGCATCTGCTGAGGAAGAAACCGGTCCGACAGGTGAAGGCGTCTTTGCAGAGGGCATAGCTGGGGAGTTGCTCGTAGACATCCCACTGGGATCCTCCATGCACAGTTGTCCCAGAAAGAGGACGAGGAGGAGGAGATGAGACCGGTTATGAGCTTGATCTTTGTGACGAGCCTCCTTTCATTAATGAGCAACGTGAACCTTGGGATGTTGAGAGTGTTGGCCATAGCGGTCTTGCGGAACTGGGGAGGCAGTCTAAGCTTATGACACGCCCACTTAAGAAACCAATACTCAGATGGGAACACTGTTTTGGTGGTAGAGGAAGATGCAGATGCCCAAATACACTATTGTTGAAATGTATCTGACCATGATAGATTTGTCTGTTACATGTTGCAGATGTTTCTTGCCTATGCATCTTAGTCTGACGGCTTTTGGGAGGAATATGTCTATATGCTGGCCGAAAATAAGCTTCGGATCAAATATGATCCCTAGGTCAGTGTGATTTTGGACAAGAGGGATGGCGACTCCATTGAGGGCTAGATAGATTTATTTTTGGCTGTTGCTTTAACGAGAAGTGTTTCTGACTTCTCAGGATCGATGCGCAGACCAAATTGTTTCAGATAGGTACATATTGAGGAGAGAGTGGAGGTTAGCTCTTCTGAGATTTAGTGAGGGTATTGGTTTGCCTTAATTGGTGTGAGTACCTTTAGATCGTCAACATATACCAGAATATTCAGTTTTTGGATAACCAGTAGAGCAACAATGGCGTTGAAGAGGAGGCCAGATAGTACTGCCCCTTTCGGGACTCCACCCGAGATTACTTTTCAGTATTGGGAGTTATCGACAGACAATTTCACTGTGCGGTTATTCAGCAGAGATGTGAGGAAAGCTACGATGTCAATTCCTATCTGATAGTGGTTTCCTGGTAGCTTTAGGAGAGACAAGATGTGCATGGCATCAATTGCAGATTCATCTACATAGGTGGTTGCCAGCTCTTCTCTGTTCTCAAAGGCTGTGAGGATTGTGTTAGTTGTTGCTAGAAGGTTAGTCACAGTTGATCTGTGTAGGAGTGCATAGTGGATTTGTGTGGGGTTGTCTGGCAGGATTTGTTTAGTGAGGATCGGCAGCAGTATTTTTTCTAGCTGCTTCAATAGGCAGGATGAGTTTGAGATCGGTCTGTAGTGTTTCAGAAGTATGGAACTCGAATTTTTCTTCTTGGTTAGACTAGGTATTCCTTCCACTGGTATGTTTGAGAAACCTGAGTTAAAGATATGTAACAGAGGTTGTAGGATATAAGGACTCAGACTCTTAAGCATAAATTTCGGGATCCCATCAGGTCCAGTAGTAGAAGTTGCTGGCAGTGAGTTAATGGCAGTAATTAATTCTTGTCTCGATATTAGTATGGTTGTCAGTGGGTTAAAATTGGTGTCAGATGTTGGCAGCGAGGCTGGTCTTGTGGGTTATGTGGGGGGGGTGTAGTAAAAATGATTATATATGTATATTATTTTATTATTTTATTTAAACATAACTCCCCTTTAGAATAACTCCCCACTTGCGCATCTGACTATTGCTTCACAGAAAATTCTAAGTTCAAGGGGAAAGATCCTTAATGTGTTTAATTCCCTTTGGATAGGTTTGTACTCAGAACAACAAAAAAACACACAAATGTTGTATAAAAAAATCAGTTTATTAGACCTATTTACATGAGCATAATTAAAACCAAATAATAATTGAATTCATACATATGACAACATCATTTGGTCTCACCTACATGTGTACATATACATCATATTCATACTTCAGTAAAAATCATCAACAAGCTAATATCAATCCCTTCCTTTGTTAATATATTTTATCCTGCATCCTCTAAATACCATTAGTAAAACAATATCATTTCCATTCTATCCCCTTCTACATATGTTTAATACTGCATCAGTTAAATACCATTAACAAGATATATCAATTCCATTCCATTCCTTTCTACATATACTTAATATTGCCTCAATTAAATACCATCAACAAGAAATATCAATTCCATCCATTCCTTGCTACATATACTTAATACTGCTTCATTTAATTACCATTAATAAGAACCATCAATTCCATTCTATTCCTTTCTACATATATTTAGTACTGCACCAATTAAATACTATTAACAAGAAATATTAATTCCATTCTATCCCATCCTACATGTATAATACTGCATCAGTTAAACAAGAAATATCAATTCCATTCCATTCCTCCCTACATATACTTAATACTGCATCAATTAAATACTATTAACAAGAATTATCAATTCCATTCCATTCCTTCCTACATATACTTTCTACTGCTTCATTTAAATACTATTAACAAGAATTATCAATTCCATTTCCTTCCTCCCTACATATACTTAATACTGCATCAATTAAATACTATTAACAAGAATTATCAATTCAATTTCCTTCCTTCCTACATATACTTAATACTGCATCAATTAAACAAGAAATATCAGTTCCATCCATTCCTTTCTACATATATCATATATCCAACATTCTAAATATCTTATATCTAATAAATCCCCCCTTTTTATGTTCTTCCTTCCTGATTCTTCCCCAAACTATCTTTACATTAGGTATTTCTAAAGTCCTGCTGACCAATTTTACTGGGTTTCTACAGTTCTTGGTGTGTATGAAGCTACTATGTACTACAAACTAGCGACTTACTTGTAGGACTCGGCGGGGCGTCATCTTTGATCCTTCCTATCAGGTACAGCTTATCTTCACTATCTGGGGCGGTGTCTTATTATTCTTGAAGAATTAGGCACTGGTAGTTGTGCTGCCAGGAGGTTTCGGCTTCATTTTATTCAGTCCGCTTGATGCACTTCTCCTGTTCCGGAATGGCTACTATCATGTCGGTCGGGGTTCCGATTCCATCCGATTCCAGCACTTTGCTTTCCAAGATTTCAGGAATCTTGGTCTTTAACGGCAGATTTGAGTCTACCCTTTCCTTGTGAGAGACTCGTTTTGTCTTCCACATATTTCTTCCCAACTCCTAGATTTTTCCAAAGAGCCAACATTGACTATGTTCCACTCAAAAAGAACGCTGACTTTCTCAACGACTAACCCATTCTCACTAGCACGGAACAAAATCTAAACTATGTGTACGACTAACCCATTCTTACTAGCACCGACCAAAATCTAAACTTGTGTCTGACTAAACCATTCTTTCATTCACACCGCCAAATCTCAACTAGTGTCTGACTAAACCATTTTTACTCACACTGCCACAATCTCAACTTTGTGTCCTTAAACCATTTTCATCCACACCGCCAAAATCTCAACTTTAGTGTCCTCTGCAACTCTTTCACTGCCTTTTTCCTACCTCTTACTGCCGATTTCGCCACGCCCATTTCCCAGTGATTTCTACCAATCTTACATTTACTTTCGGATTCTATCTCATTCCATTTGTTGGAAAACCCCTTATTCCGCCGGCCCAGTAGCACGTGATCAATACACCCCTATTTTACAACCTGTTGGATCGGCGGCCATCCGGTATGCCGTTTGAAGGTGCCGATTGTCCAAAAACAACTTTACTCTTCACATATAACGCCTTGTCTCCATAGCGTTTTAAAACCACAAAAAGTGACATTAGTGACCACAGCATCTATTTTTGGAAACTTGTGTGTGTTGCTTAAGAACCGATTTCCGGTCTGCGACTGAAGTAAATTGCCCTACATTTTGACCTAGCATAAACATTACCTTGTTTGTCTCGCAAAACCACTTGCTGCTTTTGCCGTAGTATTCACCGTCTATTCCCTGCTTTAACGGAAGTTAATGCTAATGGCATTAACACTAATTTTATAATTCTTACAGAATAATTCTTGTTACTGAAACTGCGGACATTACCTTATTATCCTACTAACGGCAAGAATCCAAAAGGAAAACTAACTTACAAAGTCTAAAAAAAATATTTTATTTTTGTAAGATTTTCAAATCTTACAGTTAACAGTGGCGGTAAACCTGGTGATATAATCGAGCCAGCTTTGGGGATCAAGCTGAAGGGGGACCTGAAGGGATATCCTTATATGGAACTTTCCCCATGCGTAGTCTACGCGGTAGCATAGTGGTATCGTCACGGTCCACCCCACACCGGGTGGAAAAGGCCCGGGTTCAAATCTCGTCGATGATGCGAGGAACTTTAGTGGGCTTTTTCGCTCCGTGGCTGAGTTAGGTGGTCTCAGGTGTAGATAGCAAGGTTTTTTCCCCGCAGGAACTGGGGTTTTTTCGTCCAGCAAAACAGGCAAATCGACCAGAAAACACATAATTTACAGTCATAATACCTATATGGGTATATGTAAGAGATTACGGGTGCTCTAATATAATAATTTGAATATTTTTTTCCCCATGCGCATGGTCCTGTCAAGGTACGATTTAATCGCTTTCGATTTCTGGCGGTTAAACTCAGCTCGAACGCTCGAGCAGGCAATTCTGTCCGCAACGTTGTGAGACTGCTTCCACAGTTTGTGTAGGTGTTGTTTAAAGTCTAATCGATTCTTCAGGTCGTGAGACCACCATGCTTTAGAGTGAGGAAAGATTGCGAACTTTCTTATGGCCACATAGCTTGTCACAGAGATAGTTCAATTGGTAAGCAGGGTGACAGCTAAGTGGACATCACATGATTCGAGGATCGATCAAGGGATACACGAAGCTACCTCGATGCATCTCGGTATGTCTAGGAATGTAGGGATGATATGAGACCTGGTTTTGGTCGGCCGATTTGGAAGATGGCAATTAGTCGGTAGCTGAAATAGCATCAAAAGCTCGTGATGGTAGGAGTTGAGCATCGCCTCTAGGGTTTTATCGATGGTGCTAGTATTAAATCAAGTTGGTTGGGTCCACGAGTTGGGAGTTCGCTGACAAGGCGAACTCTCTCTCTCATGAAGGTGAGAGAGAAAGCTGCTGCTTTAGGTGATTAAGCTGAGGGGGAAGATTGACTATAGAATAATCTTTAATTGCAGCATGATATACAAACAATTAGTCCCGTCACTGCATAGTGGTGCAAGGGGTTTACAATACATATTTACAAAAGAGATACACACGAGAAAAACATATATGTTACATAAATCCAGATTACTGGAAGGCAACAAAGCACAGTTCTACATTTTCAGTTCGACGAGGATTCCCTTCCTGTATTTTTTGTTGTTGGCCACTTCATGGAGGTCCCTGTCGATCGCTTGCAGTGAGGGCAGCATTTGCTTTGGCAGGAATCTGCCGGTTAATGCTAGCCGGTTTTGGTTTGCTAGCAGCTGTGCTGAAGACCGAGATAAGGGGGAGGAATGCGCCAAGACCAGTGATCCCAGAAGTTCGACTCTGTAATTTTATCGGTGGCCATCTTGATGGTGAACAGCAGCCTTTTTTCTCCGATTTAGGATCAGAGCCTGCACAGTTGAAGGGCGCATGCTAACCGTGTAACTCAGAGAGCTGGGGGAAGGTGGAGTTTAGTGCTGGGTCATTTTAGAAGCCAGAATTCGGCAGAGAATATTATTTTAATGTTGGATTCGGCAGCCGAGGCCCATATCTCTGAAGCATACAGTATTGTCGGTTATAAGTTTGATACGATGTATCTTTTTACCAGGTATGGGTCGGTGGTGTGGAGCAGCTGTTGTTTGGCGACCCAGCATAGTGAAGGCAGCCTCGACTGTATGAAGTTTACGTGATCGTTGAAGGATAACTTGGAGTCGGAAACGACCCCCAGATCTTTGTGCGTTTGAATACCTGGAACTGAGGAACCGTCGAGCACATGCTCCCACGTTGTTGGGCTGCCCTTTAGTGAAAAAATTATTTGTGCCGATTTTAGGGGACTAATTTTGAAATCATTAAGATAGTCAGCCATGTCCTGTATTTTGCTATTGATTTGCTGAGTGGTTTCGGCTGCCGAGTCGGATGCCGATATCCTAGTATGGAGCTTGATATCGTCAGCATACATGATCTAATTGCATTTGTTGGCCACAAACGGCAATATGATTGCGTGAAGAGAACGCCGGACAAGACACCCCTCCCCCTTTGGGCACGCTGGCAGTTATTGGGTATTGGGTATGTTGAGGGTCCAACGGCTCCTGGGATTTCTCCCATCTCCGCATACGTTCTCTGTATCGAGTGACAGTGCCCTGTCAATGCCAGAGTTTGACATGGTCATTTAGAATGTAGTATGTTGTGCCCATTGTTCATCCAGCCTGTCAGCCGCCGGGCCCCTAGTGGGGCCCGAAGTTACCATACCCAACGACGGGGACGCCGGCCGGGTGTACCAATAAGACTAATTGTACTCTGGTAGGTCCTGCCACTTACCTTCCTGAGATTTCAGTGGTTAGGACCTAAAAAATAATAAAATAAAATATTCGCCGTTTGCTTAATACTACGATTTGTTTAAACATAGAGTGGGGTTTTCGCTGAATGAGTTTCCTTAGAGGTCTAATAGTTCGCGAAGTAATTTTGGTGTATTAGATTTGGACCTGTGGGGTAATACGCTGTATAGGAAAAGTTTTGGGAGGGAAGGCCCGGACTGGAGGGGGAGAAGTAGAAGAAAGGGACTGATAGGGAAGGCAGTCCCTCGTTTTTCAGTGGGCATTCCCAATGCCGCACCAGAAGGAAAAGTAGGGTGGCAGGAGGGGGAGTATACAGCGAAAGCGTCGCTCCCCCCTTCGCCTGGGAAAGGGAGAAAAGCAGACTGGAACAGATGTCCAGCCCCGTTTGTCAGATGGCCTTTCTCGGCTTTCAGGGCAACCGTCCAAGGTTCAGAGGATGTCCGTTCCAGTTCTTGTATTTAGGTAGTCCTTTCAGTGTCACTATACCACCGGAGCACTCAGTGGTGCACGGCGAAAGAGACCCTTTGTCGTTTCCATTTAATCATTTCGGTTTTCTCGTTTTATCTAGTCCAGTTTTCTGGTTGTTGTTTTGTCTGGTTTCACCTTGAGAGGGTTGTTGAGAACGAAGGCATTTTGTTGCGCTGTTCTGTATCACCATTTTTATGTTACTCTGTGTAAGGCGATGAGTGTTCTTCGCCTGGTGAAGAGCTGCTGAGCAAAGTTTGTTAGTGCTCCATATTCTTCAATCGAGTCCAGCAAGTGCGATTCCGTATTTTTTGGGAAGCACTTTATTGTAGTCATTAACCGACATCGCAGGTCTTCATAGTTTGGGCAGTTATACATGACGTGTGTCCAACTCTCCACTTCACCACACACGCATCTTGGGTCTTCTTCCAATCCCATCTGGGCCAGTTTTTCTTTGAAGGCGCCATGGCCTGTCAGTACATATGATGTGTGTAGTCCTGGTTTGAACCAAGTGGGCGTTTGCGGGAATATTTTCCACAGGTGCAGGATGAATTTTTTGGTGATGCAGCCTTAGGTGGTTTCAGTCCAACGACCTTGCCAGATCAGTGTGAGGTGGTTCTGAAGCCTATTCGTTTCCTCTTTGCATGGCGTGCTGTTGTTAACTGTGTAATCTAGCACGGTGCAGAAGAGTACCTTCACTATATGGTATTTGATTCCACTTTTTGCAATTTCCAAGTATAGTGATAGAACCTGCCAGAACCTGCACGGCGTTAGTGCTGGTGGTGCTACAGGCTCGTGTGATCGTGAGCAACACAGTTCTTTGGATTGCATCCAGGGTCCTCCGATTTACAGCCATTGCTGTTTTGGTGTACCAACCCGGAGCTACGTACAAGGTGGCTGGGAGGAAGTCTGTTTTATAATATAGGTTGAGAGTATGTTTTGATAACCCCCAGTCCCGTCGTGCGATTTTTGCTAGTAAGCCAGCGTATCTTTTTATTTTGTGCGAATGTAGGACAGGTGATGCTTGAAGGAAAGATTGTTATCAAGAACAACGCCAAGGTATTTCATTTTGTCGGTTAAGCCAATGGTCTTGGTGTCAATCTTAATTTGAAGTGGCCTGCGGATGTCAAGTCTGCCCTTCAGCAGAATGGATGTACTCTTTTCCGATGATACTTTTAAGTCATGAATCCTAGCCCAGTTTTCGAGCTCAGTCATGGCCTGGTTTGCTTTTTCCTCAAGTTGGGATCTGTTATTCGCAGCAACCATCAGGATCAAGTCATCCGCAAAGTCCTGGGAACTGGGAAAGCACACCCTGCAAGTCAAGGGTGAGGAACTCATCAAGGATAATCTTCCACAAAAGAGGCCCCAGGACAGAACTCTGGGGGGCATCCCTTGCGGACCCGCCGTTGAATTTTACCATATGGTGCAGTAACCTGAATTCTTCTGTTGTCAAGGTATGATTTAATGGTCTTGCGTTTGCGTTTGCTTTTGACTATTTCGCTAGTTTACTTATTTCTCGCCGTTCTGTATTCTTAATGCCTCCACTTCAGCTGGCGGCCAAGTTCGTCTCGCTCTCTGGAATGATTTTCTTTTTCTGATGACGTATCGTCTAAGGTGTTGGATCTCTTGGGTCCACCATGGGACCAGTCCTGGGGTTTGTTTTCTCCCCTGAATGGTCTTTTGGCTTGCATCCGTAATGGCCTTTGTGACGCTTCTTTGAATCTCATTGGGTCAGGCGTTGGATTTGCTCCATTTGCTAGCAGCCACGGGAATAAGGGCTTCTTTGAAACATTCCCAGTTCGCCTTTTTAACCGCAAAGCGTGTCTCCATTTGTCTGGGAATTTTGTTGCGATCCAGGTTTCTTTGTAGGTAATAAGTAATTACTCTGTGGTCGGAGGTCGTCCACGAGTCCTGGACCAACCAGTTTAGGATATAGCCCGCCAGACGTCCAGTGAATAGGGTGACATCGATAGTCGACTCACACAGAGTGTTGCAAAATGTTGCCAGTTGGTCCGGCCTGTTTATTATGACCAGTTGCGAGGTCGAGAGGTATTCTTGCAAGAGTTGGCCGTTTCGGGTTCCGTTCCGGTCTGGGGTTAGGATGTGCCAAGCCGAGGAGCGACAGTTTACATCAGCTCCAACCAATATTTTTGACCCGGGAGCAGGTCGAGCATTTTTTTCAGATATCTGATGGCAAAGGTGATTTCTTCTCCCGGTCTGCAGTAAAGTGAGACGGCATAAAAGGGGCCCAGTGGTGTCAGTACTTGGGCACAAGCTGCCAGGGGGTGCATAGCTGGGTTATTTTCGTGACAGTGTAGTTCGGGTTTCTTACTGCTTTGGTTGCCCACGGCGTTTCTTCCTCTGTCTGTACGATTTTATAATTGATTGGGTATCCACACACTCGGTTTTTGTGTGTGTAGGGTTCTTGCAACAGCAATATGTCTGCTCCTTCCTCATCAGCCTTGATCCTGAGTTGCTCTGCGACAGCACTTGCTGTCTGTGCGTTAAGCTGCATTAATTTAACTCTGGTTGTGTTATAGTGTTTACTGCGTCTCTCCATAATCGGTTCTGAGTTGGTAGAGACTCATGGTTCTGAGGTAAATGGGACATTTTGGATCCCGTACTGAATGTGAGCACTCTAACTTTGCAGACTTGCAGTTTATGCACGTTGGATTTTGTTCTCTGTTTGGGCATGTCTTGTATTCGTGGCCTTTATTTACTGGAGCAGTGGCCACAGTTGGCGGTATCCTGATTACTAGGTGGGTGGTGTGGCAACCTGCAGCACCGGAAGCATTTTGGCACAGTGACGTTCTCCCGGAAACGATGGGAGCCCCACTCGATGTAAATTCTATTCTGGTGCTTAAGCCTCTGCCAGGCGACTGGAGCCAATAACTGAGTTTCTGTTAGATCCCGTATTTGGTTTGTGAAGTATCTAGGCATGACCAGGTTTTGGCGTTTTTCTTGCTGGTGTAATTCTCGTAAGTTCCTGGAGACTGAGTTTCTGTTAGATCCCGTATTTGGTTTGTGAAGTATCTAGGCATGACCAGGTTTTGGCGTTTTTCTTGCTGGTGTAATTCTCGTAAGTTCCTGGAGACAATTTCTGAGGCCATTTGACTGGGCGTCAGGTCTTTGTCCACTTCAAAGACGATAATGGTTGGACCTCTTTTCTTTGGCATCTCTGCTGTAAGCCCGAGGGCAGCAATTTTTGGGTTATGCATTATTGCTTGAATATCTTCCCTGGATTCCGTTTCTATAATAATACCTACATTTCTGGTTTTTCGTATGGATTTTATCTGTGTGGTTTTTAAGTCCTTCGGTTCTCTCATGACTGTGGATTTTATTTCTTCGCTGGCCTTAGCTTTCTCAGTATTTTCATCATCAGCGGGTCTGAGGACGACCAGGTTCGATGTCTTCAATAGTGGTTGGCTCTTCTTGAAATGCCTGACTACAAATCCGTCCGATGGAAGAAACGTTTAAATTTTTTTCACCCCTATCCTACCCGAGCTTGGGAGTAACATGTGGTTGTAACCACTCTCCATTGACTGGAAGGAAAAGGTCTGAGTTCGAATCCCGTCAATGATACAAGGAATTTTATTGGTTGGTTGGTTGGTTATTTGGTTTTTAGGAGCATTAGCAACTAAGGCCATATTGCTCCGGGATATGCGGTGGTCATTCACTGACCTTTCCACATCCTCCGTATTTGGTGGTGACGGGCTCGAACCCCGGTCTAATCAAGAAGCGTATGTTATGCACTGCTGCTCCTTCCCACCTGGCTACGGAGGCGCCGGAATTTTATTGGCTTTTTTAAACATGGCTGAGTTCAGTTACAAGCGAAGTTTGTATGGTTTTTTTCCTGCCTGGAACTCCAGTTTATCTTCCTGCAAACAGCAAACCGACCAAAGAATATATGCATTTGCAGACCAAGTATACTGGCTCTTCATAATTATGAAATAAGGCTATACCATAGATCATGGGAAGAATGAAATAAGGATATACCATAGATCATGGGAAGATACCATAGGAAGAATGATGATATCCAGTTGTACGGCTGTGTGTCTTTGTTGTTCCGGTTAATCAGTTAAATTAACAGAATTATGCTCAGGTTTATATGATGATTTTTATGTTGGTGTATTCCTAATTTGATGCTGAACAAGAGGATATCCATTGTGTGGCGACCTGGACATCCAGGTATTTATTATTTATAGTTTTCTTATACTGCAAAATTTGCTGTTTTTGCTACTCACGGCTGACCAGAGATACCTATCGCTTCCGGCTACAGGTCAAGGTCAGGCAAATGCGCTGTGGGTTTGTACTTGCGGTCAAGTGACCATGGCAACACACGTCGTTTACTGCCTCCTAGCAATTATCCACGCCTCGTACAAACGAATTTCTACATCCAACAGTAACAAGTCTAGCCAACTAAAATAAGCCGTAATTTTTGACTTATTTGTATATGATCGGTAAACGTATCACTTGGAATACGATACGTAGTTAAGGCAACTACTAAACACAATTGTAAACTCTTTTCCAGCCCACTACTCGTAATCCTTTTATCTGCGCCTAAAATCAGAAAATGCCTTTAAAGCAAGATCACCCAAATAATGAAAGCTGTGTAATTTGTGGAATTGTTCCGGACGTAGCTATAAAATGTACTTCCTGTCTCAAGACATACGGAAGCGAATGTCTCGCGTTGGACCTAAAGAGGCTCGGAAAGCAGCGACGGAAAGTTTGGCAGTGTCCCCCCTGTAAGGGAGAAAATTATATGCATTCACTCGGAACAACTGGTGAAACTTTTAACGACGTTAACCAAATTTCGGATTCACCTGAGCACAGGACCCAACCCGAACCTGAGGTAGACACGGAAAAATTGACATCGCCAGATGCACATGTGGAATTGACACCCGACTCATTACAGGAAGAACAAAATGACCATTCAGATCTCACCATGCAAAAATCTAGTAGCTCCCAACAGGATAACACCCTATCAACAGAGATCTCCGCAATAATTAATCAAACATCACTCGAACACAGTCCACTCCTGGTCTCGCTCCTCACAAATATTGAGACAACTCTATGTATAAAGCTGTCGCCAATTCATAATATCCTCGCAGACCTACTGCTAGAAAACAAGCGACTACGAGAACACAATGAATGCATACACAAAACATTGGAGGTGTTGCGGAAAAATTTTGAGGACCTGAAGCAATCGGTTTGTGATCTTGCTGTTCAAACTAACCATCATGAGCAGCAGCCTCTGGACGAACACTTTCACGCGAAACCGAGAGCTCCTACCCAAACCACCCCATCTTTATTACCACTTGACCCCTCTCCAGCCCCCATTCTTACAACATGTGAGTCTGAAGTTGTGTGCCCTGAACGTAGCACTAGACCAGTATATATTGAAATCACAGCAGATGCCAACGGATACTCAGGAAATACTGCCTCACAGAAGACCCAAAGAATTCATCAGGAGCAGAATCTGCCAAATCGCACCTATTCGCGATCACAAAACTCACATATGGGGTCCTCGCGCTCAAAACCGGATAATGCTTTGGCTGCTGAAGTACATCGCAATTGTAGTTCCGCTTCAAACAACGTGAGAGGTAACCATTATGCAGGGACTACGATTGCATCTAATGTAAAGACCCATAGAGACACTACAACGTATGCAATGATTGCAAGCCAACGAACAAAAGAACAAACACTGACCCGCAATCCAACTGTTAAGGAACTGAGCCCCAATCTTAAAGTTATTGGAACCAATTTGCACTTCACCAAGATGCAAATTGCGAACACTGGAATGATGAGCAAGCGGATCCGTAATGTCTTCATTAGTAGGCTCTCCCCTGCTACCACAGCTGATGATGTGGAACACCTTCTTGCTGCTTTCAAAATGAATGGTAGAGTCACCAAGCTATCCACAAAATATCCCACCTACGCCTCCTTTAAGATCGATGTGGCTGATGCAGATTTTGAAGCACTCTTCAATCCTGAAATCTGGCCTGCTGGAGCTCTTGTTATGCCATATCTCGGGCATAAAGGGCAGCGATATAGAAGTAATGGAAAGGACTCCCACCAATGGTACCCTGATTCATAGCAATCCCAGATCTCGTTACCGCAACTAGAACCACAGACACGGAACACCAATATGCCGATCCCTGTGCTCATCAGTCCTAGACACACCCCGCTGAATCGAGTCGTGCTATGTCAGAGACCACCCGTCCGTATCAAAGTACCTACAGTACCTGCCTGCACCATATTTTATCAGAATGTGCGTAGTCTTAGGAACAAGCTTGACACTATGGAGCAAATTCTGCTCCCGGGATATTTTGACCTGCTCGCCATCACCGAAACCTGGCTCAATGACGATGAAGAATTCCTAGCAGCAGCTGCCCCAGCTGATTATGGGGTCGTATTCACATCTCGGATTGCACGCAAGGGTGGAGGCGTCGCAATATTTTACAAGAAATCCACTTTCAAGCTATTGGATAATAAATCCAGTAACTCCCCTAACTATGAAGCAATCCTCGTTACGTTAAGATACAACTTCGTGACGTTTGACCTCTGTGTGGTGTACATACCTCCAACGCCTTCCCCGCAAATCATCCTTGAAGTTTCCAACTGGATAATCAATCAGCTGCATCCCACAGCCTCTCACGTAGTTTGTGGTGATTTCAATTTACCTCCTCAGCTATCTAATATGAAAAAGGATCTTCTGGCACACTTGAGATGTGCTGATCTACAACTTATTAATGAAGCTCCAACCAGGGGGAATAACCTCTTAGATCTAGTTCTAGCCTCTATCCCTTGCACCCTTGATTACATTGCAGAAACGTCATTCGACTCTGATCATGTCCCAATACATGTGACTGCATATCTGCCAGCCCCCAAATTAGAAACCAGAAGGACAACAAAAAAGGTTGACATCACTAGCCCCAACTTACTTGACGTAGATAAGTGCATCAGAGCCGCCTCTCTCATTCCCTGGGTGGCCTTAGAGACTTGTGACCCAGAAATAGCTGTGAACATTCTCACAAACTGGATCAACACGGTTGCCAAATATGCCGCCTCTAAAAAAATCACAATCAGTCCATATACAAGACTTTGGTGGAATTCAGAACTCAAAATGAGTTTCCAGCTGAAGCAACAGCTCCATCGCACATGGAAACAGTCGCAAAATGTCAATGATCGCATCGTTTATTCTAGGGCACGGGCTCAATTTAATCGCATGAAATCTGAGGCAATCAAATTATACGTTAACCGAGATCTGGCTAAAGGAAAAATTCCATACAAGAAAGTGAACCTTCATTTTCCTCTGCAATTTGATCCTGAATTGTGGCTCGATTTCGTCACAAGATTTAATCGTAATCCTATGCCAAACTCAGATCTGGCTCTACTAACAGAGCCCACCCAGCAAGAAGTGTTGAGCACCGTTCAGATCACAAAACAACAGCTGATCGTCGCCATCAATTCTCTACCTGCCTCGTCAACCGCTGGTGATGATGGAGTTCCCCAATTCATGCTCAAATGCCTAAGTCCGTACATTATTCAGCCACTTTTAATTATCTTCAACCAGTTACTCTCGAACCAGATTTTCCCACAGCAATGGGAAAACTATCTTATCAAACCTTTAGCCAAAGTTCAGTCGCCATCGAAACCTAAACATTTCCGACCCATCTCCAACTCCTCCAGCCTGCTGAAGCTCCTGGAGAAGACCTTACTCCCGATCCTCACCAAGCAGATCATGCCCAGTAATCCAGCCCAAATTCACTACTCCCTTCCAAACAGATCAACGATCACAAATCTGCTAGCCACAACGAATACTATCTTGTCAGCATTCGAGAAAAGGCACGAACTAGCTGTGACTTACTTAGACATTGAGGCTGCATTTGATGCCGTCCAAGTAAACCAACTACTCACTCTCCTGGAATGCCACTTCCAGATCACAGGGAACATATTATGCTTTCTCTCCTCTCTTCTGAATAACAGAGTTATAAAGCTTCATACAGGAGATCGCACCCTTACTAGATCCGTCACCGCAGGAGTCCCACAAGGAGGGGTCCTTTCCGGCCTTCTGTTCTCATCTATTATCTTCCCACTGGTTGCATATTCTCGATGTCTACTGAGCTATGCAGATGATATCAAGATACTGACTCCCATCATCCCTGGTCAAGACCTTGATCTGGTAAAAATGGAAATTAACAACACTCTCACTGCAGTCACATCTTACCTCTGCCAGTTCGGGCTCAAGATCAATCCTGCTAAGTCCGAATTCATGGTGTATTCATTGAAGCAAACTCCTTCTTCTCTCCAGCCTTCGGTCGGCAACATCCTCATCCCAATTGCATCCAGCCATCGTGATCTGGGCGTTGTATTCGACTCCAAACTTCGATTCAACGCCCACATAGACATGCTCCTCACACGTGCTTCAAGACTCCGGTGGATAGCAAAACAGCATCTCCTTCATATCAGAGATAAAAAGACAACCGTGAGGTACATAAGAGCAATCATCTTTCCACCTTTACTCTATGCTGCTGAAATTTGGGCGTCAGCGGCACCATCAATAAAGAAACCACTCTTTGCCACAGAATTCTGGCTCCTAAAGTGGGCCAACAGGAAGCACAACCTTCCAGCTCTGATTCACACCACGCAGCTTGCCAACTCTCTCGGGATTCCACGGCTTCCCACCTTAGTCGAAGACCAACGCCTCCTAGCAACAGTCAAGATGATAACAGGCATAATCGCAACACCTTCATTCTGGGATACCTGTGGCTGGAGGATCCCCCCTGCTGCCCTTAGGGCCAATCCCGAGCTCTACTCGCATTCAGCGCGACTCCATCTCTCGGACAGGTTCCTCCCTCAGCAGATGTTCAAGCAAACCCAGGCACTTGACGCCGACCTGAACAAATTCGCTATTGACCGGACTTACAGGAAAAAAATTATGTCTAGTAGGACTAATCTGCATTGACATGTGTACCTTGCATCTGTTCCTGTCTGATTGAGCTGGTGCTCTTATCTCGATGTTAAGTCAGCTCAATCAGACCTAACTCTCGTAAGGAGTTCTCTCCTTTGTATAAAATATGTTTTCTTTTGTAAAATTACCTGTTTTTGTAAATTAATTGTTCTATTTTCCCGGAAGTTTCGGGAGGTTGTAAAAATGTAAACCCCTGGCTTTTTGGCCGTGAAGGGCATTAAAGATTATCTCTCTCTCTCTCTATCATAACTCGGGTAAGTACGGGTAGGTTCTTAGCCCACATAACTGCCCAAGTTAGTCGATTTTGTGCCAGGATTGAACGCTATTTTTCTCCCTGAAACCGGGTTTTTTAGGCAAAAAAGAGGAAAACCGACCATGAATACACGGAATTTACAGACACAGTGCCCTAAATTCTAATGGCCGTAGTGTCTTAGCGCAAATTCAATAAAACTCAATCCTTATGTCTCATAGCTTTATTGCCACAGAACAAATTCCTTAAAAACTCTCTAAATTGCCAGCTATAACTGGCACTTTAGAGTTTTTAAATGAAAAGTAACGTATTTTAAATTCGAATTGGGCTGGAATTTGTGTTTTAGATGACAAGTTTAATTTATCCAAATGCACTGTTGTTTTCAAACTTCCAAAAGGAGTCTTATAAAATCTTAATACTTTTGACAACATTTATTTTGCTTGCAAATATTAGCCTTTAGGTTTTATTCTTGAATTCGAGCACTGCCTACTTCCAAGCTGTTAAAGGACTTATCTATCAAAGGACTTACCTTTTAGCTCTGGTCCATAACGATTTTCCCATGCTAACAGATTAGTAACATTTTCTTTTCCACTGAAAAGAGTGATTTGGTTGTGTTTTTTTTCCTGAAATGAGAATTGTAATGTGACGCACTTTTGCACACGACAAACACATCGTTTTTTTTTCCCCAATAGGAATGACTTGCATGCAGTTCGTAATCGGTTTATCCTGCTTTCTTCTTTGTAACAGTTGTTGATGCGAGTCGGGCACTACTAATTAATTTTTACGTCAGTCACTTTTAATTACTTAGAAGCTCGGCCCATTAATCAACTTGTTTCGATAATTAGATGTCTCACTAAACATTGTTATTAGCTTTCAGTTTCCTTCTTTGTGTTCCTACCCGGCTACTTTTGTCTTACTTTTCTCTTTATAATATTGTTTACCTTTCTACGAAGTGGGAGGTTATTCGGTAGTAATGCGGAAGCAAGAAAGCAGCTGAGTTGATGGTGTTTAATTTTCTTTAATGAATTAATTAATCCTATTGAATATCGAATGACTAGCCGATTTAAAGGCTAGAAGTAGATCCTTCTGTTCTTAATCGTTAAATCAGCTAGTTATTCAATATTCCATATTCCCTCAAATAAAACATTATTTTAGAAATCAACATGTGTGTTTTCCTCTACGCCATTCTTAATGTAAATTACTTCCAACAACAGGCAGGTAATTCGATTTTTGAATAATTATATCCTTATAGGATTTAACGAAGTTTGATATGATTATGTTATTTTTAATTGAATTTATGAACATTTCCTTCAATCACGATTAGAATTCATTCACAGCCAATATTTACTTAACTGAAAATAACTGCGAACATTTTCCACCAATCACAATATGAGAATTTATATTGAAGAAAATATTTACATGACTGAAAATAACTGACACGTTGATTTTTCCGATTAGGGCGTTTTCTGTTTCGTTTTACACTTAGTATTAATTAGTATTAAGTTTAGATGGAAAGTTGCTTATGTTTGTAACAACTGGATATCTTCCGGATATAAATGAATTATTTGTATTCCTCGTAACTGTTTCATTCAGGTCGAGAGATCCACTTGATTTGCTGCATGTCTTATAACAAAAAATTGGAGACATTTTTCTTAACATGAGCAATAGATAACTGCTGAAACGTTCGTGTAACATCGAGTAAATGAATGGGTTTAATGCACAGTTAAGCATCTTGAGTAGAACGAGCCAACAGTGGGTTAGCAGATATCGATCAGTTAAAGGCTTTAGTTCCATCCCAATAAGAAAATTATTCACAGCCAGAGGGGCTCTACAGGCAAAGTATACGAGTATCAGAATAACCAAAGTTTTCACCACTTTCTTCTTCTTTTGTACTGCCTGATTACAATTGTTTCTGTTGGAATCACCAACTGGTTTTCGAATCCAAAGACGGTAGGCAAGGAAAGAGTACAAAATAGCAACTACCAAGAATAACGGGATAAACATGATACCTTGAATCAAGTAAGAGTAGAGTCGAACAGATTTCCACCCGTAGCGAGTTTCATCTATACGACAATAATATGTTTTATCTGAAACTGAAGGGGATGACGAAGGGTGAGGATATCTCGGTATAGGTAAATTTGTGGAATTGCCAGTATGTTCATTGCCACTGATGTAGTGTTTATAAAAAAAAGCAGACGGTAATCCAACAATGAAAGAAAGTAGCCAAATCAGTCCAATTATAATGCTCGGAAAGGTGTAATTTTGTACAGAACGCCATCGTACTGCGTGAACAACAGCAATATATCGTCCTGTGGTTATACAGCACAGAGTTAACCCATTGGCAAGAGATGCGGAGATTAGTAATACCGGTATGATTTTACAAGCTGTGGGACCCAGCCTCCACTCCATATTATTAATAATATTTCCAGTTTCGGACTGCATAATCATCAAAGTTTGTAAAATGTCGCTAATGGCTAGCGAGGCAACGAAGAAACAAATAACTGTCTTGGTCTTCATGAAAGACATGGCCACAAATGCACTTGTGCTATTTCCAACCAATGATACTAAGAATAGCACAGTTAGAATCACAAGGAAGGTTATTTTCCAGGATTTAGATAAATTAGGCAAAGTTGACTGAAGAGTTGTACGATTCATATTTGATAAGATATTGGAAAAATCACCTTTAAACAGCTCCACGAAATTTAAGAGGTCTTCTACAGTATTATTTGGGTCATTTGTCAGGGACAAGAATATTCCGGAACTTTCAACTTCTGTCACGTTAATTAATAAACACCATATTTCAGAAAGGAGAACCAACAAGTTTTTATCGTCTTTCCATCCGACATAGGTACGCAGTGACTCAGAACACGAAGAAACCATATTAATTGATGAGGCCACTATAATCGACGGATACAGTAAAACACCTCTGTAGCACACACACAAATCTAAAATGTGTTGAATCAGTTGCTTGTCTCCTGAAACATCGGTAACAGCAATATTAACTCTTTCCCTATAATAACACGTTCATATCTCTTATAAATGCACGAGGGTTTTTAGGAACCATCTGTTGATTTATATACTAGCTTCCTTCTTTGTATGCTTCAAGGCTGAAGTCACGATATGAGAAATTTGCTAATTAATCTTGAAACCTTACCGTTGATTACGGTAGGTAGTTGTGACGTAAAAATGAATCAAATCTAATCACTAAGTATAAAAAACTTTCAATAAGCGCGTATCTGTTAAACGACTTAACAGCATTGTCAACACACGGAGATTTTATTGCTTGAGAGGTGGTAGTTGTGCGAATGGGCAAAATTAACATTAGTGCGCTTATCTCTTCCAGTTGCTATTCACCGCTGATAGCAGCTCAGTAGGTTACGTAATATATTTCACAAAAGCTTGAAATTATAATTTAACGAATAACTATTCAAGCTGTGTAGTGTAGCTATTATACAAAATATTGAAGCAGTAGCAGTATCAGTATCAGAGTTAAATTGAAGTTCTACACCCTTATTTACACGAATTCTCACTTGAAATTTATGAATGGAACTCACCACCGTATTTTACTACAGAATTGCAATTTTGTATTTGCTAATAAAAAAAGTAATGTATCAAGATCGATAATTGTGAAGCTAATAGAAGTGGTTTGAACTTCTAATTTAAATAATGACGCGGAAATACGAAGCAATCTTTTAATATTTAATAAACAACAAGGGAATATTTCAAGGGTAACAGGAATTTTCATTCTCCACAGAAAGATAAAAAATTATTCTCCTATACGGCAATTTAATAAAAAAAGAGACAAATGCATCTGTTTATTTTTATGAGCGCTGAAGTGAACAAGAGTATACGCATAATTTCATGCACACATTCAACTTGTTGAAATTAAATGAAAACACAGAGACGGGTTTTAAAACAAAGAATACAGTCTAAGAGGCAAACGATAAGTCTAACTGTTTTCATAGATAACTAAACTGCTGTCCATTTTCTAAATAAAGGAAATGCTAGATAAAATTTCGATTTTTATTGATAATTAACAATAAAATAGTTAAACCTTATTGAAATACTGCAAGTACTCGTCCAACTTTAATAGGCGATATTCCAGTCCTACCGTTGTAAACAGCGTTTGAATGTTGTTCTGTTACACTGTTCGACAAAATTAACAGAACAAAATGTTTTTCACGAATATTTTATTGTGAAGAGTGTTGCCGGAAGCGAATATTTGATATAATAGGCATCCTGGCATGCAAATTCCGAGTATCCAATGGAAATCCATATACCACATAACACAGCCACACATTATGCAAATTATCCATGCCTATAAAAACACGGGTTGCGACCATATCACTCCCTTTCCGTTTTTGGCTTGCTCAGTGGGACTGCACATCTCCGGTACTCAGGATGGTAAGTCATAGTCGTTTAGATGATTCTTTGAGATGGTGGGCCGTTGGACGACTTTAAGCCGTGCAGTCACAGGTGGCACGATGAATTAATGTGTCACGCAGTATCGTCACGGCACTATGGAAGCAAGGTGTGGAGATGGGGGTAACCCCTGGTGCCGTTTGACACTAAATACAATATGGAAGCAAGGTGTGTCAAGATGCGTCCACAGCCATCGACTTCGTTAAAATCGGCCAAGGTAATCGAAAGTTATAGTCATTTTTATTAGCGTTAATCTTGCTGAGTCACAACGTGATTTTGCATTGCTTTAATTTGCATTGATTTTGCTTTAACAAAATTAAGATGAATTTTGTTAAAGCTAATAGTACCACAAATATTGCCTAAATATCAATGATAGTAATTATCGGGAATAGTAATTGAACGGTTCTACAGACACATAACTTTCATGATGAATTTTGGATGTTTTACTAGCTTTCCTCGTCTGATTTTAGTATGCTGCTTAATAAAAAAAGGCCTTTATTCTCTGTGTACAGCATGCGTCCTGATTGGTCGAACCCTGTTTGAGTGACCGTTGGTGTCAGTTGGTAGCTTCGTACCTCAAGATATCTATATCCAGAATATTTATGGGTACTAAATTTATTTGACTTAATATATGACTAATACACGTTATTAATTTCACTACATTTAAAATATTAAGACCATATATATAATATGCGAAGTGCCGTGCTTCCAATGGTTCCTCAGGACGAACGCTAAGCTAAGCTCAACGTCTGGTATCTTTGATATTTAGGATTATGACTCTACTCCTCCCACCCGGCAAACTCCGGATCAACAATTATACAGGAGACTCTGAACTAAACATTGCACCCCTCACCAAAGCAAATCAGCAGCTGCCTCTCAGAACCTTCCATCCCGTGGCTTTTCATCCCGCAGATTTCATCCTGCATAAATAAATAATAAAAAAATTATTTCGGCACCATTATCCAATTTTGAGTATGGGGAACACAAGACCCGGAGGAGATGCCAGACAGTCAACAAGGCCAGCCAGAGGGTTTCCAGACATCTACCGACAAGCGAGAAGTGAAACCCTCCCTGGACAAACCAGAAGAACTGGACGAAACCAGACAAGGAGCCACCGGCAAGAGGAGAAACAAGAGGCACACTAATGATAAACCAGACCGGGAAATGAGGAACATGAGATTGACAGGAATCGATTGACTCGATCCAATTTTATTTTAGGTGCTAGCCACTAAAATTCCAGGAAAGTAAGTGGCAAGACCTGCCGCCAGAGTACAGTTGACACACTGGTAACACCCGGCTAGCCTTCACGTGGCGAGGTGTGGGCAACGTCGGATCCCATTAGGGGCCTGGCGACCAATAAGCTGAATAAACAATGGGCACATATAACACCACACATGACCAGCACACTTCTAAATCTCTAGCTTTGACAGGGTACTGTCACCGGTATATTGAGCATTAGCGGAGATGGGAGGAATCCCAGGAGCCGTTAGACCCTTAACACACCTCATATGGAAGCAATTTCAGGAGATAGGAACCATTACAAGAAGAGCTGGCCAAGGTTCGCTGAGGGCTACGTCAACCAGAACAGACCGCTATCTGGCTTTAATAGCAAGACGAGCCCTACGATGTCCTTGTCTCTTGAGGTTATGGTATCCGCCGAGAATAAGTAACAACAGGTGAGGCATTACTTAATCGAGGTAGTGCAGTACCATGGCAACTCGTTGTGAAGGTATTCACAATATGAGATATAATTAAATCGATGCATTAAAATTACCTTGGGAGTAGAAATGATGTGTGTGCATTACCCGTGCATAAACAAACTCCAACAATTATATTTGTTTATTGAGCCCTTAGTTATGCTATGGTACGGAAGTGGATCGGATGTTTGTAGATATTTCGCCAAAGGATAAGACGACAACGTCAAAACTGTAAAAAAAAGTATCTGTTTATTAGATGTAAAAGATAGTGAACAAGCGCTTGCATGGTCATTTAGACCTGGTATTGTGAAAAATTCTACAATTAATTCAAATTACATAATATATTATGAACAAAAATCCTAATTTTTAAAATAGGTACGCAGAAAGTACGAAAGTCTAAGATTGGATTGATCAAAGAAAAATTTCCAGTTAAACCGGTAGTGGCACTTATACAAGAGCAACTGCCCATTCAGTTTCTCTTTTATAAGTACTGTACTAAAATAGGCGGCAGCATGGGTGCTCTCCGCTGGCTGCCATGTGCTTGAACTCCTGTGATTTGTACGTTTTGTTACTGAATTATCTGATGTTCACAAAAAAAGCTTAATTTGGTATTTTGTAACTGTAATTGGCGAATATTGGAAGATTATCAGAGGGAATAAAAAAAAAAATGCGAAAGGTGCAGTGGAGATGAAGATGAACATTTTAAAATAAAATAAAAAAATTCTGTTTATACTCCGGGACGACTAAACGGTCAGAGAAGTTTACAAGATATACAGAAACATCACCGCATTTAGCAATCACGGTGCTTGAACCCCGGTTACTCACAGGCACGTGCATTTATACACCCGCACGCCTGACCACTAGGCTATGGCGGCTTGGTATTTTACTTGAATATTATGGCAAGTTTGATATTTTGCATTTTGGGGAATTGAACGCAATTAAATGCTCCAATATAAACATTTCGATTGGATTTCTAAATATACTTAGTGCAACTTGAAATTGAATCAAATTATTTAAAAAAATCGCCAGTCAAATTCTTTGTTACCATTATGTTAATTTGAATCTTAAAAAAAAAAAAAAAATGAGAATCTTATTTTCATCTGAACTGTAAACTAGATAAAATAGTCAGGACCTGTGCAGTATTTTTAAAAATAAAATGTTTTTTTTTTTATGAAACCCCCAAACACGAAAGGTATCAAAACCTATAGTACTTAGTACCGTGCATGGGTTGAAGGAGAAGTATGGGGGGAGGGGGATGCCGGAAACTTTCTCTAGAGACTGAACATGGGTTTCACCACTTCAAGCCTCCAATAAGCAAAGTGGTGGTATTTCACCGGTTGATGAAAGTCATCTACCACCTCAGATTTTTGACTCACTTACATTATTGGGATGACAAGCATGTATCTATTAACCAAGCAGTTACTGTGAAGTACAATAGTACATATATTTGGGTTCATCATGGTTCGAATCCAAATGACTACAGTATACAGTTAATGATAATAATCTTGTAGATTCCTTCTGATCTGTAGGGTCATTTAATTATTAAATATGACATTTTTCAGCCACTGAGGCTCACGCTCAAAGAAAATTCGGAGAAACGCAAATTTACTGACTACTCTTATAAAGGAACTCTATATTTATTTAGAACAAGAATCAAAACAAGAACTCCGGAGTACTTGGCAGGAACTAGTCTCCCTCTGGCAAATCTGTTGGGATGATTCCACCAAAGATAGTACTACCAATCTATTTCTACCTAGTGTCTCCTACCTCAACAAACAAAAACTTGACTGGTTCTTCCCTAATGTACATACTACCTTTCTTCTGACAGGATATGGGTTATTCAAAAAGCGACTTCAAGACTTTGGGCTTGTAAATGATGCCCATCGTGAATGCGGCGAACTGGAGGTCTGGCACCATGTAATGCACTCATGTAACATCTACCTGGACCTACGTAATCAACTGTTACTTGATCTAAATTTAACCATACTCAGTCCAGAGAGCAACCTGTTAAATAAAATGAAGTTTTTTTTTTTTTTTCAGCTTTTAGCAGGTATGCCTCTGCAGTCTTCAAGAAGCGCTGGTATCATCCCTCCACGTCTGATTCTACAAATGAGATATCCAGACTAAACGTTCCTGAAACTGCTCTGCCTCACCTCGCATCTGCTCTTTCCTCATCACAACCAGAACTGAAACCAACCGGACATACTCCTCGTAGTAAAGATTGCACTGATCTGAAAGCACCATCATATCTCACTCCCTCAGCTAACCAGGGAATACTCTGGTGGGATTTGAAGCCCTTCTGACGGTCGACGTCTGTTCTGCTCTGCTGCACCACCCTAATTATTCCATCAGAAAAATTTCCTGCAAAAGAGAATAAACTCTTCCATAGTAAAATTCAACCTATATCCCAACTTTCCAGATGACTCTTCGCAGCAGGCAGAACTTCTACTCACGCTTTTGATTATATTCTCTTTCTTTCCCCATCCCACACTCTTCTCTAGGGACATCCCCTCGCACTAAGCAAATTCCTTGCCTCTCTTTTTGCCTTGGCGGTGCCTTTCGCTCTACCACCTCCATATTCCTTCCCTGCTTTCATCTTTCCCGTGAAATCTCCTTTCTGCTGGCTCCCTTTACTCTCGCTATTGCGAGAGTGCAGGCAGCTCGGCAGGCGTTTTCTACTGTCCGTGGACGGATGCTGGGAGGTTCTTTCCTGGTGATAGTGCCTGTCGGTAACTAAGAAACCAGTCGAACAACACACTACTCACATAGCGCACCCTACCCTGGCTTTACAAGTTGTGCATCATCACAGAGTATTTAAAACGGATTTGTGGGAAGCCACAGGAACCGCCTAAAAATACACTATGGCCACTTTCTTCTTTGGACCATCCTCTGGAAAGAGATTTATTGAACAACTGGTGTTGGACAATTACTTGAATTTATCTATTTTGGAAGTAACTTCTGATAACGTTGTAGAATTGTATGTTACATTTGGTTAGAGTAAGAGACCTGAGGGCGATTTCCCACCAGAGGGAATCAGAAGCGCCATCAGAGTCAATATGAAAATTGCCAAGTATTTTGCAGAAGAATTTTTACAATAGTTAACCAGAGTAGCGATGGAATCCTCTGAAGAGCATCCTTTTTTGAAGCCAAATTGATTATTACAACATACGTCTTGTGTCTGAAAAAAGATCTTGGATACGTGGAGCAAGAAGCCGTTCGAAGTTTTCCAATAGCGGCGAGAAGAGAAATAGTTCTATAGGTTGGTAGATCAGAAAAGGGCTTGCTAGGTCTCTGTAATATTTTTAGTAGCGCGATTTTCCAAAAATCTGGGGGCAAGCCCTCAAGAAGACGTTTATTGTATAGGTTAAGCAATATCCAAAGAAATATTTCACGTAATTTAACAATAGTACCATTTTCAGCTAGCTCAGTAAACTTTTAGATTTAATTTAGAAATTGCCAGTTGAAGCTCTGTAAGGGTGAATAATTCAGTTTTGGAAGGTACAATTTAATTCTTGTGAGCATATGTGTTGTACAATTTAAGAAGCAGAAGATTGTCAATCAATAGTTTTTAATTGTTTGATTGAACGTTATTCTATAGGCCATATGTTTGCAGCTTATTTCTATAGATTTTACGTACCGTTCCACAGGGGTTATTATTACCCACCTGGGAGATCAAATTCTATCATGACTCCAACTTGTGTTTAGCTATTAATTTGAAGTATTGTTTGCGAAGTTTCTGTAATTGTTCCTAAATGAGGTCACATCTGCTTCTGGCCAGGAATGATGGCTCTGGCCAGAAGCAACTTTTACCTAGCTTTAAGGATCTTACGTCGCAAGCCAGACAACTCTCTACTAAGCGACTGTGGTAATGAGTCTGGTTTTTCTTTTGACAGCGTAGTTTATAGCCCTGAAAAGGGAGTTCTGGGCATAAAAAGAATATTCCAATGCATTAAGTAAATTCAAGTCCTCAGCTGATGCGAAGCCCAAAGTTAAAGGATTCTTGAATTTTATCCAGTTTAAATTCTTGAGGGGAAAACCAAGTCAGGTCTTGAGGAAGAGTTATATTGTCAGCAGAAGATGAAAATGACACCTGAAAAGAGATCGCACGATGATCACTATTGGAGATGTCAGTCAAAGCACCCTAGCCAGCAATATTATTGTTAAATCTACGGGAAGAGATGATCATATCTACACTGGTGTTCAAAGAAGGTGCATCACCTTTAGTAATTGTCGTTCGAATAACGTAAGTATATGGCAATATTTCTTACAGATTGAATCAGATAAGATTGACATGTGTAGGTGATGACGTAATATGAAATCAGCTGTTACTTTCAGCTTTATAAGCACGCTCTGCAAGAGTTAGTCTTTCCTTGCTTGTGTCAAGATGGCGAGTTACGTGCAGTTGACGCCACGAAGAAAGAGTGTATTGTTGCTTTACGTGAGGATGTTCTTTCTGTCATATTGCTTATAGTGTCTTGTAATCAGTCTACAGTGAGTAGATTTCTTTCCAAGCTCAACAACACTAGTTCTGCTGATAGGAAAAAAGGAACCGGACGCCGCAAACGAGTCTCTATGCCAACACAGGACCACATTTTGAAAAGCTTATACCTTAAAAACCGTAAAGCTTTTCGTCTGAGCTGAAAAGAGAATGGGAAGAACATACAGGAGTGATAGCAAGTGCAGTAACAGTCAGAAGACGCCTCTTCAAAAATGGACTTGTAGCCCGTCGTGCTAAGAAGCCCCTCCTCACACAAAAAAATGAAAAAGGCCCGATTAATTTGGTGTAAGGAGCATGTCAAATGGACCCCCGAGCATCGGAAGTCAGTTATTTTCTCGGAGGAGAAGAAATTTAACCTGCACGGCTCTGATGGGAGACAAACGATTCACCGTAGATGTGGTGAAGAATACCATCCAGACTGTATAGTGTCTACATTGAAATTCCCTACCAGCCAAATGATATGGGGGTGCATTTCGTATCACCTCAGTTTATAAAAGGTTCCTAAATGCCACTGAATACCTGGCTATGTTGGAAGTCAAATTGCTGCCAACCATTAGAGATCATTTCAATCTGCGAAGTAACTGCATCTTTCAGGACGACTCTGCTCCTTGTCATCGGGCGAAAAGTGTAAGTAGGCACTTCTGTAGTTACTTTAGCTTCATTTCTGCATTACAAGTTCAACAGTAATGTGTTTACATTTGTTACAGGTGAAAAAATGATTGGAAGACCGGTCCATTATAGCTGTTAGCTGGCCAAGAAACAGCCAGGACCTGAATCCTATAGAGAACTGTTGACATCGTGTAGAATCTGCAGTTGCCTGAAAGAAACCAAAGACCCTTCGTGAACTTCAGCAAGCCGTAATTCGTGTTTGGAACCACAAACTATCAGTTGATTATCTTCAGAAATTAATCTTGTCAATGCCTCGAGGGTGTGCTGCTGTCATCAGGGCCAGAGGCGGTTCAACTAAATGTTAGTTTGCACCTGGTGGAACTTTTCATTTTGTTTTCCCTTTTAAAATGTAAACTAAAGCAAATTGAGGGCTTCTGATAACATTTTCAGCCATAATTGACGAGTGTTTATAATATTTAAAAATATTACAAAATTCTCATTTTGTGATATTTTTAGAGCACCCGTCAAATATTACTTAGCTTTGCCTTAACAATTTAATAAATATCTTTTGTTTATATTTCTATTTGTGATGCTAGTCATTAATGTAACATACCATCGCGAAAAAGGGCTAGAAATGTAAAATTCCTAGGTGATGCACTTTCTTTGAACACCAGCGTATATTGGATTGGCCATGTACATTGGAAAAAAATAAAGGGTTTATTAAGGAGCGTTGTGTATATTTAGATTATGAGCAAAAGAAAAAACTTCAAGAAGGTGGCCTTAAGCATTTGTTGAATTGTTATACCATAATTTTATTGTTGTTGTAGAAGAATTTTAAGAGCATCAGCGATTGAGGCCATATTGCTTCTATGTACTGTCTGTAAACTGCGCCTGTTCTCTGGTCGATTTTCTGTTTACTGGAAGAAAAACTCGAATTCGGGGAAAAAAAAAAAAAAACATGCTACGTTCGCCTGAGCCCTGCTAATTTAGCCACGGTATGAAAAATGCCAATGAAAATTCCTGACGTCATCGACGGTACTTGAACTAGAATCTTTACCACCAGGTGTGGGGAGGACGGCGATTCTACCAGCTACCACGAAGGCCTACTAAATTGCATAAGGAGCATTTCGCGTTAGCTTATGGTGTAACAATTATATAGGAATAACCAAAACATTGACGACAGTCTCCAAATAATTCAATGAGTTATTAAGGTGGGAAGACTGTCTGAGACCCCTGTAGTCAACTTTACGAAAGCAATAGCTCTTCCCTTTAGCCATGATGGTAGTTACATCTTTAAGTAATTCCCACATCCAATGTGATCACTGTCACGTAGCGGTTCCTTTATCTGCAAAATCTTACTGCATGAATAATCAGATCAAGAGTATTACTCCATCTGGTTGCCTCTCGAACAGGTTGCTGTAGAAAACAGTCATCCAATAAATCCACAAAAGTCTTGCTAGTGTGCGAATGACCAAACCACAAGTTCCAGTAAATATCTGGAAAATTATAATCCCCCATTATAAGACATTATGATTTACTGGCCCACTCTATTTCTCCGCACAATTTCCCTTTATACTAATCGTATTCATTAGGCCTGTAATACACACCTACTCATTTTTACTTTCCCAGTGCTTCTGTCACACCAAACACTCAACATTGAACTGTCCACCGATGTCTACTGGATGCACTTCCTTAGATTTTATGTGTTTATTAACTAACAGCATAACCCCTCCTCACTTTCTGTACATATTGTACTCTCCAAATTCCAATTCTGCACTGCTTATATCTGCGTGATACCAAATCTCTGATATCCCAACAGTATCTGCCTTTGTCTTGAATAGCACTTCAAGCTCATCAAATTTATTAACTATACTCCTAGCATTGGTGTATACATGCACCTGTTTCTACTCTTAGTTAGCCTAGCACAGCCCATGTATTTACTTGTGCCACTATTACTCCCAGCAGTCCTGGAAATCTCCATTGCCTTGCTTTCCAGGCTGCTGCTCATTCTCATAGAGGCAGTGCAAGAAACACCTCTGCCTGCGGCCACTGTTAACCTTTTAGTCCGTTATCTCCACAAGCTAGCAGTTTTCCGACCCACCTAACACTGCCTCGGTAGCATCAGCAAATATTCTTGCACCCTTTCTATTTTAAGTGTACCTCATCCCTGTAGAAGCAGTCTCTCCTGTCAATAAGCACAGACCAGGCTGAAAAATATTCTACTCCTTGAACCTTGCACAATCTCTCCAGGGGCGAATTGATCGATAAGATTCTCATCATATGCTCCTTCCTATCGTGTCTGGGCAGAATTGCAGACACTTTCACATTCAGCCCTATCTCGCGACTTTTATCAACATTGACCTGTACTTGTTGAGTAAATCTGCAGATCTCTTACTGTTAATGTCATTAGTTCCAACGTGTACAACCACATTACCTTTTGCGCCCTTAAAAGATGATATCTGCTCTACAACGTCATCAACTTTTGCCCATGGCAGACATATCCGGGACCTGTTCCACCTGTCCTTCTTGCATAGCATATTTCCCGTCTCCGTGACAATAGTCACCTTGGAGATTGCCTCTGTGTTGCCTGAGGAGTGAGCTCTGCTGTTGAGCTGGGCAGCTGAGAGCTTGATGAGCCCCTCATTAATTTCTTCGAGAGCATTTACCCTACACCTGAAGCTCTCATAGACGCCCATCAGAACGCTGAGTTGGCGCCTAATTTCTTGACCATCTAGGCACCTAGAACACAGAAAGATATCCTCCTTGGCTAGATCACATCCTGTTTTGGAAAATTCGCAAACATGTCACATATCGCACATTTTTTGAGACTGATGCATTGGAGAATCGCCCGCTTCGTTTCTCCCTCGAGTCACAGCACTCTCGCTAGTCTGTGACCTTTGCTTTGCAGCTCTAGTCTGGGTCATGATTTCCGTTTAAATACAATTTGTTTGTTATTTTGGTTTTTAGGAGCATTAGCAACTAAGGCCATATTGCTCCGAGATATGCGGTGGTCATTCCCTGACCTTTCCGCATCCTCCGTATTTGGTGGTGACGGGCTCGAACTAAATACAATTTAATTAACAATGAAATGTAATAAGATTAATAAATATTTTTGATTAATTCCTAAAAGAATACAAAGCTAACAGATTCCTAATACAGTGCTTCGTATTACGTTATCTAGTTTTACCTTATACCTTACGCTATCAGTTCGATATATATAGATTACACTATTTCTTATCGACTACAATACGGCGCCAACACCGGGAGTCGTAACTTCCAAAAATCACTAGTTAAATTCAAAATAAGAAGCTAACGAACGCTACTAAACCTATTTAATGTCTTTGTAAAACAAAATGTAGTATGTTAATTAATAGAGAATACGGTAAAAATATCAAAAATACTTATCGGTTTACAGCAGCCAAAAATCCACCGACTGTTCTGCGGTACTTCAAATCCATTAAACTAGTTTACTACATTCCTACAGTACACGCGCACCTGTTTTTTTTTATCAGTAACCCAATCTCGTATTTGCTTGTCCCATCAAAACAGGCCTTGTAATCTCCTAGTTTATAAAAGGTTGTTAAATTAAAGTATCCCTATGTAGAGGGTTCTGGAGGGAGTTCTAATGCTCGTACTGAAGAGAAATTTGGAAAACAGGTAGACTAAAGAATGCGCTCGCCATTTATTTGGAAAAAAAATTAGTTACAAAAATTTATCACTGTATGGCGCGTAACATCTTAGTTACGATTATGTTACGTTAAATAACGTAAGTTATTGCAATAGCGCCACTACTCAGCTGTACTGTACTGTATAAAAGCAAAGCAGTCTCTTCAAAATCATACAGTAGATGTTTGCCTGCACTACAGCAGCAATTCCAACGTTGCAGAAAAAGTCGCTATCAGTGAAGTTGTACTATCAGAACAGTAACAATGCAGCTGCGGCTATTAGAGAATTCCGGCGTCAGAAGTGCATAAGGCATGGACTGTTTGTGCTGTCGGCAAAATGATTGCGATTGAAGGGACAGGACATCTTGGTGTTCAACCAGGTAGAGGTCGAAAACGAGTGGACTCCTCTCGTGTTGAAGATATGGCTATGGCTGTTGTGGATTTATCCATTTAATCTCCATGTTGTAGCGCAAGTGTGGCAGCTGTTTCTCGTGAAGTGGACGTGCCGTAATCCACTGTAAGGCTAGTAATGCGTCAGATGTTGCGGTACTATCCTTACAAGATGCAAATGCGAGAGCAGCTAAAGCATGGTAATGCAGATATTCGTTTCACATACGCATTTCAGTTTCTGGCGCGAATGACAGTGGGTATCACTTGGCCATGGAACATCCTTTGGAGTCATGAAGGCCACTTCTGCTTAAATGGACAAGTGAATACGCACAACTGTCGCATTTGGGCAACAGAAAACTCGAGTTTTCCAAGAGGTCCCGTTGCAAAATTGACAGTGTGGTGTGGTGTGAATTTACAGCCACATTCATGATTGGACCATATTTTTATGAACAGGTAACACCGACTTGACACCGCACCTGTTCCGTCACTGGACAGCGATATTATGAAATGTTGGCAAATTTCGCAATACCAGAGCTGCAACAACGTGGATGCATTCAGGATACCATATTCATGCAAGATGGTGGACCATCCCACATCCACGGTTGTGCCCAAAGATTGCTAAGGCAACACTTTATAGACAAACGGGTCATCAGCCGTTGTTTCCAGACATCTGGGCCATCCCGATTACCGGACCTCACTCCATGTGACTTCTGGTTGTGGGGGTTTTGAAGAACCAGGTGTATCGAGAAGGATGTCAAACTCTGGCAGATCTGAAGGACAGCATTAGACGTCCTGTGCTGGCTATTCCAGTTGACATGTTACCTTCTGCTGTGGAAAATGCTGTTCCTCGAATGTAAACTGTTGTTGACCAAAATGGAGGAAACATTGAACAATTGTAGCGCTGTTCAAGTAATTTGTATTGCCACAGCGCCATATAGTGACAAATTTTGTAACTAACTTTTTGTTTCCCAATAAATGGCGAGCACATTCTTTATTGTACCTGTTGTCCAAATTTATCTTCAGTACGAGCCTTAGAACTCGCTCCAGACCCCTCTACATAGGGATACTTTAATTTTAACAACCCTGTACTTTATCTGTTGATTGTAAATACAAAATGCGAATATTGTCTTGCATAGAATACACAAACAGAAGCGCAGACGTAATTGTTATCGAATTGGCCAAAACTCTTCTTCCCACAGAATTGTCAAATCTTTTTCCAAAATAAACGCATTCTTTTAGTAGAGAAATTAATTTATCGACACTTTCAGTGATGCAGTACCGAGAAGACACATTCAGTCTTCTCGGTACTGCATCACAAATTCTGTTTTTGAGTTTATAGTCTACAGTTTTTCTGTAGGATTTGACACTCAATTGTTTTAAAGTCTCAATTTCTCTTGTGATCATAACATGTGTGTTTATAACTTTATTGAAATGATTATTGAAACTTCATATCAGTGATATCACTATAACAAGAAACTGAAAGAGAAATGAAGCAGTCGTGCTTAGTATTTGGGTTTCATGTACCAACGACAAGTTGTATCCTGGACTCATTTTGTGACGGTTCACATTTGCCGATAAGACTTGTGTTCCACGAATTTAAACCGCCTAACGGGTAGGATATTTCTTAGCTATAACCTATTAAGCTTCCACTACACATCATTCGTAGTCCAAATACTGCTTTATTTTTATTTATATTTTTATTTTATCATGTACATATTCAAAGCAAATGGAGTGAGTGTTTTTTATGTTTTTTTTTTTTTTTTTTTTTGTATTTTAATAGTTTGCTGATTCAACAATCGCATTATACGTTCGGAGGAACTTTCCTTTCTTATCAAGCATATTTTTAAAGAATTTTTCTATAGGATGCAGCCTGATTTCATTCTTTCACACAGCTATCGAGCAGTCGTTCATTCTATGTTTTTGTATGAATTTTATTACGACACGTAGGTAGCATTAGAGAATGTTATCATTTTGTTATTCGTCGACGGATATTAACATGCTCTCTGCCGGAAGATGATGTTGATTGCATCGAAGGGTATTCAGCGGCGAACAAATTGTGTACAAGAGGTGAATGGGAAATGACGGCTGTATAGAGCAGAATGGATTAGTGCTCGCGACTACGTTTTCGTTAACTTTATTGAGAAAGAATGGGACGTAAGAAAAGTCTGTTGCTATGCGTAAAGTAGTTTGATATTAGTACCTTAAAGGAATGAACACTCGGAGAAAACAATAATAATTTGAACGGAGATGAGAGGAAGGAAGGTGGTGAGTTGCTGCTTCTCTTTGCAAGCGCATAATTACAGAAAAAGCGGAAATAAATCGAATGGAACTGTTAAGATTCGAATAACATGTCGAAGTCCTTCTCCGGTGAAAAGACCTAGGTAGGTTTGGGACAAATTCATATAATGAGTCACTCCCACGCCCATATTTACGCATTTTCGTCTAAGTAATGGGTACACTGCGGCATCCGCACATGGGAAAACTAAATATAATAATTCGCGGCGAATGTCTGGAAGTCCTTGTTAAAATTCCCTTATCTTTTAAACACAAATTAGATTAAAGTAGATCATCGTTCGTAGGGTTACCCAACTCCATAATCACCTTGCCTGCCCTGCAATCTTTTATCCTCTTCATGTTCAGTGAAATAAAAGACGATCCACAGTTTCCAGATAATTTTATGAACATCTGCAGACGTAATGCATCGCGTCTTATTTGATTTGTCAGTTTCTACAAAACACCTATCCAATTTCCTTTGCGGTTCTTCGCAACAACCTGCCATTTTTGGCAGGTTGTTGCTTGCCACAGTAGTGTTACTTCCCCCAACGTTTGGCATCCTTAATAGCCGATCCTGGATTGCATTAACAGCACTTTGCACCAACCTATCTCTATCATTAGACAGCTGTGTAATACCTCCGAAGAATAAATCCTTAGAAGAATCCAACAATCGAACTCAGGGACTGCACCTCTCATATCTCCAGATCCAGCACCTTCCGAGCTTGACTCAAGCTCACTTCCACTCTTCTTTATAATCACATCAGACGTTCTGTGGTCGGAACCCAATATCTTAAATTCTACATACCCTGAGAATCGAGTTCCTCTACACAAGATTCACTATTTTTCGACCTACCTGTTATCATCTCTAAGTTTAACTGCATTATACCGTTCACTACCCGTCGGTTTTGGGAGTCTATGGTTTTCTCACAAAGATCATTCTTATTCATTCGATCCTGATCAATTGTTTCTTTCTACACTCTTTCTGTACTCTTACCCTTCCTGATAGGCTTTGTATCTTCAGTATGTGACGTGCCCTCCATGCTCGAAATCATATCCCCGAATATAAGTATGTGATCCTCTATCAAGTTACTACCTATAATATTTCTCAGACTAACCAGCTATCACAATAGTTACAATTCCCCAGCTGTGTGTGTGTTCCACTAGTCACTATATTGTACTGATCTTAGTGTGCATGAACTTCAATGTCCGAAAAAATAACTACACAAGTCTCCTATATTGACAGAAGACTGTACACATTAGGGTCACCTGATCTTTATTTAGATATAATCAAGCAAGCTAAGGGTTTTTATTTTATCTGTAATTACCTGGATGGTGTAGATTGTAATCTATACCATCCAAAGTGGCAGCACTAGATTTTCTAACATGTACGAAGAAGTCAAATGACCGATCATTCATATAACTTACTCTTATACATAGGCACGTATATTATAATCTAAATTCAAAATGGCCACCGTAATGATATCCAGAGAAGACCCACAGTGCGAGCTTGAAATACTTCTACTTCTTCTAGTAGACCTCAAGTACATCAATTTATACACTGAATGATCACTGAATTATGACCACCTACCTAATACTTCGTAGGTCCTCCTTTTGCCCACAGCGTAGCAGATATCCGACGTGGCATTGATTCAACAAGACGTCGGAAGCGTTCGGGGGGGGGGTATGGCCAACCAAGGTGTGGGTAATGCCGTCAGCAATGCAGGTATGTAGGTGATTGGTGTATCCAGACGCCTGATATACCCCTCCATAGTGTCTAGGAATTGATATCGGCAGAGTTCGGTGGCCAATCGATATGAAGTATGTTTGGGTTCTAGCGGCACCTGGGGTTTCTCCCATCTCCGCCTGTGTGTTCGTTGTAAGGTAAGATATATTGATGTCATGCGGCACCAGGAGTTCCCCCATCTCCGCGTTGCTTTCATTGTGGGTGTACCAGTTTGCTGAGAATGCCAGAGATTTAAAAGTGTGTGGGTATTGTTCATTTTCAATGTCAGGTACTGTTGTTTATCTGGTCATTTCGCCGCTGGAGCCCAACGTTGCCCCACCTTCGCCCGTTGAAGGTAGACCAGGAACCCAGTAGACTTAGTTACTCTGGCAGGTCCTGCCGCTTAGTTTCTTCAGATTTCGGCGGCTAGGACCTAAAATAAAATCATAATATGTATGAATATATACTCATTTCGCTTGTCTGCATACAACATACGTTGTGTGCCCGTACACACTGCTGGGGGGTTTGATATTACGTAGATGGATAGGCCGAGACTGGGCGAAGATTATTTTGAGTGTTGTTAAACTTAGTGTGTGGAGCATGTCGTTTTATTCTCGTTAGAGGTATGGAATTTGTTGTGGGAATTGTAGCTTGTCCCATTTCATATTGTCGTTATGTTGCTTGTTCCATTCTTAGGTGCCTTTTGTTACTTCTTCCTCCCGTTTTGGTCTGCGGGTCTTTCTGCATTTTTCACTCTATTTAGTTTCCAGTTGTGTTGTTATTTGCTTGTTGGGCTAGTGTGGCTCGGCGTCTGTTAAACAGTTTCTGTGCAAATTCGGTGAATGCCATATATGGTTCTTTATCGTCCAGGATGAATTGCTCCTGGTCCTTGTGTGAATGTTGTAGTCTTGTCACCAGCTGGCAGCGGATGTCGTAGTATTGGTGGCATTCATACATTTAGGTGCGACCAAGTTTCTGGAGCGCCACAAGTGCAATTTGGATTTTCAATTATTCGCAGAGTTGTTAGTTTGGTGTTTAAGGCACCATGTCCTGTGAGTATGTGAGTAGGTACGTCACAAACAGACCAGGTGCGTACCAGGTTGGTAATTTAGGTTGGAATCTATCTACATTTGGAAAGAATTTCTTTGTTATCCTACCTTTGATGGAGACATCCCATCGTACTCCAGACGCACTTGCCGCATGCAAGTGCGTCTGGAGTCTTCTTTTTCCCGCAATGCGGTTATTTCCTGGATCTCTGTTGAAGTCAAGGTGTGTACACGCATTGCCTTTAGCGAGCTCGTGGAGGATGCCTCCCCTCACCACCTCTAGGTCTAAGGGGAGGGTTCCAGCAATCACTTGCAGAGCGTGTGTCCTCACTGTGCTGCAGGCGTGAGTAGCAGTGAGTAGCATGATTCTGTGTATGGAATCAAGTATTCTTATGTTTGCAGCTGTGCTGGCCTTTTTGTACCAGGCACCAGCTGCGTATGTCGCGATTGGTAAGAAGGCTGCTTTATAATAAAACATCATCGTTCTCTGTTTCAATCCCCAGTCTCTTCGGGCAACTCTGTTTATTAAAGCAGTGCAGTTTCTTATTTTTCTTCTTACATAGTTTAGGTGTGGTTCGAAGGATAAGCGGGTATCCAAGATGACGCCCAAGTATCTTACCTCTGTGCTGAGCCTTATTGTTCTAGTGCCAATTTTAATTTGGGTTGGTGGTCTGTGAATGTTCAGTGTTCCCTTTAAGAGTAGGGAGTTGGTCTTCGCCGGTGAGATTTGTAGTAAATGGTGTGTAGCCCAGTTTTGGAAACTTTGCACAGCGCGGTTTACCAGTATTTCCAGTTGTGCCTTGGAGTTAGCTTCTATTGTTAAGATGAGGTCGTCCGCGAAGGCTTGTGAGCGGACCCCTTCCAGATCCTTGTTTAGAAACTGGTCCATCAGGAGGTTCCACATTGTTGGTCCAAGTACTAACCCCTGTGGGCACCCTCTGTATATTTTTCTTTCTAATTCTTTGTAGGCAGCTTTCATCTTGATTGCTTTTAAGCACATTTAAGAGGTTGCCAGGAGCTCCTGTCTCCCGGAGCTGGCCCAGGACGCTCGGCCACCATAGGGCGTCAAACGCGCCGGCAAAATCAATTGAGATAGCTAACATGTATTTTTTCTCACATTCTTGTGCTTGGGTAATTAGGCTTTGGAGTGCATCAAATGTGGATCGACCTGGTTTGAATCCGTACTGGTTTGGTGAGGGTAGATTTGCCTGTTGGTAGTGGTGATTTATTCTGGATAAAGTAGTGGTTCAAAACGTTTGCTGAGTAGTGTGATCGGTCTGTAGGAAGATGGTTGTTCTGGTGGTTTTTTGGATTCTTAATTATTAGTTTAACGTTGGCCATTTTCCAATCTTGCGGGTATGCTCCCACTGTCAGGCCTGGGTTAAAGATTTGGAGCAAGAGTTCGGGTTCTATTTCTACGATTTTTTTGATTTGATTTTTTTCCGGCTCCAGGAGGTCCGGACCTGGGCATTTTTTCGCCGCTATACGTGAAGCCGCTTGGATGAGCTCATCCGTAGTGAAACGTGGTTCTGCATTATCTGTTCTGTACTTATCATTTTCCCTGCAGGCTGGATCTGCTCCTCCGTTTGTGGGTCTTTGTGGGGATGAAAGGTGACATCTAGTATATTGTTTATTGATGCCTCCCACGAGCAGATTTCTTCTCCTTGGGGCGTGACAGCGGTTGCAAGCATTTTACCCCTGGGGAGCTTTTTTCTGACAACCTTGTGTTCTCTGAGTTTGCTACTAGTGTCTCCCAGGTTTCCTTTTTATTTTTTATTATGAGGGCGGTATAAGCATTTCACGCTTCTCTATACAGATTTCTGAGTGCGCCCACCTCACACTCAGGGCAAGTTCTTCTTGCCTTTTGGAAGTTTGTCCTTTTGATCTGGACGTCCTTGCGAAGCTGTTGAAGTTCTTGGTACCACCAAGGTACAGCACCAGGTTTGGGCCGTCTCCGTTTGATTGAGGTGTTTGCAGCTACTGTTATAATTTTGTTGATGGTCTTCAGAAATTCATCAGGGTTGCCAGCCGTTTTGATTTCTTGCATCTTTCTGTTTTTGTTGTCAGTGAGGGTCTTTTCTAGAACAGGTCCCAGTTTGCAACACATAGCGTTGGGGCATTCGTTCTGCTGTCGTTTGTCGATTTCGGTTCCTGTTGAGTTGGAATGTCGGGACCCTATGGTCTGAAGTGATCTAGGCATCCTGGACCATCCAGTCTGTGATGTTTCCTGCTATGTTTCGAGTGGCAAGAGAGACATCTATTGTAGCCTCCCAACGGAGGTTGCAAAAAGTTGGCAGCTGGTTTGGTTTATTGAGGACTACTTATAGATGAACTCGTAATAAATTCCTCCAGTCTCTGGTCACTCCTAGTACCTTGCCTGTCAGGGGTATGGCTGTGCCACGCTGGTGATCTACAATTATCATCCATTCCGATGATAATTCTTTCCTCTCTTAGTAAGTTGGTAGCATGTTGGAGGTAAAAGTGGACCTGCTATCTTTGACATTGACAAAGACCTAACCCCAGAACAGTTAGCGACAGAGATCATAAATAGAAATCTGAGACCGACCCCCTCCCCCCCCAGTAACTACAGGAACAGCGAACCCTGATGCAGCCCAGGTACTCCATCAGATCTAGGGCAGGACCAAACAGAAACTACGTTCTAGAGCTAGCCCCGACTGTCTAGCAGCAACTAAAGAACCAAGAGCGAATCTACATTGAATGGGGATCCCACCAATGCCTGTAGCATGTGGCAGTCCCGAAATGCTTCCGGTGTTGTAAATATGGCCACACAACCCATACGTGTACACCAACAGAATCAACCTGCGGTCACTGCTCTGGCAGGGGACATGAATATAAAACATATCCAAACAAGGAGCAAGATCCAATCTGTACAAACTGCAAGGCAGAGAAAATGGACCATTCACATTCTATCAGAGACCCGAACTGTCCAGATTATCTTAAAGTAAAAGGGTTATACCAGTCACGAACCGACTATGGAGAGACTCCCTAAAGAGTACGACAGATCCAAAATTGCAATAATACAGCATAACGCGCGGAGAGCTAGAGCAGTGGCCCAGCAACTTAGGGTCATAGCGGACGAGGAAGCAGCTGATGTCCTACTACTACAGGAACCATATACCACTCAAAACGAGTGTGTGGATATCTGTCTGCATACAAAACAGTCCATGACGAGAGTGACACCCCTTGGGCTGCGGTTGTGGTCCGCCATCCCAATTATACTGTGACTAAAGTAACACAGCTTTGTGCACCCTGGCGGCGTGTGCCCACATCTTAACGCCATTGGGCCAAATCTATGCTGTGGCCTTTTACAGCAGGCCGGGCGAGAACATCGCACCCATCACCAAGTACTTGCAGGCCTTAACCGACATGCTCCCTGATCAAAGGATCATAATTGGGGCAGATCTAAACTGCCGCTCACCAGCCTGGCAGAGTCTGACCCCAGACAGGAGAGGTACCAGAAATGGACAGATTTTAGAGGACTTTCTCCCGAACTCCCAGTTCACTATCCTGAACAGACCACACCAGATGCCTACATTTTGTAATACCCTGTGGGAGGCGACTATTGATGTCACATTGTCCACGGGAAACCTTGCAGGTTATGTTGATGATTGGATCGTCAGAGACTCGTGGACGACTTCCGACCACAGGGTGATTACCTGCCAAATCAGAAGATCATTAAACAGGCTACTGATACCCAAACAAACACTAAATCCCTTCGCCATCCGCTGGGCGAACTGAGAAAAGTTCAGAGAGGTCTTAATGCTGGCTGCGGCCCAACACCTGGAAACAACAAACCAGAATGGGGACCCAGACGAGAATCAAAAGAGGGTAACGGAAATAATACTTGCGGCGAGTGAAGCATCAATGAAGACGAGAAATCCCAAACCGGAAGCAGTCCCGTGGTGGACTCACGAGATCCAGCAACTCAGAAGGGAGACCATGAGAAGAAGAAAATCTTTCAACGGGCAAGACGCCCATGGCCTGCGGCTGAAGTCCAGATACTAAAGGAGCGCTATAGAGAAGCAAGAAACAGATATACGGATGCGATAAACAAGAGCAAACAAAGAGCCTGGGAAAACTTGGCAGTCATAACAGGAAATAATGAGCCATGGGGGTAGTCTATAGGATAATCACAAACAAACTCCCCAGGGGGAAGTTATTTCTACCACATTGACACCACAGGGGACCAAACCACCACATGGAAACAGTCAATCACAAATATTCTGGGCACTATTTTCCCGGAGACTACCATGCCTACTTCATCTGAACAGTAGAATATACCAAGAAAATGACATACACACCATTGACTCCCGTGAACCACCGTTCACGCTAGATGACATTAAATCCGCGACAAATCACTTAAGAAATAATAAGTGCCCTGGCCTCGATTATCTCGAACCGGAAATTATCAAAAAAATAACGGATCTGACCCCCCCCCCGAACTCCTCCTAAATCTTTTTAATAACCGTTTGGATCGAGGAAAACTTCTCAAGAGACTGGAAGACTGCGGGACTGAAACTGATCCCAAAAACACCCACGAAGCTTCCACAACAGCCAACCACCTACAGACCGATAGCTTTGCTACCAGTGAGTGATCAGCAAACTGTTTGAAAGAATGCTATATGCCCGAATTGATACACATTACAAGAGTGCTGAACTGCACTGTCTACCCTGTTCGGCTTTAAGCCTGAGTCTTGCGACAGTAGAGGCACTTAGACATCTGCTTGTACGGTGTGGCCAGTTCGAAGAGTAAATACTACCTAATCATCTCCATAGATTTTGCCGGGGGTTTCAACACCATTTGGTGGCTAAGTGTCCTGGCAAGACTAAGGCGGGCCAACCTTCCCTGCAATTTGTATCTCACTATCAAGTCTTACCTTACCGACAGACAGGAGTATTAGTGTCGTGGCACCCTATGGTAGGGTAAACCGCCGTGTCTGCAGGGGTTTCCCCCAGGGTTCTGTCCTGGGGCCGCTGCTGTTAAACATTGTCTTGGATGATTCCTGGCTATGGACCTTGGTGACGTCCAAACCCAAGCTTTTGTCGACGACTTGATCTTGAACATTGCTGCCGACAGTAGAACCCAGTGGGAGGTAAAAGCAAACCATGCCATCAAGATACTACAGGACTGGACCATGTTACACTGCCTAAAAAATCTCACCAACTAAATCATCCTCAATCTTACTGAAAGGCTCCCTTGACCTGTGCAGGCCGCCTCAAATAAAGGTGAACAACACCACAATGAAACTCCAAAGCCAGCTTAAGTACCTGGGGGTGATATTAGATTGTAATCTTTCCTTCAAACAGCATCTCACACATCTAAGAACAAAGATAAGGAAGTACTCTGGACTGTTAGCACGTGTGGTCCATCGTGACTGGGGACTTAAACGTCGCGTACTCTCCTTATATTATAAAACGACATTCCTACCAGCTATAACTTACGCCTCTGCGGTTTGGTATCAACGGCATCAACCGTCGTAAATAGATGCATAATCGACTCAATCCATAGAACTATCCTGTTAACCATTACCAGAGCCACTAGCACTGTTGCCCTACAGGTCTTGGCCGGAACCCTTCCCCTTGACCTGGACATCATACGTACTGGAATAGCCTATTATATAATCAAAGGAATGCCTTGCACCCACCTAGACTACACAGTGGATAACGATGCAACCCACAAGGCTGAAAAGAACAGGCTACAGAAATACCTAGAACAAACCTGGCAATACCGCTGGACAATCACAACAAAAGGGAATATCACCAAAAAGTTCATCCCGGACGTAGACAGAGAATACTCCATTCTCCCAACCTGGCTGCAACCCGGACTTTACACGACCTACCACCTTACGGGTCATGGGGCTTTCAATTCAAAGCTCCCAGCATTGTGGAATAGTGGAGGATCCGCGTTGTACTTGCAGGGAACAATAAAGATGGGTGCACATTATGTTTGAGTGTGCCCAATACGAAGACCTTAGATGCAGACTAATAACTAGAGTTCACTATCTACCGAGGGATCTTGAGTCACATCTACTACCTTAACGGAGTGAGACAAAACAAACCTGCAAATAGCAGCGAGACGACACAGAGGAGCCGACTATACAGACCTTGGACTGACTACAAAATGCACTGGGAAAAGACACGTGACAATATATTGTCTAACCACAAGAGTCATGATTACCGCCAATGGAAGCGAAAAACACCTTTAAATAGTCGTGACATCAGAACAAAGGGACACTGCCCCAAGACCTTGCAGCATAGACCCACTTCATAATGACAAAAGGTAGTGTGGTTTTATTCCTTCCATCACGGAAGGGATAAAACCCCATAATGACAGCCAGTAGACTTGATTATGACCCCAAGATAATGACCAGAAAATAGGACCGAGATCACATGCAGTCTGGAAGGATGACATCCCAGATTTAATTCCCTATTAGTGTCTCACCTAGATGAGATCAACGGCCAGCTTTTTAGGGCCTGCAAACTGATGGAGACGACATACGGTAGCACTGTCCCCCCGGGACAGCCTATTGGCGATCAAATCCTCACTCTCTTGAGCGGATCTTTCTTCCCGAACTCCTGGGGAGGGGTGAAGGAGAGGCTTGCCACTCCTCGCCTCCCAAATTTTCTCACTCTGGTTGGGCACGGACATGCCTCACTACCTACAGGGGCCATCTTCTCTGTCGGCCCCGTATTTCCAATTTCGTTTCCCCCAGTCTTCATCCCCCCTCAAACTTTTGTCTGGCACAGCGTTTAGTCCTACATTTCAAAACAAAAGAGAACATCAAAATTCTTGCCCGAACTTAGTGGGTTTTTAAAACTCACTTTCACTGCACAGCCCCACGTCGCATACTATTAATACTAACTTGTTAAGTATCACTAATTTCAACCTCGACTTTTTTTTTTTTTTTTTTTTTTTTTTGGTCCTAGCTGAAATCCCAGGAAAGTAAGTGGCAAGACCAGCCAGAGTACAAATATTGGTAACACCCGGCCGGCCTCCCTGTGGCGGGTACTGGTACTGTCGGGTCTCACTAGGGGCCCGGCGGCTAACAGGCCGGACGAACAATGGGCACAACAAACTACATAGTACATATCCCACACACTGTCTGCGCGTGTAGCACAGTGGTATCGTCACCGTCCTCCCCACACCGGGTGGAAAAGGCCTGGGTTCGAATGCCGTCGATGACGCGAGGAACTTTAATGGGCTTTTTTCACTCCGTGGCTGAGTTAGTTGGTCTCCGGCGTAGATAGCAAGGTTTTTCTCCCCAGTAACTGGGGTTTTTTCGTCCAGCAAAACAGGCAAATCAACTATGGAACTTACGCAATTTACAGACACAGATACGGGTTAATGTATTCAATTACGGGTAACCCTAAAATAATAATAATAATAAATATATCCCACACACTTTTAAACCTCTGGCTTGCCCGATACAGAGAACATACGCGGGGATGGGAGAAATCCCAGGTTCCGTCAGACCCCGAACATACCTAATATATATCCGTGGAATCTATGGCTGCTCCATTTGATGAAGATCCGCGTTTGTTTTGCTAGGATCTGCCATGCTGTGGGCTGAGCTCGACAACCCAGTTCCTTGTGTTTCCTGTCAACGGTTTGATGGCGAATCTAGGCATTATTTGCTCTTTGATGTCGGGATCTCTGTAGGTTCCTGGCGTATATTTCTGAGACTAGGTTTTCTGGTATCATACTGGCATCCAGGCCATAGATTTATATGGAGGGTCCTTTCCTTTTTTGGTTCCTCCGCTTTTAACCCTATGTTAGTTATCTTGGGGTTGGTTATTATTTCAGTAGCTTCTTCTTTGATTTCGTTTGTTTAGTAGCATTTTAAATTTGACTTGGCACATTATGGCCTTAGCTGCCAATGCACCATAAAAAATCAAAATCAAATCTTTGATTTCGGTCTCCACGACTATACCCGGGTTCCTGGTTTTCCTTATTGTTTTAATTCTTGTTGACTTTAAATCATTAGCTAGTTCCTGTGGGGCAAACAAAATGCTACAGCGTTTTGTTTGCCCCACACTCCATGTAGGATTGGAGTTTAGTCATCGAGATAGGTTTCTGTCAGTAACGCTTATATGGTAACGATATGGGACCGAACTTCACTCGATACTCTTTTGGGGCTGTCTTTAAATATAGTTTCTAGTGCCGTTTTGAGGTACACCGTTTTTGTCTGTAGCGTACCTTCTGGTAGGGTGGGGTCCAGAGGTTGATCCTGTGGTCTTTCCTCGTTGGGGTCCTTTTAGCATTAGTAGAGGCATATGATGCAAGAAAGCAAGCTTATGCAGCATCAACCAAAAAAAAAAAAAAAAAACTTCGCCTCTCCGTTCGTTCGAAATACCTGTCCAGCTGAGCCTTAAATTTTTTTAGGCTATCAACTTCCACAACAAGGGAATTGTTGTGGAAGTTGATAGCCATCGATTCAAGTGTGGATGAGGGTCCAAGGTCTTGGCAATTCCAGCCCATATTCCCAGCTGCTTCATTCATGCGTTGTCGGCTAGGGTTTCAGCGTTATCATTGTCGGGTCCATCTTGGACCTGTGGAGGTGCTGGTGGTGGCGGCAAGGTTTTCCTCCTTGTAAATAAATCTTGGGCGAAGCTTGAGAGCAGGGTGTAGGTGTCACGATCCTCAAGTAGGTATTGCTCCTGCCCCTTTGGGGTGAAATGCAGCTGAGTTATAAGTCTAGATCTTAGATCCTCGTATATCAGGTGATCCCAGGTCTCCTGGGCACCACAGGCACATAGTAGGTTGTCAGAGATCCCAAGCAGATTCAGCTTGCTGCGGAAAGGGCCATGGCCCGTGAGGAGGTAGGTCATTAGAAGGTCTGGGGAGAACCAAGGGGGCAATGTGGGGTATGTCTTAGCAATGTCCGGGAGAAATTTCCGGGTGATGGCTCTCTTTGTGGATTCAGACCACCTTCTCTGCTATATTTGTTGGAGATGGTTATTGAGCCTGGCTTTTTCCAGGAATTCTCTTCCAAGCAGATATAGAATTCCAGCTCGAGCGACCTCGAGGTCCAGGAGCAGGAAGCCAGTAAGTATCTGCAGGTCATGCAGTCAAGTATTGGTGGGGCAGCACTTCCTGGAGACCATTAGAAGGATCGGCCGCTAAATGATGTTCAGTTTCCTGCTGCCCACACTGTGGCAGCTCTGTGAAACCAGAGACTGGAGCCATAAGTGATCGCAGGTACAAAGCCAGGGTACAATTCTTTGATCTCCACTCTCGACGAGTTACTCTAGCGACCATAGCCGTGTAGTTTTTTTATCTTTCTCTGGAGATAATTTAGATGTGGGATGAAGGAGAGCTTTGGGTCTATGACAACCCCAAGGAGCTTCAGTTCAGATACCAGTTTGATTGTTGTTGTGCAATTAATTTTGATTTCTGGTGGCCTCCGGAGATCCAGGTATCCCCTGAGCAGGCTGGACTGTCTTAGTGGCTGAGATTATATTGAGATAATGCTTCTGTACCCAGCTCTACAGGGTAGTGAGTTCCCTGTTGCCTAATCGCTCCAGCTCTGCTATGGAGTCAGCAGCAAAGAAAAGGAAAAGTCATCCGCGTAGGCTGAGGTTTGTACTCCGGCTAGATCTGTGTCGAGGAATTCATCTAAGACGCAATTCCACAGTATGGGTCCGAGGATGTAGCCCTGCGGGCAGTCCCTATAGACTTGTCGTTCGACTTTGGAGAAAGGTGCCTGAATTACCACCTTCCGATTTGTAAGCTAACTGGCTATGCATCTGTACAAGTTGCCTTACCGCCCTCAGCCGGCCAAGGACGGTCGGCCACCAAGAGATGTCAAACGCCCCGGCAAAATCGATTGAGATGACAAGGAGATATTTGCTTGTGCAGTTGTTGGCAGCATTTATAATTACTTCCAGGGCGTCAACCGCGGACATACCCGACCGGAAACCAAACTGATTTGGTGCTGATAAGTTTGCTGTTCTGTCTCCGTGTCTCCGACAGCCTACTTCAACGACAAGAACGAACATTGTTCTTCCCAGGGAGAACATCATACACACTCACTGTAAAAGACAACTGATGAATGCCATCCCACAAACAGGAGAAACGGATGTCACCCTCCCACTCAGGAATAATATGTAATAATAAATTTATAAAATAAAAGTTACTACATTTTCTTTTTTCACTGGGGAGATTTTATTACACCCGGGTTAAAACTCACCCGCGGTATTCGCCCCTGGATTCAACACTGCACAGAAGAGTCACTTGCAAGATCAGAAACAGAAGCAGCAGAAGACGTCAATAGTGTACTTCGTTTAGAAAAGGCCTTGTCACCAAATGAAATTGAGTGAATACATCTTTGGATTGTAGTCACATTCGTGATCAGGAGAGAAGAGATTGCTGAAAGCAGCTAGCGGATTACGAAGGGCTTGATAGTAGGGACAATGATGTAGGATATGTTTCCAGTCTTTCTTCAAGTTGTCCGCAGAAACAGAGTGAAGATCATCAGAAAAAAGGTGGGAGCAAACAAGCTTGGCCACCATTGATCCATATCCAGTGAGAATGAAAAGAGCATAGATACTAAAGGAAAACCCCTTTTTTTCGCACGGAATGTTGTAACACAAAAGAAATGTAAGGAATGACTTTGGTGGTAACACTGCCCTTAGACGTTACAGACCAACGATCCTACCATGGTTAAAGTAATAGGTTCCAGCAGCGTTTTCAGCCCTAATATTATTTTGTAGGTCAACTGGTAAAGTCAGCTATGGAGCAAAAAATTATATTAGAGTCCCCCGTAAATGATTACATCTACCCATATATTTATTTTGTCTGTAAATTGCGTGTGTTCTCTGATCGAGTTGCCTGTTTGTTGAACGAAAAAACCACATTTTCTGGGGGAAAACCTTGCTATCTACGCCTGAGACCGACTAACTCAGCCGCAGAATGAAAAAAGCCCGCTAAAGTTTCTCGCCTCATTGACGGGATTCGAACCCGGGCCTTTTCCACTCGGTGTGGGGAGGACGGTGACAATACCACTGTGCTACCGCGCAGACTCACCTATGGGGCAGTGAACTACCGAACACAGCTTCCAAATGTCGCAGAGACAGTGAGTCTGGTTAAGTTGTTCGAAAGCGGATTTGGATTGTTACCTTGCGGGAATGACAATGGCATGACTGTTCTTTCTGTTTGTTTTGTTTTATTTTATTTTATTTTATTTATTTATTTATTCGGTGTACAAGAAAATCTACTTGCTTACACTATTTGACCTTCCTGATACTAATTCTTATTATTTATTCATTCGGTTGGTATGATAGTGTTTAAATTTATTGCATCATCAGTTGATTACACCAAGTCATTTTTAGTAACGGTGATTTTACAATCAATTACTTCTGAGATTCATGCGTATTCTCGACAAAAAGAGGTTTATAGATTGAACTGTAAGTGAAAATACTGTTCATTGTCTTAGCAAAAGTCGCAGTACAAATGCTCTATATACTGTGTAATGGATTCGCAGTAAGTATTCATTAGACAAGGTTAGCTAAGCCAAAGGTATTATAATACTTGCATTATAACAATCTGTTTAGAAAGAAAGAGAAGAAATGTGATGTTTTCATTTATTTTTATTTATTTTTCTCTTACTTTATGCCAGCTTATTGGAGTCAATTATTTGAAGGAAGTCGGCTAAACCTACCATATCTCTTAAATAAAGTGATGCCACTACCTCCTGGATAAATACCAGGATACAAACCTAATAAAGATATTAAGACGCAGAAAAAAACGTCCATTTCCGGCGCACTTTATCTTGGCTGAAGTAATAGAAGAACTTCCGACGTTAGGAAATATCTCGATATTTATGATACTTCTTTGATTCCGAAACATTTTATCATCCTCACAAAAGATATACAGAAAGGATCTGGACAAAAAGAGACATGCTGCATAAGTTTTCCTTTATAAAGGCAAGAATTCTATTCCATTCCGTTGCACTAGAAAAAATCGCAGTAAACCTTCTGTACCTTTTTATTTAGAGAGAGAGAGAGAGAGATTCTAAATACACTAAGTTCCGTTATTCCGACTGAATGGAATAGGCTTTTCAGGTTTTGTGGGTCGTAATTATGCTAAACGAGAAGTAAAATTTGATTGCATTTTTTCTCATCTCTTCATTCCAGTAAATGTATCGTTCCTAGACAATTCAAATAAAGAGCGTCATTACTCTGTTACGAATCTGAATGGAAAACACGCAACGTTTCGAAGACTGTATCTCTCTCTCTATAGTGGGTAATCCACCACCGCCACAGGATTGAGACTCTGATATGCGATCAGAGTACAGCAAGATGGACAAATACACTGGAGGGCAAAAAATTAAGGCATAAGAAAATTTGCACACACCTACCCCTTGTGAACTGAATAGAGATTATGCACGTTGGTCAAATAATAAGATCAAATAAGTATGGCAGTAGCCGAAAGGGCACATGCAAGCGGAGCTGCGCAATATCTTCGAAGATAAGTAAAACTACAAAGTCGATTGCATTCTTATAAGCGCTCTGACTTCATGTAGCCGTTTTTGTATTCAGACAGATAAATGAGATCTCCTTTATTATTTTTAAGTGACGAAAATGCCCATGTACACATTTGCACACCACTCTGGTATGCAAGAACAAGGTGTCCGTTAAGCTCGTTTACAAAACTAAAACGCTGTTGTGTGACTAGGGTAGATTCAAACTTGAAACTGAGTCCAGATGATAGAGGATAACTTCAAGTATTAATTAGAGGTGGTCGATGTGGGAATCTTTAGATTCTCTGAAGATGTTCCACTTATAATTCAATTACTTACATATCTGGCACATATCTCTGGTCAATGCAGCCAATTCTGTTAAAGATTCATAATCGTTCCTGGCATAGGTGGAACGTACACAAGGTCTTTCACAATCCCCCGGAGAGTAAAATCATGTCAGATGAGGGGATCGTGGGAGCCATAAAATAGGTCCTAATTCACTTCCCAGGAAACACTGTGTTTAGGTAGGCATGGGCACGGACTTCTTTGTTATATGTGGCAGAGCCGCTTTGTTGGAAAATCAAATTGCCATCATTAACATTCTACGGTTGGAGCATATATAAATTCTGTAACATGTCCAGATACACAATGCCTGTGACGGTACCTTCTCCAAAGAGCCGGGCCTGCACACTTTGTGACAACTCATCGCGCAAGAGGCAGTTATTTTGGGATGGCTGCGCTGGAATTCAAAAATTTCCTGCTGCTTTTCTGTACCTCATGTACTCGCATCTCCTTGCTTATTTATAAATTTTGAACACTGCTTATAGAGATGCCACTGATTAGACCTACAATTCTGAAATGGTACCGAAATTCCATAAAGGACGCCTGTTTGCGCAATGATCCCAGCCGATGTGGTAGCCAAACAAAAGTCAGTAAGGGCACAGCGAAGCTGATATGAAGAAGTGTCCAGAGAACCACAAGAAAATTCATATGACGTGCAAGTCGCTAGTCACGCATGTAAAGGTCAACAGTGTGTAATTTGTTACTTAGCCATCCGAGGATAAAACCATACGAGCTGCCGCTCTTACAGAAGCTGTTGATCGACAACAGTACCATGAAGATGAAATTCTAACAATTTCATGGAACGAATAATCCTCGGAGACGAGTGCACTTTTCACACCAGTGGGAAAATAATCATAGTATTTTTAGTAGCATAGTATTTTGGGTCAGGCGCTACCGGTGGTTTTCCACATCTGCGCCGTATGCACTCTGTAATGGAATGCAGAACAACTGCAAAGGCCAGAAAAAAGTGTAATGTCTGCTTTATGAAAAAAAGTGTAATGTCTGCTTTTTTCTGGCCTTTGCAGTTGTTCTGCATTCCATTACAGAGTGCATACGGCGCAGATGTGGGAAACCACAGGTGGCGCCTGACCCAAAATACTATACAACTAAAAATACTGATTATTTTCCCACAGGTATGAAAAGTGCACTCGTCTCTAAGGATTATTCGTTCCATGAAATTGTTAGAATTTAATCTTTGTGGTACTGTTGTCGATCAACAGCTTCTGTAAGAGCGGCAGCTCGTATGGTTTTATCCTCGGATGGCTAAGTAACAAGTTACACACTTTTGACCTTTACATGCGCGACTAGCGACTTGCACGTCATATGAATTTTCTTGTGGTTCGCTGGAAACTTCTTCATATCAGCTTCGCTGTGCCCTTACTGACTTTTGTTTGGCTATCACAGCGGCTGGGATGATCGCGCAAACAGGCGTCCTTTATGGAATTTCAGTACCATCACAGAATTGTAGGTCTAATCAGTGGCATCTCTATAAGCAGTGTTGAAAATTTATGCAAAACAGCGCTGGCGCACTTCAATTCATTGAATCAAAGTATGCGCTACGCCTTCTCCGGTTTGGTAAATTTCGCCATAATTACAGTTTAGCGATTATGCTGCCATGTTCCGCATCGTGCACATTTTCTGATTGGTAAATAAAACTTGAAGAAATCCTTTATCTTTGAGTGTGTTGCTATTTATTTATTTATTTATTTATTTATTTATTTGCAGCATCAAATGCAGTATTTTTTTATTTATTAATATTAAACCACAGTTGCCATTTTTCAAACCCATTCGCTTAGAATGGACTGAAAAATGTGCTCTTCATGAAGTCGTATACTCTGATTACTGCCTTCGTGGTAGGATCACCATCCTTCCCACACTGGGTGGAAAAGACCTGAGTTCGAATCCCGTCGATAACAGAAGGACTTTTTATGGGTCTTTTTCACAACTTGGCTGAGTTAATAATAATTATTATTATTATTATTATTATTATCTGTTTATTTCCATAAGGAAACCACCCCGGGACGGCAAAGTGCCAGGAGGGTGCTAAGTACATATCAGGGTACGAGATACTACGTGCAGTGGGTTACATATACTGAACACGTAGTCTCGTCCCGAAATATTATATACACATTTTATGTTTAATATATACAGTATTTACACATTGATGATTCTGTACATACATTATACAACTGATATATTTACAATTCACTAATAATTCCATCTATAAATTACATATTAACATAACTGTTACAGAAGGTATATTTTTACAGTGAACAAATTATTATTGTTCTTAAAGCAGAAAGTTTCTCTTTTACTCTAAATTCTTTGGTACTTTGCAGCCGATTCATATTTCGGTAAGTCTGTACGAATCCTGGAAGATCTCTTTCCGGTATTTTGCATCCTCACACAGTTTTTCGGCATCTATGTGTAGTGAGTTAAATATTTTCGCTGCATTTGATGGGAAGAATCTTTGCAGGCTACTAAGATTGTTCAGGACTGAACGCAGTGGATTATTTACTTCTCCGCAACGTCTACCAGTGGCACGCGGTTTAACTAGAGTATTATCCAGGACTGGAGCATCTACTCTGCCTGTGAGCATTTGTGCGAGAGTGTGTATGTTCCTGTTAATTGTCCGCTGCATCCAGGGTGTGATGTTAAGGTTTGAGTAGAGAATGGCCCTTGAGATAGTAAAAGGGTGGCCAGCAACTCTGTTAAGCCATCGCAAGAACCAGTACTCGATCCCAAGGACGGACTGATAATGTGAATCTGGAGCTGAAGACCAGATTTGCGAGGCATACATTGCAATTGGCAGGACACACATTAAAATGTACTTGGTCGCTAGCTGAGGATCCGTAATTCCTACCAGTTCCTGTCTGGTAGCCCATAAAGCGGCGAATATTTTTGTCTTCATATGGGCGAAGTGTTGAGCAAAGGTGAGTCTGTCATCCCACTTAAGACCCAGGTCCAGGTGAGAGTGCACTTTTTCCACACTAGACCCGTTCACAGAGATCGAGATGTCATTTTTATTCTGCTTGCAAGTTATGGTCATTTGGGCAGACTTCTGCGCATTAATACGGAGCCCGATGCAATCCAGGTAGCTCTCAAATTCTCGGATTGTGCTATTTGCCATCTGACAAATACCTTCTGCTGATTCATGGTCTTTGGAAGTGATGAAGAATTTTACATCGTCAGCATATGTTATAAAATTGTAGTACCGTGCAAGAAACGGCTCCAGGGCGGCCGCGAAGAGAGTAGCCGAAAGAACTCCCCCTTGTGGCACTCCTCGCGAGATGGTAAAGCAAGATTGTAGCTTTTGGTGCTTAACAATAAGTTTTCTATGTTCTAGCAGGCTGGTTATTATAGTTAACAAATTTCCTCTTACATTAAAATAATTCTTTAAAATCGCAATGAGCGCTGGAATTGAGACGTTGTCGTAGGCTGCGGAGATATCCAAAAAAATAATATCAATTTGCTTTTTCTCATTTAGTGCTTTCTGCACGCGAAAAAGGGTTTCCAGTGAGTTTGTTATTGTTGATCTACCGGAAATAACTGAGTGCAAATGTGTCGGTCTATGGCTGAAGCAGTGTTGATTGATGGTGGGAAGCAGTGCTTTTTCGAATACCTTCTGTAGGGTGCAACTGACAGAAATTGGTCTGTAATCCTTAGCCAATTTTGGGTGTTTAATCTTTGGTATTGGGGTTACAATGTAATTTTTCCAGGCTTGCGGGAAACTCCTGACCTAATGATTTCCTGATAGATGTGCAGTAATAGATCTATTATAAATGGGCTACTTATCTTAAGGATGAACATTGGAAATTTGTCTGGTCCAACAGTGGCCTTATTGGGCAGATCGTTGATTGCTTTCATTACGCTCTCTTTGGTGATTTGTATTTCACTCAAAGGAGGTCTTGTTGGTTCCTCTATTGCCGAATAGTTTCGCTTGTTTAAATCTTTCAGGAATTCAAAAATTTTGTTACCATTATCAGTGTTCTCAATTTGATTCAGTCCATGCAGGTTACTAAAAGTGTTATTAGCCTATTCCTTGAAAATGCATTCGGTCATATTCTCTGTGCTATTTCTATTGCTAGTAATTCTTTTTGCTCTTTTTAATTTATTATGAACAACACTGCAGTGTGCCTGTCGTTTTGCTTTGATGATAACGAATGTGATCGGCAGGATGACCCGTTCTTTGCCATTTTCTGTACAGTTTTTGCTTCCTGAGGAAACTTGCTTTCAGTTGTGGGTTAAACCATTCTTTTGTTCTCTCAGATATTTTGATTTCTTTTGCTGCTCCTTCCAATGCTGTTTGGTATAGCTTTTTAGTGATCATTTCTAAAGCTTCGTCTACTGGCTTTTCTTGCAGGTCATTCCAGTTGTAACTAGTCAGGTGACTGAGAATGACCTCTGATTTAATATACTTCACGGAGAAAAGATACTTACTTTGCTTTTCCCAGTTCGTGTGGTTACCCTGCATGTATTTGTGTATCTTCAGTGCTGCTTCTATTTCAATGGGATTGTGGTCCGACTTAAATTTTATGCAGTTTTGCGCTAGCCTTATGTCTAAGGAACTATGATACAACAGGTCAAGTTGCTGCATTCCCCTTGTCACTGGTGTCGGGAGCTGCGTTAAGTGCAATGCACCCAATGTCGCATCCAGCTCTTTCTTGGCCTCCCTGTGTTTCGGAAAAGGCAAATTAAAATCTCCCGCTATTATTGTGTCGATTGATGGCTTTAGATTTGCAGCAAGCCAAGCATAGAGTTCGTTTCTTGTCTCCTTTGTGTGCTCAGGTGGGATGTATATGATGCATAACTGTATTTTCACGTGCTCTTTTGAAAAGGTAACGCAAATCCCTTCAAAATTATTTGAATTGGTTTTTCGTTCTCTTATAGGCTGGTATTTATTTTGATAGCAAATTATAACTCCCCCTCCTCGCCTATCTGTTCTTCCGGTTCCCACACATTTACAGTTTGCTGCCGCAGTTAGCCGATCTAACTGTTTTCCATTTCCCAACCAGGTTTCGATTAGGCAAATGAAATCCAGATCCTCGTACATCATCATCGTTTGTAGGGTGTGGAGCTTATTTGAGATGCTCCTCACGTTTTGTACAAACAGGTGGATGTGATGTTCTGCATTCCCAGCTGGGGGTAGTTTTCTTGATTGCTATTGAGCCCGATTCCTTGCATCATTTTTAACCAGTGGTCTGGCCCATCTGTCTCTGTAGGGCTTGACTAAGGTACCTACTGGCCAGGCGCTTACGTCTTGTAGGCGAGTTGCTTTATCTGGTGGACAAGAGATTATAAAGGAGGAGTAAGCTGGGTGTCGTGTTTTCACCTGCTTTACTTCCACAGTTATCCCATGTTCGCCCTCACACATGGCTTTAATGTTTCTGGGCTGTGTTGTGGGTCCCAGCCTTGATACAAAAATTTGCTCTCTGGTTGCAACGGAAGTAATGTTGTACATTTCAGAAAACCGTTTGTTTGTTTCAGGTGTGTTACAGGAAGACACGTTAATACTTTAATCTGTCTCAGGCAAGGGTAGCATGGTTTTTCCTCCGGGAAACCCAGCTTTTTCGTCCAGCAAACAGTAAATCGACCTCAGAACATACGAAATTTACAGGCAATATACACGGAGCAACATGGCCTAAGTCGTCGATGCTCCTCAAACCCAACAACAACAACTCTGATTACTGAGTATGCCATTAACGTTAAACTGTGCTCACCTTTTATCATGAGCAACTTGGACATCAAAGACAACACTTAGAAATATCATTAATTGAGAACAGTAACGAGCCCAACACGATTCCTGCGGTATGCCACTCATCACATTAGTCCAAGAAGAGCATTGGCCTTTTATAAACACTATTTGCCATCACTTAACCATCCCTTTATCCAGCGGTAACTTTCTCGTAACAGGAAAGTTACTGAATAAAGGGATTATTATTACTCTGGATGAAGAGCTCCAATTTATACAACAATTGTACGTGTGGTACAGTATGAAATAATTTAGTGAAATCTAAGTCTGTCATGTGAAAATTATTATTTGAATCTAGTTCCTTTGTGGCCACCTCATGGCTACTAATCAGATTGGTCAGGCACGATCTCCCTTTAATAAATCCCTGTAATTTCCTTATGGCTCCACTCCTACAAGATGATTTTTCATTACTTGTTTAATTATTGACTCCATTATTTTCCCTTGCTCAAAGGTAAAGCTTGCAGGTTTACCCACTTCGCCCTTTTAACTACCCTTGTGAATAGGGGATGCATCTACATATCTCCCATCTATAGTAACTTTTCCTGAATCTAAGGATGCTCTCGTAATTTCTTCTTTTAATTTAAATGGACAAATACCAACAGTCCTAGTGCCTTTGTACTTTTGTAATGTTTAGAATCCATGCTTGCCGCATTATAGCCTTAGTTGCTAATGCGCCAATAAAACCTAACAAACCAACCAATAAGAATCCATGCTTCTTAACTTCTACCTTTCTTTTCTTTATTATAAAATGATTTAACTGCCAATCTAGATTAAACTTACCGTGTGTCTAAAAACTTTATATGTGAAGGTGGATGCAAAATGTTCAAGTTTATTAGCAACTTGAGCCGGATCATCGATAGTTACACCATTCATATCCAGTGGACCAATGTAATTCAGTCCTTTCCATCTAGTGTTGAAATAACGCAAAACAATTTCTAGCCACTTTTCTTTGCATATTTAGACAAAGGCTTCTCGTAAGCTGCCTTAGTCTGCTTAATCACCCCCTCCGCGAGAAACTTGATTGAGTTAGTTTTTAGTTATTTAGCAGGATCACGGATCGCAGCACGTGTTATGGTAGGAGCATGTTCAGTATCCTCCATACGTGCACGGAGAAACCGGAAATAGTTCGGGAGCGTGCCGGCGCAACCGTTCAACCTGTCCAAGAATTACGGTTTCAAAGAGGATGAATACGGATTTCCCTCTGGCTCTATTAATGGTAGTATGTTCAGAAGAGATATCTGCATACTCTCGAGCCATTTGTGGTTCCAATATCTGTGTGAACGATCGACTATGACGACATTACCAGGTGAAATTTGGTGGCTCTCCTCCAAAAATTGTTCCGCCACAGCAGATTTAACATAATCTGCAGCCTTTATTGCATTAATATGCTCCCCCATACGATCATTGAAACGGCTTTTTGTCTCACCAAAATAACACTACCCACAATCCGGAATTTAATCTCATATATGACCCTACTTGTACCGTCCATTGGATACTCGTTGGGTGTATTACATTGCAGTTATTATGAATCGCTTTGAATAAACTTTACCAAGACCAGGAAGCAATGCAATAGGTCTATAGGAAGCAGGTGAACTCGATGGCTTGCTTGGTTGGAGTTTGTAGGATAATCTTGAGCAGCGCATCTTTCCAGGGAGACGGAAATACACCATCTCTTAGACAATTATTAAAAACTTGTAATAATTCGTTCGAATAATGATTAGAGAACTTTTTGGTTCTCTCCCTTCAGTAGGTCCATACCTGGATATTTGTTATTTTTAACGGACTTAACAACGGTAATTCTTCAATGTTACCATAAGACTCATTCACAGCATGCATATGACGATGTTCTAGATTAGCACAAAGGTTATCAGTCACGTTATCATTACCTATAAGGTGATCTAAAATTGCACTGAATGCGGATTATTATCTACCAAAGAAGTAATATTGGCTTTTCTAACAAACAATATGGTTTCACTCCTGGCGTAGGTATGGAAGATGCGCTGCACTCTTTAGTTCGTAATGGTTGGAAATCGAATTATAAATACACCTTGGGAATTTTTGTAGACTTTGCTGGTGCCTTTGATTCCATTATAGTGTATAGTGTTTTTTAGGGTCTAACGGCACCAGGGGTTTCCCCCATCTCCGCGTAATATACATTGTGGTGTGATACAGAACACTGTTGAGACCAGAGGTTTAAAAGTGTATGGATATTGTAGTGTGTAATGTTTTGTACCGTTGTTCATCTGGTCTTTTAGCCGTTGGGTCTCAAATGAGACCCACCGTTGCCCACACTATACCTCGTGGAGGCAGACCAGGTACACCCACCAGTATTTTAGAAATTTACTATTTACTCTGGCAGGTCCTGCCACCTAATTTCCTGAGATTTCAATGGCTAGGACCTAAAAAAAAAAAAAAAAAGTGGACGGGGGGGGGGAGAAACGCTAGAAATTGGGTCAGACCGAAAGAGATATAAGTTATACGGGTTATAGTTCATTTTTTTTTAATTATTTTTTTATTTTTTAAATTTTTGTGTGGGGCTTGGGTAGTTTTGGCAAGGGTCAAACGCTAGTCGCAAGATAGCTAGAGAGGGAAGGGAGACTGAAGACTGGGGGGGTGAAAGACAGAAATATGGAGTCAATAGTGAAGATAACCCCAAAAGTCGGCGGGGCAGGGGGGGTACAAAGTAACCATCCCCTGCCAAGGGAAGGGAAAGAAAGTGAACCGAGTGAGGGTACCCGGTTCAGATCGCCTAATGATGTTTCGGCAGCAAACTGCATAATGTCTTTGTCAGGTCTTCATACGCCATTCCTGGGACATGTTGTCCCGTCCGTGTGAGTGGTCAAGTCCAGATAATGACTCCAATTTAAGCCAGTGGTCAGATCCAGGTTAAGTTAGTGATTAGTTTTTCAGATTGTAGCTGTTAGGTTTTTGTTTGGTTGACACATCTAAGGATCTTTATTATAGATGATGAGTGGTTAGTTTGTGGGAAAATTCCTGCTAAGGTTGTGGGTATGTTCTTCTTCTAGTAAAAAGATCCTGCACAAACTGCGTTAAGGCTTTATAGTTGTCCTCGCTCTCCAGGAGATATTGTTCTTGGTTTATTGGTGAGAAACGTATTCTAGTTATTAAGAGGCAGCGGAGGTCTTCGTATAGTTGGCAGTGGTGCATGAGGTACTCCCACGTCTCTGGCTGTCCACAGTGGTAGAAAGGGTGTCACTCAATCCGAAACTGGAGAGTTTTGCTCTTATTGCGCCATGTCCCGTGAGCAGGTAAGATGTCAGCAGACCCGGTGAAAACCAGTTTGGGCTTTTGGGAAACACTAGTTGATTATCCGGTATGAATCTTCGGGTGACTTCCCCCTTTGTCGAAGTCGTCCAGCGGGTTTGCCAGGCCTGCTGTAGGGATAGTGTATTGATGAAATTGCACAAGGCTAAATGTTCTTTTAATATTTTCTCCGTAATTAAAGATTACTTTAGGGATCGCACCGTAACCGTTAAGTCGAATTTTGGCTCAATTACGCATCGTGTGATTTGAGGTTGTCTGCAGGGATCTGTCTTTGGCTCGTTAACGGAATTTGGTTTTGAAAGATTGGCTCAAGAGAGAATTTGACCACTCGCATACAATAGCTTATGCAGACGATATGGTAATACTTCTGCCCGGAATTCCAGAAAGGAGCTTGAAATGAGGTCTGACCGCATTTTGAGAGAATTATGCAAATGGCATAGTTTACATAGGTTGACAATCTCTATATCCAAAACTAAAATCATGATGCTGAAGGGTAAATTAACTCTTAATAGACCGCCTCTCCTAAGGTTGAATGGTATTTCATAACAGCAGGTCTTAATGATTAAATACTTGGGAATGTGTATTGCTAGTGGCTTGAATTTTATCTCACATATTGACTATATATATCAGAGAAAGGGAAGAAATTTATTGCAATGATCTCAAGAATAACGCAGATTGAATGGGGGATAAAGGGGAAAGCACTCCATTTGATTTATGATTATATTTTTCTGCCGATTATGTATGGTGCATCAATCTGGGTTGGTCATGCAATCAAGGTAAGCAAAACCAGAAAGCTTTATTCTATACATGGAGTTATATTACTCCAAAAGGTTATGACCTGCAGGACTGTTTCCACAGAAGCTTTGAAAGTGTTAGCTGACAAGATGCCACTTGATTTACAGTTAGTATTTAGAGGGCCGTCCTTTTATTTGAAAAGAAGAAAAAAATCTGAGTTGCTGAGCATCGGGTGTCCTCGTTTGTGATGACTCCGTCCATAGGTCGAAGAGTATGAATTCCGGAAAATCAGCCAGGATTTGGGTGTAGGTCCGATTGCAGTCCATGCAGATAATGTCATTCGTTGTTTCAGTTCTGTCACGGGATCAATGTCCCGTCCATGGAACAATATTTAGAAGTGAGGTGTAGTCACAGCGGATTGGTGAAGCTTTCTCTTGGTGCACCAGGTTGTTGTGGTTGTAGTGAAATTCGAGGTGGTCTCCGATGTTCATTCTTGCAGTATATGTTCTTTTGGATTTTGTTAGGGCTTATTGCCCTTCTGTTCGCTCAGTTTGTAGGCTACCACTAAGTCCGTGAGGCTTCAGTTTGAATATGTATGTATGCCGTTTATTCTGGTTGTTCTGGGTTTGGTGGCATAGGTAGAGTCTGTCGTCTTGCAAATAAGCACTGTGCAAAGTTAGTGAAGGCATTGTAGGTTGCCTCGTCTTCCAGTAGGTAGTGCTCTTGGTTTTAAGGGTTTAAGCAGACTCGTGTGATGAGGTTACCCCGAAGATCTTCATACAACTCACACTCGTGCAGCAGGTGGACCCATGTTTCAATGGAGTCACACACACATGCTGGGTTATCTGTTAGTCCGAGGAGGTTAAGCTTATAGCGGATGGCTCCATGTCCAGTGAGAAGGTAGGTGACATGGAGACCAGGGCAGAGCCATGACAGATATTTCGGGTATACTCGTTGCAAGTTTGGGAGGAACCTTCGGGTGACGTCTCCTTTGTCAGACCTTGTCCAGCGTTGTTGCCATATTGATGTTAAGGAGGTTTGCAGCCTGTACTTCTCAACTTTACAGTTATTTGCCGGGTCGGTGGTGTGGTCCTGGAAGGTTGTGGCTTTGCCACGTCTGAGTTGCTGAAGCATGCCAGTGCGAGTCAGATCAAGAGGGAGAGCGCCCGTGATCACTTGTTATGCATGGGTAGAGACTATCTTGCATGCTCGGGTGAGGCTCAGTAGGATTGGTCTATGTATAATATCCAGTCGTCTGCGGTTTACCACTGTTGAGGCTTTGTGGAATCAGACACCGGAGGCGTATGTAATTGCTAGGATAATGGCTGCTTTATAAAGGATTGCAAGGGTGCGCCTTTTTATGTCCCAGTCTTCTGTATATATTTTAGGTGTGGGGTGAAAGATAGATTAGGGTCCAGGATATGGTGGCCGATATGGTGAGTCGATGCCTTTCCGTCCATTCTCGCAGTGTGGTTACTGCTGCATTCGCGAGAGTTTCTAGTTGGGCTCTTGAATCTGCAGTAAGGGTTAGGGACAGGTCGCCTACATAGGCCAATGCCTGTACACCCCCAAAGTCGAAGGAGAGGAACTCGTCCAGTACATAGTTCCACAGGAGAGGACCTAAGACAGAGCCCTGCGGGCATCCCCGGTATATTCGTCGGTTAACCTTGCAATAGGGGACCTGTACCAGGACCCGTCGGTTGGTCAAATTGCTCCTTATGCAATCATAGAGGTTTGTCGGCAGTTGGGCAGCCCTGAGTCTTGCGAGGACGCTCGCCCACCAAAATGGCGTCGAACGCCCCTGCAAATTCAATAGAGATGAAGAGAATATATTTTTGTCGGCAGATACCCGCCATGTTAAGAATGGATTCCAGTGCATCGACTGTGGAATTTCCTGGCTTAAATCCAAATTGTTTGTTTGCTGTTAAGCTTGCAGTGGTGTAGTGCACTTCAATCCTCTATCTGAGCAGCTGCTCCAGTACTTTGCTCAGCACAGACAGTAGGCAATTGGTCGATAGGAGTCCGGTTTATGCTGTGGTTTGGATGGATTTTTGAGGATCAATTTGATGTTTGCTACTTTCCAGTCGAGAGGGAAACAGCCTGAATGGAGACAGTGGCTGTAAAGGTCCTGTAAAGGAGCTGGTTAGGAAAGTGGCTGGGATGTACTCAGCCACTTTCCTAACCAGCTCTGGTTCAAGTATATCTAGCCTTGGGGGTTCCCTATTTCTTATCTTGCTTATGGTAGTTTGTAGTTCTGAGTGGGTAAAGGGATCCTCCGTTCTGAGGGATTTATATACTTCATTGGCCTGGCATAGCAGTTGCTGTTCAGGGGTGTTGTTTCCTTCGATTGTTTTGAAAGTGTAGTCTAATGTTATTAACTGTGTCATGCCAGTTGTTGGTCATGACTGCTTGTGAGATTATGGTGGAAGGGATTACCTGCCCCCTAGGCAGCTTGTTTGTGGTTATCCGGTAGATAATGCTCCAGAGGGGGTCAGAGTTGCCGACAGTAGAGACCAGATGCTCCCAGGACAGCTTTTTCCGCTGCCTGATCATCGCAGTATAGGTGTTCCTGGCCTCCCTGTACTGTTGCTTGAGAGTATCCACCTCAGGGGGGTGGCCAGATCCGTCTGGTTCTTTGAAAGGCGTGTCTCTTCTGGTTCATTGCTCTTCTAACTGGTCGAGCTCTTGCGACCACCATGGGACAGCTGCCGGCTGGGAGGTCCTCCTCCTGATTGATTGACTAGCCGCATTGGCATTGGTTACAGCGCGTTGATGTTGGTCAGGAATCTGTTTCTGGAGCTGGTTGGATGACAGGTTGTGTGAGTTTCTGATGATCGCCTCCTCATTGAATTTACCCCAGTCTGCTTGTAGCTGATTATCTGGATTCGATGCAGTGACCTATACATAGTGAAGGTGATGGACCTGTGGTCGGAAATAGTCCAATCCTCTTGCACCATCCTATCGTTGAGGACCAGCTAGACACCTAGTGGCCAAGGTGGCATCCAGGGTGGCCTCCCAGAATGTCGAACTAAATGTGGGAAGATTGTTGGCGCGATTGATGACGACAAAGCTGCTGTTGGCTAGGAATTCTTCCATCTGCTGCCCATTTATAGAGCCTCTACGCTCCTGGATCTCGTTATGCCACAGAGGTGAACGACAGTTTAGGTCGGCAGATATGAGGATCTTAGCTCCTGTTAGTTCAGTTTGCACTTTGTTTAGATATTGGAAGTATGGGAGGATATCCGCCTCCGGATGACAGTACAAGGAGATGACATAAAGTTCTCCTAGGGAACTAACGATGTGTGCACAAGATGCCCACTCGTGGCACAGGTGTGAGATCCTGGTGACAGTTATGTTTTGGTTTCTTATAACGACAGCAGCCCATGGGGTTGCTCCCTCTACCTGAACAACCTTATAGATGAGTGAGTACCCCCGGACAGCCCTGGCGCAGGTGTAGGGTTTTTGCAGCAGAGGGATGTCTAAGTTTTCTTCTTCAGCCTTTTTCCTTATCTCTCCAGCTACAGCAATTGCTCGCTGAGCATTGAGTTGGAGGAATTTAATGCAAATGGTGTTATATCTTTTAGGCAGATCCCCCATAATGAATTCGTAATTGTTGGGCACTTCTTGCTTTAATATATACTGGGCATTCGTTATCTCTGACTGAGTGTGTGGGGGGGGGGAGTTTTTGCCACTTGCAGTTTGCACAGGCTGAGTTTCTTTCTTTATTTGGGCAGTTTACATAGTTGTGCCCCTTCTCAGCACAGTGCCCACAGGTAGGCTCCTGCTGGACGCACGTGTGGGTAGTGTGGCCGTATCGGCAACACCGGAAGCACTTTGGGATCGCGATGTGTTCCCTGAAGCGGTGGGAGCTCCAGTTTATATATATTCTTTCTTGTTTTGTTATCACCCTCCATGCCTCGGGAAACAGTCCGACCACCCAGTTTATTGAGCTGCAATTCCTGCTCTTGGTTTAGTGTTTAAGCACCAGTAGACTTGGTGAGGGGCCTTTTTCTCTAGGCAGCTCAGCAGAGAGTCCGAGTGTTATTTATGATCAAGTTGGTATCGTCTTTTGTTTCGGTCTCGATTATTACCCCAGTGTTACGTGTTTTCCTGATGGCTCTAATCTTGGCTGAGATATTGCGTCAGAGAGTCAATAACTTTCTTCTTGGCCTCTACGCTAGTTTTAAGACTGTCAGTAGTGGTTGGTTTAAGAACCACAAGATGTGATGTAGGGAGTAGCATCTTCCTGGGTGCGGACTTGGTGTTGGTGGTCTTTATGATAGCCATTGTTGTCGTAGGTTGATTACTCAGCGCATCAGAATATGTCAGGGCGCGCTGTGGAATTTTACTTTCCCCGCATTCCATATAGGCCTGTAGCCATGTGGTTGCTCTCTCTTTGTCAAGGTGTTCATAATGTAGGATTGCCTCCATCTTGTGGAAGATTGTGACAATCTCAGATCTGAGTGCTGCTGACACTCTATTTGAGTTTTCTTTGAAAATGTTCTCAAGTGCAGTTTTGAGAAAGAGTGTCTTTTCATATATAGTACCCTCTGGTATGGCATGGTCGAGGGGTGAGTCCTGCTGTTTGTCTTCTTTCGGTTCTTTTTGTGATGCGGCTATTTCTGGCTGTTCTATAGTCTCTGTCTGGGAACGTGTTTCCCGCCCAAATTTGGGGATCGGCTAATTGCGATTTTTCCGCTTGGTGAGTTGGGATCCAGAACGGGGGTCTTCCTCATCGTCCTGGGGTTCCACATTAAACTACTGAGTAAACTACTCGAGCAACTTCTTCATCACAAGATAGAAACACACTATTAGGAAGCTGGACTCTCATCACCGAACCAATATGGATTGCGAAAAGGGCACTCCACTGTGGATGCACTCGAAAATATCACTGAAGCGGCCAAAAGCTGTTACCTCAAATACTTCCTAATTATATCCATCGACTTCGCTGGAGCCTTTGACTCCCTATGATGGCCCAGCATCCTGGGAAGGCTCCTGAGAGCTCATATACCTGGTAACCTCTATCAATATATCAAATCCTATCCTAAGGACAGAAATCACTGTTAATGCCCCATACTGCCGTCTTTCCAAGCCGGTCTACAGGGGTTGCCCCAGGCCTCTGTCCTAGGTCCTCTCCTCTGGAACCTTGTCCTGAATGATTTTCTTAACCTTGACCTTCAGGGTGTCAGAACGCAGGCATCTGCAGATGACCTGGTCCTGATGATTGCAACTGAGGGCAGGGCCCAAATGGAAACTACGGCAAACCAAGCTATTTTCACCATACAAGAATGGGCCAGCCAAAATTTACTCAACATCTCGCCAGAGGAGACAAGCTCAATTCTCCTAAAAGGCTCTCTAGACCTAAGAAGGCCTTCACAAATCAAGGTCGGAGGGACGACCATAAAGATCAAAACTGAACTCAAATATCTTGGTTTGGTTTTGGACAAGAATCTCTCCAACACACCGTACCTCTGCTATCTACGAACCAAGATAAGGAAATTTTCCGCACTCATTGTTAGGGCTACCTGGAGGGACTGGGGCCTGAAAAGGAAAACGCTCTCTCTCTTTTATAAGGCCATCTTCTTCCCGGTACTGACCTATGCAGCGGGTGTATGGTATAAAAAGGCAACTGCAGTAGTGAACAGACACAAGCTGGAAACAATTAACCGCTCATTCTGTTAAAAATCACTAGAGCATGTTGTACAGTCAGCACCCACGCACTGCAGATCCTTGCAGGTACTCCTTCCCTGGACCTGGAAATTGCCCCTGTGGGCTGCTTTTTCAACTGTCAAAAGGGAGACCAACTACCTGCATTGACTTCACTACAGACCCAACAAGCAACAAGAACCTGGAAAAGGTACGACTCATGACATTCCTGAAACAATCCGGGCAGGACAGATGATCAGTCTCGACAAAAGACACAGTTACCAAAAAATTCATCCCTGAGATTAATCTGGTATATCCGCATCCTCCGGCCTGGTTTTCACCTGGACTACACACTACATATCTCCTGACTGGACATGGCTCTTTCAGGAAAAAACTCTGACTTCGGAATCTCGGAAACACCGCAATGCTCCTGCGGGCAAGAGGAATCGTGGGAGCACCTCATACACGTCTGTGAAATCTATGAAGACCTGCGATGCCAGCTGGTCACAAGGATCCACTCGCTACTCCGAAACCAGGAACACCTAATAATACAGGAAGAAGAATAATAATACTAATAATATTACAGGGCATTCACCCAATTTGCTCAGGACCTCTTTTCACGACAAAGATCTCTGCCACCTCCATAACAACTACTGATCTCCCAGACTCTGGCCGACACCCCAACACTAAATGGCGACGTAATTGCACAGCTCTGTGACAATAGTAACCTACAAAGACAATATCAGGAACAGATAACTATGGCGCAGCAAGCCCAAGGATTCCAAACTCAAAACTCCTGGAAGACTGTCCCATGACTCACGAACAGAACTGGACAAGACAGCTGCAGCATTCCGCCTGGTTGCCAGTCCCTGGACCCCCATACCAGACTCTCACTAACTGCAAACTCAATCACTGAACATCGACATGCAAACTGGAACTGTCAATGGACTCCAACAAACTAAACAGAACAAGGACTCTCAAAGGAGTGGGCCCCTGTCTTCAACATGACACTGAACTGAAACCATGAAATAGGAATACTGAAGTCTTCTTACTTCAACAAACCAATAAACAGAGACATTAGATCGGACTTACACTGAATTGAACTGCCTGATATGACCCACTCACTGGATTGGGCTACCTTCCAACTCATCAGATTGAACTAGAAGAATTCACTACCTGATACGACTTCCTCTTGCAGCTATGCTGCCAAGGCGCCCACTGGCGATCCAATACCATGCTCCCTTGCATGGTACTTTCTTTCCACCACCTGGGGGGGAGGAACAGACTGTCTTCTCCCCCTCACCCGATTTTCTTCCTCCTGGTGGGGCATGGGCCTTCCCCACTGATCTTCCCAGGGGTTATCTTTCCTATCGACCTTCTACTCTGACTTTCATCCCCCCCAGTCTTCAGTGTTTCCCCCTACTCTGTCTAAGTCAACAGCGAATGTCCCACACAACCAAAATTTAAAGCATCCAAATTAATGTGCAAACTCTCTGGGTCTCGCAACCCTAATAGCGTCTCATCCCTTTGTGTTGTTTTTTTTTTTTTCCAAATAGGTTCTAGCCATTGAAATCTCAGGAAATTAGGTGGCAGGACCTGCCAGAGTAAATATCTAAATACTGAAGAAAGAATTTATCTTAGAACTCTGTTTTTAAAAAAATTTGTTTTGTAGAATTTATCATTGGAATTAAGTTGTTGAATTCTATTTTTTTCCTATTTTTTCTTAGTCCTAAAAACGATACTTATTTGTGTGTGCTAGAAACAATGCCTAATGGAAAAGACGCCGTGTAATTGTGTGTAATTTCAATTTAATTAAAAAAAAAAAATAAGCATTTTTTAACGGCATGCGCAACTTGCTACTAACATGATTTGCAGGGAGTAACAAGTTTACGAAGCTTAAAGAAAAGGAATGAAGAGAAGATTCTGAAAATTTATTTGTTTTTTATACAATTGAAGATTTCAGTAAAGGGGTAACACATCTCACCATAATAACAAATGAGCGCGAACTAACCAACATCACGGATCGCTTAACAGGGTTCATTTTATACAGGAAAATCTGGTCTGCCTCCTCGAGCCATAGTGTGGACAACGTTGGGCTTCAGCAGGCTAAATGGTCAGAAGAACAACGATACATAACATTAGACATCTCAAGTTCCATACACTTTTAAATCTCTGGCCTTTATAGTGAACTGTTACACCCACAATGAAAGCAACGCGAAGATGGGGAAAAACCCCTGGTGCCGTTAGACACACTATACCACACAAGACTAAACTATGGCTATACGCCTTAAGAAGTTCAACACCCACGAGGTTAGATTCTTATAAATGATTCTTATTAGATTCTTATGCTCAGAGAGCGAAGGCAGTGGTCGATCAGGTCAGACTGTAAGCAGAGGAAAAAATATTGATGTTCTGACGCTCTTCTGGAAGAGCGTCCAGAATATTCTGTTCTGGACGCTCTTCCAAGTGCCAAAATAATCATTAGGGCGGACGTTAATTGCAGGTCACCAGTGTGTGCAGATTTTTTGCTCAGAGAGTTCCCCCCCCCATTCTTTCACAGTTGAAGGAAGCCGAATTTCTTATGGTGGGTGCGTTAATATAGGAAAATGTCCTCCGCAAGGCCTCATCGCATAAATTAAGTTTAACCCACATTCAGCTGCAACCTGCAGCTGTGCAGAATCGGCATTTGATGTCCGTAGACCTCCCTACATTATATAAAACATTAAAATTTCCTTGCTTTAAACTAATATTTTTCCCTGTTTTTAATACTAAAAAGAATAACCGCACAAGGCGTATTAGGCTACCGATTGGTAATTTACGATAAGATTATTACTGATATATCACCATATTTTTTGTAGTAGTAAAAAAAACTGCAGGAGTAGTGTAAATTGCATGAATTTAATTATCTCTTATTATGACTACCTTCACAACGAGTTACCATGTATTGCACTACCCCGAATTAGTAACGCTTCACCAATGGAGAAAACTATTATTACTTATTCTTACTTATTTCTGTTTTTAAAGAAATTCGAAAGCATTTCTAAATTCCGGTTTTGAAATTATTTCCACACGACTTACTTCTGCACTAACTTATTCTTAATACGAAACTTTGATGACGTTGTTATTTATTTCATTAACAGAAAAACCGAAGAAAGAATTTATCTTAGAACTCTGTTTTTAAAAAATTTGTTTTGTAGAATTTATCATTGGAATTAAGTTGTTGAATTCTATTTTTTTCCTATTTTTTCTTAGTCCTAAAAACGATACTTATTTGTGTGTGCTAGAAACAATGCCTAATGGAAAAGACGCCGTGTAATTGTGTGTAATTTCAATTTAATTAAAAAAAAAAACAAATAAGCATTTTTTAACGGCATGCACAACTTGCTACTAACATGATTTGCAGGGAGTAACAAGTTTACGAAGCTTAAAGAAAAGGAATGAAGAGAAGATTCTGAAAATTTATTTGTTTTTTATACAATTGAAGATTTCAGTAAAGGGGTAACACATCTCACCATAATAACAAATGAGCGCGAACTAACCAACATCACGGATCGCTTATCAGGGTTCATTTTATACAGGAAAATCTCATTGGATAATGAATATTTTTCCTATATATGCACAGAAAACTTCACCATATTGATGATTTCTAAGAGCTGTCTTAAATAAAATTTTAAATTTTCGTTGTTTCTTATTTTGAGAACTCTCATAAATATGAATATATTAATTATGCAATTATTGGGCTCTTTTTATTGGACTCTTCTATTTCGAGCTGCCGCTTCTTTTTAACGTTGGTTCTCGATTAATGACTCTAAATAATGTTAATTAGATTGTTTAACAAGCGATGACGAAAGTGAGTTGTTGCAAAAAAAATTTTCATTTCATCACAAATGATTTTAAACGAATTAATCTCTACCCACACCCTAATATGGAGATGGAACTAATGTACTTAATTTAGGAACAGCGGGTCTTAGCATGTTCTAATTAACTAATAACCTGTAATGGCTCCACTTTTTTATTTTCAGAAGTATACTGACGATTCTTCCTTCATGCCAGAGGTGTACAACTTATGACTTTCTAACCATTTTTATATGGCCAGCGGCAACCTTGCTGGTAAGAAAAATGGCGACAAATCTTTAGTCAGTATTCTGCAGTAAGTGTTTAACCTTTTTAACGTTCTGTGGCTCATATGGAGTTATTTATTTTTGTTTCTGTCATTCCCCTGAATTTGGGACTGAAATCGTATCATTTCAGGTTATTGTTACTTAATTGAAACAAAAAAAAAAAAAAAAAAAAAGTCATATAAATGTATTGAAAGAGAACCATTTTCAACTTACGTTTGCGTTGTAAACTGTGAATTGGAAAAATTAAGTGTGTTACTGCCCCTTGAGGCTATTCACACATATTTGGTTTCCTTTAATTTTTCGTGGTGCAGTAGAACTTTTTCAGTTTTCTGCACCATAGTAACAGTGCTTCCAATTAGACCTGGGTACTCCAATTCCGGATCACCATGATATTAACCATGTATCCTCGTGGGTAGCTGAGTAAACAAGACCCAATCCGAATCCTGAAAATGATACGAAGAATTTATGGGCTTTTTCTAAAACGTAGCGGTTTTGAGCGGCGAGGGATACGTGGTTTTTCTCCCGGAATCTGAAAGCGGGAGAGACTTTATTGCAGCGAGATGAAACATTATGGAGTGTGCGTAATGTTGCAAATCACCTCGCAAAATCCAGTGATTCACCTCGGAATTAATAAATTCCTTACATAAGGCAAGCAATAACTATATTTACAATACTACATCACGTAAGGTTATATTTGCAATATATAAATATATGAGAAGTATTCATGCGGTCTGTGCGAATACACACAAATGCAATGAACTTTACAGAAGCATAGGTCCGAAGAGATTTAACCCCCCACACACACACAGTAAACGAATTTTGTCACGAGAGGGAATAACATATACTATATATACAGGGTGTTTCAAAAGTGATGGTCAATAAGTTAAAGGTGAACTGTACAGACTACAATATGCAAAAAAAACCTAATAAACATGGGTCCTTAAGTGAATCGTTTTCGATAATATTGCACATTTCTAGTTGGGATCCACCACTGACAAGGTGATACGCCTCCATAGCCGAGTGGTCAGTAGCAGGAGTGCAGTAGCACACACTCTTTGAGTAGACCGGGGTTCAAGCCCCTGACTGCTAAATACGGTCGATCTGTCAACCCGCACTGGACCAGCGTGGCAGATTATTGTCCATTTCCCTCAGCATGAATTGTTGAGGAGGCTTCCATCCTACATTGAGTTGATAATGGCTGCAGTTTATCTTTTTACTGACATGTGAACTGTACAAGGTTGGGATCCACCACTGACTTGTTTGTTTAGGTTAGGTTATGCTCATTCTCTCCGTTTCCCCTCTCTCAATGCTCTGAGACGTAGCAGGCATACTAGTACTTGGCAAAAGATAGTCAACGTGGAAAGAGGTTACAGCAACGAAGAGTATGCGGACATGCACTTCATGTATGGTAAAGCCAACGGCAGTGCATTCGAGACTGCACGTTTGTACCAAGAAGCATTTCCCCGTCGAAGGCAGCCCAACAGGCGCACATTCATCAGGGCATATCAACGCCTTAGAGAACATGGAGTACGAGCAGGTAGGCCCAGAAGCATAACACCTGATGTTGAGGAAAGGGTGTTAGAAAGAACATCATGTAACAACTGTAAAATCCTGAGGTGTTGAAACCAAAAATTGTAAATGTGTTATCTTATGTTTAATAAAACCACCCTTAGCAAAGGATTCAGTTTTTTGCTTAACTAGTGCTCCCATAGTCAGTGGCGGATCTTAACAGAAAATGTGCATTATCTCGAAAACGGTTCATTGCTGCCGATGTTCACTGGGACGTTTTTGCTTATTTTAGTTTGTACTTTTCACCTTTAAATTATTGATCATTTTTGAAACACCCTATGTTTCAAAAATGATAGGGTGTCTCAAAAATACACGGCATAATGTCAGGAATGAGTTTCTCATATGTAGACAATAAAAATATTTTATATTAACATAGTTCCGGAAATTCTTGGTTCCCGAGTTATTAACCGGAATGTCTTGTCTCCCACAGGTGATTTCCTTCATCACAAGGTACTCAAACTATTATATTAGAGCCACCCATTTTTCTAATATATGCCCATATGTGTATTTTGTCTGTAAATTGCGTGTGTTCTCTGGTCGATTTGCCTGTTTTGCTGGACGAAAATACCCCAGTTTCTGCGGAAAGAAAGCTTACTACCTACGCCTGAGACCGACTAACTCAGCCACGGAGTGAAAAAAGCCCATTAAAGTTCCTCGCGTCATCGACGGGATTCGAACCCAGGCCTTTTCCACTCGATGTGGAGAGGTCTGTGACGATACCACTGTGCTACTCGTGCAGCATCACAAGGTACTGACAGAATCTGGTGGTATTCTATTCCGACCATGTATTCAAATCAGGAACAAGCGGATATGCATTTTATGTACGGTTTGGCGAACGGCAATGCTCTGGAGGCTCGTCGTTTGTACCACTAAAAGTTCCCAAAATGAAGATGTCCAGACAGGAAAACGTTAGAAGGTATCCATCGCCGCTTTTGTGCACAAGGGACCTTTACACCTTGTGCTGCCGACAGAGGACGACCAAGATCTATGACTCCTGAAGTAGAGGAAGAGATTTTGGATGTTGTGCATGCCACTCCTGGAATGAGAACAAGCAGAATAGCAATGCAACTGGTTGTTCAATGTGCGACTATTTGGAGATTGTTGTGAGAACACCAACTATATCCTTACCAACTAAAACGGGTACAGGCTTTGTCACCAGGAGATTATCTGCATGTATGGGCTGAGGAAAACCCACATGCAATTCTTCCATCACATCACATCACTAACAGCGGTTCAGCCTCAACATCTGGGTGGATGTTTTTGGTGATAAGGTATTTGGGCCCCATGTACTTCCAAACAAACTCACAGGGCAAGCGTACAGAAACTTTCTGGAAAACAACATGCCTGATTTCTTGGAGATCAGACATGTTGTTTTCCAGAAAGTTTCTGTATCTGATCATTCGTCAACAAGCACACTTCATGCACGATGGCGCTCCCGCACATTTCAGCCACCTAGCCAGCAATTAACTGAATCGAAAGTTTCCTGGTCGGTGGATAGGTAGAGGTGGACCAACTGCCTGGCCTCAACGCTCACTGGGTTTAAATCAGTTTTCTGGGTTTAAATTAGATTTCTCCTTGTGGGGCCATTTAAAAGTCAGTAGTGTATTCCACTGTGGTAGCTGATGTGGAAACTCTTCGCAATCGAATTGTGGCAGGTTGTGAGACAATACGAAACATGCCAGGAATTTGGCATCGTCTTCGCATGTCCATGAGACGTCAATATGAGGCCTATATTCAGGCAGAAGGTGGACATTTTGAACAATTACTATAAGGTGATGTGAACAGTTGTTTCATAGACAGAGCTTCAAAACTCGGAAACCAAGCATTTCCGGAACTATGTTTATATAAAATATTTTTATTGTCTAAGTATGAGGAACTCATTCTAAGTTATGCCGTGTATTTTTGAGACACCCTGTACGCATTTTGTTTTTTTTTTTTAGCGTGGATCGTGGTTGGCACTTAGCAGATGAAAGCGAAGTGCTATCCGGTACATCTAACGCAACCGCAGTACTACAATGGTTACAAAACAAAGCCTTCTTAGCATGGCAGGTCTGTTATCACTAACTTTTATTTGTAGCAACTGAAAACAGCACCTACAAGATGGCTTTGTATGTAGTGGACATCCAGTACCAAATTCGGAGTTCAGATACGATCTGTAACCATTTTAATTGGGGCTAGTGGTTGTTGGATTTCGATAATATTTAGTACTAGCTGCATCCTCATTGAAGCATCTAAGGTTGTAGTCCCGTTTTGTCGTGGGAGACACACTTTCCAGTTAGACCATTTAAGGAGCCAGATTTCTGCAGGCAAGTATTGGCTTCTTCATTGTGGTAGCGTCTGATGTCTGCACTTCAGTGACACAGAGGAATGTAGACTACTGTTCTAATGTATTTCCAAATTATTTGAGGATCTTTGACATAGGTTAAGTCTTCTTTACCTGTTCATCAAAGAGAAGCTGCTCTGGACGTAAGTTTGTCTAGATGATCATAAAACCGAAGTTTTGTGACAAATACTGTTCGCATATTTGAGCGGATTTGAATGCTAATATTACGGTTCCATCGAGCGCTGGAGCTGTTACTGTTGGGTGTTATTGTTAGCAGTGTTTAAGAGGAGGAAACCATTAGTTTTGTTCTATGAAGATTAATTAACAGTCCATACTCTCTGAGGCATGAGACAGTGTTGATAATACTGTTATTAATATATATGGGCCTCAAAGGTACCATATTATTATCTGTTGGGAAAAACAGGCATTAGAATTTTTATATCGTCTTCGTACTTAATGACTATTTCGTTGTCACGGACAAGAAGTGGGATAATTGTTGTAAATAACAAGACAAATAAGATTCCTTCTTGTGGAAAAATAGTTGACTTGTTTTTCGTCCACAAAATACCAGGCACAATGTACTCACATCTCGTATCCTTAGTTTTCTTGCAGCTTAGGACCCACACCTGAATCTAAACGGATCACCGATTGAAATACTATTTAGGTAGTAAGGAACAGTTCAGACCCCGACAACGGTTAAACTATTTGGCGCTTGAACATGTGAAGTAATTTTTTAAAGATTTATTATTATTTTTTATTGCTCTTATATTATTTCTACCTGATTGGTGGGGGTTCCCCACCCTGTGACGGATATTGTTACCAAGTACACAGGGTGGTTGTTGTTATGTCTGGTGTTACTGTTGGTCGAAGAACTTTCTGACTATCCTACAGGTGTTCAGGATTGTGACCCTCTGGAGTTCCTTGTAGGTGTTCTCTGGGAAACCTATTGCTAGTAGGCTGTTATTTAGGGTCTTTGGCATCATACGTACGGTTGACACGATGATCTGGATGGTCGTTACTTGTTGCATATGCCACATCTCTTTGATCATGTGAAGTAATTTTATAAAGATTTATTATTATTATATATATTTTTTTTTATTTCTCCTATATATTATTTCTCCCTGATTGGAGGGTTCCACCCTGCGACGGGTATTGCAACCAAGTACACAGGGTGATTGTTATGTCTTGTCTCAGGTTCGTGTACTTCCTGATTATTTCCTCATGCGTTTTCTTGCCAGTGTTGGGTACGACTATATTAATCAGATAGGTAGTCTTTCCCTTCTTGTCGACAAGGGTTATGTGCGTTCTGTTGTGCGGGATTGTCTTATCGTTATTATGGCGCGGTCCCAGTACAGCTTGCTTGTGGGTTGGGGTTTCCCATACTGCCGGGGGTTCGTAATTATAATAGGGTACACTTTCTTTGACCAACTGGCATTTCCTTCCTAGCTTCTGATGTATTATCCTGGCTACCTGGTCGTGTCTATGAGTGTACTCAGTCTGGGTGATCACTTTGCATCCGGTGGCGATGTGTTGGATTGTTTCTAAATCCAGGTGGGTGCGTAGCACACGCTTCTTGATTAGAACGGGGTTCGAACCCGTCACCACCAAATACGGAGGATGCGGAAAGGTCAGGGAATGACCACCGCATATCCCGGAGCAACATGGCCTTAGTTGCTAATGCTCCTAAAAACCAAAACAAACAAACAAGCCAGGTGGCATCGTCGACATGTGTCATCTGACACTCCGGACTCCTTGGCGATGTCATTTCTATAGTTTCTGGTGTTGATTACATGGTCTTGGATGGCGAGCATCTTCTGGATCGGAATTAGTGGATTCGGGGAGGAGAAAGAAATCTTCAGACAATGTAAAAATGTCTAGAGGTAAAAAAACACCTAAAACGCCCAGAGTGCTTGCTCCTCGGTTGGACAAAGATAAAGACAAGGATAAGGATAAAAATCCTCAGGTGTGGGTGGAAGAGTCTACCCCATCAATAGAAACGGATGTTAATCTAATTACTACTACGATTAATACGGATAATCAAAATAGTTCTAGTGAAAATGATGTGGTTCGGGATTCGTCATTTACCGAGGGTTTGGACCTTGGTGGGTCCATAGAGGCTTCTGCGGTGTATTCAGCGGTAGCCAAAATCCGAAAGGCTTTGGGTGAGGTAATGTCAGCTGATTCAAGCAAAGTAACAAAGTTGGCCTCAAATCGCATCCATAGTTTGTGGGCAGATTTGGAGGCAGTCACAACAGCTTTATTGATTGACAATGAGCGATTAAAAGCTAAATCAGTTGAACTAGAAATTCGAGCAAATCATTTTAATCAGCTAATGGAGAAACGGGCAGCTCCTCATAGATTTTTTGCTGATGCTGTTAGGCAGAATTTGGTTTGTGAGAATTTAAATGGTGATACTATTGTTAGAGAGGCTACTGAGAGGCGCGCAATGGGTGTTGCTACTGCAGATAAGGTTGTGCATGTATCCTCGGTTAGTCCTCGTGGTATTTCGGACCCTAAAAATATTGTTATACTTAGACCAACAGAGAATTCTGCTTTGGCTTCAAGCCAAGACGTCAGGAATGCGGTGGCAGACGCAATTAAGAAGGATTATAAGAATATGAAAATTAAAAATATTCGTCTCCTGAGGAATAAAGGGGTTTTATTAGAAACCACAAACTCAGAAGATGCAACTAGGATAGGGAACGTTTCAGCTTTAAAGGAGGTTGGTATATCGATCGAGAGGCCTAAAATGTCAGATCCAACAGTGCTTGTATACGGGGTTCCAAGGAGTTTACAAAGGATGAAGTCCTGGAGGATTTATATTATAAAAATTTTAAAGATTATGAATTTACTCAGGATGAGGTAAAAGATGAAGTAACATTCAGATTTAATTCTGGATCTGGAACTAATGCAACTAATTGGGTCATTGGTTTCAGCCCTCGATTATATAAATGCTTGTTTCATAATGAAAGAATTTTCCTTGGATTCGGTTCACATAGGTTTCGGAAATTCACGGTGGTGAACAAGTGTTTTAGATGTCTGGGTTTTGGACATGGTGCACAGTCATGTTCACACAAGACTGTTTCTTGTGGTCACTGTGCTAATGGGGGTCATGTTTTCGCTGAGTGCCCTCACAAGGAGGATCCTCCACAATGTATTAATTGTAAGAGAAGAAACAGAGATTGTAATCACTCCGTAAGGGACATTAAGTGTCCTGAGTACATGAGAGCAGTGGAATTAGCAAACATGCGCATCAATCATGGATAATAACTCCTCTGATTTTACCTCTGGAGCTTTGCAAGGACATAGAGATTTAAAAATTTTGCAAATAAATGGTCAGCGCTGTCGGGCAGTTGCTGATGAAATAAGGGTGATTGCCTTGGAGCATTGTATAGATATTGTTTGTATACAGGAGCCATTTTATTCCTCACAAGTGGGAGGGGCAGCTCATAAGATTATGGGTTTTCCTTCTTCTACTAGAATAGTAGCAGCTGTGGATGTTCCTCCAAAATCCGCTATTGTAATTTTTAATCAAGACCTTGTTGTAACGTCAATCACGGGTTTGTGCTCGGCGTGTATGACAAGCATTATTGTGTCTTCACAAGTTTCTTCTTTCTGCCTAGTGTCACTGTATTGTCCTCCATTGGAAAATATTCAGATAGCGCTTCATAATTTGGAAAATATTTGTTTAAGATATGCATCCCATATCTCATTGTGACTGCTGATTTTAATGCAAAATCACATTTTTGGCACAGTGGATATACTGATGTGAGAGGGAACCAATTTGAAGACCTCTTATTATCTCATAATCTTGTTGTTCAAAACCTTCCAAATAAGCCGTTCACCTTTTCAACTGTAAATGGAGAGTCTAATATTGACGTAACTGTGACATCTCTTCGTATGTGCGATTCTATTTTGAATTGGGAAGTCAATTCTGGTTTAGTAAATAGTGATCACCGTGCAATTTCATTTGATCTCTGTTTCGAAGTAAGGGAAAAGAGCTTCGCTACGAGTGATCTGTCTAGATTTTCTATGGACCGTGTTAACTGGAACAATTTTAAAAATTATATGACTACAGTTTTTCGATAGTGATAATTGTGCGATACCTGGAGAGAGTTTAAATGGTATGGCAGCTTATGAATATGTAAACTATGTACAGTATCATATTTTCCAGGCTTGTGTGCACTCTACGAGGAGAAAAAGGACTAAAAAGTTGTCTGTGCCGTGGTGGACTCCTGCTTTGTCTTCTCTGAGGTCTCAGGTATGCCGGGCTAGGAAAGTATACCAAAGAAATAGACATCTCTCTAGTGTTGATGTGGAATCATTTAAAAATGCCTATAAAGAGAGAAGAAAGGCCTTTCATAAGGCTATTGCTGAGAGCAAGAGAACTTGTTGGCAAAATTTGGTTAATGAAGTTGGTAACAGAGATCCCTGGGGTCTCGTGTATAAAATCTCTCGTAATAAGTTGCTTTGTGGAGAAATATACAACACTGTATTGAAAAATAATGATGAGACATTGGATTGGTTTTCTACTGTGGAAACGATTGTTAGAAGACTATTTCCTCAGGATCTTCCTCAAGATGATTCACCTGAACAAACGGAGATACGCCGGATGAACTCTGAGTTTACAGGAGCAGGTGACGCTGAAGCTGAACTCTTCAGTTTGGTGGAGTTGGGTGCAGCAGTAGCTAAATTGAACGTTAAGAAATGTCCAGGTTTAGACTTAATTGAAAATCAAGTAATCATTAAGTTTTATGATTACTTTCCTCAAATTATGTTAAATTTGTTTAATAAATGTTTCACTGAAGGTACTTTTCCAAGACCGTGGAGGATGGCACTGCTAAAGATATTGCATAAGCCTGGTAAGCCCAGGACTGATCCGAGAGCATACAGACCAATTTCTCTCTTGGCGAACATGGGTAAGGTTTATGAAAGGTTACTTGCTCCCAGAATTTCTGCGATGTTAGAGGATAAGCATCAGTGTTCTGCTGATCAGCATGGATTTAAGAAGGGGCACTCTACAGAGGACGCCATAACATCTCTTTTAAAGTACATTAAGGATTCTTCTGAGAAATATGTTCTTATGGTCTTTATAGACTTCGAAGGAGCATTTGATTCGGTATGGTGGGAAAGTGCCCTTCGATCTCTAGTGCTTGCAGAGTGTAATAATTACATATTTAACACTATAAGGTCATACTTTCAGGACAGATTTATTACTGTGCGTGCACGTCATCTGTCATATAGTGCCAGTGTCTCGAGAGGCTGTCCTCAAGGTTCGGTTTTGGGACCTCTCTTTTGAAATGCAGTTTTAGATCAGTGGCTTGTTAAGGAGAGTACAGAGGTTGCTAAGATAGCTTATGCTGATGACGTTGTGATTGGAGTTTCTGGGCGCTCCAGACTTATATTGGAAAGAAAAATACAGTCAGTTTTAGATGATTTAATGGAGTGGGCCAATTTGAACAAATTGAAGATCTCTGCAAGTAAGACCTGTTTTATGGTTTTTAAGAAACAATTTGATTACGGCAGGCCTCCAAGAGTTCTTTTAGGTGGTGTTCAAATTCCTTATGTTGCTAAAACTAAGTATTTGGGATTAATCATAGATGACAAACTTTCCTTTTTCCCATATGTTTCACACCTAAATGTAAAAGTAAGACACTTTACAGGCTCCATTGCTAGGATTTCTCGTAAGGAGTGGGGATTGAATAAGAGAGTGTTGTCATTGTATTATAAGACTATTTTTCTCCAGATAGTGGCATATGCGGCTGTTGTTTGGTTTTCTGTGGTAACTAAAACTAGGATTCGATCGAAACTTTTATCGCTTCAGCGCTCTATGTTATTAACTTTATTGAAAGTACCTAGAACAGCGTCTACAAACGCCCTACAGGTAATTGCTGGTACCATGCCATTGGATTTATTTATTGTCTACAGAGGGTTTTTGTACAAATTGAAAAAGGGTACATCAGTAACGTTTTTGGATATTACAATTGATTTGGAGAATAATATTAAAGAAGAAAAACAACGAATATGGAACAAATTAATGGATTTATGGCAGACCAGATGGGAAAGTGGTGATGTTGGAGCTGTGACGAGAAAATATATTCCCCAGGTGAACTATGCATTGGCAAAAACCGTGGCATCTTGGTTTACGCCTTCTATGTACACTTCTTATTTGTTAACAGGACACGGCTCACTTAGGGCCAAATTATATGAGAGAGGGTTGGAGACAGATCCTTTCTGTACATGTGGCGAGCAGGAGACTTGGATGCATGTAATTTTTTTATGTCGGGAGTATAAAGACCAAAGGCGGATTTTCATGGCGCATATTCCTGACTTATCATTTGATACAGTGCATTTGCTTATTGCAAATCGTGACTGTTTTAATTTATTTCAGGAGTTTTCAGCTGCTGTTTTTGCAAGAAGAACTGTTCTCAGAGCCTTTCTTCAGAGGCAAACCTAGTGTCTTAATTGTCTTCATGGAGTTTCACTATAGGTTTCTGCATCTGGCTGGCGGCTGGGCTGCTGGACCTGATTCATGGTGTTGGGTCTGGTGCTCTGGTTGGTTGTCTTTTGTGCTGCAATCATGAATACTCCATTCTGGATTCTGCCGTGCTGGATCAGATTCATTGCGTCGGGTCTGGTGGTCTAAAGCGTCTATTATCCATGGCGTACAGTTGGAGATTGCTGGATAGTACCGTTATTGGTTTTGGAGGTTCCAGTGCATGTGAAACAGCAGCTGAGGAAATATTCAATTGAACTGTGATTTTTGAAGTTTATAGTTGTGCCATCCAGATTATTGAATATTATTGTTGTGTTATTATATATATATATATTTTTTTTATTATTATTTTTTTTTTTCCCTGTTGGCTCCCTGGTATGGCCAACCCGGGGCGCGGGATTGCTGGCACTCACTGGTATTGCACTACCTCCAGTGGGTGCGGAATTTCAAGTGCGAATAGCGCTACAGTAAAATCAGACTCAAGTAATTTAACATACTTTTTAAGGACTGCTTTGTAAAGACTATATATTCTCAAGTTCTCAAGGTAGATTTGGGCTTATGCCTGGGAGCTACCCTGAATAAGAACACACTTGCACACACACATGAGAGTTTAATGTCTGTCAGAGCATATAATTATATGTAAATATATCTTGTATATAAAACATGTATATACTTTTATGTACATAATGTTGAGACTATATTGAGTGTAATTAATAAATGAATGAATGAAATGAATGAACTTGTGAGCCCACATTGGAAGCAATTTTGTCTATATGGGCTTGATGTAGTTCATTGTAGTGTGTGTGCCATGCAGTGTCTTCTTTGTCCCTCTATCTAGCTTCGTTTGTGCAGCCTGAGCGAGAGGGGGACCTCCTCCCTTAGGTTGAGTGGGGGTATGCTGCTTGACTATCTTCCTTATGGTCTGGTAGAGTGCTGCTGCGTTTTTATGGAAGTATTATTGTTTCTCTTATATTATTTCTACCTAATTACTAACTCATCATCATCATCATCATCATCAGCCATTTTCAATCCACTGCAGGATGAAGGCCTCTCCAGCAACTTTCCAGTTCCTTCTGTTTTGAGCACTGGCCATCCATTTACTACTCAAAAACTCATGAATTTCATCTATCCATCTCCGCCTTTGTCTTCCAGGTTTTCTTCTAGCTCCTCTTGGGTACCATTCTGTTATTTTCTTAGTCCATCTGTCATCATGTCTTCGAGCTATGTGTCCTGCCCAAGACCATTTTAGTTCTTTAGTTTTGATAAGAATGTCCTTTACTTGAGTTTGCTGCCTAATCCATGTGTTTCTCTTCTTATCTAACAGTCTGATTCCCAATATAATTCGTTCCATTCTTCGCTGTGTAGTTCTTAGCTTCTCTTCCATTCTTTTGGTGAGTGCCCAAGTTTCACTTCCATAAGTCATGGTGGGGAGTATACATTGATTCATTATTTTACGTTTCAGACAAACTGGGATATTGCCCTTCAGTATGTGACTATATTTCCTGAATGCTATCCATCCAAAATTTATTCTTCTCTTGACTTCCAGCCATTTATCATTATTACAGCTAATAACTTGTCCCAGATAAGTATATAACTCCACCTTTTCAATTACTGCTCCTTCAATCATTATTTCCCTTTCCGTGGCATACTTGTTCATCATTACTTTTGTTTTAGCCATATTCATCTTTAGTCCAAAATCCTTACTAACTGTGCATAACTGATTAAGATTTTCCTCTAATTCTTTGGGATCGTGGCTTATGACCACAATGTCATCTGCAAATCGTAAATGGTTTAGGTACTCTCCGTTCACATTGACTCCTTTCTGCGACCAGTCTAATCTTCTGAAAGCTTCCTCAAGGACAGCAGTAAACAGCTTCGGAGATATTGTGTCTCCTTGTCGAACTCCTTTCTCAATTTTAAATTTCCTACTGTCTTTGTCTAGTCTAATAAAGGAGGTAGCACTCTCATATATTTTCTTCAAAATCATAATATATGGAGTATCTATGCCTTGTCTTTCCAGTGCCCGAAACATTGCCTTATGCTGTATGGAGTCAAATGCCTTTTCATAATCCACAAATGCCAGGCATAATGGTGTTTTATATTCATTTGCTTTCTCCATTATCTGTGATATTACGTGAAGGTGATCCGTAGTTGAGAATCCTGTCCTAAAGCCAGCTTGCTCTTTCGGTTGATTCTCATCAAGTATTCTTTCTAATCTGTTAGTAATGACCCTTGTGAACAACTTGTAGATATGGGATAACAAGCTAATTGGTCTATAATTTCCAGTTTCTGATTTATCTCCTTTCTTATGCAGCAAAACTATGATTGCATTATTCCACTGCTTAGGCATCACACCTTTTCTAATGCACTTTGTGAAGAGCCTTGCCAGTTTCTGTGTTATGTCTCTTCCTCCCAATTTTAACAACTCTACAGTAACTCCATCTTCACCCGGGGCTTTCCGATTCTTCATTTTCTTCAATGCATGTTCTACCTCATCAGGAAGAATATCGGGTATGTCGTATGTGTTGCTACTTTGCAATCCATCTTCCCCACTGCTGGTATCATTCCCTCGCTCCTTGTATAATTCTCTATAGTAGTCTTCTGCTATTTGAATTATGCCTTCTCTGCTGTTTATAAGTACACCATCGCTATTCTTCAGTTTCAGTATCATTTGTCTTTCTGTATTACTGCTCATGGCTGCTGATTTAAATCCTTTGTTTTCCCTTAATGCTTGTTCTACTTTTCTTGTGTTAAATCTTCTTATTTCCTCTCTGAGTCTCTTTCTAATGGCTTTGCATAACTCAGTATACTCAATTTTCTCCCTGTCAGTGTTTTTCTTGTTCTTCATTTGTCGTCTTTGGTTCATCATGACAAGTGTTTCTTGACTAATTTTTTCTTCTTTGGATTTCTGTTTCCCTATAGGTTTCTTGGGCTTTATCACTTTCAGAAAGTTGTAATATTCCTCGTCGATATCTTGGTCCTGAGCAATCTGCAGAAGCTCAAACTTGTTCTTAAGTTCCAGTACATACTGCTTTTTCTCCTCCTCTGTTATTTCAACGACCTTTGTATTATTTACTCGAGTCAGTTTTTTCCTTTCCTTTCCTACATCTATATCAAGTGTACATCTTACCATTCTGTGATCTCTTCCAACATTTACCTTATTCAGGACGGTAACATCATTCACAATATATCTTCTGTTAGTGAGGATGAAGTCGATTTCATTAGTTGTTAATCCATTTGGACTCTTCCATATCCACTTTCTGTTCACCCTTTTCTTGAAAAAAGTGTTCATTACTGATAGTCCTTGAGATTCTGCAAATTCCACAAGTCTTTCACCTCTTTTATTTCTTTCACCAATTCCAAAATTTCCTATAGTTCCTCTTTCTGCGCTGTTTTGCCTTTTTCCAACCTTAGCATTGAAGTCTCCCATAATAATAGTGTAGTGGGTTTTCTGCTCATCTAGAAGACTCTCAATTTCAGTGTACATTTCTTCAACCTCTTCATCATCATGGCTCGATGTTGGTGCATAAATCATTATAATCTTTAGCTTGTACCTCTTAGAAATCTTGAGTATTAGTCTTGACACCCTTGGTGATGTACTTTTGAATTCCAAAATGTTGTTTTTAAAATCTTTATGGATCAGAAACCCAACTCCACCTTCACTCCTTTCACTGTTTCCATTGGTGTACAGCAGATTTCAACTTGATAAACTTATAAGTGATTCATTTCTTCTTCTTGTTTCAGCCAAACCAATGATATTCCAATTCACATTTTCTAATTCCTTTTCCAGCTCTAATATCCTGTCTTCACCGATGAGTGATCGTACGTTATAACAGGCCAAGTTCAATTTCCGTGAATGGCAGCCTGGTCGTACCCAGAGATTCTTAGCACCCTCTGCTTCCACTCTGATCCTCTCGCTGCCGTAAGAGGGAGAGTGAAAGCTGCTGGGGACTGAGGGCCATTTGTATTGTTGTGCTCTCATTGCTGGAGGGCATTATTACTAACTAATGTTAGCAATTACTAACTAATGTTAGCAATACACGCGTATTGCTAACATGTACACAGGGTGGTTATTGTTATGTCTGGTGTTACTGCGGGTTGAGAAATTCTCTGACTATCCTTTATTATTATTATTATTATTATTATTATTATTATTATTATTATGCATACTTTTTACTATATTAAAAATAAGTTAAATCTTAGAACAAAAGTTACCTTATTTTATGCATTAGTGGACTCCCAACTTAATTATATAGTAATATATGAGCACGAGCAAATCTATAAGAAGTAAGGGTAATACATAACTTAATTAGCAGAATTTTGAAACATAATAGGAAAAAAATATTTGGAACGACTGGACTGGACTCGAATAAGAGAAGGCGATTTTTGTTAAAATACAAAATTCTTTATCCTGTTCAAAAACTGAAGTTAAGCTTCTGAGTCTCTGACGGTATTTTTTGGTCAGGCAGGCCTTGATTTCCTTGTGCTCTAACTGCTGAGCCTGTATCATCCTGAGGTATTTGTAGGTCTCTCCCTCTGCCATGGCTTCGATCTCTTTACCAGTCTGCAGCTGGTAGTTTCCGCCGACTAATTTTCCCTGGTGCAATGCTTGCATTTGTCTAGACCGATTTCCATCCTGATATTATTGCTGAATTCTTCGATGATCCGGTGTAGTTGCTGGAGTTGCTTCACGGTTGCCGCGTAGAGTTTGATGGTAACTGGTCTGGTTGTGATATTCTCGACCTTAATGGTTTTTTTCGTAGTATACTTGCATGATGAACGTATTCATTTCGATGCTCCAATTCTTTTATTTTTCTTCCTTCCTGGGTGGTCACTAGCGCAGCTGCTCGGCAGACTGTCTCCGACTTTTCGAGCTGACCCCTCTGCCCAAGGTCTGACCGCAAGTGACTTTATCCTGTGCCATACTCCATGCAGTATGATTATTATTTTTCTCCGACATCATCCATCTATGAAGATGGACTTGTTTAGCTTCAGTTTATGTGGTAGTGTTAGTTCTTGTGAGTGACACCAGATGGCACCACGCCACTTCGACTTTGGGGTAGGTAAGTCCTCTGGAGCTACTTTCGCGTTGTTTTATTTTTTATTATTATTAATTTATCGATTATTATTATACCGGTCTATCAGCGTGATGAAGCCGCGTTCGCTTCCACCAAAGCGGGACTCGAGCCCGGGTACATCAGGCTGGTAGCCCAGTTTCGTTACCACTGGGCCATCGCTTCCCTTAATAATAATAATTAGTAGTAGTAAATGATGCAAGAAATCAGGTTATGTCGCATCAGCTACAGTAAAGATGGCTGTAGGTCAGTTTAACTGGTCCTTCCTTGAATTTATTAAAATTATATCCTCCACAATACCCATGTGCATTTGTTAACGAACCACTCACCCTCTTGCTGAAGGCAATTTCTGCACATTCGCCCTGCAGCCATTCTTACTTAATTTGAATTTATAACCGCAATTGAGCAATGGTTACTTAAGGAAGCGTACTTGTATCGTAATATTCTGAACCCATCCGCATGTTTCCAAACAAGTTAAGTAAAATATGTTACATTTCGGGTGCATTTGATTATCAATTAATTTACCAGAAGGTTTAAATCTTGAGTAATGTACTCAAGAAAGCAAATAACTGTCTGCTGGATATTCATGTGATCAGAAGCTGTGAGATAGTATATATTTTTGTGATGGTTTTTGACAGATAGGTTCAGCTGGGAGAGAAGGTGGGAAATGAGTGCCCAGAAGACGTGATTTAATTCATAATAAAAAGGTTCAGAATAATATTCGAAATAAGTGCTTAAATTCAGATTAACCGTAAAGTTTCTGCAGAGGAGAAACTGGAGGGCCTTGAAAATTTAATTGGTCCTAAGACCTCCACTGGTTTAGAACACAATAGTTAATCTCAAAATATTGCTTAGTCTTCGATTCTTCTGCTGCAGCTTGCAAAAATGATTCCCACTTACAACTTAAGGGCTTCTTGCAAATAGACGTGTAAGAACTTGCATTGTATTCATGGACTCCCTGATATCTAACTGGAAGTTCGCAGAAAGTTGAGGATTGTATGTCGGTGTTGCCATTCCTTGAACTAAATGACAGGCTCGTGTCACACACACACTGAGTGACCTTATTAGGTACACCTACCCTTTTCATGAACTTTGTTGGTAGTACAATGGTTATAATCACGTGTCTCCCCTCACGCCAGTGCCCATATCGTTAATGACGCGAGGAATTTTTGCGGGTTTTTTTTTTACAACGTGGCTGAGTTAGTCGGTCTCAGGAGAGGGTAGCATGGTTTGTTTCCTCACAGAAATTCGGGTTTTTATCCAGCAAACTGCAAATCGACCACAGAATACACGACACACGGGGCTAAGTGGCTAATGTGTCTAAAATAGTGCTCTGCACACATTGCCTGTGTTTCGTCAGGCTAAGTTCGATCAATTTCGAGCAAAAAAAAAAATTAATAGCGCGATTTGCAATGGTGCATTGCTGAGAATCTACGAAGATTACATAATTTCGCAATTATTCAGATTAGGAATCATGGTTATATGAATTTCTTTACTCAAAATTGCTTCATAAATAAGCTCCAGAAGTTAAGTCATATCTTCGTAAAGCGCCATATATGCACTATATTACTCTAAAAGAAAGGTTTCACCTGCACCAACAAAATTTTAGAAAAACAGTCTATTGTCCCTTCATTCAATACTAGAGGCCAATGTGCCTACTCCTCCCCTTCTGTTAATCACAGTATGAAGCGCTAGGTCTCATCCATTCCGAATGACGACAATCGTGAACAGTCTTTAGAAGTGTCGCCTTCATGACAACAAAGTGTATGCGCTACTTTTCAGTTTATAGAAGTCTCCAAATCTCGGAGACTAGAGGCATTTTTATAAGTCTCTTAAATCGTGTCTATGTTGCCTAGCTGATAGCAGGAAGACGAAGTGACTTTTTCTGTGTGTTAATCAGGATTTTGTAGCAGCACATACAAATCGGCTTTGAACACACACTTGCACTGATATAATACATAATAAAGATTATATGAATTTATGATCTTTATTATGTATTATACTCTTTATTATGTAATAGTACTCTGATCAGAGGTAGTCATTTCGTTAGAATAGCAGAAAAACAGACAACTGTAATGACACACCGAAAAAGTAGTGTTGAGGTTCTTGAAAGATTCATCATATTCTGGAGGTCGATGGTTGGAGTTCTAGGATTTATAATCCTAGCACTTCTCTTCAGAAGAGATTAGGATTGTCGAATTACCGTTTAGATAATTCCAGTGAAAGACAGAAATAAATTGTGACACAAGTATGTAGACAGTTAAATGAAGAGGCAATTCGATCACTACAGATGATCAAGAAAATGTTTTAAACATCCATAAAAGATACCCGTTGTGTTCGATTTTCTTCATTCTGTTATTCTTATCACATCGAAATCCCTGAACACATCTCAGGAAACTCTCCCATGAGCACCAAAGTGCTCATCTTGCGAGCCATTTTGTGAATTGGCTTAGCTCTGTCACAAACTGAGTTTCCAAATTCGACGAAATCCTTTAAATCTAATACCAAACTGAGCCTCGGGCACCTGTCAGATACATTGATTTTCAAGAGAATAAAATAGGATTGCTTACGCCTTGTTGAAGATTTAGCTCGACCATGTCTCTCAACCATAGATTTAAACTGTCGGGTTCTAATGGATTTTGAAGTCCAATAGAACAGCTGATACGTATCGGTAACTCGAGGAACAAACCTACCCATTATTGCTTACCCTATTAGTTTACTATGTCATAACAATGACTGCATTTCAAAGTGCTTTATTTTTTCTTTTCTCAAAAACATGTCTTACAAAATCAACTACGTTGATAGGCAAAGAATGGTAAAGAATCAATTATATAGTGACTTATAATTTTTTTTTCTCTATAATATATGCACGAATACATTTTGTTAAAAATGAAATTGTTTTATTAATTTATTTTCTTTAAAAATTTAATATAGAAACAAGTATTTAAAATGCGAACTTAGTGATTTTTGTTGATTGTTTTAGGGTTAGTTATCTTTAAATGTACAATGGTTAGTCCAGTAATTTCAAATGCCCAGTAGTTAGTAATGGTATCATGTTTCACCATGGCAGCAATGTACTGATGAAACTTCTCATTTGCCTTCGTCACAACTCCATCAAAATTAAATTCGATAAGAAGTTTTGATTAAAACCTCTTAGAAATTATTGGTATTCATTTATTTGAGCTTTCATCAAACTATCGTTATCTAGTTCTTCGATTTCAGGACCAACAGAAACATTTCTTTTGGCATAAAATATAATGACAAAGGCTGATATGAACCTTGTGTTAATAAACTGATAGTATGTAAGTTACAAGTGCTTGTAGAGCAACCAGTACCCACGCACTGCAGGTCTTGGCCGCGTCTCTCCCTCTTGACTTAGAGATCACGCGCAATGGGAATGAACTACCACATAGAGAAAGGAATACCCTGTACATACCATGGCTATACTGTGGACGTTAATGCACCACGCAAAAATGAAAAGATAAGACTGCATAAACACTGATGCAAGTTTGGCAGGCGCTGGGCCCACTAAAACAAGGGAAATATCACCAGGAAATTTATTCCGAACATCGACAAGATGTAACCTAGTCCCCCAACTTGGTTTCAATCCGGCTTATACACCACCTATTTACTAACTGGACACGGGGCCTTTAAAACCAAGCTGACAGCGCTGAGAATTGAGGAGGATCGGAGCTGGCCTGTGTGGAGCTTGAATGCTGGGAGCACATTATGTACGATTGCACACATTATGAGGACCTCAGGTGCAGACTGATCACCGCGATACACTACCTCCCCAAGAACCTGGAATCACATCTACTGCACTCACTAGAGGAATATAGGGCGCTAAAGGAGTATGCACAAAAACTATTTGCTAGGCGTTGAAACACTGATAGCCATCAACAGAAGAAACAGATGAAAAAAAAAAGAAACAGAGCACGCTTGGAGAGGACTCAAGGAGAATCTCCCTCCAGAACCTGCTCACTACTAATAATCTAATACCTAGCGAACCCAAGAATAACCCAATGGAGATGCGGATCTTCCCATGATGAAGAGAACCACAGCCATTGATAACGGACCTGACCAGTTTAAATAGCTGAGGAGGACAAACCTGGATACTAAAAACTACCGATGAGAGAGAAGACCGACGAAGATATAAAAACTCCAAGTTGCCGCCTTGACGGAGCCGTATTGGCTCAAGGCTCTGCAATCTCTTATGCGGTGCAACCCTTTTTCTCCCACACCCGGCAAGGGGAGGTGGAGGTGACGGCTCGCTGTCTCCTCTCTCCCCTGCCACACCATTCCTTCCCTCTGGTGGAGCATGGGCATGCCTCACTGAATAATAGGGGATCACCTACCCTATCTGGTGAGGCATGGGTGTGTCCCACTGTGAACTGGAGTTGCCTTCCCTTTCGGCTCCATATTTCTGACTATTATCTCCCCTCAGTCTTCATCCCGCTCTATCTGACAGCAACGTGAACACGCCCCACACAATCTAAAATCACCAATCGAAATTAATTTTGCCCAACATTTTGGACTTCTCCTAGCGCTTCCCGCGACGCGTACGCGATTTTTTTTTTTTTTTTTTTTTTGGGTCCTGGCCGCTGGGGTCTCGGGGGGTTGGGTGGCGGGACCTGCCAGAGTGAACTATATACTGGTGAGTACCTGGTCAGCCTCCACGGGGCGAGGGTGGGACAGCGTCGAGCCTCGGTGGGGGGGTCTGGCGGCTGGGTGACCAGATGAACAACGGTAGAAGGCATCACACATATACAAAGTCCATACACTTTTAAATCTTTGGCTTTTCTAGTCAACTGGTTCACCCACAATGTAAACTACGCGGAGATGGGGGAAACCCCTGGTGCCGCTTGACCCTAAGCACACTTTACACTTTACCCTATCTTGGACTCTTCTTCCTATTTCATCCCCAGCCTTCACTCTCCCCTCTCAGCACTTTCTCTTGCACAAAGTATAGCCCTACACGTTCAAATTTAAAATACACAAAAAAAAAAAAATAAATAAATAAAATGCCCGACCTTTTAGGCACTTCAGAAACAGGCCTTCAGCGTCAAACCCCATATTAGCGCTTTAATGTAACTGAACTAAAATCAACCGCGCTGGTTCCAATTTTATTTTAGGTCCTAGCCACTAAAATCCCAGGAAAGTAAGTGGCAGGATCTGCCAGAGTACAATTGACTCACTGGTAACACCCGGCTAGCCTCCACGTCAGGTGTGGGCAATGTCGGGTCCCATTAGGGGCCTGGGTGCTAATAAGCAGGATAAACAATGGGCACAACATATAACACTACACGTGACCCACACACTTCTAAATCTCTGGCTTTGACTGGGTACTGTAACCGATACATAGAATATTCGTGGAGATGGAAGAAATCCCAGGAGCCGCTAGACTCTCATGTTATTGGTTCCTCGGGATGAAATGGATCTTGGAAGTTAGTAAGCAGCGGAGATGTTAAAAGAGCGGGCCGTGGTACATGCTCCCAGGATTCCAGGAGGCCGCGGGAGCAAAGTGGGTTATTTGTTAGGCCAAACGTGATTAGCTTCCCTCCTTATAAATCAAACGACATATTAAATTCATGGAATCTCTCCTTAATTCTTCGGGGAATCCCCAGGGTGGTATAGTAATTTTCGAGAATCGCCTAACTGTGTAGAAAATTTACAATCTTATACAAATCTAGACCTCTCCCTTCAAATCAGTGACGTGAATTTTCACTATTTTTGGTGCTCACCATTTAAACAATTACTTACTTATTACTTGTTCTTATCTTGGCTACTCATTAATTAGTTGCTCTTTATTCTACTGGCTTCATTATAAAATTGTAACCCAAGCTTCAATGGAGAAAACGACTGATTAAATTCCAGCTTTGCCCACCACTTAAATTATCAAAAGTGCTTTTAGAAGAATCAAGAGTCAAGGCAAAAGAAAGAAAGCAGAAAAATAACAAGAAAAGAATGTAAAGAAAGTTAAGTAGAACTATGTGTGTGTGTGTGTGTGTGTGTGTGTGTGAGAGAGAGAGAGAGAGAGAGAGAATAGTAAAAATGCAACATTTTCTTCGAGCTCACGAATTTACACGGATCAAAGGACTACTTGGAGATTATTGCATGTATTGCACGAGTGTGTTCATGCATCATTAGTCTTTTATGCAGCGGGGAAAAGGCTGATGACTTCCTGAGTATTCCGACGTCAATATTTAATAATTGCAAAATTGATGGCTTGTTAACGAAGATGGACATTTGTTCAGGTTCGCACAATCATAGTATGGGCAGATAAAGCAGATTAAAACACTTTAATCCATTGTTGCTACACTGTCTGTTGATTCAACCAAATTATTACGTGGTAAATATGCGGCATGTTTCTGCAGCCCAAGCTTGAGAGGAACGTATTACGTAAACGAAAATGCGCTCGCGAGCGTAGTTTGAGGTTTACACCACATTCTCTGTGAACGAAGGAGAAGTTATGACGTCACAGTCTTGCGCATTGGCATCCTCAGAAATGCCATTTATGAGTGGTGGGCTTTGATATTGTCAGTGGAAAGAGTTGAAGTTACTGTGGTTGATACACTTTGCAGAGAGGTGGAGCGAGGAAAAGACGCAACATGAGGAAAGCACCTGATCTTGAGTAACAGTTGTTGTCTTTAATAATCAGCACTTTGAACTGAGAGTTCGTCAAGTTTTTCATGTTGTCAAGATGATCCAGTAAGTTCAAAAATGTTTCAGTTATCACGTGGTTCTGTGTCCATGAAAGAGAAGGATGTAGAAAATATTTCATTATTAAGACATTGCCTAACTAGAGGTGTAATGTTATCCTGAGTTCAACTATGTACTACGAATTGTTCGAAAACTTCTCCAACCTGACCGAGTCTAGACTCAAGGACTTTGACTATCCACCTCTGGAAGCTCTGGAGTATCCGATGCAGGTCTTCTTAATTACCCTTTATTCCGTCACAGCTGTGTTAGCACTTGGAGGTAATCTTACCGTCATCATCGTTCTACTTGTGGGGAAACGCTCTTCGCGCGAGCTTCGAGTATTCCTCATCAACTTAGCGTTGTCTGATATAACTATGGCTGTGTTCTCCATACCATTTACTTATACAGATTTCATGCTTGGCAAGTGGATATTTGATCCGATGTTTTGTCCGTTTGTACAGTTCATGCAACATTGCTCCGTTATTGTAAGTGTATACACGCTAACAGCGATAGGAGTAGACAGGTAAGTTAGTCTTTCGAATCCCCTTGCTTTCATTTAGACAGTTTCTTTTCTGCAGTGTGACTTAGAATATTTGCTTTATGTTGGCAACGTTTCTTAGAGTCTCAAGAGTATGAATGATACTGCAAAAAGAAAGTATAAATGTTAATGTTCCAATACAAATTGCAGCGCTGCAATAATTTTAGTTTAAGACAGGTGTTCTTGTAAGTTTTTTGTACTGGGACTCAGCACAACAAAACTTATCGTGACCTTCATTTACATCTAAGAGGAAGTCGAAAGCAAGAGGAAGTCGAAAGAAAAGAGTGGGAGGTGGGCTATAGTACCCGGGCCAAACATTCTTCAGAGTATAAATGATACTGCAACAATTTGGGAGCAGAAACCTAGATATATCTGCGCCAGGGACAAGCACCAGACGAGTAGTTGAAGATTACCTTCCCCCCCACCCACACAGTTCAGTTTCCAATTCCTGTGTGCGTGGTGCACAGTTCCTCATAAGCTACGCCCGGGACAGCTGATCGCTCTAGTGAATAAGTAGGTACCTGCGACATCCAAAAGCAGGATCGAAGGAAGTTGCCGATGAAATCTTGATCAGAAGTGTTGGATTACCATTGTGAGTACAGACCTAGTACTTGGGATCGGGTGCGTCTAGGGATAATGCGGGTCCAGTTGCAAAGTGCGTAATGGCCTCGTTATGTTTGTATCTGGTCGTGTGTCCATATGTAGATATGAGTGTTAAAAAGCAACGCGTCAATTCTAACTTATAATAAATCAATAAGATAAAAAATTAATCAAATGAAATAATTTTTATTAAGTTCATAGAATTGTTTTTTGCTGATTATTAAAAATTAATTTAATTACTTAAATGTAATATTAAGGTGTTGACTGAGCTTTCTTGAAGAATTGTAGGCCTGGGCCTGTAGCCCACTCCCAACTCTCCTCGGGCCCGACTGAGATCAAATTTTTGATCTTAAAATAGCTTTCGACTTCCTGTTAGATGTAAATGTTTTTCTTAACAAATCGCTTCCGTTCATTTGCAATTTGACAAGGTATATCCCATTTTTGCGCAATATATGATGCTTCCTTGACGATCTTTTCAAGTTCATTTCTTAATATTTTCACTTGATTATACGATGTTTCTATTCTCAATGCATATTCAATAGCCATATTCGTTCTTTGTAAAATCGTTGATGCTGAATTAATACTCAAGATTTTTTTCTATCAGTACGGTAATTGCATTGAAAATTATTATGAAAAGTCAATTTAAAAATTCTTTTCAATCATTTGAATTTGAATTTAAGATCATTTGAATTTATGGAGTCTAAAAAAGGTTAACACAAAATCAGAATTTTCGATTTATTTTTAATTCGGACGCCTTCCGACTTTTCATCGCCTTTTGATGATTATATAATTTTATTTAATGCAATTAGCAAATGGGAAAATCGTAATTTCATAGCAGGTATAGATGCAAGCCGACTACACCAACGAGTCGGATTTAATTTCTTTACTACAATATCGCATTCACTTTTAATTTGAGGTAAAAAGTCCCAACGGTTGATATTATAGCCAAAAAATACTTTGAACAATGCTAAAATAGTTGGATATTTCGGGTAATCCATTTACTGAATCATTAATAACTAGATCGAGATGTGCACCGCACAATGTACGTACAACGCATTCGGTTGTAATTCTTTTAGGCGAGATTTTGTACTCCTGAATATACACCACTCATTGTGTTTGCTCCATCGTAACCTTGTCCACAACATTTTGAAAGATCCAGATCATTTGAATTTATGGAGTCTAAAATAAATGACGTTATTTTAGCAGCTGATCCATCAGTAACGGTGAGAAAACCAAGGAACTTTTCACTGACATCTATACGTTTAGGTCTGTCATCATACGGATCTCTTCCAAAATGGACAAAACAGTACACCAAGCTTAGTTGATCCATTGTTGAGATCTTGCGTTCTATCAGCAATGATGGAAAATATGGTTAACTTTTTTGACATAACTGCGGAGGCAAAAGTCCCTGCAGGCCTAGCCACATGCCTCCCCCCACCCAGTAATACCCAGAAATATTATAGGTGTGATAGTAATACTATACTCAATAAATGGGCCCCTACCCGCAATAAATGGATCCTTATTTCACTGTGGTTCCCGAAGTCACAAATTCTTCAATTCCCCTGGAAGCAGCAGTTATACTAATACAATTTGTTTTGTAGAGACGGGATACACTTAAACAAAGGTGGTGCAAAAGTTTTTGCCAGTATTATTGAGGATACCTTAAAGGCTCAGGGAAACTGCTAGTTAGGGGGGATGTGGGTAATACTGACACGCGTTTATCTGATAATATTGGTCAATGTAACTCTTGCACATACCTTAAGAGTTCTTATCTGTTACCCCAACTGGACGTATTATCTAGATATTCTGGGGGCAAAGACGTTTCACGTGAGCAGGTAGCTAATATCAGGGAAGAGAGCCTAAAAAACTTCAAGGGTTGTGTTAGGGTTGTTAAATATACAAGAACAGTAAATCTTAATTGTTTATACAGTAACGTTAGAAGTGTCGTCAATAAAATGAGCGAATTCGAACTGCTGGTTAAAACAAGTAACGCGGACATAATAGGGCTTACGGAGACGTGGTGCCACCCGGAAATTGGGGATGATGAGTTTCATTACGGCTTGTATAATGTATTTAGGAAGGATAGAGTAGATAGAAGGGGTGGTGGGGTAATGCTTCTTATCAGAAGCAGCCTGAGTGCGACGATAGCTTTCCCAGATTCAGACATTTCACATGCTAGTATAGAGTCTGTATGGTGTGAGATAGTTGGAAACAAAGGTACAATGCGAGTAGGCGTAATCTACAGACCAGGTGATTGTGAAGACTATGACAAAAGCCTCTACATGCAAATGGAATGGGCAAGTAAGCGTCAATGCCTTATTATGGGTGATTTCAATTTGCCTCTAATTGATTGGAGTAAATGGGAAGGAAACTCGACATGGGGAACAAAATTTTTAAATCAACTAGATGACTGTTATTTGTATCAACATGTCAGGGAAAGTACTAGAGAAAAGAATATCCTAGACCTCATCATCACACATGAATCAGATGACATAACAGGGCTGACAGTAGAGGAACCAGTAGCAGGAAGTGATCACGGAGTTCTACGGTGGATGATGACGAGAGAGGTAGCAGAAGTAAAAGGCAAAGGAATGGGTTTTAATTTCAGAAAAGGAAATTACGATGCCTTAAGGTACTACATGGCCTCTATTAACTGGGTAGATATCGCACAGAGAATGAATACAATTGAACTGTGGTACGCTTTTAAAACATTAATCACAGATGCCTTGAATGCGTATATACCATTAAAAAAATACTCCACGAGAAGGGTTCCAAGTTGGATGAATAGTGAAGTTGCCACATTACTTGAGCAGAAAAAGGTGGCATGGAAACGTTACAGAGCAATAAAAAGTACTGAAGCCTATAACAGCTACAAGGTGGTGTGTAATAAAGCCACAGAAAAGGTTCGACAGGCAAAGGCAGTTTATGAGAAATCACTAGCAAACAGAGCAAAGAGGAGGGATAAAGAATTCTTCACATATATAAATGCCAAGAAGAGCAGGACAAACCAGATCGGACCTTTACGTAAGGGAAAGGGGATAGTAATAAATACACCAGCTGCCGTTGCAGATGAACTCAACAGTTATTTTGCATCGATATTTACAAATGAAAAGCCTTTTGTGGCAATGGGAAATTGTGGGAGCGAAGTTAAAAAATATGTAATTAATGATATTGAAATTTCGCAAGATTATTTAATGAAAAAACTTTCAAGCCTACAGACTAGTAAGGCTCCTGGAGTTGATGGAATATACCCTATAATCTTGAGAGAGGCGGCAAGCGAGTGCATTGAACCACTGAGGCTGGTTATGCGAGCATCACTAGACTCTGGGGAGATTCCCTTGGATTGGAAAAGTGCAAATGTATCTCCCATACATAAGGGTGGCTCTAAAAGTGAAGTGGGAAATTATCGACCTGTCAGTCTGACTTCAGTAGTAGGGAAAATCATGGAGGCATTGATCAAGGGTGGAATTCAGGATCATTTGGATAGAATTGAAATTCTCAAGGATACTCAGCATGGTTTTGTAAAGGGAAAATCATGTTTTTAACAAATCTGGTTCGCTATTTCGAAAGGGTCACTCACGAGCTGGATTTAGGGAATAATTTCGACATTGTTTATTTAGATTTCAGCAAAGCTTTTGACTCAGTCCCACATGAGCGGTTGCTTTATAAGCTGGAACAGGTTGGAATCACTGGGAACATCCTTAGATGGATAGAAGGATGGCTTCAGGGCAGGAGGCAGAGGGTTGTGATAAATGGCTATTCCTCAGATTGGGTTGATGTAAGAAGTGGGGTTCCCCAAGGATCAGTATTAGGACCACTGTTGTTTTTAATTTTCATAAACGACATTGATGAAGGGATAGAGGGCGTGATGTCTAAATTTGCAGATGATGTTAAAATTGGTAGAGTAGTTAATGATCACTGTCAAGCTGAGCTTCTTCAGAGAGACCTAGATAGACTTCAAGAATGGTCAGAAAAATGGCAGCTGTGCTTTAATCCAACAAAGTGTAAGGTATTACACCTGGGAAACAGTAATCCCAAAATAACTTATTCACTTGGTGGAGTTCAACTAAACCCAGTACTGGAGGAAAGGGACTTGGGTGTTACGATACGGTCAGACATGAAATTCTCTGAGCATTGTAAACAGGTTGCAAGGAAGGCCCATGGTGTCCTATCGATGATCTATCGAACTTTTGCAAGTAGAGATAGGGACGTGATAATCCCATTATATAAGGCCTATGTTAGACCACACTTGGAATACTGTGTTCAAGTATGGAGACCGCACCTAAAGAAAGACATCGAGCTTCTTGAAAGGGTGCAAAGAAGGGTAACTCGCCTGGTGAGATCGGCAAAAGGGCGTCCTTATGAAGAAAGACTTCGAATATGTGGGTTGCAGAGTTTGGAAACTAGACACCTTAGAGGAGATTTGATTGAGGTGTTTAAGGCTCTGAGAGGCATCAGTAAAATGAATGAGGACAAAATTTTCAAGATTATAAATGATGCTAGAACTAGGGGACATAAATTCAAGTTACGTGGGGAAATGTTTAGATTGGACTGCAGGAAGTTTTATTTTAGCCAGCGAGTTATAAATTACTGGAATAAGTTGCCTTCATGGGTGGTAGAGGCCGACAGTTTGGGGAAATTCAAAGGTCATCTGGATAGTACTTTCGGGTAAGGGAAGCGCATAGGATGATAGGATTAATTTCCTTTTTATTTAATTTTTAATTTCATTTTATTATTTTTATTTATTTATTAATTATTATTATTTATTTATTTAATTTTTGTTTTTATCATTGTTTTGTTCGGATTCTTTTTTTTTTTTTTTTTGGCTGGTGCAGCATAAGCCATAGGCTTTCTTGCACCATACGGCCGTTACTAATACTAATACTAATACTAATTTCACCTCTGTTCACTGCAGCTTCGCTTGTGCTGTGCAGCTAGCTAACAATAAACATGCTTCGTGTGAAAAAAAAATATTGTTCGTAGACATAGTAAATTTTATCATAAACAAAACTAAAAAACTTACATTTTACTCAATTAAACTTTTTTTTTTCTGTTTTGGGTAGTAGGGCACGGTCCCCCCCCTTTCGGTCGTGCGCCCCAATGCACCGCACTGGCATAGTTACTGAAAGGAAGCTATGTGTAGTGATCAGAAATGGCGAACCAGATAACAAAATATTGAAGTGAAAACCAAGCAGTTCAATAATAAATTGGCTTCGAATACAGCGAAACATTACTTTATTCTTATGCAGGTTCTTTTTGCGTACACAGGTATATACTGTAATAACTTATTCAAGAATGGATATTGAATTGTGGATTTCCTCCTTTTATCTCCGCTAAGGAGAAACAGCGTTGGCTACAGAAATATTTTTGTGTTCAGTTTTCAACGTGGAGTTTCGTTTGAATAATTAAATGAAAAAATAAGGATTGTCTGTATTCAGTTAAACACTTTCATACGAAAGGTTCATGTCAGGACGGCTAAGATCTTTACTGTTTTCAAATGCGGTTTTATTTAATGAGAGCTTGGATCATTGAAGTTTGAATGCTTAAAATTTCAATTTTGTCGTATTCCGTGCACAACGAACTGAAGTTCAGCAGTGAAACAAATTATGTTGTTAAGATGAGAAATTATTGTAACACAAGTCGAAGAACAAATATGCAGTGACGTATATACACACCCTATTTTCAAGTTCGTAATTTTTTTTGATTGTATGATAAGTAGTAGTAGTAGTATTCGCTTCAAAGAAACTAGATGATCATTTTCCATACCGTAAAATCATTAAAAACTATCATCAGCCATTTTCAATCCACTGCAGGATGAAGGCCTCTCCAACAACTTTCCAGTTCCTTCTGTTTTGAGTACTGGCCATCCATTGAGTACTGGCCACCTACAAACTCAAGAATTTCATCTATCCATGTCCGCCTTTGTCTTCCAGGTTTTCTTCTAGCTCCTCTTGGATACCATTCTGTTATTTTCTTAGTCCATCTGTCATCATGTCTTCTAGCTACGTGTCCTGCCCAAGAAAATTTTAGTTATGATAAGAATGTCCTTTACTTGAGTTTGCTGCCTAATCCATGTGTTTCTCTTCTTATCTAACAGTCTGATTCCCAACATAATTCGTTTCATTCTTCGCTGTGTAGTTCTCAGCTTTTCTTCCATTCTTTTGGTGAGTGCCCAAGTTTAACTTCCATAAGTTGGTTCATTGGTTCATTATTTTACGTTTCAGATAAACTGGGATATTGCCCTTCAGTATGTGACTATATTTCCTGAATGCTATCCATCCAAAATTTATTCTTCTCTTGACTTCCAGCCATTTATCATTATTACAGCTAATAACTTGTCCCAGATAAGTATATGACTCCACCAATTACTGCTCCTTCAATCATTATTTCCCTTTCTGTGGCATAACTTGTTCATCATTACTTTTGTTTTAGCCATATTCATCTTTAGTCCAAAATCCTTACTAACTGTGCATAACTGATTAAGATTTTCCTCTAATTATTTGGGATCGTGGCTTATGACCACAATGTCATCTGCAAATCGTAAATGGTTTAGGTACTCTCCGTTCACATTGACTCCTTTCTGCGATCAGTCATTAAAAACTATGCACCTCCATTAATACCGTAAAATCAGACAACACAAAAAAAAAAAAAAAAAAAAAACACCTTTTATAATACCCGTAGAACGTACGCAAAATATACCGAATATTCTCTTTGACCTTTCTTGCCAAATATTGTATTCATATTAATGATTAACAGATATTGTTATTATAGTCAGCCTGAGTACATATTAGTACAGTAGTCGCAAATGGTGCAAGAAAGCAAGCTTTCTTGCACCATTTGCGAGCATCAGCCAAAAAAAAAAAAAAAAAAAACTAACCAACTCGCCCCCTTCCTAGAATTCTCTAATTCTTTCTTCTACAGCAACAATAGATGGAAGTTTGTTTCAACTATCCGCTGGCTGAAGGCAAACTTATTCACATCTGTCCTGCAATCAACCTTCCTGAATTGGCATTTATGCTATCCCCATATGTGTGTAGTCTCAGCATTGAACTTACTCAATCAATTCAAAGCCTCAAACATCTCAATCAGATCTCCCCGCAGGAGCCTAGTCTCCAAATGCTGCAATTTGCAGAACTGGTTCCTTTCTTAGTAAGAGCACTCTTTTGTTCCCTTCACCAATCCCCTTGCCCTTTTTTTGCACCCATTCCAGGAGATTTTTCTTAAAATGAGGCCTCCAGGCCTGTTTACTGTATTCAAAATGTGGCCTAATCATGGCCTCGTGCAAAGGGATAATTGCCTCCTTATCCCTGCTAGCAAAGTTCCTGTATATTATTGACAAAACACCGTGAGTTCTCCTGGCACTGCCTCCACTGCTCAGAGAACTTATGTGACTACACAATCTTCCCCCCTTCCCCCGGTATTTTTAATTTCTCACTATATGAACTCTCCAAATGAAGGACCTGTATCTTCGGCGGCTTCAACGCAGATCCTACCACAAACCGCTTGACTGAGAAAAAGACTTACAAATCACCTCATGCAGGCCTGGCAAACCAGATGTGTGTATATGTAAAGGGCGGCTCCTAGAACGTTTGTTCAACTCCGCCTCGTATATCTGTGAAGAACAATATCACTACAAATGGGCCGGATATGTGTGTGACGTCGGTTTGTGTATATTATGCGTGTGTTCTGTTCTGGCCGCTTGGCTATCCAGAAGCATCAGTCACCTGGACAGATGATTCTGGGTACTCGTCCACACCACGGGAAGGAAGGTGGACCAGTCCCAGCTAAACACGTACTGTCTCAATACGAGACTCTGATCCACCTGATGTTGTCAGAAAGTAGGCCAGGATCCTCTGGGGGCCCATTCCAGAGGGAAAAAACAACAACATCACGCATGGTGCTGGATATGTAACCGAAATTAATAAAATAAAACATTTATAAAAATAAATAAAAAATAAAATAAATAAGAAATAAGTAAAATGGATGAAGGTAGTGGTGCTGCTAAAAAAAAGAAAAGAAAAAAAAGCCAAATATATTAGTAAACAAAGAAAAAAAAGCCAAATAAATTAGTAAACAAAAAAAAAAAATTATGATAATATATAAATGCATAAAAGAAAGAAAGTGATGCTACTAAAAAAAAAAGAGAGAAAGAAAGCACTTAATTTTGTCTGCAGGCCAAGGAAAAATTTTACTTCTTGAGGATTTCAGTTTATATATTATTAAAGGAGATCTAACCAGTTATGCATCAGCAGGACCATTGTGCTACATTCTGTTGAGATCTGTCGACACTGAACGCCTTCGAAGAAATATGCCTTGCGCAAAAGCCTGAAGAATCTGATATGACTCAGAGCTTTGAAGCAGAGACGACTCCTGTCCTGGTTGAAAATTAGTAAGTGCTTGAAGAGGAAGTCTGAGATCGTCATACAGGGAGCAATGAAACAAGATGCGATCCTAACTCTGGTGATCCACACGAACGGAGGTCTGTTTGTGATATAATTGAACCTAAAAAGACTCTGGTTCATCGATCCATGTCCTGTCAACAAGTAGGACGTGAATATGTCCATGCAGAACCACAATCGAACACCTTTATCAAGGAGAAATGAAACTTGTGGTATAAATTTTCTCGTTGTTGCACCAACGGGAGCTGTATCCCATCGAGACTGCCAGCTGTTAACTAACTCGTTCCACAGTCTCCTTCTTTCTCTTTTAGCATCATCTTGAAGGTTGATGGTTATTCCAAGAAATTCGGTCTCAATCTGCTTTTTCAGTCTGCATAAAAATCCTCTATAAGTAACTTATAAGTCTAAAGGTAATGTTCCAGCTAGTACTTGCAGAGCTTGCGTCGAGACTGTCCTGCATGCCTTAACTAAACACCGCAAGATGGTTCTCTGCAATGAGGCGAGTTTTGCTTTGAAGTGTTCGAGCCGTGCCCTGTGAAACCATACGCCGGCAGCATACGTGATTAGAGGGAGGAAAACTGCATTGTAGTAGATCCTTAAAGTTTTTCTGGAGAGCCCCCATTCAACACGGGACACCCTAACAATTGCACCAGTAAATCTACGTATTTTAGATAAGTTTGTCAAGTGAGGAATAAAATTGAGACTGGAATCAATTACCACTCCTAGAACCTTGTACCAGATGGGAGAATTCTCCAAAGGAAGAAGTCACCAAACGATTCTTCCCCAACGTTGGAAAACTCTACCCAATGGCTCCAGCATGGTTCACGCCGGGACTCCACGCGACCTTCCTGCTAACAGGACATGGTGCCTTTAAGGCTAAGCTTACAGCCCTGGGCATTAGATGACCGTACTTGCTGCTGTGGAGAGTTAGAGCTGGCACCACCTCATGCATGAATGCCAGCTTTATGATGACCTCTGCTGCCAGCTCATCACCCGGATCACCTTTTTGCCCAGAGATAGAGAACAACACCTCCTGGACGGGAGGCAGGAATATATTGCCTTCTCCAAGTTCGCTGAAGACTTGTACAGGAGAAGACTGGACCTGAACGCACACTAGCCACATAATGGCTAGAAGCCAAGATGACCTACCGAGCAACCATGAAAATAGACAAAAAATCTGAAAGAAGGACAAATAGCAACCGTTCAGGAGGCCTAAACCAAACACCCATTCCTGGCAGGGAGATGAGACGACCAGTCGCCTCGCCCCCCCCCCCTGCTATCCCACCTTTCCTTCTATTGAGGCATGGGGATGCCTCACTGACCACTTTGGGGAATCTTCTCTGTCGCCCCCATACTTCTGCCTTTACCCCCAACCTTCTGCTTCCCCTCCCCCACTCAACCTATACACGACGCGAACGCCCTACCCACCAAATTTAACCTAGCCCAAAAATAATTTTCGACCAGTCTCGGCTTAATTATCCCACGCACTGCCCTGCTCCTGCCATATGAATTCATGCACACGTGTTGTATGCAAACATCCAAAGTAAGTACGACTGCATGGATGCGTATATATTTCTATACAGGGTGTTTCAGTTAAACGTTTCAGAACTTCTAAGAGGGGTAGGGTACATCCTGACAACTCGAAATCATATAGCAATGTGGGGTCGGAAATGCTTTCGTGAAGCGGTGTTGTACACAGAAGCACCATAAAAAGAAAAGAGACCGTAAGTGAGAAATCGTTTTAATAATACATGAAAAGAAGCAAAAGGTACATGGATTAAAGTAAGTGTTCGAAGTTTCTTCCACGGGCTACAATGCACGCCTCACATCTCCGACGCATGGACATCCGAACATTCTGGAATACTCCAGGCGAATTTCGAATTTCTTCGGCAGCTACTGCGATTCTTGCAACCAGCTCCTCAGCATTGTCAACAGGGGTGTCATAAACTAGCGATTTCATATGACCCCAGAAATAAAAATCAAGACATGATAGGTCGGGTGACCGAGCAGGCCAACGCACGGGACCACCACGTCCGATCCACTGTTGACCAAATGTGACATCCAGGTAGTTACGAACATCTCCGCTATAATGGGCAGGGGCTCCATCGTGTTGGAACCACATTGTCTGTTGCGTCAATGCAGAAATCTGTTCATCTCTCAAAAGTTGTGGCAATACTTGCTGCAGAAAGATCAAGTAGATAGGTCCGGTTAGACGACACGGTAACAGGTAAGGTCCGATGAGGTGATCTCCCATAATACCGGCCCATACATTGACCGAAAGTCGAATCTGTGCTGCACAACGTCGTATTGCATGCGGGTTCTCGACCGCCCAGATATGGTCGTTATGCGTGTTGAAAATTCCTTCCCTTGTGAAGGATGCCTCATCGGAAAACAACACTTCAGCAGGAAAAAGGGGATTTGTAGCACATTTTCCAAGGTACCACTGTGCGAAAGCAATACGAGGTGCATAATCCTCCGGTTGCTGTGTCTGGACACGCTGCCTGGAGTATTCCAGAATGTTCGGATGTCCATGCGTCGGAGATGTGAGGCGTGCATTGTAGCCCGTGGAAGAAACTTCGAACACTTACTTTAATCCATGTACCTTTTGCTTCTTTTCATGTATTATTAAAACGATTTCTCACTTACGGTCTCTTTTCTTTATGGTGCTTCTGTGTACAACACCGCTTCAGGAAAGCATTTCGGCCCCCACATTGCTATATGATTTCGAGTTGTCAGGATGTACCCTACCCCTCTTAGAAGTTCTGAAACGTTTAACTGAAACACCCTGTATATGTATCACTGTTGTGTATATGTGCGTATGTATGTTGTTGTATGTGTGTACATAAGTTTTTTTTTTTTTTTTTTTTTTTATAGGTCCTAGCCGCTGAAATCTCAGGAAATTACGCGGCAGGACTTTCTAGAGTAACTTAAGTCTACTGGGTTCCTGGTCTGCCTCCACGGGGCGAAGGTGGGGCAACGCTGGGCTCCAGCAGGGGTGCACGGCTAAATGACCAGACACAACATTACACAGGTGCAATACCCACATACTTTTAAACCCCTGGCATTCCCAGCAAACTGGTATACCCACAAAGAAGGCAACGCGGAGATGGGGGAACCCCCTGGTGCCGCATGACAACAATTCACCTTACACCCTTAGAAGCCCGAATCGAGGTGTCAAAAGAATAAAGTTGTTTTTCAGCTAGGAGGTCATGTATAGACCATATCCCAACAGTACGACAGATCCTTGAAAAATATCAATCGAAAGGAAAAGAAATCGTTATGATTTTCAATGACCTTGAAAAGGCATATAACAGTGTTCCAAGAAAACTCTTATGGGAAGCACTGAAAGAGGCACATATTGGTGGACAATTGATTAACGTTATTAAGGCAATTTACAGGAATAACAGATGCAGAATTAAAGGGGATCAGCTTTGTCACCTGAATTCCACTTCAAAAGGCTTATTACAAGGCTGTGCATGCCACCAACTTTTCAAAATTTATATCGATATCTGCCTAAGATCCTGGTCAATAAAATGCGATTGCCGATCAATAAGAGCATCTATATTCACAATTTACTTTTTGCTGATGATCAGGTGGTGACAGTGCAAGACTTAGAAGATGCAGACTATGCATGTCGTAAATTGTTTGAGGAATATAAACGATGGGGTCTAAAAATCAATTTTAACAAGACTGAAATGTTTCGTCAGGATCAGGACACAATTCTAAATATTGAAGGTTTTAAAATCAAACAAGGCGATAAATTCAAATATTTGGGATCAATTTTACAATGTAACGGATCATTCCAAGCAAAGTTCAATAAGAGAATTGCAGACGGGAGAAAGGCTATCGGCACGTTAAATTCTGTTCTATGGAGCATAAATATTCTAAATATAACAAAGAAACTTTTATATTTCAAACGATTGTACAAAAGTTTATTGCATGGAGCAGAAATATTGCATGGATGTTGAATAGGCGAAGGGAAAACAAATAGCTCTGCACATAAATGGATTTTTGGAGATGCTCAGCAAGATCTTCTAGAAGAGACAGAAAATGAAATGAAGACATAAGAGAGAAAATGGAAGTGAAAAAGAATATTATTGATACTATCGAAGAAAAGCGTCTAACATGGTATGGACGTGTAAAACGGATGCAAGAAACCAGATATCTAAAGGCTATCCTGGAATGGATACTTCCAGGAAAAAGGAGAAGAGGAAGACCTAGATGGATGGATACAGTACAGAAGTGCATGACAGACGCCTTGAACCGCACTTTATGGCAGTAAAAATTCCTACCAAAAAGTAACTTGAAGGCTGAGGTAACCCATTGTAAATGGAAACACTCCTCTTGAAGAAGAAGAAAAGTGTCCACTGATAACCACTCACTGTTTTCTTCCACTCAACCATTCACAGTAGTAACTTGCCCGTAATGCTACATTGATTCAGTTTATCCAGCAGTTTTTTAACGTGCAACAGTATCAAAAGCTTTCTTGAATTCCAAATATATTGATATCTATCTTTAGCAGGAAGCGTATTGAAAGTTAAATCTTTCTTGTATTTTGTAGTGTTTTCTGGCAGATTTCTTACATGGCACACCACTAGATGAAGAACTCCTGAAGTCGTATATTCATAATAAATGCTTGGAAACATACTTTACCAAATGTAGCGAAGCCCTAACGAATAAGCTTTAATACGAATTATTTTGGTGTGGTTTAGCACAAAGTTTCAGGAGGTAGTGACTTTATTTGCAATTGGTATGCAATAGGAACCAATTGAACGAGGAGACCAGTGGAGGGCAGCTGACCATGCCAAGTGAAACACCAGTCATGGAAGCAGTATATTTTGATAATAAGAAATCTGCGAACAGTTACTCGTATTGTCTAGAAAAACCTATTCAGGAACAGTTCTCGGTGAGCATGTTGTTCAGAAAGCGTTCTGTTAAGGGAGGACTTCAGCCCATAAACCTTTCATTACCAAAATTAATGCACAACGAAAAGTGTCATGGTTTCTTGGTTCTAGGAATGGAAAAAGGATTCTCTAGAGAGAAGATCCCTATATACCCGCTCTTTTCATCAGATGGAAGAACTTGGGTGAGGTTCCAACCCATAAAACCTTATGAGAAGGATTAAAATCATGGAGCACAGTGGGGTTTATGGTTTATTTTGTCCTATTTTTCGTGGTGTGGTGATTATTTTGGATGAAATTTTGCAGAAGAAGCAATAATGTGACATCTTCGGCATGGCCACTCTTTCAGTACTGATGCATTTTTATGACACCTGACTTAATCTTTTTATAAAAGTCTTGTGTGCGACTGCTGAGTTTGTGGAAGACAATGGGGAACTGAACGACTAGGAGTCACATATCTTGCCAAATTAAGAACTGTTCTGCTGTAGGAAGAATATTTCAGCATACACGTGTAATCACGTGCACATAGGTGGAGAACGTTCACCGAAGATTGCCTAATATAGTACATTATAGGTCAACGACAGACATTTTAGTATTACGTTTTTGGTAATACTTATAACAGTGAGCTGCAATGCAACAGAAATTTGATGTAGCATTTAATTTATGTCATAAATTTTTTACTGATAAAAAGAGAGTGAACGTTTTTAAAATCATAATGCAGAAACAACCTACTCGCAGAATAAAACCAGTGTTCTAATAATTATTTATTTTATTTTGTTGTTTTGTATACGTTAGTTTAATTTTGCTAGTCAGTTGTAGTTGGCCTTGGGAAGTCTTAGCGTATCGGCTACTCAGGTGTGCCAGTTCATACGGTACTCCAATTCATCTGGTTTGGTTGTGTGTTACTTATCTACAAATACGTGTTGACAGGCTGATTTGCATTTTTTTTGTGCTGAAAAAAAAAAGCAGCAGAATAATTCACCGTGAGAAACCATACTCTCCCCTCCTCCTGAGATCGGCAAACTACATTCCCGATTATAGATCTCTAAAAATTCCTCCTTCGTTTGATATTCGAATCCAGGCCTCAATAACCAAGTGAGAAGCAATAAACTACATTAAGATTCTATCAATGAGGACCCGGAGATATTAAGAATCTTTAAAACATTTCTCTTTATCTAGCTGGAAGATGCGTGCAAGTTATTACAAGCATTTTCTTGATTGATATTCATGTAACAATATTCATCGGAAGGTCCGAAATAAAATGACAATAAACGACAATATTACTATAAAGTTTCTGCAGAGTCATGAACTACTACAAGTTAACTATTTGCAACTTAAAGGATATCTACTGATTGTAAATTTCTTTTGAAAGCCTCCTCTAAAACAATCTAATTGTACGAGTAAAGGTTGTTTCAGAAGATTTCTGACATTCTTTATTATCAAATTTATCTTAATTTATATTATTGGATCTGATTTTTGATTTTTTTTTTGATTTTTTAAATGACGTTTTAAAACCAGTAGGCATAATCGAACTTGGTATATTTCCTGTATCTCTAAAGAGTGGTTTCCATTTATCAGAATGGCTTTTCCTGTAATCCGTTTACGATGCTTGTGATAGGTAGGGTGCTGCGGCATCCATTTAAAACCATTCAACTGATGTGTACGGAAACGCCCGTAGCCGACCGGGCTAGCCGAGTGGGTAAAGTACCTGCCCGGCAACCCAAAGGTCGCGGGTTCGATTCCCGCCTCGGGCTTGGATCAGAGTACTGCAAAAAAAACCTTGGGAGGTGCAATATGGCCACAGAAGCCGATGCGCCAACAACTACCAAATCAAAAAAAAAAAAAAAAAAAAAAACGCCCGTAAGAATGGGCTTGAAGGACAACGTAGCCCACGTGAGATTACCAAAGAGTACATTTTCTGTTTACACTGGTGTTCAAAGAAAGTGCATCACCTAGGAATTTCATATTTCTAACCCTTTTTCGCTATGGTATGTTACATTAATGATTAGCATCACAATAGAAATATAAACAAAAGATATTTATTAATAGTTAAGGCAAAGCTAAGTAATATTTGACAGGTGCTCTCAAAATATTCCAAAATGAGCATTTGCAACTTTTATACAACAGTTTTGGTAAACACGACAATTATGGCTGAAATGTTATCAGAAGCCCCCAATTTGCTTCAGTTTATCATTTTAAATGGAAAACAATGAAAAGTTCACCAGGTGCAAACTAATATTCAGTTGAACCGCCTCTGGCCCTGATGACAGCAACACACCGTCGAGGCATTGACAAGATCAATTTCTGAAAATAATCAACTGATAGTTCGTGGTTCCAAACACGAATTATGGCTTTTTGAAGTTCACGAAGGGTCTTTAGTTTCTTTCTGGCAACTGCACATTCCACACGATGCCAACAGTTTTCTATAGGATTCAGGTCCGAGCTGTTTCCTGCCCAGCTAAGAGTTGTAATTGACCATTCGTTGTTCCAACCATTGTTTCACCTGTAACAAATGTAAACACATTACTGTCGAACCTCTAATGCAGAAATGAAGCAGAAGTAACTACAGAAGTGCCTACTTACACTTTTCGCCCGATGACAAGGAGCAGAGTCGTCCTGAAAGATGCAGTTACTTGGCATGTTGAAATGATCTCTAATGGTTGGCAGCAATTTGCCTTCCAGTATAGCCATGTATCTATTGGCATTTACGGAACCTTTTATAACCTGCAGGTGACCTATTCCACGATACGAAATGCACCCCCTTATCATTTGCCTGGTAGGGAATTTCACTGTAGACACCAAACAGTCTGGATGGTATTCTTCATCACGTCTACGGCAAATTGTTTGTCTTCCATCCAGCCATGCAGGTTAAATTTCTTCTCATCCGAGAAAATAACTGACTTCCACTGCTCGGGGGTCCATTTGTCATGCTTCTTACACCAAATTATTCGGGCCTTTTCATTTTTTGTGTGAGGAGGGGCTTCTTAGGACGACGGGCTACGGGTCCATTTTTGAAGAAGCGTCTTCTGACTGTTACTGCACTTGCTACTACTCCTGTATATTCTTCCTCTTTTCAGCTCAGACGAAGAAGCTTTTGGGTTTTTAAGGCATAAGCGCTTCAAAACGCGGTCCTGTTTTTGCGTGGAGGCTCGTTTGCTCCGGTTCCTTATTTCCTATCAGCCGAACCAGTATTCTTGAGTTTGGAAAGAAATCTACTCACTGTCGACTGATTACAAGACACTCTAGAAGCAATATGACTGGAATAACATCCTTCCTCACGTTAAGCAACTATAGGACTCTTTCTTCGTGGCGTCAACTGCGCCTAACTCGCCATCCTAACACAGTCAAGGAATGAGTGCAACACTTGCAGAGAGTGCTTATATAGCTGAAAGTAACAGCTGATGCAATATTACATCACTTTCTTTGAACACCAGTGTACTCCAGAATGACCACACTGTCAGAGAAGTTCACAACAAGGTAGAAAACACAAGATACAGCACCGTATTTAGCCGTCATGGGTTTGAACCCCGGTCACTCAAGGCATGTGTACTTATGCACCTGCGCGCTAAATCACTCGGCTACGGCGGCTCATTCAGATTTACGTACATGTACATCAGTTACACGTTTGGGAAAAAAAAAAAAAAAAGAAAGAATCATGAGATCTACTCAGTTTAGATTAAAGACTTCGTCCTCTTCGAGAACTACTTTGAAGAAGAGGAATAAAATCGCAACTGTCATTAATGTGTTATTAATTTCCTGACTAAATATCAATTTCCTCGTACAAAAGTAAAAAAGCTCAAAACTAAGTGTCCAAGTACATTACAGAATATGGTGTAAGTAAATATGCTTATTTGCGATACTAATATCATTTGAACAGAGAAAAATTGGCATATAGTATAAGGGTCAGGTGCCAGCTGTATTATATCTGCGCCATATATACATACTGTGAAGAAATACAGTACTACTGTAGATGCCAGAAAAGTGTTGAGTGTTGGATGTGTAGTATTGTGTTGGGTTCTGTTGTGTGTCCTCCCATTTGGCCGCAGGGGCCCTGGTGGAACCCCACGTTGCCCGCTTACACCACTAGGAGGTAGCCGGGCTGCCCATAATTCTCTGGCTAGTCTCCGTCAGGGTTGCCTCAGCTTCCTGAGCGGAGACCAAGTTAAAAAAAAAAATACAAATAATAATAAAAAAAAAAAAAAATAAATAAATAAAAGCGATTAGATAGAGTGAGATAGTACAGGGTGTACACAAAAAGAGGGGGAATGAGGGTAAGGGGATGTATACACGTCACCAGTCAGTGGACACTCAGTCCATCAGGCAAAGGGGTAGGAATGGGGTCCAAAGTGACTGTACAAGGGAGCACAGATAGGATCGCCATTTGGCGCCTCTGTCATTGACATCGGGAGGTACTGATCACGCTATCGTTTGGAAAGATCAGATAGCGAGGAGTCAATTCCATTTCAAGTAATTTGGCCAATTTAGTTGGGATCCAGTCTCCTCCTGCTGAGCTTGCTTCCTTTACCAGTAGTCTGCGCGGTAGCACAGTGGTATTGTCACCGTCCTCCCCACACCGGGTAGAAAAGACCCGGGTTCGAATCCCGTTGATGATGCAAGGAACTTCCTCTTTTTTTACTCCATGGCTGAGTTTCTCAGGCGCAGATAGCAAAGTTTTTAAACCCCAGAAACTGGGGTTTTTTTTTTTGTCCAGAAAAACAGACAAATTGATCATAGAACACACGCAATTAACAGACATAAGACACACGGCACGGCATATGAATTTAAATATTCGGGTGGCCTAATATAATTTTTTTTTTCCAGTCCTCGTTCCGCGCTGGTTGCAATCGCCGTTCTCCCCGTACAAGGCGGTAGGTAAGGCTTGTGTTCGAATCCCGTTAATGACGCAAGGAACTTTTAGGGGCTTAAAAAAACACTATGGCTGAGTTAGTAGGTCTCAGGCACATGGGTGGATGAGATTGCTCTCGGGTAACTCGAGAAGAATCTCATGTACTACGACAGTAGCCTTTTTTTTTTTTTTTTTGTATGTACATGTTTGCAGATCACTGTCATCTACTATGATAGTGTTTCTGTTTTTTTATCTCCTCCTGGAAACCAGTTTTCATCCTCACACACATCAAAATCGACAGTGAAATACAACCGATTTTCGGACACGAAAATGTGGGTGATGTGATATTAGCGGCTTCAACGTTCATCCGTTGAAGCAACTCATCAGTAGTCAGTGAAAACTCATCAGTAGTCAGTGATCAAAGAGAGAGGGAAAAGGAATGAAAATAAAGAGAGGGACGACCGCACGCATTGGCGAAGGCAGAATGTAGATCATACGACAGGAGCTTGTTTAGAAGGGCTTTATGCTAAATATTTAAAGGTTTTTGAAATATCAAGAGCAACCCGAGTTGTTTTTTTTTTTTTTTAATTTTATTTATACAATTTGGTAGGTGAATAAATACCAATCAGCTACTTCATCATATGTAGTAGTTGATCGGTAGTGACGGAATCCATATTACCGAATTAATGACATAGTACTTCTAGTTTCCAGGAGCCCTATGTCATTCACGTGACGTGGTACTCCTGGAAACCGATCTAAGAGTAAGCATGATATTATGGGAAGCCTCGTGAAGAAGAAGATATGAAATGCGAACAAAACATTATTGATGACAGGCCTTCGAGATCTTGGAAAAGAGTGAATTTAAGGTGAAAGTCGAATCTGATTTGGAAGATGTCGCAAAGGTCTGTGTTGAAATCTTAGTTTCTCTGGTGTCTATGATACGGTGTATTTTTCATAAGTTGGGTTGAGGAACTATCTCAGCAGAATTAAATGCGAGTTCTAACGGTTCCACGACCATCAGTATGGGAGGAGAGAGGAAGGCTATTCTCCAACAGGTTTTGTTAACTGTCTTTCATAGTAGAGTTGCTGTTACAATAGAGATCTGGTTTACAGCGTTGATTCTGGCTATATGAGAGCGACTAGAACTTTGTCATCCAGAAGTCGTTATGAGATGGTGCTAAAATTCATTATTGTAGGTGATAAAAGCTTAGCTTACCGAGTTCCTCTGAAGCCGACCGTTATGGATTTTATTTTCAGATGATGGGTGGAATAACTGTTTCCTGTGGCGAAAATAATTCCAGTAGAGGGACGGAGAGGCGGGGTTGACGATATTGACCGACAACGCCCCTCTCCCTCCCTCAGAACAGGTGCCACTTCCAAATATAACATTTATTTTTTAGTGAGGGATAATTTTTAAATGAGACGTTAAAAATTATGATCTTTCGTTTATTTCCTTAGTGCATAGTTTGATTTCTGTAGCTGGAGTATGAAGAAGAGTCAACGCTTATGAACGCTTTACAAGGAATAACGTAAAAAAAAATGGAATATAATCAAAAACTGATTGTGCTGAAAATGTTACTTTTTATATCTCGGCTTCACTACGTATTTCAGAGTTTAAAATCTATAGTTTTGTTAAGAATGCGATCTTTAACGTTATTTAGCAGTCACTGTTGACTGTGGTGCGTGACTCGCACTGCGGTAAAATCATACGCCTGTGCTATTGCATTCGTGCATTGAATATTCGGCTATGCCAGGCAGATAATTTTTAATAGGTTATTATTATGAATAACTAATGAATCGTTAAATGAAAGTTCAAGTTTAAAGGCTTAATATTTGACCTCGTAGTAAAATTCTTTAGAACTTTGGCAAGTTCTCTAAGTGATTTTTATAAAGACTATATTAAACAAGCCAGAAGTTGAAACAGAGGAGTGAGGGAAATGGCTTATGGTTAAGACCATTAAATTAATGTACAACTTAATGTAACTATAATATGAACAGCTCTTGGTAGCACAGAGGTCCTTCCCACACAGAGTATTTCATGACAGGATGATATTGACCAGTGAGCAAATAACACCAAGATCTTGCGTTATGCGACAATATCTCTTTCCTTAGTATTTTATCATTTTACCTCTATACTTTTCTCTATTCCTTTCCTATTTTTATTAATTTTGTCATTTAACTAATTTTAAGCTTTCTTTATGACTTTTATATATATATATATTGGGAAAATAAATCGAGTAAAAACTTAACTAACTTTGAATTTCTTGAAGTTTTCGCTATGAAAGGTTGTTTCAAGGTCAAAAGAATGCTTTCGATAAAGCCGACTGAATAGATCAGAGCAGGCAATGGAGCTCGGAAGGGTGGAAATAACTCAGGATATTTGCAGAACTATGTGGTTTCGTATTTTCTGGGTCGCTGCTTTGATCAGTCTAATGGCTTACCTGAATACGTTCTTGCATTAAAGGTCAGTGTTGCGTGAGGAACCAGGAATGTTATTTCATTAATGTTAAAATTGTCCGATTCGAAATGATGGATATATCGAGTGATGTTTCTGATTGTGCTTATGAAATGTTTACTCGGCTTTACTTATTCCTGCTACACATTTAATTTACTCCCACTTTATGAGTTGTTGAAAACTGGAATATAGAGCGAAATAGGTTTCTTTGGTGTATTTCTGGCATTTTTTACATTTATCACAGTTTTATGAAAACTGTGATGGCCAGTTTTTCATAAAAAAAATTAGCATACGCGTAGAAAATTTCCAGCTCTGTAGGCAGGATGAAGTACTCGCTCATTATGTCTTCAAATGAAATGAGTAGTGTATATTGCTTACAGACGTTCTGTAAACCCATGTTTAACTTTAACATGAAATTATAAATAGGAAGTGGGGGGGATAAAAAGATTTCTTTCAGTCAGAAATAGTTGTTGATAGTAAGATGTTTTTCTTTTTTTAGTAGCGCTAAATGAAGTGAAGTGTCGCAATGCATTATCGAATACAGATAAATGATTCGGTTCCTCTTTCTGCAAGGGAAAGCATCCAAAACAATTCATGAAGAAATGGTTGCTGTTTATGGAGAAGACTACCCAGGATACAGTGTCTATTGGTATAAACAATGGCATATTGGTATTATTATGCCTATTGGTATAAACAATTCAAATGTGGAAGAATCTTATTGTGTGATGTAGAAATCCCAGGACGCCCAGGAACTGATGGGATTCGTCCTCTTGCTCAGATTACGCACCTGAGGGGACATCAATTCAAATTGAGGAAAGATATTTGTAGAATAGATGTGCGGAAATTTTCCTTTAACCAGCGGTTGTTTGATTGCTGGAACAAACTTCCATCTGTCGTTGTGGAAGTTTATAACTTAAATTAATTCAAGGAAGAATTGGACAAACGTTTGGAGCGAATGGATGAGTGAAATGCGAAGTTTTTTTTTTTTTTTTTTTTTAACAGAAAAAAATTGCAAAAATTGAGGCATAATCCTGGAAGATCGCTATATTAGCGTCAAAGAACTAGCTGGAGCTCCAAATTAGTGTAAGGTCTGTGGAGACGACTATCCATCAAGAGATATATGAGTAAAGTGAGATAGATAGGTTCCCAGACTTTACCAGAAGAAGAGGGCACATGAAATGTCTACGTTCCAGGAAATGCAAGTGGAGTTTTTCATGGCTAGTCACCGTGAATGAAATTTGGATCCATTACTATGATCTCGAAGCTAAACAAATGTCAAAACAATATAAGCATAAAGAATCATCAACCCAAAAAAAGGCAAAGGTGTCAAGTGGTCCTCGCGGGTAGCACAGTTGGTAGAATCGCCGTCCTCCCCACATCGGGTAGAAAAGACCTGAGTTCGAATCCAGTCGATGATGTGAGGAATTTTTATGGGCCTTTTTCACAACGTGGCTGAGTTAGAGTAGCATGATTTTCCCCCCCCCCCAACCTCGGGTTTTTCGTCCAGCAAACAGAAAATCGACAACAGAAGACACTCAATTTACAGACTATACAGTATACACAGAGCAATGTCTTAGTCACTGATGCTCCTAAAACCTTACTACTGCAACCAATTGCTGGTAAGGTGATGCTGTCCGTTTCTGGAGATCAGCATAGTGTAATACTAACAGATTATGTTCAAAATGGCTGTACTGTTACTGCGAAGTATTATTGCGGCGACCTCCTTATAAAAACAAGTAATATAAAAAAAAAATTTAAAGTCAATTCCTACTTAGGTCAACAAAGAAAAATTTTATTTTAGTTACTTTTTATTAAATAATTACAATTAATATAAATATGTATATACATATGACAGAATCACAATATTAAGTGGCAAAATAGAAAGCGAATTTCCTTGCAATTTTCCATTTTCCTTTCTATATATGGTGTTGGACTATTATTTTTATTCACATGTTTCATTTTCCATTTTTTTCCTTCCTTGACTCAGACTAGAACCCAGAATGAAAAAAGAATCTGAAAAAGAAATTTTTTTTCCAGCGATCTACACGCTTCGCCACTGACGGTATTTATTCCTAAATTAATATCCTGCTAAATATCTTATATAAGAGAAATTTTTTTCTCTCATATAAAACTAAAATTAATTAATTAAATTTAATTAATGAATTAATATTTGAAAAAACTGTATTAACATCGTGTCATCCACTACAAGTTTAAAAAAATTTATTTGAACTTGAGTGGATGAATAAAATATTTTATTAACGACTGAAAATTTGAACAAGATATATATAGGGAGAGTGTGAACTAATAGTAGGAATTGAATAAGAGTGCTGTTATAAAAGAAAAAATAATGTAAGTGTGGGCGGTAGCACAGTGGTATCGTCACGGTCCTCTCCACATCAAGCGGATAGGCCTGGGTTCGAATCCCATCGATGATGCGAGGAGTTTTCATGGGCTTTTTTTCACTGGCTGAGTTACTCGGTTTCAGGCGTAGATAGCACGGTTTTTTCGTCCAGCAAAACAGGAAAATTGACCAGAGAACACACGCAATTTTCAGGAACTATACCCATGGGTAATTAAAATTTCAGGTGACACTAATAAAAATAGTTAATTTTTTTCATATTTTTTTCTCCACGATAATACCCCTGCGCATTCCTTACATTCTGCAGTGAGGTGTGCCCACGAATCTGGGTTTGAAATATTGCCCCATCCTGCTCATTACGCCGACGTTTCACATTCGAATTTCTTCCTCTTTCCTGCTCTGAAGTCCTTTCTGCATAGAAAACACTTTGCTGCTGATGATGTGATATCTGCTTCCGAGTGGCGGTTTGACCGACAGTCAGAGGACTTCTACAAAACTGGCCTCTGAGAGGTTGCAGAAATGTGTCATTTTGTCTGGTGACTATGTTGAAAACGTGTAATCCATAATTTTTGTTTCAACCTTTTATCACAAATACTTCTGGTAGAACATGAATCTCTTTTACCCCTCCCCGCGTATATAAACTGAAAATAAGTATGTTATCTTGGTAATCGTCACAAGTATTAACTGATCTGTTAAGAAACATACATATTTGCATCTGGCTTTAATCGCACTTGAATATATACACAGCTGTAAATAAGTATAAATGTTACCGTTACTTCAAACTTGAATGCATAAGTTATTCTCACAGGTTGATGCATTCTGATTTGTATCATGTCCTCCTCATCCCACAAGTTTTTTCCTCCAAGTTTTTTCCCATCCCACAGTGGATCGGAAAAAACTTGAATTCGAATCCCGTCGATGACGCGAGGAATTCTTACGGTGTGTTAAGATTGAAAATAAAGTCTGATGTCATAGCTTTAAATTTATTTAAGTGAATGTTGGCAAATCATCCAATCGAAGCAGCGTTATCGTAATGCGTTTGCACTCATCCATTTGTTAGAAGAACGCAATTAAAGTTTGCGTCGATCAGTTATGCTTTGCTTCACAGCTGCTAACGAATCGCGAAGGCAGTCTTCAAGTTGATAGATGTAAGCGTTGATAAAAAAGATATAAATAAATCGTTGTCAAAAGAATAATTCTAGCTTCCACCAGCTGGAGTATTCTCTGTCATTTACTGTTGTTATGGTAGCATTTATGAACAACCGGTCAGACCTCAACAACAAATGATAAATCTTCTCCTCTGCTCGTACAGAGGAGAAGATTTATCATTTAAAAATATCAAATCGTTATTTCGAAGAAATCGCATTACAAATAGTTAATAATTAACCTGAAGGATTACTTCCAGAAAAACACAGTAGCACTCTACCAGCCACAAGGAAGATATACAAGAGCATACCTCGCTCAAACTTATTTCCACCCAAAAGGAACAAACGAAGCTAGAAAGATGGACAAAGAAGACACTTCATGCTGGATTATGACCACCCCCTTCCATAATGAACTGTGACGCAGAGCTCGCAGTACGAAAAGCTGAGCAGTTTGGTATACTAGAGCAATGGTAATTTGCATCTGGTCGCAAGTGAAAGTGATAAAATAGTGCTTATGGGACGTAGTAAATATATCGCAGAGTTTGAAAAAGGCATGATTGCGGGACTTGTGTGTCGGGGGCTTCCATATCGGAAACTGTACATCATGTCAATTGCTCACGGCCCGCTGTGGTTAAGGTGTGCAAAGAATGGTGTCGAACGGGTAACATCACCTGCTGCTGAGAGAAGAACTGTAAAGAAATGTAAACGCAAGGTGACGTTCGTGGTGAGTGACGTCTACAGCGCTTTGTGCGAACTCAACAACAGGTCACTGTGCGACAGTTCACATCGCAATACTATATATACGTGGAATGCTAGAACAATATCCTACATGACGATGCGTCGCAAACTCAGTCGTATGGGGTTCTACAGCAGATGATCCAAGAGACACCCTCTCCTCACCGCCGACGATCGTCGACGTTAAATGCCGTGGTGTCAACAGCACTCTGGTTGCACCCTGGAGCACTGGAAACGAGTATTCTGGTCGGATGAGTCCAAATATAGGGTGCTACACGTCGACGCCTTCGTGTGTGGCCCAAGCAACGCGAGTCCATGAACGCATGACGCGCACTATTCAGGTAGGTGGCAGTGGTTGCTTACTATGGAGCATGTTTTACTGGAAGAACTAGGACCCCTGGTGTGTATGGACCAACGTGTCACTGGTGAGGTCTACCGGCAGCCCTGACAGAAATAGAACCTTCCAAGACGATATTGCACCGTGTCATCGGGCCCGCACTGTGCACGAGTAGTTCAAGGAACACAGTGAAGATATCACCCATCTTGATTGTCCTCCAAATTCACCTGACCTCAGTCCGATTGAGCATCTTTGTAATGGTTTGGAACGGGAGGTGAGGGGACACGCAACCGTCATCTATTTCCGACGCTGTGGGAATCAGTGTCGGAATAGATGACAGTTGTGTGTTATCCCAGCGAACGATGGCCCGACTGGGTATTAGGCGGGTGGTCATAATTCAGTGCTCTCTCTCTCTGTTAAGCGACAGAGCAACTAAGGCTATGTATTCTGATTTGCGTTTTTTGACGTTAAAAACGTGTTTTCTTGGACGCATGCGTTGTACTTGTGTGCAGCGACGCAACAAGTACAACGCATGCGCCCAAGAAAACTCAATTGTATGCAACAAGTGCAGTAATACAAAAAGTACAATTGAACAGTGACGAGCTACGTCATACCGTTATATCAGCATAATGATTAATACGCGAGTGACTGTGCCAAAATCTACAGCCCAGCGTTCGAAGGAATATCGTGAAAGAAAGAAAGGGAAGTTAGACAGAAATGCGAATGCAGATGAGGTTGAAGAGCAGTATTTCGCTGTGCCTAGAACTTCTGAAAGTGCCCACAAGAAAATTCAAGCTAGCTCAGAAGATGAAGGAATATCGTGAAAGAAAAAAAAGGAAATTGGACAGAAATGTGAATCCAGATGAAATTCAACAAAGGTGTTTCGGTGCCTGGGACTTCTCAAACTGCACCAAAAAAAAAAAAAAAAAACTCCAGCTGAAATAATGAAGAAATATCGTGAAAGGAAGAAAAGGAAATTAGAAATTCAAACTATTCCTAATCATAATGAAATTCAACCACAGAGTTGCCTGATACTTATCAGGAATCTAAAACTTCAGCAGAACGAATGAAGGAATATCGTGCACGAAAAAAGCGAAATTAAAAATGGCTAATAATGAGATTCCTGATTACATCCCTACAGTGTGTCTACACAGCTGAGCTGACAGTGAGTTTGAAAACTAGTGTACAAAAAACCCATTTGGATTTAGTTGCAATGTTTATGGTTTCAATCAGATTTGAAAAGATTTCCAACAACTATGAATTACTTCGAAATGAAGCTCCTTTACAAGAAGTGAGTACTTTCATGTCGTGTAATACATGCCATATTTCATTAAAAGAGACGGATACCAACTATGGCCACGTCAAATGGATTTATATATCCTACTGATTTGCCTCCAGTGGACGTTGTAACTGAGCGTTTGATGTCACCACGATTACCCTTTATGCAAATTCGTCATTTACGTTATGGACATGGACAATATGGGATCATTGGGATAAGTGATAAATACACTAGTTTACCCATAAATTCAACCGCAAGTAGTGTAACGGCATCGTTTGATTTTATCTTGTATTGTGGCTGCTTTCACAACGGGATACCAGGTATTGCACTACTTCGAATAAATAACTCTTCTCTAGTAGAGGAGACTACTGTTATTTATTCTCAGTGGGTACCACCACCCAGACGCAGTTGGGAGCTTGTTGGCTTAGTCATCGGTGGGCGGGCAGGTACCCCGATAATGCAGACATGCGTGCTCTTCGCAACCGTGATGGCACAATACCTGGTATCTCGTAATGAAGGCAACCACAATATGAGATAAAATCAAGCGATGCCGTTACACTACATATGTAGTTAAATTTATGGGTAGCTCATGGTGCATTTACACCGATATTGTATAGTTAATTTCAACCAATAACGTATTATGCCTTGAGCATTAGTCCTAAAAACAAGTAATAAATGTACCAGTTAACGTAAATACGATGGTTCATCAATTACCTAGAGAATTAGATGACGATTATTCCATTAATGTACATATAAAACGAAGACTCGTATATAAATCATATCTACAAGGATGTGTGCAGTAGAAAATAGTGAAAATATGTTTACGGTATTTGATAAATTCACCTTTGTATAAATTTTACGGCATAAAAGTGAGTGACGATTTCTTGGGGACAAATGATGATAGTGAACAGGAGCATTCAGATGAAATTGTGGAACCTGTCAACAATGATAACTATTCTTAATTCAACAACAAACATTATGGTCTGAAATCATCTCCAACAAGTTTCATATTTGATATACACGCAGAAGAACTTTCTTTTCCAGCTATATATTTGGGACATGCACGAAAATTTAAAAATTGATTGGAAATTACTCCCTTTTTGATGGCATCGAATGAAATTCATAGATCTGATCATCGTGAAGTAACTCCCCAACATTTGCTATATATGGCAATGAAAATTATGCGAATGCGTACCGCAGAAAACTTTCAAATTGCATTTGCAAATTTTCTGCTGTACGCATAAATCAGTAGGAATAACAGCTAACGTTACTCGTTCTATATTGGAATCTAAAGAATTTAGAAAAAGTCATTAGAGTCTAACTTGGCATTTCTAAAATCAATTCCCAATTCAGCATATTATTGGAGTCAATGTAAACGAGATGTGTTTGCCATGATTCGTCAGTTAGGAAAACCTACAATGTTCTTGACGTTGAGTGTGTGTGAACCAAACATGTCCCATATTACTATGTATGTTATACAAATTCAGATATAAACCAGAAATTACAACTAACGAAGTTATGGATCTACCTTACATGGAAAGAGCTACATTAATAAATGAAAACCCCTTAACGTGTACTATATACATTAATAAAATTGTTAAGAGTATACTCAAAATTCTAAAATCTAAGACTTATGCTCTTTTTGGGAAATATTATGTTCTGAATTTCTTTAAACGCGTTGAATTTCAACATCAAGGAAGTCTACATGCACATATATTATTATGGATGAACAATGCACCCTCTGCACCATTAGAAGAAAAAGAAGGTGGGATGGAAGAAGCAATCCAAATGATAGATTTATTATGTTCTATAGAGAACTTCAGATTATTCAAATTTACAGCAACATAAAACACATTTTTAACTGTTATAAAAATAATAACGCAAACCGATGCGAATTTCGATTTGAAGCCCCTTTTTGGCCAATGTCGCAAACTCGTATATTGATACTAATGGCCACAGATGACAATCGACGATCAGCTTATCGTAAAATGCACGACTCATTAGAATTGGATAATCACGATAATTTCGAAGAATTACTTAAATTAAATCAATGCCAATCAGAAGAAGAATATCTAAATACTTTGAGGGCTGGTATCGAACGACCACGTATATTTCTTAAACTAAGATAGAAGAGAAATTTTATGTAAAATTACAATCCTTGAATTTTAGGAGTTCTCAAGTCTAATTCGGATTTACAATTTATCATAGAAGAATATTCATTTGCAGCATATGTAGTTGAATATGGGAATAAAATTAACGGAAAATTATAGAGCTACAAGAAGAATACAATACTCTGATATGGATATAACTGACGATGCTACTAATTTATGTCCACAAAGGATTCGACTATTTTTAAGAAATAGTGATGTAAATGCCTATAATACAAATGCGTTTTAGTTGCAGATGAAATCCATGAAGTGGTTGCACAAGATTTATATCAAGGATATCATTCTGAAGAACAATTAGCAAGTATGCGAAATAAAATTCATAATGTCAGTGACTGAAATTGGGGACTTCCATACATTCTACCATTATTGAAAGGAAAAGCGTATATGATTACTACAAATATAGATGTGGTCGACGGATTGGTAAACAGTGCAATCAGTACTTTAATATATTTCGAATTTGAAGATGACGAAACAGTTAGTATGGATGGAATTTCCTGATTAAAAAATAGGACATAACCTTCAATCTCGTTATAAACAATAGCAGATGGGGTCATCCCCATGAAATCAAAAGGAAATCAAAACTCGACGCAGGTCTCAGCTTCTTGAAAGTGATCTCTGCTGCTGACAGCTCAGAGAATTGCTGTTTAACCAGCACCATAGTCACCCCCCCCCTCCACTCGTGAGTAGCATGAGCATGCTCTCATCTCTGTAGACATATCGATTTCCGTGCTTTATAGCTCACCTTCCGCGAAATAATGTTTATCTTATTCGTAGCGCCTTCTAGTATGCATAACGCTCCAAACAATATCCTACATTCTAATCCCGACTTCGTTCTTGATCAGCATGGTATTCTCAGTGATTTGTGTATGTGTACTTAATGTCATTTACCATTAATTTTTATTAATGAATTTAATTGCCATTTTCTGACGATTTCAAATATAAGTTAGATTACCAATCTACACCGATGAGCCAAAACATTATGACCAGCGAGTCGTTATGCAAATCGAAACAACTGCAGGTGAACTACGTAGCGTGCGCGGGTCGGGACAAGGTATAATAAATTAAAAAAATAAAATCTTTATCCATGTCTTTGCCCACGTCTTTAAGCAGTGCCTCCCAAAGTAGTCCACAAAGAGAAAAGGTGTACTGTCAAACACAAGTAGTAATGTCGTTCAAACAAGATCAGCAGGAACAAGTTCTAGATATAATTCTGTTAATCTGGAGTGGTATCAGAAGTCTCTGATCGATGACGGTATCACTGAGCAGAGGAAGGATTTAGTTGCAGAGAGTCTTGATAAAGGATGAGTCAGAAAAGTTCAGCATCTGTTAAAACCTTTGAGTGTTCTTGAAAACTACAACAATTTTGTATATGACGTCATCAGGACGACAAGGCAGCGCACAGTTGTATTATGATTTATGATGTGTTTTCAGTTTCATTTCTTGAATTAACATTGAGGTTGAGAGACTTCCTGCGATTAACAGCAGCACTGCAGAAGGTTTGAAGGGCCTGGAAATTGTTTACAGAAATGAGTATCTTCTCACCTCCGGGACAAAAAGTTTGATACTGTTGCCTTAAGAGCCAATCTTAGGTGCTCGGAAATGGAGCATTCAAAAAGTACGAGAGGAGAGTCTTTCGGTAGCCCACAGGGGACTGTATTGGAAAGTCTGAATTGGTAGAGTTTTGCGTTAAGCGAACCATGTCCACTTAGTATATAGGAAGTAAACAGTGAGGGTGAAAACCATTTTCTGGTGGATGAAAGTAGTGCAGTTACGTCGGGAACTAATTTTCTGCTAATAGCTCCTTTTTCGGTAGAATTCCATCTATTCTGACAGGTGTTCACTAACAAATTACAGAATCTGGTTCGTTCAGTTTTGGGATCAGCCTGAGGGTTAACAATGATTCCCTGAATTTCCGTAGAAATGCCTCTGCGGATGCAAAAGCACAGCCCTCTAAATACAACATGCAGGTCAAGTGGTAAAGTGGCTGTAAGAGTCTGTAGAGCTGGAGTTGATACTATTCGGCAAACGTGAAATTGACTAAGGAGAAAACAACGTTGAATAGTGGATAACTTGGTTTGTACAGTTTTGAGTGCAGTATGTCTAAACCAAAGGCTGGCAGCATAGGTTGTAATTGGGATTATGGCAGCATTATAAAATAGATTTAGGGTTTTAGTGTTCAATCCCCAGTCTTGTCTGGTAATTTGGAGCAGCATTACGGTAAAACTCTTAATTTTGAGTTGAATATGTGCAGTACAGGAAAAGCGGTCGTCGATGATGACTCTTAAAATTTGGTGCTTCGTACAAGTGGAAGCGATTTCTTGTCAAGTTTTACAACTGTCGAATTTGTGTTTAAAAATCATGATTTCGATTTGGTTGGGGATAATTTCGATTTGTTCTTAGAGGACCAAGACAATAGTTCAAAGAGGACTTTATTGGCATAGAGTTCTAAATCAGATCTTGAGTTTCCATTCACCAAAATGATAAGGTCATCTGCATACTCAAGTTGTTGCACATTTTGAAATTCAGTCGCCCTAAGCAGCCAATCATCAAGAACTAGGTTCCAAATCAAGGGACCCAAAATTGATCCTTAGACAACCACGGGAGACAGATCTGTGAATCTTCGTGCTTTTAGTAATGACGGTGCAATCGCCAAAGTAGTTTCTAACAAGTTCATAAAGCTGAAGAGAGAGAGCAATGATTGGAACGGAGTCTACTGAGGGCGCTCTCCCACCATAAAGTATCAAAAGCTCCCTCAAAATCGATAAAGATCGCCGTAACGTACTTGGAAGTGGAGCTGTCAATAAGGTGGTGAAGTTCCAATAAAGCGTCTTCGCATCCAAGCCCTTGCCTAAAACCGTATGGAAGAGAGGATGTGGAGCTTGTAGCTCCCTGCAGTGTGGTAATTTTATTAGCGATTAGTCTCTCTAACACTTTTCCCAGGTGAGAGCAAGTTTATGGGGCGGTAGGTTCTGGCATTAACTAGTGGCGTACTAGGTTTATGTAAAATCTTAAGAATGACGTGTTTCCCTGGTTTGGGAAACGTTCCAGTATTTAAGCAGTTGTTGAATAATTTAAGTAGATCTTTGGGCCTTAGGTCATAAAAATGTTTGATAAATATTGTCAATCAGGTCATCGCCAGGAGATTTGTTTGACAAAATTTTATTCAAGATTGAAGTAAGTTCCTCTGCAGTGAATGGACTTGTTTCTTCTAAAGGAAGGTATTTTTGGTTTAAATCTCGAATAGATAGATGGTATGAAGTGTCAATAGTGAGATCATCATTAGGCAGCAGTTGGTCCAAGATGGCATTTATGGAGTCTGTTAATGTGAGAGTTTCGAAACTGTTGCAGGTAATGGAGTTAAAAATGTCACCCAGGATCATTTTATTTTTAGCAATTTTATAAATGACGCCCCAAGGATTATTATTCCCAGATGTACGGACAAAATTGTGCCATGATTGCAATTTGCTGTAATAAATCAATTTTACGTATTTTCTTTTGAGAGTTTTGTATTCTTCATGTAATCTGTTGACTCCTTTTTGAGGCCAAGTACGCCGTTTGCACTGAAAATTTCTTCTGGCTTTATGTACAAGTTTCCGAGTAGAGCAAAGTTCATTATTCCACCAAGGTGTGCAGTTAGTTTTTAGCTTCTTTTTATGCGTGGATTTCTGAATTAGAGTAATGATAATGTTTTGAATCTGCAGTGCTAGTTCTTTGGTGGTAAGAGAATTAAAATTTTCTAGGTTGTCTTCAGGCAAGTCAGAGAACGGAACGACTAAAACGATCCCATTTTATGTTTCTAAGAGAGTAACGTATGAGATTACGAAGAGGTTGTTGAAGAGGAAGAGTTGATCCTAGCAGGTAGACGACACAGCGATGGTCACTTGTTGTTAGGTCAGTTTCTACGTGCCAGTCAGTAATATAAAGAGCAATACTCGCTGTGGCCAAAGAAATGTCTATATTGATTCACATAAGGGAATTAGAAAAGGTACATGGCTCGTTTGGTTGATTCAAGACAGTAAGCTGATGGGAGACGATGGTGTACTCGGCAGTAATCTCCGAGCAGCATCTGTGAAAGAACTATACCACAATGCAGACTTGGATTTTGAGTCGAGTAAAATTAACAAAGGAATAGGACCTAATAAACTGAATACGGAATCGGTGTAAAGTGTGTTTGGTGTCAAGCTGCGCCAAGGGTTTCCCCCATCGCCGCGTTGCTTGCATTGTGATGGGTGTGCCAGTTTACTGGAAATGCCAGAGATTGAAAAGTGTATGGATATTGTACATGTGTAGTGTCGTGTACCGTTGTTAATCTGGTCATTTAGCCGCTGGACCCCTACTGAGGCCCAACATTGCCCCACTTTCGCCCCGTGGAGGCAGACCAGGAAACAGCAGTAGGTCCTGCCACCTAATTTCTTGAGATTTCAGTGGCTACGACCTTAAAAAAAAAAAAAAAAAAAAAATATATATATATATATATATATATATATATATATATATATATTAGTGTAAGTGAGGAATCATGTCAGATGCAGAAGAAATCTCTATTATTATACAATAATGTATCCGCCACAGCCAGGAGGCCAGGGGCAATACATTGAGATAACATAAGTCGGTATGCTGTGATGTTAAACAGGACAAGAGTAAAGCGTCAACATTTTTATTAAATATTACGATGGCTACCTTAGGATCTGGGTTGGTTGAAAAATCCGAGAGGAGCAAGGATATCCGACAATTCGTCCTTTACTATGATATGGTTCTTGAAGAATAAGAATATCAATCTTGCTGAAAGACCCAAATATTTCTCCTCAGATACACGACGTGGCTCATCTGCCACGGTGCGTGAATGGTGAGCATTTGCTTGCAGAAATAAAGTTGACAGCCGAGATATTTGGCTGGGAAGCGCTTGAACTCGATAAGACTGTGATATTAGAAGGGATTTGTTCATTGCCTTACTGTGCCTTGAGCCTTTATGTATTCAGAACAGTTTATCTCTGACCGAATGATTAGCATCATGGGTCAGAGCATATCCAAAACGGCACAGATGGTGGGATGCTCACGGTCAGCCATGGTTGTTACCAAAAGTGATCCAAGGAGGGAAAACCCTCGAACCGCCGGCGATGTGTTGGACGACCACGGCTCATCGATGCTCGAGGTGGGCGAAGGTTCTCCCGGATGGTACGTGGCAACATAACGGCGACTGTGGCGCAACTCGCTGGTAATTGGAATGCTGGTGATGGGAGTAATGTGTCACAACACACAGTACATCGAACCCCGCTGAAAATGGGGCTGCGTAGCCGCAGACCGCTCTGATTGCCCATGCTAATCACGGTTCACCGGCGACAACGCCTACAATGGGCACGTGAGTATCGAAACTGGACCTTGAGTGATTGGAAGAAGGTAGTCTGGGCTGATGAATCACGCTTCCCGTTGAACCATATGTACGGCCGGGTACGTGTGCGTTGTTTACCTGGGGATGGTGCTTGGATGCACTGTGGAACAAAAACCAAGCTGGTGGCAGCGGTGTCATGCTTTGGGCGATGTTCTGCTAGGATACCCTGGATCCGGTCATCCATGTGCCGGACACTGACATCTACCACCTACGTAAACTTCAGATGTCAACTATACACCAAGATTCACTCGCTTCTTTGAAACCAGGAGAACATTGTTCTGCAAGACGAAGAGACCTACAAAGCCTTCACGCTTTTTGCACAAAAAATGTTCACAAATACAACGGATCCTCCCCTCCCCTTGAGTAGAGATATCCCAAAAGTTCACAAATCCACGAATAGGACAATCAATCACGAGACAACAGCCATCTCTCAATGGCCCAGAGTAACGGAAACTCAACTAAGACCTGACTAAATTCAGAGAAACCCCTCTCTAGGGAACAACGGAACTAATGCCCGAAATATACTCCGTATATTTCGCACAGTATCAGGAAATAACCCAGGAAAAACTACACACCTCACTGGAATGTACCACCAACCTGTGAGGCAACCAGGATCTGGTTGGGGCACCTTAGTGACAACGAATCTTATACAACCTACATGGTCCAGAACTGGGATGAGAGTAGTATATTACTTTGAAAAGAAATCCATTGATAAAGATCAGGCAGTTGATCTCACTCTTGACCTCCTAAGCAAATGACAACAGGAATGGATTCCCAAACTGAGAGGCAGCCGGGTGTGTTAAGGTTGACCTAAGCGACAACAAACTGCTATGACATGACTGGACCAAAACATGGAAGAGACTTTCTTACCACAGACAAAGAAAGTACACCAATAAAGACTGGAGGTAGGACATATCAGTGTCCTCCATTGTGACTGTGACTCAACTCGGTCAGAGACGCCACAGCAGCCCAGAAGAACCTCATCTCGCCTTGTTGGGTGGGAAGGACATCCAAGGTGGTTATATGACTCATCATACACTTTTTCTCTCTTTAACGGTGCTTTCTTTATCTTACCGTGGGGTGAGGGGGCTTTATCCACTCACTCCTCCCCTTCCCCAAATCTCTTGCCTCTGGTGGAGCACTGGCCTGCTTCACTGTAAACGCGGGGCCATCCTCTATAGTTCCCCTTCCTTTTCTTCCCTCCAGTCTTAAGCCCCCCCCTCCTTCCTTTACTGTTGACTTTTACAGCGTTTTCAGCCCTATTCGTCCAAATTTGACTACATCAAAATTTCGTGCGTGACCCATTTAGGCATATAGAAAATATTATTTCAGCGTTTAGCCCTTCGCAAGTTTCTTCTAAATTATCCTAACAAACGCTAATGGCTAACCGCAAGCACTTTTTTTTTTTTTAAGGTTCTAGCCACTGAAATCCCAGGAAAGTAGGTGGCAAGACCTGCTAGAGTACTATATATTACAGGTAACGGCCGGCCTCCCCGTGGCACGGTATGGTAACGTCTGGTCCCATTAGGGGCCCGGCGGCTAACAGGCCGGATGAACAAAGGCACAAAATGCTACATACCACATGACTCATATACTTTCAAATCCCTGGCTTGTCCAATACGGTGTATATACGCGGAGATGGGAGAAATTCCATAAGCTGTTAGACCCAAATATACCTAAACATCATAGGTGACGAGGTACACCCTTTCATGGCAATGGTCTTCCCTTCTGGCCGTGCCGTCTTTCAGCAAGATAATGAGCCATTCCGCACCGCCCAAATGTTCGAGACTGATTCGCGGAACATGAGGAAGACTTCCAGGTAATGGCCTGGCTTCCAAATTCCGCAGACATCAATCCCATCCAACATCTGTGGTTTGTGTTGGAACAGCAACTCCGATCTGCTGCGTCTCCACCACGGACCTTAGAGGACCAGATACCACAAGACATTTAGAAATCTTGTAGCGTCCATGCCTCGCCGGTCACGAGCTGTTTTGGCTGCACGTGGAGGATCAACATATTAGGTAGGTGATCATAATTTTTTGGCTCATTAGTGTATATTATTAACATTACGGTATTCATCTACTTGCAAGTTGCAGTGGAATATTTGCACTGGTGCGGTATGTTCAGCTACGTGGCTAAGTTTTTGAAAGCAATGTACATTCTCATTGAGAATGGATGGACTTTTTTTTTTTTTCACATCGTGACTAAGTCAGCAGGGTTAGAACTGCATTTTTTTTTATCCTTGGAACTAAGGTTTTTCTTCTCGAAAAACAGGCACTGAGAAAAAATTACATCACTGAGTTATTGACGATTGCCTTGGTTGTTAGGAATTTATTGCCATGGTCACACAATCCAAACAGCCCTAAAGATTACAGGTTGCTAAGCCAGCCTCTAATCGCTAAATGGAGATTCTTTGATACTTCCCAACTTGCACACATCCATAAGCTGACAATTTTCGTTTTCTGTGACCTAACTGTTTATTGAGTTTTTGTGACAATATTTTTTACCAAATCTTGCGAAAACGGCTATTTATGCGCTGTTCGTAAATTGACTTTAGTGTCAACATAAAGATGTTAACATAAAAGATCTCTACGTTTTATGTTAGCTTTTCTTTTGATAAAAGAAAAGTTAAATCCTCCCCTCCCGATTATTTTGAATTATTATTTCATATTAAAAGCGTGGTAGCCATCGCATTTTCACAAGTAAATATAACCGCGCACCCGTGGTATATCCATTTAAATATATACGTAGTCCGCGAGCTCTAATTTTCATTCTCTTCCTATTATTAATCGATCTTAAGATACTTATTGATTGTTTGTGTATTATAAATATCGCCACATTGCTTTCTGAATGCCACTAGCACTAATGGATAAAAAGGATGCCGGAGTCAAAATTTACGGTCTTTGATGCCGCAGTCCCGAAAACTGCGTAAGTGAAAACACGTGTAAATTTATTCTTGTTGTTAGTTGCAGAATTTAATTGAATTTGCCTCGTGCTCATGCTATTATATAACAAATCGCTGCGACAGATAAAGTTCTAATGGCAGGCTTGAAAGATAAAATAAAATGTATTTTGCCTAAAAGTTATCGAGCAAGAAATAAGTAGTGAAACTGTTTCTTTCCTGTTTTGGTGCTTTTATTACCGTATTGGTCTTCTGTGATGGACTTAGCCTTATTATTTATTTTATAAACTAAATGCTTAAAGTTTACTTGACTGATTAAAATGATTATAAAGAATCTTTGTATTTTAAAGTACACTGATTGGCCACTCTATGTACGCCTACCCTTTCCACGAAATGACGAACCCCTTCAGTAATATCATCATGCGACATAAAGGCGTGGGTAGATGTATATACGGATCCGGTATGTGTATAATTCAGTGCAAGAAAGGGCAAAACGAAAGATTTAAATGACTTTCAGCGTGTCATGGTAGTTGCCACAAGACCCGCCGGTATGAATACCTCAGGAATTGCAACCCCTACTAATGATTTCACGTACCACTGTTTCCGATGTATCAAGATTGGTCCAATAACCAAATAATATCCAGTCAACGGCAATCTTGTCAGTAATTTAATTGTGGTTGGAAACAGTTTGTTGTTGCGACAGGCCAACGGAGGCTGACTAGACTTCTGCAGGGTATCAGAAAGGCTATACACGGTTAAGTAAAAACTCAGCACAACAGTAATTACTATAGAGCCAGTTCAGAATGCACCACTTGTCATACCTCGTCACAGATGGGTTCCGTTACTGATACTATTAGAATGTGCTGAGAAACGCCGACATTGGATGATTGGAGAAACGTTACCTACTCTAATGAATCCCAATTTTTGTTGTTTTACGCTGATGGGACGACCAGAATATAACAAAGACAGCATGACGCTGGCAGTAGCATCTAATGGCGTGAATAACGAAGTTTTCGTCGTGCACACTGAACCCCTTATATTAGAGCAGCCAATATTTGGGTGTCACAGGTTATTTGGAAATTGTTTCCGACCATGTGCTGGATAACTTTATGGTTACAGTGCATCCATGTAAATAGGTTCTTACAAGAGGATAATGAGTACTGTCAGAAGGCTAAAATTGTATAGAACTGGTTTCAGGCACATGATAATTTAATTCAGCCTACTGCGGTAGACTCGAGTCACCAGATATCAATTCAATTAAGCATCTGCGGGATGATGGGGAACAAGATGTTTGGAGTAGAGCTCCACAGTCTTCCAATTTACAAGAATGGTGGTAAGTAGTTGAATCAACTGTTAGTGTGTACTGGTACTGTTAGAGGGCGTTTAGAAATAACAAGACTGGGCGGTGAAGGATTTAAAAAACGTTACCTAGTCTAACAAATGCCGATTCCTGTTGTCTCACTCAGTGATGGAAGGATCCAAATATATGTGCCTAATAAAGTGGCCACTGAGTGTAGAATGAACTGCTGCAATTGTACTTTATCGTACAACTTAGTTCGCATATTTCTGTCGACGTTTCTTCCATTTGCGTTAAGAGAGGCTCATTTCCTAAAACAGAGGTTTCCATTTCTGAGTATAGTAAAAGCGCCCCCCCATATTTATATTGTCAGTTTCTGTTGTAGGTAAAACTCGTCCTTTAAGTAGTAAACAGTAATTTTAGTGCTATTTGAAGGCAAATCATGAAGGAATAGGGGTGTTTACTTTGCACTTTATAGGACGACGGAAAAAATCAAGTGTGTGATAGATTCAGAAATTGCCTTTTAAAACTTTCATTGGAATGGGTTTGAATCTTATTTCTTCTCTGTCTGCTTGCTTTCTATCCAGAAAGTTAAAGAAACTTCTCGAGCGAACTTGAGACAGTCTGGGCAACTGTTTTTCATGTATATAGTTACTGAAATGGACTTTTTTTTTTTTTTGTTGTGTTTCTTCATATATGAGAAATGCAGAGAAGCAATTCATCGTATCGTTTCTCTATTTGTCCGTCTCTCAACCTTCAGAAAGGGCGGAAATATTTTGACTCTTTTACTTCTCTCTGGCTTGATTTAGGAGATTTAGCTGCACACTGGAGCTTCATTTTCTACATCACACTTTGTGTACCTTTCTTCTGTTGCAACCACTGAAACGTATGCGTTATTTTTGGTGTTTATTCTTGCAGGCAACACAAAGCTTTTCTCAGTCCGTATCTGTGTTTTTTTTTTCATCAAGATGGGAAATATCTTATTTATTTTTTTAATGTTTGTCACGGATTTATTAGTGTCTGTTTTTGATCGTTATGCACTCAGTGGAAAGTTAATCAAAGATAAAGTTGATTGATGGCAGAAGAAGACTGATTTTTGCTTCATAAAGGACTGTGATCATGTTACATCCAACAGTAATAAAAGAAGTCTAGTGCTTTTAGTTCTGATGAAATTAGACGAAAGGATTTTGCCCAGTCATGATGAGGATCGACAAAAAAGCGAAAGTCTAGTACAGACTTATTCTGCGTGTCTGTATGCAACTTCCGTGAAGTACATTAAGTTTTTATAAAGAAGATAAAAAAAATAAGTAAAAAAGGAAATTAAAAGTGAAGGATGCCACCGAAGAATGCCATCCTCAATACCAATGTAATGCTGATGAAACTACTGTTTTTTTTTTTGTTTTTTTTTTTACTACTGTGAAGAAATTTTTGTTATGATCAATGCAACTTACAAAAGAAGATAAGCTTATTGTGCTGTTCGGCTGTAGTGTTATAGGATAAACCATTTCATGCGTATTGTGCTAATTCCCTTTATATTAAATAGCCTCGAGGGCAGCTTACGGGTACAGCACTGCAGCTGTTTTATACCGATGGGAATCAATACTGCCTTTCATAAGATAGGCGTCAAATGCAGTTCAGGTTTAATGAAAACCTGGGATTGACTCCCATCGCCGAGTAAAGTCGAGAAATTCTTCAGGAAGGGATGAACGTTTATGAAATTTTATGGGCTCTTTCACCAGATTAGCCAGTCTTACAACTAATAGAAACTCAAGTTTTCCAATTCCCTTCCCCTCCTTGAAACAGCAAACTCACCATAGGGGAAACACGCAGTTTACAGGCACGATATACATAGTCAGACCAGAAAATTACGTGAATTGTTGAACACATAGCGGTAGATCAAAAACATTGTGAACGAGGACAGAAGTTCCATTTTTTTTAAACATGCGTACAGCTCACGTTGTTATGTACAAGGCTAGCAGGAAGCCGCTAGACTTGTACTTGAGTGAACACTTGTTTTTCTCAGCTGTTTGTGGCATGTATAGAAAATGGCCAAATTTGATCAACGTGCGAACATTAAATGAATATACATAAAACCATGAATATACATGGTTTTATGTATATCCATTATGTATGTTCATGGCTGATGTATATTCATTTAATGCGAACATTAAATGAATATACATCAGCCATGAATATACATAAAACGCTAATTACAGTTTACGGAGACTAGATGGTTTTTCAAAGGTTTCGTGAGCGGAATTTTTCGCTTGAAGATGAAGGATGAAGAGGTCAACATCCCGAAACGGCCAGCATCCTGAAAACACGAATGGAGTCCTTACCACCGTCATTACAGCGGATTGACAACTGACTATTTTTTTCTATAGTATCTTACATAAGGCGGCTCCCAAACGCTAGTTCAACTCCGCCGTGTTATATTGTGATGTTACAAAAACTCTGCAGAAAGGCCAGAAATGTGTGTAATGCTATGTTTGTGGCGTGTATGTTTGTTATGTTGTTTAGTTGTTTCTGGCCACTTTCAGGAAGCAACAAGCATCAGGGTGGTGCATCCTGATACCCACCATGCCGCGAGGAGGCGGGCCACAACTGAGCACGAACCGCAGCAAGCCTCGAGTGTCAGGTACTGAATGTCGAAATCATTCAAAATATAAGTAAATAAAATTAAATTTAACAGCAAATTAAAAAAAATTCAGAAAAATTAAAGATAAAAAAATAAGTTAATAAAATGGAAAAAAAAAATAATAAAAAAAAATTATCCCGCACCAGTGTAAAGTGGTTCCAGCAGATGACCCAGCCTGAGGTTAGCAGGAAAAATAGAAGACACAGTGGTGCCACTCGGCGATATAAATGTTTGTTAACCAACTGTCCAAGTCGAAGATGGTACTTGAGCTAAAAAAATGGTGGTAGTGACGATGATGGTGGTATCACGAGATGGCGAAGATAGAGATGCTGGTCTGGACTGGAGGTAGAGCTGGAATAGGAGTAGTTCCCGAAATTGGGGCACTACTGATGATTTGTACACGTCTGCCAAAGGCTTTATGTGCAAAATCTTGCAGAAGATAATTTTTCTTTGGAGTCCAAGAGAGAAGACTCATTGCCTGGGGAGAATGGTTGACATAGAGCAGATAGAGGCTGACGAAGATCCAAGTAATATGGACAGGTGAAAAGAACATGCTGCCAGTTTTCTGGGCTGCCAGTGTTACAGAGGGGAGAATCAGACAGGTTACACATAGCAAGTTTAGCACGAATGGAACCATTTATTTATTTATTTCGTATGATGTGATCAATACACGAAGGAACCAGTTTTTTCTTGCTTCCTTCGGGTATCGCGGCCTGGATATCCAACCAACCGGTTGGTTCGGCACCATCGTGATATCCAGCCCGAGGCGGGAATCGAACCCGCGACCTTTGGATTGCCAGGCAGGCACTTTACCTACCCAACTGGTTGGCAATGGAACCATGACCAGTTAGAAGAAAAAGATTGCGAAGACTCGGACTGAATCATAGTAGAATAGACTTTTGTAAGGCAAAGGACACAGATGGAATAAACTTTCTTGTGACCATTCTTGTGACCTTTTGAAGAAGACCACCGATCTTGCCAGAGTTGAACCAGGTGGTTCCAGCAACGAGTTTTTTAGGATCGCAGTGGATATTAACAGTGAAGTCTAAAACGTCAACTGGAACGGCATGTCTAAGGTAATAGCAAAAACCTCGATAAGCGATTTGGAGATCCAGAGGTAGGCAACCGTTTAAAACATGGAGCGCAGCTGTCGAGACAGTGCGACAGGTACGACTCATCATTAAGAGCATAGGTCTTTGGATAGAGGAGAGTTTCTCTTGGATGGCAATCTTCTTAGTATACAAAACCAGCACCATAGGTACAAATCGAAAAAAACACCACTTTGTACAAAAGACGAAGGGTATGATGGTTAATATCCCAGGATTGATGCGAAAGACGGAGAAGTATACTTGGTTATTTTATCATGAAGGTGCAAGATATGTTTCTGGAAGTTTAACTTACGATCTAGAAAAACTATGTGAGTCAACCCTGGAGAGAGAACGACCAAATAGTTTAACAGTCGGAGGCCTTCAACTTAAAGAAGTTTAGTCTTGTTAGGAGAAATAAGTTTATTAATAATGGACCAAGAGCACAGATCATTCATAATGCTACAGGCTGTGCTTTCCAATTACCAAGGACAAGAAGGGTTAGATATGCTATTTTCGCATATGCTATTTTCGAAGCATTGGGAGTTGAACAGAGAAGCCACTCATCTAGAACTAAATCCCAGACGAATGGACCAAGCACCGAACCTTGTGGGCATCCTCAAGAGACAGAATGACTAAGTTGCTGAGTTCCAGAAATGACTTGTACAGAACGGTGGAGAAAGTAGTTGAAAGTTAAGTTGTAGAGTTGTGAGGAGCATCGAGCAGCCCTGAGGCGAGCAAAGAAGCAGTCCTATCAAAGGGAGTCAAATGCTCCAGAGAAATCTACGAAAATAGCCATAGCATATTTAAAAGTACAGTTGTTTACTCTGGAGAGACGTTCAACCAAGGCCTCCTCAGTTCCACTGCCTGTACGAAAGCCAAACTGATCAGGACTTTTAATGAGCGTTGAGTAAATAGACAATCTAGATGGGCAGCAATAAGTCGCTCAAGAGTTTTACCCAAGTTGGACAATAACGCGATAGGCCTTAGCAGAAATAAAAGTACCAGGTTTGGGAATTAATTTTCACAATGCCATCTTCCAAAGCACAAGAAAAGTTGCCTCGTTCAAGCATTTATTATACATTGTGACAAAGACAGATGAATAGTTTGTGTAGTCGCTTAATAAAAATGTCCCCGAGGTTATCAATTCCAGGACAGCTATTATTATTGATTTCGGAGATTGCCAAATCAACCGCTGCTTGGCTGAAGTAGGGAGTGGATTCAGAAGTAAGATAGGCACTGCTGAGAGATCTAATTTGTTGGTGAATAGGAAGATAACAGCAGGGGTCATCTGAGGGGAGAAGTGCATCAAATATGGCATTGAGTGACAGTCCAAGTCGGTTTCAGCATTGTGATAATCAACAGACTGATAAATTTCTGGAGGGTGAACCTTGTTTCTAGAGAGACGATGAACCAGACCTCAAGGTTCAGAGTTACCTGAGGTTCCGGGGAAAATAATGGAGTCACTGTTAAGGAAGCATTGCTGGATCATCTACACAAGATTGCAGTTATAATGCAGACACGGCATGGGTTTAAGGGGAAGTCTTGCCTGACCAATTTTATTGGCTACTACGTTGTGGTCACAAAGGAACTGGATGCAAAAGATCATTTTGATATCATATACTTGGATTTCAGGAAAGCTTTTGATACTGTTGCACATGGAAGACTGCTGTAGAAATTACAGCAGTATGGCATCAAGGGCAAGTTGATACTATGCATAAAGTGATGGTTGATTGGGAGAAGCAGAGAGTGGTAATCAATGGACTAATGTTAGTGGTTTTCGTGAGGGTTCGTTGTTTTCTATATTTATCAATGATATTGATGAAGGTATTACGTGGATTTCAGGAAATTTGACTTACTGTCCAAGTTTGCGATGATACAAAGTTTGGCAGCGTTGTTAATCACAGTAATGACGGTACGCTGCTGCAACAGGATCTAAAAAATTTTCGCAGATGGTCTGAGAGGTGGGAACGTAAGTTTAACATTGACAAATGCAAAGTACTGCATATGGGTAGCAGTAACTCCAGAGTAACGTACCATCTGTGCGGTACTACATTCAGGACAGTGCCGAATGAAAAAGACCTGGGGTACTTGTGCAGTCATATATGAAGTTTTCAGAATAGTACAGACAGGCTGCCAGAGCAGATCCTGGGGTCTTGTCAGACGCCTCTGTAGTCAGGTGGGCAGGAGCAGCAGTGCGTAGCACACGCTTCTTGATTAGACCGGGGTTAGAGCCCATGACCACCAAATACGAAGGATGCAGAAAGGTCAGGAAATGACCACCGACCACCGCATATCCCCGGAGCAATATGGCCTTAGTTGCTAATGCTCCTAAAAACCAAATAACAACAACCTGGGATCTTGTCAATAATATACAGGAATTTTGCTAGGAGGTGTTACCCCTTTGTCAGACCACAATTGTTTGGCAATGGTCAGACCACACCTTGAGTACTGCATAGCAGGGTTCATTTTAGGAAGGGTTTAGAGCTGTAGAGAAGACTAACGAGATTAGTGAAGGGAACAAAGGGGTGCTCTTACCAAGAACGGCTTAAGTTCTTCAAATTACAGCGTCTGTATACTAGGCACCTGCGAAGTGATCTGATTGATGTATATAAGGCCTTGAATGGTTTGAGCAACTTCAGTGCTGATGGGATTCTTCCTCTTTCTCAGATTACGCACTTGAAGGGGTATAAATTCAAACTGAGGAAAGACAGTTGCAGAAAAGATGTGCAGAAATTTGCCTTTGGCCAGCAGGAGGTCGATTGGTGTAATAGACTTCCATCTGTCGTTGTGGAAGTTGATAGCTTAAATAGATTCAAGGAAGAACTGGACATACTTTTGGAGCGAATGGAAAGTTTTTTTATTTTTTTTTTTTTTAGCTGATGATGTAGAAGGTTGCTTTCTTGCATCATGTGCCATTACTAAAGCTAATAGGCACAACCGTTATACATGAAGACAGCCATCCGCCTGTTTTCGTGCCCAATAACGATTGCTCTGCTATATATCATTCCCTTATTAAAACACATTTGCGCAGTGCATTCTTTTAAGAACATGAAACTGAATTTAGCTTACTATGATTGCCTCCCAGGTTCGGATTTCTATCCAATTGCCCACATGTGGGATGAGTCCAACCATCAAGTTTGTACAATAGATTTGTATGATATGTTTGCTGCTGTGCGATGATGGGAGGAATGAATGCGCAATATGGCGAATGCGCTGAAACGAACTAAATTACATAAAGGTTTTCTTTGCGTTGTTATCAACATATATTACTAAATATATGTATTATGAATTATTACATTGATTTATCATATTAATCGCAGCAGAAACGTTAAATACCTGTTGTATTTCAACTGTCCTTAAAATCCAGGAAGAAATAAGTAAATTAAATTTTTACGAAATCTTTGACGGCATAGTGCGATTGTTTAATTTATTAAATCATACAGTCTGAAATATGTGGAAATTTCCATGTGCTGTTGATTATAAGGTATTGCAGAACGTGGAGAGAATATTACGTTTTGAGGCATGCGCCATGAAATGAAAATAATAATAATAATAAATAACTTGTGTATTATTAGTTAATCAATTAGTAATTAATTGGTAAAGAGATAGTTTTTAGTTATTAATGACAACCATCGGGCATATAGTGTGCAATATCTAACGCACCTGCAGGTGCCGCCGTAGCCTAGTGGTCAGGCACGGGTGCACAAGTACACGCGCCTTGAGTGACCGGGGTTCAAGCCCGTGACTGCTGAATACGGTGCTGTTTCTTGTATTCTGTCTATCTTGTGAACTCCTCTGACCGTTTGGTCGTCCCGGAGTATAAACAGAATATTTATTAACTAACTTTTTCACAACGTGACTGAGTTATTTAGCTTCTGGTCAAGGTTGCGTAGTTTTTTCCAGACCCTCGGATTTTTAGTTCAGCATTCAGCAGATCGACTGAAGGATACGAGCAATTACCAGCACAATATACTGACGCCTCATAGCCTTCGTGTCTTTGGCACTTGGCGCACAAGCACACACCAAAAGAAGAACTTAGGGCCTTTCCATATGGAGTAGCATAAAACTAAAAATTCTCCTCAAAATACTAAATTTTCAAATATTATTGCTTTTTTTTTTTTGGTCAGCACTGTTGATAGCATCATAACTTTTATTCCATGTAGGTTGTTTCATACCATTCGGTCAGGCCGAAATGGCCGGACTTGGTTTACTTCCGTCGGGAATGTTTTGAGTTGTTACATACCATGGCGAGAGTTGCATTTTTTTCTTTTTCTTTTTTTTGATTCACAGAAACTTGAGTTCCTGTAAGACGGGATAAAAACCAAATGACTACAGAAATGCACAAAATTTACAGACATGCTATAAATGTTTATAGTATGTCTGTAATACGACTGATATTAGAGAGAACTAAGGTACCTCATAGGTTTACTTTGTTTTTATGTGATGTACTACTTCCCAAGGCCCAGTGGTATGAACAAAAACCAGCCAACGATTAATACTCGTTAAAATAAAGCTCGTAAAAATTTGCCTAAATAAGGAAAGTGCACAATCCATTCTATAGTTGTCTTATTAAATTCATGCGTTAAAAATTAAAACGAGATAAAAGCTAATAGCCGTGCAACGAGCGACTTTCGAAACTGTCCTCAGTTAGCTTTAGTGGAAAGAAAAGAACATGCGAAGTACGTTTATATACTGGTTAAGTTCCCGAAATGCATTTGAGTGCACGTGGAAACTTTATACGCCCTAAATTCCAAATAGGGGAGAGTTGATTGTAACTTTCATGTTTAATATGTTGAACGATGTGTGGCGCTTAAACCACTCAATGACGAGAGCCACATTTTGAAGAATTTTATAATTAGAGTTCAGTTTGTTGCGTGGGTTATGATTACAAAATTGAATATGTTGTTTGTGTTAATTCTGTACCCGATAAATTAGTTTTGAAGCTATTAAAGTGGTAGTAGGCACTTGTGTTAAATTTCTGAATTCTCAAATTTATCTGTTGTACTACAATGTAAAATGCTTGACAATCTCATCTCATTGACATCTGTGTTAGATCACAGCACATAAGGAATCCTTAATATATCATCAATAAAGAAATATTTACATCTGAAGTGCCCTTGGTTATTTCTGCAAAATTATACGGTACTTTATTGCTCCAAACTAAAACAGCAGGTCTTGGATTGATAAAAATAACAGGGCAGCTGTAGTGCTCCTGTTGCAGTTTGCAATTTATTGTTCTTTTTTTTCCTGCACCTTTTTTGAAAAACTTTTAGAACTGTAACCTTTGGGAGCAATAAAGAGCACGAAGTTTTTATGGTCAACTTGTGACCACCAGATAAAATGAATAATGGAATTGTAAATGAGTTGTTCAAGTCTGTGTGTTTACAGCAGACCTCTGTTCATATTTAATTCATTTAATTGCTTTACTTGGTGTTCGCGGAATGCCCAGAGGGAGAAGGCATCTTTTATTATTTAGATAGACTTAATGGTTTTGTATGTTCACTGTTTTTAACGGAACCTTCTCTTTTGTCTTATTAGAAGCATCATGTGGAAATGAATCTTGTCTTTATGTGGAATGTTTAGTATATCTTCATTTCGCATTTTGCTGCAAGTTTCACTTCAACGTGTTATATTTTCGTAACACTTTTCGTATGACTGTTTTTATTTACCAAATTTTCGGAATAACTCCAGTAAAAACGTTTTTAACGTCAATACAGAGCTACAAAGCTGAATAACTTCTACGGTGTAACAATATCTTTAAAAGAGTAAGATTATCTCAATCTTTTGCGCGGAGTGCTTACAGTAAATGCTCTCAAATGTAAACGGATAAAATAATTTTAATGAATTCTTTCACTCATAAAGACATGATCGATTCGACGCACAACGGAATCGAAAGCCGAGAGCCCCAATCCGACCCCGAAACACATCAAACCAATCCAAAGAGCCCATGAGTGCGAGAATGTATTGCGTCAGAATAATTAAAAACGGAAAACGGTTTACGAAAATATTTAATTAAAATCACGACTATGAAATTTGGATGAACAGAGTAAACATACAAATTAAACAATTTACTGTACTTTCCTTCCTTAACCAAGTCTTGTTCACATGTCAGAAATGACGTTTTATATATATGTGTGTGTGCGCGTAAAGTTCTTAAATCGAGATATTATATTTGTATTGGCGCATGCATAAAAAAAGATCCGAAATTAGGTAAGGACGGCGCACATTAATATAATTTGCGTGCAACTTCATTTCAAGGGTTTCAGCGATCAATAATTTTTTGTAATTATGTTGTATGTTTAAAATTTTCGCTTCATTGAATAAGAATGCGAGACACTCATTGACGGCTTGAAAAGTCAATTTGGATACGGCTGCACGCGATGTTTGGATCGAAGCAGCGTGTTGTTTTACCCATAAATCTAGCGCACTCGAGTCGACCCTTGATACGATGAATCGCACGGTTGTTGTTGTTGTTATTTGGTTTTTAGGAGCATTAGCAACTAAGGCCATATTGCTCCGGGGATATGCTGTAGTCATTCCCTGACCTTTTCGCATCCTCCATATTTGGTGGTCACGGGCTCGAACCCCGGTCTACTCAAGAAGCGTGTGCTAACACTGCTGCTCCTGCCCACCTCGCTACGGACTACAAGAAATATTTGCATTGCATGAAGGTTATTTACTTGTACCGAGAAAGAAGGAAGAACTGTTATTTCTCAATATATTATGGAGCTTCTGCATAGACTTGGCTACATTTTTATAGCGGAGATCTATCTTGCTAATATCGAGCACATGCATTTAGCACAGTTTGCTCCCGCTTTAATTACTACGGGAGATACCTTGACTATTTACTCGCTATAAAGGATTATGAAACCACCCAGGACATTTTTCTACACATTAACTGCAGAAGTTACCATCCGTTTACTAATAAAAGGTTCGTAATATTTAACCAGTTACTTAACGCTTACAAATATTCTACTTCTGAACCCACCTTATAATTGGAAATTGAGATTCTGATCAACAGGTTAGAATATTTTTAAATAGAGGCTATCTACTCTCCATTATTAATCAAATCAAATTAGAAGCAGAAAATAAGTTAGAAAATACGATACTAATTAATAAAACCAATAAAAAATACTTATTTCTACAGTGGCGGACAAAAAAAACTGCATCACTTTAAAAAGAGTAATATTTGTAGTGAAACGTACAAGATATAGTTAGATTACAGTAAAGAGTTAACGATTCTATTGCATCAGACAATAATTGCAAGTAATTGCATCAGCCGTTTCTATAAATACGGCATTGTAAGGATATACACGTTCATCAGTATCCTGTTTTGCAGAAGTGTAAGCATGGCTCCATATATTCAATTGACACCAAGAAAAAAAAAAGTGTAGTGTTGTTCTGTCCCAGGATGTGTTTTCTAGGCGTGTTATCGGTGATGTGAAGAGAAGACCTGAATCAGGCCGTAAGAGAGTGACTAAACCTTCCCAAGATTGATATTTGAAACGGCTATGCCTTCGTAAACGCCATGCTAGTGCTCCTGACCTAAAACTGGACTTTGAGATGGCCTCTGGTGTTGAAATAAGTGCACGAACTATCCAAAGACGGCTTTCGGAACGTGGTCTGCATGCCTATAGGCCAAGAAGAAGGCTTTGTTGACCCAACAAATGAGTAAGAAATGACTTGATTGGGCTAAAACACATGTTTCATGGACAAAAGACGAATGGGACACCGTCATTTTTGTGACAAATCGAAATTCAACCTGCATGGCTCGGATGGGAAGCGATATGTCAGAAGACGAAAATCGGAGGTATCCCTTCCTGACTGCATAACACCGACGGCAAAGTTCTCCGCCGATCAGATGGTCTAGGGATACATAACAAGCAAAGGGGTAGGGCGAATTAAGTTTATTAACGGAACGGTTAATGCAGAAACCTACACTGCTATCTTGGAAGAGTGCCTGAATCCCGTTATTAGGGATCACCACACAGACGTCCAAAGCTGCATTTTTCAACAGGACTCAGCCCCTTGCCACTTAGCAAAATTGGTAAGTTTTATGGCTATTTAGATTTAATGTTGAGTTTGTCTTCTTGTTTCACAAGGCTTAAAGCATACACCAATGTTTTCCCTCATTTTTCTCCCTTAAGGTGCAGTCATACCTCAGAAATTCTGGCATTACAGTGTTGGACTGACCCGGCAACAGTCAGTTTGAACCCTATTGAAAATTGCTCGTACGTAATGTCGTCTAATATTGTTCAGAAGAACAAGTAAGATTCAGCTGTAGGATAGCATTTAAGGGAATTGGGCAACCGTATATTCAGAAGTTGGTTATCTCTATGCCAGGTCGTTGCAAGGCTGTAATTGCAGCTCGAGGAGGAACAACAAAATATTGACGACTTATTTTGCTGATTTACAGTACATAATACTATTACGTTAACTTGTTATTTCAATTTGTGCACGTAAATAAATGCAATAAAATGTATGTTCGGTTGTCATGATTGCTATTTACATGATTTTTCATATTTCCATTAATTAAACATTTTTATCTTTTGGGAAGATATTTATGGAAATTAAGTATATCAGGTGGTTTTTTTATTGGATTTCATTCAGAGATATATATCCTATCTAACAAATGCATTTCGAGCATTTTTTTCTACAACCCTCAATGCAGCACAAGACACTTATTTGAAAAATTCACACGTGATGCAGTTTTTTTTGTCCGCCACTGTATATCACACATAGAACAATGGCATAATCAACTCAAACTCTTTAAAGGTGCAGAATTAAAAATTGTAGCCAGACTTATGCAGAAGCTCCGTAATATATTGAGACATCACGCAGTTATTTCCTCCGTTCTAGGTAAAAGTAAATAACCTTGTATACAATGCTCGTATTTCTCGCAGTGCGATTCATCGTATCAAGGGTCGACTCGAGTGCTCTAAATTTACGGATGAAATAACACGCCGCTTCGGTCCAAACATCGCACGCAGCCGCATCGGAATTTACTCTTCATGCCGTCAATGAGTGTCTCGCATTCCTATTCAATGAAGCGAAAATTTTAAACATACAACATAATTACAAAAAAATTATTGATCGCTGAAACCCTTGAAATGAATTTCACGCAAATTCTATCAATGCGCGCTGTCCTTACCTAATTTCGGATTTCTGGTGTTTTTTATGCATGCGCCAATACAAATAATCTCTCCATTTAAGAACTGAACACACACACATCGTTTTTTCCGACCTGTGAACAAGATTATTGTTGACTATTAGTCAACAATCTTGGTCTGCTTAAGGAAGGCAAATACAGTAAACTTTTTTTAATTTGTATGTTTTCTCTGTTCATCTAAAATCATAGTTGTGATTTTAATTATTTATTCTAATAATTTTGTTTGCATAATTTATTCACACAATGTTTGACGTGTTTCGGGGTCGGGTTCGGGCTTTCGATTCCGTTGTGCGACCTATCGGTCATATCTCAATGAGTGAAATAAATCACTAAAATTATTTTATCTGTTTATCGTATTAGTTCAAGGGACCAACTAGACATTTTGACCACACTTTCTCTATCCACGCTTAGAACCATAAGACGTGGAGAATTTTCGGCATCATTTTCCAGGATAAACAGAGTGTCTCATGGAATCGCGAAAATATTGTACATAATGTTAGAGTTTTAATGGAGGCTTCAGTTATGTAGAAATATTTGTACTTGGCTTACAAGAAATTATCATTCAATAAAGAAAATAAATTAATTCGTAAAATTCTTTTGTTTTTTTTTTCTGGGACGACAAGAGACTTATCATGCTAGCTACTGGAAATTTAACAAGTTAGATATAATCCCATATTAAACTAAATTTATACGGAAATGTACAATTCTAATTAATCTCAAAATTTTATGCAAAGTGCGGTTATCTGGCAAGCCAGTTTTATTACAATGAAGAGGAGTTTTAAGGTAACCAGAGCTGAGGAGACTGCCTCGTAAAATTCCAACGCAGCCGTTATTACAAGTAAGCTGGGTTACCTTAGGGAGTTTAAAGGAAAATTATGGCTTTAACATGAGCTCTTAAAAAGTACTTTCCGTTGCCCCATTACCTTAATCAGATTGCATAATGTCTGGAAGGTTATGCAAGCAAGTGGAGCTAATGTATTTCTTTGCATTTAACTAAGGAAAAATGACATCAAAGATAAATCTGTAAAATGGCTAATTTCTTAAGGTCAAGCTTCTTTCACTAATTGGGACACCTTTTAAGCACAGAATATGGCGATATAACTATTAAAAATATACTTGCGTCCATTGTTTTATACCGCAGGCTGAAAGACGAGCCACTTAAACGTGATATTGGTCTAGCATGTTGTGTAGTATCGCCACAAGACGTCTCATTGTGGTGCTATAGACAAATAGCACCTCACAAGCAATCATTACGCAAGTTATGCATGTATCTATCAACTTTTTATTCACGATGTGATGATATCGCCTCATGCACTGCTGTTTCTTATGGTTATGATTTTAACGGAGTGGGTGATGGAAGGGCATCCCATTAGTGAAAAAGATGGAGCAAGTTTCGTTATTATTATTGTTGCTCATAAATTATTTCTTCCTGATTGGGGGTCCACTCTCTTGACAGGTACTACTACCAAGTACACAGGGTGGTTGTTACGTCTGGTGTTACTGTTGGTCGAGGAACTCTCTCACTATCTTACAATTGTCCAGGATGGCGACTTTCTGGTGTTCCTTGTAGGTGTTCTCTGCGAGACTTATTGCTACTAGGCTATTATGTAAAGTCTAGCAGGTGGTTGTCACGATGATCGGGATGGTCGTTACTCGTTGTATATACCACGTCCCTTTGATCTCTTGTTTTAGATTCGTGTACTTCCTGATCTTTTCCTCATGTGTTTTCTGGAGATTGCCAGCGTTGGTTACCGCTGTGTCAATCAGATTGGTATCCCTTTCCGTCTTATCGACAAGGGTTATGTCCGGTCTGTTGTGCGGGATCGTCTTGTCCGTTGTTATGGGACAACACAGTACAGCTTGTGGGTTGGGGTCTCTAATACTGTCTAGGATTCGTACTTGTTACACGGTACACTTTCTTTGATCAACTGGTATTTCCTTGTTAGCTTCTGAGGTATTGTCATGGCTACCTGGTCGTGTCTATGAGTGCACCCAGTCTCAGTCTGGTTGATCACTCTGAGACCAGGTGGCATCGTCGACATGTGTCATCTGACACTCTGGGCTCCTTGGCTATGTATTTTTTATAGTTTCTGGTGTTGATTACCTGGTCTTGGCTGGCCAGCATAGTTCCTTCAGTCTTGGGCTCGTGAGCCATGGAAGCATTGAAGCCACTTTATCAACGTGATCTTGATGGAGGTCATTGTGATGTCTGCCATGGAGTGTCTTCTTTGCCCATCTTACTAGTTTGTTTGTGACGTCTGGGCGTGAAGGGACTCCTCGCTTAGGTTGAGTGGGATATGATGCTTGTCTATCTTCTTTATGGCCTGATAGTGCTCCTCCGATGTTCTGAAAACAATCCTTCAGCTTAGCTATCGCTGTTTTCTGTTGCTCGATGAGGTCTATCATATTAAATAACCTAATTGCCCTCTTCTGAATGGAATCTAGAAGACAGAGAGGTTTTGGGGGCCCCACCACAGATGTGGGAACAATATTCCATGGTAGAGCGTATTTGCGATTTGTACAGAGTTTGGAAGAAAAACGCCGAGAGCGAAAGAGAAAACCAAGTTTTTTAGATGCAGAGGAAGCAATATTTGTAATGTGCTTGTGCCAAGAGAGAATAGAAGTCAGCGTAATTCCCAAAAGAGATATATCATCTTCCCTAGAAATCGGAGTGTCACCAAAGGTACCCACAGGAGCAGAAGAATCCTTTTTGCGAGATATGGGACAGGACTAAGTTTTAGAAGGATTGAAATCAACTAAGTTGTCTTTGCCCTACTGGAGAATTACCTGGAGCCCGGCATTTAAGGAACTGGTAGCGGATATTCGAGAAGTTGAAACTGATTGAGCAAGGCGAGGTTTCTCAAACTGGAAAGTGGAATGCAATGTGCTATCATCAGCAAAACTATGGATAGGATTTCTCGTCAATGGAAGAAGGTCATTAATATACAAGAGGTAAAGAGTCGGGGAAAGAACTGAACCTTGGGGGACACCAGCATTAGTGGAGAAGTTAGAAGACAGCGAGCGGTCAGAAAGAAAACTGGATAACCAATTACAAAAAAACAGTTGGCAAACCAAAATATGGAAGCTGGTTTAGAAGTCCTATGTGCCAAACACGATCGAAAGCCTTTGAGATGTCAAGAGCAACTGCATGTGTTTCACCGAACTTTTCCATTGAATTTGCCCATAAATGGGTAACAAAAGCCAGAATATCACCAGTGGATCACACTGACGGAATCCATACTGGCGATCGTTGGTCAGACGGAAGGTTTCTAGATAGTTTGAGTTGGCGGTTAATTGATTTCTCCATTACTTTAGAAAGAGTAGAAGTAATTGCAATGAGATGATAATTGGATTGAAGTGATTTGTCACCCACTTTAGGAACTGGCTGGATATGAGCAAATTCCCAAGCAGAAGAAAAAACACATTTCTTTCTAGAGTTTACATAAGTAAAGAACTCTTTGCTGTTTCTCTTTGTATCCTTTGCCAAGGATTTCTCGTAATTTGCCTTCGCCTGGCTAATCTCATTTGCGACTTGATTTGATTACATACTAGTTTATATCTGCCATATTCTTCTGTGTCACCTGATACTTTATATGCATCTCATACATTTTTCTTCTCTGCCACAAGCCTCGTTAGTTCATCTGACATCCATTTAGGCCAAAACATTGATAGTATTTCTTAGTTGGAATGAAAAGCCTAGTAGCCTCCAAAATTAAGTCCCTGAAGTCTTCCCATTTAGAATTCAACGTTGGTAACATCATCAGTTGATCCCACTGTACAGAATTTAAAAACTGTCTGAGACCCCTGTAGTCACCTTTACGAAAGCAATAGCCCTTACATTTAGACTTGATGGTAGTTACATCGTTAAGTAATTCCCACATCAGTACATTGTGATCACTGTCACCCAGTGGGTCTTTTACCTGCAAATTCTTAATGCATAAATAATCACTGCTGATAATAAGATCAAGAGTATTACTCTCTCTGGTTGCCTCTCGAACATTTTGCTATAGAAAACAGTCATCCAATAAATCCACAAAAGTCTTGTTAGTGTGCGAGTGACCAACCCACAATTTCCAGTCGATATCTGGAAAGTTAAAATCCCCCATTATAAGACATTCTGATTTACTGGTCCACTATTACTCTGCACAATTGCTCATTATACTCATCCGATTGATTAGGCCTATAACGCACACCTACTCTCATTTTTCTTTTGCCAGTGCTTATTTGATATCAAATTGACTCAACACTGCATTGTCCACCAACATCAACTGGATGCACTTCCTTAAATTTTATGATGTTTCTTCACTAACAGCATGACCCTTCCTGTCCTATCTATCCTTTCTGTACACTTTGTACTCCCCAAATTCCAATTCTGGGCTGCTTATGTCTGTGTGACACCACGTCTCTGATATCCCAACAATATCTACCTTTGAAGTCTTGACTAGCACTTCAAGCTCATCAAATTTATTAACTGTACTAGCATTGGTGTACATACAAGTATACATGCACCTGTTTCTACTCTTAGTTACCCTAACACAGCTCATGTATTTATTTGTTCCACTATGACTCCCAGCAGTCCTGGAAATCTCCATTACCTTGCTTTCCAGGCTTTTGCTCGTTCTAATAGAAGCAACGGAAGAATCACTTTTGCTTCTGCCTGCGACCACTGTGAACCTTTAAGTCTGTGTATCCCCCCTCCCCCAATCTAGCAGTTTTCCGACCCATCTAACACTGCCTCGATAGCATCAGCAAATATTCTTCCACCCTTTCTATTTAAGTGTACCCCATCCCTATAGAAGCAGCTCTCTGTCAACAAGCACAGACCAGGTTGAAAAAAATTCTAGCCCCTGAGCCTTGCACGATCTCTCCAGGGCCGAATTGATCGACAAGGCTCTCATACTCCCTGCTATCGTGTCTGGGCAGAATTGCAGACACTTTCACATTTAACCCTAATTCGCGACTGTTCTTCAACATTGACCTGTACTTGTTGAGTAAATCTGATAACATCTGATATGATAACCTCAGTTTTGAGTTTATCGTGTTAAACTTGTATTGAAAAGTGTGTAAAATATCTTCGCGCAAGTGATTGAACAATCCGAACTTTTGTTTTATTTGTGGAATTTGTGTAGTCCTCAAGGAAAGACAAGATATTAAAGAATTTGTAAAAAAATGTATTGTGCTTATTTTGGAGTGACACTCGGTAACCAAGATAAACAATGGGGTCCACTTAAAGTTTGACGACAAATGATAAAAAGAAGGCTACCATTGCAATTCACATGATTCGGTGGAAACCTGCAAACCACTGTGATGACTTTTGCTTAGTTAAAGATATACAATGCAAAGAGTAAGAAAGGTATTGTGTATTCTAATATTCCATCTACCATTATATTTTCGTAGTCTGGATCCTACAAGGATCCAGACTACAGTAATATAGTTGAAAATATGTTGACATATTTCGAGAAGTTGGGCTGCAATAACTGGTCTATTTCCAGAAAATTTAGGAAATGGTAGCGAAGAACAGGGCGAGAAGTTTCTGCATATTAAAAACACGCAGACGAGATACCATAAACATGATAGCTGACTTGTGCTGGATGCTGAAGAGGGACTGTAAAGTAGAAGGATCGATCAGTTTTTAAAATGAGAAGTGCGTGTTTTGTGGACTTTTTACAACACTCCTTTTTAATAGAGTTTTCAGCATGTATTTAAATATAAAAATTTAGTAAAAATAGCATTTTGTTATAATTTCAGTGCACAAATCAACCAAAATTAATAAAAATTTGTGAAAAATAAAATATTCTGTCGTGATTTTTGAAGAAACGTGAAATGATGGAAGCAAACCGAAGTCATTTTTAAATCATTAGAAAAAGATTCTGAAACACCGATTTCTGAGAAAGCATCAGCGTAGTTTTTTTTTTTTTTTTTTTTTTTTTTTTCCCCAAATGCACAGCAGTGTGTAGTCGTCCATTTTAAATAATAATAAACAAACAATATAAGCATCTAAAAACAGAAGTACAAAAATGCTGCGAAAAATAACAATATTTAAAATAAATTTCGTTTTCATCATTATACCTCAATTATTTGTTATAATGTGTGACGAATAGAGTTTTAGCGAATGCCTCTTTTGGGCACGATTCCGTGCTATTATCCAAACATACCAAATGAAAGTTGGACTCATAATAAATCTGATGCACAGAAAGCGGGAGTGTAATCATTTATTTTTTTATTTTATTTTAATGAAATACGGACGCGTATTTTTAAATCAAAATTTAAAAAAATTAATTACGACAGAATTAATTTACACGAGGACTTCTGTTTTTCTGTAAATTAAGTTCACGACTAATCAAGCCTGTCCTTGAACAGTGAGTGCGTTTATCTTTGGTGCGGGTTCGAGATGTGGGTATATAGACTGTGTTAGCCAATAAATGGCAAAAGTTTGAGTAAGACCTCCCTTTCCTTGGAAATCAGCCTTCAGGTTCGAATTCCACTTTTTTGTCAATTTGGTCTGAAATGTTCTGAGGCAACATGGCTGACGGTTAAAAATCATCTAAGCCTTAAGTGCTTTTTTTTTTTTTTTTAATGAGACTGCTTTAAAAATGGTAGGAAAAAAGGATGTTTAGAATGTTGTCAAAAGGTGGCAGCATCACACAACACGGCACATCAATTGCAGCCTCCAAAAAGTGTAGCATGTTTGTAAAACTTAAATGGCGACTTCAGCCATCAGCAACAACGTGCAATTATCTGGTACTCGCATTTAACGGGATAAAATTTATTGAAATGCATCGGGAAATGTCGATAATATGCCTTGACAACGTTATGTCTGTAAAATGTGAAGGTGTGGACACATGCTGTATCTTATGTAGAGGGCGACTCCTGAACTTCAGCATCAACTCTGCCGTTGTGAAAAGCGATAATACATAATCATGTAAATTTACCCATCATATAGTTATCACGCACCTAGCCTGTGGGTGTCCAGTGCTGAATGCTATAGGATTAATAAACTGATAGTAGTAGTAGTAACAATATGAACCTTAGTGCCACAAAGAAACATGTCTGTATCAACATGAAGACAGGAAAGCAGAAAATGAAGAAAGAGGATGAAAAAGGATAGAGTTAAAATATGTTATACTGGTAATTCAGTGTGAACAGTGGCTATTCTAAGATGCAGTGGCGTCTAGAAAAGGTTTTTCAGCGAGGGTTTGTAAATAAGTGAATACATCTTTGAATTGTAGAAGTTCAGTTTCGTGACCTGGAGAGAAGAGATGCAGAAAGTAGTCAGCGGATGACGGAGGAATATTAGGAACAAAGTGTAAAGTGTATTTAGAGTCTAACGGCACCAGGGGTTCCCCCATCTCCGCGTTGCTTTCATTGTAGGTGTACCAGTTCACTGGGAAGGTCAGAGATTTAAAAGTTTATGGATATTGTACATGTGTAGTGTTGTGTTCTGTTGTTCATCTGGCCGTTTAGCCGCTGGACTCCTACTGAGGCCGAACGTTGCCCACACTTGGCCCCGTGGAGGGAGACCAGGTACACCAGTATTTTTAGTTGAGTACTCTGGCAGGTCCTGCCACCTAATTTCCTGAGATTTCAGTGGCTAGGACCTATATAAAAAAGGAGGGGGGGGGATAAACGCTTAAATCTAGTTAGGCCGAACGAGGTTGCAAGTGTGTCGAGTTTGGCATTTAAAATTATGTTGTGTGGGGCATTCGCTTTTCACTGGTCATATAGGTAGCGTAGGGGGGAGAGACGGAAGGCTGGGGGAAAAAGACAGAAATATGGGGTCAATAGGGAAGGCGACCCCAGGTATATCAGTGGAGCATGCCCTTGCCCCACCAGAGGGAAAATAGGGGGTGGGGAGGGGGAAGAAAGACCTTCCCCTCTGACCTGACTCACGAAAGTGCACACCAGATATGGACCTCCTCCGGCCGGGTCACAACCACACGAGTGACTTTCTACTCAGCTGAATTCCAACCAGCCCAATGAGACCGCAGAGCTTTCTGCATATGCCAGCCATAATGGCAATCGGTGCCGGCGCTTTTGCTGGACCCATCTTTCTTTCCCCCTCCCTCAGCGATAGGGAAGGAGGCAGGAGGCTACCCCTCCTCCCCTACTCGCCAACCCTGATTTTCTCCTGGTGGGGAATGGGCATGCCCTACTGACTTTTAATGGGGTCATCTTCTCTATTGACCCCATTTCTTCTGTCAGTGTCATCAAATATAAGCATAGGAGCAGAAGAATCCTTTTTGCGAGATATAAGACAAGACTGAGTTTTAGAAGGGTTTAAATCAACTAAGTTGTCTTTGCCCCACTAGAAAATTACCTGAAGATCGGCATTAAAGGAATTGGTATAAGACCTTCGAGAAGTTGAAGCTGATTGAGCAGGGAAAGGTTTCTCAAAATGTAAAGTAGAATGCAATGTGCTATCATCGGCGAAACATGGATAGGATTTTCAGTCAATGGAAGAAGGTCATTAATATACAAGAGGAAAAGAGTGGGGGAAAGAACTGAATCTTGGGGGACACCGGCATTAGTGAAGAAGGTAGAAGACAGCGAGCCATCTACCATCACCCGCAGTGAGCGATCAGAAAGAAAACTGGATAGCCAATCACAAAAAAAAAAAAAGTTCTCAAACCATAAGATGGAAGCTTGTTTAGAAGACCTTTATGCCAAACACTATCGAAAGCCTTTGAGATGTCAAGAGCAACTGCATGTGTTTCACCGAACTTTTCCATTGAATTTGACCACCAAATCACATCATTTTAAAGGAGATGTCCATGTTATTAAAGTTTAAAGTCATTGCATCACAAAGCGATGCACCACTTTTTTTCGAAATATCATTGTACGAGCAATACCTTTCACCCCTCAATACTACTAATAGCTTGCATCCATTTTCCCACAGGAACAGGTTCAGCCAACTAACATCTGGTCTATAACTTGAAAAAAAAAAAAAAAAGTATTTCGTTTTATGAAAAGCTTAGTAGCTTCCATAATAACTTTCTTAAACTGAAAAAAAGAGTATTGTACTGATATAAGATCATTGTTAATACCCACCTTTAGAAAACAAAAACCCTTTCCTTTGACAGTAGTTATTTCTTCAAATAGATCCCACTTCAATACACTGTAATTACTGCTTTTCAATGGTTTCTTTATTTGAAGGTTTTTAATATTTGATGAATCCTTACTGATAAGCAGATGGAGAATATTTCTTTCCCTTATGGCATCCATAACACGCTGATATAAGAAGCAGCCATCAAGCATTTCCACTAATGCCCGATTACTAGGTGAGTGACCAGTCCACAAATGCTAGTTAATCTCTGGAAAATTATTCTCCAGTAATAAGATAAACTTATTTTCTTGCTATTCTATTTGTCTGTTTATTATATTCATCGAGGTCATCTGGTCTATAATACACTCCTGTTCTCCGTGGCAGTGTATTGGTTTCACCATTAGTTACTCGTTTGGAGAGGTCTGGGTTCGAGTTCCGTGTGGGACTGGCCAAATTCCTACAGGCCCCTCCAAATGAAGTTGTAGTCCGCCGATTTCAGGCGGAGGGAGTAAGGTATTCTGAGTTTTTCAGCCCGTACAATATGGAAATTCGTTAGTGAACATACACTTATGCAACGGTAATATGTTCTGAGTCGCCGATGCTTCTAAAACAACAACAACACCCTACTTTGATCTTTGTTTTCTCAGTGCTCATATGTCACACTATACTGATTCAATATAGTTTTCTACTGGATATGCTTATCTTTAGTTTGTATACCTGGCAATTAAAATATTACTCCCATCTCTATCCTTCCTGTACACAGTCTGTTTATCATATTCAAATTCTGTACCCAGTATATCAGAATGCACCGTTTCTGATACTTCTAATGATGTTTGCATGCATTGACTTAGCCAATTCCTCAAATTCCTTTAATTTGAGGTGTTGGTTAGGCCCTTATTAGCGTGTAAACATGCCAGGGTCTGCTTCTTTTGTTTCTTCTGAATCTAACACATCCAAAGTATCGGTTCTCTCTCTCTCTCTCTCTCTCTCTCTCTCTCTCTCTCTCTCTCTCTCTCTCTCTCCAGAGATTTCATGTGATGGAGTTTTACTTCTCCTTTTAGTACCTATTCATTTAAAATATCTCTGCCATCGATACAACTTTTCACCCTCAGAAGGCTAGTGAGAGGCTTCATGTCCCCACCATACAAAAAAATAAAGTAAAAAAATAATAAAGAAATCAAGCAATCTTTCTTAGTTTTAAAAATTGTCCATTTACGAAAAATGGCGAAAACAGTCCATTTTGTCATTTATAAATCATTGATTTTTAAACAAAAGGATATATTCCCTTATTTTTCCAGTCTAAAAAGGAACTGAAAAAAACACTTTTTTTTTCTTTACCACGTTAAGGTGAGGAAGCTCACCTTAATGTGGTAAAAGCTTCTGTTTCTGTATATTGCTGATAACTTGTGAACACGCAAAAACGTTGTTAATTCTGATATACTTATTCACAAGAATTTCTGTTGAAGAACTAATCCTTGAGAACCAACCTAGTTAAAGTGCATTCTTTTGCAGTTGTTAAAGTGACTTTTAACTAACTCAATATATTTGAACAAGTTGGGTGTTTATGTATATATTCTAACAAACACATATGTGGTGATGAGCGGAATAAAATCGGGATTTGATTCTGCTCATCACCACAATAATAGAAGCCATATTTCAAATATTCATTTTGATAATGTTTATTCGATTCTTATCTGGAGATGATTTGCTTCTAGACGGACTTGACTTGGTGAATGGTCATGATTACACTCGCCATTTGCTCTGCCATATTAATGCGTTCTCGACTCGTCTTCGCATCTTTTCTCAAGATTTTCTGTTGTCTCCGTAGAATCAAACGTTCTCTTTGTTCCTCTTACTAAAAATTTATCCATGATTGGACAGTGTGAAATAAAAATAGTTGCGCAGTAAAACCACCACGTCGCTCCAGCACAAACTCACATCAAAATGTGTTTCTGGGACTCGTATCTACTGTACATCCATATTTCTAAGAGGGAAAATCAGCTACAAATTGATTGTATATTCGCTTCGACATATTCAGCTCCCGAGTAATTTTTGTCTTTTCTTTTCTTTTCTTCAGTAAAGCGGCCACTAGCCAAAAAAATTGGCCAATCCGTTATACATATTATAGACATGGTACAATATACAAATAATAGCAATATCTTATATACATGAGAACATTATACATCAAGTAATTCAATTAACAAGATATGACGAACCAACTATATTGCGCAATGGTCATCCCGAACTTAGCTACAGCACAATGAGTTGGACAAGCAGGATAGACAGAATTTACTCCAACAACAGCACAGCACAGCATAAGGACCTGCACAACAAGGCAACATGTTCTTCCGATTTCACTTGCAGCAGAAGTTGTATGAATGACGGTTCAAGGAACAGCAATCCACCAGCAGTCACAGCTCAACAGAAGTTATCCGTATTAAGCAGCAAAATCAAGCTGGAAGCAGGTGTTATTGCAGGATCAAACCCAAGAAAAACAACTAAGGCTTCTTGCCATGGAGCAGAAGTGAACACCCACCCACCCATGAAGGAAATAGAGTACCAACATTCTGTCCACTTCTGCAAAGAAATTTTTCTGGTCCTATATAAAAAGAAAACTCTTCCTTCTTGCAAAAACTGAGTGAATAATTACTGTAAACACCCAGTTTCTTCGCTGAGCTGGAAATACAATAAAGAGCATTTCAGGGAAACACTGATTACAAACAGCTACCTTTGGGAGGGAATATGGCTACCGTTCGTCAAGTGCGATACATTAGTTACAAAGAATTTTTGTAACAACAGCATGTGATATCCATTCATCGACTAGAGGATAGTCAGAACTGCTAAGGGCTGAACTATGCAAAAATATACACGAAGTGATTTAAGAAGAAATCACGTAACTTCACTTCGGCACTATGATATAGGGTGGACAGTTTGGTTTTGATTTTGTTTTCTCAAAAGGTTTCTCAAACGACGATAATTCTAGGGCATCAGAAATAAATACACGGTAAAATCAGCAAAATATCGCAATTAGGTGATAAATATTTTACTAAAAACATGAAGCACATGAAGATCCGCCATTTTGGATGCAGCTTCCAATGTACCCCTAATGGTATGTAGAATTCCAGAGTACTGTAAAGTCGTTTAACATCACCCGAACTCAGTGTTTTTGGAGTACAAAAATTTAAAATTGAACAAAAAATGCTGAAACTTTGTGTAAGCCTTCAGGGTCTTCAGTTTTTAAGAAAAAAATGACTTAATAATTTTAAATATTTTTAATTTCAAACAACCATTTCTCCCAGAATGTGATATGATTGAAAGCAATTGAAGATAATTTATGGACTAAGATCACTTTTCATTTCAGAAAAGTGATTTTATATATATACATATATATTTATTTATATATATATATATTGTGTGTGTGTGTGTGTGTGTGTGTGTGTGTGTGTGTGTGTGTGTGTGTGTGTGTGTTAGAAGATCGCGTGAAAAGTATAATTAAGAAGACACGTATTGAAAGTTAAGAAAGTATATACCAGCAAGTTGGAAAATAGTATGAAAAGTATATCTCATATTAGGAACGTTTTCAAAGTCAACCACCAAATTGAGAGGAAAATTGATCAATATGCGGGATCCCCTCTGTTTTTTGAAGTAAAAAGTCTGATATTTAATAAATTAAATTTAGAAATATGAAAGTGAATGTTAGGCCAAATGGTTATCGAATAATATTATCATTATTGTGAGTATATAATTCACTGTTGACCCAACAGAGAACCAGATTGAAATAATACTATCGAAGTTAATATGAAATAACATAAACTAAACGTAGAATAAGATTAATCAAAATAAAGTTTACAGAAACATAGAAACAAAAAAAAAAAATGAAACGCTAAGTAAACCCATAGACTGGAAATGTGCAAATGTGACCCCAATTCACAAAGGAGGATCAAAGGCTGACACAAGTAATTATAGACCTGTGAGCTTAACTTCTGTTCCGGGAAAATTAATGGAGGCACTGGTTAAAGAAGCACTGCAGGATCATTTAGACAAGACTTCAGTTATAGCTCAGACACAGCATGGTTTTGTTAAGGGGAAGTCTTGCCTGACCAACTTGATTGGATACTATGATGCAGTCACAAAAGAACTGGACGCAGGGAATAACTTTGATATTATATACTTGGATCTTAGAAAGGCTTTTGATACTGTTGCACATGGAAGACTGCTACACAAATTGGAGCAGTGTGACATTGGAGGCAAATTGCTGCTATGGATAAAGGGGTGGTTGAGGGGGAGAAGACAGAGAGTGGTAATCAATGGACACTGCTCATCGTGGACTAATGTTATTAGTGAAGTCCCTCAGGGCTCAGTGTTGGGTCCATTATTGTTTTCTGTATTTATAAATGATATTGATGATGGTATATCAAGCTTAATGTCCAAGTTTGCAGATGATACAAAGGTAGGCCGGGTTGTCAAGGACACTACTGACACTATGCTGCTGCAACAGGATCTGGAAAGGTTGAGCAGATGGGCTGAGAGGTGGCAAATGAAGTTAACATTGACAAATGTAAAGTACTACACATGGGAAACAACAACCCCAGAGCAACGTATCAACTCAGTGGTAGAGAATGAAAGGGACTTGGGGGTGGTTGTGCAGGCAGATATGAAGTTCTCTGAGCAGTGCAGACGGGTTGCAAGAGTAGGTCATGGAGTATTGTCAATGATATACAGGAATTTTTCCAGCAGGGATAAGGAGGTGATTATTCCATTGTATAAGGCAATGGTCAGGCCACACCTAGAGTACTGTATACAGGTCTGGAGGCCTCATTTCAAGAAGGATGTAGAGCTGCTGGAACGAGTACAGAGAAGGGCAACAAGATTAGTGAATGGAACAAAGGGGTGCTCTTACGAAGAAAGGCTTAAGTTTTGCAAATTACAGTGTCTGGAGACTAGGCACCAGCGAGGTGATCTGATAGATCTGTATAAAGCCTTGAATGGTTTAAGCATGCTCAATGCTGATGGGATTCTTCCTCCAGCTCAGAAAAATCATCTGAGAGGGCATAAATTCAAATTGAGGAAAGACAGATGTAGGATAGACGTGCGGAAATTTGCCTTTAGCCAGCGGGTGGTTGGTTGGTGGAACAGACTTCCATCCCTTGTGGTGGAGGTTGATAGCCTAAATAAGTTTAAGGCTCAGCTGGACAGGTATTTTGAACGAACAGAGGGGTGAAGTGGAAGTGGGTTTTTTTTTTTTTTTTTTTTTGGCTGGTGCTGCATAACCTTGCTTTCTTGCATCAAATGCCTCTACTAATGCTAATGCTAAATTACCGTAGAACCCGGATAAGAACTTCCCGCATAAATTATTTTCCTGGATAAAAAGTTTTCCCTCATAAAAAGTTCGTGAGCCGACCGGGCTAGCCGAGTGGGTAAATTACCTGCCCGGCAACCCAAAGGTCGCGTGTTCGATTCCCGCCTCGGGCTTGGATCAAAGTACTGCAAAAACCTTGGGAGGTGCAATATGGCCACAGAAGCCGATGCGCCAACAACTACCAACTCAAAAAAAAAAAAAAAAAGTTCGTGATAAGGAATACAGTGTATGTATTATTATAATGACGTTTTCATACTTAATACAATTTTTAAATATAGAAATTCTTTATTTTTACTATTAAACAAGATTAAACAACATAAACATTTGGTAATCGAACAAGTTATTGCCAAGCATAATTTTAGTTCGTAGTAAATCACCGAAGTAGATGAAATGACATCGTTTTTTACATCTCATATTGTGAATGCCTTCACAACGAGTTGCCCTGATATTGCACTACCTCCAATAAGCAACGCTTCGCCACTGAGAAGACTAATGTTATATTCTCGACGGATACCACCACCCAGGGATAGTGGGGTGATGCCGAGAATCCACTGGCGAAGTGTCGCCTATTCGAGAATCCAGTGTCAAAGCGTTGCTTATTCTAGGTAGTTCAATATCAGGGCAGCTCGTTGTTGAAGGATTCACAATATGAGATATCACAAAAACGATGCCACTTACTTCGGTGATTTACTAGAAACTAAAATTATGCTACGCACTAACTTGTTCGATTAGTCAATTTTCCTTAGTCTAATGCTTTCAGCCTTAAAACCTTTTTAGTATAAAAAAATGGATATAATGGAAGTGACTGTTTTTATCGATAATTGGATAGCTTGGAAGCATTTGCCGTAAAGTTCTGATTTTTCTGAACAGTTCTGAATTACTTAGTGGATTGTTCTCTGTGTTATTGTAATTGTGACCTTTTTAAGGTATGTTGAAACTCCAATGGAGCACATTCAACTTGGTAATGAGTATTTGGAAATGAGTTTAATGAACAGAATGTTAGGCAATTACAAATCCTCTGTTTAAAAATGTTTTTTCCATAGATAGAGTAAAATATTTATAAATTCTGAAATAGATAGTACTTAAAAATGATCTTTAACTTATGTATATTTTCATTTGTGCAGTTAATATTTCATACCCTTATGTCATTTTCCCTTCTAAGAAGTTCTAAACCTTCAATTCCTTGGAAAACTTGTTATCTGGGTTCTACTGTACTTATTCCTCGAAAGAACTAACAGAAAAAAACCATTGGCCCTTAATCAAGCTAGCTCATAAGCGACTGTAGTGATTTCTCGTGCAAATGATAGTTTGGATTAGGCACCAATGGTTCTTTCTCTATGATTGCATGAAAAGCAACACGTTTGCGATTCTTTCTGGGAATTAGTAATTGATTCGTCTTGGCAACAGTTTTATTTTACGCTGAGTTTTGTTTATATATAAATTATTTTATGCTATTTATGTTATTACATAAAATGCTATCTCACATCATAATGTGTCACAACGTAGCACATTAAAAATGTGCTCAGTACTATTATTTCAGAAATTCTTGACTGTAATATGAACCACTTGTGAACTGTTCTTTAGTATGGTTTTGTTTTAGTCTTTAAAGTCGATATCTATCATAATTAGCTTTCATTCAGTTATATTTCATTAAGGCACCAAAATTTCGGAAGTGTAGTTATTCAAAGTTCATTTGGATAGGCAATGTAAATACATCAACAAAATAGAGCATCGATATTCGTCACTGATGCATCCCCAAAGTGCTATTTCTACTGAAAACGAAGGTTGTGAAGTATACCCCCCCCCCCCCCATTCCATAAGGCATAAAATATTGACTTAAAGAAAAATGATACTGCACTGTGTGTGTGCTACGTGAATAATGAAATACTTTATTCTGACCAACGGGTACGAAACAATGCGAAAGCTTTTCAATGTGATTACGCCTCAGCAGTAAACTGACAAATGAGTTTGTCAGTCATTTATCACGTGTCAATGTGTGCTATTCATCGAAACGTTTCGTATTGTAATGTACCCATTTGTCAGAATCGAGTGCTTCATTTTTCATACTAGTGAGTAATACGTAAACTGTATTTTTTTCTCGAATATGCCATCCACTGTTAACAGTTTACAAAGAATATGAAGAGGTGATAAAATATTTTTGTTCGTGAAAGTCATGCTTCATTCGCTCGGCAATCGGGGTAGTTGGTTTTTTTTTTTTCTGAAATTTAAGATTCGCGTTACAGAAATTACTTATATCTTATGTCTCGTTTACTTTCATTTCAAAATTTCCACAATTTTTAAATAATTGTGTGTTTAAGAAGTAGCAGCGAAATATAATTAAACCCATCATTAAAGCACTGCAAAAAAAAGGTTAGAAAAACATTGTTTTCTTACAAAACCCCGAATCCAAATTTCAAATGAAATTATGTTAACATAACTAATGCCGGTCTGGTCTCATATTGCAGTTCGCGTATTCTTTTGCGGCAAAAGAATCCCACTAGGGACAGAATGCCGGTATTAGCCTAAATCTTAAAAACAACTCTTTCATTTTTGTAGCTTCCAGGAAGTACGTCTTAGCTAAATTAAAAGCTGAATCTGAAATTATGAAATGTTTTACATAAAATTCATAACTTTTAAGAGACTCATTTTCTATGCGCAGTGTTATGTTGACATTAGAAAAGTTATAAAAATTAAACTGCTTCATACAGAGTGCGATGAAATTAGTTGGGTCAAATTGACCTAATCAGCTAAAATTTGTTATGGGGAAGGCAAGTTTATTTCAAGTTCATATGGATCAAGTAGAACGATCTCGTAATGCATGCCAGTTCAGGTTATTCTACTTCAACGAAACATAAATTATTTGGATGGACTGGAGAAATGGCAGCTGTAGTTTAACACGAAAATATGCATGGTCTTGCGTAAATTTGGGTACCATCAAAATTGACGGTTGTAGATAAAGAAAAAGACATGCAATCTGATATGAAATTTCTGTACTAAGACAGCTCAAGAGGTTTTGTCAATGATACATTGGAACTTCTCCGGTAGGGATAACGAGGTGATTATTCCATCATATAAAGCATATGAATCTTGAATATTACATGTGGGCTTGGAGATCCTATTTCAGGAAAGATGTGCACCTGTTGGAAAAGGTGCAGTGAAGGGCAACATGATTCGTTAAGGGCACATAAGGGTATATTATTATCAAGAGGGACTTGAGTATTGTAAGTTACATCGCTTAAAAAGCAGATATCGGAGGAATGATCTGCTCGAGGTTTTTATGAGCTTGAAAGGTTGCAGTAAACTAAATGCAGAGGATATGTTAATGTTTAGTCACGTGACATACACAAGGGAGCACACTATTTAATTGGGAGGGGATAAATTATCGGATAGGTGCCTTAAAATTTTCCTTTATTCAAATAAGGATACAACGTTGGAATAAACTCCCACCTACTCTTGTGCAGGTTAGATGCTTATCTAAATTAAAGGACAGATTGGATAAATTCTTGAAAGAAATAGGTGAGTGAAGTGAGCGATGGTAACATTGATTCCTTTATTTTATTTTAATTTATTTTCCTTTATTTACTTTTTTTATTGTGCTAAATAAGCTTACTTCTTTGCATCAGTTTGCCAATAGATACCAATATGATATTAAATCAGTGATGCTTAACTTCTTTCCCGTGTGGAACTTTCGAGAAATGTCGGGATTTTTTGTTTTTTTTTCTAATGAAATTTCATAATGAAAAGGGACAAAATTTGTTTAGTTTCCAGTCGATTTGAATTCCATTATAAATAACCCTTTTTAATTTCATCTTCAACCAGCCTGTAAACCCAACTTAAATATACATGTGGTACTATATTTTATGTGGCAAATGCTTTATGAAAAAACGTTCAGTCACAAAACCGTGAAACGACATATAAATCCAATTTTATGGTATAATATTCGGATACTTGACCCATCACGAGTGTAGTCATATCTCAGTCGTAAAATTCGGTGACATTTCCTTTCAATGAAGTTTCAACGCGCCGTCAGATGTGAACTGAATTTCCACATTATATTATTTTCTTCCTAAATTATTCCCTGCTAGAATTTTTTAAAGGTACGAACAAAACGAAGTCAGAAAGAGAGCGAGGTTAGGCCTGTGTGGTGGATGGGCAAGTTCCTCCTCTTCATAATTCTGTAACCAACGTTGTGTACAGACGGTAATATAAGAGCGCTACATTGCTGATTCTCAAAATAGGCTCATTTCTTGGACCTGAACTTTTGGATAGCTTGTAGTTTCTGTAATTTCTGTGGGCTTAGTCTTTTTTTTTTTGGAATGCAGAAATCAGAAAATTATATACGCATTTCTTCATTTGTACAAGTTTCTAATGCGGTTTTGTTTTAATTACGTAATGACAACAAAAGTATACAGCGTCCTGCACGAAGAACCTTCTTGAGAAGGTCCAAAGATGAGCAACCCGCTTGGTGGAATCTACAAAAGGCGACCCGTATTACGAAATAATTCGAATACTGGGTAAAATTTCTTAAAACTTAAGGGGACCTGACTGAGGTCTGTAAGGCTCTCGACGACAACTCGTAAACAGAAACACTGACTACAGTTTAAGGTTTAATTGACTGATTATGATTTTTTGGCGCATTAGCGTCTGAGGCTATCATGCGCCAGAGATAATTATACCAATTGAGAAAAATAGATATATAAATAAATTCTATTTATAAATTAATTCTAAATTAATAATATATAAATTCTAAATGTACATGCAGTATATGAAATCCTGAATATATATATATATATATAGTATTTTCTATTAATTATTTTTAATTCTTATATACCGTTTTTTACCATTATATAAGTTGTAAAAATTGGAAAACAGCAGATACATTGTCATTGTCGGATAAAATCTGACTGAGTGTATAAGGCTCAGTAAGACGGATAAAAGCGATAAAACGTGTATTGCTAAAATCTGAACATATAATTAAAATGTGTCTAATTGATAAAACTAAGTCACAGGACTCACACATAAGAAGGTCATCAGCCCTCAGCAGATGCGAAAATGTCAGATGACTGTGTCCTATGCGGGTCCGGGTAAGAACAACTTCCTCCTTACGATTCCTGTGCAGACTAGACTGCCACGGTTCAATTACAGGCTTTATATGATATAATTTGTTCGTAGTCTGTCTATTCCGCGAATCCTACACAGTTTGACAGTTGCCACAGAAGGAATATACAGATTCGTTCTAAAACTTGCATTCATGTACAGTGACATCAGATATAAATGTTCAAGTTTGTTGTGCTTATTGACAGCTGTTCCACCCAGTGTGCGAACGGTGACAATACCACTGTGCCACGCGCGCAGTATCCCCTCCAACAATTTGTCTAGTGCTTCCTTGAATTTACTCAAAATACCCGCTTCCACAAAAGATGAACATTTGTTCCGACAATGTCACCCGCTAGCTGAAGGAAAACTTCTGAACAACCATCATTTTAAATTTATGCCCCTTCATACACAGTGATCATTGAATTATGACCACCTACCTAATACTTCGTAGGTCCTCCTTTTGTCCTCAGTACAGCAGCTATCCGAAGTGGCATTGATTCAACAAGATGTTGGAAGCGTTCGGGAGGTATGGACAACCAAGCTGTGTGTAATGTGGTCAGCAATGCAGGTATGGAGATGATTGGTGTATCCAGACGCCTGATATGCCTTTCCATAGTGTCCCACAAGCGCTCTATGGAATTGATATCGGGGGCAGTTCGGAAGCCAATCGATATGCTGGAAGTCAGAACTGTGTTCCTCAAACCATTCCTGCACAACTGCCCGATAGCTCGACTCATTGTCATCTTGGAAGACACCATCACCATTCGGGAAAAAGTGAAACATAGCGGGGTGTACACAGTCAGCAACCAGGTCAAGAGCCTCATGTTGTTGATGCCAAATCCATATACGACCATCTACGATGTGGAGTAAATAACATGACTCATCCTACCAGCACACCTTCTTTCAGTCTTCTGACATCCAACTTGCATTCTGTTTGCACCAGGAGAGTCATTTACGCCGATGAACCTTGGTTAAGAGGGGATGCCATGGGGGACGTCTGCTGGTATAGCCCATACGTGCGAGCGTGCTACGCATGGTCATGCCAGATATTGTTCAGGGTTGGCCCATGTTTATTGGGTAGTCAACAGTGCTGCGTCTGTACGCGTCATCGGACCAGGCACTCCTCTAACATCAATCTTTCGCTGACCTTTGCAGTTTTACCGTCGGGTCGTTGTTTTTGGGTCATTTTGACGCCAGTCCTGGTACACTTTAACTATGGCAGTTCTCGAACACCCCACCAGTTTAGCCGTTTAGGAAATCGATGCACCAGCTCGTCTAGCACCCACAATCTGTCCTTTATAAAAGTCCGATAAATCCTTCCTTTTACCCATCGCGCTCGGAATATCAGACAAGGAATATCAGAACGGACATATGCACAAGTACCACCTTTGAGGTGAAAGGAATCATACAGCGAATAATTTGGGCATCTGAGATGAGCAGTAGTTCAATCAACCGATAACTGAGATTCTGTCACAAAAAGTACATGGGGTTTGGCAGACTGCAAGTGGAAATGTACATCGTTGAGATTAGAATTGAGACCACGTATATTTGTGATATGAATTAGGAAGTGCTTGGAAAGTTTAGATCTTTCGCAGATAAGCTTGCTCTATTAGTTTGACAATTCATGGTGTATTCAATAGTAAGAAAAAGTGGGTGGGACATGCTGTATGAAGTAATGAAATTTTTGGATATGGCGTACACATGGTAAGAATATACCCAGATCCTTGACATAACGTGCCCTCGACAATGCTCCCCGCATACACACTATGTGTATGCGGGGAGCATTGCCTGCCTGAGAACATTTATTGTTGATCCCATTCTGTCGTTATTCAACAAAATCCTTCATCAAAAATTCTTCCCTCCTATGTGGCATGTCTATCTAGTAAGACCGCTGCCAAAAATATGCTCTACTTCTCAGCCCAGTCACTTTCGTCCTATTTCTTCTGCATCAAGCCTATTAAAACTATTTGAGAAATGTCTTCTGAAAACGTTAACCACCCAAATCATGCCACATCAGCCACCGCAGATCCACCGCTACAAATATAGTCACCACCACTACCAAGATCCTCTAGGCATTTGAGCACGGTTCTGAAATCACCGTTACTTATATCGACGTATAGGCAGCATTTGATTCCGTATCCGTTCACGCGTTGGCAAGGCTACTACGTGAGTATTACCTCATTGGAGGAGACGTGCTCTGGTTCATTCAGACAATGCTTGTGAACAGGACTATTATTGTTCGCGATGCCAATCGGCGCTACACCAGAACTATTACAGCTGGAGTCCCACAAGGTGGGGTTCTCTCTGGTATCCTGTTCTCAGCTGTTCTTCTGCCTTTCGTGACAGGCCGAACTAATATCATCACCTTCGCTGATGATATAAAGCTGTTCATTGCTATCAACCCTGGAGACACTGCTGACTACACAAATGCCTTAATCGCACAGAAAATCCAGAACCTAGAGGCCTTCCTTTCCGGTTTCAGCCTTTACATCAATTCTGAGAAGTCGAGACAGTTGACTTTCCCGCTCAAACGGAACCCAACGATGGTGCAACTCAATATAAGAGGATCTGCGAAGTCTGATGTTCAGCAACACACCGATCTGAGCGTTATTTTTGACCAGAAGCTCTCCTTTCTATCACACATAGACCACCTGCAAATAAAGTTCTGTCGACTGTGGTGGATGCTTAAGCAACAACTTATGCATGTTGGGTGCAGGTATATTAAGACAGTGCCTATCCGGTCGTGCTTTATGACGCAGAAGTCTGGACCTCAACTGCGGCAACGCATCTGAGGCGAATTTTTGCGGGCAAATTTTGGCTATTGGAGTGGGCTATATGGAAATTTCGGCTTCCTCCTGCACCAAGGACCACCCAGATAGCAGCAGCTCTAAACATCAGAAGTCTTGCTGCCATTATCCATGAGAGAAGATTCGTCTTTACTGTAAAAATGATTGTTGGCATTATTTCGGATCCAGACTTCTGGGCTAACTGCGGTTGGTGGATCCCGGTCCCAAGCCTTCGGGGAAATCCAGTCCTTCAGGCCACCCCAAACCGGTTAAAGTTATCCGATCAGTTCTTACCCGTGCAAATACTGCAGTACATATACTACTTGGATGGCGACCTCTATAAGTTCGCATTGGATAAAAAATACAGGCAGAACTTACTCCATCGACTGTTTTCTCAGGACCACATCACAGGACATTAGAACCTGCTCCCAAGGGCCTGTCCATCACTGCCATGCATCTGTCACTACAGTATTCAACTTTCTGCGCCTTCTCAGATGATTACAGCACTGTAAAAGGGCTGCTCCCTGGAGAATAATTTAACGTGATAACATGCTGTTGTGAATATATGTTCATATGTAAATTCTTCATTTGTTTTCCAATGTTTAATCCTACACTTGTATAATTAGTAATAATATTGTTTTTTTTTCTCCTGTCTCATCCTTGTTTATTACATTGTATTAGCCTTTACTGTAAACCCTGAAACTGAAGAATAGCGATGGTGTACTTATAAACAGCAGAGAAGGCATAATTCAAATAGCAGAAGACAACTATAGAGAATTATACAAGGAGCGAGGGAATGATACCAGCAGTGGGGAAGATGGATTGCAAAGTAGCAACACATACGACATACCCGATATTCTTCCTGATGAGGTAGAACATGCATTGAAGAAAATGAAGAATCGGAAAGCCCCGGGGGAAGATGAAGTTACTGTAGAGTTGTTAAAATTGGGAGGAAGAGACATAACACAAAAAATGGCAAGGCTCTCACAAAGTGCATTAGAAAAGGTGTGATGCCTAAGCAGTGGAATAATGCAATCATAGTTTTGCTGCATAAGAAAGGAGATAAATCAGAAACTGGAAATTATAGACCAATTAGCTTGTTATCCCATATCTACAAGTTGTTCACAAGGGTCATTACTAACAGATTAGAAAGAATACTTGATGAGAATCAACCGAAAGAGCAAGCTGGCTTTAGGACAGGATTTTCAACTATGGATCACCTTCACGTAATATCACAGCTAATGGAGAAAGCAAATGAATATAAAACACCATTATGCCTGGCATTTGTGGATTATGAAAAGGTATTTGACTCCATACAGCATAAGGCAATGTTTCGGGCACTGGAAAGACAAGGCATAGATGCCCCATATATTATGATTTTGAAGAAAATATATGAGAGTGCTACCTCCTTTATTAGACTAGACAAAGACAGTAGCAAATTTAAAATCGAGAAAGGAGTTCAACAAGGAGACACAATATCTCCGAAGCTGTTTACTGCTGCCCTTGAGGAAGCTTTCAGAAGATTAGACTCGTCGCAGAAAGGAGTCAATGTGAACGGAGAGTGCCTAAACCATTTACGATTTGCAGATGACATTGTGGTTATAAGCCACGATCCCAAAGAATTAGAGGAAAATCTTAATCAGTTATGCACAGTTAGTAAGGATTTTGGACTAAAGATGAATATGGCTAAAACAAAAGTAATGATGAACAAGTATGCCACGGAAAGAGAAATAATGATTGAAGGAGCAGTAATTGAAAAGGTGGAGTCATATACTTATCTGGGACAAGTTATTAGCTGTAATAATGATAAATGGCTGGAAGTCAAGAGAAGAATAAATTTTGGATGGATAGCATTCAGGAAATATAGTCACATACTGAAGAGCAATATCCCAGTTTGTCTGAAATGTAAAATAATGAATCAATGTATACTCCCCACCATGACTTATGGAAGTGAAACTTGGGCACTCACCAAAAGAATGGAAGAGAAGCTAAGAACTAGACAGCGAAGAATGGAACGAATTATACTGGGAATCAGACTGTTAGATAAGAAGAGAAACACATGGATTAGGCAGCAAACTCAAGTAAAGGACATTCTTATCAAAACTAAAGAACTAAAATGGTCTTGGGCAGGACACATAGCTTGAAGACATGATGACAGATGGACTAAGAAAATAACAGAATGGTACCCAAGAGGAGCTAAAAGAAAACCTGGAAGACAAAGGCGGAGATGGATAGATGAAATTCATGAGTTTTTGAGTAGTAAATGGATGTCCAGTGCTCAAAACAGAAGGAACTGGAAAGTTGCTGGAGAGGCCTTCATCCTTCAGTGGATTGAAAATGGCTGATGATGTAAACCCTTGGCTTGTAGCCTTGAAGGATATTGTGTACGGCATGTGCGTTTTGTATGCAATAAAGAGTTCTTATGTTAGAACTGGTACTGCATAGGTGTTTATGGCTTTAACTTCCCTCCGTTCAGGTTTCTTTTCATCAGACTTGATTCTCTGATGGTATTTCTCAGTCAGGCAGGCTTTAATTTCCTTGTGCTGTAACTGCTGAGCCTGCATCATGCCCAAGTATTTGTAGGCCTCTCCCACTGTCATGACTTCGAGGAGGCTGTGCGAGTGAGGCTGAGCCATATGAAATTAGTGAGTCGTAATTACAGATGATTACAATTTAGTTGTTTATTAAAAACTTTTTAACGTAAAGACGAGTAAGGTTCCGGGAGTTGATGGCATATACCCTATAGTTTGAGGGCAAACGCCAGGGACTGTATTATTATTATTATATTATTATGTCAGCTGTAATTCATTACATAAACTCGTATTTGTCTGTTAATTGCGTTTTTTTTTCTCTAGTCGATTTGTCTGTTTTGCTGGACGAAAAATCCCAGTTTCTGGAGGGAAACTTTACCTACTCTTGAGACCGACTTACTCGGTCAGGGGTTCGAACTCGAGCCTTTTGTACCCGGTGCGGGGAGGACAGTGACTATATCACTGCGCTACTCGCTCAAACAAGAACTGTTGGCAGACCTAACTAGTGAAACGTTGGTCAATAAGCACTACGGGAGCCCAGTTCTTGCCAGCAAAACATGCCCATATTAAGGAACCACCGCAGCTTTCCTGAATGGTGGGAACTATGCACAATGGGCCCATGGACTCATGCTGCTTGCGCCACACACAAAGACATCCGTTGGGGTGCTACTCTAGGTATGTCGATTCATCTGACCAGCACTCTCGTTTCCAGTCCTCTAGTATCCAAACAGCGTGTTGTTGATACCACATCATTCGCCGTCGACGATGAACAGCGGTTAAGAGAGGGTGTCGCTTGGGTCGTCTGCTGAGGAATCCAATACAGATGTATAGGGTTCCATGTGATATGTGGCTCATCGTCCTTTGGGATATTGTTCTTGCATTCCGCATATTGTATTACAATGTCAACTGTCGTATAGTGCTCTGCCGTTGAGCTCGTACAACGCGTCGAATCCTTCGCTTACTACGAACATCCACCTTGCGTAATCCTTAATCTGTTGGCGGGAGGTGGTTTGACCCGTTCGACACCATTCGTTGTACACCGTAACCACAGTGGGTCATGAGCAACCGACATGACATGCCGATTTCGATATGGACGCACTTAACGCACGAGCTCCCAAAATCATGCCATTTTAAAACTCCGTATCTTTATTACATCCCCATTACTGTTACTTTATCTCTTTGACTTGCACGACCAGATGCAAATTATCACAGCTCTATCGCAGAAACTATTCGGCCTTTGAACTGAGAACTATGCAGCATAGTCCATTACGGAAGGAGTGGTTATAATTCAATGGTCTATCCGTGTGTGTGTGTGTGTGTGTGTGTTAATATATATATATTATTTTAACAGGTCACATTAGTTCATCTTAGAACTTCTGAATCTCTTGAATCACCTATTTAGTTAAAATTGGAATATTTGTCAAACAACTCAAACTCAAAACAACTCAAATTGCTTATATTCAAACAAATTTGAATATAAGCCATTTTTTGATATGGACTATTTCACAATATATTAGATTTACTGTTCCTTGCTTGTCCTTCGTATTTAAGATTTGTTTCGCAGTTTTCTTTGACTTTTCAAAGGTTTTCAGTCTGTAAATCCATTTTTAAATAAATGTTGCTAATATCCGTTCGTTATATTTTAAGATGCCCATAAATTTAGAATCTTTGCTAATAACGTTCGCAATATTGGACAGTATTCGAGTGTTGGTAGGAAATAGTTTTGTTCGAGATATTTTTGGTCAAAAGAAACGCTTTGAAGAAAACTTTGAAAGGTGAACAGAAGGATGAAAATCACCAGCACTGGCTACAAAAGCAGCTGTAAAGGTTTATGCACTGTAGTAAAATAAGAAATTGACAGACATTCCAGGCTGTTTCCGCAGTAATAGCGAGGATACTCACTCCCGCATTATTTGGATAACCGTATTTTAAGGAAAAATGTCATCTTATTTGGCTTATAGTGCTCTATTTCTTTTTTTCTTTTCATCTGTTTTCTCTCTCTCTCTCTCTCTCTCTCTTTCTCTCTCTCTCTCTCTCTCTCTCTCTCTCTCAAGGGAACTGGATGCATTTTCTGCCTAGTCTTCAGTCAAAGAAGTTACTGTGGAAATTTTCTTACGTTTTTTTCTTAACGCTACTTCAGGCTGGCGGCCTGTTGGGACTATACATACGTACACCGACGATCACAGTATGCTCAATGGAAATTTTAAATAACGCCATAATTTTATGAGAGATACAATAACTGAAATAATTTTAGAAGAGCATCTACGCAGAATACTACACTTTCTTACCTTAAAAGTAAGATTATATTTTTAAAAATTTGATTTATGTATTATTATTTTGCTCAGTTGTGGAACGAGTATAACGGTTTTATTGGTAATGCCAACATACACAGAAAGGGCAGAATTCATGGGATGCCTGGTTCCTGGGCAACTCGATGCTGTCATTCTTCTCGCTAGTGGCAAGTATATAGGTATACTGCGTCACTGCATTCGCGTAGACGGTAATTCGATGTCAGTATGGAAAAACGTCGTGAGTTAATGGAATTTGAAAGAGGGATGATAGCGGGTACCCTACGCATGGGTCACGCTATCAAGAGGTGGTACAGAAATTGCACTCTGCCCGTTCGACAGTATCCGAGAGTGTATCTGGAATACGCCATTTCCGGAATAACATCTCATCGTGAGCGAAGAAAGGTGATGGATGAACGTGGCCGCGACGTCTGATTCGCATTGTTCCAGCCAAGCGGAGAGCAACAGTGGAACAAATCACCGCCGACTCCAACGAGGGAAGTGCCAGAAACGTTTTCATTAAGACCATCAGGCGATCATTAGCCGCAATAGGTTATGGGAGCGGCTCACCCACCAGAGTCCCATTGTTAACACCACCACATAGGACTCTACGCCTTAACTGGGCGAAAGAACATCGTCACTGGACACTGGATGATTAGGGACGGGTCTCCTGGTCCGATGAGTTTCTTTTCCAGTTATTTAGAGTGGATGGGGGTGGTGTATCTGGCGGAAACAACACGAAGCTATGCACCCGTCATGTCAACAACGAGCTGTTCAGGCAGGTGCACAGTCGGTAATGGCCTGGGCGTGTTCAACTGGCACACGACGTGGCACACGTAAGTCTAGACGCATCTTTGCACGGTCCATCATTGCAGACCATCTGCATCCCTTTATGGTCATCGTGCACTGACAGAGCCGTGGTGACAAGAACATGGTTCAAAGAGCATTCCGCAGTTTTGCCACCATGGAATAGCTTCCCCGTTCACTGGACATGTACTCTGTGAAGCACATTTGGGATGTTGTGGTAAGGTCCATTCGAGCTTTGGATCCTCCACCCAGAAATGGGACGGAAATATGGACAGCACTGCAGCAAGCATGGATGGAAATACCTGCGGAACGCTTTCGTGAACTAGTGGACTTAGTGCTTCGCCGGGTGACTGCCCTTATCCGAGCGAAAGGTAGGCCTATCCGTTACTAGGTAGGTATCCTATGATTTTTGTCCACAGTGTAATACGGGCGCCTCCGTAGCCAGGTGGGAAGGAGCAGCAGTGCGTAGCACACGCTTCTTGATTAGACCGGGGTTCGAGCCGGTCACCACCAAATACGGAGGATGCGGAAAGGTCATTCAGGGAATGACCACCGCATATCCCGGAGCAATATGACCTTAGTTGCTAATGCTCCTAAAAACCAAATAACAACAACAACAGTGTAATACGCTATCAGGAATCGTGTACACAAAGGCTTGTTATAAAGCTATGAAAAATATAAAAACGATTCTAGTAGGAAAGATAAATCAAGAAAAACACTACTACATAAATAATTAATCATTTTTAGTCAGTGCATTTAATCTAATCTTGAAACAGTTTAAGTTAATAACCTGTAGGAAACAGCTTGACAATATCTGTTCATTAGTGTTGAAAGCTGGAATAATTTCGAGCTCCTTAAAATCTCTTCTTAAAAATTTAGTTTTAAATTTAAAAATTTAAAACTAAGAAGCCTCATGCAAAAACACTTGCGGACACCAGGTCAATATCAATCACCTCTCCCTTCCTGAAATTCCTCGAGAAGTGCACCTATAACGATGCTGCCCTCGCAACCTTTGCGCATATGCCCACTATGCCATGCCAAATAAATCTACTGTTACCTGTCTACAGTCCTTATCGCAGAAAATAATTCGTGACTGGAATAACAATGAAGATCTCGACACATGAAATCTGCATTTGACTCAGTCTAAATCACACTCCTCCTTGCCTTACTGAATATATTCTACGGGATATCCCGCAATATACTCGCATTCCTCAAAAGTCTGCTGTCTAGGAGAATGCTTCACTTTACATGTAATATAATAGCACAGTCTGTAAAAGCACAGATGTAGGTATCCCACAAGGTAGTTTCTTCTCTGCCCTGCTATTCGCTGCAATATGCGTGCCACTTATGGATCAAGTTCCACCGTCCTTATCATATGCTGATGATATTGTGTGTTACTTGCCACGCCAATGCCAGGTTGCAAGACAAACCGCCTCAGAAACTGTAAACAATACCGTAATACATTCTGTAAATATGCCAATTTTTTTTTTTTTTTTTTTTGCCTTAGCAGTTAATCCAGAAAAGTCACGCTATCTAATCTTTTCTCCAAGTCGGATGACGTCTACTGATAGCTTACTTCCGGGATTAGTAGGAAAAGTTCTGGTTCCCACTGGAAGCGTCAAATTCCTAGTAGTAATCCTTGATGCGAACCTCACCTATAAACAACAAAATCAAGCTCAATAGTTCAAAGCCTTTTGGCCTAGTGGAGTGCTGCAGTGTGTCTGTCATTATAATTATTATTTTTAGTAGTAGTATTTACGCTCCATTTCAGGTAAAGGGTAGGTTTTTAGAATTAAATGGCCACTCAGTGTATTTAACCGGTTTCCTTGTACTGCTAATACGGTTTAATACGTTCTGAACTTATTAATGTGTTTCATGCTCTCTGGAAGGAATGATATTTATATAAGTATCTTGTTTATCTGCCATTCTCCAATTTTTATTAAACCCCTAACTGCAGGCTGACAAGGGTATTGCCTTGTGTGTAATTGGTTTACTTATTTGAGCAATAATGATCTCATATGCATATATAAGAATAAACATTACTGCTGAATCCTTTTAAATTAAAATAATGCGCAAAAGGTGAACAATTGTATTGAATAATTAGGTTTGCATATTTAGTTTTTGTGCATTTTATTTATTTATTTATTTTCCCAGTATTTAGGGAGACCGAGTTTGTGGGTGTCTAAATGTTGTCTTTGGGGGAAAACTCGACTGTGATGTTTATGATTGCTTCTCTGCTCTCTGACAATAACAAATTTCACTGTTTAATACGTTATAAGAAAGTATAATACGTAATAATAAGAAAATCTGTTTTCTTATAAGTTATTGATTTTTTTGTGGTGTGTATGCTACAAAGCTATTGTTTAGGCTTTGTGGTATAGACACCACAAAAAATTAATAGCTTTGTCTATACTACTGAAGCTCTTGAAAGCACTTTACAGGTTAATATCAGAAGAAACGCTCTTATTTCACTTTGCGCACTTCGGAGGAGTGTAACCCAGAACGACTTTTGAAAACATTTGCAGCGATACCCGTTTCTGCCATAACATTTTGCAAACTATATAAAATATAAGAACTTTGGAGGACTTTAAGAGAAGACAGTCGTCTCTGAGAGGGCGTTAAGTAAGCCATGAAGTCTTTGAATTTTATGTGGTACTATTTTTGGATATTATTAGCTTGTGCATTACGGTATTTTTTTTTTCTTTTTGCAAGCAGAGTAAACAAACATGGGTAACATTATACTGCTTTTTGTTTGCGTGTTCATTTCTTGGTCTCTTACCTGCAGTTTGAGCTGAAGCATTTGTCTTTCCTTTCCTTTGTTTTTCTAAGGTCAATAAAGGGGACTTTTTTTTTTTTTAGTGAGTGTCCTAAAGAAAACTATCCCCATTACTAAAAATGAACAAGGAGGCGCATACATGCGCGTATACAAATAGTAAGCACTCAAGTTATTTTTAATTATTTCAGCAAAATGAGGTATTTGTATAATTTTACAACTTACAGTTCATATAAAAAGAAACACTAGTTGCAAATCGAAATTAAAAATGGCACTTTTAGCAATTATCGTGTGATTCTCAGACTTTTATCGTGTGGTTAATGAAAATAGTCACGCCTTAATGTGTGCATTAATTTTATTGCCCATGCAATAATGCGTACTCTTACGCATCGTGCTTAAGTGTCTAGCATTCCGTCATTGATTGCGCACCTCTCTATACAGACTGTTTCATCGTGGCTAAGTTTAAATATTACTGCGCATATTTAAAATTTTGGATAATCGACGCGTTTTCTCATTTGGGAAGTCCTCGGTTTAGAATAAAAACATCGGTGTACCTCTGAATTGAGCGTAGACCGATTTTCTTTGAAAAAAAAAAAAGTTGTGTTCGCCGCTGAATTTATTGTTTTTATTTTATTTTTTTAAACAAAAAAAATCGATACTAGAATTATGGAAGGTTTCGAAACGCATATTTCATTTCCTCGCCTCCCGTTCATACAGTGGTGTGCAAAACGTAAGGATCAACGTTATTACTAAAGGTTACAACCACAAAATCTTTACTTAATGTACTCTTTACTGATGAGAGTAGATTCAGCCTCAGCAGCGATTCTGGATGTTAGCTAATCTGGCGAGAGGTGAACACACGGTATCACCCCGCAAACATCACTGAATGGGATCGATATGGCGGTCGAGGTGTTCTCGTCTGGGGAGGCGTTATCTTGGATGGACGTACACAACTCCAGATACTGGAAGGCGGTACTGTAACCGGTGCACGCTACTATACTGGGGTAATCCTTCCCCATGTGAGTCTGTTCTGAGGTGGCATTGGCCCCCAGTTCGTGTTTATAGATGATAACGCCACACCCCATTGCACCGTAGCCGTTGATATGCTTTTTGAAAAGTGAGCACATTGTTCGTATGGATTGGCCTGCCCATTCTACCGATCTAAATCCCATCGAACACACATGGGACGCTCTGGGGAGACGCCTAGCGGCACGTACACACCCACCAAAAAATGTTCACCAGTTGAAGATGACGCTGACAGAGGAATGGACGATGTTATCGCAAGAACTTATCAACAACAACATTGTTCTACGTATGGACAAGCGGTGCAAAGTCTGCATTGGCAATGCGAATGGCCATATCTCCTACTGAGTACCACCTCTTCCCTTTGTTCCATCTTTGGCAGCGATGCGTCTGTATCATGGCAGCCAGTGCTATGTTGCCATTTTTGAATAAAGTCCCTCTGTACCGTTTTGTTTCAGTTGTTGTGTCGGTGTTGTTTCCTTCATCATTTCTGTATTTCACGAGGTTCCTTCGGTATGCTTTTCCCATATCCAGGCCGCTCCTATGAGAAGCTACAGGTGAAAATCTGGCTGGTCCTTAAATTTTGCGCACCAGTGTATTTGGAATTGGATGATCTATGCTGTCGTTCGTGCAGAGATGTGAGTATGGTTCTGGAACATGGAGGTTACGCACTGCCGTTTTTGAAGAATTTAGTAGGATGTGGAGTGCAGGTAGAAGGTGGGGATACGTAGTCTTCTATGCGCACTGCTGGGGAAGCTGACAGAAAAGACAGGTGAATCTAATTTTATTAAACTACATATCGGGAAGCATAATTTCAACAGCGGCAGAGGTGAACTAACGTTTAGGAGCCTCATATAAGCCATATCAGCCGTTTTCAATCCACTGCAGGATGAAGGCCTCTCCAGCAACTTTCTAGTTCCATCTGTTTTGTGCAATGGCCATCCATTTACTACCCACAAACTCATGAATTTCATCTGTCCCTCTCCATCGTTGTCTTCCAGGTTTTCTTCTAGCTCCTCTTGGGTACCATTCTGTTATTTTCTTAGTCCATCTGTCATCATGTCTTCGAGCTATGTGTCCTGACCAAGACAATTTTAGTTCTTTAGTTTTGATAAGAATGTCCTTTACTTGAGTTTTCTGTCTAATATGTTTCTCTTCTTATCTAACAATGAATCCCAATATAATTCGCTCCATTCTTCGGCGTGCAGTTCTCAGATTCTCTTCCATTCTTTTGTTGAGTGTTCAAGTTTCACTTCCATAAGTCATGGTGGGTAGTATTCATTGGTTCATTATTTTTACATTTCAGACAAATTGGGATATTTCTCCTCAATATGTAACGCGAAAAAATGTAACTATATTTCCTGAATGCTTTCCATCCGAAATTTATTCTTGTCTTGACTTCCAGCCATTTATCATTATTACAGCTGGTGACTTGTCCCAGATACGTATATGACTCCACCTCTCAATTACTCCTCCTTCAATGATTATATCCCTTTCTGTGGCATACCTGTTCATCATTACTTTTGTTTTAGCCATATTCATCTTTAGTCCAAAATCCTTACTAACTCTGCATGACTGATTCAGATTTTCCTCCTCTAAATTCTTCGGGATCGTGGCTTATGATAAATGTCATCTGCAAATCGTAAATGGTTTAGGTACTTTCCATTCACTTTGACTCCTTCCTTTGATTCAATCCTTTTCAAGGGCAGCAGTAAACAACTTCGGAGATATTGTGTCTCCTTATCGAACTCCTTTCTCAATTTTAAATTTGCTATTGTCTTTATCTAGTCTAATAGAGGAGGTAGCATTCTCATGTACAGGGTGTTTTAAAAATGATGGTCAATAGCGTCAAGATGAAAAGTACAAACTAAAAATAAGAAAAAAGTGCCAGTGAACATCGGGCCGCAAATTAACCGTTTTCGAGATAATGCACATTTTCTGTTAAGATCTGCCACTGACTATGGGAACACTAGTTTAGCAAAAAGCTGTGAATCCTTTGCTAAGGGTGGTTTTATTAAACATAAGATTTATCTCCATTTTTAATTTTTGGTTTCAAAACCACAGGATTTTACAGATGTTACAGGATACTCTCTAATACCTTTTCCTCAACATCAGGTGTTATGCTTCTGGGCCTATCTGCTCGTACTCCATGTGCGAAGCGCTCATGTTCTCTAAGGCGTTGATATACCCCCTGATGAATGTGGACCTGTTGGGCTGCCTTCTGTGAGGAAATTCTTCTTGGTGCAAACGTGCAGTCGAGTGCACTGCCGTTGGCTTTACCATACATGAAGTGCATGTCCACATACTCTTCATTGCTGTAACCTCCTTCCATGTTTACTGTCCTTTGACAAGTACTAGTATGCCTGCTACGTTGCTACGTCTGAGAGCATTGAGAGGGGGGGGGAACGGGGAGAATGAGCATAACTTAACCTAAACAAATAAGACAGTGGTGGATCCCAACTAGAAATGTGCAATATCTCGAAAACGATTCACTTAAGGACCCATATTTGCTAGGCTTTGTTTTGCGTATTGTATTCTGTACAGTTCACCTGTAAATTATTGACCATCACTTTTGAAACATCCTGTATTTTCTTCAAAATCTTAATATATGGGATATTGTCTTTCCAGTGCCCGAAACATTGCCTTATGCTGTATGGACTCAAATCATGTCTTTTCATAATCCACAAATGTCAGGCGTAAAGGTGTTTTGTATTCATTTGCTTTATCCATTAGCTGTGATATTACGTGAAGGTGATCCATAGTTGAGAATCCTGTCCTAAAGCCAGCCTGGTCTTTCGGTTGATTCTCACCTATTATTCTTTCTAATATGTTAGTGATGACCCTTGTGAACAACTTGTAGACGTGGGATAACAAGCTAATTGGTTTATAATTTCCAATTTCTGATTTATCTCCTTTCTTATGCAGAAAAACTAATTGCATTATTCCACTCCTTAGGCGTCACACCTTTTCTAATGCATTTTGTGAGGAGTCTTGCCGGTTTTTGTGTCATGTCTCTTCCTCCCAATTTTAACAACTCTACAGTAACTTCATCTTCCCCGGGGCTTTCTGATTCTTCATTTTCTTCAACGCATGTTCTACCTCATCAGGAAGGATATTGGGTATGTCGTATGTGTTACTAATCTGCGATCCACCTTCCCCACTGCTGGCATCATTCCCTCGCTCCTTGTATAATTCTCTATAGTAGTCTTCTGCTATTTGAATTATGCTTTCTCTGCTATTTATATGTACACCATCGCTATTCTTCAGTTTCACTATCATTTGTCTTTCTGTATTACTGCTCATGGCTGCTGATTTAAATCGTTTGTTTTTCCTTAATGCTTGTTCTTCTTTTCTTGTGTTAAATCTTTTTATATCCTCTCTGAGTTTCTTCCTATTGGCTTTGCATATATCAGTACATTCTATTTTCTCCTTGCCAGTGTTCATCTTGCTCTTCATTTGTCGTCTTCGGTTTATCATGACAATTGTTTATTGACTGATTTTTTTTTTTTTTTTTCTTCTTTGGATTTCTTTTTACCTATAGGTTTCTTGGGCTTTATCACTTTCAGAAAGTTGTAATATTCCTCGTCGATATCCTGGTCCTGAACAGTCTGCAGAAGCTCAAATCTGTTCTTAAGTTCCATTACATACTACTTTTTCTCCTCTTCTGTTATCTCAAAGACTTTCGTATTATTTTCCCGAGTCAGTTTTTTTCCTTTCTTTTCTTACATCTATATCAAGTGTGCATCTTACTATTCTATGATCACTTCCAACATTTACCTTGTTCAGGACGGTAACATCATTCACGATATATCTTCTGTTAGTGGGAATGAAGTCGATTTCATTAGTTGTTAATCCATTTGGGCTCTTCTATGTCCACTTCATGTTCACCCTTTTCTTGAAAAAAGTGTTCATTACTAACATTCCACAAGTCTTTCACCTCTTTCATTTCTTTCACCAGTTCCAAAATTTCCTATATTTCCCCTTTCTGCACTGTTTTGTTTCTTTCCACCCTTAGCATTGAAGTCCCCCATAATGATAGTGGTTTTCTGCTTATCTAGAAGGCTCTCAATTTCGATGTGCACTTCTGCAACTTCTTCATCATCATGGCTCGATGTTGGTGCATAAATCATTATAACCTTTAGCTTGTACTTCTTAGAAATCCTAGTAGTTGTTTTGACACCCTTGATGATGTACGTTTGAATTCCAAAATGTTGTTTTTTATATCTTTATGGACCAAAAAGCCAACTCCACCTTCACTCCTTTCACTGTTTCCATTGATGTACAGCAGATTTCCACTTGATAAACTTATAAGTGATTCATTTCTTCTTGTTTTTTCAGCCAAACCGATGATATTCCAGTTCACATTTTCTAATTCCTTTTCCAGCTCTAATGTTCTGTCTTCACCGATGAGCGATTTTACGTTGTAACAGGCCAAGTTCAGTTTCCCTGCATGGCAGCCTGGTCGTACCCAGAGATTCTTAGCACCCTCTGCTTCCACTCTGATCCTCCCGCTGTCGTAAGAGGGAGAGTGAAAGCCGCTGGGGACTGAGGGCCATTTGTTTCGTCTTGCTGTCATGTACTGTAAGGTTTGGTCTTTACCTTTTCACACTGACCAGGCGTCTTGAGACTATGAAATCTGCTCTTCCCCACCACTTTAAAATGTCTTAGTTCAAATCCCATCTTGACAGAAGGACCTTTCAAGTAATTTTTTATTCCGGAAAGAGACCGAGTGTATCGATTTCGAACTACACTGTAAATAAATAAAAAATGACATTTTTTATTTGAATAATACTGCATACAGAGTATACGCAGTATAAATACAAATACCCATCACTGCAGTTAAATTAGCTATTGGTTAAGTTTACATAACAATATAGAGTTATTCAGTTAAGCACTTGAGCTCCCAAAATTAATTCACAGAACGAAACATTAACCATTCGTTTTGTTTAAACAACGCATCAATCAGCAGTAACCAGATACAGATTAAAACATTTCGCGTTATGAGTTTGGATCATTTGTAGTATCATCGCATGATAACTCGAATTTGTACCATTAGCTGATTTAGCAGCAAGGTAGTTTTCAAGCCTCATGGTTTTCCTCCCCAAGAAGCTTAGCTTTATTTTATTCTGAGAACAACAAAACAGAGCACAGTTTGCACACGATATACGGACGCCACATGGCCTTAATTAATTCGATGCTTACAAAAAACAAAGAAGCAAACATCTTCAAACGACTGTATTGTCTTATCTTTCCTAGGAAAAAAGCAGAGTTATCTAATTTGGAATGAATAAAAACTGGCTGGTTTTTAATTTCATTTACTGTATCCTGTTTCACATGATATTTAAAACATCATTGAATAATTAAAGAATTAAACCTTTTTTTTTTTTATACCACGTGTGAGCATTTAGACATTAGTTGATTTAAAGAATTTGACCACCACACTCGTTTGTTTTCAGTCTGGTCTGATATTTCTTAAAAAAATCTTCAGAAGTTTTATCACATGGACAGTTTCCTGATACCATTGTCATTACATCCGACTTAAATAAAAGTTGAAAGGACAGCTGTACTTGCAATAAGCTTTGACGATATGCTCTATTTTATTTACAACCATTACAACGAGATCAACGTACAATAATGAAAAGTGGCAGCACACTCTTATATGGGAAAAGCGAAAAGGGCTTGCTACTCGAAATTAGCACCCATCTTTTTATCCGTCACTTTACATCAGTCAGTGGGGAGAGGGATATTTTCAGCATATTGAATTAATTTTTTTTTCTTTGTATTGGTAACTCCTCGCTACGCTCTGAAAGCAGTGACAAAAGGTTTATCAATGTCTTTTTGGACCGATCATATTACTTCTTGTTTATTGCGAGTGTCATTGTGTGTAATGTTATTTGGTCACAGTAAACCCGCCTAGCAACACACATTTCAGTTTACAAATTAATATAAATTTGCTGTTATGCCCATGCCCTTTTGACAAAAAGTCGGTCACAGCGTTGAAAACATATCTTTCTTTGAAGAATACGAACTTAACTGATAATGCGACGGATATTACATGATGATCGTTTTCTAACTCAAGATTTTTGTCTCGCATTATATTGTATGAAGGCTACAATATGCTTCAATGTTTATGAAGAAATATCATTATATTGCCAGCCACAAAACTACGAGACTTGTCTGATTTTTACATATCAGCAAAGAAATGTCATGAGATAAATTTCATTCAGAATAACGTTTGCTCGCACACAAAGGCAAATCACGCATTACAAGATCCCTTTTAGGACAGAATCATTCCATTATTTTTCTTTACATTTGTTATTAGCCCTTCTCTTTATGTAATTACGAACAGATTTCTCTGGCTTTAAAAACAATGAAGTGACTTTTGGGGCGAATATCCCGCAGCTTTTTATACACGCACAAAATACAATCATGTTTCTAGAAGGATGATAAAGGGAAACGTTCCTGCCTTTGAGGATTTTTTTTAACTTTCGGGTAGATGTTTAGTATAGCATCTTACCTGACGTGAGGGCGTATTAAATATCACTGAATAAAATGCTGTGCAAAGCAGTCTCACGTTCAGTTAAAACGCAATGCAAAGCAGCCTAAATGTCTACCTGAAAGTTAAAAAAAAAAAGTGCTGAAAGGCAGGACGTTTTCCTTTAGCATCGCTTCCTTTTCTCTTATGAGAAAACATTCTTATGAATGTTTCTTCGTAAGATAAAAGTAGACTTCTATTCTTATTGTTCACCTGTGGAGTCCAAGATTGCCTTTCCTGCAACTGATTATCCGGACCTACATCATTAGAATTCTTGTACTAGCACTACTCTCCTATCACTTGATTCTATTTTCGTGGACATTAACAAACTACGTAATTGTAGAAGAGACATTATGGAAGATTACCTTTGCTTAGTTTCATTGCTTCCCTCTGCAAGTTCACGACAAATGATGAGTTTGGGAAAATGTCTTTGTCTATTCTTCCATTCAAATTAGATTCTGATCTCTCTCTCTTTTAAGATCAAAAAAATAAGTTTCTCATTTTGGAAAGGCAGATTCACGTCAGCCTGAATGCTGTTTAAATTAAGCTCATCTCTTCTGATAAAAAAAAAAAAAAAAAAAAACCGATGAAAGTCACTTTCATCGAAGAAAATGAGGAACGATAGACCTGCTTACTTTGAAAAGTTTTTGATCTTCAACTTATAGCACGAGTTTCCTGCAAGACAGCAATTGTGACTTATATTCTTAACTGATTTTCAATTTTCTTACCCCTTTAAATAGAATATAAATATAAAATTTTAAAATCATCACTTATAATTTGTATGAGATGCAGCCAAAGAGCATTTGAGTACTAAAGAATTAAGATATTGTCTATTTAATACAGAGCACAGGACTGTGCATTAAAACTGGTAGCATATATCAGATAATATTCGCTCTTTTACTATGTACAATGAATGAAATGTGCCTTCATTACTTAGTTGAATTACTATTAGTAGCAATAGCAAATTATGCAAGAAAGCAAGCTTATACAGAATCAGCTAAAAAAAAAAAAGAACTTCCCACATTATCTGATCTGTTCATCCTCTCCAGTAGTTTCTGGTTCTTCCTTGAATTTATTTTTATTCAAACCTATCCATTTCCACAACAACAAATGGAAGTTTGTTCCAGTAATCAACCACCAGCTGGCTGAAGGCAAACTTCCGTACATCTATTCTGCAACCGTCTTTCCTCAATTTGAATTTATTCCCCCCCTCATGTGCGTAGTCCGAGCAAGAGGAAGAATCCCATCAGCATTGAGCTTGCTCAATCCATTCAAAGCCACGAACACCTCAATCGGATTACCTCGCAGGTATCGCGAGGTAATTGTATCGTCTACTCTCCAGACGATACAATTAAAACGTTGACACCTCATCATTCTAATTATATAAATGAACGAAGTTGCTAAAGAAGTATAAGCTGCTGCTACGAAGAAGAACTAAAGACGATGACATAAAATGGTTTCCGGGATTGTTAATAAAGTTACCATTTAATGTGTTGCTGCTCATACATACTACAGTATTTGAAGAGAATGCGCATTCAGCATTCTCTTCAAACCCTGATAAATAAATGAATACGCATTCCCTTCAAAGCCCGAAAATAAATGAATGTACATATTTATTTATTTTTCAGGTAAGGGAATATCATTGTGGAAACGTTTTTGAAAGTACAGTACTGCGTTCGAGCCAATTGCGTAAAGTTGACATAAACAACCGACAAAGGTTGTTCTTTTGAGAAAGAATGCGAAGACAGAATCATGTGTTTTTTAAATAAGGAAGAATTATATTCATAAGGTACGTCTCCACGCCATCACTTTCTTTATTCATTTCATGAATATGGCCGTGATCGTATGGCGGTTTCGCTAGTCTCTGGAGAGGTATGGGTTCGAATCCCGTTATGGACTGCAGAGATTTATGTACGGGTGTGATCTGAGCCGGAGGAAGTACAGTTTTCCTCATGAGTTATTCAGGGTTTTCCAGCTCTTACAACATACAAAGCTTTCATAAACGCACGTTTCTACAGACAAAACATATATGCAATATGGTCTAAGTCGCTGATCCGTCTAAAACCACCCTATACCTGGTCATGTATAGATGCTTTATTGAATGTTTGTTGCTGTGCAATAGCAAATATTGTTGTTGCTATTTTCTACTATTTTATGGGTAAATTAAAATTGCCATAATCTTGCAACTGCATCACACTTAGCTATCACTGTTTGATCTCGGAACTGAAACATTGCCTGTAGCTACAGAAAGACTTCATTTTCAAGTTGACCTTTTCCCTTATTTTATCTGTAAATAGCAAAGAAACACTTTTTTATTGTTTCTTTTTATTGATTTCTAATCCATTGTCGATTAGAAATTCATGATCAATTCAAGATGTGAAAATTTACAAAAATTGAAGCAGTTTTACGAGAATTTATTTGTCACTCATTTGGAGATTACAATTACTGAGGATTTAAACTGTAGTATTCTATTTTAAAAGCATGAAACGAATCCTCATAACTCATTTACACAGATTTTCATAATAGACTTTTGGTAGTCAGATCTAATGAAGCACCTTTGCCACTTGCCGAATATGCATCTTGTGATTATTTTGAATAAAAAAATTGTGGATTTTTTTATCACATATCCAGAACCTTTCTGAACAAATTAAGTATTCTATGGCTGTGTTGCTCAGAATCTGGAGTGGGGTTAATAAAAAGGGGGAACCCTCAGAACTCTGTATTGCATAGTTCTTTTATTCCAGTCGTCACATATGCAGCTAGCATATGGTTTCATACAACCAAACTTATTACAGTTCAAACCAAGGTAGATAGTGTCCAACTGTGGGGGTTGGGGTTTTATATTTCTTATATTTGTTTATTTTTAACACACCTATACCTTGGAACAACCATATTGCAGTTGTTGCAATAATCTCAAGGGTCGTAATAATGTCAACAGGTTCCTCACTTCCTCCAAAGTCCCACTACATTATCTGACTTCAACTTTTTTTTTTCTTTACAGAAGGATCTCAGGTAATGAGGATATTCTTATTCCCCCTCCCCTTCAGGATTAATTACAATTAAACACTACTCTCCAGAGTGGCAGTGATTGTTTCTTTTGAATAATGAGGCAAATTTTTGCAAACAAACAAACATATTTAACGCACATCTACGTTTTCAATGGGTTACATAATTATATTAATTACTAAATAAAATATTCAAATAATGCATCCTTTGGCTCACAACGTGAGTACATATGCAGAAAGTCTCACATTTAATTTTCAACAGCTCTATAATCCATTTAATTGCCCTAGGAAATTAATTCACATTAACAGTAAATCCCTTCTTTAGACAGGTAACTTTCTTCCTTGCCATTATCAACGATTCACAAATCCCAGCTTACAGAGCACATATCACCTTACAATTACCGCTACCACACCTCAAAATACTCAGATATTAAGCCCCCATTCCCTTTTATAAAATTTCGTATATACACATACATACATTCCTTTGGTTTCCTTCCTTTTTTTTTTAAATATTTACATGCATGCCCTAAAGCTTGCTTCTCTCTCTCTCTCTCTCTCTACTTCGGCGCCTCCCTAGCCAGGTGGGCAGGAGCAGAAGTGCGTAGAACACGCTTCTTGATTAGACCAGGGTTCGAGCCCGTGAGCTACCAAATACGGAGTATGTGGAAAGGTTAGGGAATGACCACCGCATATTCCCCGAGTTATATGGCCTTAGTTCCTAATGCTCCTAAAAACCAAACAACAACGTCTCTCTACTTCAACATTTCACAACTCATTTTTTTAACAAAATTATTATCTCAATATTTGCAGAATAATATCTTTAAATTTACAACATACACAGTAAAACCTTTTTTCTTTCTTCCTCACACATGCCTGTACATCAGAAAAAAAGTCACTCTCTTATTCATTTCCCTTACTTTCTCTGTATTTTATTTTAATGTTTGTTTTATTTTTTTTATACCGAACGATCACCACCCCTCCATAACTCATACTGTCTGTAGATTCAGTCTTATTTTATCAGTCCTACGCCAATGTATCTATAAAACAGAACAACAGCAAATATGACCACTTATTTTTCTCTTCCCTTTATTTTTCTGCCTGCAAGGATTCCCAACTCCTAATCGTTACTATGCTCCTTTCTCCTTTCTCCTCCAGTATAACTAGCGTAGACTTCCCTCGGACTTGTTACTTTCGATGGAAAATCTCTAATGGTATCAGCGAATACGACACGACTGTTGTCCTCTCTTGATTTGACATCGCATTTGGCCTGGCATCTTTATCCACACACGCTGCTGATTCCGCCAACTTTCTTCAGCTATCATCATTATTGAACAAATTTCCCACAGTCTAGCGCTAACCAGAATACTCACAGCATTCTTCCTATTAGAAAAGGGCTCCAGGTCTCATGGTCTTCTCATCTTCACACACATTATTCGAATATTCTTTAACGCTTTATCGCATCTCCACTTTCCTGCTTGTGGGCCCTGCTCCTTCAAAATTTTCTTCCAAACTCTTACATAACTTTCTTCTGGACTCCATCCAAACTTTTTTTTTCAACTTTCCCACATTTTTCTCCCAAATAGAAAAGTTCCGAACTCTTACATAATTTTTCCCCCTCTCTGCCTCTCTCTCTCCTCCTCTTCTCTTATTTCGACCAATCATTTTTCCTTAAATTTTTTTCTTCTCTCTCATATCTTTCTTCTTTGTTTAGGACATACACTATTTGATCGAGTCTCTTTCCCAGGGAGTACGAAAATTAGTTGTTATTCGCTAAACTACTGCCTGCTGGGATGCTTTTCTTGCAGGCCCCCACTTAGTGTTCATTTACACACCCCACATTCGCTGTCAACAAGCTTTCCTTACTACTTCCTGTATTTCTTACAGTTCAACTCTCCAGCAGAAATATCCGCGCCTTTTTATTTTATGGATCATAGAGGGCCGGTCCCTCTATTCCTTCCCCAATCCCCATACTACCAGCATTGCAAATGCTGCAGAAGGCTCATCTTCTGGCAGCGCAGCCATCTATCCATGGTCATTTATTAATTGACTTGTTCACTGACGCGCTCCTCCATTTTCAACTGTGCTCTATTTCGAACAAAAAACCCATCGAAATTTTCTTGGATGACACACAATCGATTTACACAGACGTATTACTGTATTTATATTTCTAATCCCAAAAAACCCCAACTTGTAAGATTGATTCCTTACACAACGAACCTTTTGCTGGCTCTTCTTAGAACTTGAAGAACAGTTTCACTCGCACCTATACAAGTCTTAAAGGCTTATTACCTCTGGATCTTACATATAAGGGTTTGGCTTATTATATTCGTAAAGGATACCTTATAACTTTTTTTTTGATTTGACATATGATTCCGCTGTCGATCCAAAGAATGAAAACGTAATGTTTGACTGAGCTACATAAAAGATGGGGCCAAGTGAGATCTTTTATACCTGACATTAAATTCATTACCTCAAAAAGCAATCGGCTTTGGTTTTACCCAAGACTTCTTACATCATATATTTTAATTAGCCATGGTGTTCATTAAATTCTTGTCTTTTTAAATTCGATCAAGCTATTTTAGTTACCTGTTTTTTGTGTGCAGTCTCTGAAGAGTTGAGTCATGTCTTATTCTTTTGCCCAATATAAGACATACATTATCTAACACAGTACGTAATTTTTCTCCTGGAAATAAAGAATATCTTATTGCAAATCCATTCTCAACTCGACAGGAATTTGCTACACAGATTTTCAAAGGCGATGTGAATTACTTAACACTACCTCTTCTGGAACATTCTCAGATTAGAATTCTTCTAACATAAGGATTTAATTTTCTTTTACTCAACGGATGTATACTGTTACAATTGCTAATTTGGTAAGAAATCACCGTGATTTATAATCTGCATTTAATGACCTTGTCTATTACGCTTACTTCGTGACTGCCCTGTTGGACCGACGACCAAATTGACTTCCGGACTGAATACTTTGAAAAATGCCTTTAAGGCCTAACTTGAAAACCCTCCTGACGTGAAGTTTAGTTTTATTTACTTTCTTAGATTAGCTTTAACCCTTTATTTTTCTATTTTTATTATTATTTTTTATTTTTTAATTAAATTTTTATTTTTATTTATATCAGTCAATTTGGGGACAGGATTTATTTCATAATGTGGTACTTCTGGTCATGTAAACGGTAATTGGGTAGTCGGCGACGCGACCTTCTGCACTGTTCTCCCGAGCGGATGGAAAAGACCCGGGTTCGAATCCCGTCAATGACTCGAAGAACTTCTCTGGGCTTTTTTTCACTCCTTACCTCAATCTCAGAAGAGGTTGGCAAGGTTTTTTTTATCCTCGAAACTCGGGCTTTTTGCCCAGCAAAAAAGGCAAATCGACTGGAGAGCACATGCAATTTACAGAATGATACAGAGGCGTAGAAGGAGTAATTTTCTCATGGCTCTGATGTACCCGTTTACTTTTCTTCCCCTCCCTCGCTCTCTTTTAGGAATGGGTTTTACATAATTGTCATTCAAGCGAAAGGAAAGATGCTCGTTTCATGATCTGCTGGGAAAAAATGTGTGGATAACACAGGTCCGATGACGGATTTGGACACTGAAATTCAAAACTTGGCTTATTTTATTTGGTTATTGGGACCGATTGGGATTTAATTGTAACAATTGTCATGTGCCTTTATTAACCTTTTTTTTTTTTTGTTTTCTACAATTTCTCATTAAGTTCGTTGTTTTGTTCCACTATTTATCTTTTCAAGTGCTATCAATTTCTAGGTAACGTCTTCCTTGAATGTCCACGTTGAAATTCGAAACTTAATCAATTTCATTTAGTTATTTGGACTAGTCGGGATTTAATTGTAGCAGTTTCATTCCAATAAATTAAATTTCTTCACGGAGTGAAGTGTCTTTATTAAACTTTGTTACTTACTACAGTTTCTTACTGTTGTCGTGTCGTTCTGCAATATATCTTTTCAATTTTATAGGATCACATTTCGAAGAATCCGTTAACACTTGAAACGTATTAACGGATTCCTCGAATTGGGTACCTGTATGCGGTAAGGAAATCTCCATGTGATGCCGCTATAGATTAGCACCACTAGGATCCAACGCCCACAGCCTAGGTTCCAGGCTACCACCATAAATTCGATGTGTCTTGCTGCAATACTTGGAAAGAAGGATTCTGTTGGTTGGGATGACACAGCTTCAACACGCGACTTTGGCTTTTTATTTGACTAAACAGGTGACTGCGATGACTCGCCCTGGATCTCTTGGCTAGGGAGTTTGCCTGCAAGGGTGAACCATGTCAATGACTTGCCAGTGCCTACCTTTATGGTCCAAGGGACATGATTCTAGGCTGAAAGTGGTGCGGCATGTTGCTTTCTTAGCCCTGGCTTCCCACTTCCCAGCACATTTATTTCTTGCCGAGTAGTGTGCGTCCCTTTGGTCTCCGTGGTAGGTTGAGAACTGGGACAGAAATAAATTAAATCTCCTGTGAATTGAATTCTGATAATCAATCTTTTTTTTTTTTTGTAGAACCACAACACGGTCAAAACCAGAAAACGTAGTAAATGACCCAGATAGCTTCACTTCGGAAAAGAAAAGTGAACTAAAAAAGTACCAGGTCCAACACCTCAATAGCTGATAATTTCCTCTACTAGTGAATTATCAACTGCTAGCTCATAGGGTAAATATCATCCTTTTTTCTGCTGAAAGGTTTGAAAGGGTTGCAGGCACTCCTTAATTAGTTAAACGGGTTCGCTCAAGTGACATCCTTGTAGAGACTAGAAATGAACAAACATTCAGAGTAGCCCTTCCGAATTACATCTATTGGAGTAATGTAGTTAAACTATACAGGACACTGAATTCATCCTTTGGCGCTATCTCTTCTGAACTATAAACTCAAGGAGTAAGAGTTGCGTAACGAATTATCGTTTTTAGGGAAAGGAATCAGCTCCATTAAACCTCATCCTTACTTTTAATACGTCAGCATCTATTTCAATCACAGCTAAGTATTTGCACTGATAATGTGCCATTAAAAAAATGAAATCTGTCACTCAGTCAACGTTGGTAACCACTGAGAGAATTAGATACACAGTCTTAGCGCTTGATGGAAGCGGAGATTGGTAAGCATTGCTAAAGAATACCAGTCAAGGCATTAATAAGACATTCATGCATTATATATAAAAAAATCTTTGAAGTAATATACACTACTGCCACTTTATTAGGTACACCTAACTAGTAGCGTGTTGAGCCTTCTTTAGCCTTCAAAACAGCCTGAATTCGTCTAGGAATGGATTGAATAAGATGCCGAAAATGTTGTGCAGGAATGGAGTACCATGCTGACATGAGGGTGTCACGCAGTTCCTTGAGATTTGACGGAGGTGTAGGCCTGCAGCGAACAGCCCTTTCCAGCTCATCCCAAAGATATTCAATAGGATTGAGATCCCGGGACTGAGCGGATCACTGCAGCAAAGAAAAGTCATTGTCATGTTCCTGGAACCATTCCATAATGATTCGGGCTTTGTGCTTATGTAACTATCTGTCTGAGGATAAACTGTCAACATGGACGGATGCACTTGGTCAGCAACAGTGTTTAGGTAAGATGTGGCATTCAGACGTGGATCTATGGATATCAATGGACCCAACGTGTGCCAAGAAAACATTCCCCACACCATAACACTGCCCCCACCACCTTGCACAGTAGTCGTCAGACATGACGGGTCCATGGATTCATGTTGTTTTCGCAAAATTCTGAGCCTTCCATCAACATGGTGCACCAGGAACTTCGACTCGTCAGACCAAGCAACTGTTTTCCAATCCTCGATAGGCCAGTGCTGATTTTGCTGTGCCACAGGAGGTATGTTCTCTTGTTCTTCATTGATAACAAAGGTACGCGGTGTGGCCGTCAGCTGTTGTAACCCATTCGCGACAAAGTGCGACTAGTTTTCCGTTGCGATATTTTATTCTGCGCACCAAGGTTGTATTCTGACGTGATGTGCGACATTGTGGCCCGTCCGTGTGCTTGCCCAATTCTAGCCATCCTTCTCTGACTTCTCTCATCAAGCGATTTTCTTCCGCAGGAGTGCCGTTTGAGAGGATGTTTTCTGTTCGTTGCACCATTCTCGATATACCTTTGAAGATGAGGTGCGTGAAAAAGTTCAGAACTGTCGTTTCAGAGATGCTTTGTCCAGCACGTTTTGCACCTACTACCATGCCACGTTCGAAGTCCGTTAGATCACTCCTTTTCTCCATTCTTGCTACGGTTTGTACGCTTAAATGATACTAGAAAGGTTGTTCTGCTGCATTTATATCTACAACTGTGGTTATGTGACTTGCAACGTTTGGGACAAACCATTTATGCGCACAGCAGGGGTGTAGCTAATAAAGTGGCAGCACAGTGTATATGAGTATAAAATTATGTTTTATTTGCGCTATACGCTGTACTGAACTGTAATAAAGTGTGCTAACATATTATGGGTTTCCAGTTGTTTGCTCCATATTTTTATTTTTAACTAAATTTTAAAATTTTCTTTTGGTAATTCATTAGACTTAAAGTAAATCGGAACCTAAGCAAAGGGTAATTTGGGAATGTGACTTTGGGAAATCTTAGCCATCCCCGAAATGTATTTTCCTCCTCAGTAAATTAAAAAATAAAAACGAGTAAAGCAGAAAAGGTATCGAATTCCGGCATCCTAATGAGGTGTGGTAATTAATTTCGTGTATGAAGAGTAGAGCCTTTTGGAAAATCGTTGAGTAAGAAAACACACACGCACACACGGAGAAAAGGGATGGAGAAATCAGATAGGTATGAATTACGTTACCTTCCATTTGAAAGTAACGTTATTTTATCTATGAACTAAAGAAAGAAAAAAAACTGCTAAAATTGGACCTCTTATTGATGTAACAGAAAGAGTGAAAACATTTTGTGCGAAATGGAACGAAAACATTATTTAAATTTAAGAAACTTCCTTTTTTGGACTTTTTTTTTTTTTTTTGTTAGTAGTACAATATGTATATTTTACCTTAGGGAAAAGACATCTCAGTACTTGGTGATTCGTGTATGCCGAGTCAGTGAATACCTGTATACAAAAAAGTGCAGAACTCGAATTATAACAACTTAAATCGCATTTTGTCATCGATACACTTCGTGCCAGTAACGTAATGTAAAGTGAAGTTGCATTTTGTGATTTGTGTGAAAGAAATTAATGGGATTAGTAGAGAAATAGGGCCCTGTAAAGATTCATTGTGTATTGATGTCTCTGGTGATATCTATTCCATTCCTCTACATCCAGTCAGAATTTTTGGTTGAGGAGATCTACTTCGGGTACTTTGTATATGATTCCACTGTTCCTCAATGGTTTCATGCTGCCAACATACTGTAGGAGTAGGAAACGCAAAGTAGTAAAGATTTCTTTGCTCATGTAAACACTAGAAGGAAAAGAATGAATCACATTAGATATGAATGGTATATCAATTCAATCCATTTGATGATATTGTATGAATGAATGGTAGAGCCGTCCTGCTCAGGTCGCTGACAAAGTGAATAAATATTCTGATTATAATATATGTACGTATCATAAAGAATTATTTTAGGGAAGTGGGGTGTCAGTTGTACATTAAATTACAGGGAGCTAAATTTTGTGATAACTGTGAGAAAAGTGGAAGAGAAATAGTTGAAGCGCAAATATAACTAACACTTGGGATGGATGGAATCTACCTAAATATATTAAGAGAGGTCAGCAAACCTTTAGCCATAATTATGGGAGCATAATAGGATTAAGAAAGAGGTCAATGTGAAGTGCAGATATGCAAATAGATCCTCGATTCACAAAGAGGGATATCAAAGGGCGAAGTTAATAATTACAGACCTCTAAGCTTATGTTCCAAGGAAAATACTGGAGTTAATAATTAAAGAAGTAATGCAGCACCATCCAGGTAAGAATGCTTGGAGCGCATAAGGATCACGCATGTGAAGCGCACATGCGTGAATCCACAACAAAACATATAAGGTTACATATTTCTGAGACGATATTATGGAGAAGATTGTGCGACAACATGATACAAGATATTAATGGCTTTCTGAGATAATGGATGGGAAGGACAAATAAAAGAATCTTTCTGAATCCCCGAATTGGACATTTAGATTCCCACAGCTGTGAGTGAAAACAGCTATACAGTCCAGAGCGAATAAGTTTAAGCCAGAGGCCTATACACTATTTGGAGGATGGTCATCCAATTTCCTGAAATTAATATTATTGCGAAAGTTTGTTGTTCGAGAAAGAGATACGTTGACTTAACATCTTTAACAACACTGAGAAAATTTATGAAGTGCATTAAAATTAAGTTTCTCGGTATGCTGACTATTAGATATCGATCTCCGGTATATTTCTCCAGGTATATCTCGGGAAGATGGTTTCATAGTCAGATAATTTCCATGCGGAATAATTAAGTTGTGATGCCTATTAGCTACTGTTATTGAGGTAGAACAGCAACGTAAGCGAGTGACCAAATTGAAAGTTCAGTAGTAGAAGAGGGTTTGATTCACTGTAACGGTTAATGTTAATAAAGGATCTCTCGTTTAGCACACTAGGTACGTTATGAATAGGGACGCTTCCAGAATTTTCTAAAGGAAGGGGTTAAAGTAGTTAAAGGGAGGAACTATAGTAGTTCAGGTGTATCATTAAGCTTTAATCATCATGTAGCAAGCAGTATTATCAAACTAATAGAACAAACTTATCTGCGAAAAGATCTAAACCTGCGAAATTCTTCCTAGTTCATTTCACAAATATACATGGCCTCAGTCTAATTTCAATGATATTCATTTCCACTTGCAGTCTGCCTAACCCCATGTACGTTTTCTGACACAATTTCAGTTATCTGTTGATTCAAACACTGCTCATCTTAGTTGCCCAAATTATTCGCTGTATGATTCCTTTCGCCTCAAAGATGATACTTGTGCGTATGTCCGTTCCGATATTCCCTATCAAAGACTAGGTAATTTGGAATCTCCTCTTTTCGATCTTCTCTGGTTTAAAATCTCTCTACTTCATTGTGTCAAATTCATCTGTTCTCTCTACCGTTCTCCTAACTCCACTAATCACTTGGAACTGTTTGACTTCCTCTCTTTGCAATTTTTCTTTCTCCAGTCCAACTTTCCTAACAGTGAGGTAATTTTACTTGGTGATTTTAATGTTCGCAACTCCAGCTGGTTTCCGTTTACTAGTCACACAGACCTAGCTGCTCGCGATGCTGAGGCTTTTGCAATTACTAATGACCTCGCATGGATTGTTCATTTACCTACCAAAATACTGGATAATTCCAACCATACAACCCTTCTAAGTACAAGGTCGAAGTGACTGTTCTTTGCCGCCTTTTTTCACTTTCTTATTCCAAAAGTGTTTTTAGTTCTGCTTGTAAATTTGCTCATATCCAGTCAGTTCCTGAAAAGGGTGGCAAATCCCTGTCATCTAATTATCGCCCCATTTGGAATTATTTCTACTCTTTCTAAAGTAATGGAGAAATCAATTAACCGCCAACTCTTAAACTATCTTGAAACCTTCTGTCTGATCAACGATCGCCAGTATGGATTCCGTCAGTGTCGATCCACTGGTGATATTCTGGGCGATGTTACCCATTTATGGATAAATTCAATGGAAAAGTTCGGTGAAACAAGGAGTTTCTCTTGACATGAAAAGGCACTTTCAGAACACCAGAAACTGTCGCTGCCATTTGGGTTGTAAGACAGAAGATAACTGGGATTCAGAATCAACAACTAGTGACCCAATACATCCAAAGATGTATTGTTCCTGTTTCCCTCTATGCCTCAATTATTTGGTCTTTTGCCCCAAATACCTATATTAGGAAGTTTCTCAGCGTGGAATATTGGGTGCTCCGGTGGTTGAATAGGATTGCCGGGAAGCCCTTTACAATTTCAAAATCCATACTGTATACAAACCTAAACGTAGCTCCATGGATACAGATGGTCACCATGCATAACATCATCCCTCTTGCACAACTTCTGATTAGGAGTTTAGATGCCCCACAAATTGATAATCTGGGGGTCAGGCCACGCCCTGGGACCCGGCTCCCATAGTCTCCGAAGCGCTCTACATCACACGGAGGGATTAAGGCGGATGTTTCCTGACAATACTCTGGAGCTCTTTAGAGACCTCAAAATCGAACCGAACAGGTACTGCCATGGCAAAGCCTACAGGAAGCTGATAGCAGCGTACTTGTATACTACACTGCAAATTTAGTGAAGGGAAGAGTGTACATTTCTGTGGAATTTGTGCCTATGAACTCTTGACCATCTGTAATGAACGATTTTTGTGTCAAGTGACTTGATGTATTTATTCTTATGTATTTATTGATTTATTTATTCTTATGTATTTTCTGATTTTCAATGTTGCCGTCTAATTTGTTGTATGATGTCTGTATTAGCCACCCTCCTAGATAATGTCTGTACAGGGGTGTTAGATGAATACACTGATAATAATTTAATCAAACAAGACAATAGAACTAAATACTGACTCCCTTAATTACAGAATTTAAACCATAGTAAAGCATTCATTTAAAGAGATAAAACAGCTTAAATATACCGCTTCTCTTCGGTAACTTTTGCAGTCGGCTGTCAGGGGACGCTTCAATGATCTTGACTATTCTCAGACTTACGCTTTTTCAGAAACGACTACAAATGTCCACGTAGACGCTTATATATCGCTTTCAATCGGATAATATTACCCGTCAGGTGAATCCGTTATCCATTAAAAATTCAGGACACTGTTGTGACCGGGTTAAGCTTATTCGTTAATTATCATCGGAAATTATTCGAAATTAAAATTATTACCGCTCGACATAAGGTTACTAATAGGTCTACTTGCTATTTGATAATGGAACCAGTAAGTGCCGTGATTAGCCGGTCTCAATCAAGGGTAACGTGATTTTTTTTTACCACCGGAAACTCTGGATTTTCGTCCAGCTAACAGCAAATCGATCACAGAACACACGCAATTTACAGACATTATATATGGCGCATTATGATGACTTAAGTTGCTGATGCACCAAAAACTCTACAACAACCAACCAACTAAGTCCCACTTAGTGCAAGTTAAAAATAGTAGAGCGGTAAAACGGCACCTGACAAGTTCTCTCGAAAAATTCGAGAAACCATAAAAATCCATTGAAAACAATACCAAGTAAAATGTTGCCTATGATTAGTACGCTGCAGAAAATTACATATTTTTATGTTTAACAAAAAAAATCGATAATTTTGAAAAGGTACACTTCTGATCCAGTGGTATTTGTTGATGATTTGTTGATGTTGAGGATGAAGGCATTTGTTGCCTTCATCTTCAGCACGAGACTATACCCATAAATTCCAATAAAAAAAGTATTTAATTAATTTCAAAAGATTACTTGCTCGAACACACATCGCACGCATCATTTGTTTCGCTGAGAAATGTTTATTTCTAAAATAAACATTACCTAGACAAATGGTAATGGCGTTCTTTCTTTATATTTCTCAAAATAAAAAAATCCTCGAAGGATTTTTTTTTTCATTTTGAGAAATATAAAGAAAGAACGCAACAAATAATTCAGCAGCAATTCGAGTGCGACTGATGTGCGCAATCATGAATCCACCCGTTCATACACCTCGTATGTTTCATAAAACTTTCTTCGCGTGGAAAGGCAAAGAAAAAGTTACTTTTTCTTCAAATGCGCTGTTACGTACAAAATTGACGATATGGCTTGGGGGCGAAAGGATCGCATTTCCCTTTTTTTTATTATTTATTTATTTAAGAGACCATCCTTCAACGAACAAATAAATCTCTCTCTCGACAATCAGGATGAAGTTTAGTTTGATTTCATAAGAATGAATTCCGGCAAATGGGCGCCTTTGGTGTACGCGTCGGTTGAAAGTAGAAAATAACTTTTAAATTTGAACTAACTTTAAATTTGAAATTTCAAAAGTTGTACTATTACTCTATTTTTCCTATTACGTTTGTTTCAGTTATATATATTTATTTGTCTTTCCCAGACAAATATTCTCGAAAAATATTTTTTTGTAAGAAAAAACTTACAAAATTAAAATAAATAAATAAATAAACTTTCTATTTATACTCTGCGACGACGCCACACAATGTGAGAATATTATACAACTAGGGGGATATAAAAACATTACCCTATTTAGCAGTTACAAAGAAATGTTTCTACAGTCACAAACCGATAAATTTTCCAGAGACGAAATAGCTATTTTGAGAAGAATAGCTCTGCATGGAGCTATATTTATATCCAAATACAGTTACCGTCCTCCCAACAACTGGTGGAAAAGACCTGAGTTCGAGTTCCATCGATGACGAAAGGAAATTCTATTTCTGAACGTGGCTGAGTTAGTCGGTCTCAGGCGAGGGTAGCTGGTTTTTTCTCCAGAAATTCGGATTTTTTATACTGCAAACAGAAACTCTACCTCAGAACACACGTAATTTACAGACAATACACACGGAGCAATAGGGCCTTAGTCGTTGATGCTCCTAAAACCCTACTACAGCAACAACAACGTTATATAGATTATAATAAAAAATACCCACTGAGAACATGAGCACTAGTTTTGGATCGACTGTTTTTTTTATGATCTTCAGATAAAGAGAAAGTTACATCCACGCCGAGAGGGCATCAGTATACTAGGAGGGTACACAGAACAATAAAAAGTTATATCAAAATATATATTGGATATATGAAAGATAAAAATATCAATAAAACTAATTACAATATGTCTCCAAATATTTAGATCATAAATCTAAATACATTTATCATCCCTTCAAGAAGTATGGGGTGGTACCAGACAAGTAAAAGATTGTCTGAAATATGGAACGGCACGAACGAAATTCTGTGAGAGATACCTCATGGCAGATGATGAAGTCTAAAATTATAAAAATCGAATCATGTCCCCCCCCCCAAAAAAACACGTTCTTTTTTATACTGTGACACAATAAATCATCAATATAAACGTTAAACATATTGAGCAGTCACGGGCTTGAATCCCCGTCCACTCAAACGGAGCGTGCTACTACACTGACTCTTGACCACTCAACTACGTCAAGCCAAGCGGTTAGTGACTTTGCCATAGTTACTTTGCCACTTTCAGCATAGGTCCATCCAGGTTGAATCCAAACAGCAACATCTCTCAAGACCTGTCTCTAGAAGGTTAGTCGATCTACATATGCTAAGTAGATAGACTAATTCCGCACTCTCGTACCTCACGTGGTCAACGGGTCGCAGTCAGTTTTCATAGGGGTGATCACTCAGTAAATATATACTGAGTGATCGGAGGTAAATATAAGGAGATATGTATATATACCGCCGCAGCCAGGTGGGCATGAGTAGCAGTGCGTAGCACGCGCTTCTTGATTAGACCGGGGTTCGAGCCCGTCACCACCAAATACGGAGGATGCGGAAAGGTCAGGGAATTACCACTGCATATCCCCGGAGCAATATGGCCTTAGTTGCTGATGCTCCTAAAAACCAAATAACAACAACAACAACAACAACAACCAGCCCGTGACCACCAAATACGGAAGATGCGGAAGGCAGGGAATGACCACCACATATCTCCAGCCCGGATAAAGGATGAGGGTTGGCGTCAGGAAGGGCATCCGGCCGTAAAAATTTCATGCCAAAACACTAAAAACTTGACCTCATATATAAAAATGGGAAAAAAGGAAAGGACAAAAAAAAAAAAATTATATATATATATATACACTGCCCTACTATTAGACAAAAAAAGGGCTTTTATTGTGGCATTTCATATTTTGTGCTGAACCTTTTGCTTTCATGACGGCCTTCAGCTTTCGCGGCATACTCTTTTTTTTTTTATAAATATCAGGTGATATGTTCCTCCACTCGGCCTTTAACGCAGCCACCAGTTCGGCCTTGTTCTTTGAGCAATCTACCGCACGATCCAATACATCCTAAAGATGCTAGGCTGGCCAATCCAATTTTTCCACACCCATGTCCTCAAACCACTCTGTTACGACGCGCCATGCCATAGGAGTATGGCATGGCGCGTTGTCTTGCTGATACAGGTATAGGCCTTTCCCAAAGTATTGCCATAATGTCCAAGCTGTCCTGGTATTGCACAGCATCCATGGTTTTGTCGATAACGACTAATGGGCCCAAGCCAAACCATGAAAGGAACCCCATACCATGACACTGCCTCCACCAAACTTCATTGTTGTGAGGATACAATCAGGAAGGAACTGTTCCTCTGGCATTCGCCACACCCAGAACGACTATCAGACTGGTAGAGTGCGAACATCGAAACTTCTGACTATAGGACTGTTTTCCACTGCTCTACAGTCCAGTAATTGCCTCCTTACACCATGTTAATCGGCCACTAGCATTTGTTGAGGGGATCAATGGCTTGGGAGGTGCATTATGGCCACAGAAACCGATGCGCCAACAACTACCAAAAAAAAAAAAAAAAATGGCTTGTGAATAGCTGCACGACCATTGCAACCATATCATGGAGTGTCCTTCGTATTGTACTAGTACTGACATTAGTCCCAATACTCTCACAGAGGATTTGTGTGGCTTGAGACAATGGCAAATTACGATTTGCGCGCACAGTTCTTCGCAGAATACTCTCTTCCCGTTCTGTTAGTTTTCAGGGTATACCGGGCCGTTTATTGGCAGATTCAGTCCCATTCCTTTTCATTTGCATATTACGTCACTAACCGTAACATAGGGATACCCAGAGTGACTGCGATGTCTCGTACAGAACGCTTGTTTATGTGGCATCCTACTGTCATTCCACGTTGGAATCCTGTTGAACGTGTCATCTTGCATGTCCACTTTTGCAATTGTCTGTTCAAAGCCCAGTGTGCATATTTATAACAGGTTCTATGACGTGTTGCATTCATAGAACCTGTCTCCCCATCTGTGGAGGGGTGTCCGGATATTAATGGTAGGGCAGCGTGTACATCAAATGTTTCCTAAATAAGCATTTAAATGTACTGTATTATAAAATATTGCCTTCAAATACAACTAAACTAAGGTATAGGTACCAAAGATCGCCATTTCTTAATAATCCGTGATTCGACATTGTTGTTGTAAAAATTACCTACTATTTAGAATTGTCCAAAGAAGGGGGAAATAACATTACAGTGAAGTTATAACAGAAATATAAACGATAGCGGATGAAAGGGTTAAATGAAGAAATAATCTCCAATATTTAACATTAAAATTTCATTTCCCCCAAAAAATGCAACTGCTTTTATCTAATCTGTGGATCAAGGCGCGCAATCTACTCATTTTGGCGGACTATTACAGAAATAAAAAATAAAAAAAAATAGCCCAGGTGATTCTGAGAACAGAAGGCATTGGCAAGTCAACGTTTCAAGAATTCTGGCGAAATTACAACATCATACATGCCATTAATATTGGAAATTAATTGAATTGAATAATTAGGGTGTGATCAAACGTTTAACTTCGAATTTAGTGTGGAGGAAATCATGGCCAGAAGGTGTACTTGATTTCGAATGCTTTGATGAGCAGACGGACACTGTTAAACTTTCACAGGATGTAGACTTCACTTGAATTGGAGAGGAAGAAAGGAACCTCGAAAGATGAGGAAGGAAAAGGCTCTGAAGGACAGATTACATCAAATTAAAAAAAACTTGGAAATCAGGCCAATCTTTCACTTTAATAAAAAAATCGCAGTGAATTATTGAAGCAATCGATCACGTAATAAACCTGAGTCGCGTGTTTCCAGGGCCTGCAATCAATCGATTAATCGTCATAGAAAAATTTATATGGACAAGAAGTCTAGTACTGAGTAATGTACATTTGATATATTTTTCAAAAAAAAATATTAAAAATGTTTCCTATTAGGTTTATCCTAGAAGACAAACTCGCCACCAATGTGTATTATGCCCAAAATCGCCGTTATCCTCAAGTCTGTTTGCGGTTTATGTGATGGAAGAAAAAACCTTGCTTCTCATGAGACCAACTCAGCCCCGATGCGAAAAAGCCGATGAAAGGTCGCGTCATTGTTTGGATTTGAATCTAGACATTTTCCACATGGTGTTGGGAAAATGATGATTATCTGTAAGTTTTTTCTTGAGTTATCTTATCATCATTACAAAGTTTAAGTCAAGAGCACATCTTGTTATTATTTCACGTATTCTTAATGAAAAGTAATTTTCGTTTAGCACTGGGATTTTCTGTAACCAGGGAATGATTCCAGGTGGGGCTAGATCCCCTTATGTGAGAAGACGAAAGAAGATATTTGTTGACATTAGATTTAAATTCTTTGGACTGTAATTTTCAGGAAATACATATGAAGAAAACGTCAGTTCAATGAATATACAAGGAAGATGAAAATTTGGTTGTGTGAGTTTGAAGTTGGACAGTAAAGGGATGTTGGCTGGCGGCGGCACGAGTTCGGACTGTTTTAAAAGAGAGAGTGGCAATTATAGAAGCCAATTCAGAAGAACAGTGTCCGGGGAAGTATCTGTAGAAAAGGAATGCCGCAGAAACAAACGTCTCTGAGACAGAGTGGAGATTGATATTTATTATTTAAAGCGGTCCCAGCCAACCAATGGCAACCCCGCTGTCAGTTACATGTAATTTAGCAGTACTCTTATATACTCTCTCTCTTGTTTGCCCAAGCACAGGGAGGGAAAAAATCCTGCCATGACCAAAAAAGATTGATACGAACAAATTGAAAAATAATCAAATTACATAAAAAATAAAATATACATATAATTAAATTTCAGACAAAGTCCAAACTTCATTGGAAAGATCTGAATCTATTCACAGTCTGTTGGAAAGCCAGCAGCGCTAGAAGCTGCCGAGAGTAAAAATTCCAGCACAAGGAGCTGCCGAAAACAGAAATGTCAGCACAAGGAGCTAGAGTTGCAGTGGATGTAGCAGACTCAAGCCTCCACGATTTCACAGAGTTCTAGGTAATTCGGAATACACCATACCGCATTACAAATCCAAGGCTTCCAGATGCAGAAGAGTCTTCCGCCTAAGAAATATTGCAGTTGCAAGGGCTTGGAAAGCCAAGAAGTTCTAATGTTTATCAACTAGAATTGTCTCGCAGCCTTCTGCCATAAGATTGAGATTACTAACCCGAGACATCAATTCAATTCGTAGATCGCAGTACTCCTCACAGTTGTACATAATCTGTTCCCATGATTTTCTTTCGCCACAATGGCAACTAGATCTTTCTTTAATTCCTAAATCATGCAACTTTGCATTAATCGAACCATGACCATTTAATAAGAACATAGCTTGTAAGTTTGGGGCAAACCATTTGAATTTTATTGAGAGGCTGCATTTCTTAAATCTGGGAAATATTTTTGTGTAATCTGCCCTTTATCACAAACACTCCAACGCTCTTGCCAGACTTTTACCAAAGCATCCCAGATTCTTGTCCTTTCCTTCTTGGGATCTGCCAAAATGTCCCCCTGTATATTCAGAAAACAACAGGGAATGCCACGGCCGATAAAGTAAGCCGGTGCACAATACAATAAATGCAGATCAATAGGCAATTTTCCAGTCACAATCTGCAAAGCTGGGGTCGACACAGTTCTGCATGCTATACACATCCTAAGGAGCATTACTCTTTGAATGGAACTGAGCTTTCTAGTAAATACTTTTCCACTTACACGTTCAAACCAAATTGGTGCACTATACGTTATCATGGGGATAAATACACATTCATATAGCAAGTTCAGCGCCTTACCTTTTATTCCCCAGCCAACTCTAGTGATTCGAGTTATCATCCCAATAAATTTCCTCACCTTTTCTGATAGATAAGTAACATGTGAGTGGAAAGCCAAAGATCCGGCAAACAATGCCTAGATATTGTGAGAGATTGTGTAAGGCTCAAGGGGTAGAATTTTTCTCAGCCTGACCTGTGCTTAACAGGAGAGACTGCTTTTACAGGGATGGGATACACTTAAGTAGAAAGGGTGCGAGAATATTTGCTGATGCTATCGAGGCAATGGTAGGTGTATCGGAAAACTGCCAGCTTGGGGGGGATACAAGGACTAATAGATTAACAGTAGCCGCTGGCAGAGGTAAAAGTTATTCTTGCACTACTTCTATTGGAATGAGCAGCACCCTGGAAAACAAGATGCAGGGTATTTCAGAAACTGCTGGAAGTCATTGCCGTACAAGTAAACACATTGGTTGTGTTAGGGTAGCTAAGAATAGGAACAGCTGCATGTATACTTGCATGTACACCAATGCTAGTAGTTTGGTAAATAAATCTGATGAATTTAAGGTATTGCTCAAAACATCAAAGACAGATATTGTTGGGATATCAGACATGTTATTACTCCTCTCTTCCTTAAATCACACAGATTTAAGGAATGCAGAACTGGAATTTGGGGAGTACAATGTGTACAGGAGGGATAGCCAGGATAGGAACGGAAGGGGTGTTATGCTATTAGTTAAGAAACACAGAAAATCCAAGGAAGTGCAGCCAGTCGGCATCCCTGGACAGTGCAGTGTCGAACCAGTTTGGTGTGACATAAGCACTGGTAGATCAAAATTGAGAGTAGGATTGTGTTATATGGCCTAATGACTCTGAGTATAATAAAAACTGCACAGGGAAGTAGAGTGGGCCAGTAAATCAGAGTCTCATAATAGGGGATTTTAATTTTCTGGATATTGACTGGAATTTGTGGTTGGTCACTCGCACACTACCAAAGATTTTGAGGATTTATTGGATGTTTGTTTTCTACATTAGCATGTTCGCAGAAACTAGAGGGAGAAATACTCTTGATCTGATTATCAGTAGTGATTCTTCATGCATTAAGAATCTGCAGATAAAGGAACTGCTAGGTGTTCACAGTGTGCTTAAGTGGGATTTACTGAAAGATGAAACATCAGGGGGTAAAGGGAAGGGTTGTTGCTCTCGTGAAGGCGACTACAATGGACTGAGACAGTATTTAAATTCTCTACGGTGGGACCAACTGATGATGTTACAAAGAAGCAAATTCAAAATGGGAAGCATTCAAATAATTAATCTTAGAAGCTACTAGGCTTTCATACCAACTAAGAAATATTGTTCAAGGTTTAGGCCAAAATGGATGTCAGATGAACTAATGAGACATGTGGCAGAGAAGAAAAATGCATGGGAATACATATAAATTAATGGGTGATATGGAAACCTATGATAGATATAAGCTGGTCTGTAACCAAGTCACAAAGGAGATTAGGCAGGCAAAGGCAGATTATGAGAAATCCTTCACAAAGGATGCAAAGAAAAACAACAAAACGTTCTTTACCTATGTAAACTCTAGAACGAAAGGGATGAATCAGATTGGTCCACTGGATATTGATAGTTCAACTGTTGATGATCCTGCTCAAGTGGCTGACAAACTAAATGAGTATTTTGCATCTACATTCACACATGAGGAATTATTCAGGGAGGGGAATGCCAGAGGTGAATTAAACTCTGGCAGTGAGCTAGATGATTTTGTAATAACTCAGAGGATACTGGAGGAAAAATATTTGCAGATAAAAAAGGCACCCGGGGTGGATGAAATCTATCCAGGTATATTAAATGAGGCAGCAAAGGAAGTAAGCAAGCCCATAGCCATAATTATGAGAGCTTCCTTCGACTCATTATAGACCTGTTAGTTTAACTTCTGTTCCAGGGAAATTAATGGAGGCACTGGTTAAAGAAGCATTGCAGGATCATCTAGACAAGACTTCAAGTTATAGCTCGGACACAGCATGGTTTTGTTAAGGGGAAGTCTTGTCTGACCAATTTGATTGGATACTATGATGTGGTGACAAAGGAACTGGATGCAGGGAATAACTTTGATATCATATACTTGGATCTTAGAAAGGCTTTTAATACTGTTGCACATGGAATACTGCTGCATAAATTGGAGCAGGGTGGCATGAGTGGCAAATTGCTGCTATGGATAAAGGGATGGTTGAGTGGGAGAAGACAGAGTGGTAATCAATGTACACTGCTCTTCGTGGACTAATGTTATTAGTGGAGTCCCTCAGGGTTCAGTGTTGGGTACATTGTTGTTTTCTATATTTATAAATGATATTGATGATGGTATATCAGGCTTAATGTCCAAGTTTGCACACGATACGAAAGTTGGCAGGGTTGTTAAGGACACTAATGATAGTACGCTGCTGCAAAAGGATCTCGAAAAGTTGAGCAGATGGGCTGAGAGGTGGCAAATAAAGTTTAACATTGACAAATGTAAAGTACTACATATGGGAAGCAGTAACCGCAGAGTAACTTATCAACTCTGTGGTACTACATTGACAGTGCTATAGAATGAAAATGATCTGGGGGTAATTGTACAGGAAGATATGAAGTTTTCTGTGCAGTGCGGACGGTCTGCAAGATTAGCTCATTGTGACTTGTCAATGATATACAGGAATATCATGGACAAGCAGGGATAAGACGGATTATCCCCTCGTATAAAGCAATAGTGAGGCCTGAATAGTGAGGCCACACCTTGAGTACTGTGTACAGGTCTGGATGCCTCATTTTAAGAAGGATGTAGAGCTTTTGGAACGAGTACAGAGAAGGGTAATAAGATTAGTGAATGGAACGAAGGGTTGCTCTTAAGAAGAAAGGCTTACGTTTTGCAGATTAATGTCTGGAGATTAGGCACTTGTGAGGTGATCTGATTGAGGTATATAAAGTGTTGCATGCTTTGAGCATGCTCAATGCTGATGGGATTCTTCCTCTTGCTGAGAATATTCAAATTGAAGAAAGACAGTTGTAGGATAGATTGTGCGGAAGTTTGCACATCTATCTAGCCAGTGAGTAGTTGATTGGTGGAACAGTCTTCCATCATTTCTTGGGGATGTTGATAGTGTAAATAAATTTAAGTCTGAGCTGGACAAATATTTGGAACGAACGGAGGGGTGAAATGGGAGTGTTTCTTTTTTTTGTTTTTTGGCTAATGCTGCATAAGCTTGCTTTCTTGCATCGTATGCCTCTGCTAATGCTATCCAACAAGCAAATCTGGGCACCATTCCCAGGAGACATCTCATCATGACAAGAAATGTCCTCACGCTTGCACGGTTTATAACGGAGCCAATTGATGCTCCATCGGTATCCACCTTAATCTCTGGCCCGAAGAAGACAAGAGGGTAACACCTCGATCTTCTCTCCCTCTGCGTCTTACTCTGGCATGCATTGATTCCCTGAGGGACATATTTACAGCCAAGAACGTTCACCTGCTCCTATACATGACTGACTTTTTTTTTTTTTCCTTGTTTGTTTGTATATGACAAGGACTTTGTTTTTCTCTCCATGCAATTGTATGTTTAATCCTGTTAATTTCTCAGGTCGAGCATGCATGTACTCTTGATATTGTACAGGTATTCCTCGCACCTTAGTCTGTAAATATTCACACCCTTCTAGCGCAGTGCAGTCCGGGGGTGACCCAAGGTTTCTTGTGGTAATAAACCGATTTTAATAATAATGATAATACACGATGAACCATGTATGACGACGACCCGCCAAAAATCCCCTAAACAGTATTTAAGAATATTCTAAGATAATGAAATTTAAACTTTGTGCAATTATATATTCAATGTTTTTTTTTTTTTTTTTTTTTTTTTTTAGTATGATCGCCAAGGGCAAGATACTTCAGTAAGAACTCTAAAAGTTCTTCATCACTGCTCCAAATTTAAAACAATATTAAAATTAATTCAAATTAAAATTAGCTTTTATAAAAGCAATAAATTTTATTGGCATCTCTCATCTCTTTCTATCAGTTGAACATTGAACTAACACTCAATGAAATGGTTGATCACGGTCACGTTATTTTAACGGGTTTTCTTTGGACATATTCTTGAATTATGAACGTTTATCAATAGTTAAAACACGTTTAAACGATTTTAGTGTTATTATTTATTATTCTTGAATATAAAATTCCACTATTTATTTATTCTGGTATGCTTGAATAATTTTTCTTATAAACTTTACTGACGTGTTTATCCGATTCAATTATAGAATGTATTATTAAATAAATAAATAAACATACGTAAAAGAAGCAGCAGTGAAAAGGAAATGAACTGAGCTCTTGTGTTTTGGCTGGTAATTAGTTTGAAATTTTATAAATGGTCTTTCAGTCCGATAACGCACGCTGCTTTATTTTCTTAAAGTAATGGTGACATCTACGGTACTATGTCATGCGTGTTCATTCACAATATTTTAACTGTGATATATAGTGGGCTGCATTATTTTTTTATTGTTCTTTATGTCCCATCTGTGACGATCGATCATCAGCCACGGTCTAGTCAGAATCTGCTAATAATAACATAGACTATGTCGACTACATAACTAATGAGGACAATAACTTTTAGCTGTTAACATGTTCATAGTCCTCGATTCGAAACAGCAACATCAGTCACCGAGGCAGGAAGGGCTGGTTTGTATCTGAGTCAATACGCTATTCCAGCACACTAAAATTATAAAACAATAAACATCAAGTGATGTTTCTCTCATATCAGAATCGCCCATCTTAATTTCAATTTCAGTTAAAATTTCAGTTAAACACGTCAACTGAAATTTCCGATTAACTTTCAATCAACTAAGTAATCTAATCTAAACATGAAATACTTTATTTGGGGGCCCTCGTGAGTCTCGTAGCACATAATTATTCTCTTCTAGTGTTGTAGAAATAGCGTTAATGTATATTTGTACATAAATATATAATATACAGACATATCTCGTGTATGAACTATTATAGTAAGAATGGCTCCTGCGTTTGGGCGGCATAGGAGCGGGATCGCTGGCATCCCCCCCCCCCTAAGTATAGCACTACTTCCGGCGGGTGCGGGACTTTAGTGCATGAGGCACTGTCAGAATGGTGGACTCAGGCCCAGTTCTATGTACTTGGGAACGGCCATTGGCCCGGTTCTATGTGCCTGGGGACGGGCCTGTATGGAAGAGGCAGAGGCCTCTTCCATACAGGCCCGTTTTGCAGAAGTTCTGCATAAATTCGGCTTTTCAGGTGGAGATAGACGGAAGTCTCGGTGCCACCGTAGACATGATGATGATAATAATTATTATTATTATTGACATAGCGGTGCCCAACACTAGCAATGTCCAGAAAACCCATGAGGAAAAAATTAGGAAGTACAGTACACGAACCTGAGACATGAGGTCAAAGAGATGTGGCATATGCAAGAAGTATCGTACCCTACTGGAGACCGCAACAAAAGAAGACCTAACAAGTATTGCCATATGTGGTACTCTCACAAATGTAGGAGTGATCATAGCTCCTCCTAAAAAGTCAAATCCGTCATTCGTAGTGTACGATGTTTCAAAGCACAGCTCCAACGATGAATTACTTGAGGATCTGTTCCACAGAAAACTACTGGACCGGGGATTCCCCTGGGATGAAGTTAAGGCTGAGACCACTTTTAGGTTTGCAACAAAATCAAAATGCAGCTCTACAAAACACAAAGTAATTTCTCCCTACGGATTTATAGAACCGTCCTCTCTACAAATAGATTATTCCTTGGTTTCAGCGCACACCGGTTTCGTCCATTTACAATTGTCACAAGGTGTTTCCTATGTCTGGGCTATGAGATTACCTCTCAACGTTGTTCCCACAACTCTCCATCCTGCGGGCATTGTGCCAGGAGTGGGCATGTCCAAGCAGAATGTCCCCACCGTGATGAAGAGCCCTCTTGTGTGAATTGTAAAAGGAACAGGTGAACACATAACCATTCTATCCGGGATATTTTATGCCCAGAATACCAAAGGGCTCTGGAACACATAAGACTAAGGACCGCTGATGCCTCAACCAACAAGAAATACCGGTCGTGCCCCCGCTCCAGTCCTGCCCACTCTTTCTAGAAGCCTAAGAGTAGCCCTCGTATCTCAAACTAAATACTTCCCAATGATGCAAATAAATGGGCAAAGTGTCCCGCACAGTTACGGATGAAATACGTAGGCCACTGAGGGGCATTCAATTGATGTTGTTCTGATTCAAGAGCCGTATGCTGCAAGAATACACCCATCCAACCTCTAAAATTACTGGCTTTTCCATACCACTCGAGTAATTCAACCTGTCCCAGTGGACCCTAAAACATGTATAGCAGTCATAATTAGGGATCTCGATGTCCTGGTTGTCCAGGGCCTCTGCAATCAGTTCTCCATCTGTATCCAGATTACATGTACAGATCAATCATTCTATCTGATGTCACTCTACAGCCCTCCCTCAGGTAACATCACTGAAGCACTAAACTTTTTGGAATTCGCTCTGAATTTTATTGGCTCCAAACAACTCCTGGTTGCATCTGACTTGAATGCAAAATCCCCCTTCTGGCACAGTGCGGTTGCCGATGGCCAGCCTCTTGAGGACTGCGTCCTCAGCCAAAATCTTATTATCCATAACCAGCCTAGCCAGTTCACTACTTACTCTAGCTCCACTGGTGAATCTAATATTGACTTAACCCTCTCTGCAAAGGACCAATGTCAGTCAGTTAGCTGCTGGGAGGTAACTCCGGATGTGACTGTTAGCGACCATAGAGCCATACTGTTCCATCTTGACTTGGTTCCAACGTGAAACAACAACAACAACAGAGCAAGGGCAACAGACTTCATTAGATTCTCTTCGAGAAACGTAAATTGGGAAGCATATGACAGCTCCATAGAACTGGACTTTCCAAATACAGACCGATCACAGATGGACTCGCTAAATGCAGAGGACTTGACCACCTTTATCCAGAACTCCATACTCAGAGCCTCATACAGGTTCTCAAGGAAGAAGGTGTTCCGCCCAGCAATCTGCCCATGGTGGACCCAGGTAAGTCAGTCCACACTGATTGGCCAGCTCCTAATGTCGAACGCCTTCATAGGGATTATATCGCCAAAAAGAATGAACGTACCAAGGCAATTGCAGCCAGAAAGAGAGAAACTTGGACAAACTTCGTAAAAGAAACCAACCGTACAAATTCATGGGCCCTGGCATATAAGATCTTGAAAGAGAAAACCTTCTCCCCAGAAATATTCAATACTGTTTCAGTAGACGCTCAGGAAACTAAGTGTTGGCAGGATTCTGCCAACCTTATTCTAGACAAACTGTCTCCACCTGATGACATCTCTGAGGATCACCCAGAACTTTCAGCAGTTAGAGCTACCAACAGCAATTATATAGCAAAAGAGCAAGCCGACCCATTCACACTAGAAGAACTGGAAGCAGTCCTTAAAAACATTAATGCCAAAAAGTGTCCAGGCCTTGATCTAATAGAATACATCTTCATCATCCGCTTTCACAAACTGCGGCCGCACCATCTACTCCTCTTCAATAAATGCTTCGATGAAGGATGCTTCCCAAAAGAATGGAAGTTGGCCCTCCTTCACCTCATCAAGAAGCCTCACAAACCACCAACAAATCCCCTCGGCTTCCGGCCTATTGCCCTGCTGTCTAACCTTGGTTAGACAGCAGGGCAATCGGGGTTATCTCCATGCTACAAATGCATGATTTGGTCTCATCATGCCAGTATGGCTTCAACCGTGGAAGGTCGTGTGAAGGAGCTCTTTTCGATTTGATCTTACATATTGAAAGCTCTTAAGAAAAATTCGAATTGGCCACTATACGTCGGGGAGCCTTCGACACCGTCTGGTGGGATAGTGCCTTGGCACGCCTTCGAACTGCCGCTTGCCCCCTGCAATTATACATCCTCTTCCAGAATTATTTTTCCGACTGAGCAGTTATGCTCAAGTCAAAATTCCAACAAGTCACCAGATCAGTAAATCGAGGTCGTCCCCAAGGGTCAGTCCTGGGACCCCTCATTTGGAATATAGTCCTCTAAGACTGGCTCTCCCGCACATTCAGGAATGCGAAAATTGTGGCCTTCGCTGATGATCTCACAGTGATGGTGTTAGGGCATTCATGGAAGGCCATTGAAGAAAACGCAAAACAGGTCCTGGACTGTCTCTCAACTTGGGCCGCACTTAATAAGTTGCATATCAACCCAACAAAAACTAAAACGATGCTATTCAAGAATTGACTGGATCCCAGGCGCCCACAGCAGGTAAATATATTTAATGCTCAACTGCCAATCGTCACCGAAACCAAGGTACTTGTGGTGATTATTGACCACAAACTGAGCTTTCTCCCAAATCTTGTTCATCTAAGAAACAAAGTTAAGAGATTCTCAGGAACCATCATACACATCTCAACAAATTATTGGGGACTCTCCAAAAGGTCCCTGTGGTTGTATTACAACGCACTATTTTTACCACTTGTGACCTATGCAGCCGCAGCCTGGTTCCATCGGGTAACTCTTGTAAAGCTGCGAGACAAGCTTGGAACCATACAGAGGTCAAAGTTAATGGCAATCTGCCGAGTGTGTAGAACGGTCTCCACTCCTGCCATTCAGGTCATTGCGGGAGCACTTTCGCTCGATCTATATGTCATCTTCCGAGGGTTGTGCTTCCGAATTACTAGACATATCCCAACAAGGATCCTGGACATTGAGTTTAACCTGGATGCTGACCCCAAGGCTGAAATGTTGAAGAGCTCGTTACTACAACGAGCTCTTCAACATTTGGCAAACTCGATGGCATAACTCAACACTGGGCATTGTCACAAGAAGATTCCTACCTAATGTAACCTACACTGCTACTAAATCTGTACAGTCTTGGTTTACCCCTTCACTAGAAACGTCATACCTAATTACCGGACACGGATCAAAGAAAGAAAAATTACACCATCTTCACCCAACAGATCTCTGCCATTGTGGAGCCAAAGAGAACTGGTGGCGTATACTATTCGAGTGCATTACGTATGCTGATCTGAGACACAACCTTGTCAGCTGTACACAGATCTCTGGCAAGCATCTAGAGCTCTTCCTACAGAACCCTAGCAACCTCCCTGCACTGCAAACCTACTCAGCTGAAGTCTTTGAGCGGAGACGAAGGATTAACACGCCTCCAGGGGCCAACATCGATGACCCAGCAGTGAACTGAAACCGACCATGTAATCCCCCCCGTCCTGCTACATGGGCTGTGGAGCTTGTTTCTGCGGCCTGTGGGCAGGACGGAAAACACTATCTCTCTCTCTCTCTCTCTCTCTCTCTCACCTTTTTTTTTTATTTATTATTATTATTATTATTATATACAGTGGTAGTGAATACCAGTGCGACAAACCTGCAGGAAGTGTAGGGGACACAAAGACGAATCGGAATCACATAGCATTGCAGGGTCCGAAATGCCTTCGTCATACGGGAGGTCGCGTGAACAAAGAAGCTAAGAAAAAGAACAGAAACAGAAACAGCAACTCGTTAGTGTAACAGAAATAATCATTTTAATTACAAGTTTTACATTGGCAAAAAGCCATGCTACAGAAGGTGTTCGAAAGTTCGACCAGAAGCAGTCACACAGGCTTCACAGCGCCGCCGCATGGAATCCATAACGTTATGGAAGATTCCTGGCGTGTCTCGAATCTCCCCGGCAGCTACAGAGATGCCAGCGACGAGGTCTTCAACTGAATCAACGGGAGTCTCGTACACCAATGTCTTCATTTGACCCCAGCAGAAGAAGTCCAGGCATGATAGGTCCGGCGATATAGCAGGCCAATGAACCGGACCACCACGACCAATCCAATGGTGTCCAAATGTAACGTTTAGGTGTTGGCAGACGTCATTGGTGTAATGTGGGGGAGCCCCATCATGCTGGAACCACACTGAGCGGCGCAACGACTGAGGAACATGCGCTTCTTCAATAAGTTCGGGCAGGACTTGCTGTAGAAAGATCAAGTATGCCCTACCGTCCAGACGAGGGGGCAGAAGGTACGATCCAATGAGGTGGTCTCCAACAATGCGGGCCCAAACATTGACAGAGAAACGGCGTTGAGTTGCACGTGTTCGCGTACCATGGGGATTCTCCAAAGCCCACAGAAGGGCGTTATGTTGATTGAAGGTTCCCTCTCTTGGGAAACTTGCCTCATCCGTGAACAATACGGACGCAGCAAATGCGCTGTCTGCCGCACTCTGTTGAAGAAACCAAGTAGCAAAAGTCCTCCGGAGTGGATAATCCGCAGGCTCCAATGATTGGACGCGTTGCAGATGGTATGAACTCATTTGGTTTGTTGACAGTATCCTCCATACAGTGGATTGGGAAATACCCAATCGTTGGCTTATCGCTTGAGTACTCGTACTCGGATTGCCTTCTGCAAGACGTAGGACATTCTCCTCATTGTCTGGCGTCCTCGTAGTTCGCTCTCAATTCATGGTACCTCTCGTGAAACAACCTGTCTCACGTAACCTTCTGTGCACACGTGCGAAAATCTATGATGAGGAGCACGCCTGTGCGGGATATGTTCCTGGTACAAGCGCAGAGCGGCGCGCCCGTTACAGTCCGCAGCTCCATACGCGAGGTGCATGTCGGCCAGTTCAACGTTTGAATACTCGTCCATCCTACTGCCTCGGGTACCGGTTCGCAAATGCTGACTTCCAGCGGGTTCGCTGTTCACGCGACCTCCCGTTCAATGTCCCCTACCGCATGACGAAGGCATTTCGTACCCTGCAATGCTATGTGATTCCCATTCGTCTTTGTGGCCCCTACACCTCCTGCAAGTTTATCACAGTGGTAGTGAATCACCCTGTATATATTTTTTCTTCTCTTCTTTTCTCTTCGCGTTCTACAATCAGTCACATGGTTTTTTTTACTCTCTTTCCTTTTGCGTTCTTAAGGGTTGCTTTTTATTTTTTTATTTTATTTTTGTTTTTATATCATTTTTTGTTTTTTTGTTTCGCGTTCTACAGTAATATCACATTTATTTTATTTATTTTTTCCAATCTCTCCTTATTGCGTTCTTCAGGGTTGCTGTCACGCTTTTTTTTTTTTTTTTTTATTATTATTTTTATTTTATTTTATTAATATTATTTTTTTGTTGTTTCGCGTTTTACAGTGATATCATTTTTTCTTTTTTTTTCTTTTGCATCACGGGAAAATCTCTAAATTTTTTTTTCTCTCTCCTCTGGAGTGGGCCCCTAGAGGAATCTGGTCCACCTTTTGGCAACATCAGGTGGATCAGAGTCTCGTATTGAGACAGTACGTGTTTAGCTGGGACTGGCCCACCTTCCTTCCCGTGGTGTGGACGAGTACCCAGAATCATCTGTCCAGGTGACTGATGCTTCTGGGTAGCCAAGAGGCCAGAACAGAACACACATAATACACACAAACCTACGTCACACACACATCTGGCCCATTTCATACTGTTCTTCACAGAGATACGAGGCGGAGTTGAACTAACGTTCTAGGAGCCGCCCCTTACAAAAACACATTTCCACACATGTCCACATGTACAATACCCCTGTGACCTCCCTCGATGAACTGGAGCTCAATAGTTTCTGTGATCGAAACAGTTGAACTGCAAATGCTGGAGAACAATTGGAGGGAAATCGAATGTCGCTTGGACATCTTACGTGCCACGAAAGGCGCGCAGGATGAAGTTGTTTATTATTCTGCAGTATTGTTTCTAGAAGTAACAAAACTTTCAGAGTTACACTTTCATATTCCGTAAGCAGTTTTATTTTGTTGTTTCCGGTTTGAAAATTATAGGCCCCAACAATAATTTAGAATCACCCTGTATTAGGGTTACCCGGTAAGTTATTACATAAACCCACGTGTATTGTGTCTGTAAATTGCGTGTGTTCTCTGGTCGATTTCTCTGTTTTGCTGGACGAAAAACTCCAGTTTCTGATGAAAAAAACTTCCTAACTACGCCTCAACCGATTAATTCAGCCACAGAGTGAAGAAAGCCCATTAAAGTTCCCTTCGTCATCGACGGGATTCGAACCCGGGCCTTTTCCACACGGGGGGGGGGGGAAGACGGTGACGATACCACTGTGCCACCACGCAGACCTTATACAGCCAAAACAAAAAAAAAAAAAAAAAACGTCCACAACGACAGATCGAAGTTTGTTCCATCAATCAACCACCTGCTGGCTAAAGGCAAACTTCTGCACATATATTCTGCAACCGTCCTTCATCAGTCTGAATCTGTGCCCCCTCATGCGCGCAGTTCGAGCAAGAGGGGGTTAGTATACACAGTTGGTACGTTAATCTGGGGTTACTGCTTTTTTGTAAAAAAATAGGTGCTGGTACTCATTCTTTGCTATCAGGAAAAATTGAAATTTAAAAGGATATGAAAAGTACTCTGAAAAAAAAATTTTTCCTGATATTGTTAATTTAGTAGTAATGTTCTTAGAATAAGAACTACAAGGTGGGGTGATGTCGACAACCCTTTTTGCAATCCTACTTGAACCATTCCTCGCAAAAAATCCAAATTTTAGTTCCTTCGCTGATGATCTAAAATTCTTTATCAATTCAAAAGACCCCAATCAGATACATGAAATTAACAATGAAACCTCCAATCAAATCCAACAGTTAATTGACGTTTTACAGCGAGCTGGACTCCAACTCAACAATGCCAAGTCAGCGCACATTACAATCACAAAGAGGAAGGTCAAAAATGACATTGAGTTATGGTTATTGGTGACTCACCAATAACCATTGAGTTATGGTTATGACCATCGTACAATAACCTTCACATTAGAAAGGAACTTGACAAGAACAGCTGCCGACAGGCACACGCTAAATAGATTCGCCCTAAGCAAGGCAAACTGGGACACCTTCCGAGAGACTCTACGCACAGCAGGCCAGCAATACCTACACACACTGAGGGAGCAGGAATGCGGGAGCGAAAACCCGGAACGACTCCAGAAAGATTTAACAAAAATAATAACAGAAGCAGCAGAGAAAGCCATGAAGAGAAGAATCCCCATTGCAGGGGCCACGCCCTGGTGGACTCCAGAGCTCACACGAATGAGGAAAATAGTTCAACACAGAAGGAAACAATTTCAGAGGGCTAGGAGGAATTGGCCGCAACAAGAAGTCACTGAACTCAGGAACCAATATAGAATCGCTAGAAATTGTTATACTGAACAGATAAAGAAAAACAAAAGAGAATCATGGGAGAGGTTGGTACAAGGGTCAGGAAACAGCAACCCCTGGGGGGTGGTATACAAAATTACCACTCACAAACTCCCCAGGGGGGAAGTCGTGACAGCCACCAAAACAGCACAAGGAAATTTAACCATAACCTGGGAGGAGTCGATTGGGAACATCCTGGACAACATCCTTCAGGAGCTGCCAACAACACTAACAGATGAGCAGCAGGCTATCTGCCAAGCAAACAATTCCTATAATAATGACCAAATAGAAACCCCCTTCACCTTAGAAGAAATTCAGGATGCAGCAAGCCGCGCGAAAAATAAGAAATGCCCTGGATTGGACCTAATTGAACCGGAGATGGCAAAAGAAGCAACGGAACATATACCTGAATTACTGCTAAAACTATTCAATTGCTGCCTGGAAGCAGGTAAATTTCCACTACAGTGGAAAAAAGCAAATTTAAAACTGATCCTAAAAAACCCAACAAAGCCACCAGAGACACCTAGTTCCTACAGACCCATAGCCCTGCTACCAACCCTCAGTAAAATATTCGAACGGCTGCTACATACAAGAATCACAAGGCATTATGATGAAGCAAATCCTAACATGACAAAGCAATACGGATTTACTCCTGGCAAATCCACTATCGAAGCAATACAGAACCTCCTCTCTAGAGTCGCCCATTGTAAAAGGAAATACTTCCTCGTCATCGCAGTGGATTTCGCTGGGGCGTTCGACACCCTCTGGTTGCCGAGCGTCTTGGCGAGACTCAGAGCTGCCAACCTTCCATTGAATCTTTATTATTGCATGAAGGATTACCTGGCTGATAGAGCAGTGCAAGTTACCACACCATATAAATGCCTCAGTCGCCCAGTCCACAGGGGCTGCCCCCAGGGTTCTGTCCTGGGGCCGCTCCTGTGGAACTTTGTCATGGACGAATTCCTCGCCATGGATCTGGGTGGTGTGGAGGCCCAGGCCTATGCAGATGACTTGATCTTGACCATCGAGGCTGACAGCAGATCCTCCTTAGAAATCCAAGCAAATGATGCCCTGCAAAAGCTGCTAGATTGGACGAAGCTACACTTGCTCAAACTAGCACCCGACAAGACAAATTCGGTGCTGCTAAAAGGTACGTTAGACTTAAGGAGACCACCACAAATTAAGATTGAGAACAAAACAGTTAAGCTGTGCGAACAGATTAAATACCTAGGAATAATCTTGGACAGAAAATTAAATTTCAAACCACACCTAGAATATATTAAACAAAAGATAAGAAGATACGCGGCCCTCTTCGCTAGAGTCACTCGCAGGGACTGGGGACTCAGACGTACTACCCTGTCTTTGTACTACAATGCTATCTTCATCCCTGCCATCACATATGGCTCCCCTGTCTGGTACGCGAGGGCGGCACTAGAAGTGAATAAACGGATCCTCGAAACCATTCAGAGGACCATCCTCCTTACCATGTCGAGAGCAACTAGAACAACTAGCACGGCTGCCCTCCAAGTCCTAGTAGGAGTTCTACCCCTGGATCTCGAAGCTACCCGCTGTGGTCTGCTCTACCATCTTGCCAGAAACACATCGGCTACGATGTATGACCTCACCACTGACATCACTAATGACCGCAACTATGAGAAGAGAAGAATCACCGACCACCTCATCCAGATTTGGCAGAGGAGATGGAGCAACACAGAAAAAGGTGCAGTGACCAGAAGATTCCTCCCCACTGTCACCAAGCTGTACCCTAAGGCGCCAGTGTGGTTTCACCCTGGTCGAAATACCACCTTTCTCCTTACAGGACACGGCCCGTTTAAAGCTAAACTTCACCAACTTGGTATCATAAATAACGCGGACTGTCCCTGTGGCAACCCGGAGTCCTGGAGACACTTAATGTTTGAGTGCGATTTGTATGACGACCTGCGACTACAGCTAATAACGTCAATCCAATATATCCCAGACAACCAAGAACCCAGACTGCTAGACACTCAAGAGGACTACAAGGCACTCAGTCAATATGCCCAGGATCTATTTTCTAGAAGGAAAACAATGATAGAAATATACCAAAGGCAACCCAACTAGGAAGAATGCAGGAGGTCAAACAAGTAATAAAAAAAAAAAAAAAAAAAAAAAAAAACACAAGCAATAAACTCACCATACCACAGAAAGACAAGACTTGAGGATGATTTGAATGGCCTACTATCGACCCAAAACTGCACTCCCTTGTGCGGTTTTTTTTTTTTTTTTTTCCGGGGAGCGGGAGGGGAGGGGGTATTTGCTCTTCTCCTCTCCTCGCCTCCCCATATTTTCACTCTGGTGGGGCATGGGCATGCCCCACTGAAAATGTGGGGTCACCTCTCTATCCGACCCCTCTTCTTCCTATTTCATCCCCCCAGTCTTCACCCTACCCTCCCAACACTTTCTCTTGTACAGCGACTGCCCCAGATGTCCAAATTTAAATCACATCAAATTTTGCCCGACCTTTTAGGCTCTCTACAAATAGTTCTTTCAGCGTAAAACCCCACGCAGCGCTTTCTAAATGCAATTTTACTTAAACCGATAACTCCAACTTAGCGATAACTCCAACCTTTATTTTAGGTCCTCGTCACCGAAATCCCAGGAAAGTAAGTGGCAGGACCTGCCAGAGTATAATTAGTCTCTTGGTACACCCGGCCGGCGTCCCCGTCGCTAGGTATGGTAACGCCGGGTCCCACTGGGGGCCCGGCGGCCAACAGGCCGGATGAACAATGGGCACAACAAACTACATACCACATGACCCATACATTATTTTTAAACCTCTGGCATAGACAGGGTACTGTCACTCGATACAAAGAACATACGCGGAGATGGGAGAAATCCCCGGAGCCGTCAGACCCTCAACATACCTATACCTATACCTATTGGTGAGTCAGTCCCCAAAGTTTCATTTCATACTGACCTGGGACTAACGTGGGATGAAGACTTAAATTTCGAGAAACACTTCCAAAAGCCAAAGAAGAAGACCTATGCTGCTTTCTGGGCTAACCGCCAAGAGCTCGCAGGCTGTCACAACACCAGACTGATTGGACAATATATTAATAGATGTCTCACACCCATACCACTATATGCCTCAGAAATCTGGCCCTCTTCATCTACCTCTCGATGTAATAAATTTCTATCAATGGAATATTGGATTCTGCGGTGGCTGAACCGTCTGGGAGGGAACCCCTTCACAATCTCGAAATTCATTCTCCTAGTCAACCTAGGCATGACCTCCTGGAAGCTAATTGTCCTCAAAAAAAATCTGTCAACGCTTACCAAGCTGCTAACTCGCCATATTGATGCCCCATCAATAAAAGATATCATCGCACCAACAAGAGGAAGAAATAGAAGCCATCCCCCACTTAGGATGAAGCTATCAAACTTGGGCTCCCTAAAAGGAATGTTCCCATGTAACACCATGGAACACTTCAACATCTTCTCCATTAATCCGATAAAGTTTGAAGTCAACAAAACCTACAGAAGCCAAATTATAGACCAAATCTGGACTAAATCACCAGGATTGCTGTGAAAATTGAGCAGTTTTTATTAGAAATTTGATGATATGATCAAATAAAATGCAATAATGTAATGAATAAATAAATCTGTTATGTTAGTTACTGATAAAGAAGTCAACCTATGTATTTAACTCTTCAATTATCAAGATCTATGTTAATTCAAAGGGAATACATTTAGTAAATGTATATATCTATTTAATAGTTTTTATTATACAATAATTATATTGTAAAGAGCTGAAAATTTGTACAAAAGTGTATAATGTATATTTTATAATTTCTGTATACCCTTCTAGCCCACTTGCTGTACAGGGGGTGAACCTTGTGTTAATAAACTGATAGTAAATAAAAAAAAAATTAGTATATTAGCACAGTTTATTAAGCATAAATTTATTATTCAAGTATATAAAAAAATAAGTAAAATGTGAGTAAAATAAGTAAATTGGTCAACTACTGTGAGCCGGGCACTCAGGATGCAGGGGGGGTCCGGAATCACGAATGGTCGTTAGTGTAGTAAATAGTCTCGTACTACTCGTTAAAATTCTGCTTCTTACGGGTACATATAATCAATAAAGATTTGCATTTCATTTGAGATGACCATTAATGTTCTTTTCTATATGTATAGTAAGTAATAATAATATTGCACAGCCAGCAGACTAGAAGGGTGTGTGTACACAGACTAAAATACGCAATGCGCATAATACAATGTACTTTATATACAAATATAGACACACTGGCCAAAAAAAAAAAAAAAAAAAAACTTTATTCTGTGTCTAATAGGGCAGCCTTTGTTTCGAATAATAGCAAATGTGCGGCGCGGCATTGATTCTACAAGGTGTTCTAGTGGCTCTTGTCGCTTAGCTGTGACAAAGTCGAAGAGAGGAGTTTGTTGCCGAATAGCCCTCTCCAGCATATCCCACACATTCTCAATATGATTGCAATTAGGTGAATGTGGAGAACAGGGAAAGTGTCACGTTTTCCAAACCATTCTTGCACGATTCTCGGAGGATGCGCTGTTTCATTGCCATCCATAAAGTGGCCGTCACCTTCGAGATTAAAGGTGTAACATTGGGGGTGCAGTAGATCTGATATAAAATTCAGGACTTCCTTGATGACATTCGACCTTCCACCTGTATCAATGAACTGTCCGCCAACAAAACATTCCCAATACCATAATATCACCTCCAGATTCGTGGATTTTTTTTTTTAACCAGGGAAGCAGAGCCATCGTTTCGTGCAGTTCTCGCTACTCTCCGCCTACCATGAGCACAACACAAATGTATCGTGATTTGCCTGACCACATGACTTTCTTCCATTATTCCACTGGCCAATCACAACGTTCCCGACACCACTGCAAGCGGCTTTTTCTGTTTTACTCTGAAACTGGGGACTGAGCGTGCAGGCGATTGCCAATTTTTTCAATTCCCTGCACATGGTACTGATTGAAATGTGGACATGTGTTTATGTAAGGGGCGGCTCCTAGAACGTCAGTTCAACTCCGCCTCGTATCTCTGTGAAGAACAGTATCACTACAAATGGACCAGATATGTGTGACGTCGGTTTGTGTGTATTATGTGTGTGTTCTGTTATGTTCTGACCGCTTGGCTACTCAGAAGCATCAGTCACCTGGACAGATGATTTTGGGTACTCGTCCACACCACGGGAAGGTGAGCCAGTTCCAGTAGATGGGACACCTATGGTCTCAGAGTATGAGACAAAAATAAAATAAAATAAAATAAAAAAAAAAGCCGAAAGGAAGAGAAAGAAATGAATAAAAATAATTAACTAAGATAACAAAAAAATAATAATAATAAAAAAAAGGAAATAAATAAATAGAAAAAAAAAATATATATATATACTAAGTATGTATATATATATATATATATATATATATATATATATATATATTGGTTTTTAGCATATATACGCAAACATGCATACGTATATATATCAAAAAGTGAAAAGGGAAAAACCAAGGGGGGGAAGACAGAGATCAAGAAAAGGGTAGATCTTCCAGTTGTGCAGCCAGTAAGAACGGCAGCATAAAAACACTTCGGTGCCTCCATCCGGATGGATTTGATCAACCTCGTATCACTGGAATCATACTTTTCCTTAGTTCAAACACTTCTTTAGCAAATACCTGGAACATCTGAAACTTACTACAGTCTCTTAAAAATATGGCTTCTTCTCCTGGAACTATACTCTCAAGAATTTCACGTATCGCTGTCCTGGCATTGTCATATATTCGACAATCATATAGTATGTGCCGCCAACCTTCCCTGGCCCCGCAAAAACAAAGGTCCGTGTTACTAATGTCCTAATGCATATAATTTCTCATTCATTGACCCGTGCCCTGTTAACAAAAATGACGACTGTAAACTGGGTGTAAACCAATTGCGAACCTTTTTATCATTCAGAAAAGTCACTTTCGGGATAAACAAGTTGGTCACTCTTCCAGTAGTTATGGTATCCCATCTTGTCTGCCATAAATTGATTATTTCATTCATACATCTTTTCTTTTCGCCTCTGCAGTCAGAGCGAATATTTATCTCTATACCAAAAAAGTTCTGTAGGAATTTCCCTCTTAATACGGTAGCAAAAACCACGATACAACAGATGTAGATCCAAGGGTAGCGCTGCGGCCAACACCTGCAGCGCGGCAGTGGACACCGTTCTGCACACTCTTAGAATACCAAGAAGCATGATGCGTGGTATGGAATTTAGTTTAGCCCGAAACGTAGCTATTTTAACTCTATGGAACCAAGCTCCAAGCTTCCTATAACAACGTACGTAGTTATAGGAAGGAATTGAAATAGGGCAGTTCGGGCTTAGTTGAATTCAAAAGTTATTTGCTGCACACTAACTGTCCAATTTTTCGGTACAGATATCTAATAGGGCCGCCTTTGTTTCGAATAACAGTAAATGTGCGGCGTGGCATGGATTCTATAAGGTGTTTTGGTGGGTTTTGGTCTAATTGTAACCTTAGAGTACGACGACTTCGCTCTTCAAGTACTGTTTTTATCCAGTTTACGCCTTTGAGATGTGGAAGAGCTGCTTGCTTTCCAGTCATTAACATGAGTCGGATGCTTTTGATAAACCAGTTACGTCTTTCGTTTCTTGAATCGTGGTTCCTCCTAAACGTGCACCATTAGGACCATTTTCAATAAAGGATAAGATCATTTTCAGTGGTCTGATAGATCAAGCGTTTCCCCATTCTTGCTTCAGATTACTGCAGCCGAACAGCCTGTGCACTGTTATATTCAACGAGGTAACACGTCATCACTCCAACGTCACAGTTTTCTTTGCATTTATTCGAATTTCTTCTGTCTGTACCCGTATTAATACAAAGGTTCATACTGATTTGGCTAATGCGTGTATTTCATATTGAATAAAATTAGACATAATATTTCATAAGCGGTACATTGATATATACATATTTTGTGTCCATTACATTAATATCATCTTTTACTAAGCTAATAACTATTAAACAACATGGATACAAAATTAATATCCATTGTAGTAACTACATCCGTTACTAATTAGCTGGTGTCATTTCGTTTGTCATGTCATTTTAATCAGGGTTATCGCCCATATTATTGCTTATTTTCAAGAAAAAATTGCTTCATTTCGTGGTTTCCATCATATTTCGTATCGGACACCAAATGGACGTCATTAGTTTATCTTTTCTTTACGGTTGATGTCATGTAGGGATATATTGTTGTTCCTGCGCTATTATTCGTTTCCTGTCAGCTCGGTCGTTAGTATGATGATTTGATGGATTTTTCTGAATAAGGTTATATTCTGGACGTTGTATATCTATATGGGACGATCACTGTTTTAACTTATTTTAGTTCATCTATTGTTGTGGTCGGATTTTAGCAGGGTTTTATTTTGGGACGGCACGGCGTACCGGCACCTTTATTAACGGTGACATTTGGATGCAGTGCACTCGAAATTTGTAATATTCCATAAATTGTTTACCTACTATTCAAATAAGCTTAATATTATTTAACTAAATTTGCATTTTTCACTGTCTATTGTTAAGATATTTTCTGTATAAAACTGTATAACCGTTTTTATAATTCTAAATTTCTCTGTTTATATGGTCACAGTACCTGAATATTCGAATGACACTGACATTTTGGACAGTGTCAAAAAAAAAGAAAAAATTCAAATTTAAGAACTATTGACAAAGAGATGACGAGAAAAGGAAAACGAGGACAACGAAGGTATCAATAATTCTAAACATGAATTGATGGCATTTGGTGAAAATGAAGTTAGAAAATTGTCAATTAGGTTACAGTTAAATGAAACAGATGCAATTCGTGGATTTTGGGGTACCTAATTGATAAGACGGTTTCGGAAGAATTGAAGCATTTGATGGACGCTCTGAGTATGATACCAATTTCATCGAGTGAGTGTGAACGCGGATTTTCACAAATGAATCTGATCGCCAGCCCAACCAGAGCTTCGTTGATGACAAAAACAGTTTCATCACTACTGTTTGTTAAAATCGCAGGCCCATCGCTGACCCGCTTCGCTCCAGCAAAACATGTCGATTCGTGGCAACTTCGGAAACGTCATTCAGCAACCGACACACACAAAGAGGAAGAAAAGAAGTCGGCATAGTATGTCGGATGAAAACTTAATAAAAATTTGGAATATTCTGCAAAAGCTTTATTATGAAATTATTTTTACATATTATTTTTAGGGTCCGTAGTCTGACGAAGAACCCTTATAATGTCACTCGGTTGTCTGCCTGTCCGTCTGTCACAGCATTGAATCGCTGGAACTACTCAACCTATTGACTCGAAATTTTGCATGGGTTTGTACATCATGTGGGCCAACACAACGCCATATTGATCGTTGTGGACAAAACTTTTTCTGAGAAATGGAGGGTAAAATGTGGGGGGGACACAAATGTTGTCGAAAACCTATAGCTTATTATACACCGTTGGAATGAGTTCAACGATTAGGTTTAAAATATAATTTTAAAGTATTTTTTTAATTAAAAATGGCGGCGCCAGCCAGGAAAATGTGAATAATTTTCGTGGCCCACCCCCTCTGTTTCCCTCGCTAATGGAGCTAAAAATTTAAAAATCACATTAGCTATGGGATATTCGATGCTTATCAAGGGAAAACTGTTCCGATTAAAATCTATCGTTTACGTTTTGTGTTAAAATAAAAAAAAAAAAATTATTGCACTTCGATAACGCTCTTCTTTGTACTAAGTAACTCTCCTTTTGGTGACAAAAAGGTTGCTAAATAGTTGGTTAATAATTCTATAAAGGTCATTTATAAATTTTGCGAGGAGAAGTATTTTTTTAACAATTTTTAAAGCCGGAATTTTCCCGGCAAGGAGGTACTCAGAGAGCCAGTGTTGAGGCGACAGTGGCGGGGCAGCGCCTGCGCGGAGTCTCGTACGGCCATCACCTGCCAGTCACTTCTTCCACCCTTGTCATTCACAACTGGAAAGATTCAAATAGACAATGTTTTCGTTAGTTCCTCAGTTTTAGGCCAAAACTCTCTATTTGAGATATTACATTAATGACCATTCGTGACTACGGACCCTGCATCCTGAGTGCCCCATCAGTAGTTGACAAATTTATTTACTTATTTCACTCACATTTTACTTATTTTTTATATACTTGAATAATAAATTTATGCTTAATAAACTGTGTTAATAAACTAAATTTGTAGTTCTTATTCCAAAAACATTACTATTAAAGTAACAATATCAAGAAAATTTTTTTTTCAGAGTACTTTTCATATCCTTTTAATTTTCAATTTTTCCTGATAGCAAAGAATGAGTACCGGCACCTATTTTTTTTTTTTTTTTTTTTTTTTACAAAAAAAAAAAAAAAAGCACTGGATACGTGTATCCCATGCATTTTTTTTTTCTCTACCACTATTCTTATTAGTTCATCTGACATCCATTTAGGTCTAAAACCTAAACAGTATTTCTTAGTTGGTATGAAAATCTAGTAACTTTCAAGATTGATTCCTTGAATGTTTCCCATTTAGAATATTTCGTTGGTAACGTCATCAGTTGGATCCACTGTGTACAATTTAAAAACTGTCTGAGACCACTGTTGTCATCTTTACGAAAGCAAAAACTCTCAGTTTACCCCTGATGGTTAGTTACATCTTTAAGTAAATTCCACCACACCAGCACACCAGCACGCTGTGATCACTGCCACCAAGTGGTTCCTTTATCTGCAGATTCTTAACGCATGGAGAATCACCGCTGATAATCAGACAAGAGTATTACTCCCTCTAGTTGCCTCTAGAATATGCTGCCTCTAGAAACAATCATCCAATAACTCCACAAAAATCTTGCTAGTGTGCGAATGACCAATCCATAAGTTTCAGTTAAAATCCCCCATTATATGATAATCTGGTTTATTGTTTCACTTTATTTCTCTGTACAGTTGTTCGTTGTACTCATCAGAGTCATTAAGCCTATAACTCACTCCTACCCTCATTTTAGCTTTCCCAGTGTTTAAGTCACATCAAACTGACTGAACGTTGCACTGTCCATCAGTGTCAACTGGATTCACTGCTTTATATTTTATGTGTTTCTTAACTAACAGCATAACCTCTCCTTCCTTTCTATTCTGTCTATACTTTCTATACACATTGTACTCTTCAAATTCCAGTTCTGCATTTCTTACATCTGTGTGACACCGCGTCTCTGATATCCCAATAATATCCGCCTCTGATGTCTCCAACAGCAGTTCAAATTTACTTTACTCCTAGCATTGGTGTATTTGCAAATATATATGTACCTGTTCTTACTCTTAGTTACCCTTGCGCAGCCCATGTGTTTACTTGTTCCATGATGACTCCCAGCAGTTCTTTAAATCCCCATCAGCTTGTTTTCCAGACGGCTGTTCATTCCAATAGAAGCGGTGCAAGGATCACTTTCACCTCTGCCTGCAGCTAATGTTAATCTATTAGTCTCTCCCAGAAAACAGAAAATTGACCTCAGAACACATGCAATTTACAGGCAATATACACGGCGCAACATGGCCTTAGTCTCGCCGATGCTCCTAAAAAACCAAATAACAACAACGAGAATTTAGACCTTGTATGCTTATCGTATATGTACTCTTAGGTATACACTGAAATGCCAGTTTATTAGGTACACTCATGAAATGAAGCGCTCGTTCAGTAATCATAGCATCAGTTATTAATACTATATTATTACCATTGACATACCATTTATAACCGGACACCTGCTTATCTACAAATAATCTTTATTTACAGGAAAAATAATAATATATGATGAAACATGACGGTATCTGGGCCTTACGACAGTTTCTAGTATTTTTTATATGCGACACTGTCCACTAGTTTTTGATATACGTCCTATGATATTTTTCGTCCTTAAAAGGAGCGACCAGTTCAATTCTGTTTTTTTCGAGCAGTCTCTCCTCACACGCACCGGACGATCCGGTTCCCAGAGGTTCGCTACAGGATTAAGGATAAGGCTCTGTCTTGGCCGCCATTCCTACTTTTCAACGCTCATGTCCTTAAACCAGTATATCACAACTCGAGCAGTATTTGGTGCAAAATGGCCTTTAGTTGCCGCTGCACAACAGCGAGCAGTATGACATGGAGTATTACTCTGCTGTTACCGGTATGGGCTTTCTCCGACGTGATGCCACAATGTAGGTAATTATTTTCGACGACCTTATGATGGACCTCATCATTCACGGTTCTCTTCGAAAGCCTGAGTATATTTATAGTTGTCTGACATGTGGTGCTTGGCTGGGACGTTATCAGCCATCAACGGAGAGGTGCCTGAATATTAATGGTTAGGTAGTGTGGGTAGGTATGTTGTTTTTTGCAGTTCATTGTGAGAACAAGGTTTAAGTAACTTTGAACGTGAATGTAATGGTAATTGGCACCAGACGCGTCGGTATAAGTTTCTCGGAAACTGCATCTTGCTGCAGTTTTCACGTACCGCTGTGTCTCAGGTGTATCGAGAATGGTTCAATAACCAAATAATGTGAGATGCCAACGGGGACTGACAAGATTTGTGCAAGTTAACTGGAAAGCTAGTCAGTCAAATAACAACCCAATATAACAGTGGTAATAAATAAGATGTTTCAAAAATCGCAGCTCGTCTTACCTTGTTACGGATAGGACATCGTAGCCGAACACCGAATCTGGTTCCACTCCTGTTAGTGAAAAACCAGTAAGTACGGATGCAGTGAGCTCAGTAACGCATGTACTGGATAACGGAGGATTTGCAAAAATGTTACTAGGTCTGATGAATTCCAGTTTCTGCAGTTTCATACTATTGGGAGAACCAGATTATGGCAAAAACAGCATGAGTCCCTGGATCCGTCCTGCCAGGTGTCAGAAATGCAGACTGATGGTGGCGGGGTAATGGTATGGGGAGTGTTTTCGTGGTGCCCTTCATGGTCTTTCGATATCAGTGGAAAAACATTTGGATGCCATATTTTATTTGGAAATTCTCTCTGACTAGGAGCATCCCTTTATGGATGCAATGTGCAAATTCATCTGCTACTAGATTCTTCCACTGGGATAATAATGTTCCATGTCACAAGGACAGAATTGTAAAAAACTGGTTGTAGGAACATTCGAGTGAATTCAGCTTACTTGTGTGGCTTTTACAGTCGCGAAATCGCAATGCAATTGAGCATCTATATGATGAGATAAAACGAGCTCGTAAGAATAGACATCCACAATAATATATTTGCAAAAGCTGTGGCAAACATTTGAGTAAACGTAGACCAGCATCCTTCTTTCGAAAGAACACTTTCGACAACTCGTTGAGTCCATGTTGCGACGAATCCAGGCAGTTTTGAAGGCCAATGTAGAAACTATGAGATAGGTTCACTTAATAAAGTGGCCTCAGTGTATACTGTTCCTATAACATAAGCACGTTACTAAACAGTCAATGAACATTATTCTCAGTATCTTCACCAAATTTGAGGAAGAAGATATAAAACGAAAGATGAAAGAGACAATAAAACTTAATCACTAAATCCTCTGTGATCGAATAAAAGATAAAATAAATGAAAATCTTTTTGTAATAGATAGTATTTTAAATATAGATTAAATTAACAAAGTGAAAATCATTAAATAATCAGCCATTCCATTTCACCTAAACTATATGATTTTTACGAGTTTGTTCTCCAAAAATGGACCGAATGGTTTTAACGAGCCCAGATTTTCCTTTTGATAAATCTGAGGTCGTTAAAATCATCAGTCCATTTATTATCATTATTCTTTCTTTTTTGTTTCAATAGTATTGAAGACAGTAGCTGTTATTTCTTGTTAGATAACAGAAGAAATAGTTTTACTAACTCTTGTTTATCAGTTTCTTGGGGCATATAGCCTCAAGGTTCGGATATGTTGCTCAGCTGCTTGTATAGAAACTTATGAAGGTTCTCATATGCAATTTTATTATGTACTTTTGATATGTTTCCAGGTATTATGCTATCATGCATCCATTGTCATCGAGATGGACGAAATCCAGAAGCACGATGATCATCGTTATCATTTGGGTATCCGCTGTAGCGTTGTCTAGCGTTTTGCTTGTTCACGGAAGGGCAGAAAAATTCAAATGGAGTGGTCAAGAGTACTACGACTGTATGGAGATCTGGGGCGATGTTTCTGGAAAGGTAAGTGTATGTTGCATGGTACCAAAGTAATACAGATTTTTATTAAAACTGCATGCTACGTGCACGGTGATTTCCTTCATGTTGCATTTCGTATTATGAGATAATTAAAACATGGAGGTCAGCACTGCACGATGAATTTGTGTGAGTTGCTTAAGAATATAATTCTGGAAATAATTAAAATATGTAATACAAATGGAATTCCGTGAAATTATTGCATTATTCCTTACTTCACCATATTACTTAGAATAATGGCTTTTAGTGGTATAATCTCTGATATTTGAACTGAGAGAATTTTTAGGGGAACAAGAACAATTATGCCCTCGAAATTGTTCATACAAATTTGTAATAACTGTGTAGTAATCTTTGCGCCAGTATTAAGAGAAAGGAAAAACAAAAGAGAGGATGAAGTATATTCTTTTGAAATGTGTTTCTCTATTTGAACAGTATAGATTAAAATTCAATTATCAACATGTTAAACTATAAAAGGAGATGAAGGCAGACCATAAAAAAATCAAACAAACCATTCTTTCCAAAAAAAGAAAAGAAATTTCTCGTTCTGTTGTCGATGAAAATGATTTTCGCCTGGAAGAAATATTTGAATAACAATTATGTTCTACCGTTTTGTAACCTAGAATCATTTCTTTATGATTTACGATTTTTTTTTTTTTTTTTTGTTTGTTTGGCAGATCATTAAATTCAAATTAATTTTGCTATGCTGTTTATTTTGTTGGAGAGTACTTCTTAAGCTTAAAGATTAAGAGGAGCTCTTCAGATTCAGATGGAATTGGTTTTCTAAATATTTATCTCTTTTTTTTCACCCTTTGTCATACTAAAGCGAACTTATTTGAATTTGACATATTTTTACAGAGTTCCATTTAAAATCTTTTATTACACCGATAAACAAAGGTTCTTTCTTCGATTAGCTTTAACAATTCTAATGGAAATTAAGGCCTGTACCAAAAATGCCATTGGAAAGCTTGCGTCACATATGGTTTCTGGGAAATAATACCTTTATAAACTTAAAATCTATAATTTAGATACGCATTTAAATCATACCTTATTTAATTTTTATTGCGAAATTTCCATCCTTGTTGTATTATGATTGAACAACACAGAATAGTGCGTTGAAAGAAAAGATTAAGCAATGCCTTTCCCCAGCTGTAGAGTCTTGTTGCTTATAATAAGTAAATTATTTGTTGGTATTAATGCACAGAGAATCTCATTAGAGGCATGGTTAGGAGCAAATTTCAAAATTCTGAGTTATAATGCGAGATACAGTTAGGGAAGAAAGTTAAAAGAGCATTAGAATAAGATTGAATTCCAATGATAAGAATACCTTAGTCACTCTGCGCTTTACGCGGATTCATTATAGTGTGAGTACTGGATTATGCAATCCAGTTTGAATTAGTTCCCTAAAAAATCAGCGCTCGCATCACAGACTACGATATTTTTTAATGGGAGCGCAACTTTTGTGTCAGAGATAATGACCAAGTTATCTGATATGAAAAAAAATCTCAGTATAGTTAGGTGAGGCAACTCAGGTTGAAATCTATCAAATATATTGCCAATTATCATCGTATTCTGTCTGAATTATGTTTATTTTTCTATTAAGATGGCTATCAAACCGAAGAAAACAGTTATATAGTTTTGTGGCTCTGCCTCCTCCGATCTACAACCCCTTAATCTGGCCATTGCCGATCATTTCTGTCTAAGAACGTTAAATTCTTTGTGATCTGGTTCCATCTAAAACTGAAGTTCACTTCTCATATTCACTTTTTACTCTTAAATTAATTCGTACTTCTTTTGTTAATGAAAACTGATTTACTTCTTTAAATTGAAACATAATGAAATACTCTTCTATTTACGCAAGCTGATAATCTAATTCATAGAATGGTACCGTAAGACCAAGTTTCTGCAAATTGCCTGTAAATGGTAGGAGAGTAAATATCCATGAATACACTAACACAGTTGCAAAGTTTGGCATGTTGTCTGGTAGTTGCATAAAGTGTAAAGTGTGTTTAGGGTCTAACGGCACCAGGGGTTTCCCCCATCTCCGCGTTGCTTTCATTGTAGGGGTGCCAGTCGGCCAGAGATTTAAAAGTGTGTAGATATTGTATACGTATAGTGTTATGTACCGTTGTTGTTCTGGCCATTTAGCCGCTAGACCCCTGCTGAGGCCCCACGTTGGCCACACTCAGCCCCGTGGAGGAAAGCCAGGTATACCAGCATTATAATTATTTACTCTGGCAGGTCCTGCCACCTAATTTCCTGAGATTTCAGTGGCTAGGACCTTAAAAAAAAAAAAAAAAAAAAAACTTTTAATCTTTCGCATCGGGGGGGGGGGTAAGAGCGCTAGGATTTGAAAGGCTGAAACTATTGGCAAACAGTAATTTGGACATGATTAAATTTGGACGTGTAGGGCAATCGCTTGTGTACAGATAGAGTAGGGGAGGGAGACTAAAGACAGGGGGAGAGACAAATATGAAATCAATAGGGAAGGCGACCCCAATAGGTGTCAGTGGGGCATGCCCATGCCCCACCAGAAGGAAAAATGGGGGTGCCGAGGAAGGGAGGAGACAAGAGAACAGGCACCTCCCCCCCTTCCAGGGAAGTGGAGTGGAAAGAAAGCCAGGAAAGAGTGCCCAGCTCGGTCGCCAGTTGGCGCACTGGCAGCAAATCTGCTGTTCAAGGTGGGGAAAAAGATATGTGTCCAACGAAACAGTCGGAACCAGTGCCCCGATATCATTCATTGGCTGTGTCCATCCAGGTAGGTTGAGGTCAGTCACGTTTATGGGTTATATTCCCTACCAGGGTAGTGTCTCGTGCAGTGTCTCTTTTGCATCCCGGATGGGTCTGGTCTGTTGATCCTTTTTTCCATCATCAGGGAGGGCGGTCCAGTGCCTTTTCCATCCAGTGAGCCCATCGTTTCTGTGGTGTGCATCCTATTCAAGTAGGTTGGTAGGGTCAGACAATTTGGGTTTCAGCGCTGGTGTATTTGCTCATAGTCCGGTGTTGTCGAAGTTTAATGTCTGCTACAAGGCATACTGTGCCCTTAGTTCCTGATCGCAGAACAGGTTCTTCTGGCAAAGAGTTCTTGTGCAAATCTGGTGAGGTACAAAGTACAAAGTACAAAGTATGTTGAGGGTCAAACGGCACCAGGAATTTCTCCCATCTCCGCGAGTGTTCGCTGTATCGAGGGACAGTACTCTGTCAAGACCAGAGATTTAAAAGTGTGTGGACCATGTGTTGTGTAGTATGTTGTGCCCATTGTTCTTCTGGCCTATTGGCCGTCGAGCCCCTGATGAGACCCGACGTTGTCCGTACTATGCCAACGAGGAGGCTGGCCAGGTGTACCTTGAAATTTATTATACTCTGGCAGGTCCCGCCGCATAATTTCCTGGGATTTCAGCGGCTGGGTCCTATAGAAAAAAAAAAAAAAAAAAAAAAGATAGATAATCGCGGTGGTATAATTGCAAAATCGCTATTAAGTTGGTATGTGGGGTTTGTTCCCCGAAATTACCATGGGATTGTACGCTAAAATGACAAGTTCTAGAGGCCTAATGGGGCGGGCAATAATTTTGGTGCTAATTTAAGTTTGGATGCGTGGGGCTTTCGCGGTGAATAGTCAAAGAGAAGGGTAGGGAGACTGAAGGCTGGGGGGAAGAAAGAGAAGTAAGGGGCCGATAGGGTAGATGGCCCCTGCAGTCAGTGGGGCATGCCCATGCCCCACCAGAGGGAAAGGGGGATGGCAGGAGGAGGAGAAGACAGCGAGCCATCTCCCCCCCCCTGCCAAGGAATAGGAGTGAAAGCAGGCTGGTCAAGGTTGCCAGCCCAAATCGCCATATGGCTAGGTGGCAGCAATGTGCTGCAATCATTTCTCTGAGCCCTTGCATGGTAGTATCTGGGAAGGTTTCCGTGGTTGTGTAGACATTCTGCTGGCCTGCACGGCATGGTTGTTTACTGCAGTGGTTGAGGCTGTGGGAGCGTCCTTCTCCTTGTGAAGAGGTCCTGGGCCAGCTGCGCGAATGCCTTGTATGTGTCAACTTCAGTTATGGCGAGGTCTTCTTGATTACGGAGGTTAAGCTGTGTTCTAGTAATGAACCTGCAATAGAGGTCCTCATATAGTGGGCAACTGTACATTAGGTGCTCCCACGTTTCACGTTCACCACAGAGGCAGAACGGTGTATCACTCAGTCCAAATCCTTGTAGTTTGTCTCTAATGGCCCCGTGTCCCGTCAGCAGGTAGGTGGTGTAGAGTCCTGGTGAGAGCCACGGTGGATAATTCGGGTATACCAGCCGTATTTTGGGTAGAAATTTTCTAGTTATTGCACCTTTGCTGGAGGTCTCCCAGCGGGCCTGCCAAGTTTGTTGGAGGTAAGCGGAGAGACGGCTCCTTTCTACTTTGGGATCATTTGACAGATCTATGGTGTAGTCGAGGCATGTTGCCGTTCTGCCTTTGGTCAGTTGATAGAGTAGCCCATGCTTAACAATCTCCAGGTCCAGAGGGAGGGATCCCGTTAGAGCCTGGAGTGCGTGGGTACTTACAGTGTTACATGCTCTCGAGATGGTTAAGAGTATGTGTCGCTGTGTAGTCTCCAATTTTTTCCGGTTCACTGCAGTGGTAGCCTTGCGATACCATATTCCAGAAGCATATGTAATCGCTGGCAGGAAAATAGCTTTATAGTAGAGGCTGAGGGTTTTCCGCCTCAAACCCCATTCCTTGCGTGTGATTCGCGCAAAAAGTGCGGAGTATCCTCTAATTTTCTTCCGTAAGTGCACTATATGTGGTGTAAAGCTCAGGTTTTTGTCTAGTACGACTCCAAGGTGCTTTAATTCGGTGGTAAGCTTGATTGTGTTACCTTGTATCTTGATTTGAGGGGGTCGTCTGGTGTCTAGGGCTCCTTTTAATAATATAGATCTTGTCTTCGAGGATGAGATCTTCAAGTTATTGTTGTTAGCCCAGTTCTCTAGAGTTTCTATTGCTCTGTTGGCGGTGTTCTCCAGTTGCGCCCTAGATCCCCCAGGCAGCATCAGAACCACATCATCCGCATAGGCTAGGGGAACGACGTCGCCGAGTTCCAGGTTCAAAAAGCCATCTAGAACCAAGTTCCATAGGAGTGGGCCCAGGATTGAGCCCTGTGGGCATCCTCTGAATACTTCTCTTGTTACTGAACAATATGGTGCTCTGACTGTCACGAACCTATTCGACAGGTAGGATTTGATGACTTGATACAGATTTGATGGTAGGTTGGCTTTCCGGAGTCGGGCCAGGACGCTTGGCCACCATAAAGTGTCAAACGCCCCAGCAAAGTCTATTGCTATGACCAGAAAGTATTTCTGATCTGAGGTAGTTGCAGCATTTGTAATATTTTCCAGGACATCCAAGGTTGAGCATCCCTTCCTAAATCCATATTGTCGGGGTGACTGCAAGCCGGCTGCAGTGTAGTGGATCCCTATTCTGTTTCTTAATAAGTGCTCAAAGAGCTTGCTCAGGACTGATAACAGTGCTATGGGTCTGTATGACCCCGGAAGGTCCAGTTGTTTGTTGGGACTTTTGGGAATGAGGCACAAGTTTGCAGTTTTCCAGGCCTGGGGGAACAGGCCTTCTTTGAGGCAGTAGTTGTATAGATTAAGAAGCACCTCTGGAATGGTTTCGACGGCTTTCTTGACAATCTCTGGCTCCAAAAGATCAGAACCAGGAGACTTCTTGTTTCTAATCCTCATGGCAGCTGTTTCCAGTTCAAGTTTGGTGAAAGGTTCTTCTGTTGCAGTCGTGTAGTAGGTTTCATTGTCTGCACAGAGGGTTATCTGCTCTGGGGTAGAGGGGGCAAGATGGTCTTGAAACATGGTATCCATGATGTTAATAATTGTTTCCTGCCAGGTCCGGGTATAAGTACCCTGCCGTGTCCTCGTCGCTGGTATGGTCTCACCCCTGGGGAGTTTGTTTGTGGTTACTCTGTATACCACACCCCAGGGGTTATCATTCCCAGTGGTAGAAACAAGGTGTTCCCAACTGCGCATCTTACGCTGGCGAATGGTTGCCGTGTATAGGTTCCTTGCATCTCGGAAGTTCTGTCTCAGTGCCTCCACTTCCGCTGCCGGCTGGGAGCGCCTTGCCCGCTGGAAGAGTTTCCTTCTCCTGTGCACCTCCTGCCTAAGCCTCTGTAGCTCTGGAGACCACCAGGGTACAGCCCCCGGGGTTGGGTTTTTCTTTTTGATAGAGGTGTTGGCAGCTTCAGTGATGAGACCAGCGACCGTCATCTGATGCTGATCCGGGCTGAGTCCAATGATGTTCAACGATTGGGCTGCTGTGGTCAGTGTGGCTTGGAAGAGTGGCCAATCCGCCTTCTCTATGGCATATCTTGGCTGTGCCTGCCTCACTGCTTGGTGTCGACTAAGGGAGCGCTGGAGCTCAAACGTGATGGCCCTGTGGTCCGACGTGGTCCAGCTTTCTTGGACGGTCCAAGATGTTAGGTGGCCAGCGAGGGATCTGGTAGCCAGAGAGACATCGATTGTGGCCTCCCCCATCGAACTAGAGAACGTTGCCAGATTGTTTGGCCGGTTGAGGACTGTGTACGGACTATTTGCTAAGTAGTCTTCAAGTTGTTGCCCGTTCTGTACTCCACGTCTATCCATGGTCTCGCTGAACCACGCTGGGGACCTGCAATTCACATCCGCTCCCACGACAATTTTACTGTTTGGGAAGTCTGTCTGGAGGCTCCTCAGATATCTGGTTACTGGTAGTATATCTTCACCTGGGTGACAGTATAGCGATACCGCATAAAATTCACCCAGGGGCGTGATAATATGGGCACATGCAGCCCAGGATGTGCAGTAGTTGGTTAGTTTTGTTGCCGTTATATTTGGATTCCGAATCAATATGCAGGCCCAGGGTGTTTCTCTGTTATCCTGCACTATCTTATAGGCCAGGGGGTAACCCCTGACCTCCTTGCGATATGCATATGGCTCCTGGAGGAGGAATATGTCGAGATTTGCCTCGTTCGCCTTCTTTGTGAGCTGCGCCGCTACTATTTTGGACCGTTGTGCGTTCAGTTGTATGAATTTAACCCTGTTGATGTTATAGGATTTAGGGCGTGTGGCCATAATCTAGTCTCATTTGGAAAGTGCTCTTTGCTTTACAGTACACTGGACATTCGTTATCCCTAACTGAGTGCTCTGCTGGTAGTTTATGGAATTTGCAATTTACACAGGTCGGCGGCTTGTCTTTATTCGGACACGTGTTGAAGTCGTGGCCACGTTCTGCACAGTGGCCACAAGTGGGTTGGGTTTGGGCACAGGTATGAGTGGTATGCCCAAACCGGCAACATCTGAAACACTTAGGGACAGCAACGTGTTCCCTAAAGCGGTGACTGCCCCAGTTTATAAACACTCTGTCGGTCTGGCTAAGCGTGACCCAGGCCGCTGGTGACAACTCGACGACCCAGTGGCAAGCATTTCCTGTTCTGGCTTTCGTCTTGAACTTGGGAATAATCAAGTTGGCGGGTTCTTCTTCCGGATGTGCGTGCTGGAGGTTTCTGTAATACAGTTCCTCCTGGAGAGCAGTTGGTGTCAGATCATTGTCGAGGTTATATATTCTGATGCTAGGTCCTTTGCGTCTAGGGTGTAGGGCTTCAAGTCCGAGTGTTTGAATCTTCTCATTTTGTAGGATTTTTGTTGCGTCCTCTTTTGTTTGAGTCTCGATGATAATCCCTACGTTTCGGGTCTTCCTTACCGATTTTATTTTGGTATCTCTGAAGTCGTCTGCCAACTTTGTGACCACTAGATTTTTGACCTGTTCGCTGCTACTGTTTTCGTCTGTGGAGGTCGGGCGCAGTATTACCAAATGTGGTGTTGGCAGGAGGGTCCTGCGTTTCATCGCTGTAGTCGCAGTTGCAGTTGGGTCAGCAGTCGGTCGGGTCCTCAGCGCTTGCGCATACGAGGGAGCGCGCTGTGGCATTTGGTCTGCTCCCACGGATTGGAAGGCCTCCAGTTTCGCTTTAGCTGTTTCGCACTCTAGGTTGGTTTGTAGTAGGACTGTCTCCAGCTTTGTCCAGATGGACACTATTTTTCCTCGAAGTCCAGTAGTTATTCTGTTGCTGGTATCTTTCAGAAGGTTCTCTAACGTTGTTCTGAGGGCGAGGGTCTTTTCCAGTACCGTCCCCTCTGGGAGAGTCGGATCTAGCGACTCGCTATTTTCGTCCTCCTTTACATTGTTGGTATTTTCTGCTTGAGAGCAGAGGATGTTCTGACTTCCTCTTGTTCCTTGCTGGCTTCTTGTCTCTCTGTCACTCTGTTCGACGACCTGTTTTTTATTATTTTTCCGCTTGGGTGCGGAGTTCGTTTCCTCTGTATACTCAAGCTGCACAGTTTCCAATAGAGTACTGCCTGCTGTTTCCTGCGGAGCAGTGTTTATTTGGGCGGTGTTGCTATCAGTTTCTTGTGGCATCTTGAACCAAACTTCGGATTACCGAGCTATTCCAGATAAACGAATGTAATGCGTATCGTTGTGGAAAGTGATTCACAAGATTGCAAATAGCGTTGACTACAAGTTCGTAGCACAAGTCCAAGCCGAGATATGGCGTGTCAAAGTTTCAGCTAACCCCCGCAGGTCACTGAGGAGGGGGGGGATAACACCAGGGAGCTGGGACTACCTTTAGTAGGTTTTGGGTCAACAAGTACAACGGTGGTGTTAATTCTGTCTATGGTGCATGGTTATTGTGTCTTTAAGCAATCGTGTCTTTAACATTTTAGGTTCCACGTGGGGTGGGTGGTGGGGGAAGCACATTAGAAATTTAGAAATCATTGTTCAGTAGTGGTAGTGAACTTCTTCCGTTCGATGACTACAGGAGAAAGTATGCAGCAGTGGGTGGGAGTGGGGGAGAAACAATCACTAACCCTGTCGCCACCTGACCTTGCCAGGAGCTTAAGTGACGTGTTGCCTAAAGCAGAATATCACTGGGTTCGGCTGCGTTGAATGAACATTAAGCTTGCTGTTGGTTTCGACTGTTAATTAACTGGAATATACGAATGCTTAAAATTTAGATTAAACATATTTTCCTTAGCAGACACTACAGGTTCTAGTTCTCAAAAGCTTTCTGTTAAATTGTGATTCAATATATAACACAGGGGGTCACCCTCCCCAGTCAAGAGTGCAAGTTCAACCGCGGTGGCAGGGAAATAAGTGGAATGCCACTCTCTCCAACGCTAGAACAATGCCGCCATGGTGAGCTGACACATTGTTGCCAGCGTTGAATCAAAAACGAGTTGAAATGCACTATCTCACCCAATAAAACTGAAAACAAATCTCACCACTGTGATCCACTGATGTAGATAAATCCTTCAGTACACAATTTAATTACCATATTAAACTTAAAACGCATAATCCAGACACATTTTCACGGAGCGATGAACAGCACGTGTGAGTAAGAAGGCGGCCATTTTGGCGATTCTCAAATCTGGTGAGGTTGAGGAGACACGGGGACTGTCACCTCTCCCCGCCAGGGGAAAAGGGGAGAAAGAGGGCCGTGCAAGGAAGCATGGGTTCAGGATCGCCACGTGGCATTGGCAGCAATGCTGCGTGAAGTCATAGTTGGTAGAGTCCAGTCCGAGAAGGTCAAATTCGAGTAGTGCCAATCCTAGGACAAACTGGTCCCTTCCAGGTGTGAAGTCAATTCAGTAGTGAGCTGAATGAAGATCTATTTGGTAGAGTCAATCCGAGAGGGTCAAATCCGGGTAGTGTCAATCCTGGGACATATAAGTCCCGTCCAGGTAGTGGAGTCATTTCAGTGGTGAGTCAACTTGGTGGGGGGCGTAGCCAGAGCGGCAGTTATGGCAGATCGAGGTTATATTGAGGCTACATTGTAAAGGCACAATTATTGTGCAGGTTGAAAGTCATCACGGGAATTGCAGTACGCTGAAGCAAGTAGTGGTCTTGACACATGGATGATTAGGTCATATCATTGTCTGGTTGAATCTGATTCTGAGGTTGTGGCAGGGTTTTCCGTCTCGTGACGAGGCCATGAGCAAAGTTAGAAAAGGCTGTATAGGTATGATAGTCTTCCATGAGATATTGCTCCTGGTCTCTCGGGATGAAATGGATTTGTGTAATGAGAGAAGATCTAAGGTCATTATATAGTAGGCAGTCAGTCATGCATCAAGTAGTTCCAGGTCTCCTAGGTACCACAGGTGCAAGGAGAGCTGTCGCAAAGTCCAGGAAGGTTCAGTTTGCTGTGAAAGGCACCATGCCCTGTTAAGAAGTACGTGGTTAGAAGGCCTGGGGAGAACCAGGATGGTAATTTGGAATATACTTTGCATATGTCCGGTATAAATTTGCGGGTAATGGCATTTTTGGCGGATTCAGACCATCTAGCTTGCCAGGTATGCTGTAAACAGGTTAGGAGTCTGCTTTTTTCACTGGAATAGGTGTTAGCAGGATCCGTGGTAAAATCAATGAAGGTGGTAGAGTTTCCTCTGCTAAGCTGATACAGTATCCCCACATGGGCCACCTGAAGGTCCAGGGGCAGTACATCGGTGAGGACCTGTAGAGCGTACGTGCTGGAGGTGCAGGATGCTCTGGTTATCATAAGGAGTGGTAGTTGTATAAATTGTGTTGTTGTCATACGGCACCAGGGGTTCCCCCCATCTCCCCGTTGCTTTCATTGTGGGTGTACCAGTTGACTGAAAATGCCAGAGATTTAAAAGTGTATGGACATTGTATATGTGTAGTGTCATGTACCGTTGTTCATCTGGTCATTTAGCCGCTGGACCCCTACTGAGGCCCAACGTTGCATAACTTTCGCCCAGTGAAGGCAGACCAGGAACCCAGCAGACTTAGATTTACTCTGGCAGGTCCTGCCGCTTACTTTCCTGAGATTTCGGCGGCAAGGACCTTAGAAATAAAGTGGTAGTTGCATAGTGGCCTTACGTTACGTGCTCTTTGTGAACTGTTTTGTGATCTGCATAATGGAAGATTTGAAGATTGAACTACATTTTGTTTTACGCTATTGTGTTCGACGTGGTATGAGTGCTGCAGACTGGCAAAAATGTGTCACACGTTTACGAAAACAAGTGTTAGAAATTTTCAAGTGAAAGAGCATTAATAAAGGAGCATCGGTGACCACAACAATTCTCCTTTATATTAGATCCAAGTGGACTTCTCTGCGGCTTGGAGTTGATGGACCCTTATAGTGGCTTCAGTGCATGTAAACATGAAGAATCACGAACATGAATAGTTCAAGTAGCCACACTTGCGTTATATGTTATAAGTTCATTGATAGATTCGGCTGTGCCTGTTACAGCCAAATTGTTGGTAGAACATGAACACGTCCAGTTTGTGGTCAATTGCAAAGATTTCCAATTTCTTCTAATCTCGTAGTCATGTTAATGAGGATTTATCTTAAACACGGAGGTCGCATTACATGTTTAAGAGCTTTAAAATCGTAGAAAGTCATAAAAACACTATGGTTATTTTCACAAAAAAATAAATAATAAATAAACTTTTATCTTTCTGTCCATACAGTACGGTACATTGAATTTATCCATTTTCACACAGTACACAGAATGACACAAAATGTTACTTTGAAATTTTTATATATGCGCTATAAATACAAACGCTAATTGTTTGTATTTATAGATATATATTTCTCATTAACTAATAAGTACTTATATTGAAGTTTTTAATATACTTTTAATATTCCATTTGCAGATATATACGGCCGTTATTTTCTTAATAACCTTTGTGTTGCCAATGTTTATCCTCACATTTACTTATGCCACCGTTGGCTGGAAGATGTGGAGACACACATCTCCGGGTAACGCTGACCCAGCTCGCGACCATCAACAGCTGATCGCGAAGATGAAGGTAGGTATTTTGGATTTCAGGATATTTCATCTGATCGACTCATTTTTCAAGAAATTATAAACAAATCAAAGCGATAATAACTTCCAAATAAAATTGAATACAGCATACAAGATCTTTATAATTAAAACATCTCAAAACTCTCTTGAGATCTGCCCAGTGGTCATATTGAAGTGAAATGTGGTCTAAAAAACATTCACAGTATGGAGAAAAATTGAAAATCCAAATTAGTTCACATATTCACCCCATAACAGGCATAAAAATGACGCTTCGCCGATGTATTTTGACCATTGCAGGAGTAAAGTATATTTAATGGACATGGGAGAAGATTACAACCGCAGTCAGCAACAGAACTCTCTCTCTTCGAGATCGACCACTTTCAGGTGAACGAAAATGTAGCAATGCAGTAAAAATGCTTCGGAAATACAGATATCGAAAAAATTCCTTAACACACTGCTCAATAAAATTAACATAAGTGATTTTCATTGATTGCGAACAGTGTCGCCAAAATCGAATATTTGATATACCAGGTATCTTGGCATGCAAATTCCGAGTATCCAATGGAAATCGGTCTACCACCTTACAGAGCCGCATTTTATTCAAACCTAAAAAAACATGGGATGCCACCACATCACTTCATTCCCATTTTTTGGCTTGCGGTGCCTCCGTAGCCAGGTGGGAAGGAGCAGCAGTGCGTAGCACACGCTTCTTGATTAGACCGGGGTTCGAGCCCGTCACCACCAAATACGGAGGATGCGGAAAGGTCAGGGAATGACCACCGCATATCTCGGAGCAATATGGCCTTAGTTGCTAATGTTCCTAAAAAAAACAAACAAACAAACAAGCTTTTTGGCTTGCTCAGTCATTGCCATATCTCCAGAACTCAAATGGCAAGTCATCGTTCAGGTGATTCTTTGTGATGGCGGGCCATTGGACGACTTGAAGCTGGTCAGTGGCAGGCTGAAGTTGCACATTGGTTTAATGTGTCACGCAGTGTCGTCTGCACTATGAAAGCAGTTTCAGAAGACAGGAACCGTTACAAGAAGAGTTGGCCGAGGTTACATCAACCAGAACAGACCATTATCTAGCTCTAACAGCAAGACGGAACCATACGATATCTTGACATCAACTGTCTCTTGAAGTTGCTGCGCCACAGGTGAAAACATTTCCAACAGGACTGTGTTAAGAAGTCTCAATTAAAGCGGAAGCCAGTCGTTTGTATTTCATCAATCCCAAACCAACGCAGAGCTCATTGAAAGTGGTGCCATGAACATGTGACTTGGAACCCTGAAAAGTGGGGGTACAGCTGTGTTTTCTAATGAGTCCCGTTTTAGCCTACAAACAGATCCTAGACGTTATTTCTTCTGGACACAAGGAATGCGGTACCGTCCCTCCACCGTCAGACAGAAGGACACTTACAGTGAAGGTGGTGTTTTCGTGTAGGGTGGACTAATGACCAATGGCCGATCCATCTTCATGTTTTTGATAGGAGTACAGTAACTGCGCACAAGTACCGAGACCAGATCCTCGAACCTTATGCCCTCGTAGATAGCACAGTTGGTAGATCGCTCTCCTTCCTACACCGGGTGGAAAAGACTTAAGTTCCAATTCTGTCGGTGACGGGAAAAGAAGAAGTCAAAGACTGAGTTTGTCGGTCTCAGGTGAGGGTATCATGGTTTTTTATTCACCTGGAAACTCTGGCTTTTCGTCCAGCAAACTGAATTTCGAACAGAGAACATTCGCAATTTACAGACCGTATATACGGAGCAATATGGCCTTAGTCGCTGATGTACCTTTAACCCAACAACAACATCGAACCCTATGTGCGTCATTTTAAGGGTACGATTGACCCAGATTTTCTATTCATACACGACAATGTACCTGCACATAGAGCTTAAGTGGTGGAGCTTGAAACCGTATCCAATGACAGCCATAGCCAGCACGATCGCTAGACTTAAATCCGATCGAACATGTGCGGGACGCCCGTTGGCGTCTCATTGCACGATGACAGCGTACTCCTCAGTTACATGTAGACATGTATAGTATCTTATGTAGGACGGCACCTGAACGTAAGTTCAACTCCGCCTTTGTACACTGTGATAGTTACAGAGCACTGTAACAGGCTATAAATGTTTGTAATACTATGTTCGTGCAGTGTGTGTGTTGTTGAGTTGTTTCTGGCCGTTTCGTCACCAAGCAGGCGATCACCATGAAAACCTACCCAGTGTCCGTCTACACCACGGGGAGGTAGGCCACAGCTATGCATGAACCATGGCCAACCTTAATAGTCACGCACTGAATGTCCAAAGAACCCCGTGCCGGCAACAAAACACACACACACACACACACACACAGAGTCATTCCCAGGAGACAGGACAGCAGAAGTCAAAGAAATAAAGAAAAAAAGAATAATAAAACAAAAAAAATAAAAAAAATACTAAAATAAAACAAAAAAATAATAACATAAATAAATAAAATATTTATCTATGTCCTTACTCACGTCTATATGCAGTGCTGCCCAAAGCAGTCCACAAAGATAAAAGGTGTACATCAAACGGAAGTAGCAATGCCATTCAAAAACAAAATCAGCAGGAACAAGTTCTAGATATTAATCTATTAATCTGGAGTGGTATCAGAAGTCACTGGTTGATGACGGTATCAATGAGCAGAGGAAGGATTTAGTTGCTGAGAAAAACTTTGGACATTACGTCATCAGGACGGCAAACGAAGCAACGGGTTGTATTTTCATTTATGAAGTGTTTTCAGTTTGATTGCTTGCATTAACATTGAGGTGAAAGATTTCCTGCGATTAAAAGCAGCATTGTAGAATGTTTGAAGGGCCTGGAAATTGTTCATAGACATGAGTATCTTCTCACATCCGAGAGACAAGTTTCGTATTGTTGCCTTAAGAGACAATCTTAGGTCCTCGTAAATGGAGCATTCAAAAAGTACGTGAGGAGAGTCTTCCGGTAGCCCACATCGACAGGAGACTGTATTAGAAAGTGTGAATTGGTAGAGTTTTGCGTTAAGTGAACACCATGTCCAGTTAGTATATAGGAAGTAAACAGTGAGGGTGAAAACCATTTTCTGGTGGATGATGAAAGTAGTGCAGTTACGTCAGGAACGAAATTTTTGGTAATAGTTCCTTTTTTGGTAGAATTCCATTTATTCTGCCAGGTGTTGACTAACAAATTAATTCCAGAATCGGGTTCATTCAGTTTTGGGATCAGCCTGAGGATTGACAATGAATCCATGAAATTCCGTAGAAATGCCTTCCCGGATGTAAAAAGAAAGACCTTTAAACACAACATGCAGGTCAAGTGGTAGTGCCCGCAAGAGTCTGTAGAGCCGGAGTTGATACTGTCGGCAAACGTGAAGTAGGCTAAGATGAAAACAACGTTGAATAGTGGATAACTTAGTTTGTACAGTTTTAAGTCCAGTACGTGTAAACCAAAGGCTGGCAGTATAGGTAGTAATTGAGATTATGGCAGCATAAAATATATGTAGGGTTTTAGTGTTCAATCCACAGTTTTGTCTGGTGAATTGGAGCAGCATTGCGGTAAAACTCTAAACTTTGACGGACAGATGTTGAATATGTCCAGTAAAGGAAAATCGGTCGTCGATGATGACTCCTAAATATTTGGTGCCTCTGACAAGTGGAAGTGATTTCTTGTCAAGTTTTATAACTGGTGGTCTGCCATAGTCTAATTTGTGTTTAAAAATCATGATCTTCGATTTGGTTGGGGATAATTTCAATTTGTTCCTAGAAGACCAATACGATAGTTCAAAGAGTACTTTATTGGCATAGAGTTTTAAATCAGATCTTGAGTTTCCATTCACCAAAATGACAAGGTCATCTGCATACGCAAGTTGCTGCACATTTTGAAATCCTCTGTCACTTGGCGAGCTAAGGTCTGCGCTGGTGACAGAATGGGATTTGTTGCCACAGAATCTTATAAACGCCTTTATATGAGCATAGTTCACCTCTGTCAGGCCTGTTTAGCCGTTGGAAGGGATCATACGCCGTACTGATGTCATGTGACTCTTATTTTCGAGCATCTTGTGTCGACTTCTGTGATGTGATGTTTTGGTAAATAATATACAACCCCTATCTTATACAATCTCTTATACCTGTCCGAAGTTTCTGGCTGCCTCTTCATTTAATCGTTATTCAACGTTCACTAACATACCAATTTTTTTGCTTCATCGCAAGCCACACGAGTTATACCACGTTTTCTACGTGTTCTGTTAATTTTGTCTACCAGGACCTGACATGGACGGTGGCAGAAATTCTGACGGTGAATGGGGAATTAACATCCTCTGTGGAGACAAGGTTGACTTCACTGAGATTGAGTGATATAAATCAAACCTGAGTAAAATAAATCACATTTTGTCATCGAAAATCTCTCGTATGGTACATGCCATTTCATTGCTCTCACCGAAAATAACCGATTACTGTGAATGCACCGCTTCCTTCCTCATCGAACTATACTCTGAAAACCTGGATGGTCTGTCACCTGCTTCGTTGCAAATAAGAGATATCGGAATATGTTAAACACTTTTGCCATTCCTGCGCTCTAACAATGGAAGGCGCTGAATCCACGCTGTTTATGCAGGACGGAGCCATCCGTAAAGTATTTGTAAATGATGTGTTTCTCATGAAACACAACACAAACAGAATGGAGTTCATAGCAATCTCCATCATCAACAACAGCTTCTTTCTTTTTGTCAAGAGAACAGCACCATTTTTGTTCCTTGTAAGGTACATGTAAACTAGTTAGCAGTTTAACAGTTTTATGAAATAATAGATTTTATTGCTAAATTGTTCCTTAAACGCTTCTGAGATGCTAACATGAATAGATTAGATTACATTGTTGCACTATTTCAATTTAGTTATAGTGCAACAATGTAGAATTCCTCTACCTGAGGTAGTGTAAAGAAGAAATACTTTAACTGTAAAAAGTTAAGAATATTTCGCGCATACTATATGAACTGATAATGTGGTTTTTAGTTCAATATTTTTTCTCTTCTTAGGTGGTAAAAATGCTGGCTGTTGTGGTTCTTCTCTTTGCGATTTGTTGGTTGCCGATCCACATACTGAACCTCCTCATTTACTTCCACCGGGAACTGGTTACTGCCGATTCTGATGAAGAATACTACAATTTCATCGGAGCATTCTTCGGTTGTCACTGGTTGTCCATGGCCAACAGCTTCGTCAATCCCATCATTTATTGTTTTATGAGTGACAACTTTCGGGTAAGAAGTTGAGTGATTTATTATTTGCAAAAGAATATTTATTTATTTCTCTCAAGCAGCTAAGGCGTCAATGTAGGGTGTCTATAAACTGCATGCATTCTACGGTCTATTTGCTTCTTCTACTGGATGAAAAACCCCGAATTTCCGAGTGGCGAGGACGATCAATCCTCGCCCGAGCTAGACTGATTCGGCCATGCTGCGAAATACAAGTTATAAAAATTCCTCAGCGCACAGAGGGTACATATCAATTGCACCACATTGGACAGAGCTAAAGGTTCACGTGAGAGAAAAATTTTAAGTGTTAACCAGTAAAACAATTTAATTGTAAATAGATACAAAATATCTTAGACACTGCTTTCGAGACAAATCGTCTCTCTTTTTCAACATAATTTAAACTTATAACGGACACAATTATGCGTGCAGTGAGGCGCGTGAAGGCACGTCATTCAATCATTAAACTGGTGTTTATTGTTGCTGCACGGACATGCGCAGTTTTTCTCCAGTGTTTGTCTAGGCATAAAATGGTTGTCTCTAAGATGGGGTGTAGTCTCATGCCTTTGCAGCGGTCTATTTGCTTACCACCCACACCGTCAATAACAGCGGCGAATTCACCCGCCTCATTAAAGAGCTCTCAATTCCTGACAACGCTGTTATGGCATCATTTGATGTAGTGTTGCTATTTACATCAATCCCTGTCCAACAGGCCATACACTGCACCAAGAGGCTCCAGGAGAATGACTCAAACCTTCCAAACAGAACATCACTGTCTATTGACAACATCTGTACCGCCCTCAACCTGTGCTGCTTGTCAAGCAGCATCTTTACCTTTGAGGATTCCGTATACCAGCAGGTACATGCACTGCTATGGGCGCCCCTGTCAGTTCCGTAGTAGCCAACATCGCCATGGAGGAATTGGAAGAACAGATATTTCTGAACCCACCAGTACTTATTACATGGCGCAGATACGTTGATGATATCTTCACCGTCCTCCCACGTGGCTCTCAAACAGCATTGCTAGAATATCTCCATTCCCTGTCTGTGTTCATCCAGGTCACTCTAGAGTTAGAAGTTAACGGATCTCTTCCATTCCTGGATGTCCTAGTAAAACGCGTGGGCCCATATCTAGAAACCTCAGTATACCGTTAGCCTATGTGGTGCGGACAATTCACAAACTACAGATCCGACCATGCCCCAGTCATCTCAACAGCACTGCCCGCACTCTATTCTCCAGAGCTTGGAGCCATTCCAGCACAGATGAAGCTAGGTGCAGCGAGATTTCTCGTATGAGGACAGACTTAATAAATTGTGGCTACCCAACGTACGTACTAGACAAGTACCTATTGCAAGCACAGGAGTTCACAGTCCACCTGAGACCACCAACCCAGGCCAATATACCTACCGCCTACGTTCCCTATTATCCAGGCGTGTCAGGCCGGATCTCAAAAATCCTTAGAGAATAACGCATAAAATGTGTGCAGTTGCCTGGTAGAAGCTTACGTTCTCTGGTTTCCAGTGTAAAGACCCCTGTCACACCTCTCTTACGCAGCGGTGCGATATACCGCATATTTTTATTATTATTATTATTATTTTAGGGTTACCCGTAATTAAATACATTAACCCGTATTTGTGTCTGTAAATTGCGCATGTTCTATAGTTGATTTGCCTGTTTTGCTGGACGAAAAACCCCAGTAACTGGGGAGAAAAACCTTGCTATCTACGCCTGAGACCAACTAACTCAGCCACGGAGTGAAAAAAGCCCATTAAAGCTCCTCGCGTCATCGACGGAATTCGAACCCAGGCCTTTTCCACCCGGTGTGGGGAGGACGGTGACGATACCACTGTGCTACACGCGCAGGCCATATACCGCATAACCTGCAGAGACTGTGACAGCTTCTACATAGGAGAGACTTCGAGACGTCTTCAAGACCGCCTTACAGAACACGACAGAGCAATTCGCCTTGCTGAGACCGACCAGTCCGCAATCGCAGAGCACTTCTGGGCTACACACCACGACCTCAATCCCAAGCGAGACTATAGTAGACATGTATAGTATCTTATGTAGGACGGCACCTGAACGAAAAGAGACTATGAAATAATAGACCACTCCCGGCACTTTCGCCACCGCCTCTGGTTAGAGTCACTCAATATGTTGAGCAATCCGAGAGCCATGAACCGCTGCAAAGGCATGAGACTACACCCCCATCTTAGAGACAACCATTTTATGCCTAGACAAATACTGGAGAAAAACTGCGCATGTTCGTGCAGCAACAATAAACACCAGTTTAATGATTGAATGACGTGCCTTTACGCGCCTCACTGCACGCATAACTGTGTCCGTTTTAAGTTTAAATTATGTTGAAAAAGAGAGACGATTTGTCTCGAAAGCTACAGTATCTAATGTATTCTGTATCTATTTACAATTAAATTGTTTTACTGGTTAACACTTAATTTTTCTCTCACCATGGACACCAGTACAACAGGCCCATTTGTCCTCAAAGCTTAACGTGATTGCAACGAATCCAGACCTTTTCTACAGAGAATGAAAATGAAATAGTTTTTCTTGAAAAAAAAAATGAAAAAAGATCACGAAGTATGCAGATCGAAGACAAGTCACAGAAACGTGGCATATGTGGTCTGTGATCGCAAACACAGTGCTGCTCCGAGAGAGTAAATTTAAGAATGGAATGTATAAAATGTGGCTCTGACTTTTTTTTCTGCTAGCTGTAGTGGACTTTTGTCCACTTCAGCTAGCAGAAAGTACTAGCGAAATGTGATATTATATGTAATATTAATCTTCAGACTAGAAATAATACTCTACCTGTTTGGTCTTTCGTATTGATTATACTGTATTGATTATTTCGCTGACATACATTGCTGCATGATAAAATAATTACATGTGCCATTGCTCATTAATGACCATCGCGGTCCTTATTTTTTTTAATTAAAAAGCATATTTTATTTCCTGGAATGAAACTGCAAAGATTCGTAATAAACCTTTTCATTTTCATATGAATGATAAATTTCTTTCTTTTAATTAGAACACCTTTATCTGCCATAAAAAAAACATTTCATTTCTAATAAATTAGGTTATTTGAAATATTTCATGACTAGTAATTTCCGCCACACTGTCAAGGATTCCGAATGATAACGAATATTCATACGAGATATAAGATTAAATTTTCGATTGGTGGTCATTTCCAGTGAAAAAAAAAAAAGACTAGTGAATTCTATACATTAAATGTATGTTCTTAAATTGCATTTCGTTGTCATTAACGTCGTTTCCTTAAGCGAGTTAAGATAAGACAAAGTACATCTGGCGATGGCGAAAGGAGATCTTATTATTTGTCTTCTGCGAATAAAGAAATGGGCTCTAATTGGTGTGAAATTGATAATACTCCACATAGCCATTATAATTTTCCTGTGTGAAATATCTTCGAAAATAATTAAATCAGGTCTGCTTCGTTAATTTTGTTGTTTTTATCTTTTCCGAGAAGCGATTCTTAAATGAGGTTGTCATTTCGCCCAAAACACTTAGCTTCAGAAAATAAAACATTAACTCTGTATTTTTCCTAGATTAACTATATACAGGGTGATTCACTATCAATGCCACAAACTTGCAGGAGGTGTAGGGGGCACAAAGACGAATCGGAATCACATAGCATTGCAGGGTCCGAAAGCCTTCGTCATGCGGTAGAGGACGTTGAACGAGTGGTTGCGTGAACTGCGATCCCGCTGGAAGTCAGCATTTGCAAACCGGTTCCCGAGGCAGTATGATGGACGAGTATTCAAACGTTGAACTGGCCGACATGCACCTCGCATATGGAGCTGCGGACTGTAACGGGCGCGCCGCTCTGCGCTTGTACAAGGAACGTTTCCCGCACAGGCGTGCTCCTCATTATACGATTTTCACACGTGTGCACAGAAGGTTACGTGAGACTGGTTGTTTCACGAGATGTACCATGAAACGAGAGCGAACGACGAGGATGCCAGACAATGAGGAGAATGTCCTACGTCTTGCAGAAGGCAATCTGAGTACGAGTACTCGAGCGATAGGCCAACGATTGGGTATTTCCCAATCTACTGTATGGAGGATACTGCCAAAAAACCAAATGAGTTCATACCATCTGGAACGCGTCCAATCATTGAAGCCTGCGGATTATCCACTCCGCAGGACTTTTACTACTTGGTTTCTTCAACAGAGTGCGGCAGACAGCGCATTTGCTGCGTCTGTATTGTTCACGGATGAGGCAAGTTTCATAAGAGAGAGAACCTTCAATCAACATAACTTCCATTTGTGAGCTTTGGAGAACCCCCATGGTACGCGAACACGTACAACTCAACGCCGTTTCTCTGTCAATGTTTGGGCCGGCATTGTTGGAGACCACCTCATTGGACCGTACCTTCTGCCCCCTCGTCTGGACGGTAGGGCATACTTGATCTTTCTATAAGTCCTGCCCGAACTTATTGAAGAAGCACATGTTCCCCAGTCGTTGCGCCGCTCAATGTGGTTCCAGCATGATGGGGCTCCCCCACATTACACCAGTGACGTCTGCCAACACCTAAACGTTACATTTGGATACCATTGGATTGGTCGTGATGGTCCGGTTCATTGGCCTGCTATATCGCCGGACCTATCATGCCTGGACTTCTTCTGCTAGGGTCAAATGAAGACATTGGTGTACGAGACCCCCGTTGATTCAGTTGAAGACCTCGTCGCTCGCATCTCTGTAGATGCCAGAGGAGATTCGAGACACGCCAGGAATCTTCCATAACGTTAGGGATTCCATGCGGCGGCGCTATGAAGCCTGTGTGACTGCTTCTGGTCAAACTTTCGAACACCTTCTGTAGCATGGCTCTTTGCCAATGTAAAACTTGTCATTAAAATGATTTCTGTTACACTAACGAGTTTTTTTTTTTGCTTCTTTGTTCACGCGACCTCCCACATGACGAAGGCATTTCGGACCCTGCAATGCTATGTGATTCCGATTCGTGTTTGTGCCCCCTACACCTCCTGCAAGTTTGTCGCACTGGTAGTGAATCACCCTGTATATAAAACATTAATAATACAGATTTATTACCTCGTTTACTGGTGTTTATTACAAAGTAAAGTGCAGCCATTATCAACCCACTTCAGGAAGGAAGCCTCCTCAACAATTCATTCTGAGGGAAATGGACCATAATCTGCCATGCTGATCCAGTGCTGGTTGGCAGATCGACCATATTCAGCAGTCAGGGGCTTGATCCCCAGTCTACTCAAAGAGCCTGTGCTACTGCACTCCCGCTCCTGACCACTAGGCTACGGAGGCGTTTATTACAAAGCAATATTCAATTAAGAAATTACCAAGCAAAAAATACATGTACTCTTGAAATGTATCAACTATACTTAAGATCAAATAGACGGATGGAGTAACGTATTTTGTTAGGATTCAGTGAACATTCTTTGTTTTTTGAAAGGCTTCTCGCTTTGAAAATGAGGTTCCTGTATGCTATAGACATGAAGAAAGATATTAATATGGCTGTTTGCTAAACTGGTTAAATCTACATGGAAATTACCAAATTAAAGTAACTAATGGAAATAGCAAACAGCTTATCATGTAATTCAGACGAATTCTTCAAGGAGGTGCGCTGTTTATGCTGTAGCACACACTCTGTTTTGTCAAATAACATTTGTTACCTGAGAGAGCATGAAGCGACCTTTCATTGTAATGAAGAAGCGAATATGATCATGTATAATTTCCCAACTTAAACTATGATTATGAGATCTAATCATTAAATGTATATACAAATGAGGACCCCAAAAATGAGTTATATAAACTTTTTCGTGGCTTAATGATAAAATGTGTTATGTTATAACTTGTGTTGTATAGCATAATTAATAAATGACGTTTTTTGTACTACATGTTAAATTATTTTATACACACCTATTTGGCAGAATTATTGTGAACCATCAGAAATTAGCAAATTGAGGCAATTTCCTCAAACTGAAGTATGTAAACACACCTTCTAGCCAACGGCTGTAAAAGGTGTGTTCACAAAGGGAAATACATAAAGCTAATAGAGACGCTGAAGATCTACAAAGTCAATCCCACAGTGACAAACATCCTAGAAGCAAACATGGCGAAATGGAGTACCACCACTATCAATGTCGAGAATTTCACCACCAGACCGATTCCCATGAGGAGAAGACTCTTTCATGGAGATGCCCTGAGACCACTCCGTCTAGCATTCAACTCGCTATTCGCCATGGTTAAAAATAGTAAGTATTGAAATAACCTAAAGGAAGGAAGGAAAAACCTGAACACTTTCTGCCACATGATGTACATGGATGGCATCGAGCTCTACGCGTCAATTGAGAAGCAACTCCAGCAATTACTACGGATCACCGATGAATTCAGCAATGATATCAGGATAGAATTTGGAAATTCGTTGTCCGAAACTACCAGCTGCAGACCGGTAAAGAGATCGAAGCCATTACAGGGGAGAGACCTACAAATACCTGCGGATGATTCAGGCTCAGCAATTAGAGCAAAAGGAGATCAAGGGCTGCCTGACTGAAAAATACCATCAGAGACTCAGAAGCCTGCTGAAAGCAAAGCTAAACGGAGGGAATACAGTTAAAGTCATAAACAGCTATGCAGTCACAGTTCTAACGTACTCTTTCAGGTTCATAGCGTGGACTAACACCGACCTGGATGATATTATGGACAATGATGACCAAGTGTCGTCAACACCAATTCAAAACCCTCCAGTGCTCTGCTCAAACCCGCAGATGCCCTCGAACTTCAAGCTGCATTTTCCCAACAGCATCATCAGTGCATTGAGCTCCGCCGACATTGATTTTCATCTTTGGCCCATTGATTCAGTGTACAAGTTAAAAAAAAAAAGAAGAAAAAAATCAATATTACACCTGCCGTCGGCATTCCTGCAATTGTAATTAAAACTAATACTGATTCCAAGTGAAATATGTCCAGACTGGCTCAATCAGGTTATACCTAGATGGTACTCTATGGTACAGCCCTATATCATCAGTATCTCACAGGAACCCGTTCAAATACAATATCGATATAATCATTATCTCAGTTCAAATGCAATTATCTATAACTCAAAGCTGTTTAGGTTAATTTTATGTTGGAGAAAGCGATGTATTTGCTGTGCCCTTTGTGTTCTATGGATTTTATATGCAATATATGGAGGTTCTACACTGCCGTGCAAAATTTAAGGACCAGTCACGTTTTCACATGTAGCTTCTCATAGGAGTGGCCTAGATGTGGATAAAGCATACCAAAGGAACCTCGTGAGTACAAAAATGATGAAGGAAAAAACACCGACACAACAACTGAAACAAAACGGTACAGAGGGACTTTATTCAAAAATGGCAACATAGCACTGGCTGCCATGATACAGATGCATCACTGCCAAAGATGGAACAAAGGGAAGAAGTTGTCCTCATTAGGAGATATGGCCACCCCTAATGTCGATGCAGGCTTTGCACCGCCTGTCTATACTTAGAACAATGTCGTTAAGTTCTTGAGGTAACGTCGTGCATTACTCTGTCAGCACCATCTTCAGCTGGGAACATTTTCTGGTGGGTGTTGACGTGCCGTTAGGCGTCTCCCCAGAGCGTCCCATATGTGTTCGATGGGATTTAGATAGCGGAACGGGCAGGCCAATCCATACGAACAATGTTCTCACTTTCCAAAAGCATATCAACAGCTGCAGTGCGATGGGGTTTGAAGTTATCATCCATAAATACGAACTCAGGGCCAATGGCACCTCGAAACAAACGAACATGGGGAAGGATTAGGGTGCACCGGTTACCGGTTAATCTTGTAGTTGTGTACGTCCATCCAAGGTTACGCCTCCCCAGACGAGACCGTGTGCCAACCTCTCGCCAGATTAGCTGACGTCCAGAATTGCTGCTGAGACTGAATCTACTCTCATCAGTAAAGAGTACCCTAAGTAAAGATTTTGTGATTGTAACGTTTAGAAATAGTGTTGGTCCTTAAGTTTTGCACACAAGTGTATATATTCTGTCGATTTTCTATGCATTATATGGGTGTTCTATGTATTCTATGGTTGTCTATGTATTCCATGCAGTTTTTCTGTGTTTTAGCGGTTTTTTTGTAAGTAAATATAATGTCTCCAATTAGATTGCCAGATTCCTCTGGATGCCTGTAACGGGACTCGTATCCTTGTAAAATTTGTGAATAAAGAATACTATAATTTCAGGAAAAATCGACCCATAATATTCTTAATTTGTTCTTTAAATTAACGACCTCTGATATTTTATCCATAATTGAGTAAACAAGGTAGTACTTCATCATGATTCAAGGGGATGAGTATTTCATTCCCTTGAATATTTTTAGTGTCCCTTGAAATACTGTACATGCATCCATGACAAATCCTAAATACGCTAAATTCATTTTTAAAAAGCATTAATGCTATTTCTACTCATGAAACAATTCGATTGGTTCTCAATTCCAGTAGCCTTTATTTCTGGCAAAAGCGTTAACCATCTTGTTGGCACGTGTCATAGCAATTCACACGATTCATTTTCTGTCCATTCGAAGAATTCTTTCAATTCCGTTATTCTCTTAGTTGAAGACTGAATTCATTGAAAATTTTTACGACCACAGCTTCTATATCAACACTTAGACTATTAGACGGTTTTTTATTTTAGCAGAGTCATGTCTATTACATCCGGCAGGAATGATGTTCTAATCATGTTTCTTTAAAGCAGTGTACATGTACACGCTATTTTTATGCATTATCCGCTCCATAAGCTGTAACATTTTTACAATAAAGTTTATTTTCAATAAGATGTTGATTTAGTGTATCGAATATAATTGAAGAATTTCCTGCATCTAATGAGAAAAACGATATCAATGGATTTTGAATTCTATTTTGGACATCGAAATATCGTACTATAATCGAAAATGATTTTATTTCCTTTGTTTGACGCGTCAGTGCTAATGGAAAACGAGTGATTATTCAATAGTCTCTTTAAAACTAGTTCTTTGGAAGCAAGGCCGAAAAGTTTTGTTGCAATGAAAGAAATTTTCGTTTTCCCACAGGAGGGCTATTATAATCTGCAAACATTCCTTGGAATAATGAATTTGCGCGTCCAGCTGATATATATAGCCATACCATAGTAATGCATCACCGAATGATAACTGAATGATACCTCTGCGAATTCTATTTCGTAACTCTAATTCACCGTTTCGCGTAAAAAAATTTAAATATTTGACGAACCTGCTATTGCTTTGCTGTTTTATGATTTTTTGATTTTAAGCGTCTCTCTACATGGTTTTCTCTATCATGACTGATTGAACTGTAAGGCGTCGCCATCATCTTGTGGATGGCCCTGTTCTCTTTGGTTACGTGGCACGTCTTGATTGGGTTGGTTCTCTTGCTCGATTCAAGGCGCCATCTTGTTTCCTCTCGTTTCTGTGGGGCGACGCCCTTTCTCCGTCTAGTCACTCAACTCACTATCTTTTAGGACAAAATCCCCGCCCTCGGTCTCCAGAAGTTGTATAACCCCTGTGACTGCAGCAAAGGATTAGCGCTGTGTTAAAGGATCGGACAATCGCGATGCGTCGACCCGGTCCCCCGCAATAACTTATTTTAGTTGGTTCTTACCTGTGCTGGTGTGATTGGATATGGGCAGAGAGGATGAGACTGAGTAAAACACATAACAATATTTATTAACACAAACAAAACTAAATATACAACACTTGCACTCTACTTAAGTGATCAGTTTAAATAGTGGCATCCAGGCATTAGTTACATTTCATAATGTCAATGTGTGAATCAGGTATTAAGCTAGTACATTCTTCTCTTCATAGAAATTCTGTAATTTGTCTTGCAACATTAACTCTTCACAATTCTTACCTTTTGTAGTGTACTAGATTATTCTAGGTTAACCATCCAGAATGCTTATAGACCTTTTTGGTACTCCTCATATTCTGAGGCTAAACGCGAGTGGGTGTGTTTAATTCTCCTGGCTGCTAGTTATCTTTTGGTGCATCCTCCATCATCATTCGAAACTCAGCGCTTGCTCACGCTCGATTATATTGCGCTTTTCTTATGGACATCAGGATGGGGGTTTTCGTGTCTATGGGAGCATTCTAGTCGTTTAACCTACAGTGTATTAACATGTAATTCATTTGTGGTTAGGAAAGAAGCATAGAACATGTTATCATTTTAGTTTCGGTTTCGGATTGTTACATTCACACGAATAATATAATTGCTTACCAGTTAATTTGCTCGCTCCTAGAATTCAGTGATACGGCCTCCTTCTCTTCAGCTAAATCTGGGCGGGGTCCTCTACTGGTTTTCGGGCGACTTTTCTGGTGGCCGCTCTGCTCCTTCTCCCTTTGTCTCTCGCTGCTCTGGCAATCTTTCGACTAGATGTTTATCTGCGAAGAGCCAACTCTCCTCTCTTCGGTGTCCTCTCTCCGTCTCTGTCTCCGTCCGAGTCTGTCTCCTTCTCTGTCGTGAACGCCGTCGTCGTCCTCGTCCGTCCCTTGTCTGACTCAGCCCTCCTGTATATATCTCGGACTTGAGCGCTACTTTCCCTCTTTAACTTTTTTCTTCGTTGATTACTCAACAATGAGGAATTCTTCGCTCCCTCCCAATGACAGTGGGGAAAGTCGTAAATATGACAGAGTCCTGTTCTTTTGGTTGCCCAAGTCTGCGTCACAGGCAGGTGTGAGCCTGGTTTCGCTATCAACCTAAACCTTGCTTTTTGTTTATTATCGTTAGCGCGGGGCCGAAGTTCTCGCTGACTCTTTCTATCCCCGTTACGATCCCCTGTTCAGAGCGAAAGTAAGTTTGTGTTAGTCATGGGCTCTTGCCTTCTCATTGGCTCACTCGCATCTTCTCTTCAATACTTTCGGTTTGGCTTTCCCTAACTTGAATATTACGAATTCTAATTGAAAACTGTTTTTCGATAATTTCGCCCTAATATCCTAAATATCGGTTTTATTTATTGAACAAAGAATGAGATTTGCCTGATCGTCGTGAGCTGAGAATTTATCAGTCTCACAGAACGTAAGGCACGAATGCACCATACATACAGTTATTGCAAATTGAACACTTTCCTTAAACTCTTCTCTTCTGTTCCAGGCTGCATGCTCAAGTACTATCGTGTGACTTCTCCATTAACATTAGGGTAAGGCCATCACTCCACTTACTGTCTATAACTCTATGCTGCACACCGAACCGTATACTCTGATTTATTGCCTATCTTCACTGATGGTTCGAAGTCAGAGTCATCTATACGATCTGCTTCCGACTACTCAGATAACATCATATCTGGGAAGCTTCCCCCACGAAAGCAACGTATATACAACTGATTTGTACGCCATACAGTTAGCCTTGGACCACATTAAAACTCACAATTACCAAAGGTGTATGATCTGTACGGCTTGTATAATGTATTTAGGAAGAATAGGGCAGATAGAAGGGGTGGTGGGGTAAAATCACTAGCAGCCTGAGTGCGACGATAGCTTTCCCGGATTCAGACGTTTCACGTGCTAGTATAGAATCTGTGTGGTGTGAGATAGTTGGAAACAAAGGTATAATGCGAGTAGCAGTAATCTACAGACCAGGTGATTGTGAAGATTATGACAAAAGCCTCTACATGCAAATGGAATGGGCAAGTAAGCGTCAATGCCTTATTATGGGTGATTTCAATTTGCCTCTAATTGATTGGAGTAAATGGGAAGGAAACTCGACATGGGGAACAAAATTTTTAAATCAACTAGATGACTGTTATTTGTATCAACATGTCAGGGAAAGTACTAGAGAAAAGAATATCCTAGACCTCATCATCACACATGAATCAGATGACATAACAGGGCTGACAGTAGAGGAACCAGTAGCAGGAAGTGATCACGGAGTTCTACGGTGGATGATAAAGAGAGAGGTAGCAGAAGTAAAAAGGCAAAGGAATGGGTTATAATTTCAGAAAAGGAAAAATTTTTTTTTTATGAAAACCCCAAACACGAAAGGTATCAAAACCTATAGTACATAGTAATGTGCATGGGTTGAAGGAGAAGTATGGGAGGGGGATGCCGGAAACTTTGCTCTAGAGACTAAACATGGGTTTCACCACTTCAAACCTCCAATAAGCAAAGTGGTGGTATTTCACCGGTTGATGAAAGTCATCTACCACCTACGATGCCTAACTGAGTAGATATTGCGTAGAGAATGACTACAAATGAACTGTGGTATGCTTCTAAAACATTAATCACAGATGCCTTGAATGCGTATTTACTATTAAAAAATACTCCACGAGAAGGGTTCCAAGTTGGATGAATAGTGAAGTTGCCGCATTACTTGAGCAGAAAAAGGTGGCATGGAAAGGTTACAGAGCAATAAAAAGTACTGAAGCCTATAACAGCTACAAGGTGATGTGTAATAGAGCCACAAAAAAGGTTCGACAGGCAAAGGCAGTGTATGAGAAATCACTAGCAAACAGAGCAAAGAGGGGGCGGGGGGGGATAAGGAATTCTTCACATATATAAATGCCAAGAAGAGAAGTACAAACCAGATCGAACCTTTACATAGGGGAAAGTATTAAATACACCAGTTGCCGTTGCAGATGAACTCAACAGTTATTTTGCATCGATATTTACAAACGAATATTGTGGCAATGGGAAATTGTGGGAGCGAAGTTGAAAAATATGTAATTAATGATATTGAAATTTCGCAAGATTATTTAATGAAAAAACTTTCGAGCCTACAGATCAGTAATACTCCTGGAGTTGATGGAATATACCCTATAAGCTTAAGGGAGGCGGAAGTGAGTGCATTGAGGCTAATTATACGAGCATAATTAGCTGCGCAGGAACCGGAGAAAGCAAGTTGTTCTAACTTGCCTCCGCATAGGGACAGTCACCTTACACCTTCTGCTGAGGGCTGATGACTGTCCTATGTGTGAGAACTGCGGCACTTTTTTATCCATTCGCCATGTTTAAAAAAAAAAAATTTTAATTTCTGTTTATACTCCGGCACGACAACCAAGTCAGTACAGTTAACAATAAATCGTCAATACAAATATTTATCGTATTTAATAGTCACGGGCTTAAATCCCGGTCCACTCAAGGAAGGAACGCGTGCTATGCACTCTCACTCCTGACCACGTCAGGCCTGTTTTAATGTGAGTGTCCATTTTTTTGACAGGAACTTGTTTTATATTTTACTGCTTTTAGTCATCTTGCTGAGTCTTATATATTCAATCAGATTTTATCTGACAATCAGCGTGTATCTGCAGTTTTTACCTATTTAAAATCGCTAAACCTCGTTAATCGCATTTAATATTTACATTTTTACTGATATCAGTTACATTGTTACTTTTCTCTATTGTTATATAATTTATAACTTTTTATACCAGTATTATTATACATCTGGACATAGTGACCTAATTGGTTAGGTCACTTAAAGCTTAACTGTCTTATTTTATATGACCTGGTTTTGGCGGATTATAGCCTTAGTTGGTAATGCGCTAATAAAACCCAAATCAAGTCAAATTTTCCAGGTCGAATCCAATTGAAATTTGAAGTCCAACTTTTGTTAAAACGTATAAATGTCTTCAACTTCTTGTGTGGTGTTCTTGTTTCGTAATCTGAATGTAAACCGTTGTCGATATCTTCGTTTGCTGACATTTCACTGGGGACTGCGGTTCATCCTACAAAAATTAATTAGCTTGAACTACATTAAAGAACTATATATAAAATATATTGAACTACACTGGTGTGCAAAATTTAAGGACTAGTCAGATTTTCACCTATAGCTTCTTAGAGGAGTGGCCTGGATATGGGAAAAGCATACCAAAGGAACCTCGTGAGGAACAGAAATGATGGAAACAACATCGACACAACAAATGAAACAAAAACGGTACACAGGGACTTTATTCAAAAATGGCAACATAGCACTGGCTGCCATGATACAGATGCATCACTCCCAAAGTGGAACAAAGGGAAGAGGTGGTCCTCAGTAGGAGATATGGCTACCCCTAATGTCGATGCAGGCTTTGCACCACCTGTCCACACTTAGAACAATGTTGTTGATAAGTTCTTGCGGTAAAATCGTCCATTCCTCTAACAGCGCCATTTCCAGCTGGTGAACATTTTCTGGTGGGTGTGGACGTGCCGCTAGGCGTCTTCCCAGAGCGTCCCATATGTGTTTGATGGGATTTAGATCGGTTAAACGGGCAGGCCAATCCATACGAACAATGTCCTCACTTTCCAAAAGCATATCAACAGCTGCAGTGCGATGGGGTTTGGATTTATCATTCATAAACACGAACTCGGGGCCAATGGCACCTCGGAACAGACCACATGGGGAAGTATTACCTCAGTACAGTAGCGTGCACCGGTTACAATACCGCCTTCCAGTATCTGGAGTTCTGTACGTCCATCCAAGATAACGCCACCCCAGACGAGAACACCTCGACCGCCATATTGATCCCTTTCAGTGATGTTTGCGGGATGATACTATGTGCTTTTGATCTGGCAAGATACCGCTTGCCAGATCAGCTGACGTCCAGAATCGCTGCTGAGACTGAATCTACTCTTATCAGTAAAGAGTACCTTAAGTAAAGATTCTAAACGTTGTAACCTTTATAAATAGTGTTGGTCCTTAAGTTTTGCACACCAGTGTACTTGCAATGAAGAGGAAAAATGGAGTAATGAAAAAGCTAGAAAAATAAGTATGCTCGGTTTACAGTTTATCTATAGTTATCAGCTTGATCGTAAACTGACAAAATCGTCAATTTTATGTAACTTATGATTGAAGGTGAGGATATTTGAATCGACTATACCTCCAATTAGTAAGGAAACGGGGCGCATTCATGGATTTTGTTAACTGTAAAATACCCCATTCTCAAAAAGCAAACCGCGCGATGGAGTTGGAATTGAAATAATGTTTCACTTCATAATGAACTTCTCCTAAATCAAGTGAATTTTCTGGCAACTTTGTTCCTTAATCTCTCAGTGTGATTAGTCCATCAAGGCAATCTTTGTTGTGTGGGACTGTTCCCTCGCATTTCGGGGCGTCTGGCATCCCTATCTCAGAATACAAACAGAAAATATACATTATGTATAATTAAATTGCCTTTTTGTTTATGTCGCGCTGTTTTTAATTCTCTGATTATACGGATTTCAAAAATAATTAATTTGTTTTGTAATATAGATGCTGTATTTTATAATTATCGTAGAAAAAAATTATGATGATGCAATTTATGCTTTCTTCTCAAGTCTACATAAGAAAACATTCACAAGAAACATGCTGAAAAAGCTAAGAAGTGTAAAATTTTCTTCGTCCGATGTGTTGTTTTACTTCTGATTGGAACAGTCACCAAATGAAAGTGTCTTGCAAAAATATTGAAGATTCAGAAGTAGCAACAGTGTGTGCTCGGTTATTCCAAATAACATAAAATAAAACTTCCGTTATATAAAACGATGAAATATCCCCTTAGATCAGACAAAAAAAAAAAAAAAAAAAACCTGATATTTCCATGGAGATTCGAATGGAAATATGAGATCACACAACAGGGACTACGATTCCATTTTAGAAAGAGAAATTCACGAGAATAAAGTAACAGCTGAGAAACCTCATCTTTTTTTGAAGAATTTCTGCACGATCTGCATCATTGGGTAGCAGATATATCAGCAGCACGGGCACAAAAGTGCTAGGCAGATGGCAGTGTTTTAGCTTCGTGAGGAGGGAATATTATATTATTTGAAATTTGTGACAAAAAATCTCTTGAGACGCATATCATTCACAAGAGATTTTCCGAAGTAGATTTGAAGTAACCGATGAACAGATAACGCAGTAAATAATAAATACCACTCAGAATTGCCCTATTTTGGAAAATACATTATATGGAACAATTGTGTAAACTTGTGTTATCAGAATATCAAATTAAAAGAAACAGTGAAGCATTATTTTCAAATAATTGTATTGTTTGGAGAAGGAAGGCCATTACTTCGAAAATAATGGTACCTCTTTGTCTGATTACGTTTGTCGTTCATTGAAACCATCTAATTTTAATTTAAAATTGATAATATTTGATCTATTAAATATATTAATTTTAAATGGACGTATCGAAATAAATTATTGATATATTAATTTAAAATTGATAATTTAAGATTAATCTAATTTTAAATTATCAAAATAATTTAATATTTTGAATTATTTTATTATATGAAATTTTGAATTATTTGTTATGTGAGATTCTGAATTTTGTTTTTGAGATTTCGAATTATTTGGTGCCTTCTTATTGTATATTTTAACAATTTACTGTAACAGTAGTTCATTTGCATAAATAATGTTGACTTGTGAAATATTTACGAAATTTTTCACCGTGTGACAAAAGAGAAAATATTTCGAATTCTTCGCGTTTACTGTATACCTTGGGGAACAGTTAGGTACAAAGAAAAATGGATCGCTTTATAATTGAAAGATATTGTAAGGAGATGCCTTATCGGTTGACTGCAGGCTGTAGCTGCATTGCTGGAAAGTTAATTACTATTGACATTCGGAAATATCTAGAGTTACCTCCTTTGATGTTTCTAATTTTTGCGCTAATTAGCACATCAGCTTGCGAACCTTTCAACTTTCGAAAAATTGCTGAAAATGCAACAGTAGTGAAGTCAGTACAAGAGAGAGAAAGAGAGAGAGAGACGGACGCATAAGAGATACCTCAGGGTTTAAAAATGAAGCATCCGATAACAAGGAGGAATCTACTAAACAAACTTGAATATTAGAAAGAGAAGTGCAGTAAAAGGAAACTAATAGCGAGAGGTAATGAAACAAAGAAATGCTCATTATAATGGTTTCTCGATATGTTTGCTACTAAGTTAACCTAAACAAAGCCCAAAAGTATCCTCAAATTAAAAAAAAAACACTGAAGAATTATTTTCAAATAATTGTATTATTTGGAGAAGGAAGGCCATTACTTCGAAAAACAATGGCACCGGTTTGTTGTCTGTACGTTTTGTTGTCATTGAAACAATAAATCTCCTTTACCTTTTCAATTGCCCGCTTATATTTCATTTCGTTCTAAATGTTACAATTTCCCTCCTGAAAACAGTAAAAAAATGTGGTGTTAATCATTTTTCACTAATTTTTTTATGGACATGACGCAAATAACGTAACTTCCTATTAGGTGGCTGTTAGATTTTATATGGCGCAAATGACGTCACTTCCTAAATGGCGCCAACGATACTAGCTCAGTCACTAACATTGATTCGGTAGAATAAGCAGCGGGTAGTAATATTATGGAAGAATAAAATTCAGATTTTAATAAAATCTGCTTCTCAAGATTTTTATCAACAACCTTCTAAGCAGCGTAAGTAAGTTTCGATCAAACCATTCAAAAATTTAAACAGGTTTACTCTACTGCCACCATAGATGTTTTCACACAAAATAAACTCTTTTTTTTTCCCTAATTGTATCCTTGGTCAGTGTTACAAACAATTGTTGCATATCAAAACGACAGATTTCGGTTTCAGAGACAAACAAACAAATGCACTTTTGATGTTACAGTTACAAACAAATGCACTTATGATGCGAATTTTATCACTCTGTAAAGATTTCCTCTTTTCCTGCCAACAAACATCAGTGTTAAACCCGCTCCCACCAAACTCAACTCTACAAAAGAATGCGTGGTAATCCAGCCTTCCATAACTATTTTCCTGTATCAACAATTAATGATGGGTTTTGGCAAAGAAATTTTTGACGAAAAAATATTTCAAAAAAATGTGAATGTGTTTTTGCACGCCATCATCCTACTACTTTGATTATTGTTACGAAGACCATTTAGCTCTATTTTGGTTTATTGCTCATTCTGTTCCGGCTTTGAAACTTGATTTGAAAATTCGTAATTTATGGTATAAATTACAGGCATGCGTTGTCCCCGCCTCGCCATTTCAGTTTGCAGTTTCGTATTTGTTATTTACACTCCAGGTGGTAATATATACTTATTTAATATCTCATTGCACCAATTTGTGCCATAATACAGCCCGTACACGTCTTGGCATGGGCTCCATAAGGTGTTCCAGGATGTCCAGTGGTTTGTTACCCACGCGTTGCACAGTGTGTCCAGTATTACCCACCTAACAATGTGCGAACACATTGTTAGGTGGGTAGTGCGAGTCGAGCGGCCATAGGAAGCTGAAAACTTCATTATCGCCTTCCTGAAACAGTAAGCAACCTGCCAGGCCTTGTGGCATGCAAAGTTGTCTTTTTAATAGACGCCGGAATTGTGTGGATACACTTCATCATGAAAGGGTGTACTTAATAGGTAACGATAGAAAGGTAAGCGTTCCCATCCAGCCATTGATTGCCATAGCTTCTACGAGCTAATGTCTGCACATACTCCATGTGGATATTGGTTTTGCTATTCCTACGTCCTACTGGGTTCGTTCCTATGTTGCAACACGAGACACAAGACCCTCACCATAGGCGTCTACCACAGTAGTTGTCCTACGTGTGACCTGTGGATGGTTGATGAACCACTATTCAGCAAGTCACGGTAGACTCGTGACACCACAGAACTGGGGCACTTAACCTTGTTGGCTCTTGTCAGAGTACTGCCACCTGCACGCCTTGCACCCTAACAATCATTAGACATTCGAAATCGGAAAGATCTCAACGCCGACCCATTCTTACGCGCAGCCACTCACAAACTGATCCCCACATGTGCAAACTACAAGGTCAAGGTGTGTTTGTTTTAATTGTAGTCTCCAGGGTTTCTCCTATATGCCGCTGTAGCATCTGAAAAAGAAAAAAAGCCAAGGCCAGCAAGTGTATGTATGTAGAGTGTTGGGTGCCGGCACCTGGCAGACTAACAATCTTATATCAGTGTTCCCGACTTTGAGTCTCACGAGTGTCACGGACTAGTAAATTCCTACACAACGGGGTGTTGCTAATGCAAAGCCAACTCAATGTATACGGAATTTATTTTCATATACTGGAATGCCCAGTTGTTGCAAAATGGGTCTGCTATAGCGGTAATTGAATGAGTTGTTTCGTTTCTTTTATATAATTTTTCAAAGTTCGCTAGGGTACCCCCTTTAAGGCCTTTAATACTTAGCAGAATGAATAAAATAGCTAGTTAAGTTTAATTGGCAGTTGTTTTCAAATTATTTAAAAATATAGAAAGACGTCAGTAAATAAGCCAACAATCATAATTTAAATACCCCCCAGCTATAGAATCTCCATTCACTGTAGTTTCATTTCTGTCTAATTTCAACAGTGATGCTTGAAATAGTTTCAGTATTTGGTACTTGAAAATAAAATATCATTTAACCTGAGTAACTGACATTATGCAAGTTACATCCCAACAAAGAGTGAACCACTTTGTGCTATTTCCTTATCTTGTAGGCTTGTGGTTGATAGAGGCCGTTTATAAATTCAAGGACTTGTCTGTCGTTATTAGATTGCAGCGCGTCTCATATTAATGTCATTGTTTGAAGTGCATTAATTTTGTTAGGCTCTATTAAGCGTTCTATCTCTGTTTTTAATAACTATTAAAAACAGAGATAGAGTTCTCTGTATTAAATACAGAGAACTCTATCTCTGTTACTATAACATAAACAACTCGCTTACTATAACATAAACAACTTATCCCGCTTGCGGTTGAATGCTGAAACTAAATTATATTATGATATAATTTCGTTTGCCTCTTAATCGCGGTTACAACATTGCATGTAGTAATCGCGTTTGTTTGTTCGCTGCATTTTAGGCGTAATCAATATGGGGTTTATTTTGCGCACTGTACAATATAGTCAATTACGACATTGATTCTCTGGTACTTATTCCTTTAGTGTCACTTCATGTTTATGGTTTGAAGTCTATAAATATATACGTCAATAGATATTTTCAAATGCTTATAAATCTTTCCTATTTTACAGCATCTAATTGACCAAATTGACAATCGCACAAAGCATTTCATAAGGATTTATGCAATTGCTTTTAAATCGATGGATGCATCTTCATTTAATAAAGATGTATCGATGGATACATCTTTATTAAATATCTATGTAAGCTTTTTAAATATCCTTATTATTAAATTTCTGCATAATCTCTCATATTTTCCGTGCACTTCCTCAATCGAACTGGTACATTTACTACTGTTGCTCGCAAAATGTTTTCCGGAACGTTAGTTATTCTTTTCTCCAGTTAATTTACTTTTGTTGGTTTTCTACGACAAACAGGAAAAGTCACATGAGATTAAGTCAGAGCTGCGGAGCGCCATTCACACTGCCACGTGTACCAATCCATTTGCTAGGAAAACTTTAGTACAGACAACCAGTTTCACACAGAGTGTAGAGTGTGTTTAGTATAAAACGGCACCAGGGGCTTCCCCCATCTTCGCGTGCTATACATTGTGAGTGTGAAACAGAACACTGTCAATGCCAGAGGTTTAAAGTGTATGGATTTTGTACATGTGTAATGTCATGTACCGTTGTTCCTCTGGTCATTTAGCCGCGGGCCCCTAATGGGACCCAACGTTGTCCCACTCTGCCCCGTGGAGGCAGACCAGTACACCAGTATAATAGTTATTTACTCTGGCACTCCTGCCACCTAATTTTCTGAGATTTCAGTGGCAAGGACCTAAAAAAAAAAAAAAAAAAAAACCGCTATAGATAGGGATCAGCCAAAACAAAAGGAGTACTAGTTGGGCGATTTGATGTTATTAAGTTTTTGGGTGTAGGCTCAAGCAATTTGGAGTTGATTCGGACGCTAGTTGTTAGTTAGAGAAGGGGAGGGAGACTGAAGACTGGGGGAAAAGATAGAGATACGGGGTCCATAGGGAAGATGACCCCAAGTGTGGAGCAGGCCCATGCCCCACCAGAATGAAAAAGAGGGGCGGCGAGGGGTAACCTCCCTTCCCACCTGGGGAGTGGAGGCAAAGGGCCATGCAAGGCAGCGTGGCTAGGGAGGCCTAATGACAGCAGGTGAGCTGTGCTGGTGGTTGTTCCCGCCTGGGACGAACGAAGGAAGATTTTTTTTTTTTCTCTCTGAGAGGACTGTCATATCCAGGAAGTTTCTTATTTTGATCTTCAGTGGGTGGTGTTTAGGTGCCTAACCCGTCTAGCCGTGAAGACAGACTACGTAAACTCTGTAAATGCGGCATAGCGCAGCTTGTCCATTTAATCAGGTGTTCACAATGCCGGGGATTATCTTGGATTTTAGTGGCAAACCTTAGCCGGAACGCCTCATATTCATGGCAGTCATACATTACGTGATCCCACGTTTCTTCAACCCCGCAGTGACACAGTGGATCTTCAATGCCTAGGGATGTTAGCTCCACTTTGAAGGGTCCGTGGCCTGTCAAGAGAAATGTAGTATGGAGGCTGATGAGTACAATGGAGGAAGCTTTTGACTGATGAGGTTCACAGAGGGAATGAACTTTTTGTTTATTATTCCTTTGTTGGCGGTGTCCCATGTCTCTTGCCAGGTCCTGTACATAATTTCAGAGATTCTCTTCCTTTCCTGTTTGGGGTTATTATCAAGGTTAAGAGTGATGCCTGCTGTTTCGGTGGGAATACACTTCTTCAATCGTTGATACGATCCTCTTCTTATTACCTCTAGGTGTAGAGTATGCATCCAGCTAGCACCTGTAGAGCTGGGGTGCTTACTGTAAGGCACGCCCTTGTTACGGCAAGGAGCATAGAACGCTGTACGGAGTCTAGTTTCCGGTGATTTCGGTCGAGGGAGGCCCTAGTATACCATACTGAGGCTCCATAGCAAACTATTGGGAAAAAAATATGGCATTAGAGATAAGGGCCAGAGCCCAGCGCTTAAGGCCCCAGTCTGCACGACTTATAAGGATGATCATGGCCGAGTATTTTGTTTTATTTTTTCTGACATATATATCAAGTGAGGGTGGAAATTTAGCTTCATATCTAAGACGATTCCTAAATATTTGATTTCTGGGTAAAATCTTATGGATGTGTTGTAAATTTTGATAACCGGTGGTCTTCGTAATTGGAGCGTTCTCTTGAGCAATATAGATTTTGTTTTCTCTCCCGAGATCTTTAGTTGATGAATGGTCGCCCAATCTTGGAGCTTAGTTAGTGCGCAATTTGCGCGCTCCTCTAGATCAGCTCTTGTGTCACCATGCACCCCGAAAATCAAATCGTCAGCAAACGCAAGGGGTTGAGTCATCCCCAAGTCCATCGCAAGGAACTCGTCCAGGACGATGGACCAAAAGAAAGGCCCAGGACCGAGCCCTGGAGACAGCCTTGGGAGACCTGGCTGTTTGTTTGTTTGTTTGTTTGTTTGTTATTTGGTTTTTAGGAGCATTAGCAACTAAGGCCATATTGCTCCGGGATATGCGGTGGTCATTCCATGACCTTTCTGCATCCTCTGTATTTGGTGGTGACGGGCTCGAACCCCGGTCTAATCAAGAAGCATGTGCTACGCATTGCTGCTCCTTCCAACCTGGCTACGGAGGCCCCCGGAGACCTGGCTAGTGACAGACTTGTACCTGGTACTAACATGGACAGTGCGGTGTCTCAGGTACTCCTTGACACAGCTATAATGGTTGAGTGGTGCTTTTGCTTGGCAGAGTCTTCTGAGAATACTTGGCCACCACAGCCGATCAAATGCTCCAGCAAAGTCAACTGTGATGGCTAGCGCATACTTGGCTTGAGTGCTTGAAGCAGTAGATATTAATTTAACAAGAGCATCTTTAGTGCTGCAACCAGATTTGAAACCGTAGTGAAGTGGAGAAATGAGGTTTTCTTTAAAGTAGCATTTTGTCAACCTGTTGAGAAGCCTTTCCAGAAGTTGCCGAGGACTGGCAAGAGAGCAATTGGCCTGTAAGATTTTGGCTCTTCAGGTGGTTTGTCTGGGTTCTTCAAGATGAGTTAAAGGCATGCCTCCTTCCAGATAGCAGGAAAGTGACCTTCCATTAGGCATCTGTTGAAAGTGGCAAGAATGGTGTTTGGGAAGTAGGTTGCAAATTTCTTGATAACATCCACAACTGATATGGACTCTCCGGTAGAAAGAAAACATAAACGGTGGACCGTCTTCTATTCAGTTCCGGTGACCCCAAAATTAAGTACTAGTGATTCCTCTTCAAAAGCTCAGAAAATTGCAAGCGTATTGGGAAACCCGGTTTTTACCTGTTTAACTCCTATATTTTATGCCTTAAGTAAATCACCATTCTGGCGCGGTCTTTTTCGACGCGAACTCCAGACTGTCCAATCAATCACTGCCTGTTTTCGAGGTGCGGCTTAAAACAAAGGCGCTTCATACTTGGTCCTGTTGTTTTTGCTCCTAGTAACCCTTTCTCGCTGATCCGCAAATGACCACTCCTTCTCTAGTATGGACCACTGTTTTTGTTTACTCTCAGTTCACCATCTTTGAATTGCTTTATACTTCTTGTATCCACTTAGCTGCTGTTTACTTCACACATTTATAACCTCCCTATTTCTAAATACAGTATTTTCAAACCTTAATATTTGCCATATGGAAACTTAATATTCAAACATTAATAATTCCCCAATTTTCCTGCCATTCATTAATTTATTTCAGATAAATAAATATTTTTCATTATACTTGTAAGAGTGTACTCTTTTACAGGATGACCTCGCCATCTCCTGCCAGTCGTAAAGCATGAACACTATAGAACGTCAACTGCAGTTTGCCATAAACAAAATTGAATTCTGGACCTCATGCAATGTATATGGAATAGAAGAGCTGAAATCTACCACCATTCACTTTTGTAAGTGATGTGCCCTTCACCCCGATCCAGAATTACAAAAACTAAACAATAGTCCGATACCACTGATTAATAGCATCAGATTTCTGGGCCTGATATTAGAGAGCAAGCTAAATTTCCAAGAACTTGTCACTCATCTACTAACTAATTATTCTTGGGAATTTCTTGGTTTTGAAGAAAAGTACCTATATGTAATGTGCTTGTGCCAAGAGAGAGTTTAGAAGTCAGGATCATCCGTAAAAGAGATCATTTTGCGTATGATACAAAAAGAGTATAATTTTGCTTGGAAATCGGTTTGTCACCAAAGATAAGCATAGGAGCAGAAGAATCCTTTCTGCAAGATATAATACAGGACTGGGATTTAGAAGGATTGAAAACAACTAAGTTGTCTTTGCCCCACTGGAATATTAGCCGAAGATCGGCATTTAAAGAATTGGTAGCGGATGTTCGAGAAGTTGAAGCTGATCGAGCAGGGCTAGGCTTCTCAAACTGGAAAGTGGAATGTAATGTGCTATCATCAGCAAAACTATGGATAGGATTTCCGGTCAATCGAAGAAGGTCATTAATATACAAGAGGAAAAGAGTGGGGGAAAGAACTGAATCTTGAGAGACACCAGCATTAGTGGACAACTTAGAAGATAGAGAGCCGTCTACCATTACCCTTAATGAGCGGTCAGAGAGAAAACTGGATAACCAAATACAAAAAACAGTTGCCAAACCATAAGATGGAAGCTTGTTTAGAAGACCTTTATGCCAAACACGATCGAAAGACTTTGAGATGTCAAGAGCAACTGCTTGTGTTTCACCGAACCTTTCCATTGAATTTGTCCATAAATGGATAATATAAGCCAGAATATCAGCATTGGATCGACACTGACGGAATCCATACTGGCGATAGTTGATCAGACGGAAGGTTTCTAGATAGTTTATGAGTTGGCGGTTAATTGATTTCTCCATTACTTTAGAAAGAGTAGAAGTAATTGCAATGGGACGATAATTGGATGGGAGGGATTTGTCACCCTTTTCACGAACTGGCTGGATATGAGCAAATTTCCAAGCACAAGGAAAAATTCTTTTAGAATAAGAAAGTGAAAAAAGGCGGCGAAGAACAGAAGTAAGTTCAGAAGCGCAGGTTTTGAACACAAGTGGAGAAATACCATCGGGACGTGGAGCTTTCTTAGCATCAAGATTGGTCAAAATCCTTCTGACATCCAGGAGGCATTGAATGGGGCGTGCTGGAAATGGTGGAAGGTGTTTTACCTTAATAAGTGAGCTGGAATAAAATTGGGATGCTAGCAGGTCAGCTTTATGCTTGGCTGAAGTGAAAATAGAACCATCTGGTTTTGATAAAGGTGGGAGCCGGGATGGGCAAATAGCTTTGGCAAGAGACCAGAATGCTCGGCTATGATTAGGGCAAGAAGCAAGTTTTCTACTCTTAGCCTGTCAAAATCTAGTTTGGACTGATTGATTACTGCTTTACAATTGTTGCGAGCTCTGGTGTAGGCAGAAAATGAGACTCAAGAATTGGAAACAAGCTAATTAAGATATGCAACATTCTTTTCTTGACAGCCTTAGCATATTTATTGGAAAACCAGGGTTTAGATAAATGACGAGATTTTAAGATGGAGTGTGGAATAAAGGATTCCATTCCTGCAAGAATATTTTCACTGACACGATAAGAGCAAATATTGACATCAGGAGTTTTGAAATAGTATTCCAACCAGTGAAAAGAAGAAAAGAAATCTCGCAGGTCATCCCATTCTGCATTCTTGTAATGTCAAACAATACGAGGCTGGGAATAGCCATGAGATAAAGGCTCCATTGGAGAAGAGACAATCACCAAGTTATGATATGTGGTGCCTAATGGAGCATTCACTTCGACTGAGTACTTAGAAGAGTTGTTTGTGAGAAAAAGATCAAGGGGGTTGGCTATGGTTAGGATTGTCTGGTATTCTGGTAAGTAAATAAACAATCTGTGCAAGGTCATCAGTAATATCAAAAGCTTCAGCATCTCTACCAGCTGGGACTGTGTGACTAGAAAAGCCAGCTGGAGTTGTGAACATTAAAATCACCAAGGAAAATTACTTCACTGTTAGGAAAGTTGGACTAGAGAAAGTCAAGTTGCAAAGAGAAGAAGTCAGAGTTCCAAATGATTTGTAGAGTTAGGAGAACGGTAGAGACAACAGATGAATTTGACAGAATGAGATAGAGAGAGATTTTAAGCCAGAGAAGATCGAAAAGAGGAGATTCCAAATTACGAAGTCTCTGACAGGGAAATCGGAACGAACATATGCACAACTACCATCTTTGAGGCGAAAATAATCATACAGCGAATAATTTGGGCAACTGAGATGAGCAGTGGTTGAATTAGCCGATAACTGAGATTCTGTCAGAAAAATACATGGGGTTTGGCAGACTGTAAGTGGAAATGGACATCATTGAGATTAGGACTGAGACCACGTATATTTGTGAAATGAATTAGGAAGTGTTTAGGAGGTTTAGATCTTTTCACACATAAGTTTGTTCCATTAGTTTGACAAATCATGGTGTATTCAGTGGTAAGAGAAAGTAGGGGGCTATATGAAGTGATGAAATTTTTGGATAGGATGAACACATGGTAAGAATATATCCAGATCCGTAACATAACGTGGCCTCGACAATCCCTCCCCCCCATAAACACTACTCAGACTCCCTCCGGTCACTATTTGGCAGGGTAGAGGTAGCAAGATTATACACTAGCTGAACCGAAAGCCTCCTAGAGAGTTACCAACAGGTTCGGTCCGGTCCGGTGTACTAACTATCAGGTGTTTCCATTATTTTGTTCCCTGTGCATCGGCTTTGAAAATCAGGCTTTTAAGCAAATTGTTGCCATACCTATGGATATAAATATAAAGTAGCATTTTATCAGAATTATATTTAGCTAAAACTGAAAAATTTATACAATCCTTTTATCCCTCATATTGTGCACTATAGAGGTAATTAGAGGTAGACGATGTCACAGATTCTAATATTTCTAATATTCCTAAACGCATTTCTAATATTACATATAGATATCTATATGTAATATTAGAAATACGTTTAAGAATACAGACACACCCAATTAAAATTACTTTAGAAAAAGTTCCCTAAATTTCTTTCATTTGACAATAACTAGAAACGGAACATATCTGGATTTTAAAATATGCCGGTAACTAATTACTCCTGATATGTTGTTACCTATCACCCCTTTGAATTCAAAATGGTCTGTCTTATTTAATCAGTTTTAAACAGCATATAAACATTGCACCACTTTAATTTCTTCAAAAATGAGAAAATTAGATTCTGACCAGGGCCGGCTTTAGGACAATTGCTCCGGTCGCTAAGTGATGTGAAGCGCTGGGAACCAAAATTTTTTTTTTAATAAAATTGTTATTTATTAAGTGGTATTCGATGATAAAGTCGTACTGACAGTGTAAAAGCTAAATACTATCAACCAGAGGCACGTATTTGAGTCAAATGTGGGAGATGTGCGAAACACAGTGCCTAGCAAATCAATGAATGAACTACAAAATTTTAAATCTCTTACTGTATGGTCTTCTTCTTCTTTTTCCAGTCACATAGCTCCCTGAGGAGCTGTTGTGGCCACCAACAAATCCCTCCAACTGCATCGATCATATGCTCTTACGAGCAACATCGCAAAGTATCATACCCAGAAGTTCACTGATTCCATCCTTCCACCTACTTGCAGGTCTTTCTCTGAACCTCTTCCCCTCGAATTTTCATTCCATTATATTCTTCAACAAAAAGTTTTCCCTTCTTACTATATGGCCAAAAAAATTAGAGTTTTCTTTTGTTGATGCTATGAAGAAGAATTTTAGATCTGACAATTTTATTCAATACCCACTCATTTGCTCTTCAATCCATGTATGAAATACGCAGTATTCTCCTGTTTCCGCATTTCAAATGTCTCAATTTTCTTCCTGTCAACTCTTTTCAGATTCCATCCTTCGCATCCATAAGTGGCAACGAAAAAAATTAACAAATCAATGATTCTCAGTTTCGTCTTTAGGGGCAGATCTTGATCTTTCCATAATTTTGTCAGATCATTGACCAAATGATCTGACAAAAATCATTAAAATTATTGTATTGTTATTTTGTTTCTTGTAAAAAGACAAATATACTCGTAGTTGCAATTCAAATAATTATAATTTAGTTAATAAAAGTTATATTTTTATTCTCAAATTTCTCCGAGATTGTCATTTTAAAACAAAAAGTCAAAATATTTCCTTTCTCTAAATTTCACGAAAAATATTTCTTTTATAAATTGGAATGGAGACGCAACAGAACCATAGACGTTCATACCCTGATTCTGACAGATAGGTTTCGAAGTGAAATCCCAATATGTATCCCAATAGTCTGATTCTAGACATACTAGGAATGAGTTAAGCTGCGATAAAATTCAAGAAAAAAAGCATTTTTATACCATTGCTCAAATGGCATAAAACTCTGATAAAAATATTTAAAAAAACTGAATATAAAATTGCTACAAAATATATCTCTAAACTTGAGACTATTTTTAAATCACAACACTTCCATGGGCCGATTAGTGCATTCCAGAGTAACTTAGTATATGATATCACGTACACAGCATGCAGTTCTTCATATCACGCTTTCATCAGTTGAACGCTTAAAAAATGGTTACAACAAACTTCCTACTTTGAAATATGTCCATTTTGTGATCTTATTTGAAATGTACTCTTTTTGTGATCTTCTGTGACTTAAAATCTATTTGCCTGATTCTGTTTCTCCCCTGTTAACTTTGGACAGAAATACATAAAGTAATTAATATATTGTGTACATATCTATATTATTTAATCATATACTGTTTGTTTCAACATATTCTCATTGTCTTTGCTTCTTTGCTTTCTTTTTCCAGACAGACCTCAAACAGCTGGTTTATTGCTGTTGTCCGATTGCCTCGCCAAAGAGAACTCGTAGTCTGACACCAGCAGCTCGCAGCAGCTATGGAGGTTCCTTCAATACTACCACCGTCATTTTGTCAACAAACAGTTACCCAATCAAAAATAACTATGGCTATCCACCAGCACTGCGACGCCTCCAGCTGCCACTCGGTGGTACCATTATGGTGGCTGGACTAGACTAGACCAGGACAGAAGAGGCCTTGTGTAGCACTTACGTACTGTTAAATTGTTGTGCGGACTTGTCAGAATAATTTTTCCTCATGTGTTCAGAAATATTCCATAATATTTTCTAAAGCAACAAAAAGCCAATTTTCACTGTCAAGATGTTTGGATACGTGTCTGTCGTACAGATAGAGTCGCTCTCTCTCTCTTTACTTTTAAATTTTTAATTTATAAAAGAGAAATAGGCGAAGAAACGTAGAAAATATTTTCGATAGTTTGATTTAGATCGGGCGAACTCAGTGCACGTGTAACGCAAGAGTTTTGTTCGCAGGCGTCCCAGGAAGATGTAGAAAAACTATAGGAAGAGCGCAACTAGGATAACTACCTCGTAAATAGAATACGTGAGGACCAATACCTCTTTCTGAACACTAGAATATTCTACTACGGCCTTCTCTGCTCACCATAAAGTTGATTAGGACAGGCACGTGCCGAACACATACCCCAACGATGTGGATACTTGAACTCAGAATTAGAATTCTGAGTTCACTGACTTTGGATAGAAAAGGAAGATCATTAATATGATCACTAATCTTCATTATTTTTTATTTTTAGTTTTTTCCTTTTAAATTTTAATGGCTTCCATCATTAAAATTTAAAAGGGATCTTATTAGTTTTTCACAGGGTTGACGTAGTTAATAGGCTGGAAAGACATATTCTTTTTAGTTTTTATATATTAGTTTCAGCATTATTTTGTGCCTTAGAAAAACAGTCCTCTTTCATGAAGCTAGTTAGTTGCACATTTCCGGTGGATAGTTTGGATTGCTGGTTATTGGATGGTATTAAAGCGAAATTGTTAATAAAGGAATGTGGCAAATATTGGCTCACGAGGAATGCATGTAATCAGTGAAATAAGAGTTGGTGTTAAAAATTCTGAGGACCTATGAAAGTCATAAATACTTTTTCGGCTAGTTCATTATTAAGAAAGACAGGAGAAATGATTTCAGCATTATTAGAATGAAAAAAAAAATAACCAAAAGCCTTAAGTTTTGTAATAGTATTGCCCAGGTTTTGTGGTAGTTTATTGAAATACTACTCGCAGTTAGTTCAGCATTGGCTGAACTAAGATTTGGACTAGTACTATCGATTTATACGACAAACATCTTTTGTAATAAACCAAACTAATCAGAATGAGCCTTGTCAAATATAATGCAGCGCCGATAGAACTTGGATTTGCATTATCAAAATTTAAAACCTTAGCATCAAATAAAGAATAATGTAGAAATTTAAGGGGAAAAAAATACTCCATCAAATGCAACAAGTTCTTAAGCTCGCAAAACCGAAAAATTTATTATTCTTGATGCCTAAAACAAAGAAACAAATATTTAAAGGCTCTGATCCTCCTCTAACATACTCTGATAACGTATAAAGTTTTATCAATTTAGGCCATTGTGTTAAATCAAAATTGGAAGATATTTGAACGGAATAATGTACATCGTTTTTTATACAGTTAGGTCTGTCGATTATTTAAAAGTGAATTTTAAATATCTGAACCAACGCAGTGCTGTAACGATGGTACTTTGTGAATATTCTTTATTATTTGAATAATATGGACATTTATACGTTTCTGAGATTTGCTCTGGCCTTAGATTTGCATAAAAACAAGTACTGTAAACTTAGTTCTAAGTAAGTACCAACCAGGTTAGAGGATTTAACAGAAAATCGTTATTATCGTTAAATGGGTTAATGTCATCATATCAGAAAGTTATAAATATCAAATTCATAATAGAAATGCCAATAAAGACATATACACGGTATTGATGTACAAAGATATATATATACACAGATGACATCTATATATAAATACTGTATGTATAAAGATATTAATATATGTGTATGTATGTATATATATATACCTGTTCATATCACAACAAAAAGTATACTTATGAGTATTCATCGGTGAGAAGTTATCCCCTTTTCTTAGGATCACTGAATATTGCAATGTACTCTATATATAAAATTACGGTGTTGTATCAATTTTTGGAGAATTTACCCTTCAGACTCACGTTAGTGCTCACAGTAGCTAAAAAAGTAAGAATTAATATAAAGAAATATATATACATATATAATCTGGGTTTATCCTACCATTCTGACCTCTTTTGGCTCAACAATAAACCCTGTCCTAGAAGGTACACAGCCATGTTACCAACATTCGAACGTAGCTTCAGCAGTGTAGCCTGCATGCAGTTCATTACTAATTTGGAAGTGCTTAGTCGGACTCAAAGTAGTCTACAAAACTAAGCATGTTGCAGTTCGAGATAGGTTTCAGCAGTTGTCTAAGCCGTAAAGCTTCCAATAATTAATAGTCTACACTCACACAGTGTGGTGGTTATTACTAGCAGAAACTATCTGTTGTATGCTGCATGGCTCTAAAGATAAAGGTTGGCTAGTATAGTTTGTTTTCCTTGTACAGCCTTTATACTCCTTGGGGTATTACAGGCCATCCATTTCAGATTATGACGTCATATTTGGAAACAACCTAACAGGAAGGGGAAGAATAGTGGTATAAGCTATCAACTATAGAGATAGGGGCTGACCAAGCGAAAGCGAAATGGGCAGGAGGACACAGCATCCACGTCCTAAACAGAGAACGTCAATAGGCCAGATTAGAAAGACATCAAAGTAGAAGAATAGCCCAGGGAAAAAAAAAATTGAACGTAATTCTGTTGATGAAATTTTATTTCACAAAATAAGCTAGTATTAAATAAATTTACAAGAATATATTGAGTACAAGCATGATAAATATGGTATAATCCATTATAAAGCTCTATGATAGGGAAGGTGAAGACATTATCGATGTAAACTATTCTGTATAGAAATTATAACGGAAAACAAATTTAATCTGGTAACTTCAAAATCAATAAACCACTTAAACTCGAAAGAGGCTAAATTGTCAGTTGCGCAGAAATATGAACTAACCGTTTCTTAATGCGTACGGGATAACTGGACTCAAAAATGTTGTAGATGATCCAGTTAAAATATACTATGTTGTTGTTGTGATAGCAGTTATAGAGCCATCGTAAACAGTGTTTTTTCTTTGCAGTTTTATTGTTTGTATTGCGCAGTAATTTAATTCTATAAGTCTATTCTGAAATAATGGAATCAGGAATGCTGAAGGATGTAGTTCATTCCTTCATATTTAATATACAGATATAGCGTAATATATACCAATGATATATCTTTGTCTTGATAACAATTTTCAGATATGCCTATACATACTGTTATAGTTATGTTGTTGCCAATGGACATACTGGTATATCTACCTAAGGCGACCACCTGTCTTTTCTTCAAAATGGTATCGGTTTCGCAATGTAATTCCTGAACGTCACCTGCTACCCAATTCTTTTAGCTGTTCCTACGGGACACACGGCAAATGTTTGTTGGCTTTAGTCCTGTACTTTCATTTATAAGAGCCAAAAAAAAAATATCTTGATTCTGCTAAATTTTTGTAAAATAATAAGAGGAGTTTACCTCAATATAGTACGTAGAACACTTCAGTATGATACTCTCCAGAAACTAAAACGAAAAAATCGAAAAACTTACATTAGAGTAAAAAATAAATAATTAAAAACAAATTTAACGCAATTAAAAATATTAAAATAATCTAACGAAAATATTCAAAACGATTTTCCTTCCTGAAGCTGCCAACGCTTTTCGACCGTATGTCGTGATCGCAGGAATGAAAATTACCGAATAGGGTTGAACCTGAAACTTAGTGATTATTTGTCTTCGCGCATGTGCGTAAAGGTCCACGCATCGGAGATCAAATATGGCCGCCGAACATTAACAGAATTCGCGTGTAATTTAATTTCTGCGGTTTCTGCAATTAATAGTCGCGGATAATTAAGTTACACGTTAAGTATTTTGGCCTCGTTAAATAAAAAAGTATGTTTTTCGTTAATGGCATGAAAGGCTAATTCTGACGCTGCTGAACGAGAAGCACGAAATGAGGCTTCATGTTGATGTACACGAATATTCAGAGAAAAACGCGTCGAAACTTGGTAACATGAGTCGCAATCACCGCAAAAAATTTATGTTGTATACTAGGTCATTAATTTGTGTTGCGAACGCGGAAAGAACCGAGCCATTGTTCAGTATAGTGTGTAATTTCCGTATTGGCCTAGCTATAATTTTAAATTTGGCATCTTTAAAGAATCTGTTAAGCTGTTTGTGCCACTGTTCAACTTATGGCTAAATAAATAAATAATCTTTTTAATCTGTATGGGTAGTATACAGGGTGTCTCAAAAATACACGGCATAACTTCAGGAATGAGTTCCTCGTATGTAGACACTAAAAATATTTTATATCAACAGTGAAACTTAACTGTTCACATCACCTTATAGTAATTGTTCAAAATGTTCACTTTCTGCCTGAATACAGGCCTCACATCGACGTCTCATGGACTTGCGAAGACGATGCCAAATTCCTGGCATGTTTCGTATTGTCTCACAACCTGCCACAATTCGATTGCGGAGAGTTTCCACATCAGCTACCGGAGTCGAATACACCAATGACTTTAAATGGACCCACAAGAAGAAATCTAGTGGGTTTAAATCAGTGAGCGTGGAGGCCAGGCAGTTGGTCCACCTCTACCTATCCACCGACCAGGAAACCTTCGATTCAGGTAATTGCTGGCTGAAATGTGCGGGAGCGCCATCGTGCATGAAGTGTGCTTGTTGACGAATGATCAGTGGCGTGTAGTCCAAGAAATCAGGCATGTCGTTTTCCAAAAAGTTTCTGTACGCCTGCCCTGTGAGTTTGTTTGGAAGTACATGGGGCCCAAATAACTTATCATCAAAAACACCTGCCCAGATGTTGAGGCTGAACCACTGTTGGTGATGTGATTGAAGAATTCCATGTGGGTTTTTCTCAGCCCATACATGCTGATTGCGAAAGTTTTGGATTCCATCTCGTGTGAACTGTGCTTCATCTGTGAATATCACCAAGGCAGAAAAGTGAGGAGTTGTACCACACTGCTGCAAGAACCACTGGCAGAATATTACTTGCGCAGGGTAATCTGCTGGTGACAAAGCCTGTACCCATTGCAGATGGTAAAGATACAGTTTGTGTTCTCGCAACACTCTCCAAATAGTCGAACGTTGAACAGCCAGTTGCATTGCTATTCTGCGTGTGCTGATTCCAGGAGTGGCATGCACAACATCCAAAATCTCCTCCCCTACTTCAGGAGTCGTGGATTTTGGTCATCCTCTGTCGACAGCACGAGGTGTAAAGGTCCCATGTTCACAAAGGCTGCGATGAATACCTTCAAACGTTTTCCTGTCTGGACACCTTAATTCTGGGAACCTTTCATGGTACAAACGACGAGCCTCCAGAGCATTGCCGTCCGCCAAACTGTACATAAAGTGCATATCCGCTTCCTCCTGATTTGAGTACATGGTCGGAATGGAAAACCACCAGATTCTGTCAGTACCTTGTGACGAAGGAAATCACCTGCGGGAGATAAGACATTCCGGTTAATAACTCGGAAACCAAGCATTTCCGGAACTATGTTGATATAAAATATTTTTATTGTCTACATATGAGGAACTCGTTCCTGAAGTTATGCTGTGTATTTTTGAGACACCCTGTATATTAGCATGAGATTGCAGAACCACCCAAAAATAATATTTTTTCCTTTTTTTTTGCAGAAATCAACAAAAAGAAAAGAAAATTAATATTAAAGATGAGCGATATTTTATAAATTTACTATGAATTTATATTTTCATGTCAAATAACATCAAATATTTTCGTCTACAGTGTATAATGGATTCTCGTCGTTGCTGTATGCTTTATTAATGCCTTTTGGGATTGCTTGTTTCAGATGAACAAGTCAATTCGCCCTTTGAAAGTAAGCCATGAATGGAAAGAAATTTCCTTCGAACTTGACCGGTGTGTCTAGAAACAACATGAACCAGTAAGAATCAGGAAAAATATATTATATAATATATTATATTATATTATATTATATTATATAATATATTATATTAAATAATTATATAATGTATATAATAATAATTAATAGTAATGATAGTGACAAAACTTCCTAGAACAACCATGGCGAAATGGAGTACCACCATCAAGGTCAAGAACATCACAATCAGACCAAACGCATCAGGAAAGGAATGTTGCAGAAAGATGTTCTTAGTCCACTGTGGTCCTGTCTTGCATTGAACTCGCTATCAACATGCTGATCAACAGCAAGTACGGATTTACCTTCAAAGAAGGATGGACCAACCGGTACACCATCTCCCACCTGATTTACGTGAATGACATCAAGCTTTATGGGGCCACCGAGAAGCAACTCGAACAGCCACTGCTAATCAGAAGAATTCAGCAGTAATATCAGGATGGAATTTAGGCAAGATAAATGCAAGATCCACTGATTGCGAGAGGGAAAATTAGTAGACCGAAACCAGCTGCAGACTGATAAAGAGATCGTATCCCTGACAGTGAGCGAGAGCTAGACCTATTCATGATTCAGGCTCAGCAGTTAGAGCACAAGGTGATCAAGGCCTGACTGACGGAAAGATGTTTAATTAAAGCTTCGCTTTAAGTAAACATTTGTACTAACGTACTCCTTTGGGATCACATCATAGATTGGACTAACACCGAGCTGGAAGAAATCATGAGAAAGGTAAGGGCAATGATAACCAAGAGACGCTAACGTCATCCGAAGTCGGCTGTGAAGAGACTGGCCATAGCTCGGAAAGGAGGAAGGGATTTGACAGACCTCATAAAGAAGAAAGCGATAACTGAAGGATTACTTCCAGGAAAACACAGTGCCACTCTACCTGGCCATAAGGAAGTACGACAAGCGGCATACCCCACTCAATCAAAGCAAGGAGATCCCACCTGCCCAGACAGAAGAAACGAAGATAGAAAGATGGGAAAAGAAGGCGCTCTATGGTACACTACAAGGACCTCCGTGAAAACAACATAAAAAAATGGCTTCCAATGCATGGCTCACGAGCGGAACACGCTTATCTGAGACTGAAGGAATTATGCTCGCCGTCCAAGACCATGTAATCAACACCAGGAATTATAGAAAACGTATTGCTAAAGAACCCGAAGCGATTCCGCCCATAACTATCGACGATGCCACTTGGCCTCAGAAACAATCCAGCACATCACCGCAGGATGTAGGGTTATTACACAGACGGAGTGCGTTCATAGACACGAACAGGTCGCCAAGATAGTACAATAAAAGCTAGTGGGGAAATATCAGTTGATGAAATAAAGTGTACCGCATCACAAATACGAACCACAGCTTTACTAGAGACCCCCTAAACCAAAAGCTGCCCGGGAATGCGCCATAATAACAGACAAGACGATTTCGCTCAACAGACTCGATGTAACCCTTGTCCACAGGAAGGAGAAGGCTTCCTATCTGTTCGACATAGTGGTACCGTTCACTGGAAACCTCCAGAAAACCAACGTAATATCAGAAAGTATACAGACCTAAGACAGGAGGTCAAAGAGTGGGGCATGTGGAACAAGTTGCAACTACCCCAATCATCGTGATGAGTTCACACGGCATGGTGCCAAATATCCTACACAAGAGTCTACAGCAATATGCCCGACAGAGAACACCTCCACAGAACTCCAGATTATTGCAATCCTGAACGCCTCTAGGACAGACAGAGTTCCTCGACCAATAGTAATAATAGCCGGACATAACAACTACCCCGTGCACTTGGTACCCGTACCCGTCATGGAGCACAAACTTCCCACCAGAGGGAAATAATAATCATAATACAATACAATAGAATTTATTCATAAAAATTTATTCATAAAAATATCGACGTTGGCTCCATGGAGCCGAAATGAAAAAATTCAATTTAAGCGTACTAAAATCAGTTTTATTTTATTCAGTATTTTCATTTACAATCAACAATAAAGGTTTGGTAACTAAAGTAGGATACATAGTTGAAACAATTCAAACTATTAACATTGCGATTGAAGACCAAGTTGATACATGATTGACCACACGTAGTAGATTTTGTAGGATCTGATGCGAGTTTAAGATCGAATGTTGATTCCATGAAGTCGAGGAATGGAGCATTTTCACGTTTTTTAACGGAAATGTTGAAATTACCCACTAAAATTATCTACTTCGTTCAGTTACTTTGCAGTTGTCGAGCAGTGCTTACTTTTCAACGTTAGATTTGTGATTTTGTCGAAATCTTTGAACACGTTTAGTTGATGTAACTTTCAGCATCGTCACAACTTAACTAAATGAAACACAACCGCACTGCTCGACAAATGCGAAGTAACTGAACGAAGTAGTTACTTTAACGAGTTGGTCAACTCTAGAAAACTAAAAACCCGATTTGAAATCTAGTTACATGTCCTCGTAGAGCTCTCAAAGGGCAACACTTGTGTTGCTTACTCTTTTTGTCTAACATTAACAAAAGAAAACTTGAAAATGCTGGAATTTTTCAACTCTCAAATTTGCATCGCTATTACTCGGGAATCATAAGAGCTACATCAAAACTATTTATATATGTAAAAACTACATTTCCTACTGAACAATTATGTCTCTTACAGTTTATGTTTATCTATCATAGTTTAGAAGTTATTGAGAGTAAAATTAACCAAGGCACAACGGCAAATGACCAAAATGTGAACTTTTTAGTTTTTTCAAAAAAAAAAATATTAAATATAAAAATTTCAAATTTTTTCTTGTGTATTCGTCCAAGGCATTATATACCCGACAAAATAAGTATAAATTGTTTATATTATGGTCTAATACAACGGTGGGCAAATGTGGCTCTCAGAGCCGCATGCGGCTCTTCGTTGAGTTAAGTGCGGCTCGCATTGAAAATTTAAATCCATTTTTTTTATTAATTCAGAACTTCTTTCACTGAATGTTCTTAAATTAACTAAGTAACTAATATTTTGTTATATGGATTTTATGCTGTGTTTATTTTATTTTTTTTTTTTTATGTCTAGATATTTTTCTATTTTTATTTTGATTATAAATAAATCTGTGCGCATTTACACTGCTGGCGCCATCAGCGGACTTGTGCAACACTAAACCGGGAGTGGGTAGAAAATGCGACCAAACCTCCCATAACAGTTTCAATTTCAGACTTTGGAATTAAATTTATTTAAATTTTTTGATAACATGACCTCAGAAAATATCAAAAAACGAAAACACGAACAAGAAAGTAGAATCTTTCAAGAAGAATGGGTAGAGAATTTTGCTTTTATTGACAATAATGGAAAGTCATGTCTTATTTGTAAAGTTACAATTGCAAACTACAAAGTAAGCAATTTACGTCGACATTACGAAGTAAGTCATCGCCACTTTTCAACTCAATATCCACTGAATTCAAAATTGCGAACAGAGAAACTTAAGTCCTTGCAATCTGGTCTTCATAAACAACAAGGACTCTTGTCTTCTTTTAGTTGTGAAAATGACAGAGCAAACAAAGCTAGTTTTTTGATAGCTTGGAATATTGCTCGTGCCAAACGTTCATATGGAGAAGGAGAATTTATTAAAAGAAACTTGGAAGAAGTGGTTAAAGTTTTGGATCCAGATGACACAAAACTGCATAAATTGATGACACAGGTTCTTATGTCACACCGTACAACTGAGCGTTGTATTGGTGCAATTAGTAAAAATGTTGAAAATAGTTTGATGTGTGATTTAAAAAATTGTACAGTATTTAGTTTAGCTCTCGACGAGTCTATACAGACATTCAGGATGTTCCACAATTGGCCGTTTTTGTCCACTATGTTTCTGTAGATGTAAATATGAAGGAAGAAATGTTAGACCTAGTAGCTCTTATCGAAACAACTTGCGGTATCGATGTTAGAAATGCGCTTGATGAAGTAATGAACAGGTTTGAATTGCCTCGTGATAAACTTGTAAGTGTTGCGACTGATGGAGCGCCTGCAATGATAAGGAAAAAACCAAGGTCTCATTAGTCTTTTAAACAACGATCCTAAAATTCCATGTTTCTTACCTCTTCACTGCATAATTCACCGTGAGCATCTCATAGCGAAGTACTTTAAATATGACAATGTGTGGAAGATGTTTTGCAGATTGTGAATTTAATTAGAACAAATGCCAAAACACATCATCAATTTAAGAACTTTTTAGAAGAGTTGCGGGTGAATGACGAAACAGATGAATTGCCCAGTGATTTATCCCTATGGTGTGTTGTAAGATGGCTGTCAACTTACAATGTTTTGAGCCGTTTTGTGGAACTCATAAATCCTATCATAACATTTACAAAAGAAAAAGAAAAAAAATACCCAGAATTAGAAAATGAAACTTGGCTTTCTGACTTAATGTTCCTTACAGACATTACAGAACATTTGCAAACACTTAATTTGGCTTTACAAGTAAAGGAAAAAATTATTATTGATTTGTCACAAACTGTATTTAGTTTTGAAGCTAAACTTCGGCTTTTTGTGTACGATCTTAAGAACAAAATATTTAATAATTTTCCACGAGTAAAAGCAAATATAATTAATATAAAAGAAGAAAAGTTAGACGGATACAAAGAAAAATTGGAAGAATTGCAAGCAGATTTCGAACATAGGTTTGAAAAGTTTGAAATCTACATTTGCATATTTTGTGAACCCATTTATTTGTGAAATTATTGAAGATGGATTTCCAATTTCTGAAATAATACTTGTTGAAAAAGCGGCTGGGGAATTGGAGTTATTAGAGATGAAAGACGATCAGGCATTGCAAATGCAGCACAAATCTACTTCTATAATTGAATTTTGGAAACTCATGTCAAAATCAAAATATCTACATTTAAAGAAAGCTGCTTACCGTCTAATTTCAATTTTTGGTACAACATATTTCTGTGAATCTTTGTACTCCACAATGAAGTTCGTGAAGTCGAAATATTGCTCACAGTTGACCAATCATCATCTCACTGAATTGCTGCGAATGGCTTTAACGAATTTTACGCCAAATTTCAAAGATTTGACCAAAGGTCTTCGTTAAACGTTATACTTTTTATTAATGCATTTTTATTATATTTAATTTTTATTATTAAAATTTTGAAATAATTATTTTATATTTTCTTTCTCTTATTTATATTTTCTTATATATGTATATTTTACATAGCACTTAAGACTTGTGTAGAATATGTAATCATATAAATTAAATTAAATTAAATTTGAATTTGTGTATTTAAAACTAGGTAACTATGGTGTGGCTCTTTATAATATATGAAACACCAGAATGCGGCTCTCATTGATCTCATGCGTGCCCACCCCTGGTCTAATAGTTTCGGAGATACCACAGCGGTTAGACGTTTCACTTTTCGTGAAAAATTGTTTACAATAAATAAACTTTTTAAGAAACTTAAATTTCATGACAACACGTTATAATTCAACAAATAAAACAATTTTCTAAACATATTTGTTATTAAACATAAAAAAATAAATGAAATGAAATTATTACACATAATACATTCCACACTGTAAACAGAGAGTACTATTTATATGGAAAGCAAAACAAATTAATGATTCTACTGAATCATTAAGAATCAAAAATTTTCTCATTAAATATAATAACAAATTAGATATAATAGCAATATTAAATGAAATAATAACAATTTAATAACAATATTAAATAATAATAAAATATTAATATATAAATTTTAGCCAACGAGTTATAAATTACTGGAATAAGTTGCCTACAGGGGTGGTAGAGGCTGACAGTTTGAGGAAATTCAAAAGTCATCTGGATAGTACCTTCCGGTGAGGGAAACGCATAAAATGATAAGTTTAATTTCCTTTTCTTTTATTAATTATTAGTTAGATTTTTTTTTTTTTTTTGGCTGGCGCAGCATAAGCCATAGGCTTTCTTGCACCATGCGGCCATTACTAACACTCAATACTAAATATTATAATAATATCAAATGATAATAATTTAATAACAATATTAAATATAATAACATAATAATAATAATAACAACTTATTTTTGCCTTATCTATCAGTGCTGTAATATATTCGAGTTTTCCATAAGAATTCCGACTTTTAAGGATCGCGATAAACTTCCCTTTATCCTTTCATCCTAATGTAACTAATTCAGTTTTTCACACTGCACTTTCAATTAATCTGAAATTTTCGTTATGCTAATTTTGTTATATCGGAAGTTCACTGCATTTCATTCGTATAATCATAGTTGGTGGGCAGTAACTGTAGGTTTGACGATGCATTAAATAATAAATACGGGTAAGACTTCGAAATATTTTTCACGGTTTTATTTCTGGTTCCATTTTTGGTAATAAATAAAGAACTCTGGAAGGTTCATTTTATTGCAAATATCTGCGATTACCAAACGATAGTTCTGTCATTAAAGATTGAGAATTAATTAGCATAATAAGCGAAATGTAGTCAGGTGCTATATATGCTAATTAATTCGTTTGTGAACCTTTGTATAATAGCAATTTCCATTATAAAGGTCACCAATGGGTAGTACCATATTTAGTATATATTGTTCATATGAAATATCAGTTTTCCTGAAAATAAGTGGCAATTTGAGCAATACAGGTGGTCGTCAAATAGGTGGTCCTACTTAACATGTATTTATTTCTTTAATTATTCTTTTCTGATATGTATTCGAAAACTGACTGTAATAAATGATATTTAATCTTAATGGTCTCTTCTTCATAACTACAAATACAAACAAGGGATTTTAATTATAGTACTAAGCAATACATTTCCACTTTTCATATTATCTACCCATGAAGCAACATGGAACCTCGAAATTGAATGCTTTATTGATAATCTCCACGTTGGTTAAATTCGCTGATTAATCTAGCTAAATCGGGTATTAACTTTATGTGCACATAAATGCATACATTTTACGATTGTGTTGACAGGAATTGATATCATATGATATCACTGCCAGAAGTGATATCATATGACCTAAATCACAGTCGCTCTTCACCTGTTAAAACGAAATAGAATTTGAAAATAAATGCAGAACGAATCCTTTCGATTCATTCTGGATTCATTTTGAAAGGTTACAAGTGCATACGATGTCAGGATATTCCTAAGGGGGGGGGTAAGAAAAAGTACCGTTCTTAGAATCATTGAGCTTTAATCATCAGTAGCCTAAGGGAACTTGGGACTGTAGTCCCTTTAGTCTGTACGTGAGACCGCCATTGAGTGCATATATGAATAATAATTCAGAAGAAATCGAATCGATAATTGTACAAGTATCCAGGTTTATTATTTCACGCCACAATTTTCGCTTATTAATATTTAATACATTCAACAATCGAAATTTAATCCGAATTGATAAGATTGATATACATCCAGAGCTTTGCGAGAAATAAATGGTAGAGCTTGCACACTCAACGAAATGAGAGTTAGAGAGTGCTAGGATTTCGAGGATTACTAGAGAGAGAATTTTCGAAGAACTTTATAATAAATTCCTTTTGGGAATGGGAATATATTTTTATTATAAGTGTGATTACTGAAAGAAAGAAAATAAACTTGCACTGTAAATCACCGGATGGTTTAAGGGCTAATGTACTGCACTTTTTTACAGCTCATTTAGAATTTATGGATGGCGCATTAATGCATTATCCGTAGCGTCTGCGGGGAGGGAAATGTTCTTACCCTATCGTTTGGAATAAGATGTGCTGCCACAGATGTTGTTCCTATTCTTGGAATAAAGTGACATACTCGTAAACAGGTGTGTTGCTTCTGTGTTGTGGCAGCAACATTCTAACCACGTCAATGTTAAGTTGATAAAGTTAGTGAAAAAACTTGTTTTTTACAGTGATCAAAATAAGTTCCTAATTACTTTCAATCCAGTGGTTTTAATACTATGGATCGTGATTCATTGAGATGGGGAAGAAGCTAATGGATAATTTCTGAAGCCAGTGAATAAAAGTAAGTAAAATTTTAAAATTCAGGATAAAATTCGTTGAAAGAAAACAACAGTGCCTTTAACTGATATTTCAGCAAAAAACTAATTACTTGTGGTAGGGGTGGGACGGATCAAGATAGAATAGTTTTCACTTGTGTTTAGTTATTTATCTCAATTTATTATTTTTATATTATATGACCAGTTTATTTCCTTCTTTTTTTCGTATTAATCAATGTTACAAAATTAAGAGCAGCATGCCTTACGAAATGAAGGACGAATTGAATCTATTAATCCTATGGAAGATATCATTTGCATACTTAGAATAAATTAAGGAAATTAAAAATAATAATAATCAGAAAGCAGAAATTTCATCGCTTTTTGAAACAAGCTATAGAACATATATCAGATCTCCTAAAATTTGAAAATAGGTAAAAGTTGCATCATTTCCTTTCGTTCCATTTTAAGAAGTCCGTAAAATGATTGTCATTATTTTCGGTTGTGTTGGAATTTGGAAAGGAATTTGGAAAAATAATACATCCTGAAACGCAAATCAAGCGCACGGTTAGCCACTAACACCAATGAATTTAACAGGCGTATGCAGCATCTTCAGAAATCATAATGATATGGGTTTTTTCCTCTTAAGTTTACGTTCAAACCTACCATCTTTTCATCGCGCTAAAAATTATGCTCTAAGAATGTTATTTTAATTTATTATTTTTTTATTAATCGGGGTATCAGTTTCTGACGTTTACCTAGAAAATCATATACCCTTAATAAATTACTGGCCTGTCGCTTTATTAACATCTACGCCTTCTGAACTCTCGTTTTGTCAGCGTGGGCAGTAAAGCTATGAATAGGACCACATTATGCTGGATGGCTGGCTTCAATATTATACGTAGTTTCGGGTACGAAATTGAGTTAACCAGTTCCTAACAGCTCATTTGCTTAAAATTATGTCTCATAATTTTAAGCAAATGAGCTGTTAGGAACGTGGAAAATTGATTTGTATTAGTGTATTGTGCCAGAGAAAAACGCAAATTTTTGATCAAGAATGATGATTCTGATTCTTGAACGAAGAATTTTCAAAGTTAAGTATTATTTTGGTAATAAATTACACTTTGTGCCAAGAAACTTTACAACAAGTGTTCTCAGAAGTGGAAGTGCCAAAGAAACTGCATTTACTGCCCTGTTAGAAAGTTGGAAGAAACAGGGTCTATGTGTAAAGCATAATCGCAGATGCACGGTCCTAAAAGACGACGCGCTGCATGCTGCGAGGATCAGTTTGTCCCCCCTCTAAATAATTTCGAAAACTGTCCCAAGCACATGTTTTTATGTAGTACGCATAAGGCCACACATTTGCTGCATTCGAAAGCGTATTGCATCCATGCCACGGATTAATTGCAGCCTGCCGATTATATTGTTAATCATGAACCTTGTTCATAACAAGATGTGAAGTGTTGCACAACGTTTCTTTCTGACGTAGCATGGGTTCATCTGAGCGATTATGTTAACAGTCAGTATGATCGATAATGGAGTTTGAGAAATCCCCATGCATACATCTAAATGTATTGCATTCGATAAAACCTATATTCTTTTTAGGACATTGAGATCGATGAGAGGCATTTCTGGTTTACGCAAGGCGGATTCACTTTCCATACTGCGCGAACGACCAAGGAATTATTGCGAGAGAATTTTTTGGGGAACGGTTGAGCTCGTAGGGCGTATGGCTCCCTAGGTCTCCGCCTTGCGACACCAGATTTCTTTATAAGAGGCCCATCTCAAATGACTTTTTTACGACAGTAACACTGGGAACCATAGAACAACTGAAAACGAACATCTCAGAATCTGTTGCAAGAATAAATCAAACAGCTCTTAGTGAAGTGGTACAGAATATGATGAAACGAATGAATGCTTGCATTCAATAGAATGATGAGCGCTTCCAGCATCGTTTGTAAACTGTATTTAAGTAGTTATTTCATTGTGTTTTAAATATTTGATTGTCATTATAATAAATATTAGGAAGTGGAACTCCGGTTGCGTTTTAAAACGAAGTTATTATATAATAACTTATGGTTTTCATACATGATGGACCATTTGATTAATACGCACGCAACATTGGCTTAAGTATCTGTAATAGCTTGAAATTAGTCACCGCTCATAAAATCTATGAACGGCGTTATATGGTACTGCTTCATATTCCAAGGGCGAAAAGAAGGATAAATATGAATGGTCTAGGAGTTTTAATCATTCATATGACACGTCTAAGGACTTGGACGATTATAGGTATATCAAGATTCTTGGGAATGAGAGACATATCCACATGGAAACTCCCCCTCCTAACAGACAGCTATACTATTGTAGAGTAGTGACAAAGATCGCAGTCGGCAATATTACTGACAATTTCAATAATACTTTCGGCACCCATTTGGAATCTGCTACTACTGGGAACTGCAGGGTGTCCGAAAAACCTCGAACTAATAGTAAAATATGGATGAATTTGAAGGATAGGACCAGTGAAGTGTGCACCGCGATCATCTGACTTTAGCCCGCTGGACTTTCCATTTTGAGGATTCCTGAAGACAGGTGTATGCTGTAAGAGTCCGAGATCATCGCCATCTTAGGGAGAGAATTACCAAGATTTGTGCTGCTGTCGATCCCGGTATGCTGAGAAGAATCCAAACAAACATGGTACACCGGCTGAGAAAATGCGTGGAGAGTCAGGGTGGATACGTCGAACACATCTTGTAAATAAGATTACAGACTTCTCAGACACTGTAGTTTTTAAGCACGTCGGTAGCTTTCTTTCCAATACTCATATTATTTACTTTGTTAATAAAGCTACAAAAGAAATCTTCATTTCGTCGGTTGCAGGAGATACTGACAGTTCGGATATATAAATCGATATAAAACTTCTTTAATTATCAACTAGTTTAACCTGGAACCAGCAAAGGTCAGTTTATATTAGAAATCAAATATCCAATCTGATGCAAAACAAAGCAAAGAGTAGCGCTTAGATGTGGCTCTGCAGAACTTCCAGAACCTATAAACGAACAAAACAACCTGCTTCAAACAAGTGCAGCCCAATGGGTAATGCGCGATAGTTATATTACTATGTATATAATTAATGTTTCTAATCTGAAATATTTAAGTTCTAACAAATCTTCTAGAACTCAAATATTCAATCATGGATAAATGATGTTCATTGATCAACTTAGTGAACTATACTATGAATATTTTGTTAATCTGTAACGCTCAATTTTTGTTCAAAAGGTGCTACCATATTTGCCCTAGCTTTGAATAAAAATTTCTTATTATATGTGATTTACTGTATATATTATACATTACTGTATTTGCAAGCCACATGACTTTCTTCTCCAGTGGTATTAAAATCCGAATCTTTAAAATCGACCGATACTCATTCATGCAATGCTGAAAATAGGGTAATAATGAGAACCATGGCTGACAAAAAATATATGCCACAAAGTCTAATGAAACAAATGTGCAAAAATCGTTCCGCGAAAGATTAAACAAAGCAGCACCCGACAGAATAATGTTATTTATACTGATACAAATTATCTATTACCTACATCCCAGTTAAAGGAGCTTTAATGTATTGCTGAATAGTAAATGATGTTATCGTAGTGTAGAGAGAGTAGGTGATTGGAATCTTAATAATCTGAATCTAAATAACTTCCACAGAAAACGACTGGTTGAACGTCTTGATTAAAGGAACAGGAGCCGTTTTGTTGGTTGAAAGGTAACAAAGAAAGATAATCCGGCAAAAGTTAATAAAACTTTGTCCGAAACGACGAGGTTGATTTATTTGATTGTTTGGGTGATGTTGCGGAAAGTTGAGTGATGTTGCGGAAAGAACATCACTAAACTGGCTGCATTCTCTCCGCTCTTGAGCAACCGAACCATACAAATCGTCAGCTCTTCTACATCTCTGCTTTCGTTTTTGGAAGCACCCAGGTGAATTATACATATTGATGTGCACGCAGCAAAAATGTAATAATCAACATATCATGGTGATAATGCTTTGAAGGGATCTCTTTGGTCCGTATCTATTTTGCTGAGTTTATTTGACCATGTTGAACTGATTTGTTCCGTTTTCCAAAAGAAATGAAATTCTCCTTGATCATGTGTAGTTCTATTAGATATGACTCCTGATGGATGAATATTATCTGTTGCTTAACGATGTGAAACTGTATCTGTAAACATATATGTTTCGAGATAAGGAGAGCTTGGCTGTTTCGGCAGCACCCTTGAAGTTTCGTCGCCTGGAGGCCCGACTTATTTTCGTACAATAAAAAGGAAAAAAGAAATTTGCAATGATTTCACAGATGTGTTTATGCAGAAGGACCCATAGTTTAGTAATGGCAGGAGACATTTGTTAAGAAACATGTCTCAAAACGGCGACACCGCACCATGGACGAGTTGAATGCCATTTTTGCACTTTATGCCAAGCAGGGTTTCACAATATACCCTACAAGATAGTATCAGGTTATCCATACAAAAGAACATGACGCTAACATTCTCGACACCACCGAAGCATGTGAATATCCTTTAGTTTATATCTGTACCGAAATATATATTAATCATGGTACTTGTAATTATACTACTCCCACCTCTTAATTGCTAACGAGTGCTTGTAAATATTTCTGTTTTAATTCAATTTTCTTTTATTTATGTTAACATGCGCTGTACTACAAAAGGTATTGGAACATCACTGGATTTGTAAAAAATGAAGCATACCTACCATCAATTATTCAGGAAATACGTTTAAGCTGCGTTCATGTTAGAGTTAAGAAACTCATCAGAGAGAGAGAAACTAACCTCACAGAAAACTGATGGGATGGCACAAGATATCGGATCACTAACCCTTATATTCGATCATGTCAGTTGGACTGCAGCTTTTGTAAAATATACGTAGGATGATTATTACGCATAAATACGGTTTTTGCATATAAATTAGCTATAAATTATACTAAATTATGAACTATATGGATCCGTATATAAACTATATACTGATCATTAATAAAATTAACTGCATCATTAATTTTTTTTATTTTCTTGTTTTTCACTTAACCTTAAAGGGATTTAATTACAGCATTTGCCCCTCACTATTATGGTTCCTGTGTAGCAGCTACTTAGACTCGAACAACAAAAAGTCCCTGTTTTAAATTGATATAAATTATTATCCATTTATTTGCACTTCAAACAGGTAAATTCAATATACAATGCGCATGATATTACTGTATATATAAATGGAAACATGTTTTGTAATTTGTCGACTTAGGGGTTAAATCATATTCACCGAATTTGCATTAATTTGGCTTCAATATTTGGTGATGTGAATGAAACAATTACTCGTACTCCTTAAAAAAATATATAAAACTACTCTCTCAATAACTTCATTTGAATAATCATTTTTTATCTTGTTGGACAAGACTTAATGTTCTAGATAATTAGGACCTAGAAAACGCGCAACAGCGCCTTACAGAAGTGCAAAAAGATGGGTTTTGCACAAAGATGGGTGCAAAAAGATGGATCAAAAAGACTTGACTTTTGTCATCCTTTTCAGAAAGAAACGGCCTTGATCAGAGCATCAAAGTGCCTTCTCAACAGCGGTTCTTTATCCAATATCTATGGATTGGATCCCTTTATCTTTAACCCTTAAATTTTAATGATTTTTTAATTGATTTGTTGTTTTGATGTAAGCACAGATTTCCTTTATGAAATGATAAGGACGAGGTAGCTACTGGTACCTCGCAGTTGAAGATAACAGTGCTTAAGAAACGACTGTCTACTTTAAATGAACGTCATGTTAATCCATCCTCCAATGGCGTGTCCCAGCTGATTGACTTTTGTCTGCTAGGTTGCAGAGTGAAGAAAATTTTCGATGCCTACGGTTTCGGTGCAGTGAAGGTGTTCAACAGGAGGCTGACGCAGCATGATGCAACTTTCTACATCAGTAATATAGAAAATTTGATAACATGCTGTGGATTTTAAGTCCTCATCCAAGTCAGCCTCAAAGGAATTTTATATTTAACCCACATTCACAACAATTTCTCCATATTATCCATTACATAGTTTCTTCCTTTATTTATTACATACACTTGGTAGGTTCAATTTCTAGAACTGCACTACGCACATCCTTTAATTTAACAGCAATCGTATGAATCGTTATTATAGCAGTTCTGGCAGATAAAATGTTTTCATCATGTTATACCGCATTGAGTTGTTTTAAAACTTCTAATTTAAAGAGATTTTCTGTGACATTTTCAGTAGTATACATGTAACTTTACTTGCTGGCTATTTGGAACAGAGTGGATTCAATTTCTATCTTGACATGAAGTTAATGTATAACAAACTGATAGACTTGCAAGGTTTCTCCAATCCACACGTGGGGAAATTGTGCAATTCTGTCCGTTTGCATTTGCAGTGATGTTGGGGTCCTTCAACTTTCATAATGTCTTTGAAATGGAAATTATCGAATCATGTAAAACTATTAAGAAGCATTATCAGTGAAGCAACGCAAATATTGAAGATCCTTGAAACAGAGGATTATCAGCACGCTAAAATAAATGACAGAAACCTGATGGAGGGAAATGTATCCGCTTTCCCACTAATGACTAACACATCTTTTATACCTTTCTGGTTACTTTTGTTTTTCTGCGCACAAATTGTATTAGCCAAAAAATTCGTTAGCCCTCACAGCTAGCAGTGGTTCCAACACTTTTCTAGACAATACAGAAAAGGGATTCGGTTCGTTTCTATCAGGAGGAGGAATTCTTATTGACTTAAACTCCTTGATCCTGTATTCATCCAATTTACCAGTCTCAGCACTTCGGAACAACCAATCATCAAAATATTAAGATTTTTAACTGTAATCGTCAATTTGAAATTTTGCCCCATGACCAAGTCATAATACATTTCATTTTTTACGAGAGCTGTATCTGTGCTTAATTATATTTAACGTTCTTTATACAATACAAATGCAAAGCATATTCTGGTGATCTACAGCAATAATGAAATTATGAAAATTTTCATTTCGCTGTAGAATGGGCGAATATAACGTGGAAGTCATTAAAAATCCATTACAGACGGTCTTTCTTTCGCCATCAAATATAAGTGACACTTCAACTGCTAGTGGTATCAATAAATAAAAAGAAAGAGGCGGTCGAAATTTTAAAACAAGCTCATTAAATGAAGTTGGCTAGGAAAGAGCAAAAGGGTGTTTACAAAGGTGTTAAAAAGTAACATGGTTTTACTGTAAGTGATTATTAATATTTAACCATTTCTCTCGCCTTCGTCCCTTAATTTTCAGGAGAAAGGTAGAGTGAATCGGGTCAATTTACAGAAAAACTGCCATGATTTATGGGAATGAACAGAAAATGCACATGTTATGTTATCGGGGAAAGCATTAAGTGCTGGTGCATAAAATGATAATGTTTTTAAAATGCTTAGGAACTCTGCACATTTGTTCCGATTAACGCATTTATCTATTCATTGGAATAAATAACTGTAATTTTTATTGCGGTAAGACATTACCAACACCGAGGAATAGAATTACTGTAACCCGAACATCAGGTAGTCTAAAAATTAATTTTTATTATCGGCGAAAACATTACGCTTTTCGAATGTGTAAGTACTTTTAAATGCGTTAAAAGTAAAACAGATAAGTACTTTATATACGATGAAACGTCTTCCTCGATCATACGAGAATTCCACTTTACAATTGTAAAACAGTGTGGTGCACTTCGTTCAGTGGCAAGCTCTTTATTAATTCACCACCTCACTGACTGTCAATTTGTTACATTGAACTGATTCAACCATCTTTAGCCAACATTGAAAAGACCATGACATAGTGACACAGTTCAAGATATACTGAAGGAATATCCCTCCAAAGATAAATATAATCTTTATTGGCGTCACACATCCTTTAATGACTAAGGAATGCCGGGGGTTTATAATCTGAGTGATGCTCTTCGTAGGATGGTAAGGTAATATAACAATTTAATTTTTCGTATACACATAACACACTGAAACTTCAAATTAGGGTTTCATTTATAGTAAACGAAGCAACATATTTTTTGCATACAACAAATTTCAATATTTTGTTAAAATATTTTATACATAAATTGAAAAGAATCAACAACCACCGAATTACAAGTCACTTGATTATAGATTATACATCTGTCATATATAAATTTACAATAATAAAAAAAAAAAAAAAATATATATATATATATATATATATATATATATATATATACACTTAGTGATAATTGAATTATGACCACTTCCTAATCCCGTGTTCAGCCACTGTTCGCACGAATAACAGCCTAGACCAGGGGTGGGCAACTTTTTTCGTCAGCGGGCCGAATGAAATTTTCGCATCATAATGCCGGCCGGAATAGATTGAACGATTTAATAAAAAAAATCAGAACCTAAAAAATGTTATATTACTTGTATTACCAAATTATGAATGTATTTTTAAAAAAAATATCTGAATGTCCAATTATCATTGAAAATGCGGCATTCGGCATCAATTTTTCTTTTTTTTTTTAATTGGCTCATTTTATGGGCTATAAATTATATTAAATTAAAAATTGTAATAATTAGAAAAGACATAAAATATCTCGCACCAATATTATTTTTTTCAATAAGAAGTCAAACCCAAAGGAACTTCGTTCGATCGATGCTACAATAATAATTAGGAAATAACTCTTTGACGCTGCGGAGAATCACTAAGACCTGCCGGTAGACCTTACCAGTGAAGCATTGGTCCTTACGCACCAGAGATACTGCTTCTTACCAGCAAAACATGCCGCATATTAAGCAACAACCGCCACCTATCTGGATAGTTAGTCCCATGCACGATGGTCCATGGACTTGTGTTGCTTGCGCCACACACGAAGGTGTCCGTCGTCGTGTTTCACCAGGTAGCATAGTATTCAGGGTTAAGCGCCACCTGTGGTTTCCCATATCTGCAACGTATGTACTCTGTGATGGAATGCAAAACTATTTCATAAGCCAGAAAAAAGTCCAGTGTCTGGTCTATGTGTTATGTTCTGTTGTGTCTCTGGCTACTTGGCCGCAGGCCCCCTAGTGGGACCCTACGTTGCCCACCACCACCACTGGGAGGTCAGCCAGGCTGCCCTCATACTCTGGTTGATCTCTGCCACGGTTGCCTTTGCTTTCTGGACGGAGACCAAGCGAAAAAAAAGGAGGAAGAGATTGGGGAAGATAATACAAGTGGTGGGGGTCAAAGTAGGCAAAAGGGGGGGGAAAGAAGGCATCCTGCGGCAGAAAGAAGTGGGAAGGGAGAAGTAAGAATCACCCCTGGTCGGAGGCCCACCGAAGGCCAGGAAAAGAAGACAGCTTTCAGAACAAGGGAGTCTGCAAAGTTGGGTAGGTACAATGGGAAGTGTGTGAGTTGAATTGCTATCAGTTCAGTGCCGTCATTCCTACGAGGAAGATGTCCAGTTGGGTGTTCATTTAGTTGTGATAGTGGCTGGTTGTTGTTGCTGGTTTAGGGATTTATTAGGCGCATCGGCAACTATGGCCATAGTGCGCCATATAGTGGCCAGTGATGAGGGAAGAGCAGGTACGCGGAGAGATCATAGCTGTTTCAGGAACGTCTGGTCTGGATGTCTACGTTGTGAGATCAGACGTGGAGAGATGATACTAAGCCTTTTGGAGACTGCTGAGGCATACTTGCTAAAAACGCTTCTTTTGATTTTAACAGATTGCTCTCCGGACTAAATGTGGTTAAATTTAGATCCAGTAACAGTTGATTACGTAGGTCCAGGTAAATGTTATACGAGTGCATTACGTGGTGCCAGTCCTCCAGTTCTCCACATTCACAGTGGGCATCGTTTACAATCCCAAAGTCCCGAAGTCTCTTTTTGCAAGACCCATGTCCTGTCAGAAGAAAAGTAGTATGCAAATTAAGGAAGAAACAGCCAAGTCTTTGTTTGTTGAGGTAGGAAACACTGTGTAAAAATAGCTTGGTAGTACTGTCTTTGGTGAAATCATCCCAACGGATTTGCCACAGGGAAACAAGTTCCTGCCAAGTACTCCGGAACTCTTTTTTTTCAGATCTGTATTGAAAATAGTTCTTTATCCCCAGGAATTCAGTTTCTTTGTTCTTTTTGATAGCATGGGAAAGCCCTGTGAAGACTGCTTGCAGATCAAGGGGGATACAGCCTGTTAATACTTGTAGTGCTGCTGTTTATGTCGTGTTCTACAAGCCCGAATCATTTTTAATAACATCAACCATTGTATCTGCAAAATACCGTTCCTAGTGCTGATATTGGACAAACGATGGAACCATACGGCAGCGCAGTACGTTACGAACGGTAGAAAAACAGCTGAATAAAGAAGGTGGAGTGCACCTTAAGACCCCAGTCTTTGCAGGTGAAACGAGCAAGCATATTGATATAATTTTTGGCCTTCTCTTTCATGGATTCACATTTTAGATGTGGCATTAAAGTTCTGCGATCGTCTAGGGTAACACCTAAATATTTGATGAACGTTGATTCTTGAGTATATGTCCTTTATAACGAATGGTTGGTGGTCTGTTGATGTCAAGACATCCTTCGAAAGTAGGGTTCTACTTTTATCTGTAGAGATTTCCAGCTTATTCTCCTAAGCCGAAACCGACAGGGCATTCAAGACTGTGTTGGCTCTGGTCTGAATATCTTCATGAGTAGGGCCCTCAACAACGATAACCAGGTCATCTGCATATGAGAGCTGTGTAGAATGGGGGAAGTCCTGCAGGATCCATTCATTCAGAATCATATTACAAACAGCTGGCCCCAGAACAGAGCCCTACGGGCAGCTTCTGGTGAGTTGGCGGGTGATACTATGAAATTTTGTTCATGGTAGCTTTTCTGTTAGAGAAGTAATCTGTAAGACATTTGAAGATGTTGAAGGAGCAGTCAGATATTCCGGCTCGCCGTTGGATTCCTGGCCACCAGACGGTGTCAAAAGCTCCCTTAAAATTTATAAAAATGCCAGTACGTAATAGACATCAGAATTATCCGTTAGCTAAGTGGTTTTCAGTAGTGCATCAATAGTTGTTGCACCAGGTATTTGGACTCATCCGCCCCGCACACTCGTTTCCAGTCCTACAGTGTCCAACCAGTGTGTTGTTGATACCATAGCAGTGACTTTCGCCGATGAGCATGGATATCTCTTGGGTCGTCTGCTGTGGAACCCCATACATCTGAGTGTTTGCCCATTGTCATTTGGGATATGGTTCTTGAATTCCCATATTGTATTGCGATGTCAACTGCCGCACAATGACCTGCCACTGAGTCTGTAAAACGCACTGCACCCTTAACATCCTCCTGCGTAACTCTTTATAATCCTGTCGGCGGGAGGTGGTTTATTAGCGGGCGTGAGCAACTGACAAGAAGTTCCGTTTCCGATATGGAAGCACCCGACGTACGAGTCTCACAACCATGCACTTTTGAAACCGTGATATCTTTACTACGTCCTATAACTTCTACTTTATCGCTTTGACTTGCATGAACAGATACATATTACCACTGCTCTAGCAAACGAAGCAGTTTTATTTTTTATGACCACCCCATTACTGGAGTGGTCATAATTCTGTGCGTGTGTGTGTGTGTCATTGAATGCCTTTCCTATGGTGTGTGTGTGAATCCACATCGATGTGATGTAGTTTACAGAAACATTGTCCCCATACAGAATAAACGAATTTTATCACTAGAAGGAATAATAACATCTCTTGTAGGGTGCGTCAGTTCGCATTCATCATAAAAAGACTAGGTGCTACCGGTTTTGTTTGTAGAAACTGAAAATAGCGCACACAGTAGAACTTGGCAGGTTGTACGGAGGAGAGCACGAACTTGCTGTTATTGACTTCTACGATGCAAGTGACCTACTAAGACTTCTTTCTTGTAGGTTTTAATAGTGCAACACTTATTCAAGTCGGCATCTAGGTGCAGTATTTTAATTAGCATTTGATTTGAGAGGAAGCAATCTGACAGATGACATCTCTGCTGCTTCGTACAGAACATCGGGGTTGACCGAAGTTTTGGCTCTGGCATTTGCGAGTAACACGAATCTGAAATGAATTCGTGTTGCTGGCGAATACCCAATCCCAAACACGGTGTATAGATTTTGTCTGTGAGCTATTAGTTGCTGAATTTCAATAATATCAGGTAGTCAAGGCATCCCCACTGATGCAACTGAGGTTGTAGTCCTGTGATGGGAGATAACCTTTCCAGTTGGCTCATTTAAGGAGCCAGAATTCTGCGGCCAGGATTGACTTTTTTGTCGTTGTGGTAATTGCCGATGCTCACACTTCAATAGCATATATCAAGGAAATATAAGTTACTGTTCTAATATATTTGCTAATTATTTGAAAGTGACAACATAAATTAAATGTTGTTTAGCTGTCCATTGAAGAGAGGCTGCTGCTCTGGATGTAAGCTTGTGGACCGATGTTTCACGTCAAATGCTGTTCCGAAATCTAAGTGGGATGGTGTGGCTAATAGTACGGTTCCATCGCGGGTTGGAATATACCGCTGGGATAAGTTTTAGGAACTGAAAAACGGAGTAGAACCATTAGATTTTTTCTTTTGGGAATTAATTGACAGTCCATACCGTTTGAGGTAGAGGTCGTTGTGGTGGCTTCAAAGTTGGTAGCAATAGGCATCAGAATTTTTATATCGTCTGCGTATGTGACGATATTCTCGTTATCATTGGCAACAGGAACGAGGCTGAACGTAAATAACAAGCCAGATGGGTTTCCTTGTGGAATACCAGCAGAGATCGTTTCCTCGTGTGACTGTCCATGGGCATTAACTGTCCCTGTCATGGAAGAGTAATGCTATGAACCAGAGGATATTACCCTGGATTAGATAGTGGGATTCAAGTAAGCAGTGGAGTGCTGACACATTGATGGCGTCAAAGGCAGTTTAAATAACCAGGTACGCCATCGTGAGTTTTTCGTTCAAATGCAGACAGTACTGCACATGTGGTTGCAAAGAGGTTCGTCATTATGGACCGGTTTCGGTTGGCGTAGTGGATCTGTAGTGGTTTATCTCTGAGGACGTTATTCCTTAAGATAATCAGCATAAATTTTTTTCAAGAGTTTTTGAGTGCTTTGAGGGATCAGATATAGGCCTCAAGTACGTGGGTAGAGCGGGGTTTCGAATCTTTGGGTGTAGTCTGACTAGAAAGCTGTTCCAAGCTTGAGGAAAGGTCCATGTGGTCAGAGTTCCGTTTAAGATGGACATGAGTGGTTGGAACATAAATGGGCTAAAGCATTTTATCATGAATAATGGCACTTTGTCAGCCCTTAGAAGTGGCACTCGCCGGAAGCTGATTTATTGCTGTTATCAATTGATGTGTAGAGATGGCGATGAAATACAAGGTGTCTTAATGGGATTTATCGACTACAAATAAACATAGATGGGAAAGATGTAGATGAGGGTGTGGCTGTCCTGCAGTCGTATTGAATCTAGCGATATGCTCTAACCGTTGGGCTGGGTCTAACGTATTACGAAAACTATGGGTTCTGAAGTTGTATGGGATTTTGTTTCTTGCTGAAGGTTGACGCCAAGGTATTGTTATAGCTCTTGATCTCTTCCTGTTAAATTACGAACTTGTTCTTAAGTGAAACATACGGTTGAGTATTTTTCCAAATCTACTGCAAATTGCTGCTTTAAAAGAAAAGCCATGTGTCTTCTGGATTCCACCAGGCTTTGGAGTGAGACGAGATCCTAATCTTCTTTGAGGAGACTTGTTGTGAACTGGTGTTGACCAAGCCTGTTGGTAGTGATGTAGCAAGCAGATATCACACTTTTTGAGGTCATACCAAAGTAGGATGGTGGCAGCTTGCAGGCATTTTTGGCTGCTAAGGAACTTGAGGTTAATGGTGAAGTCTGTTGTTGTTTGTTTCAGGTGCATCAGAAGTTTAGGCCATATTGTTCCATATACATTATATCTAAGTTGTATGTGGTCTGTGGACGAATTGTCTGTTTTCCAGAAGAAAAACCTGAACCTGATTGCTAGAGATAAAACCGAATTGAAAAAAACTGTCACCATCGCCTGAGGCCGACTAACTTAGTCACGTTGTAAAAAAAACCCTTAAAATTCCTTACATCATTGATGAGATTCGAACTCTGCTATTTTTCCACATGGTGTAGGGATAATGGAGGGGGTTCAGAAGATTTTTGGAGAAAGCGGGCCTCGAGTAGGTATAGTTAATGTTGCACTGATAGGTTGGTCATCTGATAAACTGAGGTGAGTAGTGCACTAAGGCATGATTTTAACACACAGTACACTCAGAAACGCGGAGTTAAAAAAAATAGCAACAATATTCTGAGTTTTTCTACTCGTCACTCAGCGTGTCTACCCACTCACCGAAAATTGAGCATCATTTTCAAAACGGTGGCATCTGCATGGTGACACTCTACTTGGAACAAACAATAATAGTCACCCCTATTCGGGAAGCTTTGCTTATTCGAAAGTGGAAGGCTAGGCAGTTTAGCGCGATTGATTTCCTTATATGCAATGATATGGTATTGATGCTCTTTTGCAAACTTCTTTTGAGTTTACCTCATGTTAAAAATGATGTCTTTTGGCACTGCTCAATACTCCTTAAATTCTCGCAGATCTTAAATACTCCTTAAGTTCTTAAATTCACTGCCTTACAGTTAGTGAATTGAATTATGTATAATAGAAATTATACATTGAAATTTAATCATTCGAGTCTCAATAAGATTTATTAAAAATTTATTTATTATGCAATGTACAGGCCTATATCACACATCCAATTATTGGAAGACAGCTTTCTGTAGGATGTGTAGTTTTAAATAACCACAATTAACATCTTAATTATTTATAATAAAACAGAACTAATCGCTGTAACATCAATACTGATATGATCACTAAACAAGCAATACTGATATAATTACATTTAACAACAATACACAAGTTAAGGTTATACGAGGGCTGAGAGGAAAAGTAGCAGCAACTCAGAAGCACCAAATATGAGTTCCTTCGCGCGTTGTAAGAACGGGTATCAGTATGGCAACTCATTGCCGTATTGACGAGAAACAGCCTATGGCATAAAATTAACATAAGCTACCTTCTAGGTCACCTTAGACCGATGAGCACCGTATCAACGGTTGGAAACAGGTTGAAAATGAACTTGGTGTTGAGGTTGCGAAAGGTCGCATTATATGGGGTTACTTATAGATGCCTTCATAGACTTCCCAGAGTGTATCGGAATGGTACCACAGAAACAGATAGGTTTCATGCTTGATCGTTGCATCGGATGGGATTTCGCAAATGCATGAGGTGGGTGGAGTTAGAAAATGCTACGTTTTGTATTATTCAATGTATTTCAGCTGTATTTCCAAGAATTAAGTCCATGTGGCTGGGATGAAAGGAGCCCTCCAGTTTGTGCATTTCACTGCACAAAAATGAGCACCAAGTAGACCAAGAAACATAAGCTTTCAGTTGGCATTTGTCGTCCTCCAGGAGCGGGAAAACTTGTCGTAAGTGGTTAATTTATTCAAGGAACGTAATGAGATAATTAAATAACTTTTTTCTGAATAGCCGCGTTTCCTATACTTCTTATGCAGCTGCCCTCGTATCGCTTTGTGTGATACAGATGTATCAGGAATTTATTTTTTTGATAAAACAACTGACCCACTAGACTCTCTTCACATACAGTAAAACCTTTCGCAACTCAAATTCACATTTTATCTTCATTTATTTAATTATTTTTATTATTTTATGAAAACACCAAACAGCTAGAATGAAGAGTACTTCATACCTTACATGAATTAGAGACTGAGAGGACAGAAGATACTTGTTGATATTAGATATGAATGTTTGTTGTTTTCGTGAAATATATGTGAAGGAAGGCTGTCCAGAAAATAGAAAGTAAAGGGATAAAAGAGGAAAACTTGGTTCTGTGAATTTGGAGTTTAACAATGAATTGATGCTGACAGGTTCGTGATCTGACGGATTTTGAAGAGCACGAGGAATTACAGATGTCATTTCAGGAGAACAGTTTGTCCATGGAAGACTCGATAGAAAAGGTATGCAGCAGAACGAAACATCTATGAGACAGAGTGCCAAGACTTTGTAAGAGATTGGGCATAAATTAACCTGAGAAAAGATGTTTTCTCAAGAACCTTGAGAAAGATTTTAATATCCATTAATCACGCCCTTTTGCCTTCTGCCCTGCAGCCACCCAGCAATCCATCTTAGAATTTTTTTTCAGTAATTTCAACATGTTCCAGCTTATCAATAACTTCTTATGAGGGATTGAGATAAATGCCTTACCAAAATTCAAATAAACTGTCGAAATTTTTACCTACCTCATCAATAACCTCTGTCAAATCGGTCTACTAAGTCAGTTAAACATGATTTTCCCTTAACAAAACCAAGTTATGTATTTTTCAGAATGCCATATATATCTAAATGTTCTCCGACTGTACTCTTAATCATTGTTTCTAAGAATTTACTTACTACTGAAGTCAGACTAACCAGTCTTGTAGTTACCAACTTCCATTTTAGAACCTCATTTATGTTTTGGTGAAACATTGGCACTTCTTCAATCTAAGGGAATCTCTCCCGAGTCCAAAAATGTCATCACATCATGATTAACTACAGTGGTTCAACTCACTTCCTGGCGGTCCCCTCAAAATTACTGGGTATATGACATCAACTCGAGTAGCCTTACTTGCCTTTATGCTCGAAAGTTTTTCTAATAAACAGTCATCTGTAATTTCGAAATCAGTAACTTCATATGACTCGGCCTCACTTGAGCAGCCTCTTCTCAGCATGAAGGGTCTGTCTTCAGTAAAGGCAGATGCAAAGGAACTGTTCAATTCATCCGCAACATCAACTGGGTTGTCTAAGACTTTCTCACAACCAGTGCACAAGGTTCCAGTGTTGAATCCTGGGTGGTTTGAGACTTTTACAGAATGAGTAGTTGTTTAGAGGAAAAGTAAACGCAAAAAGCGATAAAGAAACCTTAGTTTTTTGTGTTATGCCAAGAGAGAAAAGATGTCATCATGTCTAGGAATCTGAGAGCCATTGACGATAAGCATAGGGGTAGTTTACTCATTTTTCGAGAAACAAGACATGAATGTGATTTGGAAGAATTGAATTTAACCAACTTTTCTTCTCCGATTGGAGAATTAACCAGAAATCGGTATTCAGGCAATTGGTGATTGTTTGAGAAGGGCAAAAATTTTCAAACAAGATGGTAAAATGTAGTGTGTTAAATCAGCATAACTGTGCATAGGATTTGCAATCAGTGGAATAGGTCCACTGATAGATAGGAGGAAAAGAGTAGGAGAAATAACTGAGCCTTGGGGAGCAACATCATTAATCAACCAGCACCAGCAGTGAGCATTCAGAGTGAAAGCTGGATGCGCAATTGCAAAAAAGCTGGATGCGCAATTGCAAAAAAGCTGGCAGGTCGTAAGATTCGCGCTTATTTAGAAAACATTACCAATGGAATCAGAAATATTAAGAGCTACTTCTTGAGTCACACCCAAAGTTTTAAATCAAATGTGTCCAAACATTAAGCCAGTATATGGGCGTTATTATCCTATTGTATAAAGCAATCAGGCAACATATTCAGTACTGCATATAGGTCTGGTGGGCTCATTTTAGGAAGGATGTGAGCTTCTGGAACGAGTTCAGAAAAGACCAACGAGATTTCTGAAGGCAATGAATGGGTGCCCTTACCAAGAAAGGCTTCAGTTCTGCAAATTGCAGCGTTTGGAGATTTGATACCTGCGAGGTGATCTGATTGAGATGAGATGTTTTAAGACTTTGAATTGAGAAAGCTCAATGCTGATGGGATTCTCCTTCTAGCTCAGACAAACACACATGAGGGAGCATAAGTTCAAATGGTGGAAGGACGGTTCTAGAATAAATTGTGCGGAAATTTGCCTTTAGCCAGTGAGTAGTTGATTGATGGAGCAAACTAAGGTTTAGATAAGGGACGAGATTTAGGGTGGGATGCGGAAGAAAGGATTTCATTCCTTCAAAATTATTTTCATGAAAATGATAATATAAATCACGCACTCATCGCATTTGGTGTTCTTGTAATGCCAAAGAACACTAGGCCGAGACGAATTGCATGAGAGAGAGAGAGAGAGAGAGAGAGAGAGAGAGAGAGAGAGAGAGAGAGAGAGAGAGAGAGAGAGAGAGAGAGAGAGAGCCCATCACCAAATTCTGATTTGCGAAAAAGATCAAGAGGCTTAGAGGTGTGATTAGGGTGGCGTGGAATTATGAGAAATAAATGAATGAGTTGTCTGTCATTAGTAATTACAGATGGGCCGGCATCTCTACCAGCTGTGTCCGTGTAACTAGAAAACTGAAGCCAAAAGTCGAATTTCGGTATTCTAACGTACGTATTTGGTATCCTAATGTATGACAATTCGGTTTTGTGCGGTTCTGTACTGAAAGACCAGGTTAAAACACACACACACACACACACACACACACACACACACACATACATGTATTTAATTGAATTACTGTGCCGATTTACTTCCCAAGACTTGCAAAAAGTTAACTAATACTTGTAAATAAGTTTATATCTTAAATCATGGATTTTAGAGAATGACATCATCGGTCGGACATACCATGAGTACTTTTACTGTGATACACTATTATTGTTATTGAACTCCGTATGGAATATGACTGATGTTTTGCACAAAAAAGTTCTTAAAAATATTTAAGCGAGAGAGAGTAGAAAGGCAGATTTGCATGGAGCATATATAGTTCTACATAATGTTTAATATTAATATGTTGATATTAAATTTTGACACGTAAGCATTAATGTATTGTAAGGAATTCATTTATGCGTTATATTTCTTCTGTTTGATGTAAATAAGTTTATATCTTAAATCATGGATTTTAGAGAATGACATCATCGGTCGGACATACCATGAGGACATACTATGGTAACCTTCTGTAACCGGAAACAAAAAAAAATTAACGTTTTTTAATCAAAAATGTTTCTTTGACCGAGCTCAAATTTTGTCCATAAATCTGATACACTCAACGAGGATTTCTGCAACGCGGTATTCTGGAACGATACCCAAACTCTGCGGAAATTTTTCTGTATTCTCATTTGTCCACTAATCTCCACTCTGAAAATTCTGAGGAATCTCAAATTCGAGTCAGTTACCAAGTAGCTGTGGCTGTGAACTTAGTTACAAAAATGACAGGCACTTTTACAGTATCGTGCCATATATTCGTAGTGTTTGCTACAGTATCCAGATGAGGCCCAGTAATTACACTTCGGATGTTGGTCGCTGCATCTTCTCTCACCTGTATGAAATTAAAAAAAAAAGTGAAACATTTTAGGTTTTTTTTTTAATTACTTAAAGAACAGACCTAGCTGAGTGGTTAACGCGAGTACAGTTTCCGATGACCTAAGTATCCTGCCGAAATATAAATATTTTTTAATCATTCCTTTGAATAAAAATTATGGAATCGGCATCTTTAATTTACAATAAAAATGCGTCTTGCTTAATGGGTTGGTGCTTAATACGTTCGAACACATATTGCCACTGCACTGTGCTACATTTCGCAGGCATGTTAAGAAACTTTTAGATTTTACAAATTTGCGCTTAAATTAATCGCATTACAAATCACGAATATGCAAACAATGGCACTTCAGTTAATCAAATCGCCTACTCCATTGGCAAAAGAATACAACGGTGTTCTTTTGCCAATTTCACCTTTCTACGCTAGCTTTAGAATAATGCCAGATTATTCACTTTGTTTCTTTTCTGTATCAAAGATATTTTATCTGTTTAAATAGAAGAACTTTGTCTCACCAATCGTGACACTGTTCAGCTTTGTTAGGGGTGAACAGCAATATTTCAAATAGTTTTGTTGATTTAATCAGAAAGATCCATTTTAATAATCCACGCAAAATTCTTTATTGGTAGTTTTGTTTTTTTTTCCGTTGCTTTCTGAAATAGTTTTCACAAGGAAATAAATCAAACTTTTCCTTCTGTAGCAGCATGCTATTAATCCCGATTTTTTTTTTTTAATTATTCCATCGGCTTTCGTTTTTTTCCTTAAAGGAAATGTTTCTATTTTGGCTTTTCCCCTGTGCTGATGTTCGTCAGTTAAAGATTTGGTCGCTGAGTTTACTGTAAATTTAATTACTTAAAGTGAATCGGGAAGAGGAATGCTTAGATTTAGCTTCTTTTTTTTTAATTAAATGAGATTAATTGATTGATTGAGATTAATAATTGAGAGAAGTTTGTATGTGAAGCGTAGGCCTTCATTAAACAACTGAAAATAAAAAATAATTTAGAATCGGTCTCTGTTTACTTTAAAATATCTCATAAGAGAAGTTCATAATGCCATGATTAGACGATTAGATTGTAATGAAGTGCAGTTCTTTCTATATTTGTGATTTGTGAGGTGATCAAAAATAATTGGAAAATTTACAATTTTCTTAATATGCCTGCGAGTACGGTGCAGTTGCAATATGTGTTCCAACGAATGCTCCCATTATGCAAGACGAAGTTTCATTGAGTATTAAAGATGCCGATTTTATAGTTTTTATTTAAATGAATGATTACAAAAATATATTTCGACAGGACCATGTGGGTCATTGGAATTACAATCAGTTATTTGGTAAAAATAGTATCATTAACTATATTTAATAATTATATGGAATCGAATAACGGTCAGCGCTTGTACTCGCCTTTACCATTCAGCTAAGTTTGCTCTTACTCGGTAATTTAATTGATGCATTGTTAATGCTAACTGTCACGAATGTGGAACGAATTCGGTTTGAACCCCAGCCCAGAATATAGTGCTTTCTGAGTTAGTCCATCTTGGGAGGATGGATAGAACTCCATAGATAGAATCAGTTGACTCTAGGAAACAGATCATTTACTGACGCCTATAAATGAAACCTGTACATCTTTTATAGGCCTTAGAAAATTAAGGACTATGAAATATGACTTTAATTGTATCATAGTTTTCGGGGGGAAAAAACTAAAAATGCCAAAAATGTATTTAAGCAGTTTCACTGCGTGAACAAAGTTTAATAGTTAATATTAAGTTATATACTATACAACTGAATGTTTTCGTATACTCACACAAACAGGTATTATGAAATGGGCTTTTAATTCAAAACCATAATAAATAATAGATAGAGTTACCTTTTTAGTCAAATGAAGCCTCAGCCCTCCGGGACATAATTTTTACTAACTTACAGTAGGCATCTACCAAAATTTACTCCGATTCATACCGCTGCCAGACCTGTTTAGAAGAACCTTTTCTGAACTGAATCTTTTCTTTCAGATGGCAGCCTAATCTTGATTAGTGCCTAATTAATTCGTCTTACTCCTCAATGAGAGTAAGACCGGGGCTATGAGCCGACCACTAAAACTTTTAAACACAAATCTACGCCTGAGACCAACTAATTCAGCCACGGAGTGAAAAAAGCCTATTAAAGTTTCTCGCGTCATCGACGGGCCTCTTCCTCCCAGTGTGGAGAGGACTGTAACGAGCGAGTAGCACCACTGTGCTACTCGCCCAGACCATCGGAGTCGAAAATTGTGTAGTGAGATTCATCATCTCACAGCTTCTGCTGTTATTTTGGAGTCCATGAATGTCAAAAACGCCATTTAGCATTGGTGAACTGATACCAATTTATGAGCAGCTGTCATCCATTGAACCAAAGGATATACAACTAATTTTTAGATGTTGACGTATTGACGGATATTCTGTGGCCTCTTAGATCTGCTACGTATTGTTTTCCTCGACTGTGTGCAAAGTTTGAGCTGCTCATGGTTCGTTGAACATGTTCCGTGAGTTTATTGAGCTTTTCTTCATTGAGATATCACCTATATTTTTGAAGAATTTAGATTTCTTAAGAACATCCGGCATATGAACATTAGCAAGATCAGATGAGTTACAGTTGAGCGTAAAGAAATTTTACTGAAGTTGGAATTTTACATCCAACCAACATATCACCCCATGCTTAAAGCCCAAGTTCAGATCCACGACCCATACTGGCTTCGAACGTATTTCTGCTGAAAAAGCAAGCCCAATTTATATTGGAGCTGATACATATGCGCGAGTTACTTCTGGAACAACATATTCATGGCAGAATGCCCACATATTATTAATATTTCTATTTCTACCTTTTAAGAGACAAATTTAACTGACATTAAAAATACGCATAGTGTTGAAATTTAATGAAATTCATCATCATTAGCCATTTTCAATCCACTACAGGATGAAGGCCTCTCGAGCAACTTTCCATTTCCTTCTGTTTTGTGCAATAGCCATCCATTTACTACCCACGAACTTGTGAATTTCATCTATCCATCTCCGCCTTTGTCTTCCACGTTTTCTTCTAGCTCCTCTTGGATACCATTTTGTTATTTTCTTAGTCTATCTGTAATCATGTCTTCGAGCTATGTGTCCTGCCTAAGACCATTTTAGTTCTTTAGTTTTGATAAAAATGTCCTTTACTTGAGTTTTCTGCCTAATCCACGTGTTTCTCTTCTTATCTAACATTCTGATTCCCAATATAATTCGTTCCATTCTTCGCTGTGTAGTTCTCAGCTTCTCTTCCATTCTTTTGGTGAGTGCCCAAGTTTCACTTCCATAAGTCATGGTGGGGAGTATACATTGATTCATTATTTTACGTTTCAGACAAATTGGAATATTGCTCCTCGGTAAGTGACTATATTTCCTGAATGCTGTTCATCCAAAATTTATTCTTCTCTTGACTTCCAGCCATTTATCGAAATTACAGCTGACTTGTCCAAGATAAGTATATGAATCTACCTTTTCAATTACTGCTCTTTCAATGAATATATCCCTTTCTGTGGCATACTTGTTCATCGTTACTTTTGTTTTAGCCATATTCATTTTTAGTCCAAAATCCTTACTAACTCTGCATAACTGATTATTATGACCACAATGTCATCTTCAAATCGTAAATGGTTTAAGTAATCTCCATTCACATTGACTCCTTTCTTCGACCAGTCTTTCTGATAGCTTCCTCAAGGGCAGCAGTAAACAACTTCGGAGATATTGTTTCTCCTTGTCCAACTCCTTTCTCAGTTTTAAATTTGGTACAACCTTTGTCTAGTCTAATAAAAGAGGTAGCGTTCTCATATATTTTCTTCAAAATCATAATATGTGGGGTATCTATGCCTTGTCTTTCCAGTGCCCGAAACATTGCCTATGCTGTATGGAGGCAAATGCGTTTTCATAATCCACAAATGCCAGGCATAATGGTGTTTTATATTCATTGGCGTTCTCCATTAGCTGTGCTCTTACGTGACGGTGATTCATAATTGAAAATCGTGTCCTAAAGCCAGCTTGCTCTTTCGGTTGATTCTCATCAAGTATTCTTTCTAATCTGTTAGTAATGACCCTTGTGAACAACTTAGATGTTGGATAACAAGCTAATTGGTCTATAATTTCCGATTTCTGTTTTATTTCCTTTGTTATGCAGTAAAACTATGATTGCATTATTACACTCCTTAGGCGTCATGCATTGTCTAAAGAATTTTGTGAACAGTCTTGCCAGTTTCTGTATCATGTCTCTTACTCCAAATTTTAACAACTCTACACTAACTTCATTTTCCCCAGGGTTTAATGATTCTTCATTTTCTTCAACGAATGTTCTACCTCATCAGGAAGGATATCTATCGGATATGTCGTATGTGTTATTAATTTGTGATCCATCTTCCCTACGGCTGGCATGATTCCCTCGCTCCTTGTGTAATTCTCTATAGTAGTCCTCAGTTTCAGTATCATTGGTCTTTCTGTATTTAATTTTTTTAAATTATTTTAAAAAATTAAATACAGAAAGACAAATGATAAATAAATACAGAATGACTGCTGATTTAAATTCTTTTTTTTTTTAATGTTTGTTCTACTTTTCTTGTGTTGTTATGTCCTCTCTGAGCCTCTTTCTAATGGCTTTGCATAACTCAGTACACTCAATTTTCTTCTTGTCAGTGTTTATTTGCTCTTCATTTGTCGTCTTCGGTTCATCATGAAAATGTTTCTTGGCTAATTTTTTCTTCTTTGGATTTCTTTTTACCTATAGGTTTTTTGGGCTTCATCACTTTCAGAAAGTTATAATATTCCTCATCAATATCTTGGTCCTGAATAGTCTGCAGAAACTTGTTCTTATGTTCCAGTACATACTGCTTTTATTCCTCTTCTGTTATCTCAAAGATCGTATTATTTACTCGAGTCAGTTTTTTCTTTCCTTTTCTTACATCTCTAACAAGTGTGCATCTTACCATTCTGTGATCACTTCCAATTCTGTGATTTTACCGTCCTGACCTTGTTCAGGACAGTAACATCATTAACGATATATCTTTGTTAGTGAGGATGAAGTCGATTTCATTAGTTTTTAATCCATATGGGCTCTTTCATGTCCACTTTCTGTTCACCCTTTTCTTGAAAAAAAGTGTTCATTACTGACATTCCTCGAGATTCTGCAAATTCCACAAGTCTTTCACCTCTTTCACCGATTCCAAAATCTCCTATAGTTCCGTTCCCCTTTCTGCGCTCATTTGTTTCTTTCCAACCTTAGCATTGAAGTTCCCCATAATGATATTGTAGTGGCTTTTCTGTTCATCTAGAAGACGCAATTTCGGTGTATATTTGTTCAACCTCTTCATCATCATCATGGCTCGATGTTGATGCGTAAATGATTATAACCTGTAGCTTGTACCTCTGAGAAATCCTGAGTAGTAGTCTTGACACCCTTCGTGATGTACTTTTGAATTTTGAAATGTTGCTTTTTATATCTTTATGGACCAGAAAGCCAACTCCACCTTCACTCCTTTCAATTTTTCTGTTTGTGTAGAGCAGATTTCCACTTGATAAACTTATAAGTGATTCTTTTCTTCTTCTTGTTTCAGCCAAACCGATGACATTCCAATTCGCATTTTCTAATTCCTTTTCCAGCTCTAATATCCTATCTTCTCCGATGAGCGAACGTTGTAACAGGCCAAGTTCAGTTTCTGTGCATGGCAACCTGGTACCCAAAGATTCTTAGCCATCTCTGCTTCCACTCTGATCCTCTCGCTACCGTAAGAGGGGGAGTGAAAGTCGCTGGGGACTGAGGGTCATTTGTTTCGTCGTGCTGTCATGTTCTGGAGGATTTGATCTTTTCCTCTTCACACTGACCAGGCGTCTTGAAGAGAACCATTCTACACGTTCGTTGCCACCTAAAGTGACGTAACAGGGCGTACCATCGAGAAGGTGCACATGAGTGGATTTTAAGAAGGCAAGCCAACCGGACTTCTCCTAAATCTGCTAAAATAGAAAGATATTGGATCCATCAGTGTTTTAGACTGAGTGTCTGAAAACCCACAGAATGCCTGTTCCCCTCTAAGCTCATAATGAATTTATACTGGCTTTTAGAATATTTTATATATATTCCGTTTATTGTAAATGTTAATGCTTTCGACCTTCAAACATTGCTGTGAAACGTCTAACAATGCAAGAATTTCGTAAGGAAAAACATTTGGGACCAAAAGAACAAAAACTAAAATAATGGTTAAATTTCTTTAAAACCCTGAAATTACAAGCGAAACCCCACATAAAAGGTCATCACTTATTATCACTTATCATCAATCACTTATTATTCTCCTTTAGTTTCTTTTTATTTAAGTAAATAGGAAAAGGAGACAAAAAACATAACTAAACAGAGTCAAAACGTAAAACCACTGAATCATGGCTTCTTTAAATTTAAAACTTATAAGCTTCAAGCTATGGACATTATAGAGCAATTAAATTTGTGTAGCGTTAAATCGCTAGACCTAACTGGAGATCTCAAGTCTCGACAAATACGCTCGCCCGTGGCGATTAGAATTACAACCTGGCAAGTAACTAGACACTAGACAAAATGTATTTTTTTTTTATATATAGCATTCACAGAAGTGTTCGATACCGTGTCAAAGAATGACAAACAACGATAAATGCCGTCATAATAAGAGATATGGCGTCCCGGTCTCCTGTGGTGCATACTTGCGCTGTTGGGGTCACATCAACCACAATAGCGGCATTACTGGTCTTCTTATTTTTATTAGGACCTTGTGTCATTTAACACATTTTGTTGGGGGGGGGGGGGAGTAAGGGTTTGCATAATTTGAGACTTGGTTATACCAACAAACTGAGTTTATCACAAAGGCATAAAATATTCTCTATCACATGCTGGCTGGATTGTATTTAAATAGCATTTTGTCACAAAAGCAGAGTATTATCAGTTTATTTTCAGATTGTTCCATTTCTAGGCCTGCTGATGGTGCCTCGATGGTTGATAATCAGATACCATTATTGCAATACCTGAGATCCCGTACGTTTCCACAGTATTTTAAGATGCCACAACGAAACTGTTTATTTCTTATGAAATACGGAGGCAATTCTTGACGATTTTATTCTGAATGAAGAAAATTACATTTATTATAAGTAAACAGCCGTTTACCAATTTTTTTTCTGAAAATATTGTGTTTTTATCATTTATGTTGGAGTCATTTTGATTGTTTTTCATGTTGTATAAACGACACACTTAATTTAATATAGCATTTAACACCTTTTTTCTTAATTCGTATTTTGTTATATATATTTAGATTACAGACGTTAAAAATAACGTTAAATTTTGTTGCATTCCTTGAACTGATGTTGCAATATGTGTGGTGAACTTGATGAATAAGCTAATAACGGGGGAAAAACTTTATTCATAAATTTTTGAGTGGCATGTTAATAATAAATGCGTACGTTTACACATGACGGTAATGCAATCGTCTGACAATGCAATCTGTTGGCGTTTCGATCACCATCCGTAACTCTCCGAAATCGTTTGTCAAATTGTCCTTCCGAAAAAACCGACTTTGGTGAGTGGAAACATCATTCACCGTCAAATAGTTTTACAGAACTTGAATTGAAGAGAAAATTGCAACCATCCTCAAAAAACAAAAAAAACAAACAACGGCCATTCGAAGTAGCAACTAAAGGGACTACACTGCTGGACAAAAAAAAACTGAATCATTAAAAAAGTAACATTTGTAGTGAAGCGTATAAGATATTGTTTGATTACAGTCATTTTGCATTTTGTGTGTCGCAAAAATAAAGGTATTCCGTCAGATAACATAATTGCAAAGGTATTCCGTCAGATAACATAATTGCAAAGGTATTCCGTCATAATTGCAGGGTATTGCATCAGCCCTTTCTATAAATACGGCGTTGGAAGGTGTACATACTCATTATAAATAGCATACTCATTAGTATCCTGTTTTGCGGAGGTGTAAGCATGGCTTCATATGTTCAGTTGACACTAAGGAAAAAAAGTATCTGTTGCTCTGTCCCAAGGGGGGCTTTGTACGCGTGTTATCGCTGATAAAATAGGCTGCCCAGTCAACAGTATCCATGATGCTGAAATAAAAGCGTGAAACTGGTGATGTGAAGAGAAGACCTGGATCAGGCCATAAGAGAGTGACTACGCCTTCCCAAAATCGATATTTGAAACGGCTATGCCTTTGTAATCGCCATACTAGTGCATCTGATCTAAAACTGGACTTTGAGATGGCCTTTCGTGTTGAAAGCCTACCTATCGGCCCAAGAAGAAGAAGTCTTTGTTGTTCCAACAAATGAGGAAGAAGCGAATTTCTTGAGCTAAAACGCATATTTCATGGAAAAAAGAGCAATGGAACACCGTCATCTTTTCTAACGAATCAAAATTCAACCTGCATGTACGTACTGTTTATGTATTCAACTTCCATGGCTCAGATGGGAAGCGATGTCAGAAAATGAAAATCGGAGGCATACCATCCTAACTACATAATACCGACTGTAAAGTTCCCCTCCGGTCAGATGATCTTGAGATGCATACCAAGCAAAGGGGTGGGGCAAATTAAGTTTATTAACAGAACGGTGAATGCAGAAATCTATGCTGCTATCTTGGAGGAGTGTCTGAAACCCGTTATTAGGGATCACCACACAGACGTCCAAAACTGCATCTTTCAACAGGACTCAGCACCTTCCACATAGAAAAATTGGTAAGTTTTTGCTATTTAGATTTAATGATGAGTTTGTCGTCTTGTCTCACAGGTTTAAAACATACTTACACCAATGTTTTCCCTCCTTTTTCTCCCTTAAAGGTGCAGTCGTACCTCAGAAATGCTGACGTTACAGTGTTGGATTTGCCTGGCAACAGTCCACATTTGAACTTTATTGAAAATTGCTGGTACATAAATGTTGTCTAATTTTGCTCAGAAGAAGCCAACAAGTAAAATTCAGCTGCACGAGAGAATTGTAAGGGTGTAGTACCACGAAATTGGGCAACTGTATATGTAGAAGTTAATTAACTCTATGCCAAATCGTTGAAAGACTGTAATTGCAGCCCGAGGAGGAACAACAGAATATTGAGGACTTATTTTGCTGATTTACGGTACATAATACTATTACGTTAACTTGCCATTTTAGTTTCTAAAATTAAATGCAATAAAATGTATGTTTAGTTGTCACGATTGTCATTTGCATGATTTCTCATATTTCCATTAATTACGCATTTTACCTATTGGGAAGATATATATGGCAATTAGGTATATCAAGTGGAGTCTTCTTCTTATTGGATTTCATTCGCAGAGATATATATCCCATCTAAAAAAAATGCATTTCAAACATTTCTGCAACCTACAATGCAGCGCAAAACACATTATTTTCAAATTCAATTGATGCAGTGTTTTTTTTGTCCGCCACTCGAACAACAGAAATTAAAGACCCCGCTAGAATTCTTTCCCCTCTCGAATTACTTCATTTTATCATTCCGTATTAGGATGGGCAGCATATATTTTAATTCCCTTTTTATAAAGCAAATTGTCATTAACGTCCGCCCTTGTATGCAAACCGACCATTAGAACTCGTATCAATGAAAAGTGCCGAGAGTGGTTTCCTGTACTCAATTATCTTGTAAGCGTAATCGTGCTGCTGCCTGCCACTTGGAAATCATCAAGTTTTCGTGAGAAATTTTAGCAGCTTTTTTCTTTAAAAAAAATGTGCCAGCCAAATTCCAAATCCTTAAACTAAGTACAGTATCTCTAGATGAGGATAAATACTTATTGACCTCCCCTCGTATGTGGACCAGTTAGCATCCTCGCCAGTTTGGTTGCTCTTCAACAAGCTTGAAGTACGTATTCCTATGGTACTAATACTTCAGCAATTTAACAACGGTGAAGAGATCACGGGTGTAGTCGACCGACCAATCCTGTATGCAGTTTCAATCTAAGCATCAGCTTTGCCCACTGTCATGAAACCCAAATTTGTAGCTGAATTCTTGCTCCTCAAATGGGCAGCCTAGAAACATAAGCGCCCCGTCAACTGAGAACAACTGCCATGTTCACACTTTGTCCAATTCGAAGATTGCATGAACTTATTTAGGTATGCAGGCTTGTCATCACAGTAAAATTGCTCATTGGCCTTAATTATGAACCGCATTTTTGACTCTGCAAATGACGGATTCCACTGGCTACTCGCAGAACTTCGCCTAAGCTTTGTTCCTCTCAGAATCACTAATAAAAGAAACCCAATTTATTCTACATAAACTGCTTCAACGTGTCTAAGCACGAGGGACCTTAAAATATTTGTTAATGAGCAGGTCTTCTTAAAGAGTATTACCGAGTAAAGTTAACTCGTTACCAATTAATTGGTATTTAAATTTAAAACATTAGCTTTATTAAACTAATAACACATTTGGGATACATTTTCTTAAAATTTTATATAAAAATATAAAACTTCATTGGAGTACATTTTCCAGGTCCCGAGTTATCACATGCGGACGGACATATATGATGATAATAAGCGTTTTAGGCATATATGCTAAGGCTCCTATAAACGTTGAGAAAGTTAATGGATTTTTTCTGTACTACAGGACATATTTAAGTGGTTCATTAATAAACTCAACTACTTAATTCGTTTGCAGCCGACATTTAAGTTGATTATAATTTGGCCAAATGACATGAATGTAAAATATCATGTCTGTATACAAAGGTGTGTGTGTGTTAAGGCTTTTTCTTCGTTTAATCAAATCGTACCGGCAGTAACAGTGGTAACTGTAAAGTTTTTAAACTAATTTTATAAGAGAAATAAATTGCCTCCTTTTTCGCGTATTAAAATTAAACCAATCTTTCACTCACGATGTCCGTGTAATGTTATTGGTCGTATACTTAAATATCATTAAGTACTGCGTAAATATAATGATGCCTCAGTAATAAACTATTTTTAGGGGTTTTGTGGGTCCTTCAAAAAAATATAGTTTCTTTTCTCTTTCTTTTGTTTTTGAATTCTTCTTGGTTCTGCAATGTTGAGTGGATCTGCCTTATTCATAGAATGTCTAAAGTCTCTGAACTGATGAGAAACTAAAAACGATTTTAAATAGTTTCAGAATGTGATAACGTGCATTATCATTACTACGCACAAGTGGCAGGATGGAATCTGTACGCTGCCACACGGGCCATTAACTCTGGTATTAAATATGGCTAATATATGGATCTATTGAATAGAAAATTAAATTTATTTATTAGTTACCAGTGCTCATTCAGTGAAACCACTGGGTAGATATACGACAACCGCATTTTACTGCAGTGCTTTTATTAGACAATTCTTCAGGTTCTTGATCTAACCTTTTTGATTACATTGAAATATGAAATAGCGAAATGCTTAGTGGAAATTCAATAATAAATCGGCTTTCTAATTGTGTTTTAATGTAATTTTAAGAGTAAATATTCACCTTTGACAAAACGTACTGCGCTTTTATTCGGAAAGTAATAGCTGAACTTAAATGTTTCGAGCCTCTTTCCAATGTCAGTAGACTTGAGCATCGTTTTTGATGTGAAAACGTCTTTGGTGGCACATTCTAAATTTTTCGGACTGAAGTAAAACCGATTGGTAACGAAAATGCGAGACGGCAACGCTTTTATTACTAGTCTCTGACCTTGAACTGGCTTATCTGCTTCCGTTTCGCCTCGCTTCTCTTACCTCAGTCACTAACGTTGATTCGGTAGAGTAAGTAGCGGGCGTGAGCATTAAAGGTTATATCGTTCATAACTGTTCGATTTTAAAAAGTTAAGCGGTTTTGATTTTCGTTCGTCGTTTACTATAGAATTGTGAAAATACCAAATCTAATTTCAAGTGGTGAAAAAAGTTTACAACCTACATGAGTATTTCGAAGATGGCTAAAACTCCACCTGAGCGAAATCGAGCGTATCGTGCGAGAATGAAAGCTTCAAAACCACAGAAGAAGCCTCCCATGTCGACAAAAGAACGAGTTGAAAAACAGAACGAAAAAAAATGCAGAGAGTTTAATAAAATAACGAGTTACCGATATCAATGGTCATAACGATGTCAATAATAACAATTCTGCAAATGGAGAAAAGAAATTTTATCACGAACTGACTGAGAAACACTACATCCACTCTTGCACGTCAAGCTGAAATGACCAGGTTGTCGAGTAATCATCTACTTACCATGAAAGATACTTTAAACGAGTTTATCAGTAAACGACAAGATCTTTCCATTCTAACATTAAATTGTCAAAGTTTACGTGCTCACAGTGACGATCTCATTGATGCAGTCACACAACAATCCAACTTACTTCTACTTTCTGAAATGTGGCTTAATAACGACGAAGACGTACGCATACCTAGCTTCGATTGTGTCATTCAATTCAAACGAGAAGATCAACGAGCTGGCGGTGTATCAGTTTAGAGATACCTGTTAGAGATATTTTTGCGGCTGAAGCCTTCTTCCTAATGGCCAATCGATATCGTTGGTAGTCATTTACATTTCGCCTAACCAAAAGATCGAACACATCATTGAATTCATCCATTTCGTTTTACTTCCTTATACGATTGAAGGAGCTGCACTGCTACAACAATTTTTTCTCACCAACAATACGACCGAATACCAATGATATTTAGTAGAAATTTCAACGTTAATTTTGCAGATCGAAACCTTTTTACTGATTTCAAGGATGTTTTTACATAAAATAAAACATCTTTCGTGCGTATAGGGTACACATCTGCTTTATTTTAACCATTTCTTTTTGGCTCTGAGTATTTGAGCACTACCTTTTTTTTCTCTTGAAAAACAAAAACGCAGGATAAGAATATTTTTCGTAAGTACTTCTGGGGTCATCGATATTCCAGAGATCCCAGGTAAGTTGCGGTAAGTACACCGGGCACACTTACATAAGTTTCTTTAAGCTTCAGCAGGGACTCTGTGAAACCCGGGTGGCTACGGGTTTATCAGCCCATCTGTCATTATAAGTGATGTTTCAAATGCACGCACTTCTCAAGAATCGTGGCAATGCTCAAGCGGATAAACTTCACTTAGGGTTGCACACAAAGGACCGCAGTGCGTGCATCCGAAAGAGAAAACGCAGACACTTTATCACTGAATTCCCTTTAACCATTCTTCGTGTTTGCGAAGGAGAACCATCGCTTACCCGGACTGCGCCTTTTTTGTTGTTCTTTACTGATTACGGTAATCCCCTTCTTACCCCGCTCGCTTATTTCTCCGCTCTCCATCGTACATGCTTTTAGAAGTAGATGCAGTTTTACGCACCACGATTATCAATCATTTATGTTTCATACACTGTAAGCTGAAAACGAATAATATAACCCTTGCCATATGAGAATTCAGTAAAAAAAGAGATAAAAGGGGTGGGCGATGACAAAGGGAACGGTGTGCCGTTCTTCACTGTCATCATTATACGTCAATGCACTGTGGCGAAAGATGCACTGCATGTATTATTTTTGTTTTAAAATTTTTACTATGCTATGTTTGTGTGCATTTCGTACAGTATAATATCAAGTCATCATTTATGCACGAACACACACACAGGTATGCCACATGAACCTGCGAATGTAAATATGAATACATATATTGGTATGATCTATTTTAAAAGATTCGACGAATCTTTTAAAATAGACTTATTGCAGTTGGTACTTCGCAGTTTGATTTAAATTAAAGTTTTGCACTTATTATCACATTAAGATAGAAAATAAAATATTATGAGGCACATATTACCACTTGTGATGAACGATGGGATTGGAATTGTATTGCACTTATACAGGAATTCAATCTTTTTTAAATCTCCATCACTGAGTCCACGCCGTTGTCCAATATTTGCACCCTCTACTTTGGGGAGTAGTGTTGGAAGATTTCCGTCCTTGGAAAAGGCCCTTATGCCATAATGCATAATGGAACCATAATCGTATGACAAGTTGAGATTCTTCATTTCATCAAATGAGTATTTGGCGAAGTTATATTCCATCCCTAAGAGAAAAGGATGTGATTTTACACACAAATTAATTATTACCAATTATTTAATATTTGTCGAATTTTAGCAATCAAAGTATTATTTATTATTTCGATTTTCAGTAAATTTAGGCAATATTAACAATTTTCTGTTCTAATTTTTTAGGAACAACTCTTTTCTTTCCTAATAAAGGAATGCAGACGCTGGTCAACCAAGGGGAACAAACACATTTGGGAAGCCACTATAAATTTTATTTTTCGTTCTCCCCCCAAAAAATGTTTCTTTCGTTACAACACATTGTCAGCTGATTCGAGATATCGTTGTTCATTAAGCAGACTATCGCTGTAATAACGTCAGACAGGTGACTGTCTGACGAGTAGGCTGTCATCAACGTTATTATACGTCTTAACTCGAATCTGTGAAGAGCTTAATATTTAAGCTGACAAATATTTTCAACAAAGTCGTTACTGCTAATGGTACTTAGCATTATTTTTACCACCAACGTCAATAATAGTTCCCCATTAATGACTAACCTGCATCACTCCCATTTACCCAGAACGATTAGTATCAGAGAACATTCTTGTCTCCTTAAGGCTGCTCATTTCTTTATTGTTCTAATGGCCTTAGCTACAAGTTTAGATTTATACTTTAGCTTTTTGTCCTCCTGTCGAACCTATATATTTTTTTTATTGTTTGGGAGTGGTTTCAGGATTGCTTTGATGTATTGAATGAACTTCACGCTTTTTATTTTTTGCATCAGCACTGGGCCTTCCACATAAACCTGGTCAAGCTCATAGATAAGCCTTATCGCCTTAATGCAGCCTTCTTACTAATGGGTTATAAAATTATACGTGGAGAGATATACCGATGAGCCAAAACATTATAACCACCTACCTAATATGATGTTGTTCCTCCACGTGCAGCCAAAACAGCTCGTATCCGGCGAGGCATGGACGCTACAATTCTAAATGTGTCTTGTGGTATCTGTACCAAAAAAGTAACCAGCAGATTCTTTAATTCCTGTAAGGTCCGTGGTTGAGACGCCGCAGATCGGAGTTGCTGTTCCAACACAAACCACGGATGTTCGAGGGGATTGATATCTGGCGAATTTGCAGGCCAGGGCAATACCTAGAAGTCTTCCTCATGTTCCTCGAACCAGTCTCGAACAATCCGGGCGGTTTGGCATGGCGCTTTATCCTGCTGAAAGACGGCACCGCCAGAGGGGAAGACGTTGCCATGAAAGGGTGTACTTGGTCAGCAATGATGTTTAGGAAGATGGTAGATGTCAGAATGCCTGGCACATGGATGACTAGACCCAGGGTATCCCTGCAGAACATCGCCCAAAGCATGATACCGCTGCCACTGGCTTGTTTCAGTCCCACAGTGCATCCCTGTGCCATCACTTCCCCATGTAAACATTGCACACGTACTCGCCTGTCCACATGTTGCAACAGGAAACGTGATTCATCAGACCAGACGACCTTCTTCCAATCACTAAAGGTCCAGTTTCGATGTTCACTTGCCCATTGTAGGCGCTGTTGCCGGTGAACCGTGGTTAGCATGGCACTGGGAGCGGCCTGCGGCTACGCAGCCCCATTTTCAGCAAGATTCGATTTACTGGGTGTTGTGACACATTACTCCTGTCACCAGCATTCCAATTACCAGGCGAGTTGCGCCACAGTCGCCCTTCTGTTGCCACGTACTATCCGGGAGAGCCTTCGCTCACCTCGAGCATCGATGTACCGTGGTCGTCCAACACCTCGTCGGCAGTTCATGAGTTTTCCCTACTCGGACCACCAGCCATGTCGTTTCGGATATGCCCATTCGTCTGGTCATTACAATTTGGCCTTTTCCAAACTCACTGAAGTCCGCTGCCTTTCCCATCTGAAGAACAAGTGTAGCACTGATTATTTTTACACCGTGTTCAGACCCGCGCACGCTCCATAGTTCACCTGCAGTTGCTTCGATTTGTATCACGACTTGCTGGTCATAATGCTTTGGCTCATCGGCGTATATGCTACATAAGAGCATTACGCTGTTGTATTATAAAATTTAATATCCTATATAAGCAACAGGGACATTCTCGATGAGCTGAGGAGCTTTCCGTAGCCTCTCGTCTTCAGCTGGATTCTAAGGCAATCGGTATAGTAAAACTTTACTTTAAGGTATCTCAATTTAACCTCAGCGTCCTCTAAACCAGGATAACCAATAGTTAAAATATTTTCACAATAACGGAAAGTTCCAGGGAGCCAGGATTTTTATCATTACCAACTTTCTTTTACTAGTTTTGCGAGTAGCTTTTTCAGTAGTTTTTTTTTAACAGTTCATTTATTTAAAGTTTATAATCTTATGTTAGCTTTCGCTTCCACAACTTCGAACTAATGTTACTTTAAAATAGAGGTGGTCTGCATCATCCAGGGTTTGTGCGTAAAATAGGTCAAAAGAGTAGCATATACTATCTATATACAGAGTCAAAATTATCTAATGGTAAATAAATATAGTGTCTCAGAAGAAGTACACACATTTTAATCATAAATATTTCGTCACGCATTTATTGTTCAACTTAATTTTTCATATTTGGTTAATGTATTTTGCTGAAAAGATGGTATTAATAGTTTACAAATAAACGAAATAATGCCCATAATGCAAAGCGGTATGGGTATTATTTCGTAGCAAATTTGTAGAACACAAAACGATTTTAAATTGGGACTAGAAATCTGAGACTGAAGGTGTAGTTTAACGACAGTGAAGATGTAAATTTGACCGAAACTCACCATCACGATGAACAATTTGAAGAACTCAAGAATTCGAGATGAACTCGACATCTACGGTATAATGTGCAAGAAATAACTTGGCAGATCCTGTTTATCAATAGTGAGGAAAATTGAGGCAGTAATTTGTACGATCACCGCACAAATTTAAGACAAGCTGCTCTTGAAATTGAAATCAACAGCAAGTTACACTCATTCTCAAAAGAACTAAGTATCATTTGATCTGCCAAGATTGCGTGATATGAATGAAAATTATTCCATTAATTGAGTTGAATTTTGAATTGCTTAAAATAGAGATGAGCAAAGTGACAATTGTGTGTTTATGTCAATTAACTCAAATTTTGGTGTAGAGAAGCTATATCAGGAGTTATTAGTCTGATCTATTGTTTCATCCAGAAGAATTGTTGAAACGAGATATGTATTTCCAAATGCTTAATGTATTAATTTTTCCCTGCAGTTTATGAGCGCTGAGAAGAAGTGGTTTTATTACTAATAGGGCGAATATCTCATATGATCGTCTTGATCAGGGTCCATCTTTATAATAATTTGGCAGACTGGTGGATAGGCCGACAAGTAAGCATCGAGTGTCCCAACATCCAACTTATTTTAATCCTATTTGACTTCAATTTGTTGACCACCTGTAGGACATGGTGTACTTTAGAAAATCAGCCACAATTAAAGGATTAAATTAAAAAAAACGTATAAAGCAATCTCAGCAGTTAAACTGGGGAATGTTTGTCATTCAATTGTTCGCTGCTGTGAACAGAGCCTAGTATTCCTGGCGCATTATATAACCTTCGACGTTTTTGCGCCATAAAAAAAATCAAAAATCAAAATCAAAAATCAACAGAGCCTAGAAGCAAATGGTGAACAATTCGAACACGTGCACTAGTTCACCATTTATGCCAAAAACCTTTTCTGTATTCACCCAATAATGATAGTATCTGAGGTTTGTAATAATTTTTATTATTCCTAAAATATGTGCACATCCTTTTGAGACCCGTATAAACTATTTAGTAAAACTTTAATTTTACCTGACCGAATATTTCTCCACAAAATGGTGACGTAATAATCTCGATCATGTCTGCAGTGTTCATGCCAAAAACCTAAGGTATGCATCAGCTCATGAATTATGATTCCGTGATTCAAACATCCTGGGCCAAGGGACACTGGATGAACTCCGTGCTTTTTTCCAACTGCCGATGAGCATCTAAAAAACGGCATATACATAATTTTTTTTCGAACTTTGAATTTTAAAATAAATATTCTTTTAATTCAAACTGATATTCTTTTAATATAAATTATATTAATTTAATATAAATACAGGACAACGACAAAATATCAAAAGGGTGGATGAATGTGCGGGTAGGAGAAGTTCTAAACTCAAGCCTCTGCGGGAATGGTCTGAACAGTTGTGAAATATGATTTTCCTAAAAGCAAGTGTGTATAGGATGCATATATTCTTTATGAGGTTGAGCACGAATGGTCAACTTTTGTGGAGTTGTCAGTGCATTGACATTTTGGACCAAACTTGTCCCAGATATATGACGCAGTATTGAGGATTTTCAGCACTATGGCCAACAATCCAGATTTTAACCACTATAAGTTGCACTCCCACCAGGACGCTTTTTCCTCCAAACATCACTACTGGGCCAATGCATTGCTTTCTCCAAACAAAACTCTTGTGGGTTAAAAGAGCATAACCAATCTGACTGTACCATTACCACTCCACATTTCTTAAATTGTAAGGGCAACCACCCGGTTTTTTGAAAAGCTTGTGAACTATGGAAGCAAGGAAATAATTCCGAAATATAGAGTGGAAAACAAGGTGACGTATTCAGAGGCGAGAAGACAAATAATCAAAACAGACATAAAGCGTACATATATCACAGCTGCTCAATATTTCCAGTCCGTAGGAATTCTGACTGATGTATCAGTTCCTCCGAATATATCTATCGCCAATTGGGCACGTTCGTTGCTCTTTATTTCAAAACAGTGTCCTTCTCAAGAAAACTGAACAATCCAGCAATACCTAAATTACCATACTAACTGATGTTTCTTCAACAATAAAACCAAACCAAAAGTGACAGAAACAATCAAACCACAACGTTCATTCTCTACTGGAGCGGACGTTCATGAAGAGCATGATTCAGATGATGGAATCCTATAATTACATGCAACCGATGAGATGGATGTGACGCTCCTTTTTTTTTTTTTCCTAAGAAAGACAAAGCAAAAATAGATCGATACAAGCAAACAACTAAAAAGTAGTCGGAACCAAAAACAACCCATAAAATTACATAATGGAAAGAATCCTTCAATGGAATTGTAGAGGCTTTCGAAAATAAAAAAGATTATTTGCAGGAACTTATCGATCGGTGTGAACCAGCTGCCATAGCCTTACAGGACACTCTTTTAAATTCTCTAGTGTGTCCTACCGTTAAAAACTATGCTATATTTAGACGAGATAGGAGTGTTGACACGCCAGCTCATGGAGGGGTGGCGATTATTGTCAGAAACAACATTCCATCCAAACATGTTTCTCTTCAGTCTGTCACTATTCCTTTGAAGTAGTGACAGTGCGCATTCTAATTGGTATCACTCTCACAATAATTTATACATATCTCCCTCCTAATTTCTCTTTCTCCTCGGATGACTTAGAAAACTTAACAGATCAATTGCCATCTCCCTTTTGCTTATTCGGGAACTTCAATGTTCATCTTCCGCTATGGGGATCCACAAAAAGAGACCAAGTGGACAAACTAATAGACTCCCTGCTTGATGATCATAATCTTACCCTGTTAAACACTAGCGAGCCCACCAACATCCATTTTCCTACAGGATCCATGACTGCAATAGACCTTTTTTCAATATGTTCTCCAACCATATATGCCAATACGGAGTGGTGGTCAGTTCTTGATAACCCACTAAACAGTGATCATCTATCGATCCTTTTGCAAGATTCGAACACGAGTAAACTTGTCCCCATTGCAGTGTTCCGACTGGAAATTCCGTAGGGCACGCTGGCACTAAATTAGAAAGGTATACCTTTCTAATTTAGTTTTACAATGATAAAATCCAGTCCCAGCCCATAGATAATATCACTGATCACATAACTAACCAGATATTACAAGCTGCTATTTCTGCAATATCAAAATCTCTGCCTGGGAAACACAGCAGTTACTGGTGGAATCAGAAATGCACACATGCTAAATAAGAAAAAAAATAGAGCTTGGAATTTGTTTCGAAAATTCCCTGCAGCTGGCAATCTTATTAACTTTAAAAGACCCAAGTTCTATCAAATAAGAAGAAAAGCAAAGAAAGACACTTTGATAAGTTTTGCTTCCACCATTAAAAAGGACACGGATCATCTGGAAGAAAATCCAAGCCCTTAATGATAAATAAATACAGTCCCCGGCCTCAATCCTAAACTGGAAAGGATAGGACTTGCACGCACAAAAAGAAATAATTAATGTATTAGGCGAATCATTTGCCAGTATATTAGTAGTATCCACATACAGTCGAACCTTACAAAAAATTAAGGTATCAGCAGACCAACATAAACTTTTCTACTATGGTATCACATTCGTATAATCAGCCATTCATTTTAACGGAACTTTTAGAATCTCTCAATAAAATATCCAGTACTGCTGCTGGTCTGGATGGAGTCTGCTATATAATGTTTAAAAAAAAAAACTAAATAACAAAGCAATAAGCTCTTTGTTGAAATTCTACAATAGAATATTTTTAGAATCTCCGCACTCAATTGTCTTAGCTTTTCCGAAACCAGTAAGGATCATACCATCCTGCATAATTACAGGACGATTTCACAGACAATCTGTTTAGGCAAAGTCTCAGAAAAAATGGTAAACAGGCGGCCAATGTAGTTTCTGGAAACAATCTGCTAAACAGAAATCAGTATGGGTTTCGGAAGAATCGCTCAATCTTTGATGTGATGATCAAAGCAGAAGCAAACATCAGCAATGCTTTCGTAAGGAGATAACATGTGGTCATGGTTAATCTCGATTTTGAGAAAGCCTTCGATACCACGTGGCGATATGGTGTCCTTCAGGACACTGGTTCTGTTGGGTTGAGGGGAAAACTGTTAAAACAGCATGTAGGATTCAATGGTCTGAACCCTACAAATATTATTGACCTGCAAACGCAAGTCAATAATATTCCACATTGAAAAAGAACCTCAGTTGTGGACTTCTAGTTTCAGGAAAAGCAGGCGAGAAGTCATTTTGGTAAGGCTCCATATTGGTCATTCTTATACAACTAATTTGTTCTTGCTCATGGGAAAAAACGCACCCCAATGTCGCCCCAATTTATACTAAACTTTCTGCACCACAAAACGTTTCAGGTTTTGTGTGTTTAACCAAATCATTTGATTTGGTTAAACTGTTCTTAAGCGAAACATTATTCGCCATAAGAATTACTAATATGACACGAGACATACCGGAAACAGTTTAATCATACATATCTGCTGACGACCTCATTATCTCTTGTCAGTCACAAACTATGAATGCCATTGAAAGGCAACTTCAACTACCCATAGTCAGAGTAGAATCGTGGGCGAAACGGAATGGCAGTTATTAGCAGAAAATAAATCAACTGCAATTCATTTCTGTAAAATACGCAAATTATATCCGGATCCTGAAATATATTTTAAAAAATAACCTCATTTCTCTTATCAACAATTCGTTTATTGAGTTATCTAGACAATAAACTTAATTTTTCCAATCATATAGACTACCTTAGAACGGCCTGTCTAAAGAAATTCAACATCTTAAGAGCTGTCTACGCTAACTCCTAGGGTGTTGATAGACACTCCCTATCACATCTCTATAGAACTTTAATTCGGTCCCGCTTAGATTATGGATCACCTGCCTATGACTCCACAAGGAACAGTTCCTTGTCGCGTCTCAATACAATTCAGCATAGTACTCTAAGGATAGCCATGGGAGCCTTCAAAACATCTCCGGTATATTGAGGCAAATTAACTCCCATTTGCATCACAGTTGCACAGTAACTCCTTACTGTGCAACTATGATGCAAAAATTATAAGTATTCCATCCCATCCTAGCTGGGAATACCTGTTTGATCCTCAATATGTAATGCTATACTGCCATAAGCCTCATGAAAATCGTCCATCGGGTCTTCGATTGTAGGAGTTCACGATCAACGGGAATATTAACTTGCAGCATATCCTCGAAGACGTTGTTCCTCTTGAATTTCCATAGATTAAATTCTCACTTCTTTGTGATTTCTTTCCGAGATGGAGAAAAGGCATGAAACCCACATCGTAGAAAACTCAGAGAAACTACTTATTTGCATTGATGGCTGCAATACAGATGAAGCCGTAGATGCTGCTGCAGCAATTTTTTCTGCCTTCTCAATAGTTGTCTCTTCCTACAGAATCCAGCATCTATATCGCAGAATTGCATGCAATGAAACTAGCCCTAGATAATATAACCAAGCAGCAATTCAAGAAAGTTCTTATATACACAGACTCCTTAAGTGCAGTAACTGCCGTTCAATCTGCTACTTCTTCCCATCATCCTATTCTGAAAGCGATCCGATCTCGTTTATATCAATATGAAACATCCAAGCAGATGGTCACCTTCTGTTGGATCCCTAGTCATGTCGGCATCCGAGGTAATGAACGTGCGGATCGTGCTGCTAAACGTCCTGTCAGTGGATCATTCTGCCATCCAAAAGTCCCATACACTGATTCCCTGTTAAAAGACTAACAAGGAATCTAAATGCACTTTTAAACTAAATACACTGTTAAAACAGCATGTAGAATTCAATTGTCTGAACTGTGGCAAACGCAAGTCAATAATATTCCACATTGAAAAAGAACCTCAGCTGTGGACTTCTAGTTTCAGGAAAAGCAGGCGAGAAGTCATTTTGGTAAGGCTCCGTATTGGTCATTCTTATACAACTCATTTGTTCTTGCTCATGGGAAAAAACGCACCCCAATGTCGCTTCTGTCAGACTCAGCTAATAATCAAACATATCCTAATACAGTAGAATGCCCTCAAAATTCAAGTATTTGGAAATCCTGCTTTTGTTTTCTATCCAATTTACAGGAACTTTATTACACCTTCTTGAAAATAATGTATATTTTGAAGAAATATTTAAATACTTCAAACGCATAAATCTATATAACCATCTCTGAAAGCCTTAATATAAAAGGTTCAGTCATAAGTAAATCAAGAACAGGCACAAATGGCCCAGAAGGCCCTTGTGCCAAGAAACTCTTGATTAAAACAACAACGACAAGAAGCATGTGGTTTTCACATGAAAAACAAGCGACCCAGTTATACGAGCATACGTCATTAAAAATTGCTACAATTCAATTTATAATGAATATAATAGTTTTAAATTTCACTGGAGCAATTCATAATGACATTATATTCGTATGGAGAAGTCCCAGCCTTCTCGGGTTTTTTTTTATAATCCAGCTTTTTATTTTTAGCTTTGAAATTAAAAACTATATTCATAAGCAAATATGTGCGAAAAAACTCTAACTTGAAGTTCTATCTCTAAATATTGTTTAATGCAAGATGCACTTCTTATTTCCTTGTTGTTTCTACCTGCTTGAAGTTCTTATATTAGCAGCTCCTATGGACTAATTGAAACATCGCGGATTTGGAGCACTCCCTTACTCTCTACGATATTTCTGTCTTTTTTGTTTTTATATATTTTTACTTGTAATTATTTTCCCCCTTTTCTTTAATTTCAAATTTCTTTGTTTTCTTTATTTGTAATATTCTAAACTAATTCATTAGTTATGCAGCAACCATTTTCATTATTAGTTCAACACTCGATTCCTGTAACCACTTCCGTGTTACATACTTTATTAACATCTTGTACCAGGGCGAACAGATAAGTAATTATGTTTGACTACAGTAGCGAACCTACTGGTCCGCTACCGCAAGAGTGGAGGACAGAGTTAGCGACTGGACGATTGGTTTATATGAATTATTGAACACCACGAGAGTGGCAGAATTTGTAGCTTTGCTGGTTGAGTAATTAAAATACATGGTTTACTATTATTTTATTTTTATGGAGAATTACTACTGAACTAATATAAATAAATCGAAGCTGACACGATCGTGCATTTCCCCTGTAAGAGACTATGATCCCTGAAGAGCTCACTTCATAAACTGGAAGGAACTATAAGCACGCTCACTGTAGCCATAGATTTTAATGCGCCAAGAAAAAAATGCAAACCACAACAAAAAACAAAGTAAAACAAATTCAAATAGTTAAGTTTTTTTTTCTCTTTCTGTATTATCTTCCTTCTATCACAAATTGCTTTGATCTTAGTCTGACAAGCTGTTGTGCTTGTCAGACTAAGATCGAAGTTTCTTTATTTTCCAACACATGTGATACGTACATGATCTTTTTAATTGAACGTTTCAACATTGTGTGGGCGTGATTAGTTCACAAAGAGGAAATTGTTAGAAAGCAAAAATATCTGCAAAAACGTAGCTCAGAAAATATCCTTTGACTTGAAGAATTCCAATAGAGAGAACGAAAGAGTGAAGGAAAAGCAAACAAAAAATCTTTAATCAAATACTTCGATACCAACCGGGAATTTAAGCAGTTCGGTGAAACTTCAGTAACCACTTTCCGACTGAGCTACATTCTGCACTGAAGTGGAGAGCTCTTGCTGCATGGACCGAGAATTAACGGCTTTTCTAGTATGGTTGACGAGCATCGTTCCAAGTGATTTCATTTCTCTTTTCTTTTTTTTCTCTTTAAACACTCCAGAAAACATTTCTCTGGAATAACTATACAGAGAGCGACAAAAGAAATAGATAAATGCACGTTTTACAAAATTTTCATATTAACTAAATTTCTGCGGACATTTTAGTTTATGCATTTTCGATTTGTCTCTTATCCTATTAATAAACTATAAAATAAGTCTCACTGCAAGGTTTACTGTCACCCCTATTTCACAGCCGACCGGTTAGAAGGGTGTACAAAAAGTATAATGATCTTAGTAAATTGCCTCCTACCGATTTCAGTACGCTTCATTCAATGTTTCCTGTAGTCTTCCATCAAAAAAATAAAAGATGTCAGAAGAATTTTGAACAGTCTTGATGCCAAGAAGTTTCCAGGTAATGATGGCATTTCTCCACTTGTTGCCAAATCCTATTCTCCTGAGCTTATTTTTTCGTTTTGTGTCGCCTTTTGTAAACTTAATTATTCTGCTAGTATTCTTCCTTCTGATTAGAAATTTGCTCACATCCAGCCAACTTCTAAAAAGGGCGACAATTACCGTCCCATTACACTTTCTGAAGTAATCGATTAACTGTTAACTCTTAAATCATCTAGAAATCTTCCACCTGATTAATGATGACCAGTATAGATTCCATCAGTGTCGGTCCACTGATGATATACTAGCTTATCCCTCTCTGGACAAATTTAGTGGAAACGTTGGATGAAACTCAGGAGTTGCTCTACATTTCAAAGGCTTTGATCCTGATTGACATATGGATCTTCTAAATAAGCTTCCATATTATGGTTTGCCAACCGTTTTATAATTGGGTATCCAGTTTTCTCTCTAAGCGCTCACTGCGCGTCATGGTGGACTACTCTGTCTTCTGATTTCTCCGCTAATGCTGGTGTTCCGGTTTAGTTCTTTCTCCCACTCTTTTCCTCTTGTATATTAATGACCTTCCATTGACCAGAAATCCTCTCCATAGTTTTACTGATGATAGCCCATCGCATTCTACCTTTCAGTTTGATAAACCTTGCCATGTACAAACAGCTTGAACTTCTCGGATATCCGCTAATCCTTGAAAGCTTATCTCCAACTAATTCTCCATGGGGCAAAGACAACTTAGTCAATTTTAGTCCTTCTAAAACTCAGTCCTGCCGATAGGATTCTTCTATTACTATGCTCATCTTTAACGACACCCAGATTTCTAGACAAGATCACATATCTATATTAGGGATTAGACTTCTAATGTCCTATAATATGTCTTACAAGCACATCACAAATATTGTTTCCTCTGCATCTCAAAAATTTGGGTTTCTCTTTCGTTCTCGGCGTTACTTTCTTCTAAGCATGTACTTACTCTTTACAAATCGTAAATCCGTCTTACCATGGAATATTGTTCCTACATCTTGGGGGAGGGGTCCCCCTTAACCTCTCTCAGGCTTCTAGTTTATCCAATCTGTCTCATTGGCGTTCTGTTTTTGCTGCATGCCTTTTCTATAGATACTTCACGGGCACTGTTCTGAATTGGCTTCTATAATCCCCCCCCCCCTTTCTATGTCTCAAACCAATCTGGACACAGAACACATGCCACAAAGAGTGTCAGCATCCTTTTATTGTCCCACATCAAACTCACAAACCAAACTTTTCTTCTCCTCATTTATTCCTTAAAGTTAGATTTTTTTTGGAACAATCTCCCTTTACGCGTATTTCCTGAAATTTTCAATCAACAGTAAATTTACATCTAAGGTAAATAAGTATCTTATTTCATCTTTTCAACCTCCAACCCATGCAAGGTACTAAGTATTATAGCTAATGAATACCTTTCGTGTTGAGGATTTTCATAAAAACACGGCAAAATAACAATTATTAAAAACAATATTGTCAGACGTTTATTTTATGTTTCTTGATTTCATTAAAGAATTATATTTATTTTTTTTTCAGTTGATTGTATCTTATAATCAACTGAAAGATTTGAATAGGCTGTAATTATTCCTGTTACATAGTGCTGCGTCTTCTAATCCGAGGAGTTGAGGTTGGGTAAAGCAGAAAAAGATACTGAGTTTCTTTCGGGATGCTCTCATTGTAGAACTGAAGGAAGTTGTGGGCTTCCTATAGACTCTTCACTCTGTATTGTTTGCTCTGACAGTATTTCGCTGGATCTATTTTCAGTGGATTGAATAGGTTTACTGTTCTTATTGGGAAAAATTCTTTAGGCACGAAAGGTTGTATAGCACAGAACGTAATGGTAAATGAGGGTTACCACGACTGCGTCCAGCAAGCACGTGATATAGAAACGAGGCCTTAAGGACTTGGGGTGTCAGTCACTCCGGTAAGCATTAAAGAATTTAAGAGGATATTATTTGATGCTATGCGTAGTAGCCAGGGGGTGATATTTAAGTTATATATAATACTGCCTTGGAAATGGTGAATGAATTACCTGTTACCCTATTCATCCATTTCATTATCTAGTATTCGATAGTAAGGAATCTACTTATATAAGATGGTGAGGCATAAATCCAGATTAGAGATGCGTAAAGAATCCGTAAAAGAATCCAATCTTCAGAATCCAACAGGCCATCAATAACAAATCCAGATTGACATCATCTTCCTGGACATTAAATCGGCATACGATAGAATATACCTACCCGCTCTCTTTACTATTCTGAAGCACTACTTCGGCCTGGATGGACTTCAAGATTGGTAGCAAGATACCTTGCTACAAATCTTGAAGTACATCCTACTCCTCAGACATCTGTCTGTCTGTTACTGTCAACGATTTCCAGGTAACTTTCGATGTCACAAGAGCCATCCCGCAAGGGAGTGTGCTTTCAAAAATTCTCTTCGCATCGGTTTTGGAACCTTTCCATGTAATCCTAACTTTGTCTCCTATGCCGATGATCTGAAGTTCTACCTGAGTTCAAACCATCCTGATCAGATCCTGGACATTAACCAACAGGCCTCTACACGGATAATGAAACCGGAAAACTATCTAGCCATAATTGGGTTGCATCCGAACCCTTCCAAGTCTGCTCAACTACCGATAACCAAAAAAAAAAAAAGAGTTAAAAATGATGTTCAAATCTTCGTTGGCGGGGAAAGGGTACAAAGGGTAACTTCCCACACAGACCTAGGCCTCACCTGGAATGCTGGACTCTCCTTCCAGCCTCACTTTGTCAGGATGAGACAGAAGACGTCCGCGGCACTTTGGGCAGTGCGTTAGGAGCTCGTTGGTGTGCATCAACCAACGTTGTTGGTACATTCCTGAGGTGCGTTACCCCTATCTCTTTCTACGCATCTGAAATTTGGTCATCTGCTCCTACCTCCCACCTAAAAAAGTACCTCAGTCTGGAATATTGGTTGCTCAGATGGATCACGCTTTTACTATCTCTAGATCCATCCTCCAAGCTAATCTAGGGACCACTCCCTGGAGACTTTAAATTACCACAAGAAACGTACTCATGCTAGCTCGACTTATCACAGGCCGAATAGATGCTCCATCTGTATCCACGTTAATCTCTGGCACAAAGAAGACAAGTGGTGAACGCCGCGACTCCTGCCACCTTCTCCGGTTTACACTTACAAACGTTGATTCCCTTAGGGGCATGTTTCCGGCCAACTGCTGCCTCTAAATCTATAATAAACCCTTGTAAGTTTTGTGAGGACAAGCTCTACAGAAAGGAATGCCTCAAGAACTGTTACCAACTATTGAATCTGTGACGACCGCCTACACCTGAACTCTTTGCCTGCTGCATTTTTATTTTTATTCTTTTATATTTATTTGTTTATTTTTTATATATATTTTTTAAATTCAGTTGTTTATTGCTATAAACTTTGTTTTATTTGAAGTATATGTAAGTTCAATTATGTAAATATCTCTGGTCGAGCACGAATGTACTCTTGTACACTGTACATGTGGTTCCTCGCACCTCGATATGTAAATCTCTCACCCTCCTGGCACACTGCCGTCCCGGGGTGACCCACAGTTTCGTGTGGTTAATAAACGGATAATAATAATAATAAAGTGCAATTGTTGTAGGCACTTTCTGTACGTATTTTAACGGTTAGGAAGATAGAATATAATTGCTGACATTAAACTTGAATTTCTGTAAAACATGCGAGGTCGGTTGATCCAAAGAACAGAACTAGAAGTGATAAATGAGGAAGAGAAAAAATTATTGCTGTGGTTGTCGTTGTGTTTCCCAAGATTTTAACCTTGGGAAACACAAACATTAGTTGAGATGTTAGAAGACAAAAGCTATCTGTCATCACCAGACCTTGTGTATCGACATTGATGGAATCTGTATTGGCAATAATTGATCAGAAGGAAGATATCTTGATAGTATGAGTTCGCGGATGGTCTTGGCAAAGTAGAAGTAAGCGTAATGGAAATAATTGGAAGGGAGGGATTTTTCATCGCCACTTTTAGTAACAGCAGATTTAAGGGCAGAAGGAAAAAAACATCAGTGGTATAAAAATTATAAAAAGGTGACCTATCCTCCGCACGCATGACCATAATCCTTCTGGTCATGCGTGCGAAGAGAATGCCTATTTCGAATGACACTGTCTCTTTAAATGGTGGTACTTGATGGAACAGTTTTCTTTTTTGTGTGTGTTGTAGCAGTTTGCATTCTCTGAATAATACCTAGTTCACAAAATATTGGTGTCAAATCTCATCCTTGACCGACCATTAAGAACCAAATATGAAATAATGACAAATAGTCTTCGACAAGGATGTAAGGTATGGAAGGTGTGATGGAGTACTGAGGTAACAATCATTCCACTGCTTTCTTAGATCTTGTTGAGTATGTTAAAGATTCACTTCATGGTTTTTAATCTGACTGGCAGTTCCAACTGTTGGTTTCTCACTGAAAAACATCGCCAAAATGCGAATTTTGACTGTTATTTTGTAATCCCCAGAATCTTTTAAATGGGTGGTTTTAATTTTCATAGTTCTTCACATGTATTTGAAAGATCTTTATTCTTATCGTAGACGATATATATTTTTTTTTTCCTTCAGAGGTTCCGCCATAGTCATTATCGACTTTCTGTTCATTAGCCGTTGAAGGTAATAAGTGTAGTTGCCATCTAAAAATAAACTGTACATTTTTTATATGGAAACACCAGTCAAAATCATTTATTTAGACAATTAGTCACTTTATTAGTCAATCAAAACATTTTTCAACCAACAGCAGGCCCATGCGTAGCCGAGTGGTCAGGAGCGAGAGTGCAGTAGCACGCGCTCTTTGAGTGAACCGGGGTTCTGGCCCGTGACTGCTAAATACGATTAACATTTGTATTGAATTTATTGTAAACTCCACTGACCTGGTGGTCGTGCCAGAGTATAAACAAGAACATTTCAGTGTTGGTCATAAGAATACGAGTTCTTCTTCCCCACCCTTTCACGCATACTCCCACAGTATAATTTCAAAACATTTTTGGTAAGCCGAGTAATCATAAACTGCCAATTCAAGCTTTTTTTAAGTCACGAAATTCATTGGAGAAAATGATGGGTGAATGGTAGCTAATTGGTAGTACAGTACTAAGGAAATATCTGTTTGTGGAGGAAAGCCTAGTCAAGGTGCGTACATTGCATGCGTATAGTCAGTCACATATTTTTAGAAGAAAAAGCGGTTGTAGAGCTATGAACCTAAAATGAAGAAGAATTAGAAAATACTTATCCCGATTTTCATATGCTGCAGGTTGAGAAATCCAACTCGGGGAACTCTGCTTTCTCAGCCTGAGATCGGATAACTATGGACTCTGTTAAAACGAACGTTAGGAATTCCCTCGGTCTCGGATTTGAACTCTTATATGTAGTTTTCATTGTGGACGAAAACTATATATAAGACACTGTGTATTGAAGTCAGAAAAATGGCTAAATTCAAGGAAAAGCATCAAAATGGATGAAGTGTACATCTTTCTTGTATGTTAAAGAATAGATAGGATAGAATAAAGTAAAATAAATATCTTTGCATAAAATATGTATGAATACACTTATTGGTTGGCCATTAATTATATTAGACTGAATGGAAATATAGGTGTCTGTTTGTGGAATTTGGGTGTTCACAATTCAGTTTATTTTTAACGAATTGTTAAGAAACAACGAGACTTATTAATATATTTTTAAAGAATATAATTTCGCGAAGAACTGCTTTAGTAAGTAAAATTAAGTATTTTATTCAAATTTAGTTTATGTTAAGAGAACTACAGAACATTATCTGGCAGGCAGGACAGTAGTCGCAGTTTTGTATGTAGCATTGAGCAAACTAAATTTATACGAAATGAATCGATTTCACATTAAATCAGCTACTTCACCAGGAGGTTCCTCGGTATTGCATTAGAACTTCAAATGAACAGTATTGCTCAAAATAAATATCGGGATAAGTATGCACCATGAGTGAAAGACTCTTCAAAAGTTCTTTCATTCACGATATAGTAAACTTTACTGCACTTAAGTTTACTCACCCTCGTGGGTAGCACAGTTGATGTAATCACCGTCCTCCCCACACCAGGTGGAAAAGACCTTAGTTCGAATCCCGTCAGTGATGGGAATTTTACGGGCCTTTTCCACAACGTGGTGAGTTTGTCTGTCTCAGGCGAGTATAGCTGGTTTTTTCTCCCCGAAACTGGGGTTTTTGTCTAGCAAATAACAAATTCACCACAGGTCACTCGCAATTTATAGTCTGTTTTATACAGCGTAATGCGTCTTAAGTTGCTGATGCTGCCTTCAACAGAAAAAAAAAAAGTTTACCCATAGTTACTTGCAAAAGTGTACGAGGCTATTTCAACTCCTAGATATAATTTATTCACCGAAACATATTGCGTTTCTTACTACTGAGGTGTCTTACCCATAATTGCTGATTAGATGTATGTAATCATGTTCGTCTTCTCTTGGAACAAATCGGATGCACGTCTTTGTATGATATTCCTCGAACGCCTTGGCAATGGCTGTTCTTTCTCGGTCATCTGTAAAAAATAATAGGATGAGGTAACACGGATAATAACTACAGGTTTTAGTAAACCGATAAATAAATCAAAGATATCCAATCGTTTGGCATTTTTCAATGACGATTGCAGTAGATGAAAAGCAATCGAATCCAGGAGGCAACCTCGGATTGTACAAAATCAATACAGTATAAATGGCACACTTCTCATGTAGTAGGAGATATATTATTTTCTATCCAGGCGCTTAAGTCTTTACATTGCTTGCCGTGCGAACTAAAATTTAGGTAAGTTTCATGTTATTCATCTGTGACTGTTCATGAGGAAAAATGAATTTTGATTTTTACGGCTTAAGATTGCATTTGTTTTACGAGAAATGTTTACATTACTTACTGAATGAGTATTTTATAATTTCTTAATTAGTTTGTTGGAAGTCGGTGCAGGCCGATTACCCGTGTATTATTACCTTATTATTGTCATCGATAATTAAATATATTTTAACTATGGAAAAGTTCAAGTTCGTGTATAATTCAAAACGTGACTGATTGAAATGTATTCGCCGTTGATCTTCCATCCATTTGTGTTTTGATATCGCAGTTGAAAATTTTGTTTAGTTTTGGCCAGAAGTTCCAGCTCATTTTTCGGATTCTATTCGTTAATTTCCTTGCATCATTAAAATATTGAATCTAATTCGGTCACCTGTTGCGCTAATATTCTTCGTTTCTTTGATTTCGAATTAAATGTCGACCATACATTAGAGTAGAGCGATCCCAGGGGGTTATACCTCTTATGAAACCTGTAGGTGACTTCTACTTGTTGCACTGCTTTGAGTATTTTCGGTGTTGCCTTTGGATGTGTGCCTCGTCATCATATACTATATTATAGTACATTCTAGAATTGAGACAACGGAATCAGGAGGCTTTCATGGGATAATTGTAACGAGTTGAAGCCCGAGAAGAGAAGATGAATGAAAAAGCAAAAAAGAATTTCTGCGAGTTGAGCTGAGCTGTGAACGGATTTATGCTAATTAATGGACGTGTTCGATTTGCTTTGTATTAAAAAATAGGTGGAATTACAGATAACAACCCAGAATAAAATGACCATGAATATATCTAAGGTTAAGTATATATTAATTAACAATTCAAATGACTTACTATAATTGCTAGAGATGACATATGGAACTCTTCCATATGGCCATAAAGAATACTCATTATCACTAGAAGTTCTATCCTGTGAATTAAAATAAAAGAAGAAGTAACATAAATTAATCAATTAAAAATTAACTATTGGCTAAATAAATTTTCGTTAAATTAACTGCATTTTAACTTTTTTCACTGCATTTTAACTTTAGTTCAGTATACCTGCCTTGAACATAATCCTCAAACGGTCAGAAGCTCTCTTTACACCGATGTTATTTTAGAGATCCTTATATTTTCTGATGCATATTTAACTCTCCTAATCTGCCTTCTATTTTTATAAAAGAGATAGTCCACTTTTTTGGGGGGAACATAGTGTGTTAAGAAACCTGATGAAGTTCGTGTTGCCTAACATGTTTTCTTGTTCATTTTAAATTCTTCTTAACAATTTTCCTTTTAATTTTAAAAGTACTGAGACCAAATACGCCGAACGGATGTTTACACCCATCTCATGTGGCTTGTTCCTGCACTTAATAAAGCTATTTTTAAATAAGATTCACTATCGGTTTCTTCATACATTAATTAAATGATCCAGATTATTTAACTTAAATATATAAATTAAATTTTATTTTTCATGATTTGGTTACAATGGTTACTCTAACTTTATCAGTGAAATATGTGGGAATTACAGTCTTTCCCATCATATCGCTATCATAGGATCTCTTTAATGAATGGACACGCAAATCCTACATTTCCAGCCAACCCGTTATCTCTTTACAGAAGGGATAAAACAGTGTTTCTATAAAGATTCACTTAAAAAGTAACTAATAAAATTTAAAAAAGAAACTTAAATTTCATTATTCTAATAAATAAATCTTCGTAGGTTTGGCAACCGTGGCAACAAAGCCAGAAGCATTACATGTAAAAATCTATATAATGTAGAACAGTGTACGTTCTAATAAAAGGGAAAAAAAATACAAAATGAAGTTAACTTTCAAATATAAAAATAACTATTAGCTGGCTAGATTCGGTCATTAATTGATGTGATGTACTCAAAACCAATTAAATCACATGAGTTTCAGAAGAAACTGGGCTGATTATATTAACCAGAATAGTGGTCGAGGTGGCTAGCAGGAACAGGGATTGATTTTAAGGACTTGAGATCCGATGAGCGCTGATTACCTTCCACAGTAGGTAATCAGTGTCCTGAGAATGAACAGGTGTCATACTGACGTCAAGCATGTGAAGGTTAGCATTGGAGGAGGAAGAAACCATGTGTGAATGAGCGACAATATGACAATGGTAACGTATAAATCCAGTAAAATATCTTTAATTATAAATGCTTTCGAGACAAATCGTCTCTCTTTTTCAACATAATTTGAACTAAACGGACACAGTTATGCGTGCAGTGAGGCGTGCGCCGGCACGTTATTCAATCATTAAACTGGCGTTCATTGTTGCTGCACGGACATGCGCAGTTTTTCTCCAGCGCTTGTCGAGGCATAGAACGGTTGTCTCTATGATGCGGTGCAGTCTCATGCCTTTGCAGTGGTTCATGGCTCTCGAATTGCTCAATATATTGAGTGACTCTAACCAGAGGCGGTGGCGAAAGTGCCGGGAGTGGTCTATTATTTCATAGTCTCGCTTGGGATTGAGGTCGCCCAGAAGTGCTCTGCAATTGCGGGCTGGTCGGTTTCAGCAAGTCGGATTGCTCCGTCGTGTTCTGTAAACCAGTCTTGAAGACGTCTCGAAGTCTCTCCTATGTAACAGCTGTCACAGTCTCTGCAGGTTATGCGGTATATGATACTGCTGCGTAAGAGAGGGGTGACAGGGGTCTTACACTGGAGACCAGAGAACGTATGCTTCTACCAGGCAACTGTACTCATTTTATGGGGTATTCCCTGAGGATTTTGAGATCCGGCGTGACAAGCCTGGACAGTAGGGAACGTAGGCGGTAGGCATATTATCCAGGGTTGGTGGTCTCGGGTGGACTGTGAGCTCTTGTGCTTGCAATAGGCACTTGTCTAGTACGTGCGTTGGGTAGCCACAATTGATTAAGTCTGTCCTCACACGAGAAATTTCGCTGCACCTAGCTTCATCTGTGCTGGAATGGCTCCAAGCTCTGAAGAATAGAGTGCGGGCAGTGCTGTTGAGATGACTGGGAGCATGGCTGGATCTGTAGTTTGTGAACTGTCCGTACCACATAGGTTTATGGTATACTGAGGTTTCCAGATGTGGGTCCACATAGATCATCCAGGAACGGGAGTGCTCCGTTAACCTCCAGCTGTAGAGTGAACTGGATGAACACAGACAAGGAATTGAGATATTCTAGTAATGTTGTTTCAGAGCCACGTGGGATGACGGTAAAGATGTCATCAACATATCTGCAGGTGGGTCCAGGAATATCTGTTCTTCTAATTCTTCCATGGCGATGTTGGCTACTATGGATGACAACTTAATTAGTGTCCTAATTGATTATGCAATTAGCGTATACAGAAAAGCGTCTTTCTTTTTAGAATGCATTTGGAATTTTTCTGCATACTGAAAAGTAATTGTCTTTCAAGCAAAGTAATAGTGGGATCTTTTATTTTATGGAGCTGTCTTTTCGCTAATGCTGTTGATATATACTATCTATTTTTTTTTTTTTTTTTTGAATTTTTAGATGATATCTTGCCAAAGCTGGTGATTAGGATTGGATATCATACTTACCTGCGTATTACTGAAAATGTAGCTGTAAAGCCAAGCAGCTAACAGAAACATTTTCGTGTTAGTTGTATATAAGATAGTTGTTTATTGTTCTTCGTTAATTTTACAGTGCTTCAGTATCATAGACCATATTGCAGTGTGTGTGTTAAATCTGTAATACTGCGTGTTCTGACGATTTGCATGTTGTGCTGCGTGAAATACTCGGAATACACGGACAAAACAATAGTCGTTCCTCCTGGAATCGGTTAAATAGAGCCCTAACTGAAGACGCCATTAAGAATCTTAGTCTCCCACCGGATTCAAACCCAGTACTCTTCAAACGAATGACGATTGCAAAACCACAACGCTGTCACGGAGAACATGCTCATATATGACAAAAAATCTCTTTTATTTGGAAACGGCTAATTAATATTATAGGATTTCAGCGGAAGGGTATTTCAAGTAGTTAAATAAATTCTTCCGCTTTAGTGAGTTCAATTTTAAATCATCGGATCATTTGTCTTCCTCTGAAGAAAGAGATCGAGTACTTGGCACTAAGGCTTGGGCTTATATTTAAGAAACAAAAATCGAACGGAGTGAAGCGTACGAAGTTATCTGATTTAAACTAACTGCTGCTTAAACTGAAAAAGGTATATGTTACACGATGTAATTTCGATACATGTTTAGAAATACTTGAATAATTTCAAAATGAGAAATTATTTGAAATTAAAGCGGCGTGCGCAACATCCTTTAGCCTATCCTTACTCAAACTGAGTAATGAAAAGCTTGTTTTTTTATGAGCAATAGAACTTTACATAAAATTGACAAAATAAGCCCACCTGTCAAGTAAATATCAGAGGTCAAAAAAGTGTTGGTTTTCATAAAACTGAGAGAAAGGAAAATAATGTTTTAATCATTATTACTTAATCAACAATACCTCAAACGTGTAGCGATTTAGTACCGTATAACATATTATTATCTTGTTGGAAGTTTCCTTTAGCAACTTTCTCGATAATTAACAAAATAAAAATAAAACTACATTATAAATCTACTTATAATTGACTAAGTCTGAGTTATATATTTATGTGTGATTTTGTTCAATAATTTTGTTGTTTCGACTTCAAAATAAAATGCTGTAGCGTTCATTTGAATTGGGTACTTCTGCAGATATGTACTGTGTAATTTTTTCAGAAGCACGTGATTCAAATAAACGCTGCAGTCTTCCATTCTGAAATCGAAAGTACAGAACCAGTCTCAACTGGAGAAAACTGAATGGACAAAAAAAAAAGGGCTGAATTACATCTTTATGCTTCAGGAAACACGTCAAAGTAGGAGATTAAAGCAGATACTGCATATTCTTTAAATAAGAATGGTTCGGATATGGACTGCTTCACAAACTTGTCCTTTAAATTTCTTTCGAGAATTTTGTAGAGAGTGAAATAGAAATTGCCGATATTCCATGATAACTTTGTCTATAACTTTGTGTATAACTTAGTCTATAACACAAGAAACAGTATATTTCCATGTATTAAGAAACAAAAAAGGAAAGTTATGAAAAACGTTTTGTAGTTTTCGAAGTATATACTTTTGCTTTTTGTGTTTTTTTTTTCAGCGATATTTCCTATAATATTACGAGTTTTATTTGGAAAAGGCAGTGTGAAACAATATAAACTTCCAGTCTAACTAAGAGCTATAATGGCATAGAAATATATTTTGTAGCAAGTAAAATACTTATATAATACGGCATATCAAATAAAAGCGAGAATTAGGCTCGCATGTCTTTGTCTTTATGATACTTTGTAAGACAGAGAAAAACACAGAAAATTTTCGATGTCGAAATCGGCGATTTTCATTTTGATAGATTTAGCCTCCTCTTCCCTTATTCAATTCATCTTCTCGACGAAATCCAATTTTAACTAATTTTTGATGTGCACATTGTATAATTCTCTGACGAAACCCAATTTGAAAGAAATCGAATATAACAATAAGAAAAACGAACAGGAAAAACCCTATTAAGGTAGGGGATTAGGAATACAACTAATAAATGGAAAAACGAAATGAATATGTAACTCTATACTACAGTGCTCGACAAAATTAACAGAGCACATAGAAAACGTGATGTAACTCGTACAGCTTACAATGAAGTGGGACAAAATTTGGTGTGGTGGTGTACTATAGAACAGCGATGAAACGAAGTGACAGCGAGAAACTTCGGATACGTATAAGGGACATTTATAGGGGCTGTATAAAAATTACCTAAAAGGCCACATTACGGGAGTCCATACAAGATGCTGGAAAATATGGCCACATGACATCAGTACGGTGTATAATCCCTTCCAACGGCTAAGCAGGCCTGAAAGCAGTAAACCATGCTCGATATATGGGTGTCTATAGGATTTTCTGCCGAGAAATCCCATTCTTCCACCAGTGCAGAGCTTAACTCACAAAGAGACCAAGGAGTAAACATGTTCCATCAGGCGAAAGAGACCAAGGAGTAAACATGTTCCATCGGATTTAAGTCTGCTGATCGTGCTGGCCACGGCAGTCGTTTGATGTCTTCAGTTTCAAGATATTCCTCCATTTCTTGAGCTCTATGTGCAATGGTGTCGTCAAGCATGAAAAAAAAAATCTGGGCCAAACGCACCTCAAAAATGTCGCACATAGGGTTCAGGGATCTGATGTCGGAACCTCTGCGCAGGTAGGTACCCCTATCAAAAACATGAAGGGGTGCGGCCGTTGATCATTATTCTGCCCCGCACGAGAACACTGCCTCCACCATAAGTGTCCCTTTCTGTGATGTTGGAGGGATGGGACCGCATGTTTCCAGATGAAATAACGTCTAGAATCTGTTTGTAGTCTTAAACGGAAGTCATCAGAGAACAGAACTGTACCCTATTTGTCAGGTCTCCAAGTTGCATGTTCATGGCACTAATTTCAACGAGCTCTGTGGTGGTTTGGGGTTAATGGAATACAAACAACAGGCCTCCTTACTTAGTCCACTTGAATTGAACCTTCTTAACAGAGCCCGGTTGGAAATGTTTTCACCTATGGTCGTAGCAACTTCACGAGACAGTTTTTATGACAGAACATGTAGGGTTTAGTCTTGCTGTTAGAGCCAGTGGCAGTTGACGTAGCCCTTGGGCGACCTTGGCAAGCTCTTCTTCTAATTGATCGTATCTCCTAAAACTGCTTCTATAGTGCTGAGACAACACTGCGTGACACATTCCGCCAATGTGCACATCCTCCTCCGACTACCCGGCTTCAAGTCGTCCAATGGCCCGCCATCTCAAAGATCTAAACGGCGATGACTTGACATCCTGAGTACTAGAAAAGTGGCTATCCCACTAAGCAAGCCAAAAACGGCAATGGAGTGATGTGGCCCCAAACCGTGTTTTTATAGGAATGAATAATTTGCATAATATGGGGCTCTGTAAGGTGGTAGATCGATTTCTACTGGATACTCGGAATTTGCATGTCGGTATGACTATTATATGAAATATTCGCCTTTGGCCACATTTTTCACAATAAAATATTCATGACAAACATTTTGTTCTGTTAATTATGTAGAGCAGTGTACCAAAAGTTATTCTAGCCATTAGGACAAAAAGAAAGAAATATAGTGTAAACGTCCTAGTGGATTTATTATCGCTGCACATTCTTTTTTAATTTCATATATATATAGTAGGACCGAACCACCTAACTACGTACACTACATACTGATATGAATTTTTAGTAATAAAATGAATGGGTGAAATGTAATATTTTAATTTTTTATGAATTTTCGATTTTTTACATCAACGCTACAAAGATACTAAACACAAGTTTAGTAACAAATTCCATAAATTAGCATTAGGAAAGCAAGCTTATATAGCATCAGCCAAAAAAAAAAAAATAATAAAACTTCCCATTTCATCCATCCATTTGTTTGTCTAGTTCTACCTTGACCTCCGCTACAACAGATAGACGTTTGTTCCAGTTATCGACCACCCGCTGGCTGAGGGCAAATTTTAGTACATATATTCTACAACTGTATTTCCCTCAGGTGAGTAATCTGAGCAAGAGGAAGAATCCCATCAGCATTAAGCTTGCTCAAACCATTCAAGGCCTTATACACCTCAATCAGATCACCTCGCTCATGCCTAGTCTCCAGATGCTGGCAATTTGCAGAACTTAAGCCTCTCTTTGTAAGAGGAACCCTTTGTTCTTTGTTTGTTTGTTTGTTTGTTTGTTTGTTTTAGAGTTTTATGGCGCATTAGCATCTAAGGCTATAATGCGCCAAGTCAACCCTTTGTTCTCCTCACCAATCCCATTGCCCTTCTCAAAACCTGTTCTAGAAATTCTACATCCTTCCTAAAATGAGGCTTCCAGACCTGTATATAATACTCAAGGTGTAGCCTAACCATTGCATTATACAAGGGGACAATCACCTCCTTATCCCTGCTAGCAAAATTCTGTAAATCATGACCGAGACACCATGAGCTGTTCTTGCAGCCTGTCTGCTCTGCTCAGAAAACTCGATATTTGACTGCACAATTACCCCTAGGTCCGTTTCATTCTCCACTACTTTGAGTGTACTGGAGATTATGCAATATTAAAAACTGACAACGTTTAATTGACGCATAATGTAAATTTTGTCTCACCAGTGATGCCTTTTGAAGTTATACATCCAAAGTAAGTTATGTACCATAAAGATGTATGTTAAACTTAATTTTTCGAAAGTGCACCAAGTAAACTATCACAAGTTGGCTGATTGCTAACTTGTGATAGTCTACTTGGCATGCAAAATGGAAAGCCACATCAGACCCAATAGACAGGATAGAATACTCAAGAATCCGTGCTCAGTTTAACAGATATAAATCTAAAGCCATGAAAGCCTACATTGATAAAATACTCAAAGTAGGGAAGACACCGTTTAAGGCAGTGCATGATGATTTCCCTCAGCAAATTTAATCCGATCGAATGGCTTGACTACATTACAAGATTCAAGCCCGAGTCTGCTTCAGACAGTAAGAACCTTTACAACAGTTGTCAGCGAGATACCCTCACATCCATCATCATTACAAAAGGAGAGCTCATCCAGGCCATCAATAGTATCCCACCAACATCATGTGCTAGATTTGATGGGATCCCACAATTTATCCTTAAAAGCATAAGTGTTTTCTCATAGATGCGCTTCTGGGAATCCTAAATGGAATTCTCACAACTCAGTTTCCCAACAGCCTGGAACTAATATTTAGTTCTGGCAATTCCAAAAACACATTGAGCTACCTCATTATCATAGTTCAGGCCAATTATGAAAGCGTCATGCATCGTCAAAGTTATGGAAAGCCTTCTTCCCATCTTAACCAACCAGGTTCTCCCATGTAATTCACAATTTATCCATTATGCATTGAAACGCAGATCCACCATCACCAACCTGCTGGCAACCACTAACACCATTCTGGAGGCTCTACAAGACAGGGAGCAGATGGCAATTGTGTATGTAGATATCCAGTCTGCCTTCGACTGCATTGACTTCCAGCCCGTCCTTCAGTTTTGTGAGGAGGGATACCAGATTAAAGGAAATATCCTTGAATTCTTAAAGTCGCTTCTTACACCAGGGTTCTTCACCTGATGGTGAATAATCAATCCTTCACTAGGAAAGTAAGTGTAGGTGTTCCTCAGGGTGGAGTTCTGTCTGGGCTCCTCTTTACTGCTGCCATCCACCCATTCCTATGCCAGGAAATGGATTTTCTCAGCTGCGCAGATGATTTGAAGCTCCTGTACCGGATCCATGGGACCGACCAACCTAAGACTGCTTCCGACACCATCAACAACAGCCTAAAAGTTCTAGTTACGTACTTAGCACAGTTCTCTCTCCAGATTAACCCAAATAAATCTGCACAAATGGTGTTCTCACACAAATCACATCCAACTCAACTAAACTTGAAAATCCATGGAACCTCCATCCCTCCAGTAACCAAGCACAGAGATCACGGGGTCATCTTTGATCCTAAGCTTAGCTTTAAACACCATGTGGCAAATATTCACAACAAGGTCTGCCGATCCAGATGGCTTGCCAAACAACACCCCCTTCATATCACAGAATCCCAGTACACCATTCAATATATTTACTGGTTTCTTCAGCCAATCATTACCTACGGGTCTGAAATCTGAGCTTCGGCAGCAAAAACAACGCTAAAAACCATCTCATCTGATGAGCACTGACTTCTTCGGTGGGTGCTCTTCAAGCACAAGCTTCCACCCCTCACATACTTCAGAAATGACCAAACTTCTAAACTACAGAAAAGTCTCAGAATGGATCTTCACCTTCCGCTTACTCGTCACCATTAAAATGATAGCGGGTGAAATCAAAACGCCAAGTTTTTGGCAGATTTGTAGTTGGAGAATTCCCCCCCCCCAGACCCTTAAGGGTCCTTCTTTACAGTCCGTGGCGTGGAGGCTCAGGAAGGGCGACAGATTCCTGTCAATGGAGATGCCCCAAAACGTCCAAGATATAGATGCTGACTACAAGAAATTCACTGAGGGAGCAGCTCTCATCTTCAACAGAGTAACTGTCACTATTTTTTCTTGATTGGTTTGTTGATGTCGTAAAAAAAAAAATACGTTTTCATGTGTTTATAACTTATTTTTTTGTTGTTAGAGTTTTAGTTCGTTTCTATGTTAAACCCCTAGCATTTTTGCTTTTATGGCATTGCATCAAGCATAAATGTAAAATTTACTTATTTTCGCAGATTGCAATAAAGATATATTGATTGCTTGTAGTAGGGTTTTAGGCGCATTAGCAATTTAGGCCGTATTTGGCTGTATATAATATGTTTGTAAATCGCGTGTGTTCTGTGGTCGATTTTCTGTTTTCCGGACGAAAAACCGGAGTTTCCGAATAAAAGAAAACATATCATCCTCGCCTTAGACCCGCTAATTGAGCTACGTTATGAAAAAGGTCCATAAAAATTCCCGAGTCATTCGAACTCGGGAATTTTTATGGGCTTCGAACTTAGGTCTTTCCACCCGGTCGGGATGGTCAGTGATTATACCAGCTGTGCTACCGCAAGTACTTTTAAATTAGACAGAAATTAGAATTAATTTCTGCCCGATTTAAGTCTACTTGTGATAAAGCTAGCTATAACTAGTCCGTTATTTTTAGTGTATTCGCTAATAAAATTTTCTACTCTGTTTAAAAAATTCATTGCACTTATCTGAAAAAGGCTGATTGAAATTTATTAAATAAAATAAACTTAAGTGAATATTCTACTGGACATGTACTATTTAAATACATATTTATGAATAAGCTTCAGGCAAGAATATTCTTAAAAAACGAAGTCATTTTTTCGTATGAATTAAATGCCATAAAAACTAACTTACCATTATTTCGAAATATGGATGATTGCTTGTTGAGAATAATTGTGTTTCCTCTGCTTCAGAGAGGCCACTGTCTTCCTCTGTAGAAGAACAATATGACATTTTTAGGCAAATCTATACCATTACTATGAGAAAAAAAAGTAATAGATAAATATCCATTGATTTTAAAAACTGAAAATCTATGGTTTTTGTTTGTCGTTATTTGTCAAATGACTTTGCACAGACGGATCGATATACAATAATATTTGAAAAATTCAGGTTAAATTGATTAAAATAAAGGGTTGTGTGTGTATATATATTTGCTATATATATATATATATATATATATATATATATATATATATATATATATATATATATATATAGCTCGTATATATATTTGCTATACTGAAAGGATATCGAAAGTTCTTCGATTCCAGCCTCCGTGGAATCAAAGAAACACACTAAAACATGGAGGCTTAGATGTAACACGGTACCTAAATTAATCTGGAGCTATGGATCGCCATGTTATCTGTGTAATTCCCAAAACTGTCTTACATTGGGAGGGAAGTGGCGGATTTAATTTCTGACAACACGCTCAACTTCACCTCGTAGATGTTCGATGGAGTTAAAATCAAGAGAATTAGTTGGGCATATTGGAGGAGGGCGAAATCTATATTATTCAGAAAATCATATTTGCACACGTTTGGTACAATGCACTATGCTGCTGGAAGACTCCATCACTCTCGAAAAACATCAAGAATCGACGTGTATACCTGTTCGGCAATGTTAGTGCGATAGAATCTGATACAAGTGCAAGGATACCGCATGTCCTTGCACTTGTATCAGAGGAATGGGTTAACGTTATTGGTGTGCCAGAGGATCGATATTGTGACCACCGTTTTTAATTTTCTTAAATGGCACTGACGAACGGATAGTGGGCGTGATGTCAATTTAGTGCTCCTTCAGGACTACTTGGATAAGCATCGATGGTTAGAAAAGTGGATTATATTTTAAAGCAGCAGAATGAAAGACCTTTCGCTTGGATAATAGCAATTCCAAACTTACTTGCGCACTTGGTAGAGTTCAATTTAAAAATAGTAGAAAATGTAAGATATTCTGGGTTTACGATATCATGCTACATAGTTGCCTATGTAGCGTGAATGTCATAAGGACCCAGTGCGTTCTCTAGATGATTTATCAAACATTTACTTGTAAGGGAGGAGGGTCATAATCCCATTGTACAAGGAAAGTGTGTGTTTAAAGCGCCTAAGCAGCTAAGGCCATTAATCGTCGTGTATTTTATCTATAATTGCACACATTCTTTGGTACGTTTGCTGGATTCGAAACCACAGTTTGAGGAGAAATAAAAACTCTCGCCGGGGACCAACGAACTTAGCTAAAGTTGTGAGGAGAGAAAGAGGGGGAAAAACGGATAAGTTCCTCAGTGAGGAGATTTGAACTCCTGCTTTTTCCATTAATTGTGCTGATTATAACCACAAGTGCCACTTGCAAGACCAATTGCTATCCAAATATAGAGACCGCACGTAAAGAAACATTGTGCTTGGTAAAGGGAACAAAGACGGGTAACTCGCTTAGTGAGATTTGCAACAAATCGCCCGCCCACATGAGGAAATATTTGGAATATGTATGCTGCGGAGTCTGGAGCTTCCTTGTACCATATACTGATACTCGTCCTAGAAAAACATTCTCAGAAAAAAAAAAACGCTGCCCTTAACTGTCCAGTTGTCCTCTGTGGCAAATGTAGCGGGTTCGTCACTTTATCACTCGTAAGAATGGTCTAGGTTCAAGTTTCGCGAGACACTAGAGAAATTTCTAAAGGCGTCTTTAATCCAGGTAATTAGATGATCTGAAACGGGAGTAAGGTTCCCCCATGAGTTATTTCTGATATTTCGGCCCACACAACATGAAAATTAGCCAGCGAACACACACTTATACAGATATAATGCAAAATTAAAAATGAATTTTTTTGAAAATTAATGATATGTCAATCATATTTTTGAAAGCAAAGTTGTTTAGACATATTTTTATATGTAACTTCACTACGATATTACACTCAGTTCACTTTCGCGGTGAAGTATGCGGTGTTAGATATAGAGTACTTTTGATTAGCTTTTATTCTTCAACAACAAACACATACTTCACGAACATAACATGACACGTCAATCATATTTTTGAAAGCAAAGTTGTTTAGACATATTTTTATATGTAACTTCACTACGATATTACACTCAGTTCACTTTCGCGGTGAAGTATGCGGTGTTAGATATAGAGTACTTTTGATTAGCTTTTATTCTTCAACAACAAACACATACTTCACGAACATAACATGACACATGTTTCTGGATTTTACAGAGATCTTTTAATTCATCTCATGATCCAAGGCGGAATTGAACTGTCGTTCGGATACATCTCTACATAAGATAGTATACGTGTCTATATGTCTTCCATTAGCATTAGTGGTAGGATATTGTAAGAAATGTGATTATAATTTATTAATTTCTCCATCCATGTATATAATCCACTGATGGGAAAAAAAAAAAAGCCCTCTTAGGTCCACTTTTTAATATGCGTTTATTTAGTCTTAACTTTAATGTTTACTTTTATATATTAAAATTAAACATTAAATTTAATTATGAATATAATTCATAATTAAAAGAAAGGAAAAAAAAACGACTTCTAATGAGCTAACCGAGAACATTTCGTTTCTGCGCATTCGCCATATTGCCATTTATTCTTCCAATGAGCATGGCAGCAAACATAATATCCTGTGCTTCAGCTACCTAAGCTATCCTTAGGCTATCCTTATATCGTATGTTGACATGTTAAAAAAAAAATAAAATAAAATAAACAATTGCGTTAGATTTCTGTTGGTGTAATTTTAATGATCGTTGAGAAGGCTCGACAAATCATTCTGAAGGTCCAAATATAAAATTTCATGAAAATCCGTCAGTGGGAGCCGAGTTATTACATGCGAACGGACGGATGGAAAAAAAAAAATAATTTGCTGCATTTCTATTGGTCAGATTTTAATTAAAATTGAGATCACCCAACATATCTTTGTAAAAGGGCGAAATTTAAAATTTTACGATAATCCACCCAATAATTATTAGATATTATATTTATTTTATTTCCAATAGTTATCCAATAGTTATTAGATGCGAACTGACTGAAGGATATGGTGAAGACAATAAATGTGCCTAAACATAACCACGATAAATTATGGCACACAAAACAACGTATTGCCACTATTTTTGTGTTTTAATCACGTAAAATTTATGTAATGAATACAAAAGAACCTTGGGGAAATAAAAGGATATGAAAAATTTCATGTTACTGTATCACGTTTTCAGTATTCTTTATATATATATATATAGGCAGAATTAATATCTTTTTTTTTTTTTCTCATTGAAATGTTTATTTCAAAGTATTTTTCATAACTGGCTTAATTTTATTGCGTTGAAACTAAGGAGTTGTATGCAATGAACACTTCTACAAACTAAAATTTGGCAGAGATTGTTTCATGTTTCTCTTTTAAATAAATAAATATAAATTTATTGCCAAAAATTCAGAGAAGCCTATTGTGAACTTTTTATTTTGGAATCGTTGTTTAACAACAGATCGACGATCTTTGGTATATAAAGTGTATTTGAAGACAATAAAGAACATTTTAGGAAACATTCAGCATTGGCTGAATGTTTCACATTGATGATGGATACGTTCATTTACGAATGAAAGATCATTCATGTACAGTTATTGTCAGCTAGCGCTGGCAATTATGATTAAGATGTCGCTATTCTGGAATTATTGAGTCTTGTAGTGATTGTCTTCATCTGTTTTAGATCAGGTTGTCAAATTTCAATTATGTAGGACTTGCTAGATACAAATTTGTGACAGTTCGATTCTGTTGATTAATTAGCTGACGTTTGGAGTTTAGAGATGTAGAGCTGCTTTTTTTTTTTTTTTTTGATTTGGTAGTTGTTGGCGCATCGGCTTCTGTGGCCATATTGCACCTCCCAAGGTTTTTGCAGTACTTTGATCCAAGCCCGAGGCGGGAATCGAACCCGCGACCTTTGGGTTGCCGGGGTAGAGCTGCTTAGTTTCATTCTATTTGGAGAACTGAGTTTACTGTCATTGTAGTGTTGAAAATGCAGATTTGGTTACCTGCTGTACGTGGAACACTCCACGTACTATTAATTCTATTAATTCCGAGACAGGAGGGAACATTTCTCAAGGGATGTTATTTTGAATATGGAGAAGGGTAAGTTGAAAGCGCCTGTTTATGTTGCAACCATTTTTCTGGAACTAATTATTGATAGACATCACATATGAAGAATATTTTTTGTGATCAAAACACAAAGTTTTTAATTATGTCAAAAGAATAACGTCGAATGAATAAGCATTGCAATCTACTGGTAAAATGTCAAGCACTAGGATACTCCAAGCACGATTAAAAAAAAAAACAAAATACCTCACTTTTTTAAAAATTAATCTAGGGCCTATCATTCAAATCCTGTAGTGTAACGATGCCACTTGCGTTACAAAACGGGCTGATATTTCTACGGCCGGTTAAGAAACTGGCATATTCCATTCCAGTTAGGCACATCGATGTTGCAAAGGATGCAGAAGAGACTTACAGAAAGCGTCACCTTGCTACCAGTTCGACAAAGGCGCCACAAACTTGCGCAACTTGCATAGTGTTTGGCAGGCAGATTTATAATATTGGAAGAAGGTCATTGGCCGAATTTGTAAAACACTATCGCAAACAGCCATATTTCTTAAATGTTGGAGTGAGACTGAAAATGGCAGTAGAGTATCAAAAACATTTCGATGCTCTATTGTCATTTTTCTGTTGACACAGAAAAAGAATTAAGACAAAGTCCAATGATGTCAAAGGCCATTAAAAATACGATTGCCAAATTTGCGGACACGTTGCGTAGGTATTAAAACTTTGCAAAAACTCGTTTCTTCCGATTTAGTTGCTGGCATATCCACCCCGCTGATTGAAATAAGACGCGGCTACACTAGCAGTTGTGCATGCGATTTAGCATATTTAGTATTTCCAAAGATGATTGCACAAAATACCGTTAAATCCAAAAAAATCTATCTTTATCCCGAAATTCCTGCATAAATCGAATTTCACTCAGTTCCTAACACAAATAAAATTGGATATGCAAGTACTATGCATGTGTGTGACGAGGTTCGCTCCTAATATCCACAACTCCTGCTACAGCAGCATTCGCCTAAAGAATGGATGTATGTTCAAAACTAGGGACCAATATTATTGGCCCCTATATTATTATCGACCTCCTCCTTTGGAGGAGGTCGTCCACGAAGCAACAAACCCATGGCATGATCTGCCAATGATCGATTCTTTTATGCCCCTTTAAAAGATATCATTCCAGCACATAACAGTGCAAATTTCTTTTGACAGTTGTGCTTATGCTTTACGATGCTATTCTACCAAGCAGAACAACATCCAAGCATTTATTTCCCGTAGATTTCATCAATGAGAGAGTGTGCAGTAGTGGATCAATAGAATTGTGGCCGCTGCTGTCCCCTCGAATTTACTCCAATGACTTTTAATAGTGTTCGTGTCTAACGGCACCAGGGGTTTCCCCCATCTCCGCGTTGCTTTCATTGTAGGTGTAACAGTTCACTGTAAAGCCCAGAGATTTAAAAGCGTATGGATTTTGTAAGTGTACTGTCGTGTATCGTTGTTTTTCTGGCCATTTAGCCGCTAGACATCTGCTGGGGCCCAACGTTGTCCACACTATGCCTCATGGAGGCAGACCAGGTACACCAGTATTTAGATATTTACTCTGGCAGGTCCTGCAATCTAATTTTCTGAGATTTCAGTGGCAAGGACCTATAAAAAAATAATAAATAAATAAAAAATAATAATAATAAAAAAAAATAATAAGAATTTAATAGTATTGATAATTTTTATTTTAAATTTTGACATTGTATGGGGCGTTCGCTGGTGTTTAGGCAGAGTAGGGAGAGACTGAAGACAGGGGGGGAAGTCTGAAAAATGGAGCCAATAGGGAAAGCGACCCCAGGTAAAAGATTTAAATTTAGACTGTGTGGGGGTTACGCTGTGAAAGTCAACGGAGTAGGGTAGAGACTGAAGGTGGGGGGATGAAACAGGAAGTAAGAGGTCGATAGAGGAGGTGACCCCTGTGGCCAGTGGGGCAGGCCCATGTCCGACCAGGAGGAAAAGGAGGGCGAGGAGTGGAAGAAACAGTGAAACCATCTCCTCCCCTTCCAAGGGAAGTGAAAAGAAAGTACAGTGCAAGAGAGCACAGGTATAGGATATCCTGTGGCGTTGGCAGCAGAGCTGCAATGAGGTAAAGTCCCTGGTAGGTCTTCTATTTAAGTTCTAGTTCTTCTAAAGAGACGTCAACTTCTAGGGTTGTGGGTCAAACCTGAGACAAGTCCCGTACTTGCATTCCAGGTTGTTGTTGTGGTTACACTTGCGGTCTGTCATCAAGTTTTCGGTTTTAATCTTCTTCCGTTTAAAGAGGAGAAATTCTGGTTGGTGATATGTTTTGTCTTTGGGTTGTCATGTTAGAGTGGCATTTCCTCTTTTCCTCAGTGTATGGCAATTTGCACCCTTCTCGGGAAGAGGTCCTGGGCGAATCCTGATAATGCTTTATAATCTTCTTTAGTTTAAAGGAGGAGAAATTCTTGTCCTCTTGGAAGATATGACTTTTGGTAAGTAAGTGTCAGTATTTTCATTGTCGAAACGCACCAGGGGTTACCCCATCATCGTTGCTTTTATTGTGGGTGTACCAGTTCACTGGGAAGGCCAGAGATTTAAAAGTATATGGATTATGGAAGTATGGTGTTTTGTACCGTTGTGCCTCTGGCCATTTAGCCACTGGACCTCTGCTGAGGCCCAACATTGCCCCACTTACGCTCCGTGGAGGCAGACCAGGTACCCTGTAGTCTACTTTTGATAATGGAATGTTTGAAAGATAGTCTAATATGCTGATATAGAATGGCAATCGTTACACCTGATACTCGGCGCTTAACTGGTTGCTTGTGGCTACCGAAGTATACCACATACACCAAACAACTGTTGCGCTATAACTGAGCAATAATCATTATTTGTATCCCTAATGGCGAGTTTGGAACGATATTTTAGGCAACAAGCATCTTCTGCAACATAGAAACATGACGTATTTTGCAAATCTGAATGCGATCCGCCCCTTCTTTAATTCACCAAAGAATGAAAAGTTCAATTTTTCTTTTTTTAACAAAAAGGTAAAAATCAGCTCATTTCATTTGATAAGCTTTGGAGTAAGTAAGATAATTAGATTATCATCTTCTAAACTATTACTTATATGGATAACGCTTATTACGCCCCATCGATTTGTTCTCCTTTCTCTGAGGGTTCTTCAGAAAATTCCTGTCCTTGTTAGGTACGACTTTTAGACCTCTATACAGAATTCAACTTGAGTTTACACCATAGTCCTATATAGAAAAATAATGACCCTGCTGCCTTCCTACTTACATGGGCCCGATAAATCATTTAGTAAACCAGGTCTCTGCCTCTTTACAATGCAGGGAAACTTAATGGCCACAATACAAATATCAGGTTTTCACGTCCGAATTACACTGAAATCCTTTTCTTCCTCCTCCTCCACACAAATCTAAAAAAAAATATTATTGAGATTCTGTTACCCACATAAATATACACTGAGTTCGCTTTGAATTAGAAACACCATTCTACAGGAATGGACTGGTCTGTGAAGCGGTGAAGGCTCAAAGTCGGAAACGGCTGATGTAATACTAGTTGGCACACACGCCAAGTTTTGAATGTCTGCAAGGAAGAACAAGTCGGGGTCGAGATGATTCCGCTTACGAAATCGGTATGAATGTGGTGGGGAGGGGGAACAGGCTCATTTACCAGTATTTCGACAGCACAGAACATGGTTAAGTGCTCCCATGACTGGCTCAACAGCGTCAAACGTTGTTGGACAGCCATATGTGGTCGACGCACGTAGCGAATGTATTGTGTCTTAGCACATTGGCACAGCTAACTACCCACTGCAACGTTGGAACAGCAAGGCCAATATTTATATGGATTATGCGCTAAACATTAGCTTGTATAGGCCATGGAAGTCGACAGCCATCGCGGGTACCCATGCTCACTTCCGGACACAAGGTACTGCGCCTTTCATTGGACCTTTCCACAGTATCCCAAAGATAGGGTTCAAGTCCGGTGAACGGCGAGGCCGTTCCATGGTGGTAAAATCTGCGGAATGCTCTTAGAACTATTTTCTAGTCACAATGGCTCTGTGAGGAAGTGCATTGCCCTGATGGAAAAGTATATTGCCCAGTGGGTGCACAATGACCATGAAAGGATGCAGATGGACGTGTAACCTGGACCGTTCAGAGACGCGTCTAGACGTACCAGAGGTCCCAACGTGTTCCAGTTGAACACGCCCCAGACTATTACCGACCGTCCACCTGCCCGAACAGTTCCTTGTTGACAGGACGGGTGCATGCGTCGTGCGGTTTCCGCCAGATACTCACCCTCCCGTCCGCTCGAAATAACTGGAAACGTGATTCAGCGGACCAGGAGACCCGTCTCCAATCATTGAAGGTCCAGTGCCGATGTTCTTTAGCCCAGTTGAGGCGTAGAGTCCTGTGTTGTGGTGTTAGCAATGGGACTCTGGTGGGTTGGTGGCTCCCATAACCTATTGCAGCTAATGTTCGCTTGTGGTCTTGGCGGAGATGTTTCTGAAGCCTTCTCGTTGAAGTCGGCGGTGATTTGTGCCACTGTCGCTCTCCGGTTGGCTGAGACAGAGGTCGATGGCCACGTTCATCCACTACCTTTCTCCGCCCACTGCGCTGTCCGTGATGGAATGTTATTCCGGAAATTGCGTATTCCCGATACGCTCTTGATACTGTCGAACGGGGATAGTGTAATTCCTGTACCACCTTCGCGATAGAGTGACCCATGCTTCGGGCACTCACTATCATCCCTCTTTCAAAGTCGGTGAACTCACGACGTTTATCCATACTGACATAGAATTACTGTCTTCGTGAATGCAGTTATATAGTGTACATATGTACTTGCAAAGCGCGGCGCCACCGTAGGCAGGTGGGAAGAAGCTGCAGTGCGTAGCACACGCTTCTTGATTAGACCGGGGTTCGAGCCCGTCACCACCAAATATGGAGGATGCGGAAAGGTCAGGGAATGACCACCGCATATTCCCGGAGCAATATGGCCTTAGTTGCTAATGCTCCTAAAAACCAAATAACAACAACTTTCCAAGCGGTGGGTTTGTCCACTAGCGAGAGGGGTGGCAGCATCGCGTTACCCAGGAACCAGGTATCCCACGATTTCTGTCCTTTGAGTGTACATTGCGTTTCATAATCTGGCACTCATATTATCGATCGCATTTGTGTTAAATTCTCATATATTCATTTTATGACGTTTTATAAATTTTGTCTAATTTTTTTCCAAAAAATCATATTTCTAGTTTATTTGTACTCTCTTTTGTAGTTTTAATCTAAATTATATATTTTTAATGTATTCATATTAATTTATTCCATGTTCTATTTGTGTTCAGTTATCAAATATTCTATTATTTTATTCTCTGTATTGTTTTTAAAATGTATCCATTCATCAAAGTTCAATCATCTTAATTGTTTTTGAATACTTGCATAATCAATAAAATCAATTATTTTATTGATTATGCAAGTTATATATACTTGCACATGGTAATTGGGTTCTTTGCTTGTAATGTGCAAAGAAATAAACAACTATCCTTGCAAAAAAAGTGACATTCCTCTCTTTTAGTGATTTTTTTTTTTTTTTTTGTTGTTGTTGTTGTGGTAGGTCCCAGCCAAACTGGCAACTTCGCTGCATAATATGTGTTGATATCTTATCTGTAAAGATCGGTCAATGTAATGATGTATGTACTTGCCCCGTTGTGGACTGTTAGGTAATATTATTATTCCGAGTGACTGCCATTTAGCCTAGGAAGTGCAGCGATTGCAGCCGAACTATTCTAACGTCCAGTTCCATTACATTGTGATATATTTACCTTGATATGTTTATCAGAGTCAGCAAGATCCCATCCTGCTAACTCATCACTGTTACAAGAGGATGGAGATGAGAGAAACCCCACGCCAAAATAGGGAGGAGCGGATCTATGCTCAAGCGGATGCCTTCTGTCTCTCTGATCAATCTAACTATCTTGCGAAATTTCCCAGGCATAACCCACAAATGGCTTGCGCTCAAAGTGTTTTGACTGTGAAAACACAAGGTAACAGAATTCCATGCGAGGAGACTAATATGTCGGTTTCTACTGAACCTGCCTCGGTCCCTCTGTCGCGGAGACTTGAGGAGATATATACTATTTCAGCTGCCCAGACCCGAGAGAGAATTTTTGTTTCCAGACTGGGACCAGCAACAAAAGCGGAAAGTATCAGGGCACTCTTTGCCCAAGAACATGGGATCAACTTAGACGCAAAAGCTATCAAAACTAGACACCCAACCTATTCTTCCTTTATCATCTCCTGCCCTGCGAATGCAAAGCATATCGTCTTGGATTCTAGCTGCTGGCCGGTAGGCATCCTTATAAAGCCGTTCCAAGAGAGGAGCAGATCGATCGCTTACAGCGGATCCAGGCGAAATAAACAGCCATAGCTACAAAAGGATGACTTGCTACCAGGTTCACACGAAGGAGAGATTCTTTGGTTTATGCAGAATGTACGCAGCCTAAAAAACAAGCTTCATTGTCTCCAGACTCTCCTATTGCTTAATGAGTTTGATGTCATCTGCCTTACAGAAACATGGTTAGCGGCGGATAGACAGCTTGATCTTACCCATTTTAACACCCCTTACAAACACATTGGGAATCACAGGATTAACGAGCAAGGCGGAGGTGTTGAAACGATCGCTTGTTCAACGATCCTTCCAGCCAATAAGGACACGAGTGAGCCAGTCTAACAACTTTGAGGCAGTCTGCATGACGCTGAGGAGTCCTTTTCTTCAAATCCAAACCTTCCTCCGGACCACAATGAAGACTCTAGAGCGGAGCTGCTCAGGTGGTTAGCATCCAACTTAGTGCCTAATATTCCAACTGTTGTAGCAGGTGATTTTAACTTGCCGCTGCCCAGGCATGGGAATGCCCTTGAAGGCCTTGAGGCCACTCTTCGGGCTTTTTAACCTTACACGGTTAGTGACGCAACCAACTAGAGCGTGTCAAGCGCTGGACCTAATCTTCCACAACTTACAAGATATCCAACTCCTACCTAGCAACTTTCGATTCCAATCTGATCACTCGCCAATTGCATGTAAACTATCCTTACAGTGCAATTCCCTTCGGTTACCTACTCTGCTGAATTGCCTAGGATAGCCTTCTCTACCAAATATCTGAAGCCAGAGATCATTCTCCAATGCTTGATTGGGTTTGACTGGGGGCGTCTCTATTCTGAGCAGTTGGAGGATGCCGTTATGCTCTTGTCAGAAAAATTGAAGTTAATTGCACTACACGGTGCAGCCAGAATCACCAGGATTGGTAACAGGTCTAATCGGGGTTTCAATAAGGAAACTAAGATGGCTTTCATCAAGAAGCAGAAGGCCTACCGGAAATGGCAGAAAACTCAATTTCCCTCAGACCATTCCATCTTTAAGAAAGAAAGAAAGCTTGTTTCTTGAAAGAGCTTGCTCCTTCCGCATCATCATCATCATCTAGCCATTGACAAAAAGCTTGTCCAGGAATGGGCACAGTTCAGCTTACAGCAGGCAGATTTTCCTGACTCTAATTACTTTCTCTCGCAGGAAGACTGGTTACCTAGGGCACACTTGTCTGAAATAGAAATAACTAGAGAGACCCTAATTGATGTCATCAATAAACTACCCAACAAAGCTACTGTAGGTCCGGATGGTTTCCCACTCTTTATTATCAAAATTTTCAGCCGATATATAGTCGTCCTTCACCTTTTCAGACAAATCCTGCAGTCTGGAATAGTTCCTTCAATTTGGAAAACCTACCATGTTAAGCCTATTCCAAAAATCAAGAAACCCAAATCTCCTAAAGACCTGCGACCAATATCCATCAGTTGTTCTTTACTCAAAATTTTCGAAAAAGTAATTCAGCCAAACAATTGCTCAGCATTGCTTTGCACACAGGCCCGAGTACCTGCATACCGTTCTACAAAGGAGATCAACTACCAATCTTCTTGACACCCTCTTCAGAAATCAGCGCACCCTTAACAACAAATCAACGATTGATATCATATTCCTCTACATAAAATCGGCTTATGACAGAATACACCTCCCAGCTCTTTTTACCATTCTGGAACACTACGTCGGCCTGGCAGATACCTTACTTCAAATTTTGAAGTCTATTTTACTTCCTAGACATCTGTCTGTGACCCACAATGACTTTCAAGTAACTATTGACGTCTCAAGAGGCACCCCAGAAAGAAGCATACTGTCAGCTATCCTGTTTGCAGCAGTTTTGGAGCCTTTTCTTGCTCAGAATCCGAACTTTATCTCTTATGCCGACGATCTGAAGTTCTACGTGAACTCAGATCATAATCATCAGATTCATGATATCAACCAACAAGCTTCTAGGCAGATATTGAGCTTGGAAAGTTATCTTGCCACAATTGGGCTGCATCTGAGCCCTTCCAAATCAGCACAACTGACGATAACCAAGAAGAAAGTCAAAAAGGATATCCAAATCTTTGTTAGTGGGGAACCGGTGGAAAAGGTGACCTCCCATACTGATCTTGGCCTCACCTGGGACGTTGTGCTCACATTTCAGCCTCACTTTGCCAGGATGAGGCAGAAGACGTACGCTGCTCTTTGGGCAGTGTGTCAAGAGCTCGTTGGTGTGCATCAGCCAGCTCTGCTTGTTCGGCACATCCTGAGGTGTATTACGCCGATTCCTCTCTATGCTTCAGAAATTTGGTCATCTTGCCCCTGCCCCACATACCTTCAGAAGTATCTCAGTTTAGAGTACTGGTTGCTTAGATGGATGAACAGGGTGGTAGGCCACCCCCTAACTATCTCCAGATCTATCCTACAAACAAATGTGGGCACCACTCCCTGGAGACATATCATCATGACAAAAAATGTTCTCACGCTTGCTCGGCTTATAACGAGGCGAATTGATGCTCCATCGGTATCCACATTAATCTCTGGCCCTAGGAGGGCAAGAGGGGAGCACCCCGACTCCTGCCTCCCTCTACGTCTTACCCTGTCAAGCATTGATTCCCTGAGGAACATGTTTCCAGCCAATTGTCTTCGGATCTTCAATAAATTTATGATCCACCCTGATAGGTTCTGTGAAGACAAGCCCTACAGGAAGGAAATCCTCAAGAACTGCTACCAGATTATGAACTTATAATACTCACCTGCTCCTGGACATGAGACTGTTGTTTTTTTTGTTTTTTTTAATTTGCCTATTTGTATATGACAGACTTTTTGTCTTCATGCAATCATATATTTTGTATATTACTGTATATTTTGTACATTGTTGTATATTTAATCCTGTAAAAGTCTCGGGTAGAGCACGCATGTACTCTTGTTTATTGTACATTGTGTTCCTCGCACCTTAGTCTGTAAATATTCACACCCTTCTGGCACAGAGCCATCCAGGGGTGACCCAAGGTTTCTTGGGAAATAAACTGATTTTAATAATAATAATAATAAATAACTCCAACAATAACGGTGAGCAAGTCAGTGATAGAGGTCAGTAGCATATCTGCCTTTTGGTAGGAGGCACTATGGACCGTCATTTAATACAGGCAAGTCATAAGTATGTTAAGGATTTGGTCCCAACTTGTTAATCCTCGTTGATCATCTCTTACTGGTGAGTAACTTCGTAATTGCGCGATTTATTATTGCAAATTACAGCTTTGTGGCTGTTCATACAGCATCTGTGTTAGCCGGTAGAGAATTTTGATGTCACATTAGAACAGCCGAAAGTGAAGAGAGAGAGAGATAAATGATGTTCACTGTGGATATTATTAATATAATTAACATACTATTAAATACGGTATATTAATATTTTTATACAACTGAAATTTCGGGAAAATAGTAAACTACAATAAAATCTTGGCATGATATACTGATAGTGCATAGCCCTTACTTCCTCCCATCGATAGTTTTCCAAAATAGTCCAATACAACTTGTATTAGAATAAATAAGTTAAAGTACACAGTATGTTGCATATCAGGCAGGTTTGATTTTGTTTACTTAAATTACAGTATTTTTTTTTTTTTTTTGTGATTAGTGTAAGTGAAAAGTGAATATAGTTATCTCTTTATCGATTAATTACTAAGATAACTTAGTAATTAATTATTAAGATTAATTAATTACTAAGATAACTTAGTAATTAATTATTAAGATTAATTAATTACTAAGATAACTTTATAGAGCACTTAATAGAAAGTAACACTAACTCTGTAGTGTTACGTTCTATAAACCTAGCCGTTCAGTTTAATTTCCCTGTATAATATTTATTAGTCTCTCATACTTTTAAGTCTTTTTTTTTTATCTCTGTATATGTGTTATCTGTTCATAACCGACAACCACTTCACAACATAACAACACACGTGAAGCGAGCACGGACTATCTCAAATTAACAATACTGCATTAAAACCACAATAATTTCCATACAAATCGAAAATTATTTATGTAAATTATATAAATAATTTTCTAATTTCTATTTGTTCGATTTTAATGTTGTGATGTTTTTTTTTTTTTCTTTCTTTTTTCCCTCAAAGGTCATGGCGAAGTTGCGTACCGAGTTTAATGAAATTTGGGATCGCTCGAACTAAACAGAAAATTTCATGAAAATCAGCTCACACTGTGAGTCCCTCTGTTAAATGCAGACGGACATGGTAAAGACAATAGGCGCAAAAGCATATACATGTATATATATAATATTCGAAAGCGCCTTATTATGCTTATGCAATAGGTAATATTAAGACTGTATTGTGCATTACAAAACATTTTTACCTAGCAGTTGCCTCTAAGAATGCATATCAAACATACATAGAATATACAGGTATTTCTCGACTTTACGAGTTAATTCGTTCCTAGCACGCGCTCGTAAAGGGGAATTTATTTCCCATAGACATAATATTAAAAATAGGGTTTACGTTATTAACAATTAAATTAGTTAGCTAATTAGTTTGTTTAAACAATGATTTAATTGTCCAAAGAAATGAAAACGTAGCCTTTAAAATCAAGCAAATTATAATAATAGAGAAATTTATTTACGACTTACAAATGTTAAAGAATGTTTATTCTTCATCATCATCGACTAAATGCACACTCGTTGATTACTCATTATTGGCTCGGCACTCGTTGGTTTGTTGCACAAGGAGTCGTCTTCTTCAGAAATATTTCAAGACGCGTTTGTTTCCAAGATAATCTTCTCTTTTCATTATAAGTTTCACGACTGAACGCATAAACATTTTTTAACGACACACAAAAATTGCAACTAACACGATTCGCGTGGAGTAACAAGTTTACGAAGCTTGAAGATTCTGAAAATTTATTTGTTTTTTATACGATTGAATATTTCAATAAAGGGGAAACATTTCAATATAATAACGTAAAAAAAAAAAAAAAAAAAACAATTCCAGCTATCGGTATTTTTGCAAATGCAACAAGATATTTACTACCCGTTTATAATTGCTTACAGTTACAGAAAAGCGCAATAAACCGGAAGGTGCAAATTGTTTTTGTTTTATGATCGTGACCTCCAGAAATGTGCTTTAGAAAAATATCACAAAGGCATTTAAAATTGATTCTTAGAACGGAACATATGATAACGATGAAAGTGTAGTGCAATTTTAATGATTTGAATTGGTAACTAATACAATTTACAGACCACGCTCACGACCTTTTATATGGCCGCGACCATAAAAATGACATTTATGAGAGATAAATAGCTTAGTTATACAGCGAAAATTTGAACTTCCCGAGATCTTGAAAAGAATTACCAAAAAACAGTGTGTTATTGGGTTCAGTTTACGATATTTTGACGATACGATGGAACTGATTAATATCGTAAAGCGGGGTACACTGTATTGTATAGCTATGCATGTGGTTTGGAATGCGGTATTTATGAATGTTTAACATTCATATTTTCGATTTTGTTGATACTTGGGAAAAAAAACTCGTAAAGCGAGAACTGTCTGTATATCAAATATACAAAAAGTCGCTCATCTCAATGCTGAAACTTAAGCATGGATGAACAAACAGCCAATAGTTTCTTCATATTTGTCTCTAAGAATACAGTTGTCTCTAAGAATATATATCAAATATACAAGGTCGCTTATCTCATTTCTGGAACTTCAGAATGGATGAACAAACAGCCAATACTTTCTTCCTATTTTTTCTTTGGAAATAAGAAATGGAACTGAGCTGCAAATTACATTTGTACACAACATTAGACAGAGTAAATATGTTTGGAAGGACCTTGGAATCTGTTTCGCAAATAGCAGAAATTTTCTGCGAGAGTAGATACTTCAACGAGATTTGAATAAGAAGGCAAATCCAATTTTTCCGTGACATCAAATGGAAAAAGAAGGAACAGATAAACGTTGTGCACTGTTGTCACAGATGTGATGGTATTCTGAAAACAGTTTAGTTGTAGTCTTCATGATTCAAGTTTGCTGGACGCTTCCCATGAGATTTCTATATACAATTTCATGTCATTCAACTGGTACGCCGATTCTGTTTGTCTTATTCAGTTAGAAAGTAAAATAGAGGCCCATTTTTGTGGAGTGACATTCCTATGCATTTTACTTTCAGTTTTTTAATATTTCTGAGTAAAAAGATAAATTCAGATTCTCACTGCATTGCAGATGCTTCTGTCGAATTAAATTTACGTCAACCTTTAGACATAGATGTTTAAACTTTGTTAGATAATTACAATAATTTAAATGCTTCTCTCTGATCAGTCCCGTCTGTCTGATCATTCATTCATTTTAACTCATTGTACTCTGCTTTTTCTTCCAATTTACTGGAGGAAAAACAAGCAGAAAGAAAAAAGTTGTGGCAGTATTCGTATGGGTTATTGACCAGAAGGTTGGTCTGTGTTGACCCACCTAGCTGTAGAAGTACCACTCAGCTAAGTAAATTTTTTTTTTTCTCACCTGGTAACACAGGCAAATAGGCCACCTACTCTCCGTCAATGACTGCAAGTGTCCATTCAAAAAAATTCAAAAATGCTCGGTGAAAGTTTTTTTTTTTTCTGTCCCATTTTCGTTCATTCTAATACAGCAGTAAGAAATTTCGAATCTTCGGAAACTTAATTATCATTAATTTTTGTAATAACGAATTAAAATAAAACTAATTCTTACCTTGTAGGTATACTTCTCTTTCTATATCATCAGGATTTAAAGGCAAACCTAATAGAAGAATGAATTAAAATGTTTTATATATTGTTCTTTCAATAATTATCATAATTTTACATGCCATGCAAATTTATTTATAACTGTGAGCATAACGAGCAAACTAATTATAAGTTTTGATTTGATTACTTTGTTTGTGTGTGTTAAGAGCCAAAGCAACTAAGGCTGTGAGTCGTCCGTAAATTACGGGTATTCTGTGGTCCGTTTGCCGATCTGCTAGAGGAAAAACTCTAGCAGATCGGCAAACGGACAATCCTTGAATCCTTAAAATCCCTCTACCAACATTCTGTCAAATTCATCTGTTGCCTGTATCGTGCTCCCAGCTCCACTAATCACTTGGAACTTTGTCACTTCTCTCTTTGAAACGTGACTTTCTCCACTTCAACTTTCCTAACAGTGAGGTAATTTTAATGTTCGCAACTCCAGCTGGCTTCTGTTTTCTAGTCACACGCACCCAGCTGGTCGAAATTCTGAGCCTTTTGCTAATGATATCGCACAGATTTTTCATTTATCTAACAGAATATTCTATAAAATATCGGTGTAAATACACCATAGTGAACTCATAATGAAAAACTACATAATTGGTGTAAAGGCATCGATTTAATTGTATCTCATATTGTGACTACCTTCACAACGAGTTACCATGTATTGCACTACCTAGAATAAGTAATGCCCCACTAATAGAGAAAACTTGTTACTTGTTTTCAGTGGACACCGCCACCCAGACAGCCCAATTTAAAAAATGATATGGGATAAGATACTGTTACCCACATACTGTCCCTATTAGACTTAGGAAAGCAAAAAAGGTGTAGGAAAGTGATAGTAGGAGAGGAAGAAGAAGAAATGCCGTCGAAAGGGACAGTTACTGCTCACACTCACTCACTCAACTAACCAACTACTCATAAATCCTCCGAATAGGCAACGTTTCCCCATTAGACAAGACTGTTACCTATTCGCGGTAAAGAGGGCTGGGCCTTATCAAGATCTCCCCAGACGGTACTGTTTCAAGGCTTGTTTGTATATGTGTGGGATAATAACTCTACTATCCACTTCTCCCTATTAGACTTAAAAAAGCAAAGGGTTATAGTATGAGTGGAAGAAGCAAAGAAACGATGTAGAAGAATGAAAGGGACAGTAACTCCAACTCGCATCACTCAAAAACTCAAATTCTTCTCGAATAGGCACCGTTTCAAGCCTTGTTGGCCTATCCTCAGTGGTTAGACAGGTACCCTGGGGTTGCAATCATGCCAACCCAGCTGTGAAGTTATTTCCACAATATGAGAGATGCCAAAAGGTGTGAAAGATAATACTTAAATAAAATATAAATGCTCAAGGCATACTATATTATGAGTTTAAAATACACTATACAATATCGGTGTAAATACAGGTAGTTCTCGACCTTACGAGTTGATTCGTTCCTAGCGCGTGCTCGTAAAGCGAAAAGTCGTAAAGCGGGAATTTATTTCCCATAGACATAATATTAAAAATAGGGTTTATGATATTAACAATGAAATTAGTTAGCTAATTAGTTTGTTTAAACAATGATTGATTTATCCAATGAAAACGTAGCCTGTAAAATCAAGAAAATTATAATAATAGAGAAATTATTTATGACTTACAAATGTTAAAGAATGTTTATTCTTTACCATCATCGACTAATTGCACACTCGTTGATCACTCATTATTGGCTCGGCACTCGTTGGTTTGTTGCACAAGGAGTCGTTCTCTTCAGAAATGCTTCAAGAGGCGTTTATTTCCAAGATAATCTTCTCTTTTCTTTATAAATTTCAATAGATGCATAAGCATTTTTTAACGTAATGCACAAATTGCAACTAACACGATTTGCGCAGAGTAACAAGTTTACGAAGCTTAAAAAAAGAATGAAGGATTGCGAAATTTTATTTGTGTTTTATACGATTGAAGATTTCAGTAAAGGAAAACACATTTCACCATAATAACGTAAAAACTCGCACAATTCGAGCTATCAGTATTTTCACAAACGCAATAACACCGAGTTTACTATCCATTCATAATTGCTTGGATTAAGTAACAGAAAAGCCCAATAAACTGGAAAGTGCAACTTGTTTTATGGTCGTGATTTCCAGAAATGTGCTTTAGAAAAATATCACAAAGCCGTTCAAAATTGATTCTTATAATACAAGATAATGATGAAAGTGTATGCGTTTAATGATTTGAATTGGTAATCAATACAATTTACATTATATAAAAACGACATTTTAGGGAGTTATATAGCGAAAATTTGAACTTAGATTCAATCTGTCGTGGATTGAATCGAAAGCGGGGTACACTGTATTGTATAGTTACGCGCACAGTTTGGAATGCCGTATTTATGAATTTTAACATTCATTTTTTTGCAATTAATGTTCATATTTTCGATTTTGTTGATATTTGGGAAAAAAAACCTCGTAAAGCGAGAACTGCCTGTACACCATAATGAACTCATAACGAAAAACTACATTAGTAGTATAAAGGCATCGATTTAATCGTATATCATATTATGACTACCTTCACAACGAGTTACTAGCTCAATCCACTGTCATCATAAAACCGATAAAATTCGTTGCTGGAACCATCTAGTCCAACTCTAGCAAGATCGGTGATCATTCTTCCAAAGAATGGTCAACAGAAAGTTTATACCATGTATTTATTTCTTTTGCCTTACAGAAATCTCTTCTAAAATGGTTCTGTCCACATCTCCACGCTCTTTTTCTTCTTACTGGCCATGGTTCCCTTTGAGCTAAAATTATTATGCTTAATCTGTCTGATTCTTTCCTTTGTAACTGTCAGCTCATAAGATTGGCAGCATGTTCTTTTCACTTATCCATATTACTTGGATCTTCGTCAATATCTGTCTGCTGTGTGTGTGTCATTCATTTTCTCCAGGCAATGAATCATCTCTCTTGGACTCCAATGATAAATTTAATCTTCTACAAGATTTTTCACATAAGGACTTCGCCGGACTGGACCGCTCACCACTAGTGCTTCAATTCTTTGAACTACTCTCCTATTCCGGCTCTACCATCTAGGCCATCACCTCCATCGTTTTCATTTCGTGATGCCACCACCAGTATCACGGTGGTGTTTACCTTAACTACCATATTCACCACCACCTTCGACTTCGACAGTTGCTAATCTTACTTGTGCTGGATGATCACTGTTTTCCTGTCTTCTATCTACTACTGGCCTCAGGCTGGTCCTGAGGAGGGATCATCTGCTGGCATTGGTTAATCTGTGTAGAATCTATCTCTTCCCTCTACCGCCTTTTAATTCATCTCTTTTCCTTTTGTCCCTTTATCAGGCGTTTACTTTTTATTCTTTTCACCTTTTCCTGCTGTTCTTTTTTTACTGTGTTTGTTCTTGCTGCCGCCAGCCTTGCACTGGTGCGGGATTTTTTTTTTTTTTTTTTGTTTTATTTAATTTATTGTTTGCTTGATTTAGTAGTTTTTTTACCAATCTTATTTTTGTTTTTCTTCTTTTTATTTTATTTTATTTTTATTCTTTTTATTTTATTTTTATTACTTTATTATTTTTTTTTATTTGTTCATTTTTTTTAATGGTTTCGACATTCAGCATGTGACACTTGTGTAGCGTAGATAAGTATCAGGACGTAACTTCCTGGTGCTTGTTGCTTCCTGGTAGCAAAGTGATCTCAAAAAGCTAAACAAAATAACAACACATGCACAGTACAATCATAGCACTACACCCATTTCTGGCCTTCCTGCAGAGTTTCTGTATCATTTACGGTGCACCACGATGGAGTTGAACAAGCGGTTGGGAGCCACCCTACATAAGACATTATACATGTATACATTTTCCTTGATTAGTTTTGAGAGCGCCAGGATATTTTCCACAAATTACTCTATGCCTTCATGGCATGGCATGCCACAGGTTTGGTTCAACCATCTCAAGATCCAAAAGATTCCTTGGACCTATATTCAATCTTTGACGCAAAAATTGAATATAGGTCCAAGGAATCTTTTGATGCATTGGCAGATTAACTTTCTCTCCCTAATGCTCGTGATCTCCTGACGCAGCACTATGAACGTATCGTCCGTAGTGCTGCCTAGGTTTCCTTTTAATGTTATTGTAGTGGTGGTAAAAGTTTTTCATTCCCATGTTAACCTCAGATGTGTATCTTTTCAGTTGCATATGAAAATGAATGTATACTTCATATAGATAACATAAATGGCAAAAATGTAATTCCCTTCACATTCTAACTCAGTATATGTGTGTTACTGAGTTCACAGAAGTGTGCATTTATTGATACACGTTTAGAGGGGATCCTCTGAAAATAACACCTACAGTGTATATTCAATTCATGACCAACTGCACCCAAAATAAATTCTTTCTAGATTGATGTTTAAATACCAACAAGTTAAAGACTAATTCCTCTGCTGTAATCAAAACTATTCTATTATCAAATAAATATATTCTCGTACTAAATTGTTATCCATTCACATAATTGCCAAGGTGAACATTCTGATCACTAGTTTGTAGATGGAATATGATGATATTTATGTTCCAGCAGACTACTTCAGAAATGCTGTACTGCCTCATCAGTAACTTCCATTTCTGAACTAGCAGAATTTAAACTGAACAAGATTAAAGGCAATTTTTAGAATTATTCGAGTTTGCGAAGGACCAAAGATCGCGTTTAGTAAAGTTTCGTGCACAGATTTCTTTTGGTTCCGGAAAAGTATGATATATTTGACACAGTGCCACCTTTACAGAATCTGCAGGCGCATATTATTATGAGGATTCCGTGAATTAGAAATTTAATTTAATTTTATTTTTTATCAAAATCTCTCTGGCCTGAAATGGTAGAGGAGCCATTTTTAAAGTAGGTCTTCACAAGAGCCAATATGTTTTTCAGTTTTCGGTGGTTTCACACTAAATTACTTGAGAGAAGAAAAAAACATATTTTTAAAATTGTGAAGACATGAAATGATTCTATTTGTTTTAATCGGTATTTCAGGAAAAAAAAAATGTTTTCTTAGAAAATGTTGAAGATATGCTAAAATAACTATTTTTGCTTGCTATTCCACTTGTGGTTCCTCAATAAAAGCTCGTACGCACAAACAAGCAAAACAACAACAAAAAGTTCAAATGTTCCAGCGAACGTTCAGTTGGTTTACTTTATTTTTGGGAATTATTAGTTCCAGAAGGGGTAAATGTGGGGAGTAAAACGCAAGTTTTTTGCAGAAAACAATCACTACTTCAAGAAACTTACAACGCATTGCTATTTATCACCGGAGTTGAACGTAAATCCTCATAGCAACATGTCAGCTTTATTTGAAATATGGAAGCTGTTCGAAAAGAGCCGAAATGAAAGCTTGAAGAGTAAAGTTTGATTTTTTTTTCAAGGAAATTAAAATGAAATTTTATCAGGAGGAGCCAGTTCTTTTTGTAATATAATGAAGAAAGATAAATCTGATTTGCTTTTGATTCCTGTCTTTATTTTCTGCTATTCTGAGGTAACATTTCATATTTTCAGTGATAAATGACAATTGCTGCCCAAGATTTGAATTTGTAGTCTCTCTCTCTCTCTCTCTCTCTCTCTCTCTCTCTCTCTCTCTCTCTCTCTCTCTCTCTCTGTTATTAACTTAATTTTTTGTCTTATAGGCTATTATATTAGGTTATTATTATTGCCGGATAGATGTGCAGGAGTTTGCCTTCCATCCGTTGTTTGAGAATTAGACAAGTTCTTGGAGGCTACGGATGGGAGAAGTGGTAGGTTTTTTTTTTTTTGGCTGATGCTGTATAAGCTTTTTTATTGCATCATTTGTCACTACTGCACTCTCATTTCCCAAATGATAATTGTTCATAGAAGAGTAAATTCATAGTGTAAGGTGTTGTCTTCCAAGTTCTCCCATGATCAGTGCTTAGAGCAGCATTTTTTCCCCTTTCTACGAAACAGATAAGGTTCGGCATACTCCCAAAAGTAGGGGGGAGTTGTTTATTTATTTATTTTTTTCACAATTCGCCCACTTCAGACCCACTTTTGTGTATTAACCCGATTTAAAAAAATACACTATTTTGGTGACCATAGCAAACCAGATTTCCCGCAGAAGCCAGATAGTACCCATTACGTAACCTCTGGTAAGTGAAAAATTACCAGAAGTTACGTAAGGTGTTGCAACAACCGCTGCATCCATCCTTTAGGCACTTGAACAAAATGTGTAGATAGCTATCATATCTGGATTTCAGTAGCATTGTGATGTCATCTCCATTTTCACCCCCATTTCACCTACTACAACACCACTGTTTTATATGGGGAGATTTCCTCTTTCTGTGAGAGGATGCTTACATCCTCTCACGCAGCCTCCACCTTCGCGTACTCCTCTGCAAGGGGGTACGAGAAGGTAGATTATTGTAAGAACTACAATTTGTTGTTGTTGAACAAATGATATGATCATTTGTGCAAACACTTCCATTCCACCTTTTCGTAACTAGACTCTCTCCTTTGGTGGAACCGGTAATACCAAATGTCAAATCTACAACAATATCGGTGTGCTTTCTGATGCCGAAATATTATTCGATAATCGGATAGATACTATTCTCTGTGGGAACAAAAGAACATTTCTCATTTCAGTGAACCACGAAGTAGCAATTCCTCCACTTTTTACTTCCATCTGTGGGGGCTTGTTTTTCTATATTTTTTCTTTAATATTATCATTCTACAATTTGACTTGACAAATATTTTAATTATAATTTTATCTATCCTTTTTGGTTAGTTCCCCTTTAAAATAAACTCCCCACTTGCGCACCTGACTAGTATCTACTCAGAAAATTTCAGGTTCGGGGAACTACTCTTGGTATATATATATATATATATATATATATATATATACTTTTTTATTCCCCTTCAGATAGGTTAGTATTCAGAACAACAAAAACTACACACATATTGGATAAAAATAGTTTATTGTACATATTTACAAAGATACATCAACACAAAAGAAATTTATTAAACTCATGACCAAATAAATTTAATTTCATCTTCTTAGAACTGAATGTATATGAGCAAAGGTATATTGCCTATTGAGTAAACTCAAGTAGAGTTATCTCTTTTACATATATCATAATCAAATATCCCCTTTTTTAAACTAACAAAATAATAATGTTTCTACTTCCTCACTCCTGAATTCAATTGACTTTCAAAGAATCTGTTAACATTCTCCAAATTGATAAAGCTCCTATACTCTTAATTTCAGTATAAATCATTACTCCGTTTTCTAACAGATTATAGTCTACTATCTTCCCTAATCTAGATTACACCACTATCAAATTTCTACAATTGACTACTTGCATATTTAAGGGTTACTGACATCCGTCTATTCCCCCTATCCCCTTCCAAAATTCATACTTAGTCATTCACTTATTTAACCAAATATTAACAGGTATCAATAACTTCAAAAATTTTATATATATCTGTTCCCTTCCAAAATTTATTTATATATATTGACTTGCCCTGGCTAATGTCCTTCAGTTCATACCGTCACTAACTTATTCATTACAATATAGTACTTCTCATACATATCTCAGTGTTTAATCAAAAGTTCTGATAAATTGGTTATCGGGTGTCTATAAATCTTAATGTGATGGTGAGAGTACTCAAGTAAATTAATCACTTACTTAGATAATTTGGCAGACTTCACGGTACATCCTTCATCCTTCTCTAAGCGAATAGTGGGTCTTTTCCGTCTGGGTCGCATTTCACAATCACTGGGGGAGTTCGATATGAGTTACTGGATTCCTTCTTGGATCTCGGATACCTTTATTTCTTAAGAACGCATTAATTTCTTCTGATCAGAATGGCTGTACTCTTTTTTTTGTCCTGCTTCGGATTTCATCAGCTCCAGCATAATTTCTTTCTGGAATATCAGGCAATCTCGTTCCTTGATAATGGAGTTGACTCCTTCTCATCTACTTTAAGGATCTTGCAAAATTTCCCCTTTCTCTACGGCACGTGTTCTTCATCTCTATCACTCCTTCACTTCGAAACTCAGTCTACCTTTGATTGGTTGACTAACTGTCTGACCGTCTGACCGACTTCTGCATCTCAACTTCATCTTTCCACTTACTCGACTGCCTCTCTCACTAACTTATTAAACCAACGACTTAACTGTTCACTTTCATCTTAAAGCTTATCTACCCCCTCTTACTAACTGACTACACATTAAAACTTAGCCACTTCTCTCTACCAGCTACTCCATCTAAAGAAACTCTTTCTTTTCTTTTTCTGCTCCAACTCTCTAACTCATTTCACTAACTCTGACTAAAATCTCCACTTTTTGTTTGTCTTTGACTTACTAGCACCGACAAAAATCTCAACTATGTCTCTGACTAACTCATCTTAACCAACTCCGACAAAAATCTCAACTTTGTCTTTCACTAACACCAACAAAAAACTGAACTCTGTGCCTACTAACCAACTCATTTTCACTAATACCAAAAAAAAAAAAAAAAAAACTCAACTCTGTGCGTCTCTCCAACCCCTTCACTCTCGTTTTGTCCTAATCCTCCCACATCTTACTGCCCAAGTTTGCCACGCCTGTTACCAGTGACTCCCTCCAATCTTATACTCATTTACGGATTTCTTCTGCTTTCATTCGTTAGAAGACCATTACTCAGCCTGCCCAGAAACATGTTTCAATACTCCCCCTTTTACAATTCTACCAGATCTGCTGCCATACGGCGTGCCCTTTGATGTTTGCCGATTATCCCAAATAAAAACGCTCCCTATCATCTAACGCCTTGACCCTGTAACGTTTCAAAAACACGAAACTCCCACTAGTGACCACAGCATCTATTTAAGGAAACTTATATGCTGGTAATAAAACCACTTCCTGTTTGCGCCTGATGGTATCCTGCTTGAAGTAACTTTCACTTCTAAGTTCGACCCCGCATAAATCTTAATTCGTCTGTTTGTGCTTGGACCCATGCTGCTTTATAGTAGTTTTCTTCGTTTATTCCCCGCTTATAACGGAAGTTAATGGCTATTGACTCTTGCCTTTATTTCTTACCACCCATTAAATTTATTTTTCGTACTGAATAATTCTTATTATTGAAATCAGACGATATTACTATCTTATTCCACTAGCAACAAGAATTCCTATTCCTTAATTAATAAAACCAACTTCTTATTACTTTTATTCTGTAAGATTTTGTATCTTACACATCCTTGCAAGATCCCTAGTCGCAATGACGTGTGCCGCAATTGCCTACCACTCTTTGAGCTTCAGCATCAAGAGAATCTACACCACGGGGCAACTGCTATTGAAGTGGACTAATGTCAGCTTCAATCCCGAGACTATTAATCGCAAATAATAGATGTTATCGGAAGTTGTCCTCCTTTATTCAATAAAGGAGGTTAGTATTCTTGGTCAATATGATAATAAGATCTGTATATATATAAAAAAAAAAAATGTTTTGCTCTTGGACATTCCCGCAATCCAGCTCCAAAATCCTCTCCAATATTAATCACACTATTCCACATGAATAGTGCTATCTAAAAAATTCCTTACGAAACCATGAGTAAAATATAAACTAGTCATAAATATGTTGGTATATACCTATTAATTTATGTACAAGAAAAAATAATAAAATTTTATTATGTGGCCTCAATTTACACTGGCATAAATATTGCTTGAAATAGCGTCCATCTGAATCACAAGCACTGTTTCGACTAATTAATTTATGAAATGTGTAAGAAGTTAATCTCGAAACATTAGTTATCTCAAATTGGATACCACTCTTTATTTTGCTCGATACCTTTAGAGTCATGTCTGTAAAGGAAGATAAACACACAACTAATAACCACCAAAGATCAAATCTGAACCGCGATGTGGCTACTTCGTTTCAAAAGCTCTATCGATGTTTTTTCCATCAAAAAGTTCTCTTAATAATGTGAATACTCACTGGTGAATGGAGGAGGCTAATCCTAAAGAAAGATAACTCAGTAAAACACCCCTTTCTGTCTTAGTCCGAAATAACGTTTTCAAAAATATCCGCGTTATCTTTTTTGGATATAATTTGATATATAATTCAAATTATATCCAAATTAATTTTCTCCAACAGTACCCTGTCCTTCATTATATTCATCCCCCTGTCTTATTCTTGTGTTTATTGCTGTTTTATGTGTTAAATTCATCTTCACTCTACTGGTTTGCCACGCTACTGGCACACATTTTATTTTATTTTCGCCCTACATTTTATTTAAGTTATAAATATGATCCAATTACAAAAGTAAGTGCGAAACGGCATCTCACTGTTGCATTCTCATTATGTAAACGTTATTTTAGTTATTCTTTGTAATGCCTCACAATGATTTGTAATTTCAATGAATGAAAATTGACTACTATTTCTATAGTAATGAATGGGCCTGGAGTACTGGGGTCCATAGTTTAATATACACGTAAGTTAGTTATAAACCAGTTAAGGGACACGCGTCCCGAAAGCTACTGATTTTTTGTTAATATATTTGTATAACTGGTTTATAACTAACTTACGTGTATATTATACTATTTCTATATTGAAAGAACAGGTTTGAGATTAATTGAAAGGCAATAGGGAAAATGAGTGTTTGCAATAATATTTTTATCTCACCTGGTGTATCTTGTAATGCAAGAGCTTCAAGGTTCTAAAGAAAGAAATAAAGAAAACAATAGTTTATTAGCCGCACGAGCTGGTGAAATTCTGTAACAATAAAGTAATTATGTGATTATGAAAAAAAAAAATATCTGCTTATAAACTAAATCTAATGGATCACAATTAGGTTGGATTAACATTTCTTGAAGACAGAATTATTATTTTATCTTGATAGGTTGATGTTGTTGTGGTTTTAGGTGTATCAACGACTTAGACCATATTGCATCAATTTTTATTATGTCTTCAGAAGCGTGAGCAGATAATTTTTCATGTTTCAATTTTCCAAATGATAAAAGCATAAACAATTGGAATATTTACAAAGGGTACAGTTTATAGTGAGATAAAAATTATAAAAAAAACAAAACGTGATATTAAAATGTTTATGAATATTAAATATTTATATTCTAAATGTTAAATATCATCTTAATTACATACATTTATATACATCCGTATAAAAAATATCAGTGCAAAACGTACAGCAAAAAATGAAAACAGAGAAAAGGAAAGCGAATACCAGGGATACTACAAAATATATTATATGATTTAAAAATTGTACTCTTCCATTATCCTGCATAATCCTTTTCCTGTACTTATCTACTTCTGTTGCCATTTTGTATTGCTTCTCAATAAATAACGTTCCTTCTAGTACATTTGAATGTGCTTAAAGAGCATCAGTTTTCGATAAATTGAAAAATCTGCACGTTCTATTAAAAATCATGCTTTATGTGTCATGCTTTAAGTCCTAAAGACATATAAAATAAGTCATGCTTCTTCAAGTGGTCTAATATAAAACATCTATTTTATTTAATATTACATCGTAAAGTAAATCGGAGACACCCAGTTTACGAAGTTCTATCAGTAATTTTATTAATATGATTATTTTATATATATATATATATATATATATATATAAAACATAGAAATAAATGATAAAGGACATAGTAAGATGGGAAAGTTATTAACAACAACGTGCCATGCCTAATGGAAGATATGAGAAGAAAAGAATGTTAAGATCCTAATGAATTAAGTGGAAAAATTGGCTGAATTGATAAGCCAAATCATATTTACAAAAGCTAGAAAAAAGTGGTAATTAATGCATATTAAAAAGTAGTAATAAATAGAAATGAAAATAATGAAAATAACAATTGGTACATAGATCAGGTAATTCATCAGGGGACTACACCCGATCATGTACCAAAAAAAAAATATATATATATATATATATATATATATATATATATGTAGAAGCTATATGTAATGTACATTTGTATCATCTCTGCGGAGGTGGAGCAGGCTTAGAATCCACGAAACATCAGATTCAGTTAATTATTGATGTCTTTCAATTTATTTGTCAGCATAGTCATCTGCGTGTGGTTATTATCTTTCAATATATTAAAATAATTTTTTTCCTATTGATATTTATTCAGCCAATGGGAGAAGAGAGATGCGAGTTACGTGGTAATGCGTAACAAATACAAAAATACGTAACAGAAGCTTGTTTTACTGTGGTAAAACAAACTTCTGTTGAAGCGTGGTCACGCGCTATGTTTATCTGACATGACCACGCGGTACCATTCTTGATTTCCGTATGTAACGTATTTATTTAAATAAACTAAATGCAACAAGGCATAATATTTTAAGACTTCGAGATTCTATATCTATACAGGGTGCTTCAAAAATGATGGTCAATAATTAAAAGGTGAAAAGTACAAACACAAATAAGCAAAAAAAGTCTCAATGAACATCGGGCCGCAATTGAACCGTTTTTCGAGATAATGCATATTTTCTGTTAAGATCCGCCACTGACTATGGGGAACTAGTTTAACAAAACGCTGTGAATCATTTGCTAATGGTGGTTTTATTAAACATAAGATAATACATTTTTAATTTTTGGTTTCAACACCACAGGATTTTACAGATGTTACAGGATGTTACAAAAGGTGTTCAAAATGCTGTCCTTTCATCCATACTCAGCTTTGTAGTCTTCCCTGCATTGAGTTGCGAATCCTCTCAGGCATTCCTGGGTCATTTTTTATTTGCTGAAAGGCTCCTTCAACCAGACGCTGCAATTCCTCAACTGTGTTAAAGTCAGAAGTGTTACACCAAGCTTTTTGCATGACCCCAGATACAAAAATTAATAGTATTTAAGTCTGGTGATCTGGGAGGCCACATTACAGACCCACCTCTACCTATACACCGTTGACCATACCATATAGTTAGATACCGAGTCAAAACTCGAGCAAAATGTGCCTGTGCACCCACCTTCAATCATAAACCACATGTTCTGGCTTTGCTGAAGTGGAACATTATCATCATCAAGGAGTTCTGCAGGAACTGAAGGTACAACTCTCTGTTAGCCTGTTTGGCAGAAAGTGTGGTCCAATTATACGGTCTCCTAGTAGTACTGACCAGATATGCAAAGAGAAACGTTACTGATGTCGTGACTCGTGAATTACATTAGGACTTTCGTCAGACTAAACGTGACAGTTATGAAAATTAAAAATACCATCACGAGTAAACCCAACTTCGTCAGTGAACAAAATGTTTAAAAATTGAGGGTTCAGGACACACTGGTGGTGCATCCACTGCCAGAGGTTCACTCTGGCAGGGTAGTCTGTATTGCTGAGACCTTGTACACTTTGGATATGGTAGGGGTACAGTAATTGGCGATGTAAAATTCGACACACACTGCTATGACTCAATACACGCTCTTGCAGAGCAACCCTCCTTGTCGAAATTCCTGGATTTTATTCTATTCTTTCCTACAATTTGGCTTCTAAAAAGGGAAATCTACGGAGGAGGCCATATCTTCTCTAACTACTTTTGCTCGGAATTCTACTTCAAAATATATTTTGGCTGTGTTTGTGGACTTCGATGGTGCTTTCGACTCCCTTTAGTGGGAGAGCGCCCTCGAGTCCGTAAGAGCTACTAATTGTGATGATTATACTACAAGGTCTAAGATCTTATTTCAGTGATCGTATGGTAAAGGTAATTGAAAAGCACCTGACATACAGTTCCTCTATATCCAGAGGATGCCCTCAAGGATCGGTGTTGGGGCCTGTCCTCTTGAATGCAGTTCTAGACAAATAGCTTTTGAGAGATCATCAAGGTGTACTTAAAATTGCATATTCCGATGACTTAGTGATGGCCATCGAGGGGAGATCCAGAAATGTGCTTGAGGAGTGTATGCAACCAATAATTGACGATTTGATAACATGGGCGAATACAAACAAATTAAAACTTTCACAAAGTAAAACGACTTTTTTGACTTTTGGCAGTCACTTCAACTATAACACACCTCCTATGATCCTTCTTAATAACATACAGATACCATATATCTCTGAGACTAAATATTTAGTAGTTATATTAGATGACCGATTAAGTTTTGTTGCATGTTTCAAAATTGAAGAAAACAATTCGAAATTTTACTACCTCAGTGGTTAAGATCTCTAGGAAAGAATGGGATCTTACTAGGAAGACCTTATCATTGTACTATAAGACGATCTTTTTGCCTGTAATTTCTTATGCCGCTTGCATATTGCATCAAAATGTACCAAAGTCAAGATAAAAACAAAGCTAATATCCTTGCAAAGATCCGTCCTACTAACCATTCACCGCATTCCAAGAACTACTAACAATGACTTGAAGGTTTTGGGAGGAGTTATGCCACTTGACTTTTATATCATTTATCGAGGAATGTTGTACAATCTTTCAAAAAAAGGGACTTTAGATCACAGGGTATGGAACAACAACGGACCCTGCAAATAACATAAAGCAAGAAAAGGCTAGAATTTTTGGAGTGAATTAACTGTAATTTGCTAACGCAGATGGGATGAAAGCCAATTTGGTTTCATCACTAGGAAATATACAAAAGGATGACTGCCTAACGTCCCCTACTATACCCTTCCTATCTGCTCACGGGGCACGGCTCCTTACGGGCTAAGCACTTTGAACGTGGACTTGAACCTGATCCATACTGTACATGTAATGACCTCGAAACTTGGATACATGTTCTCTTATTTTTCCCGGAATATGAACAATTTAGACAGACTTTGGTTGGTCTTGTTCCAGAGTTATCAGAAGAAAACGCCAGTATTCTTGTTGAGTGTGCTAGTAACTTTAAAGCCCTTCAAGATTTTGCTACAAATGTTTTCAAGAAGTGTAAGATCCCTGGCTCTCAGAGGATATAATTAAGTGATCTCCTCAACTTCTTTCTCCCTTTCTCTTTTTGCCAGTAAGAATTTTATTATTAATTTTTTAAACTATTTTATTTTATTATTTTTTTTTATATTTTTGGCTGGCTCCCAGGTGTGGGCTACCTGGGAGTGGGATTGTGGGGCGGGTACCCACTGGTATTGCACTACCTCCAGTTTAGCGGGATTTAGTGCTTATTTGCACACCTGTTGGCTTTGGATGCTCCCTGGTGGAAAAGTGGCCTGACATTAACCAGAACATACACTAACATCTCACACCCAAACGTATACACTTTTCCAGGCCCGCTATACAGAATTCCTGTACCAACACAGAGGACAAGGTGCAGATGGGCTTTTAGCCTAGGAGGCACCCAGAAATGCAAATACACACATACAGATGTTCCCACATGAGAATGTATATAAATCTTCTATATAAATTAATGTATAAATCTTTAAAATGCACATAAAATTGTGTGTGTAAATAAATGAAAATGAAAAAAATATATATTCTTTCTAGCACCCTTTCCTAAACATCAGGTGTTATGCTTCTGGGCCTACCTGCTCGTACTCCAAGTGCGCAGCGCCCATGTTCTCTAAGGCGTACCCTGATGACTGTGGGCCTGTTGGGATGCCTTCGGCGGGGAAATGCTTCTTGGTACAAACATGCAGCCTCGAGTGCACTGCCCTTGGCTTTACCATAGATGAAGTGAATGTCTGCATACTCTTCGTTGCTGTAACCTCTTTCCACGTTGACTATCTTTTGACAAGTACTAGTATGTCTGCTACTTCTCAGAGCATTGAGAGAGGGAAAAGGAGAGAATAAACATAACGTAACCTAAACAAACATGTCAGTGGTGGATCCGAACTCTGTACAGTTCACCTTGTCAGTGGCGGATCCCAACTAGAAATGTGCGATATCTCGAAATCGATTCACCTAAGGAACGATTTTTACTAGGATTTTTTTGAATATTGTAGTTTGTACAGTTCACCTTTAAATTATTGACCACCGCTTTTAAAACACTCTGTATAATATTGGTGTAGATACACCATTGACAACTCTTAAAGAAAAACTACGATCGTAGTGAAAGGCACCCACCGATGAAAAGCCAACTAGCTTTGAAATGGTGCAGTGTGGGTGGTGGTGCCCACCAAAAATGAGTGATAATAGTCTTCTCTATTACTTATTCGGGGTAGTGCAATACATGGTAATTCGCTGTGAAGAATGAGCACAATGAGATACAGATGAAATGATGCTTTCACACTACGATCGTAGTTTTCTCTACGATCATAACTGTAAACAAAATCATAACTGTAACTAAATCTTGAGATCATCACTGGAATTGAGGACAAATTTTATCATAAAAATATGCCCTCTAAAAACACTTATGTAAAAATTTTATAAAATTAAAATTTCATTCTCTCTGATAGGTGACACTTCTAATTAGTCAACATATACTTTACCACATGATAGTTTAAACAAGCTAAAAAAAATGCTCCATACAGGCTGCATGACATGTCTGTGGTATATCTACACCGATATTATATAGATATAGTAATGTATTTATGTATTCATAGCTGAGGAAGAGACACACACACAGAGTCGAAAGCTTCTGGAAGTATTTTCTTTTATTTTATCAAAAGAAGCGAGGGCAGCGAGCAGGCGGTGAAGCCCCCTAGTTATTATTATTAATTTATTTCTTCGTTGAGGAAACTCCCCTGGGACAGCTATTGCCTAGAAGGGTGCGGGTTACATTCAAATGTGCGAAACAGACCTCCTGGGCATGAGGTTACATAGTCCACGGGGCGTTCACCCTGAAGGTCAAATACAGAATTTAAATAGACGTATGAAAGAATGATTTTAAAACTAGTATATTTCAAATGTGACATCGAGGATTGATATTCAGAAAAATGGGCAGATATAGTTAAAAAGGGGTGTCAAAATTAAATGCAGTTTTGAGCCGAGAATATGGCCTCTAAAGTTGCACGATACGATACTAGTTGGCAAAGACCTGCAACCTATAGGCATTATCAGTACAGAACTTTTCCGATTTAATTCTTAGTTGATTAAAGAGTGTTTGCTGGAAAAAAGCGACAAAGGATGTCCAGGTTTTTAAGTTGCTTTGGAGAAGAGGTCTTGTATCAGCATTCCTGGGAGCTTTTCGCTTAGACGCTCTCATCTTCCTGTTAATAGTCGGGCTAATGTGAGTATATTGTGTGTATTGTCTGTTTATTGTGTGTATTGTCTGTTTCCAAGGGGAATACTGAAGGTGGAAAGCAGGATAGCTCTAGAGATAGTAAATGGGTTATTTGTGAACCTGTTCAGCCATCTCAACAGCCAGTATTCAGTAATTCCGCATCTGCTTACCCAGTATAGAGATATTGTTTCTTCTCTTTATCTTTGTAATTGTCATCTGGGCAGATTTGCTTGGGCGTAAATGTAGTCCTATAAAGTCTAGTAAATCTCCAGTTCATTTATTATGTTATTATCATGTTTGTTTGCTTAACTTGTTGATTTTTAGATTTGACGAAGAATTTCATGTCATCGGCATATGTAAAAAAAATCGTCTTTATAGAATGCAATAAAGGCTTCGAGAGCTTTAGCAAATAATATTGAGGAGAAAACTCTGCTCTGAGGTACTCCTGCGAAATGGTCTAGTGAGCAATAAACTCTTAATGAGAGATCCAGGCGTCTTTTCTTCAGAATGTCACATCAAATCTTCCGGAGATTGCCTTGTATTTTGAAGTAGTAAGTTAAAAGCTAAGAAGATAACATCGAGCTGTTCCTTATTGTTAAGAGCTTTTTGCATCCGGAAAGGATGCCGGTTTTATTATATCAATATCAGTTCCCATTACTATATAAACAACCCACAAGAAGAAGAAAATGCCTCTTTTATTCATTTGTCCTCCTGCATGACATTTTTCAGATTTTCTTAAACTTTTCTCGCTTCATTTAAGGTTGGTCACGGTCCCAGAGGAAATATGCGAGTGTGAATCGACAGATTGGAGCTGCGGCTACACCACGTGAAGTTCTACAGAATTTGTCACCTTGATCAACATGCAACTTCGCCCGTGAACGCATACGGACAATGTACGAAAAGACCATCAACTAGCACATCACATTTTTTGCTGATGCAGTATGACCAAAGTTTAGATGCATAGAAAACAAAAAATGTGTTTTAGCTTCAAGAGGCCCCATAAATAAAATGTGAATCGTCCAAAATGTCAGATAGGCGACGGGCGCTACTGATTGGCTGCATTCCTACTAGTCAGTGGTTCACATTAAGCACTAATACTTTTTCAGTATTATTTCAGTATGGTTTAATAAATGCATAAAATTAGCTACTGAAAAAAAAAAACAAGGAATTCCATCATGGTCTTGTGACTAGAAGCATGAATTTTAAAACTTGCATGCATGTTGTAAATAGACCCAATGTAGCCGAACCTTTCATCACGCGTTTAGCATACGCGTTTAAGAGGAAGATGATTCAAAATAATTGTCGCTTGGAGTAGATGTAATTCAGATTTTCCAGGTTATTCAGCTGCATTCTGGTGCAGCTAAATAACTTAGAAAATTATGTTAAATGGTTGCCACGAGAAAATTCAAACTTCACGAAGAAAAATCTAACTTCATGGTCAGAATGATTAGTTGTAAGCTCCTTTGAATTAGTGGTCCTCAGGAATGTAAAGAGAACAACGTTAGAATCGTGGATTAATATCAAATATACAGTCTTTAGTACCTCGACCTTAGCTGGACTTTTAAGCGATGTTTTATACTTAGTTCCGTAATTTAGGTAACATTTGATAGTTCTGTGACTTTGAAGATGTCCAGCAACTAGCGAAAGGTCGGGTGTGATTGACATAAGGTGTGTTCCGCATCCTTCAGAGAGATATATATGATTGTAATGTTGTTAGCTGATGCTGGAAATTGCGATTAAGATATTACTTTTATTGAAGTGATGTTCTTTATTTGTGTTTAGTTTTTGATTTAGTTTTGTAAAACGCTGTTCAAGTAAACCAGCATCTTTATTAAATCTTCATACTGCTTATACGCAGTAGGGTACCAAAACACAGTGAAACCGTATTTACAGTCTTGTATCATTTTGCACAGCAGTAGCATTAATGACCGTTGTTCCCTCATTCTGAACATCCAGATTTGAGTGAGGCTTACGTTGCTGTGGAAACAGAAAGTGAAGTTCTTAATCCCTGGCACTTGTGCTGATGTGGCGTTTACCATCCGATGTGCGCATGTTTGTTGTAACTCTTGCTATTATGTAAGCCGATAAGTCAACTGTAATCGTTCTCCTCTCATATAAGGAGAAAGTTATTAATTAATAGCGCCGTTAGTAAGTGTGTGGGCATTAAGATTATCTTGAAGTGAGGAACTGGTTTCGAGAAAATACATATTAATCAGATTACTTGGAAGGCAAGCATAATAGCTGCAAGCCTACGTGATTTATGACTACAAAGTAACTGTAGTTCTTAAACACTATTTTTTATAAACTTCATTAGCAAAATACACTTACTTCTTACAAAGTAAGGGTTGCTAATGGTAACGTAAATGAAGTTCTTGAGCGTTTTATACTCAGTTTATTTAGTTTTTCAACTTAGCGTTACTGTACAAAGCGCACGGTAAAACTGTATTCATTAACAATTTTTATCAGTCAAGACTAATAAAAATGAAATGCAAGGAAGAAAGTTGTTTGGTGTATCAACAAAGAATTAACTCCAGTTAACCTCGAGTGCAAAATAATTGTCGCAGGAGTAGATGTAATTCAGATTTTCCAGGTTATTCAGCTGCATTCTGGTGCAGCTAAATAACTTAGAAAATCGTGTTAAATGGTTGCCACGAGAAAATTCAATGACCATCGTTCATTTTATGTCATGACTCTTTGAGGTTACTGGAGTAGAAAATTTGACCCTAGTAGCAAGAATTACTATGCACTTACCAGCGAATCGTCAAAATTGTCACGATCAGCAGCACCTAGACTACGACACACCAGCCTCTTAGCCTTCAAAGCCTTTCCTGAAGTTGTCAGAATAATTCCTGATATGACTGCTACCACCAGAATGGTCTGAAATATTGTCCGATGCATACTGGCGTGTATTTGACTGAGTAAGCTGGCTGTGTTACTTAAATAGCGAAGAATGTGACCAAAGGGCAGGATGCAGTAACAAAGTATCACAGGCTGAGGGTTTCACTATAACTTCGGTCACATGAGTAATTCATACGATTCTGTTCTTTAGGTCACTTAAGGATAAATGTAAGTTAGTTGCAATATTAAGAGGTGTTAGCTTCTTCGATTACACAAATGAGTAACCATGTTTCGGCCTCCTACATGAAGCCTGTGCATTATCTGATAAATATTCAAGGACATAAAATAGATGCAATACTCATATTCCAAAGTGATCCATGCTAAGCAAAGGACCGAAAAAAAATATTCTATAGTTTTAAGATAGGTTACTTTGATATACACTACCGCTGTAAAACTATTCGGACAAATCACGTTTGAAACGTACTTTTTTAATGAACAAATTAATAAGACACAGTCCACCTCTGCCCCTAACTCTAATAATATCATTGATCTGTCGGGAACACTTTTGACCAGTTCCTTGTAGCAGAATCAGGAATTTCTGTCCAGTCTTTATCACAATAAGCAGGATTTATGGGCACGATTTGCAGTTCTAGATGATGTCCTCCACACATTTTTCATATAAAGCACAAGGGTCAAACTCAAAAGTGCGCATGAACGCCACTGACATTTTGAGAGTAATATATTAAATATAAATAAATTATTTTGAAGTGAGACTTCTTTAGGCGCGCTCCAGGCAGTTATCAGATGGGAGAAACTTGTGTTCGTGGATTGACAAGAAAAACGCAACGAAAATGAGACCGTTACCATAAGTGAACGCATTACGGGTATCGCCGAAATTAAGCAGCGTTGAGAATGGCTAGTAATCGAGGTTAAGATTGTTCCTTGCACGTTGGGAGAATCAAATCTATTAGTTAACAGTTTGGCAAGAGTGATGAGGTTCTTTTCCAGAATATCTTTTACACCTGGAAATATCGGTTATAGTTGCTTTCCATTCTTTTTTTTTTTTTTCTCTTTTCTTAACCTGTAGAAAATATTCTTCCGATTTTTACGTATCATTTAATTTTGTTAATTGGTAAAGTAATAAAGTGTAAATCTGTGTTTTATATCTTTACTTGATAGCCCGTGGGTAATATTCCTCCTATTTTCGCTTATTAGAATCGCCGTTAAGAGAAATAGAATTCAATTCGTAAACATGATCACAGTGACCGGTACTTATTACATTATTATTATTGTTGTTGCTCTTCTATTATTTCTCCCTGGTTGGGGGATTCCACTCCGTGACGGGTACTGCTGCCATGTACAGAGGGTGGTTGTAATGTCTGGTGTTACTGTTGGTTGAGGAAATCTCTCACTATCCTACAGTGTTCAGGATTGCGACCTTCTGGAGTTTCTTGTAGGTGTTCTCTGGGAGACCTATTGCTGCTAGGCTGCTATGTAGAGTCTTTGGCACCATACTGGTGGTTGACACAATGATCGGGATGGTCGATATGTCTTGCATATGCCACATCTTCTTGACTTCATGTCTCAGGTTCGTGTACTTCCTAATTTTTTCCTCGTGAATTTTCTGGACATTGCTAATGTTGGGCACCGCTATGTCAATCAGGTAGGTAGCCTTTTCCATCTTGTCCACAAGGGTTATGTCCGGTCTGTTGTGCGGGATGGTCTTATCCGTTATTATGGTGCGGCCCAGTACAGCTTGTTGGATGGCCAGCATGAATCATTCAGTCAATCTTAGGGAAGAGCGTCCCGCTTGTGATCCATGCATTGGAAGCAATTTAATAGATATGATCTTGATGGAGGTCATTATAGTGTCTGCCACGGAGTGTCTTCTTTGCCCATCTTTCTAACTTCGTTTCTTGTGCCTTCTGGGTGGGTGGGTGGGTTTCATCGCTTAGGTTGAGTAGGGTATACCACTTATCTATCTTCCTTATGGCCTAGTGGAGTGGTGCTGTGTTGTTCTCGAAGTAATCCTTCAGGTTAACTATCGCTGTTTTCTGTTGCTCAGTCAGGTCTATCAGGGCCCCTTCCTCCCTATTTCCGAGCAATTGTTAGTCTCTCCACTGCTGACTTCGGGTGGTGTTGGCGGCTATTGGTCATCATTATTCTTGTCTTTCGCATGATATCTTCTAGCTCGGTGTTAGTCCAATATATGACCCCGAACGTGTATGTTAGTACTGGAGCTGCATAGGTGTTTATGGCTTTAACTGTGTTCCCTCCGTTCAATTTTGCTTTCAGCAGGCTTCTGAGTCTCTGATGATATTTTTCGGTCAGGCTGTTCTTGATTTCCTTGTGCTCTAACTGCTGAGCCTGCATCATCCCTAGGTATTTATAGGTCTCTCCTTCTGTCACAGCTTCGATCTCTTTACCAGTCAGCAGCTAGTAGTTTCGGCCAACTAATTTTCCTTGGTGTAGTTTGTGAGTCTTGCATTTGTCTAGACCAAATTCCATCCTGATGTCCTTTCTAAATTCTTCGGTGGTCCGGAGTAATTGCTGGAGTTGCTTCTCGGTTGCGGCATAGAGCAGGTTTTGGCAGATTAAGACTCTCCCTCCTTTCCTGTTCACCAGAATAGACTGATAACTGATATTGGTGGTTAAAGGCGATATGTTCATGTCATCACGAAGCCAGGTTTCAATAAGGATAACAAAGTCGTAATCCGCACTTAGAAGTATGTCAGTCAGGGCACTGAGCTTGTTCTTCAGGCTCCTGATGTTCTGCATGAAGCATTTCACACGTTTATCGTTGACAGGCTTGATCTGAATTAAGTTTCTAGGGTTCCTTTCCCTGAGGATGGTGGCTGATTGGAGATGGATTCATCTTGAATTCATCTTGAATCCATGAGCAGGGTGTGGCACTAGGACCCATCCTACTAGTAATGTGCACTTGTATCTGGTTATCAGACTTGACGAGATGATTGCAGGATTTAGTCAGCACGGTGGCTGCTCTTCTTTCATCAGGTTGAATATATTTCATCAGGTTGTCAAATATTACTTAGCTTTGCATTAACTATTAATAAATATCTTTTGTTTATATTTCTGTTTGTGATTCTTGTCATTAATGTAACATACCATCGCGAAAAAGGGTTAGAAATGTGAAATTCCTAGGTGATGCACTTTTTTTAAACACCAGTGTATAATATAAAAGAATATATATATTTATATATATATATATATATATATTTTTTTTTTTTTTTCGCAAGGAGGATGTAGCGATTGGAACTTTGCGATAATTGTGGTAGCGTTGAAACAAAAAGAATAAAAGAAACCTTTTACAATAAAAATTTAACCAAGGGGGCTTTAAACAGAAACAAGGGGAGAAATATCGTGGAACTGTGGAATGGGCTCTTCAACAATAACATTAAGTAGGGACTAATGGAGCATGGCAGGAGATGCTGGAAATAAGAGGCTGTTAGAACAGACACTCGATTGGAAATGCCTCATATGATATGATGTCAGCAGCTAGAGGAAAGCCAATTCGTAATCCTTATGCTGACTTCTTATGTATCTGATCAAGAACCCTGTAAAGGGTTTGTAAATTGGTGCTCGTTTAATAAAACGATTTATCGTGGTGTATAACGTGTCTAAATAGTTTTTTTTTTTCATTATAAATTTTATGTATGCATTTTATTTAAATTTTATATTGTTGTACTTCCATTGAGCCTCACCGTTTACTGTTATTTCTGTGAAAGTTGACAACGCTTGGGGGGGGGGGTTGCACAACAAAATATTTGAGATCATCCCTCAGATTGTCAGTGACATAGCTGCTGTAGAGTGACTCGCGACACCATATTTCCGGTTTCTACGGTTCCATGGTTCAAGAATGATTGTCTAGGATCCACTGCAAACGAAGTTTGGTGTTAGTTGCTAAACGTATGGGTTAGTGCAATTGCGTCATTTTTATACGTAGCCACCCTACAAATTAGACAAATTGGCATCGTTTTAATTATATTTAATTTTTTGAATATATTCACAAGGAGTTGCCATATATTGCACTACCTCAAATAAGTAACACTTCACCAGTGAAGAAGACTGAACAACACCTCCCGCCCACTGAAGAGCGGCCAATAAGTTTCGAAACGGTGCCGTGTGGGTGGTATGCGCCGAGAACAAATAACATCCATCTTCTCCACTGGTGAAGCGTTACTTATTCGAGGTAGTGCAATACATGGTAACTCGTTGTGATGGTATTCACAATACAGTATTAGATGTAATTAAAACGATGCCAATTTGCCTACTTTGGTAAGTGACTACTATAAAAATGATGCAATTGAGCTAACCCATACGTTAGTCATACTGACACGTAGCTTGAGGCCCTTGCCCAAGAATGCTTTTAGTTAGTTGCTATAACATGGCAGTTTCGGAACAGCAGCTGCTCAGCCATAAAAACCCATTCCGTCCAATGCCCTAAGCATTGTGGGCACACTAACCAACATTGAAGACACAACCTTCACTCTGTCCAAGTAAGTATCTCAGTTTGCTTTCACCACTCTCTTTAGGAATCGGGCATTTTTTCTTCCACTGCATCGGTTATAGTTGACTTTGTATGTCATACGCAGCGAAAAATTGTAGATATATCATCTGATGAATGAACGAGTGGTCCAAACTATTCTCTGTAACTGAATAAATAAAAAAATAATAATAAAAAAACACTTTGGACAGGGTTGCATCATCTATCAGCTGATGATAGACGCATCATCTTCATCATCTGCACAAATAACTTTATTCCATTGATTTTCGACTCTTTATGACTCACGATTATTTATAAATTTAATTGCCTGAAATGTGAATGGAAAATATTTAAATGTTTCTCCTGCCTCAATAATAGTTGCCCTCGACCTTGTTTCCAGTCCTTTTCAACACGGGACAAATGGCCGGTGGATTTCTGCATGGAACTAGTGTTAGATTTTTGTATTATATTTCAGTTGCTGTATCAGTTTTACTGCCATCTTTTTTCAAAGAAATGTTCGCATGTTAGACCGCTTCAGTTATTTTGTATTAATGGTACATCAAAATAAGTTATATGGTGAAATTATTATTAAAAGGTAGTCAATCACAAGGTGTTTTTTTTTTTTTTTTTTTTTTTTTTTTTACCTGTAAAATGTTTATCAACTTAAAGTTCGCTTTCTTTCCAGCTGTCACCTTATTGTACACTAATGGTTGGAGAGCGAAAAAATCGTTTTAAATATTGAAATATTTAATGACAAACTGGATGCCACTGAACAAGTCATTGTTGTGGGAAAAGGGAATACATTTCTTTTTTCCTTTCCATTATTTCAAAAAAAAAAAAAAAAACGTGCTTATTTATATTAGATAATGTCTCTTAGGTTTCTTTGTAAGCCCTAGAATTCTGTTCCTTATTGCATTTCCAGGAAATTAAGTGCAAATGCACAAAATGATCAAATTACACGCCATGCATTTCGAATTTTCTCCAGCTGTTTTAAATGTAATTTCGGTTTCCGCTCTATCTGTTTATCAGTTAAACAAAAAGAAAAAAAAAAAGGTTACGCGGCTTAAGTACTGTATTTTAATGGTTTTACCCGAGATCCGGAAATAAGGTTCTATAAGGTGGAAACTTCTCTAAGGGAGAATTGTGAATGATAGAAAATGACCTTTCTTCCATCGTTATATGAAAGCTACCATTGTTGGCGTTTGAATTCAACAAAACCATTTCATCTTGACAGTAATTATATTTTTTATTTTCCATCTACGGTGTTTTCTTAATCCAAAGAGGAACTAAGAGCCGGTGACTATTTTAATACATTTCACATTCCAATAAAAACAAAAAAACTGCTTTGAAGACCAAGAACCTGAAACTCTGTTTAATCCATTAATCTTCAGATAACAAGGCCGGAGATTACAGAATATTTAGCAGCTACAAAGAAAACTTTAATATGAAATGATTTTTCCACCGTTAGACATTATCGTGCTTTGCAAGAGGATTTAATCTCATTAAAAGTAACGAAAAACAAATGCTGCATGTCAATGGATAAGCCAACTTCTATGCGCATCAGTAAGAATACTATAATAAAGACAGTTTACTGTATGAAATATTTAATTAGTTAATTGGTATGAAAGGACGAGCAGCGATTAGAGCGTGAGGAGGAGCAGGCAGGTTAGGAGGCATGGATCTTGAAAACTTTAGAAAAGAAGAATGAGGACGACAGTCTCTAGTGAAGTTGTTTGTTCGGTTCCCTTGCAAACACTCAACGCCTCTGAAAAGAACAAACAAATTGATTTAATTAGCCCCATGAAACTGATATAATTAGTCTTTAGGACTTATGGTGGAAATACTAATTTCCAAGTAAAGATCATTTCAAGTTTAACTTAATCATAAGTGAGCATAACTTCCAAAATATGTCTTTAATTAACTGCTTTAGTGACGTGATAAAAATATTTGATGATTAGTACTTGCAGATTTATTTTAATACTCCATTAAGGGCAAGTGAATTTGCACCATCATCCGTACTACTTATGGAAACGGTTGCAGTGTGACTTGCATGACAGCGTACTTATTTTATTACTTACGTACCCAAAGACTACGAACGTAGTCTTAGGGTACGTAAGTGAACTGTAAAACAACGCATGAATACACATATAACGTTTCATTTTCTTCTTGTTACAAGACGTTGCACACCTTTTTGTTAATGCTAGTTAAGTGGCTTCCTTACTTGAGACGTGGATAAACAAACCAGTGGCTTAATCGTTTGTCCACTCTCCGAATTGTACATACCGAAGGACACTAAGCCCGCAGTGATTCAGCAATAAGTAAAACGCATGGTCCAACAGTCAAAAACGAAACTGAACAAATTACCAACAACATGGAACTCAATGAGCAGATCATTTTCGGTGGCAGGCGAGTAAATATGCAATCCATGTATATAAACTGTTCAGAGCATGTTCGAGCCGTTTTAAGGACCGACAGAAACCGTTCAGTGATCATAATGAAGTTAAACGATGCGTCATATACAAAAGTAGTCTGCTGACCTGCTTCATTTATGTGCGGTTTCATTATCCTGCGATAAAATGTCTTAACTAAATCATCGGTTAAACTACTTTTCCGTAATCTTCACTGTACTTCGATATTTTCTGTGATATATATAGCGATTTAATTTGTTCCATATTGCTGATGCACTACTTCTTTTGTTGTTGCAATTATTCATAAATACATTCTACTGGAGTCCAAAAGTAGATTACGATCATTAAAACATATCAAGAAGAATATGTGGGCTGCTACTGGATATAGTTCTATCAAATATTTTCATGAAGAATTGTTACAAGACAATTATACAGCGTTTGGAAGAAATATGCCTCAATTTCATAATCGTAATGATGACTTGTCGAATATGAGTGGTAGTGCTACACATTTCAGGTGTTTTAATATGGATTACTATTACAACATGAGAGCCAAGAAACTCTTACAGCGAGCTCTCTTGCTATTTACAAGACAGATAAATGCAATGCGGTAATAAATATTACTGTAAAAAAGAATCTCACCATACGATGGGACATGAAAGAAAGTCGATAGCCCTAATTTATCACCCTAAAGCATCGCCGTCATGCACAATGAATGTGATTCGGTTCTGGAGATCTGACCGGCCATTATCTGAAGAATATCATCACTTAAAGCATTCATCAACCATTTGAATCTCTGGAAACAAATTATGGTGCACGAAAATGAATGGCACCTGAAAATTTCACATAAGCTCAAAGATCTTGTCCCCATACCTTAATTTTATGGGAGGCACCTTAATTTTGAGCAATCAAAGTGCTTCCTTGGAGGATGTGAAGATTGGTGCTGCTGGTCAGCGTGATGCTTTCCCATACCATCAGATTTCCGCTATAATAAGTGCTTCTTTCCCTGATTTTGAAGGGATGAAAACGTTTTACATATTCTGTCTAAATTATGACATAGATTCAAGACGGAATCGGGACTCCTCTGCTATTTTCAAGTTGTGTTATTTTAGTATTTCTGCATATATAAATGAGGAAATGAAGCATCACGGTACCTTGCCCATAAATTGTGCGAATCAAAAAATCTACGATAACTTTGCCGCTATGTTTCATTTCATTCAACCATACAGAACAGCGCTTTTTTGACGTACGCAAGCACACATTGATAATGAATTTTCTGTTCATACTCCGAGCTGACCACATAAGGTCAGAATTCGCACAAGAGTTCGCAAGAAAGAGAGAATACACAAACATTACTGTATTTAGAAATCACCACAGTCACTCAAAGTGCGTATACTTTTGGACCTACCAGCCTGACCAAACGGTTGCGAAGGCCTCGCTCTTTGCCGTGTGAAGAAAACCCACAATTCCTCCAATTGCGACGAGATTCGAACCAAAACCCTTTCACACGGTATGGAATAACAGCGATCGCTAGGGGCGTGGTGCGACTCATCGGTGGAGAGGCTCTGGTAGTGTTATCTGTACGGTGATGGGAACAAAAAGGGGATATCTCGCATAGTTCCATTTTCTGAAGCCCTTCTGTATACACTTCAAATTCAGGAAATTAAGTTTGAATTTCGTTTCGTGAAATTGATGTATCTTTGGTCACTGAGAGTTCGAGCATTTCCCGGTTGTTATCTCTGCGGCGTCCCACTATTAGGTCTGGAGCGGTCATCAGGAGATGTTGTAACTGTTGGCCGGCCTTGGAGTTGTGTTCAGGCTACCACTAACTTTTAAACTCTGCCTCAATACATTTAAGGCTCTAATTAGCATGCAAGCCCCCGCCAAAGCCTTCCATTGCGCCAATGTTCCAGACGTTTATATTGCATTCATAATTAGATCAAAAATAATGAGAGAGAGAGAGAGAGAGAGAGAGAGAGAGAGAGAGAGAGAGAGAGAGAGAGAGAGAGAGAGAGAGAGAGAGAGAATAAAGATATTGTCTCTTTTCCCCTAACTGTAACAATACCTTTCTAATCTAATCTTTCGCCATTCCAGCCTATGGCTATCCAGGGGCTATTGGATTGATTAAACTGATGATGATAATAATAATCATATTATCGCTTGATTTGCATCTCATGGAGATTATAATATTCTATTTGCAGTGCTAAATTACATCAGGCTGTTCAATTTTGTGTAAGTATTAACGAAACGTTCGAAAAAAGAAAAATGGGGTTTCAACTTTTTTTTTTAATTTTGCGATGGCGTCCAAAGGTTTAATATTTGGGCACCAGTGAAAACTTTATCTGTTTATAATTTCGTATCATAAACGGTGTCATTTAACCACATTTCAGCCATAAAATAAAAATATAAAAACCCCTCAGTCCCCTGTTGTGATAGCTTCAGTTTTCTGAACCATGCAAAGAATTGATGGACAGCACCACTATAAGTGCTCTGCATATATCATTTCATTTGCATAACTGAAATAAAGTAACAATAGCTATAAGTTAAATTCAATTTACTTTAATGAGCACAGTCAGTATTTGTTTAGCAGTATTGAGTGGCATAACAGAAGCAAGAAATGCTGAAGAACATTTAGCTATATTTCCATTTTAATATTTAGAGACTCTTGATTTAACTGTTTTTGAAATACTGTGCAGAAGTCGTATTTTCAGTTCCTTCTGCTTTACTCTTAATTTAATTCTGGCTTTGAATAGTCTTTGATATTCGGAATTCTGTTTGATAAACAAATTTAAATTTGGCATTCAATATTGAATAACAATAATTAACTCTTGATTAAAAAAACAAAAAAACCTCCTCACCAGTACAACCTAGTCCGAATTGATAAATATAAAAAACACCAATGGGCCGAACACAGAACCCTGGGGAACTCCACTAATAACAGTAGTCCACGAAGAGCGGTGTCCATTGATTACCACTCTGTCTTCTCACACTCCCTTTATCCGCAGCAGCAACTTTTCCTTAAATGCCACACTGCTCCAATTTGCACAGCAGTCTTTCATGTACAACAGTATCAAAAGCTTTCCTGAAATCGAAGTATTTGATATCAAAATCATTTTTTGGCATCCCGTTCCTTTGTGACTGCATCGTGGTATTCAATCAGATTGGTCAGACAAGATTACCACATAACAAACCCAAGCTATATCTAAAGTATAACTGCAGTCTTGTCTAGCTGATACTGCATTACGTCTTTAACCAATGACTCCATTATTTTCCCTGGAAAGAAGTTAAACTAACAGATATGTAATCAAAGGGTAACTCGAGTTACCGTTTGATCCCCTTTGTGAATTCGGGATACATTCCCACGTCTTCAGTCCGTAGGGATCACCCCTGAATCCAAGAATGCTCTCATAATTATAGCTAAGGAATTGCTTACTTCCTTCGCTGCGTCCCTTAATATAATTGGAGAGTCCCATCCACTCCAGGTGACTTATGTTCACGACAAAAATTTCTCTATCACTTTCCTCTCAGCTATTACAAAATTTAATTTGGATTAAAGTTGGATTAACTTCTAGCATCCACTCCCCTAAAGGATTCTCATGTGTGAATGTAGATGTAAAATGAACAGCAATTTCAATTTGACATTCTTTATTGAACAAGAATATTAATTCTTGATTGGAGCAGTGTAGTTTATTAACCAAAAAAATAATAATAATAAATAAATAAATAAAATAACCTCCTCACCTGTAGAATATAGTCCACGCAGGTTAAATCCATTCGGTTGCAGTGCTTCTGCTGTCTCTTCATTTATCACTGTAGGGATTATGCAAGAAATTCGGCCATGATAGAATGAAAAAAACATGGCCTCCAATTCATTTCCAACCTCTTTCACTTCCGCATTGATTCGATTCGTCATCGCTTTTACTCTAATTGCAATTCCGTAAACCTCCCTTCTCTGGTCACGAGCGGTTAAAAAGCATTCCACTTTTTAACATTCCTCTTCGTGGTGTCAACGACAGATTGTGTCTTTGTATGGATTTCAGTCATCCTCGAGTCGACATTTTCTCTTTTCAAGCTTTATTAGAGAAATCTTAAGAAGAATTCTTCTAAAGTTATATTTAAAGTGGAAAATACTTTGCGGATGATATGCATTAGTATGCAGATCTTACCATTGATGTATGTTTAACTGTGAAGAAATAACTTTTACTGACCTCGCATTACATACGGTATGGTGTGTCTGTAAGTTCTGTTGTTATCTTAGCTTCGAGGAATTGGATTAAAGTGTTAAACTTCAGATTAATGTGCTATATTAACGAACTCTAATGTCCTTATTTTATTTTATTTAGATTTCATTCATTTATTTTTGCTAGAGCTAGTATATTGAATACAGTAATTGTTAAGAGAAAAGTAATTTGAGACTAAACTAATTAGGATAATCTGATTAACTGCAGTAGCTGGATAACCACCCTGATTATACAACCCGCAATGTGATTTATTTCAAATATAAACGAAGAGTTATTACAGAACTGTCTTTTGATCAAAATGAGGGGAATGTGCTCTTGTACATGTCAAACATATCTCGGTGGGATGAACATTATTAACGAGACATTAATTAAACATTTAGACGCTAGCTTAGTGTGATTAGTTGCGAACATGGTACACATTTGTTACTACCCAGTGCTGTAGATCAAATTACCATTGTAGCGGCTTTAACTTACTACCTTTCACGTAGGCAGCATTAGGCTAACCTCGGCATGTTCTATGTTTAGAAAAGAGGTAGTAAAACAAAATTCCCTACGTACTGAACAGTTTCATCGTTACAATTTAAAACTGCGTCCTCTTTAATACCAATCATAAAACAACCCAAGAATAATTTTAAAAGAATTAGATTGTCATGGACAGATACATTGACTAATAACAGATTAAAACTTTTTTTTTTTTTTTTTGATATCACGCGGAAAGATAGTCCAAATGGTATTACTTAATTAAAATATTCTATATCATTTGAGTAAAATCCGAGCACGCGGAAACTTATAATCAGCTTTATTCCGTAGAGCTTAACCAGTCAAAAACAAACTGTTAAACACGAATTATTAAAGCCAGTAATAATTATCTAAGTTTCAGATATCTATCAAGTAATTTACATCCAAATAATTTCAAATGTATCTATATTAAAATTGATGCTAATTAGTAATTAACCCCTATCATAAATATGAAATATTTCTGATGTGTTCCTGAAATGTCTTATTAAAGATTGATTCACTTCAGGAAACATTTAACACTCTATCACGTGGTGTAACAATGTTTTAATTTCCTTTAAATCAAATCACAGTCGCCCATTTGCACATGCGCAGTTTTCTTGTACAATACTGTTCTAACGCAAAAACACAAGAACATTTGTCCCTCTTTAACAAACCAACCAAAATCATCCTAGATTTGCCTTTCCGGTTCTTTGACTCTACCCTCATCACAACTTCCCTTCATTTATGTGTAAAGACAGAGTATTTACGCCATTGCCTCTGAACTTAGAAAAGCTTGAAAAGAAAATAAAATCGTGCACCAAACAGTAAGCTTTGACACGATGGGATGAAAATAACATACACAGTTAATTGGTTTAACATTTTTATTTTTGTACTACGGTTTAAAAAAACAATTTTCATTTTTATACGGAATTCTTTTAAATATATGAAAATTAAGTATTACGCCAGTAGTTCTTTTTTTTTTTTCAAAGAACAGTATAAAATCTGATTTTTAATCAATGTCAGAACACTTTACATCTAGATGTAAAGTGTTCTGACGATGTACGACGGTAATTAATAAATTTCGATAAGGATATCAGCTATTTATATCTTATCTATTAAAATAATCATTCGATAATCTTTGATCTGTTAAACTAAACTTCCTTTCTACATTGTTTTAATTTTCCGCATTTCGTATTAAAAATTTATCACGTTAAATAATAAAAATATAATAAACATTTCATGTACATTGAGAAACTATATACAAGGCAAAACACATGGATTCCTTCAAATTATTGTTGCGATCAAAAACCTTAATCCTCTCCATCCTAATACATTGTGTAGGAACTAAATTTCTCTATTCTCTTCTTACAATTTGCTCACTTCAAAGTCTGTTACAAAGACTTTGTTTCCACCATAAAGTTGCATTGTTCAAAAAAGTATTAAAAATGTCCAGACCCATTTTTTTCTTTTTCAGGAGTGGTTAATTTTTCTTCTTAGCCAGTCGGTAACAGCGGCTTTGTAAAGCTCTAGCCATTGAATGTTATCCTTCACCCGATTGAGAACTTCTTCTCTGAACTTCCTTCCTCCTCTACGGAAAGGATTCTCAGAAAAGAACTTGGTTACCTGTAAATAAAATAATGGTGACTTTAATTAAACGTGACTTAAATATTCATTTTAAGATATAAATAAGCCAATTTATGGAACTCTTTTTGTAAAGTTTCTTGTAAGCATAAACACTTGTATCTAAGAAAAATCTCAGCTGATTTAGTCCAGTAATACTGGACTAAATCAGCTGAAACTGTTAATCCAGGGAGAGATTTATGACTAACCTGACAAAGAAAAATTTGCGCACCCGAAGACCTCACGAGTTTAATTGAAATACCGCATGCCTAAAAATGAGCAATTTAAATTAATAAATATTAGTAATAGGAGCAATATCATCAGGACTCGAATGCAGGTAATTTGACATGCTTGAGAAGCTGTACAGCTTTGCAGGATTTCCTCCAGGCTTCGTTCTTACAAAGAAATGCTCGGGAATAAAATAGTCCTCGTACGTAGATGCCTTTGTGCGAACTACCCTGACAGTGACCCTTCACTTGACCTGTATTGAATGTGCCTGGATATAACATTAAAAATAACACTATCTGATATTATCAATATCTGATATAATCACTTAAAAAAACACTTAAACCTGTTTGGCATGCCCCTCCCCTCTTACGATGATACCTCAATACGATAGTGATTCCATCCTGCCAGGTGTCTGGAAGAATAAATTCTAAATTTGTAAGAATCTATATCGTAATGACGAGGTGATCATTTTGGTCGTAGTCGTAAATCAGTTGAAGGCGTTTGAACAAATGAAGGATTCTGATGCCCGTGGCACCGAAAACGACTTTAAAATTAATAATTCATAAATAAAATTACAGGTGTACTACGGATGAAATACATTTGTTAGATGTGAAAGCGAATTTTAAAACTTTTAAAATATTAAATTTATTTTAAATATATAAAATTTATTTTAATATTTAATTATTATAATTTTACATAACTTTATATTTCATATTATTTTTTTTTTATTTCTAAACATCGCATAAAAACCAAACATTCAGAAATGCTGTACAATACATATACTTTATCGGTAATTTTTAGGTTTTTGAATTTTTGTTTTTAAGATTAAATTCTATTTTCACGCATCAACCCGAAAATTCAGTTTTACAGCAATCGAAAATGTATGATTTCGCACAGCCCTAAAATTCAATACGGTTTTTATTTGTAAGGCATTTTATGATGAAAGAGTGGATATGTTCATGGAAGCGAAAAATGGAACTGTGTTCTGTCTTACACATGGAAGCAAAAAATGGAAATATGAAAACATCGTTCAGTAGTTTCATACTTGTTTTTGTTATTTGTTAAAATATTTTTAAGAAAATGTGCTAGTACTCCATACATTTTTTTTTTTTTGGATGGAAAAAACTGAATTCGAGCATAGTCGTTCAGGAATGTGCATAATACAACTACTTGATTATTTTACCACATCTTTCAAAAATTAAGTTTTTCTTCCGAAAAATGTTAATTGCCATTTAGTATTAGCCATACAGCGCAAGGAAGCCACAGGTTTTTCTGCACCGGCCAATAAAAAAGAAAATGAAAATTATGCTCTTCTCTCCTCACGATGTAGGTAACTATCAAACTAACCCTTCAATTTCTTCAAACTGTCAGCCTCAACTACCTGCGGAGGCAACTTGTTCCAGTAGACTTGCTGGCTAAAAGAAAACTTCTTACAATCTAGTCTAAACGTCTTCCCCTGTCACTTGAATTCATGGCCCCTAGTTCTAAATATTTTAAAACAGTGAAAATTCCACCTTCATTCGTTTTGCTAACCGCTCTCAGACCCATATACACCTCAATCAGGTCCCCTCGACGCTTGCCAAGCTCTGTAGCCCACGTAATCGGATAATCGGAGTCTTTCTTCTTAAGGTCACCCTTTTCCCAATCTCATTATGCGCTTGCTCGTCTTTGTACCCTTTCCAGAAGCCCAATGTCTTTTTTTTTCAGATGGAGTCTCCATACTTGGACACGGTATTCGAAATGCGATCTTACAATTTCCTTATACAGTGGGATTACGACCTCCCCCATCTCTTCAGGATAAAGTTAGATAAATCGACAGGACACCATGGGCTTTACTTTCCGTCTTCTTACGCTGCTCAGAAAATTTCATATCTTTCCATATCATATCTTCCAGATGCCTTTCTTCCTCTACCGTTTTTAATTGAACCCTACCAAGTGTATAATTTATTTTTCTTTATAAACCAATACGTTTTCTGTATATGTGGTCGTTGAGAAACGTGGGATATGGAAATAATTTCTTGAAACTATATTCATTGTAGAGGAATTTTAATGAAGAATGTTTCAAGAGGAGAGAAATTTGGTGAACCCTTTCTTCGAATTAGCCCGAGACAATTCTCTACAGATCTTTCAGTGAATGCTTCAGTTTGTGCTATGTCATAATATCTGATGCGTCGTTAGTGTGTGGCGGTGACTATTATCATTAACTCCAATGACGTCTTCAAAGTGCAAAGAACATAGTCACACGAAAGGGAAAAGATTAAATCTTCGCCCTGGAGGTTATCCAAAGGGTAATTCACCAGTGTGCCAGTTACGATTCCGGCGCCACTGCGACGGACTGGAAGAACAACAGGTATTCAACACTTTGTAAGTCAAACCATTCAACTGTGATAGACTTCGTCGCTTGTGCGCGCATTTCTTCCCATATCTGGTATCATGCATTTCCCTTTTGTCTTTTCCATAGGTTTCAATTTCATCGGCATGTTTTTAACTATTTATTACCTCATATCATGCCATACTGAACTGAGCTTGAGAAGATGATAATAATTTACCACAAAAATGAGTCAGCGTATATTAATGCAAAAATAAATAATACACACTGAACTCTACTTTTCTCGAATTATTTAGTCCTCAAAGTGGGTTAACACTTTGGTACCGTTAGGAGAGGAGACCGGATGAGTTCTAAAGACCACTTTAATAATAAATAAAATGGAAAGAGACCTCTTTCCCACGCTAATAAATAAACACAGCGAGGGTTTTGTTTTTCAAAAGATCCTTAAAGATCCTCTAAAGCATTTCACAATATAAATGATCGTAATTACAGAAAATTTCACGTGCTGCGCTCCGCGTTATAAAATGCTTTATACGATATATTAAATAATCGTGGTTTGTTTTTTAATTTAAGAAAGTGTCCTCCTCTCACTTAGTTTGTATTTTAGACATAAATTGTACTTTTTGTTATTATAACTTATTATACATAAGTTATACTTATTTTAGACATAAGTTATACTTGGCTTCTACGATAATTTAATTTAAATATTACTCGATTAGAATTGCCTGTTAAAAACAGAATAAACGACATTCAAAACGTTAAGTATTAGAAACTACTGTACAGAACAGTTCATTCATTTGAAACAAAGCAAGGGCAAAGTCCTCATAATTAAGACGATATTGTAAAATATTTTTTATGGTATTTTATATGGTATATTTCACCTGTTGATGATGAAAAAACATAAAATCATTGTAAACTACTTATTCGTCCAAATACGTTTCGCGTAGATTTTTATTTCGTACCTTAAAACTATTAATGGCAGACAAATCCTTATGTGTAATTAAAACATCTTTCAAGTAAAATTCTCAGTGGCCACCTAGGATTTTCCTTAGAATCTTTCTTCCAAGTAAATTCTGCACGCAAGGATGACGTATGTGTCATTGAAAGTGTCGTTAGTAATTCTAAATGAGACGAACAACTTGAATAAGGACACTGGCTGAGCGGTATGTTACGCTGCTGACGGTAAAGCAGAATGACGGTAATGAGCGCTTTTGAAATGACGAGTACACCTCTTAAGGAACACGCCTAAAAATTAAAACATATTTCGAGCGTGATGAATACTTCATCACGCTCTTTTCCTCTGATCTTTTCCTCTTGTTTCACCGTGCAATTCGTTATTATTGCAGAACAGAAAATTATGCATCCGAGAAAAGTAACATTAAGTCGATCGTCCAGTTCTAACTTACCTCTTGTAGCATTTCGTCAGTATCAAAGTAGCTGCACACCGTTTTTACCAGTTGTCTCTGCTGTCTGTAATAAGTAGGGTACCTATCAGGAAAATAAATAAAATAAGCCTATTGAAGTAATTTAAACAAATCTCTTCAAATATCATTTGTCTTAACAATAAATTACACTGGCCTTCATATAGTGTTATAATTATAGTCAAAACGAAAGGGAAAACGAAAAGTTCAAACACGTGCAAACCTACAACAGTAAAAATTAATAGAAAATTTTGTATTCAGACTCTTCAATCTGCTAAGACTAACGCATTTCCCTGACACGCCTGTTCTTACCCAACCAATAAATCTTGATACAGTTGCATACGTACACAAATCCTAATCTTCTCCCGAATAAGGCCAAATATAAATAATAAGGTTTGTGAGCGGCTTAAAAGTCTTGTTATGTTTCTGAATTCGGTCACACAATTTCCATATTTGCTGGGACAGCAAAGCATGGAGTGAATATTTGGTACAGAAGCAGTGTCATTCTGATGCTAAATATCAAAAACATTGAACAGAAAGTTTTGTTGACCTAAAGAGGCCGAACCTCCGCTGTAAATAACACTCCATTTGATGAAGCAGTTTATAAAAGCCGTAGACTGTTTCGAGTTTCTGTGTTGTAAATTCATTGCTCTTTAAGAACCAACGCTCAAAGGATTTTTTGAGTCTCCAGATAAGGAAGTTGATTTCTGATAACTGGTTCAAATACAAAATCAATGTCTTGGAAAAGAAGTGTGGTTGCCTCTAACACGTCTCTTTGTAAAATAAAGATCCAAATTACCATCCTGTTTTCAACAACATGTTTAAAAAGCTGAACGAATTGAGATCTAAAAGGAGCCTTTCTAAAACTTCCCTTATAGATATCAGCGGTGAACAAAATAGGCAATTTCGTAAAGCTATGCAAGAAATGGAGGTAGGAGGAAAGGTTACAGGACAGGTAGAACAAAGGTATGATGGCTGATTATTCTTGGATATTTTTACTCTATATCGCAGAATGTGTATTTTAAAACAGGCATGTACAAAGACAGGCATGGTAAATGTCAATGAATAATATTCATTTATCATCATGCCCCCTTATTTTTTTTTCGTTTTTCTTTAACAAACATATGCAAATAATACATAATTATGTTCTATGTGTATTATCATACAAAATGTTCGTCGTGTTAAAATATAATAACTTCATTCATTTCTATTTTCGCTTGTTCAACTTTCCTTGTTCTATGAAGTAAGGAATTTAAAATAGAAAAATCCTTAATTATAATTTTCTTCATGGATTGCAATATTTTAAATGCTGTTATAATGCTATCCTTTCGGAATCTTTCTGAAAGTTCATTTTCTATTCAGTCAACTCAACTTATTCCTCTCCATCTTTATTCAGATCCACATTTCAAATGCTTCCAATCTCTTATTTCATCATTTAGCATTAGTAACGCCGAATGACGCAAGGAAGCAAACTTATTCTTTATCAATCAAAAATAAATAAGTAAAATAATAATCCAAGTAAAAACAAAACAGTAGTGATATTAGCAGAGCCGTATAGTACAAAGAAGCCACAGGCTTTAGCTGAACCGGCCAAAAATAAGTATATAAGAAAATGCAAATGTGCTTCCCTCCTCATGTAGGTAAATATCCCAGTTGACCACTGAATTTCTTCAAACTGTCAGCCTCAACTACCTGAAAAGGCAACTTGTTCCTACTGGAACAACTCGCTGGCTTAAAGAGAACTTCCTACAAGATAGTCTAAACCTCTTCTTTTGTAATTTGAATTTATGCCCTCCAGTTGTGGAATTCTCTATAACAGTGAGAATTCCGCTTTCAGTCATTTTATCAACCCCTCTCTGAGCCTTATAAACCTTAATCAGGTCTCCTCTAAGGTGCCTGGTTGCCAAGCTCTGAAGCCCACTTAATGGAAGTCTTTTGGAAGTCTTAATGGATGACCAAGTAACGTCATTTCCTAAGCTTATTTGTCCCCTTTTTTGTTACTGTTATGAAAATAACTATAAAAAGGGAAGCGGGAGAAGTCTGACACATAAGCCAATTTTTTTCTTCTTTTTTTTTTTTTTCAAAAGATATTTTGAAATTTTGACTTGCAGCTTTATTTACATATTTTATTACTCTTTTCTACAACCGAATTATGAATACCATTAAATGCCGAGGCGATGCTTTCTTGGAGGAAATACACCACAGTGACCAAGATATACGTAGTATCTCAAACACTAAGGAAACTGCGAATTTGTACGTAATTTGCATTTATTATAGTGATTGATATGGATGTTATTTCTTGAAAACTTGTTTAATAATGAGAAATTGTATAAAAATGATTCCGTAATTAAAGTGAGAAATTATCTGCAGGGGCTGAGATGAAATGTAATTACTTTGCTGAAGGAAAATGGCAAAAATTCGAGAAGGGTGCTATTAAAAGGTGTTTCTACCATAAATTAAAGCACGATATAATCGGTTATCAAGAATATAAGAGAGATTTACAATTTTCTAGAACTTTCTTTTCTCAGACTGAAGTGAAATCATTGAAAGCGGGAGCAAAGAAATTTTCGTGTAGAATTATTTCACTATCAGATCCTTAAAAATACCCATAAAGGAAAATCGAAATCTAGGGAAATGATTTACCTCGTTATTCATAAGTTTAATTACCATGTGTATCTGTGTGTTCAAAAGCAATTATGATCTGAATTAATACTTTTGTATGGTACAACCAAAGATCAGAGGTCATCGTGTATATACCGAATTCAGCACGGTGCGTACAGACAATTTATTTACTCTCTACGTGAGCTAGACAAACTAGGAAAACCTTAGACAACCTTTGTCTTTTAATATATTTTGGTGATCTCTAAGCGTCTAGAATAAGATATTACCAAGAATTGCAGAACTTAAATTCTTTACTCCACATATGTTAGGATGCCAACTGGAATAGCAGAAGTTAAAGGAAAAATGGAATTAGTCGTAGAGAGAGCTGAAACATGCTGTACTGCAAGAACGACATTCCAGGACAAAATGACATCGGCTTCCTAGTACATAGAAGATGGAAGAACTTTATTGAAGATTTTAGTGGTGTCTCAGATCGCATAGCTGTTTTAAAGCTCCGTTTTAACAAAAACATCGTATATTCAAGTTTCCACACCAACAAGCAGTCATGAAGATGAGCAAACAGAGGAATTCTATGATCAACTAAATTCAGCTATAGTTAAATTGATAACAATCTGTACTGTTGTCGTCACTGGAGAGTTAAATGCAAAATTGGGCCATAGATCAGCAGGGAAAGAAGATATTTTAGGACCATATGGCTATGGAAAAAGAAATGGTAGGGGAGAGAAATGATACAATTTGCATTAGGACAGAATTTCTCTTTGATGAGCACTTTTTTTTTTTTTTTTTTTACAAGAAGAGAATAAATAAGCTTTGGACATGGCTATCACCTGATGGTAAAGCAAAAAACGGAACTGGTTATGTATTAGCTTCTGAGGAACACATTTGAAAATCAGAAAGTCTTAAACCAATTTCAGTTTAGACACTCGTCATTGTCTAATTCTAGCAACACTACGACTGAACACGAAGCTTCTAAGGAATAAAAGGTTTACTAACAGAAAAACAAGCACCATCCATCTTAGTGAGAACCAAGAAGGCTATCTTCTAGAGCTGAGTAACAGATCCACCCCACTTTCCTTTTTGGGTGATCTTGGAGTCCAAGAGCTGTGCTACAAGATGAATGGATGAAGCAGTAGTCCAAGCTTCAGGAAAATTGAAAAAAAGTCAAATAATACTACCAAAGTGCTACAAGATATTATAAATATGATAAAGAAAGGAGAAATCCTCAAGACAAACAGATTTGCGAGTGCGAGACAGAAAATAGAATATCTATATATTTAAATGGACAAACTGACCAAAAGAACTATAAGGAACTTCATATGCAGAAGAAATACTGAAAGGATAACAGAAACAGTTAAAAACAATGCGTCTACAAAATGTGGAATGGGAGGAGCAGCACCGGACAGAAAGTGGATTCAGTGCTTTCGAGACGAAAGTGATATCGCTCAAACAGGAAGAAATGCAATTATTGAAATTGCTACCAAATTTTACAAGAAACTGTACAGTGACGAGACCTTCAGCGTTGAGGTTGATATTGAAAAAAAAAAAATTATTAGACAGAAGTAGTAAGAGCTATTGAAGTTAGTCCAATAACAGAGATGGAAATACAGCACTCAGTAAAGAATAAAAAAAAAAAAAAAAAAGAAGCAAAGTCCAGGTCCAGATGAAATTACAGCGGAAATTATGAAATTTGGATACAAAGAAATACTTTCGTATTTGTATCTATTGATGTTAAAAATGTTTGTACTGGCGTTATTCCAAAAAAAAAATTGTAACGAAAAACCGTCATGCCAGAAGCGTTACGGAAGTGACGTCATTTTAAGCTACCGCTATAAGCGAATTATTATAACTTATATTGTTGGAATCATACTTGTATGCTGGCAACAATAATTTATCTTCTAATGAACCAAATTTAATGAAATTTTGCACGGAGCTTCATTTTAGCACGATACTGGAGTAAAAACACAATTTCAAACCTCTGAAAATTGTTGTAGTTTTTCCAGGATAGTGGAAAATATGAACATGTGATCAACGAAATTTTCTCACGTAATAAACGGAATAATGTGGACGTATAGCATATCGCTGGAAAGCTAAATAAGGAATTTAGAAAGAGAAATATTAAGGTTTTAAGATACAAAAAAAAAAAAAAACTTTCGGAAACTCGGAAATGCGTTAATTCGAAAACTCATCTGGTTTCAAGTCACCTGGTGTTTTCAGATTGAATGTAATTTTTTTATTTACAATTAAACTGAGGCTGGAAAAGAGTTCTGTACATTTATGAAAACTTTCTTCAACTTGGACATGTCATCAGATCTTTCGATAAATGCTACACTAATGGAACAACTATAGATGGTGTATTTAGTCGTGAACTAAAATCTCTTCAATATTAAAATTATATATCCTACTTTAGTCATCACAGACCAGTACCCGATATGTAATTATTATTAATAAAATAAAAACATTTATATTATTATCCATGAATTTTATTAACATGTGAAAATTAAAACGTCTTTAACGCCTGCCGATGACTCTTAAATGTAAAACCCGTTAAATATGCCAGCGGCAGAACACATTATTTACCTGGTACAGAATTTTTTTTTTTTTTTTTTTTTATAATAAAATACTGGAAACAAATATCTTACCAACACAGTGGGTAACGTCTCATATAATACTTCTCTACAAGAAAAGTAGTAAACCAGATATTGTCAATTACCGTCCTGTCAGTCAGATTTCGAAAAATTACAAATTATTTATCAAAATAATCAAACTAGATTCAGAAAAGGTTTTTCGGTGGCTGACCACCTACACACTTTATACCAAATAACAGAGAAGTACCAGGAATAGAACAAGATACTTTACCTGACCTTTATTGATCACACTAAAGATTTTGACTCTGTGAACCACAAAACACTCTTCCAGGCAATACATCAACATACTAAAACAAATCAGCACAAATAAAATTGGATAGATTGGGAGAGAAATTCCAGATTAAGAGAGGGAATAAATAAGGCGACCCAATCTCACCGAAACTATTCACAGCTACACTGAAGTATATTTTCAGAAACATAAACTGGGAAACAAAGGAATTAATATCTTGGGAAAGAAAACTAAGTCATTTAAGATTCGCCTCCGAGATTGTTTTATTCTCAGACGGCGCAGAGGAACTTCAAGAAATTTTACATGAATTAAGGAAGGAAGAGTGCATCTGCTGGCTTAAACATCAATCTCGAAAACACTAAAATCATGACAAATTTCCAACAGCATCCCATTATAAATCTCGAGGACATACCTCTTGAATTTGATAATCAATTCACTTATCTGGAGAAATTTATATCTTTTCACGATCGCCAGATAAAAGAGATCAATATGAGATTGGAAAACGGTTGGAAAAAATATTGGATGCTTGGGGACTATATGAAAGGAGAATTGCCGGTTTGTCTAAAAAGAAAGTTCTTAAATACATATATAAATCCTGTTTTTACTTCCGGAGCACAAACTTGGTCCCTTACTAAGTTGCAAGGAATAAAATTACAAGCAGGACAAAGAGCAATGGAAAGAAGTATGTTGGGTCTGTCACGCAAAGACATAGTTAGGAATGAGGAACTATGTAAAAGAACTGGTATAAAGGACGTTATAGTGGGATCGTATCATCTCAATTGGAAATGGGAAGGTCATATTATGAGAAAAGAAGATAACAAATGGATTAAAGATGAAACTGAATGAATACCATTGGAAGGATGGTACAAGAGGTTGATAAAAGAGGAGATAGTAGGACGAGTTGAAGGAGTTTGCAGGAGGAAAGGTTTCATCAGTTAATGGTTTGAAAAAGTTATAAGCAGTGGCAAATGATTATCTCTCTCTCTCTCATAATTTCCTAATCTTTCCTTAAAGTTATTCAAAATATATCCACTACAAAAGCACAAGACCGACGAAGTTCTTCCAACAATGAATTATTTTTCTGGCTGAAACAAATTATGACACATATATCCTGAAACCATCCCTTTCTGATCAAAATTTATCTCGCATTTTTGTCAGTCGTGTGAGAAAGCGTAAGGATAAGGATTCTATCAGAATTTAGTTTACTCAATCCTTGACAAGCCTTTTTAAACCGTTTTATCAATCCATGACAATCATTTTTATATTGCCAAGGGGGAATCTCTTTGTGTGTGTGCGCGCGATGTAAGGAATGTGAGGAAATCAGGCGCCAAGTCAGCATTGTTATTGGCTTATATGAGAGCTTGAAGGACATGGTGGATGCCATCGAAGGATTTAAATTGAGGGGCCCTTGAGCATCACGCAACACAGCGGCAATCCCCAAGGCAGAATGCGCTGGTCCCAAAGGAACTAGTTGTTGTAGGTGACTCTATTGTCAGGGAAACGGGAAACATATTGTGCAAAAAGGATAGATGGAACAGGACCAAGTTATATCTGCCAGGGGCAAAGGTTGATGACGTTGTAGAGCAGATATCATCTTTTAAGGGCACAAAGGGTGATATCGTTGTACACGTTGGCACTAATGATATTAAGAGTAGGAGACCGGCGGAATTACTTAACAAATACAAGTCAATGCTGAAAAAAAGTCGTGAGTTAGGGTTGAATTTGAAAGTGTCTGCAATTCTTCCCAGACAGGAAAAACGCGTCCTGACTTTGTATTACAATACCACTTTTATTCCAATGATCACCTACGTGGCCGCTACTAGGTATCACAAGACCACTATGGTCGTCAATAGAAGAACACTAGAATCAACCCATCGGTCAATCTTACTCACAGTGACTCGAGCCTGCAACCCAGTCAGCACAGAAGTCCTCCAGGTGCTGGTCGGTGTCCTCCCATTGGACCTGGAGGCAGTCCGACGAGGCCTAATCTATTACCACTCCAAAGTGATCCCTATCACATTCCAAGGATATACAATCGAACCGACAAACGGAAAAAGCATGGAAAACAGCGACTACAAAAAACCTCCAACAAGAATTGCGGAACAGATGGACGGCCTCCACCAAGGGTCACAAGGCAATTTTTACCATATATTGACAAGGTCTACCCAAAATTACCGGCTTGGGTACAGCCGTAACGGGCACTCACCTTTCTACTAACGGGCCATGGGCCCTTCAATGACAAGCTCACCGCGCTGCACCTATGGAGATGTTGAGAGCTGGTCACATCTTATGTATCAGTGTCCAATGTACGAAGATCTGCTGGGATTATTCTACACGAGATTGACATACATCCCACAGGACCAGGAGATCACCTTTTGGACTCGCACGATGAATACAGAATCCTCACAAAATATGCCCAGGACCTCTTTGCGAGAAGAGGAACTCGATACGCGCTAAAAAATTAGCAAGTGACTGGAACCAGTTGCATTCTCCATGCCACTGTTCCTCTAACCGAAAATGACTATTAACCAGAATGGTACATTCTTCGAAGAAGGATTGCAGCTCTGGACAATGCCTACAACCTAGATTGAATCTCAAAACCGTCAAAGGAAACCAAACCTTACCAAATCAACAACCTGGATGGGATACTCTCCGAAAAGAAAGTCGGAACCCTTAACAAGCCTACAACTCGGAATAGACCCTGAACTCCTAAAAAGGAAAACTTTACTGAACTTTACCCAACTACTGGATTCCTACAGCAGACTCTGACTCAGATATCAGCAATGCTACACATGCATCATTGGAGATCCATCATAGCGACCACCTGGGACTGACCTGTAGAAAGGGATCAGACTGACCTTCTGGACAGGACATTGTCCTACCGTGACGGGACTAATTGTATGTCTATCATGCTACAAGTAAAGATTCTATTCTATTCTATTCTACCTTTGGCCAGGCCATGATACCGATGTCACCGGACTTAAAGGAAACGCATCGGATTCGACCAACTGCAGCCTTGCTGCCAGCCAGGTGGGAAGGAGCAGCAGTGCGTAGCACACGCTTCTTGATTAGACCGGAGTTCGAGCCCGTCACCACCAAATACGGAGGATGCGGAAAGGTCAGGTAATGACCACTGTATATCCCGGAGCAATATGGCCTTAGTTGCCAATGCTCCTAAAAACCAAATAACAAACAATAACAAACCTTGCTGCCATGCGCTATTTGGCGATCAGTACCCTGCTCCCTTGCTGGGTACCTTTTTTCCTCTTTCCTGGCAGGGGGAGGAGCCGGACTCCTGCCCCCCCCCCCTCCCTCTTGCCGCCTTCTTTTCTTTCTGGTGGAGCATGGGCCTGCCCCACTGTCACTAACTGGGAGCATCTTCTCTATCGCACCCATTCTTCTGACTTTCCTCCCCCAGCCTTCAGTCTCCCTCCCCCACTCTGCCTATACACTAACGTATGCCCTACACGTCAAAATTTAACCGTGCAAATTGAACCTCGCCTATTGACTTTCGGCCGCCTCCAACTTAGCGGACTTTTTTTTTTTTTTTTTAGGTCCTAGCCACTGAAATCTCAGTAAATTAGGTGGCAGGACCTGCCAGAGTATACATAAGCTAATGAGTTCCTTGTCTGCCTCCACGGGGCGTAAGCGGGGCAACGTTGGGCCCTGACAGGGGTACAGCGGCTAAACGACCAGAAGAACAACGGTACATGACACTAAACGATCCAGGCCCACACACTTTTAAATCTCTAGCATTTACAGCGTACTGTAACACACCACAACGTAAACATCGCGGAGATGAGGGAAACTCCTGCTGCCGCTTGACCCTAAATACACTTACAGGATAGGAGGGAGTATATGATGAGAGCCTTATCGATCATTGCGGCCCTGGAGAGATTGTGCAAGGCTCAAGGCGTAGAATTTTTCTCATCCTGGTCTGTGCTTGTTAACAGAAGAGATTGCTTCTACAGGGATGGGATGTACTTAAATAGAAAGGGTGCAAGAATATTTGCTGATGCTATCGAGGCAGAGTTAGGTGGGACGGAAAACTGCTAGCTTGGGAGGATACACGGACTAATAGATTAAAAGTAGTCGCTGGTAGAGGTGAAAGTGATTCTTGCACTGCTTCTATTGAAATGCAATTGAGCAGCAGCCTGGAAAGCAAGGAAATGGGGATTTCTAGGACTGCTGAGAGTCATAGTGGAACAAGTACATATATGGGCTGTCTTAGGGTAACTAGGAGTAGAAACAGGCGCATGTACACCTACGATAGGAGTTTAGTTAATAAATTCGATGAGTTTGAAGTGCTAGTCAAGACATCAAAGGCAGATATTGTTGGGATATCAGAGACATGGTGTCACACAGACATAAGCAGTGCAGAATTGGAATTTGGGGTAGTGCAATGTGTACAGAAAGGATAGACAGGACAGAAAGGGAGGATCGGTTATACTGTTAGTTAAAAAAACACATAAAATCTAAGCAAGTGCATCCAATTGATGTTGGTGGACAATGCAATGTTGAGTCTGTTTGGTGTGACATAAGCACTGGGAAAGGAAAAATGAGAGTAGGTATCTGTGTTATAGGCCTAATCAATCTAATGAGTATAATGAGCAATTGTGCAGAGAAATAGTGTTGGCCAGTAAATCAGAGTGTTTTATAATGGGGGGGGGATTTTAATTTCCCAGAGATTGACTGGAATTTATGGGTTGGTCACACACACACACACACACACAAGCAAGGCTTATGTGGATTTATTGCATGATTGTTTTCTACAGCAACCTGTTCGAGAGGCAACCAGATGGAGTAATACTCTTGATCTGATTATCAGTAGTGATTCTTCATGCGTTAAGAATCTGTAGATAAGGAACCACTCTAGGTGGCAGTGATCACAGTGTGCTCAAGTGGGATTTACTCAAAGAGGTAACTACCATCAGGGGTAAAGGGAAGGGTTATTGCTTTCGTAAAGGTGACTACGGTGGTCTGAGACAGTATTTAAATTCTATACGGTGGGACCAGCTGAAGATGTCACCAACAGCAGATTCAAAATGGGAAGCATTCAAAGAACTTATCTTGGAAGCTACTAGGCTTTTCATATCAAGATATAAGCATAAATGGATGTCAGATGAACTAATGAGACATGTGGTAGAGAAGAAAAAATGCATAGGATACATATAAAATAACAGGTGACACAGAAGCCTATGATAGATATAAGCTGGTCTGTAACCAAGTCACAAAGGAGGTTAGGCAGGCGAAGGCAGATTACGAGAAATCTTTGGCAAAGGAAGCGAAGAAATACAGCAAAGAATTCGTTACTTATGTAAACTCTAGAAGGAAGTGGATGAATTAGATTGGTCCACTTGATATCGATGGTTCAACTGTTGATGATCCTGCTCAGGTAGCTAACAAACTAAATGAATATTTTTCATCTACATTCACACATGAGGAGTTATTGAGGGAGGGGAATGCCAGAGGTGTATTAAACTCTGGCAGTAAGCTAGATAATCTTGTAATAACTGAGAGTAAAGTGGCGTAGAAATTGAAGATAAACATAAGAAAGGCACCTGGGGTGGATTGAATCTATCCAGTTATATTAAAGGAGGCGGCAAAGGAAGTAGGCATACCCTTAGTCATAATTATGAGAGCTCACCTGGACTCAGAGGACGTACCCATGGACTGGAGATGTACAAAGTACAAATGTGATCCCAATCCCCAAAGGGGGATCAAAGGGAGAAATAGATAAATGCAGACCTGTTAGTTTAACTTCTGTTCCAGGAAAATTAATGGAGGCACTGGTTAAAGAAGAATTGCAGGATCATCTAGACATGACTTCAGTTATACCTCGGACACAGCATGGGTTTGTTAAGGGGAAGTGTTGTCTGACTAATTTGATTGGATACTATGATGTAGTGACAAATTAACTGGATGCAAAGAATAACTTTGATCTTATATATTTTGATCTTAGAAAAGCCTTTAATACTGTTGCACATGGAAGACTGCTGCAGACACTGGAGCAGTGTAGCATTGGAGGCAAATTGCTGCTAGGGATAAAGGGATGGTTGAGTGGGAGAAGACAGAAAGTGTAATCAATGGACACTGCTCTTCGTGGACTAATGTTATTAATGGAGTTCCTCGGGTGTTGGGTCTATTGTTGTTTTCTTTATTTATAAATGATATTCACGATGATATATCAGGCTTAAAGTCCAAGTTTGCAGACGATACGAAGGTTGGCAGGGTTGTTAATGATAATAATGACAGTACGCTGCTGCAACAGGATCTAGAAAAGTTGATTAGATGGGCTGAGAGGTGGCAAATGAAGTTTAACATTGACAAATGTAAAGTACTACATATGGGAAGCAGTAACCCCCAGAGTAACGTATCAACCCTGTGGTACTACACTGGCAGTGGTAGAGAATGAAAAGGACCTGGGGGTAATTGTGCAGGCAGATATGAAGTTTTCTGAGTAGTGCAGACGGTCTGCAAGAATAGCTCATGGTGTCTCTTCAATGATATACAGGAATTTTTCTAGCAGGGATAAGGAGGTGATTATCCCCTTATATAAGGCAATGGTCAGGCCATACCTTGAGTACTGTATACAGGTCTGGAGGCCTCATTTTAAGAAGGATGTAGAGCTTTTGGAACGAGTACAGAGACGGGCAACAAGATTAGTGAATGGAACAAAGGGTTGCTCTTATGAAGAAAGGCTTAAATTTTTCAAATTACAGTGTCTAGAGATTAGGCACCTGCGAGGTGATCTGTTAGAGGTGTATAAAGCCTTGAATAATTTGAGCATGCTCAATGCTGATGGCATTCTTCCTCTTGCTCAGAATAATTGCCTGAGAGGGCATAAATTCAAACTGAGGAAAGACGGTTGTAGGATAGATGTGCGGAAGTTTGTCTTTAGCCAGCGGGTGGTTGATTGCTGGAACAGACTTCCATCTGTCGTAGAAGTTGATAGATTCAAGGCAGAACTTTACAAACATTTGGTGCGAGTGGATGGGTGAAATAAGGTTTTTTTTTTTTTTTTTTTTGGCTGATGCTATAACAAGCTTGCTTTCTTGCATCATGTGCCTTTGCTAATGATAATACTTTTTAAATCCTTTTATCAATCCATTTAAAGCCTTAACCACGTCCGTCAATTCTACTTACACTTGCCCAGTTTGCAGCTTAAAGGTCTCAAAGATGGTTTATATAATGAGTTTATCATAGCTTCTTGTTCCTGCTTGAAATAATCCTTTTATATCACTACAAACGTGATGACATCTCACTTTGTGACCCTAAACGATTATAATCTCTGTACATCAACATCAACTTTTGCCTTTCAGATTTCCTTGTTCTTTTTGCATAAAATTGTTTCCATTTCACCGACGAGCTTTTTCCTGTGGGACCAGAGCTTTCGGCCGTTGTGTTGTCAGGTTCGCGAGTATTGCCACGCGATTGTACTTTCACGTGATGACGATTGTAAGAGCTTACAAATGTGGAACACGCAAACAAAATGTCTGGGTGCATCACTGTATTGGGGCGCAATGATTATATTTTTTAATTTGTATATTAATTACGTGTGTTTCGTTGATCTGCTTACTTCTAGCCTGAACGCAGTTGCTTTTATGTCCTTTAATGAAACGTGGGCGATTTTTCCTTAAATCCTGAAAGGTGTTCTGATACTTTTTGGTAGTATACTACCAAAAAGGTAGTACACGCCGGCGTTAATTTATTCCTTGCAGCGTGCACAATAAATTCATTTGAACTTCTTTGAGTTACATTAGCTAACCTAGAAATGCACATCTTGGCCTTTGATGCCCTTGTGTCGTAAACGCATAAGCAACAACTAAGATAATAACAACAACGAATAAGATACGTGAAAATACGCGATTTTTGTGAAAAGGACTTAGAATCCCATTGGAGATTTAAAGATTTCTGAAAAGAAATCTTTTCAGATTCTGTAGTAGTAGATTTAGCAGATTCTGTAATAGTGAGGCGATTTCAAGCGAAAGAAGTGAGGTCTGTTAAGCCCGAATGACTTGTGAAACTACCGGTGAACGCACAGTCAGTGAACATACAGTGCATTGGACTTTTGAACAGAAGAGCCAAAATTTCCCAAGCGGCAACTGTTTAGAAAGATGGCAATAACTTAAACCTTCTGGAGGAATGCTTAGACCTTTAATCGAAGATTAAAGTTCTAAACATTCTTTCAAAAGTTCTAAGTGTTCCTTCGGACGACATTCCTTCCTAATGAAAACCATTTTTTAAAAACATATTAGCATTAGTAGAGGTATATGATGCAAGAAAGCAAGTTTATACAGCATCAGTCAAAAAAAAAAAAAAAAAAAAAACACGCTCCATTTCACCCCTCCGTTCTTTCCAAGTACCTGTCCAGCTCAGCCTTAAATTTATTTAGGCTATCAACTTCCACAACAAAGGATGGAAGTCTGTTCCACCAACCAACCAACCACCCGCTGGCTAAAGGCAAACCTCCGCACATCTATCCTACATCTGTCTTTCCTCAATTTGAATTTATGCCCTCTCAAATGATTATTCTGAGCAAGAGGAAGAATTCCATCAGCACTGAGCATGCTCAAGCCATTCAAGGCTTTATACACCTCAATCAGATCACCTCGCAGGTGCCTAGTCAGGCGCCTCCGTAGCCAGGTGGGAAGGAGCAGCAGTGCGTGGCACACGCTTCTTGATAAGACCGGGGTTCGAGCCCGTCACCACCAAATACGGAGCATGCGGAAAGGTCAGGGAATGACTACCGCATATCCCGGAGCAATATGGCCTTAGTTGCTAATGCTCCTAAAAAAAAAAAAAAAAAAAAAAACCAAACAGGTGCCTAGTCTCCAGACACTGTAATTTGCAAAATGTAAGCCTTTCTTCATAAGAGCAACCCATTGTTCCATTCACTAATCTTGTTGCCCTTCACTGTACTCGTTCCAACAGCTCTACATCCTTGTTAAAATGAGGCCTCCAGATCTGTATACAGTACTGAAGGTGTGGCCTGACCGTTGCCTTATACAAGGGGATAATCACCTTCTTATCTCTGATAGAAAAAATTCCTGTACATCATTGAAAAGACACCATGAGCTACTCTTGCAGACCGTCTGCACTACTCAGTAAACTTCATATCTGCCTGCACAATTACCCCCAGGTCCTTTTCATTCTCTACCACTGTCAGTGTAGTACCACAGAGTTGATACATCACTCTGGGGTTGCTACTTTCCATATGTAGTACTTTACATTTGTCAATGTTAAACTTAATTTCCACCTCTTAGCCTATCTGCTCAACTTTTCTAGATCCTGTTGCAGCAGCGTACTGTCATTAGTGTCCTTAAAAATCCTACCAACCTTCGTATTGTCTGCAAACTTGGACATTAAGCATGATATTCCATCATCAATATCATTTATAAATACAGAAAACAACAACGGACCCAATACTGAACCCTGAGGGACTCCACTAATAACATTAGTCCACGAAGAGCAGTGTCCATTGATTACCACTCTCTGTTTTCTCCCACTCAACTATCCCTTTATCCATAGCAGCAATTTGCCTCCAATGCCACACTGCTCCAATTTGTGCAGCAGTCTTCCATGTGCAACCGTATCAAAAGCCTTTCTAAGATCAAAATATATGAGATCAAAGTTATTCCCTGCATCCAGTTCCTTTGTGACCACATCATAGTATCCAATCAAATTGGTCAGACAAGACTTCCACTTAACAAAACTATGCTGTGTCCGAGCTATAACTGAAGTCTTGTCTAGATTATCCTGCTGTGCCTCTTTAACCAGTGCCTCCATTAATTTTCCTGGAACAGAAGTTAAACTAACAGGTCTATAATTACTTGTGTTGCCCTTTGATCCTCCTTTGTGAATTGGGGTCACATTTAGATATCTGCAGTCCATGGGTACCTCCCCTGAGTCCAAAGAAGTTCTCATAATTATCGCTAAGGTGGCTTACTTCCTTTGCTGCCTGCTTTAATATAACTGGATAGATCCCGTCCACCCAGGGTGCCTTTTCTACGTTTATCTTCAACAATTTCTCCTCCACTCCTCTCAGTTATTACAAAATCATCCAGCTCACTGCCAGAGTTTAACTCACCTCTGGAATTCCCCTCCCTGAATAACTCCTCATGAGTGAATGTAGAAGAAAAACACTCATTTAGTTTGTTAGCCACCTGAGCAAGATCATCAACAGTTGAATCATCAATATCCAGTGGAACAATCTGATTCATCCCTTTCCTTCTAGAGTTTACATTGGTAAGGAACTCTCTTTGTTGTTTTTCTTTGCATCCTTTGCTAAGGATTTCTCATAATCTGCCTTTGCCTGCCTAATATTGTACTATATGGACTCATCCAGCTTTACTGGTACCCTGACACTATTTACATACTGGAAAGATAATTACAATTTCTCCATTAAAGCATATTGAAATTTCGCACTTCTCGTGCCCTCTCCATTATGGGGTATTGAAACCCTACAGTTCATATGATGTGAGTTTGAACTTCTGCCAAGATATAGCTAGTGAGAGTCCTTGCACTAGCCTTCTTGAATCATTTCACCTCTCTTTTTCCATCATGTTTGCCGCAGCCAAAGTGATATTTTACCTGCATCCCCACGAAAAATTGCAATGTGCCATGGAAGTAGCCAGTGCAGGGCACGGAAACGAAGTCCAGGAGAGCTAATTTTTTAATGCGATAATAAAGATTAAAATTTGCCACTTAATTTGAAAACAGCCTTCTTAGATTGTTCAGAAACTCTGTGGGTTTCTGAGCAATCCGAATTGCGGACCAGAAGTCCAGAAACCCACAGGGTTGCTGGACTGCGAGTGAAATCGGCGTGTGATGAGTTTTATCATCATTCAAGAACGAAGCACGTTTGTAAATTCATCTACGTTTAAGACCCTGGACCAGTTTGGGCACACAGGGTCTGAAATCTGCATTAAAATCTCTACATCTACTTTTGTAGACGTCTTCATGGTTTTTATTCCAAGCTTCCTAGGAAATTGTTCTTGAATTGCCACGTCTTGCAGTACATGAACTCCAACATGTATTAAGTGTCTTCGTTCTGTAAACTTTGAAATTTCTGGGTACTAGAGTAAAATTTGTTTATACCCTTTCAATTGTACTTTTAATTCGCGTTTTTCCATCATTCGAATAAAATTTTGAACTGGCCTGAAATATGACTTACATTAAATTAACAATATTTGTAAAAAAAAAAAAATTATTACACATATAAAGGACCTCGTTTTATTTGCCGTTGCTCAATAATTTACGTTATTCTGACTAACATTCTAATAGAAATGAATATAAAATTTAGTTCTCTTTAAGTGCACCCAATTTATTTTATTATTATTTTTTTTTGTATGCATTAGTACACTGCATATGGAAATGCAAACTCTCGTTATTAACGAGAGTTTGATTTTAATATTCTTTACTTCTATTCCATTCTCAATTCTAGCGCTCCATTTAAATGCCTTCAAACTTATATCGCTGGTTTTGAATGCCCTAAAAAAAGAAAGAAACCCAGATATCACCATTCTCTCTTAATTTTTGGCTTTTCGGAAAGGAATAAGAAAAATAAATTCTAGGAATAGCTAATAGCGTCATTTACTTCACAGAAGACGTTTGACGCACATTTTTGACTTTATAACTTGGTATCTATCTCTTCATCGTTGAGTTCGCATGCTCTCCACCTCATAATCATTTTTTTTTATTCAACACGATTTGTCCGCTCCTTGCGGTAACGGTGATTAGTTTATTTTGTATGTGTGTATTTTCAACTTGGCATCGATACATTTCATCAATGTTAATGAAAACATTGCTATAATGTTATTAATACCTTAAAATTCAAGATATGAAAACATTGCTATAATGTTATTAATACCTTAAAATTCAAGATATGCGTAGTTTAAAGTTATCTGGTGCCTAGGTCCAGGTGGTAGATGACTCTTATCAACTTGTGCAATACAACCACTTTTCTTATTGGAGTGCTGAAGTGGACAAACCCATTTTAGTCTACGGAGCAAAGTTCCAACAACGTCCGTCTCTCAAAATCTGCACATCTACTTTTAAATCTTCCTTACATTTCAAGGGTACAGGTTTAAATCAGTTTTCGTAGGCCGTCCGCTAGATAGTCCACTAACCGAACTTATTCGTAACTCTATAAGAGATTCGTATCAGCTAGCGTATAATCTCGCTGCTTCTATTCTGCCAAATAGCGACTGGATGGAGTCCGAGCAGTGCGTATGCGGAAGGCATAGTCGAGGCCACGTTATATCAAGCAGGTGGTATACAAAGAATATACCAAGAATATTCTCCCCTTCACTTTTACATAGTCCACTGAATGTATCATGAATAGTCAAACGAATATCCGAAAGTTATCCGAAAAGTTGCAAACGTCCCCAAAACTTCCTCATTCATTTCAGAAATATACGTGGTCTCATTTCCAATCTCATTGATGTCTACTTACAGTCTGAAAGCTTACTTTTTCTCAGAGAATCTCAACCATCGGTTGCCTCAACTACTGATCACCTCAGCTGTCCTAATTCTACTCTACGATTCATTGATATTTGTGCATCTGTCCGCTCTCATATTTCCCATCAACGACTTACTAATTTTCAGTCTCCTGTTTTCGAACTTTTCTTGCTAAAAATCTCTCTGCCCCATTCTGTTAAATGTACCTGTTGTCTCTATCGTTCTCCTAACACCACTAATCACTTGGAACTCTTTGACTCCTTGTCTTTGAAAGCCCACTTTCTCCAGTCCAACTTTTCTAACAGTGAGGTAATTTCTCTTGGCGATTTTAGTATTTACGACTAGTTAACTTCAGTTTTATAATCTTACAGACCTATTTGGCCGAGATGCTAAGGTTTTGCAATTACAAATGACCTCATACAGAATAGTCATTTTCCTATGCACACCCTACACTATTGAGCTTATTCTTGCAAACAACCTTTCAAACTACACAGTTAATGTGACTGGTTCTCTAGCCACCCTAGATCGCAACTTGGTGATGCCCTCTTCTTCAATGGAGCCTTTCCAATGGAGCCATAATGGAGCCTTCTCCAATGGAGCCAATAGGTATTGTGAACCTCGCATTGCAAGAATGCAAATGTAATGATATGCGATATTTAAATTCTTCTTTTTCCCCAATTGGATTAATGTTTTAAGTCAAATATTTTAATTCTTCTACACTGATTACTGTTTTTTTTTTTTTTTTTTTGTTAGTTGTTGGCGCATCGGCTTCTGTGGCCATATTGCACCTCCCAAGGTTTTGCATTTTCTACTCTGATCCAAGCCCTAGGCGGGATTCGAACCCGCGACGTTTGGGTTGCCACGTAGGCACTTTACCCGCCCGGCTAGCCCGATCGTCTGATTACTGCTCTGACTCCACTGATGTCAATTCTTGCCAAGAATTGACATCAGTGGATTGACATCAATCTCATCAGGAAAATTATTCGTGTATTCAAATAATTTATTCCACATTCCACCGTAAAATCTCGTCTTCTAAACCTTGGTTTCCCAATAAATGCACTGACTATTCAAGATAAGAATGTTTTATATCGCAATTGTCTTGCGCCCAAATCCCGTTCCAAATGACAGTTCTAAAGTTCAATTTTTATTAGGCTACATTGTAAAGCAGTTATTAAGCAATCCAAACTAGAATTTGAACAGGGTAAGGGTAGAAAGCTTGCTTCTTGTTAAAGAGATGTAGTCGAACATTCTGCCCTCTTGCCAAAGCTATTGGCCGCAACTAATGTCCATCTATACTGCCACATCTCGTAAAACCTGATGGTTCTAGTGCCTCCTCGGCTAAATATAAAGCTGACTTATTAGGGCCTACCTACTTTTCTCATAAATCTTGTAATGATAGTCTTGGGTAACCACCCCCTACCATTCCCAATATACTCAACTCAATGCCTTCTATGGATTTGAGTCAAAAGGATGCCAGAAAAGTGTTGAACAAACTTGATGCCATGAAAGCTACACATTCTGGTGGCATTCCCTCACTTGCTCTCAAAAATTATGTTCCTGTGCTTTCCTGCTTCTCTTTGCACTTTTTTGCACTTTTTTCTGCCACTAGTTTGTTTTTCTTCATGCTTGAAAATTTCATTATATCCAGTCAGTTTCCTAACAATGGTGAAAAATTCCTCCCATCCAATTATCGTTCCATTGCACTTAACTCTACTCATTTCAAAACGGTAAAAGTTATGACGCGGTTAATGGAATTCGTTAACCGCGAGCTCCGGAACTATTTCGAAAATATTCCATCTGATCAATGATTGTCAATATGGATTCCGTTATCTTCGATCCACTAGTGATATATTGGTTCGGGTTACCCATCTATGGGTAACACAAACAACAAAAAATCCTGTTGGATCTCGTGAATTTGCTCTAGACATTTCCAAGACATTTGACCGTGTGTATGGCATAAATGCTTCCAAACAAGCTCCCATCTTACGGATTTGTGAATGTGTTTTTTTCCTGTTGCAACTGGATTTTCCAGTATCCTGTTTACTCTCTGAATGCTCCCTGTGGGTGTTGGTAGATGGCTCTGTCTTCTAACTTCTCCACTAATATTTATGTAACCCATGGTTCAGTTCTTACCCGCTCTTTTCCTCTTGTATATTAATGACCTCCACTGACTGGAAATTTTGTCCATATTTTTGCTGGTCATAACACAGACCATTCCATCTTCCAGTTTTAAAAACCATTCCCTGCACAATAAACTTCAACTTCTCGAAAAGGCACTATCAATTCTTTAAATGCTGATCTCTAAGTAATTCTCCAAGTGTACAAAAGTAATTAGTTAATTTCAGTCTTTCTAAAAGTCAGTCCTGTCTTCTATCTCGCATAAGAATCTACTGCGTCTAGCCTTCGTGAGTAACACAGTTGGTATAATCACCGCCCTCCCCACACGGGGTGGAAAATACCTCAGTTCTAATTCCGTCAATGACGGGAGGAATTTTTATGGGTCTTTTCGCAACGTAGTTGAATTAGTCGGTCTCAGGCGAGGGGACATGTAAGGGCAGCTCCTAGAACGTCCGTTCAAATCCGCCTCGTATCCATGTTAATTGAACAGACTCTATAAAATAGGCCAGCTGTGTATTAACGCATTTTTGTGTAATCAGTGTGGGTTGTGTTATTGTGTGGTGCTGGCCACTTGGCTACCCAGAAGCAGCAATCACTAGGAAAGCTACTTCTACGTACTCGTCCACACCACGGGAAGGTGGGCCAAGTCGAGTAGATGGAACACTCTTATGGTCTCAGATGAGAAAAAAAAAATAATAATAAAACACCCTCTGGTGGCCCACTCCAGAGTTAAAAAGCTAAATAAATATACTATATAATATTGGTGTAAATACACCATAGAAAACTCTCAAATGAAAAAAAAAAAACTACGTTTGTAGTTTGAAGGGGCATCATTTTATCTTTAAATGATGCCCCTTCAAACTACAAACGTAGTTTTTTCATTTAAGAGTTTTCTATGGTGTATTTACACCAATATTATATAGAATGTTTACATTCTTAAACATATGATGCTTTATTGCATCAATCTTCATTTTTAATAAATAAATATTAAAAAAATAATAATAAATAATAATATCCTGCTGAAAGCAAAGATGAACGGAGGGAACACAGTTAAAGCTATAAACACCTCTGCAGTCCCAGTGCTAACATACTCCTTCGGGGCTATACATTGGACTAAAACTGAGCTGGAGGATATCGTGAGAAATAAAAGGACAATGATGACCAAGAGCCGCCAACAGCACCCTAAATCCGCCGTGGAAAGACTGACAATTGCCCGAAAAGAAGGCGGAAGGGGCCTCATTGAGCAACAGAAGACAGCGATGGTTAACCTGAAGGATTGTTTCCAGAAACACACAGCAGCGAAAACACTCCATGGCACACACTACAATGATCTCAATCAAGATCACATAGATTTCTTCCAATGCATGCCTCACGAGCGGGACGCTCTTCCCCGAGACTGAAGGATTCGTGCTCGCCATCCAAGACCAGGTAATCAACACCAGGAACTATAGAAAATACATGGCCAAGGAGCCTGGAGTGTGCGACGACACATGTCGACGATGCCACCTGACCTCAGAAACGATCCAACACATCACTGCGGGATGCAAAGTGATCACCCAGACTGAGTACACTCATAGACACGAACAGGTAGCCAGGATGGATATCATCATTCTTCTCTTTCTTGCTTTCTTGGTGATTCCCTTCTACTTCTGACACTCTCTCTCTCTCTCTCTCTCTCTCTCTCTCTCTCTCTCTCTCTCAGGGTAATGCGGGAATTTTTATTTATTCTTTTGGCTGGTGCAGCATAAGCCTCAGGCTTCCTTGCACCATATGGCTAATATTAATATTAATATTAATAATACATCAAAAACTAGCAAGGAAATACCAGTTGATCGAAGAAAATGTACCGTACTACAAGTATGAACCCCAGGCAGTACTAGAGGCCCCAACCTACAAGCTGTACTGAGACCGCACCATAATAACGGATAGGACAATCCCGCACAACACACCGGACATAACCCTTGTGGACAAGAAGGAAAATGCTACCTATCTGAGTGACATAGCGGTGCCCAACACTGGCAACCTGCAGAAAACCCATAGGGAAAAATCAGGAAGTACACGAACCTAAGACAGGAGATCAAAGAGATGCGACATATGCCACAGTCTCTGATGAGCTTTGATGATCAAGACTTCACTGTAATAAACCCAAACACTAAGTACGTAAAATTGGAATTAAAGATCTTCTATATCTGAACACTTCTTTTGAGAATTATTGAAAAATATCCAAAGAATTTTGATCAGAAATAAAATAATTCTTGCCCTGGTGTTAGATCCTCCATTGTTCCTCGAATTTGAATCCTTAAATTCTCGTAAATAGCACAATTATAAAGTATATGGTCCCAACTTTCCTGAGCACCACAAAAACATAAATCAGTGTCGGACAAACCCAGGGCAAACAACGTTAAGTGACCCTTGGCCAGTCATTAAAAATAAGGATTCCAAGCTTGGTGTAAACCATTTTGTAATCTGTCCACTATTTAAAAATGTGACTTCAGATATAAAACGCCAAGTAACCCGTCCAGCCTCAACATTATCCCACCTATGCTGCCACAATTTAAAGATTTCATACAAGCATCGGTTATTTTCTTGTTTAATACAGTATTGACATTTAACTTTAGATCGAAGAACCTAATGGGCATTTGTCTCTTTATATAGTAACAAAGTTCTTGGTACACCAAGAACAAATCCAACGGAACACAGCTGGAATGCACCTGTAAAGCAACGGTTGAAACTGTTCTATAAATTCTCATGATAGTAAGCAACATTGTTCGCTGTATAGAGTTCAACTTGACTTGAAACCGTATAATTGTAGCACCCTGAAACCAGGCTCTTGCTGCGTACGTGGTTATAGGAAGGAAAACCGGCCGATAATACAACTTCAAAGTTTTCAATGATAGGCCCCAGTCGGATTTTGGTATTCTAATAACAGATCCAGAAAACTTAACTTTTTCGCTAAGATAATTCAGGTGTGAATAGAAGGCGAGGGTAGCGTGGTTTTTTCTACTGGAAACTCCGATTTTTCGTCACGTCACACGCAGTTTACAGACAATATGCACTGAGCAACATGGCCTTAGTCGCCGATTCTCCTAAAACCTAACAAACAAACTACTGCTTCAATACTTATCATCGATGTCACTCAAATTTTCAGACAAGATCAGATATATTTAATAGGGATTACTTTGACTACAAATCTCTCTTTTGGCATAAGCACTTCACAGGTATTGCTTCCTCTGCATCTGAAAGACTGGATTTTTCATAAGCAGAGGAAGGGGTGGATTTGATATTTGTATAATCTCAAATCCATCTCTGCCAAATCTACTCTCTGTACAATCTCAAATCCACCCCATCATCGAATATTATTCCCACATCTGGAGCGGCGCCCTCCCAGCAAGAACTCTCTCAGGTTAATTAATGACCCGTCTTTTATCAAGTCTCTCCATTCTGTCTCTCAGACGAACTGTTTCTGCTGCATTCCTTTCCTATGAATACTTCCATGGGAATTATTCTTCTGAATTGGAATCACTAATTTCCCCACTCTCTTCCAAGCCACTCTCCAAACATTTGCATCAACCAGTCGGCATTCATTTACTATCTGGCTTCAAACTCACAAAACCAACTTTTATTCTTTTTCCTCATTTATTCCTTCATCTACTGTTTTCTGGAACAACATTCCTTCATACGCATTTTCTAAAAATTATAACACTGTAAGAAAAACGTTTACAAAATCAATATCTGCCCATATATTAATGAAAAATAGTCTCCGAATAAGGGCTCCCCCGCTTTTAATGCTTTTTCCGTTTGGAACCATTCCTTCCTTGGGACCATGTAAAAAGCCAACAACGCTTGGGCCTCACGACTAAAATTCTAGCGGTGTAAATCGCGCTTAATTCCAATGATAAAAAAGTGCTTAAGGTGAAAAGCAACAGTTACAAAAGTAGAAACGGGCAAGTTGGGAAAAATGCCACAAACTTGTTTGATCGATGTATTATACGCAACTCGCAGAAGGGATCCATTTGAAATGCTTTTAACAGCCTAGTAAAATTAAGTTTCTTTTAACAAGGGACGAAAATTTCTCGATCTCAATTACTCCAAAAGCAATGAAGTTGACATGTCCGTATATTCTGGCACGACAACATAACTCAGACGGGTTTATAACTAATCAATAACCGTGTTTAGCATCCACATGGGCTTTAATCCCAGTCAAATGAAAAACGATGAAATGCTCTTGTTTGGGCTTTGCCTTCTACTTCTGCACTTTACAGTATATTGTTATGGCATAAGATCATCTACCTTTTCAGTAACTGAGGCCATTTTGATGTGATGTATTTCCACACAAGTGGACGAGCCACGGGATTTCCTGCAGCAAAATTCAGAGCTGGGAAAAAATCTTCTCTCCTAATTTTCTCTTCATCCAAAAGATACTCAAGGTACCTGTTTGAAAAATAAAAAAATCTACATTATACATATATAAATACAATTGCAGTGTGATCATTTGAAGAAATAAATAGCTTACTGTAACATAAAACTAATAAAACTGTAACATAAAACTTCAACAGAAACGGTTCGCAAATGCTGACTTCCAGCGGGATCGCTGTTCACGCGACCTCCCGTTCAACGTCCTCTACAGCATGACGAAGGCATTTTGGACCCTGCAATGCTATGTGATTCCGATTCGTCTTTGTGCCCCCTACACCTCCTGCAATTTTGTCGCACTGGTAGTGAATCACCCTGTATAATATTACCTAAAATTGGATTCTTATCGGCCAACGCTGTTGCTGAATTTGAACCATTATCACTCATGTTTGGTTCTGCTGTCCGTAAATTGCACTTATTTTAAGTATTCTGGACACTTGGCATCCCTTACAGAATGATTGTAATCTCTACCACGTCTCTTGCAGTTGATACATTTTGGAAAGCCTTCTTTATGGGGAAAATCTCCGTAGACACGACCACCCTCTGCACAGTATCCACAAGAAACTGCCTTATGCGAACAAAATTGTGCCGAGTGGCCATATCCCAAACAACGGAAACACTTGCTTACAATCGTAAACTTACGGAATTTGTGTGATGTAAATCCTAGATATATTCTATCGCTATCTAAAATATACCGCATCATGCGAGGACTGAATCCATCCAACCACCCAATTAACCACCTTTGCACCCAATCCAGAACTAAATCTGAAAATCACCTCTTCTTTAACTTCATCCTGCGAGAAACCATAGTCTTGAAGTTTTTAACGAAAAGATCATCAAGTATTTCCTCCTTAGCATATTCACGAGGGACACCATATATTAACACTGCTGGATGAGATAACCGAGGTTTCTCCATTGTAAGACTTCTCTTTCAAAGCAGAAGCGGAATAGATCCTATTAGTATCCTTTGTAGCAGCTTGCCGTTAATGCCCTACTGCTCCAATTTGTACGGAAGTCTTCTGTGTGAAAGTCGTTTCAGTCGCCGCTGAACTGTCACTCAGGGTTAAATTCATATCAAAACAGCGACTCAGTAATACCGGAAGAATATGACCAGTTACCTTATGTAGTAGATGTTAGTGCTCGTAACTGATGTCTGGGTAATGATTTCACTCTTCACTCAATGCAGCTGCGTGGACACATTAGCAGATTTAAACTGGCTTTCGTGTGATGCTCATTGATATGGGTATCTTTCGTTCAAAATTATTAAAGGTGTCCACGATAAGCTCTTAAATCTTGGTTGTTTTGTGGTATGAATTAGTTGTTAAGTATTTTCTAATTTCGAGAATAGAATTTTATTTAATTTTATTTATTCATAATAATCTCGGTATTTGCGCTCAGTAAAAACAATGTAATGCTGTTTTTTTTATTATTTCTGCCATTCACTTTCCTTGATTAAGATAAAAACCAGAAATAACTACTCAATACTAAAATACTTGAGTTAAATATATCGGCATAGAATGCTCGAGGAAAAAAAGTTAAGGATATCTGTTCAAATTAGAAATCGTGTTGTTATATTAACTTATTTGGCGAACATTTATTGTTTTTTTTTTTTTTTTTTTTTTATCCTCACAAACAGTGAGCATGTTTATCGTACTAGTAGCCTATTATAATCATTTTGCACGTAACCATGTATATAAAATCAAAGTTAGCCTAATAGGTATAATAATATGCATCTCATAGTTTGCGAATACCTGCATACTGCTATTGTTCTCAGTTGAGTGTCGCACTCAGACATCGGTTTCGGAGATAGCAATAACTGCCTCTTTTAAGGAATGTCGTAGCCAAATGATCAGGTGCGAGGGTCGTAAGTACGCGTACTTTGAGTGACTAGGATTCAAGTTTGTGACTGCTAAATGGGGTGCTGCTTCTTGTACTCTTTATCTATTTTGTGAACTCTGACTGATCGTGTGGTCGTCCCGAAGCGTAAAACACAAACAATAAAAATATATTATTAATATTAAAAACTGGCTTTTTACAAAAATTTTGTAACGAAAAACCGTCATGCGAGAAGCGTTACGGAAATGCGGTCATCTTCAGCTTCCGCCAGAAGCGAATTATTGCAACTTGTATTGTTAAATGAGAAACAGAAATATTATGGTTTTAAAATACAAAAAAAAAAAAAAAAAAAAAATCGAAAACTAGGAAATGCATTAATTCGAAAACGGATCTGGTTTCAAGTCACCTGGTGTTTTCAGATTGAATGTAATTTTTTTATTTACAATTAAACTCTGAGGCTGGAAAAGAATTCTGCACATTTATGAAAACTTTCTTCAACTTGGACATATCATCAGATCTTTCTATAAATACTGCTATAGATGATATATTTAGTCGCGAACTCAGTCATCACAGACCAATGCTTTCAGTAACCGAGATATGTAATCATTATTAATAAAATGAAAACATTGACTATAATTAAAAATAGCAAGAGCTTAAAATGCCGAACGTTTATTTAAGCTTTGACTAAAGTGCATATTTTCCTATAAAAACATTGTTATATTATTAACATAAAACCGATAAACTTGGCCATGAATTTTATTAATATCTGAAAATTAAATCGTTTTTAACGCCTGCCTGTTTAATGACTGTTTTTAACTCAAAAATGTAAAACACATTAAATATGCTAGCAGCAGGACACATTATGTACCTGGACAGATTTTTTTTTTTAAATCTTTTTAGAGGAAGTGCTATTTATTCAAGTGAAAATGTGAGACAAAGTATGATGAAAGGATTCGCAATTTGAGATGTGTTATAAATGATACCTGTTAAGCAAACTTTGCTTCTACAGCAATGTACAAAATGATGCTACTGCAGTAGGACAGCAACATGCATTTCTGTAGCTTGAAACTTTATGCTTGGAACTAAATACGGATCATAAATAAATAAATAAATAAATATATATATATATATATATATATATATATATATATACACACACAAACCTGTTTATAATGGATTCATTAGATGTGAAGGAAAGACCAGAGAGAAGTCGTCGTTTCTCATGGGGCCATGTCTCTTGCCAATATCGATTCCACATGTAATTCCAACAGGTTTCGTTTCCTCCATTTAGCATTCCATATCGGTAAACGATGCTTCGGAAGTTAGGAGGAATCCTGAAGTAAAATGACAAATGGCATTAGTGAATGGCATTACAGATCTTTGCCTGTTAATAATCTCATTCACTGAATAACAGTAGATGATATCTTACAATAATGTAAGATATCTACTACTGCACAAAAGCACCTTTAATATATGGTATGAAATCAGTTGTAGAATCTATGTTGTGTAATAAAATAGTTTTATTATCGATGTTATTTGATATTATTGAAAATAGCTAAAAGAACTCAACTTATACGTGCTGAGTCAGTTAGTTGATATCAGTTATTCAAATTACAAAGGGGTATTTCTTCGGTTGTCCTTATGACTTATTTCTGTATAGTCCATCCTGTCTTTAAGTACATAAATAGCTCTTTATTAATGTTTAAATAATGCCTGTGTTCTTCTTGCTTACAACGGCATCAGACTAAACACTAAACAGGAAGAATATTGATATTTATCTGTGAATGCATGCCGCCATCTATATAGCTATTTCGAGGATTACTGCCCCTCTCGATTTTTTTAGCGCATGATAATATATTTCCTAACACAGTAGGAAAAGGAACATAGTTTATATTTCAATATTTTCAATACGGAAAATGAATCCATTCGATAATTTTAACTGAATAATCTCCAGATTTCAGAGTGTAAATTGATGGTTAAACGTACATCACTATTTCTTTGTTCATTATGTGGGCTTACAATAATAATATTGCGCTTTCACAATTAATATCTGTATTCAAAATAGTAAACTATTGAAATAACAAGTTATTTAAATACCTAGCGAGGGCTTTTTGTGATACTATACAGCGCATTCGTATAACCAAAAATTCATTTTAAATGTGCTCTAAATTGTTGGAGTATTTAGAGATAGAAATTTAAATGAGTAGTTTTAGGCTTTTGAAAATGCTCAAAACATACACTTCTCCCTCCATCCATCTTGTGAGAGAAATTGACACTTCATCTAGACAGTTGCTATCTTTATTAGCGCATGCTAACTCAATTATGGTAACTCGAAGTTGCCTGGAAAAGTAAAATAACTGTTGTTAGTCTTGTTGCATTCTTATTAATAAGTACAGTATACAATTAAATATTTATGTTTTCCATAATGAATATTGAATTTATTGAATTCCAATTATATAAAGGAAAACAACAACAATCTGAGGAAATAAACAAATACAAAGCTTATACCATTTAAAATGCTACTTCTCTCGCTTATTTTGAGGTTTTGGATATTTATCGCCTAGACATTTTGATATTCGTGCTGAAATGTTTTTGAATTTAATGTTAGAATTGGACTATTCATTAATGTTTCGATTTTAAAAACTTTAATTTATGATAAATCTTTTTTTTTTTTCAGTATTCCTATTCGAAAAAATAAATGGTGCTCTATTACGATTAGACTAGTGTTCATTAAATTATTAGAATCAGATAGCGTTGGCTGTTTGATTAGGCTCATGGTACAAATGGAAGTCCGGATTCGAAAAACCTACATCAGTAAAGAACACCTAACTAGAGATTAAAAGGAATTTAAGTGTGCCATTTCTCTAAACTTATCCCTATCTGCTTAAAATATATGTAGATCCTTTCAGGTTTGTGTCCAGCGTTTTCTATCTTACAATTTCGTTCAGGAAGAAGGTGTAATTCATAAATTCGGTTTTAAGTGCCACCACTCTTTATTATAAAAATTAACTTAGTAATGCGTAACGTTCTACGCATTTCCACAATCCTGCATGCACATGATTTTAGCAAACGTTTTCATTTGCAACACTTGAGAGCGATTGAACCTCAACGACAACAAGAAGGTGCTGTAAATAAAATTACAACCTAGGATGTAATTTTATTTACATCCTAGATGCAAACGATAGTTTTCTTTTATCTACTCAAAATAGCTGTTGCCATCCATTTCGATATAAAGCGTAATCTGCATCATAAGCCGGTTCTAAAATAAGCATTCTTTGACTACAGTGAAACTTCTCCTAACGGACATCTCTCTACAACGGACATTTTCAAATTGCCCAACTCACCTCCATTGGTTTTAACGTGTTTTCAGCTTCTGTCTAGTGGACATTCTCTGTAACGGACGCGGACAGGCAATCTGCACTGTTTCGTTTAGATTAGCACTTAATTTGATCTCCCCATAACGGACTGCGGGAGAGCTGACGGGCCTTTTCTAGGAACCTTTCTTCCACGTATTGTCTCAATCGTGTGTTTATTTTCTATTTCCGATTTTCTGGAATTTGGTCGGCCTTTCGTCTTTTCAGTCTCCAGTTTTGTTCAGTGTCGTGTGAAGTGCACAATGTCTTCTCGTAAACATTTAACTTTAAAAGATAAAGTTGAACTCATTAATGCGTATGATCGGCAAAAATATAGTGTTCGCACTCTCGCTGCAAAATTCAAAATCGGGAAGACGCAGGTAAGCGACATCCTAAAGAGAAAAAAATGAACTGCTCAAACAATTTTGGCAACACGGAAACGATCAAGTTCAAAAATCATTCCCGAAAACTGTTGGACTTCAAATTGACAATGTTACGTATGAGTGGTTTTGTAGCGAACGTGCTAAAAAAATTTCCATTAATGGGCCTATTATTAGGGAAAAGGCTTTGGAGGTTCCGAAATCTATGGGAGTAAATGAGTTCAAAGCCTCTGTGGGATGGCTAGACAAGTTCAAAACTCGGCATAAAATTTCTTGGAAAACCGTAAGTGGTGAAGGTGGATCTGTTGATACTGGGGTTGTAACAGAGTGGACCGTCAAATTGGAAGATTTATGTCGTGATTTTGAAGCTAAGGATATTTACAACTGTGACGAAACAGGGTTGTTTTTAAAGCTCTTCCTGAAAAAACAGAGTCTAAAAAACGAAAAGTGCCAGGGCGGAAAAATTTCTAAAGAACGCTTGACTGTACTATTTTGTTCAAATATGGTGGGAGACTTTGAACAACCTCTTGTTATAGAAAAACCACAAAATCCTCGTTGTTTCAAGGGCAAAAAGTTGAATCTTTTGAATGTTGACTGGAAGTCTAATAAAAAAGCGTGGATGACACGAGATATCATCAGCGAATGGATAAGTCACTTTAACCAAAACATGATTCGTCAAAACAGAAAAATTATTCTTTTCATGGATAATGCTGCATCTCACCCGCACATTGAATAGTCCAACATTCAAATCGTTTTTCTGCCACCAAACACATCTGCAGAGTGTCAGCCCTTGGATAAAGGGATAATAAAACATTTTAAACTTCACTACAGAAAACGTGTTTTAAGACATCTCATTGCAAACATGAACGATGTAACATGTGCGAGTGACCTTGCAAAGAAAATCAGCATCCTAGTTGCGATTCAATGGGTTTCCTCTTCAGTAAACGCAATTAGAAAACAAACTGTCGTGAACTGTTTTGTAAAGTCTGGCTTCTCAAACGCAAAAATTGAAGTTGTGAACGTCAATGTGGAGCACCAAGAAGAACAAGAACTTCAACATCTATTGATAATGTACGATACTTCCGCTACAAGTGACCCTGGCTACAAAGATATAGACTCGAACCTCACTACAGAAGATGGTGCTATAGATATCAACAACATCATCGATATTTTTCAAGAGTTCCTCATGAGGATGAAGAAATGGAAGGTCATTCTGTCGAAGAACATATTAACGATGAACCACCGATGAAAATAGAAGCGCTCATACAAATCAATCGTTTAAAAATGTTTTTCGCCGCTGAAGAAGATACTGAAGGACTTTCGATGGTTTCTTCACTCCAAACAAATGTTGAAAACAAAATTATCAGCCGGAAGAAGGTGCAGAAGAAAATAAGTGATTACTGTATGTATTTTTCATAAGATAAAGTCATAATATGCATAGCACAATTGTATGTATATTATTTACAAAAATATTGTGCAAAATCTGTATATAATTTAATTTAATTTTACATTAAACGTTTAACGATTTTTCTTTATCTCTTGTGTATGTAATTGTATATTATTTACAAAAATTTGTTCAAAATCTGTATATATTTTAATTTAATTTTACATTAAACGTTTAACGATTTTTCTTTCTTTCTTTTTTTTTTCTCCCTCAGACTTCTTGTTAGCGGACACTTCTCTCTAACGGACACATTTTCGTTCCCCATGGCTGTCCGTTAAAGGGAAGTTTCACTGTATATCAAAGAACTTCGAACGCGTATGTGTTGTGTTATTAGAAGGGTTTCTGTATTTGCGAGAAACTACTTGCCTATCTTGCGGTTGGCTGCAATGATAGAGCTTGTTAGTGTAACCTCTATAATTTTATATTTTGTGTTTTGTGGTTAAAGGCTGTTAGGTACGGCTGCTTACCTAACAGGAGGCGAAATTAGGTAATTAATTAGGATAGAAATAGACACTCCTACCCTCGTATTACACTAATAGCCCAGAGGGCGGAAAATTTTAGTTGTAAGAAAGTGAACAGTATATGACTGAAGAACATAAAATTGGTACTCGGTACTATATACACTTGTAGTATATACACTTTGTACTATACAATTGGTACTCGGTACTATATACACTTGTAGTATATACACTTTGTACTATACAATTGGTACTCGGTACTATATACACTTGTAGTATATACACTTTGTACTATACAATTGGTACTATATACACTTGTAGTGTGGCCGATAAGGTTTTGGACGTAAAGGGCGACTTCTTACGGGCCAGAATTAACGTGATATAATTTCGGAAAACATGCAGTACTGTACAGAATAAAATAAAGAAATTAATAAATAAAAAAAGATAAAATTAACGCACACAAAAAATTGTATTACTATATGCATTATTATTATATGCATTGAATACATACATGTGCCTATATTAACTAATTCTATATACATCTTATGTCTAAGTACATTAAAATAAATTAATTAAGCTATACTAAACCATGCCTTCACCCATTACACGCTACACGCTACTTTACACCCAATATATTTATGTTGGCGTCATCACTACAGTACCCTCACGACTAGATTATCAATCTCCAGTCTGTAACTCTACCAAAGCCAGTACCACAAAGTGATTGGATTCCATCTATTACATTGTTCTTATGCATTGCTATAGGAGCCTACCACATATCTCCTATTCAAAGTCTCTAAGCTGAACTTCAGCATAGAAACTTTGAACAGTAGAAAGCGGAAGATCACTTCCTCTTTCTCTCTCTCTGACACCAAACTCTTCTTTTGAACTATGCGATTAAAATTAAAAAGTCGACTCACTCATCAATTTTTGAGTTATCTCTCTGGGGAAGATCTTTATTGAATTCAATCCATAAACAAATCAACCAACTGATACACTTCTTCACTCTTTGTTCGAAAACTAGCAGCTTCATCTTTCTAAATTAGCTACCTCTATCTAGTCTATCATTTTTCCATGGGCTCTCTCTCTCTCTCTCTCTCCAACCCAGTGTGCAACCTAACCCCTTAAAATGAGGAAAGGCTACACAAAATAACAATCCACTGCTTCATAAAACTGTTATTACTAAATACACACAGAGGGTTCCAAAAGAGATCAGTATTTCAGTGCAGCTTTTTTTTTTCCTTCCGTAATCACCACACTGCCTCCCGAATGCAGCATTTCTACTACAGAACTGTGTGCAGAACTTGGGGCTAAACCTCTGTGTATGCACGGTTTATACCAACTACTCTCATGGGCAGCCCAGTTGGTAGGATCCTCGTCTTCCCCCACACCGGGTGGAAAAGACCTCAGTTCCAGTCCCGTCGATTACGGGAGGAATTTTTACGGGCCTTTTTCACATCGTGGCTGAGATAGTCGATCTCAGGCGAAGGTAGCATGGTTTTTTCACCAGGTAAGTCGGTTGTTACTTCCAGCAAAACAGAAAGTCGCCGATGCTCCTAAAACCATACAACAACATTCATACCAACTTACAAACACATTCTTTGGAATTCGCATATTAGAAACAGTAACCTCCATTCTTTTGTACGACTCCACGAACCTTTATCACTTTCTAATATCATAGGAAATAATGCAAACCTAGAAGAACTTCTTGACTATCTAAAAAAAAAAAAATACATCTGTATCGTCTTCTCTGATGTCAAATAAAATAACACCTAGACGCTTACAGTATCGGAATATCCACAATTTGACCCAAGTAGCTGTTGTGCTCCTAAACATCTAAACCACCGTGAGTATAATCTCATGGTGGCATAGTCTTAAGATAAATTTTTTTCCAGAACGTGTGCATTAAAATGGCTCTGGAAGCAATAAATCCATCAGTTCTGACAATATAATTTTTAAATTTTTACTGTTTCCTCGGTTCCATTCTTGCCTTACTACGAGCAAGAAATTTTCAAAACCATCAACTTGGATATATTCAGACCTTGTTGATCAATCTTATTGGGAATCACGCTTTTTAAATTTATTATAGGAAGGCAACACCAGCCAAACAATAGCATCTGCGCCATATAAAAATGTGAATATTCAGGCACAACTAAGGCAATGCTTTCACAACTCGGTTAACGCAGTATGGAGTAAACATTATACACTCGAAAAAGTTTATTCCTTTTATGTGGTTGGCTTTTTAGACAGTTTATTTATGAAGATAAATAAATTCCTCATTGAAACCATTCCTATCCTGGGAGTATAATTATGTGTTTGAAAATGTGGAGTGTTGTTTAGTTATAAAAAAGTAAAAATTTCTCTTTATAGGAGAGTCAGAGCAGCAACTCCAGACTGGTCACCTTATTTGTGAGAACGAATACTTTGATAAGGCACAATGCCTTCGACACTTGTTCGAAGACGTTATGTACATCAGAATTGAAGAGAGCTTCCCGACTAGACGCAGTCGCTTCCGTGTTAACAAACTCTATTTCGAACTTGAGAACTGACAGCGCATATCTTTTCTGACAGAGTGTAGAATAAACAGTATCCTTCTCTACAGGATCTCCAGATTCGAACTATTTACTTGCATTAAGAAGCTCTGTATCGTGTCCGAATTGGGAGTAACTGTACGGTTGGTACAGCATTATGACAAGCACGGTGTTATGTTGGCAACATCCTCAGACTGTTGTTCCTGCCGCTCACACGCTCTGTCCCAGATTCAAATTTCAAGAGACTTTCTGGCTGGTTACTATAATATTATTTGCAAACTTTGTCTGCCTACTATAATATCCGTTTCTGCTAGTTTAAGCCATTAGCGGCATTGATGTCACTCATATTATGAATAAATGAATTCATTTTAACTTGTGTCGGTACCTGTTCCTATGCATGATTTAAATATGCAAAGTGTACCATCAAATTTCAGGAAGTGCTTATTATGTCAGTTTGAGTTGGAAATGTATTAATGAACCTGTATCTCATGTTCGTTAAATAGTTGGGAATACTAAACAGTACGCCCATGGTTTGTACTAAAAAAAAACCCGTGAAATTCGCATGAATTCAGCAAAATTGTTCGTTTTGATTATGAGAAAAATTGAGGTTTTCTTCTTTCTTCTGTTTTTTTTTTTTCAGAGACAGAATAAGTTAGCTTGCTTACGTCATTAATACTAACACGAAAAGTAGTAGACAAGGGGAAGAACCCTGGATTTTAATCATGAGAAGTTAATAATAGAAAGTTGAAGTTACTCGAAAGGAAAAGTCTGTTTTGAAATACACTATACTGTATATTGAATATGCTGGCAACTGTTTTGGACAGCATTTAGTTTATTTATTCATTTATTCGCTGATGCTAATACTAATTTAACTAATGACAGCTCTGTCGCGCTCGATATTGTAATACGTGTTCATTTCGACTCGAAATCATATAATTTTATAACCTCCTGAAATATAGCTATCAATTTTTGGTACATCCTAGGGGAAACTCCTCATTCGTACAATTTAAAGTGGCTAGTAGTACATTAACTAATTAATTATTTACATAATTCCATTATTGAATATTACATTTCTTGAGAGTAATTTCCTAAATCTTGTGATTATAAGATCACACGTATAATGATTTTCCATAAAAAAATAAATGAGGTAAAATAGTTTCAGTACTAATCCTATCAGTCAGGATGCGACCATTACCACATTTATTGTAGTTTAGGCGTTGGAAAGAGATTTATGATTCTTAAGAATAAAATTAGGCATTCCCAAAATAGAAAGTAATAGCATAGATAGAGCGATTACCAACCTATCTCTTTTATTTCTTATTAATTTTGGATTAGATTCACATTAGAAACCGAAGAGGTCTTTGTTTACAATGCTTTGAAGACACAAGACTTCCCCCGTCTGTCTTCAGATACTTTTTCATAACGATAAAACAAGAAGGAATATCGCGCAATCTAAGAAATGAAGCAAACCTAAAGGTTTCGCTTTTCAGAAAAGCCATAGGTCAGAAAAATATAAAATACAGAGGCGCTAAATATGGAACAATCTTCCTGTAAAAATCAAAAATGCCACTTCACTAAACCGATTCAAGAAACTACTGATGAACACATCACCAGGGATGTCTGATTCAAATTACCTTCCACTCAACTCTTGGATTTTACAAACATAGAGGAAATCATTACCAATATGAAAATAATGTACAAATGTTAAAGGAAGCAGTTGGAAAATAGTTTGTAAATTTATGTGCAAACATCCCATCAATTTTTTTCCATAATTCTAATTGTAAATATATTTGCAATGCAATTATAAGTAGTGATTGTTTAAGAGGTCTTCTGTAAAGCAATGTACAAAAAATTCAAATTTATTTATCTGTTGAACATTACCTGTATAATTTCAGAACTGTATATTTTTTATTGTTATTCTTATCTTTTCTAAGGGCACACCCCCTAAAAAGCATTGGGCTTGTATTCCCCACTTTTGCTGTTATCTCTCAAAAAAGTTTAATATAAAATTGGGATATATAAATTATTATTAGTAGTAGTAGTGATGCAAGAAACAAGCTTATACATCATCAGCGAAAAAAAAATTCCATTTCACCTATCCATCCTCTCCAATCGTTTGTCTAGTTCTTGCTTGAATTTATTCAAACTGTCCACTTCTGCAACAACAGTTGGAAGCTTGTTTAAACAAGCAATCAACCACCCACTGGCTAAATGAAAACGTCCACACATCTATTTTGCCACCATCCTTCCTCAACTTTAATTCATGCCCCCTCACATGTGCATAGTCTGAGGGCAAGAAGAAAAATCGTATCGGCATTGTGTTTGCTCAAGCCATTCAAAGCCTTAAACATCTTAATCAGAATGCAGTACTTAAGATGTGGCCTGACCATTGCCTTATACAATGGGATAATCTTCTTCCTTATCCCTGCTAGCAAATTCTGTGTATATCAGTGACAGACCCCCCATGAGTTGCCCTAGCAGCTCGTCTACACTATTGATAGAACTTCAAGTTGGACTGTACAATTACCTAACGGTCTTGTTCTTTCAATACCACATTTTAAGTGTGGTGCCAACCAAATAATTAACATGCTGATGATGAGATCATCAGTCACTCTACTGGTGATGAGATCATAAATATGTTTAGTGATTATCGGGTCTAAAACTTTGGACATTACCAACAAAACGATACGCTGGATGAAATTTCAGACATTTCAGCATTAGTTCGTTTTAAAAGAAAATTAGTACTCGACGGTTAATACAACTAAATAACTAAAACAACACATCACACATAATGCGAACGTGACTTAGCTGTCTATTTATGCAAGGAATATACATGAGTGATAAAATAATAAAGGAGCATGGAATGAATATGATGTGCTCCATGCGCCATAACAGACCGACTTGCCCGGATGCATAGTCAAAAGCATAAATGCTTTTCCATACATTGTTATTCTTCTTATTTATCTTACGTTATGAATGTGAGTAAATAAGGAATAAATACGAGATAAAAACAATTCAACACTTCAAAATATGTCTATTATTGTAAGTTCCAGCCTCACCTTTTCAAGAAATCGCCCTCATCATTCCATGTTAGATTGAAGTATATTTCTTCAGTGAGCGACTTCACGTATTTCTTTAAAAAATAAATAATGAGAACAATTTGAGAACATCGAATTCTCAAAAAATAAATATTTTTGTCAATTCAACAGTTAAAATTAGAATAATTAACCTGAAAATGAAATTTCAGTAATTAGTAGAAGTATATTTAAAAAGGCATACAATTACAAAGTGAAATGCAAAAATTATTAAATACAGTAGTTGGCAATATAATTTTTAGTCCAACTTAAGGTTTGATGACTGTCTTCTAGAATGCTATTTAACTCTGGCCGCATGTATTTGCGGGAAGAGTTGAATAGCGTTATAAAAGTAATTTCAGTCATTACCTGAAAAGTTTAAAACGAAAACTTGTTAAATAAATCACATACATGTGTACCACCACACAAAACTAGTGAATTTTGTCCCTCAAAGATAAAAAAATAAAAAAAATTAACGACTGAGTCCATAAGCTTCATTGATCTATGTTGAATGGCCTTTTATTTTTTTATATATCCTTTTTAGGTTATTTTACTAACCCCATTTTTATGATATGAAGTTTTATTTCTCATTTGAAGGGAACGAACTCTAATTTTGACAATTCTTGTTCGATCAGCTTTCCACATCTACGTAGCTTGTACAAGCTTCATAAGATCCTTGCTTTTTCTTCTATATACACTTTTTTCTCTGTTTCTTTACTATATTTCTAACTCTAACTCGAATCATCGTCTTGATTTTTTTGCCATGTAGCAGGCCCATGACAGCAGGACTCAATAGTATCTCTTACTGTCTCTAGGTCTCTCCTTCAGGTAATGCTGACACGATCATCATTAGCTATTTTTAATTAATTGTCACGTCTTGAAACATTTACGACACAGTGGATCAATAAGAATGAACAATTACGAGTAGTACAGAAAAGGAAGGTATCTGTAGAAATTTGTTTTAATATATAGTGAATGAAGAATTAAAATATTTCTATATAAATCATCCCGTAACAAAAGTAGCAGCGCTACTACCCATGAACAAACTCCAGGGTGAGAACAAAACCCTTTATAATCTCATTTGTAGATAATCTGTTGTTTTTACAGTTCCACATATGTGATTCTACGCATGTAGTAGTAACATGTGATGCAAGAAAGCAAGTGTATGAGCTTATGCAGCATCAGCTAAAAAAATAATAATAAATTTACAAAACAATTCCCTCTAAATGTTTGTCCAGTTCCTCCTTAAATTTATTTAACCTATCAACTTCCACAACGACAGATGGAAGTTTGTTCCAGCAATTAACCATCCGCTGGCTAAAGGCAAATTTTCGCACATCTATTCTACATCTGTCTTTCCTCAATTTGAATTTATGCCCCCTTAGGTTCGTAATCTGAACAAGTGGAAGAATCCCATCAGAATTCGGCGTGTTCAACCCATTCAAAGCCTTATACACCTCAATCAGATCACCTCGCAGGTGCCTAGTCTCCAGCCGCTGCAATTTGCAGAACTTAAGCCTCTCTTGGTAAGAGGATCCCTTCATTCCCCTCACCGATCTTGTTGCCCTTCTCTGTACACGCTCAAGCAAATCTACATCCTTCCTAAAATGAGGCCTCCAGACCTGTACGCAGTATTCAAGGCGTGGCCTGACCATTGCCTTATAGAGGGACCATCACCTCCTTTTCCCTGCTAGCAAAATTCCTATATATCATTGACAAAACCCCATGACCTGCCCTGGCAGCCTGTCTGTATTGCTCAGAAAACTTCATATCTGACTGCACAATTACTCCCAGGTATTTTTCATTTTCTACCACCTTAAGTGTAGTACCACACAGTTGGTACGTTTCCCGAAATCCAAGTATATGTATAATTGCATATGTGTTGACTTTCCTCTTCCTGTGAATAAAAAAAATCCAAGTTTCTTGGAGAGGGTGGGACTATCAGACCCTCCCTCCAGAGGGACTAATTCTGCATCTGAACCAGAAAATTGAAAGTAGAAAAAATGCATTAGTAATTCGCATTTAGTATCATGTGACAATAAATGCCATCGAAATGACCGGAAGGAATTTATTATTAAAAATAACCTTTTTTTTTTTCCAAATTCGTTTTTTAGTGTCTATTAAACTTTATTTTACCATATTATTTTACCAAACCACAGTAAACACTTTGGAATACTTGACCCTCTACTGTTCTGGTTGATGAGTTATATTTCATATCGAAAACATAGGGTGATCATCAAACAGGAGATCTCAAAGAAAATTTTTCCATTGGGAGGAGTACCACGGGGATCATCTCTTGGGCCTCTTTTATTCACCATCTTTGTCAATGATCTACCGGAATTTGTTGAGAGAGGTGGTCTTAAGATATTGTTTGCCGATGATGTGAAACCATCATGTGTCAACAGTATTCATGTATCAACGGTCAAGTTGATGCAATTAACCTTCGGAGTGCTCTCAACTCTTTCGCTAATTGGGTTGCTTTGATTGGTCTAGAGGTTAATCATAGGAAATGCAGCTCTATTTCATTTACAGCTTCGATGAAAACTAAGATTTTAATTAACCAATATTATATCAAGGAGATGCCGATTTCCAGAGTTTCTGAAGTTAAAGATCTGGGAGTTATTTTTACAGCTGGATGTGGGTTTGATAAACATGTTAGAAATATATTAAACCAAGCGAAAAAAACAAACTGACTTCATTAAACTGTACAGATTTCAAGATCCTTAGTTCTCTGTGCTTCTATTCAAAACAATTGTACTCCCTATACTGAAGTTTGCTTCTCCTATATGGAATCTATACTATTCATACTTGATACATCAAATAGAATCGCTGCAGATGAAATTCATCCACTATCTTTCCAGACGTAATCCCATGTTTTACCACAGAATCTTCTACCCGAATCTCTGTTCCTACTTCAAGCTTCAATCTTTGGAAACTCTGCGAACTGTTCTCGATTTAAAATTGTTGTACCATATCTTCACTCGTTCGATCTACCTACCGGATCTTCTATGCCATATTGATCTTCATGCTCCAGCGGTGGCTACTAGACAGAAAACTACATTCCACATCGGTAACTCTAGATTAGAGATATCCAGGAACTCATTCTTCAAAAGAATTTTGGCACTCATTACAAAGTTTGATCTGGATATGGCTGTGAATAGGACAGAGTTTCACAGAACTATTTGCAGTAGGTTGACTGGCTGATGGATTAGGTCTGGGTTAAAGATGTCCTCATTAATTTGCGTGCATGTGATGATGTCTTTTGCAGCTACCTGCTCTCTGCGATTTTCTTCGTGGCACTGGACTTGATGCCATGAATACCTTTTTTTATTTCCTGCAATTGGACGTTATCCGTTTGAAGAACTTTCATTGTACAATTTATTTTTATGTTTTGTACAATGTTCGTTCTGTGATCTTTTTTCTGCTCTGTTATGCACTTTAACTGGACGCATGCCTGTTGTGTATATTATATGTTAAAATAAAGAAATAAATTTCTGCAATTCCACCTCGCATCGATTTTGAGCGTTAAAGAAATATAACAATGAAATTATAGTAATATATGCAATATTTCTTAAATATTATTATTATTATTATTATTAGCCGTATAGTGCAAGTAAGCCTGAGGCTTTTGCTGCACCAGCCAAAAAAATACATTTCCGAGTTACCCTGAGAGAGAGAGAGAGAGAGAGAGAGGAAGGAAGGAATCACCAAGAAAGAGAAGAATGACGATATCTAGCTCAGGACCATGGGCATGCCGAGTCTATACTCACCAGATGTGAGCCCCTGGGGTTATATACAATATTTACGAAAAAAAACTTTGAAATGAACGTATATCAATGAAAAATAGTAATAAATTTCCTGTCTGAATAATATTATAAATATGAAATAACATAAAATTATTCATACTTTTTTTTTTCTCTCAAGGTCTTACGCCATTCACTGCATAAAAAGTTTACACAACTGAAATACAAAACAATGGCAGTACGTCGCTTCCTGTGCCTATCTTTTACAGCGATCGTGTTTTCTTATGGGTTCTAACTGATATTAATTAGTAAACATAGAAATGAAGGTTATATTTTTGTAAAGTATGACCGTAAAGTGTAATTTTACTAAGGAATGTCACTGCCCAGTTGGTGCCTGCTAAATTCATTAGGGAAGAACCATGAACCACCGTAATATTCTGGCTGATGTCAATCGTGGCACAGAAGTCGTCCAATTATGTCAATCTACCCCTCTTCCCTTTTTGTAGAATTGTAAAATAACCATCTCTGGCTTTTCCCCTCCTGTTGAAGCGTTAATTTTACCACCAGGATTCACAACAGATATCAAAATAATAATCTGTCCCTTTTTAGTAATAACGTAAGATTCTAATGCGAAACCTTCTTGGAACGCAAATACACTGGAATTTTCTGATCATAGCCACGAACTCTACCGGAATTTCTCTTATTTTCCATGAAAATACCCATAGACAAATGGTGAACCTGGAGAAACTTTTGGATAGTGGGAAATATTCCATTATGATGAAATTTTGTGTTAACTGCGATGATCTTGGCTGGACACAGTGGAATAAAGTGAACGATATCGCGTAGTCTCATGGACCCTCTCAGCTTACACAAAGTGAAGCAACAATATAAACGGATTTTAAAAAAAAAGCATAAAAAGGTGACTAGTAGTTGTTACAAACAAGTAACAACTACTAGTCACCAATCAGTGAGTCATCAGGATTAAATATTTTCCCGTATGACCTGTCAAGCGATGCGTATTTGTTATTCCTTCATTTTTAATTTCTCTTTGCTAGTTCCTGTGAATTCCTCTTATACTGTATATTCACTAGTTTTCATATAACTGGACTCCTGCGTGGCCCAGTTATTATCGCACAGAGGATGTTATAATTTTTGTTTCACTATTAATACATTTTCCCCAAGAATAAATGAAATGGCTAAATTCAGTAGCCCAGTGTTTAATTTAGATCTCAATCGTATATCCAGCTGGCTCCCCAGAAGATACTTTTTTCTTTTAATTTAATAAAAATGGCATGCGAGTCGGAAAACTTCAGGACATTACATTAAAAAGCTTTAACATATAAATTATTTATTTGCTGTAGAGTTGAGTTCAAACCCTCCTAAGATGTATTTTTTTTTAAAACAAACCAATCAGTAAAAACTTGAATGGGAAAATAAGTAGTTTTTTCTACCTACAGTTCTTCAAGGACATGCTGTTTCCTTTATCTTCTCATATAAAGAGAAACGCATTTATTTTAGGATACCTTTTATCCCTTTACAACAAATAATAATTTTAATAATTTCTAATGAGAGATAAAATGCAGAGAACTATTATTTAATTCGCTATATTTTTGTGGCCTTTTAAATTTCTGTAATTTATTAATCCACATCTTTTACAAAAAAATTTGTAATTTCACAGTGCAGACAAGCTCTAGCAAATTCAAATTATTATTTCGATGACGTTTATCGCCCATATCAATATTGTGCGTGTGTGTGTGTGTGGACATGCGGAAAACTCCGGAACGAGTCACTGGAAAAACATTACTTCCTTTTCCTGAGAACGGCCAATTACGACGTCGAATAAAGAGGACTTCAGGAATTCCTCCAGTTGTGGAATCGACCGTAAACCCTTCCATAAGAGAGGCAGCAGATGATGACGGTGATATATCGTGCCGACTAAGCAGCTGCGGAGGACGAAGATGTACTGATAATAAGTATGAAATTGCAAAACAGAATGAAGATATCAATTGTCATTTTTTCACATAACCATTGAATTATTAAAGAAGTCCATTCCTGACTGATTTTTCACAAATTAGCAAGCACCGCTTGCCAGACACACACACACACACGCGCGCGCGCGCGCGCGCGCGCGAAGATGTGTGTGTCGCTGTGTGAGTGTGAAAGTCCCAAAAGTATTCCATCAGGAACATTGGTTATCTGCCTCAATATGGGAATCTTGTCAGAAGTCAAAGTGCCAGTACAAAATATTTTCCATCTATGAGAGAATTAAGAAAACTGCATTATCTACCGATGCGTGGGGGGTTAGTTAAACAAAAAATAAATAAATACACAAGACTAAATAACTATAGTTATGACTCTGGTGGGAAGAAAATCCTCCCTCCCTCTACCACTGAACAACAAATTTTGGGTCATATCTTGTTACGGGCATGAAAGTAAGTTTACTTTATAGAATTTGGGGTGCTGAACACGGAAATAGTGCATAAAATGACAGATTGGCTCTTGTTTATCAAAAAATAGTTTTTATATTTATAAAGATATTTTTTATTTATATGGCACTAAAATGTGGCTACGAACATACCTGTATTAAAAATGGGATCATTAGAGCATCATCAACATCCTTACAAGTAATGAGTTCACCTTTCGTTTGATAGAATTTATCATAGTATTTATATCGAGTACGAAATGTTTTCATTTCCAAAGAATGATCTAAAACATTCCACTGTTGTAGCCTGGAGGCCAAGAGCTTTGCCTTATTCTTCGGCAGTTCGAGATCCCTAATGAGGCCATTAAGCTCACTTTCTGTGATCTTATGTGGTTCAGAAGGTTTCGACAAAATAGTGGATCCCTTGACTTAGACGGCTGCTGTACTTCCTCGTGTATATCAAGTTGATGTTCATCAGTGTCTTCATCTTCATCAAGGTGTATAAAAAAAAAAAAAAAAAAATGGGTGGTTCAGGAATAGGTAGTACTTCACCGTGAGACACGGGTCGAATTGCAGATGGTATATTTGGGTACGTCACCGTCCACTTTTTTCTTCATTGCCATCCCTTTTCTAATAGGACACACCATACAGAAGTAACAGTCTGTGACGTGATATGTTGGCTCTCTCCATATCATGGGCACTTCGAAAGGCATAAATATGAGATTCCAATTGTAATTCGAAAACAAGAGCCAATCGGCACATTTTAATGTGATTTTCATGTTCAGCAGCATGACATTAGTAGTCAAGATTGGGTATTTTCGTTTTTGTAACATTTTACGTGTTGAGCAGTGTAATGAAATGAAAATTTGAAGCAGTTTGTTAACGACTAGCGCTAACGTGAACTCAATGGGTAAAGTGAAAGCCTGCTGGAAAAATATTTATAATTTTAAGATGTCAACAAGCTTTGTCTTAAATTATATACTTGACATTCCCGCCAGTACTATACCTGCATCAATTCGTGAGCTTCAGTACTTTCCAGCAAAAGTCGATTAATGTAATGCAACGATTTTTGGGCCCTTTTCCAGGGAACCAGATGGCGCTCTTGATTTAGGTAGATTGTCATGTCAAGAGGAATATCGTATGTGATGTAGCCTGCTCTTGCTAACATGAATGCATCATTCATCAGGTTTGCCCTGTCAGCAGGACTTAAAATCTGAAATGAAAAGGATAAATATGTATAAATATGTATATATTAATTATGCATTTATTTTTATTTTAAGAAAGTAATCCAACTGGAAAGCCTATTAATAATTTAAAGTACAATTTTATGCAACCATTTAAAACGTTTACTGAAGCAAACATTGCCGTATTACATCAACTGGCGCATACTGAATATATTTATTTGATTAAGGCGAACCACAGACTAGTGTAACTGGGCGTAGCTTACCTTATGATCTTGAAGCAGGACATTTATTAGGCGGTCCCAGTCGTCTGAGCTGTAGTTTACCAAATAATAACCTGTGTTGTTGACATTAAATTTTACCCAACTTGTAGGATCAGGTAGATTCATCCGGAAAGAGACTGTGTAGAAGATAGTAAACAGAAAACGCAAAATGTTTTAGTGGAGATAATAATAAGATATTACAAAGATTTTAAAATCAAATGTTTTGATCCTGATAGAAAAACTATGTTTTATAAATATAAACGTAAAAAAACTGTTAGCGGTCTCGTGAAAGTGTTTCTATGGAAATGCAGAACGCTCCGTTTTATAGTGAGGTAAGGGTTAACCTAGCCAATGTCTAGTCGTTCAACAACCCATTAATATGAACACTAACTGCCAAACATGTATTTAAACATCTTACTAGTCTGAAGGAATGGCAAATTTCATGTCACATGACAACTAGATGGGAGTGCCAGTTAAAAGTAGGTTATAAAAGAAACACACACACCGTGACATTTAGATTGAACATAATGACCTACTTCCCTTCAAAAGAAGTGCGATAGTAGGTTGTTATATAGCGACATGCCCATTCGCCAGATAACATAAACATTCAAAAGAAATTATTGAAAACACCGAACCCAATGAAAACCAGAAGATGATGCGGCAGTTATCACAATCCAGATACATTTTACATCCACAGCTGAAACAGACAGTGTAAAAGCAAATTGTAAAGGCACCCTTGATGATCTGACTGGATGAGTGTAGGACCTAGACCATTACAGAAAAACTCCATAAAAATGGGCTAACATGGTCGCCTAGCCGTTCATAGCCCGAACATGTTACACAAGATTGCATCCACTGGCCATCCTGATGCAGTAAACGAAAGCATTGTTGCACTGATCTTCTTTAAGACACTGTTCCGTGTCATAAAGCACGGTCTATGCAACAGTGGTTTGAGGAGAATGTGGTAAACTTACCATTTCCATCCAGAGCCCAGTCAACGGCGATCGAATTTCAGTTAAAAACCTATGGGAGGTTTTGAAACAACAACTAAAAGCCAAAAATAATTAGTCCTAATTCACGTATAGAACGAACTAGCGGCAGCTTTAAGTGAAGCAACGTTTAGTTCCATAAATAGAAATTGTTTCTGACCACGCACCTATTCTAATGGCTGCAATCTATCCATATACAAATGGATTCTTCCAACAAGATAATGTGCAGACAAGGCTACAATTGTACAAAACTGGTTATAGAAATGTCAGAATGAATTCAGCCTACTGTGATGGCTTACCCACTCATCAGATGTCAATCGAGTTGAGCAGATGTGGGATGAGGTGGAATGAGCTCTTCAGAATACAGGTCGGCAACAATCGAATTTACAACAACTGTGGGAGCAATTTAGTTAACATGGATAAGCACCCCCGCATCATTATTTCAACACCATGTGTGGGGTGATATACTCATTATTGGTTCGGCGTTATTTAGATTACACCTAACTACTTAAGGAGTTGGCTACGTACAGAAATGATTCAATTGCACTAACTTGTACGCTGGTTAGGTGAAATTAATAAAGTGACCACTCAACATTCAACTTGACTAATGAAAAATGAGGTCAATATATTCAAAAGCAAAGGATCCGTAACATTTTGTCGGATGTCCCTCTTTTAAGGGTTTTTCTTTTCCAGTACGTGCTAACAAATTCAGTCAGCACATACTGGGAAAGAAAAGCAGGTACTGCTCTTACGAACAACTTGCTTTACAGATGAAACTATTTATTGTGATTTGTTCTTGATAGTATTTTGATTTCGTGTCTCACGATATTGAATCACATAAAATAGGTATAAACAATGAGTACAGTAATACCATAATAATTTGAAGGTCTCTTTATTTGAGCAGACTTTTTTTTCTGATTGATAATCCTTTACGAGAACTGAAATATGGTTAAATCCATACGGATTCCTGCTTCTCTTGCCCTCTAATTGGTTTCTATTCTTTACGTTTCTTCTCCTACATTGGCTAGATGTTACTCTGTTATTGGACCAATATCGATATACCCGATTCAGTCGAACATGGAAACCCTAGCAAAATTGCATTTATCGAGATACTCATACCAACGCTTCTGACGGGTATGAGTATCTCATGTAATGATTCAACAATTATCACACGTTCAAAGTTACTAAAATTTTTCGTTTTGTCAATTCTCACTCTTAGTGGTACTTCTAGAGCATCACTCTGTATCTTCTCACATGCTTTATACTGCATGTCATGAACACTGATGTTGTTACTGAAGAAACACTCCTTTTCATGTGAACAATAGATCTACCTAATAAAATGACCACTCAGTGTATCCCATCTAGAAAAAAAAATACTTTATTAAAAACAAACAACTCCCTACTTTTAGATTAAAATTTAATGCGTTGACAAAAGTGAGACCATATCTGTTTTCCTTGGAGTGCAAAAGACAGAAATAAAATTATGTTTACGCACCTTCATCAGATGTCAGAAGCCATTTTATTGATGGAGTGAAACTGTTAGCACCGATGTAACTGAGTGGTACCTTCCAGTCTGTTCTGAAAGAAAGGGAAAAAATACACATAACTAATTGAAAGGGGTAGTTTTTCGTTTAAAATTCACAGTGAAAAGTCTATCAAGCGCGAGGGTATACTGAAGTACACACGGTTTGAGTGACTGTGGTTCAAGCCCGCGTTACTATTAAGAAATAACGTTCTTTTATCTCTTTTAGGCGCATCAGCAACTTAGACCGTATTGCGTGTATATAATATCTGTAAATTGCGTGTGCTCTGTGGTTGATTCGCTGTTTGCTGGATGAAAAATTCGAGTTTCCGGAAAAAAATAAATAAATAAAACCCACGCTACCCTTGCCAGAGACCAATTGACTCAGCCATGTTATGAAAAAATCTGTAATAGTTCCTCATGTCATTCATGCCCTCTCGCTAATAGGACAGCGTTATTGCTCTTTCACCAGCGTAGAAAACGTCTGGTTTTGATAACAGTCACTGGATAGCTCTACAATCCCAGTGCGATAAGTGGAACGTTGTTTTTTCTTTTTTTTTTTTTTTCTTCACACCCATGACTAAGTTTGCAGCTTTTCTGCGACGATTGCATGGTGCTTCACTCTCTTAAACTTATATATTTTTTTCTCCCGAAAACTTCTAAAGCGACCATAAAATGTTCGCAATTTGCAGACACAAAATGCTGATGCCTGATGATATTTTGCTTCGACGAATATTCTAAAATACTCAAAAATTTGTAGTATGCTGGATATTCAACGCGACTTCTGTGTAGATTTCATAGAGAAGATCGAGCGAAGGACATATCCCAGGCAATGGACGTGATTCGATGAAAATTTAATAACAAAAGTTTGTATGTGTGTTTAATGACCGGGGTTCAAGCCCCTGACTGCTGAGTGCGGTCGATCTGCCAACCCGCACTGGACCAGCGTGGCAGATTATGGTCCATTTTCCCTCAGCATGAATTGTTGAGGAGGCTTCCATCCTGCAGTGGGTTGATAATGGCTGCACTTTACTTTTTTTTTTTTTTTTACTTTTAATGACGCATAAGCTACATTGGCTGTAGTGCGCCTTAATAACAAGGAATAATTGATTTGGGTTGATGATTGATATATTTAATGATTACTTCATATATGTTGGTAACGTTACTTAACCATTGCATATGAATTATTATGTGAAAATAAATTCATAAAAATATCTTTATCTTTTTAATTGGGAACTCTCTGGAATCTGAAATTTTGGTTAGAGTTTGCAGCCGTTGTCTCGGAACATTTTCTTCCCATCATGGTGATCCCACCATCTGCTATTACCAGTTATTTACAACAGGACAATATGCTGCCCCCAACCTTGTAATAAACAAGTTATTCTAGAAATAAACAGCAACTATTCCGTGTTCTCATCACTAACTATCGCCGTCGTTCAACCCAGTAGAGCGCTTGTGGAATGGGCTAGGAAGTACGCGTTTCCGTCGATTTTCAAAGTGAATTGAGAGCAGCTATTCACTCTGTATAGCCGAATGCGTATCGGAGAACATTACTGCCATCTTGCAATCAGCTCGTCTCTCTAGTTTGGCATGGACGTATGCAGATGTCGTAATTAAGATTACTGTTCTCAATTACTTAAAGCTGTTGATTTGGACAAGAAAACTACTAATAAGGCACATCATTATGTATGATGTTTCTTAATGCTAATGATGTGTCAACTGTCACCGTCATTCAGTTGATACTTCTTCATCATTGCCTGTTGCAGTTTGTAGCAGTTAATACTCGTATAATGTGGCATAACAGTATTTTTTAAATAATTATTTGATTACACCACGTTTAATTTATATCTTAAATAATGCTTAAACTTTTATTACAAATTCTAGTGGTATTTTATGAAGGGTGCTCTCGTTGCCAAACAAAAGCATTCAAGTATCCAAATTATAAAATATTATGAAATAATATTCTTACAACAGGTGCTTTAGTTCTCAATTTTAATTACTGGAGTTAAGTAAACAGCTAGTAGCAAACTGAAATTAAATCAGTGACAACTGGAATTAAATCAGAATTGGCTTTGAAGATTAAATCAGTGATCAATTTGGCTATATTTTGTGCTCTACCAAAATGTTAATGAATGCAGTTACAGGTAGCAGATGTTCGTTTAGCTATAATAACAGCAACAGCCTTGGCGTTTATTTTGAAAGTGTATATGGATAGTTTTGGTGACCTTAGCCTTTCAAAGAGAATTTGTTCTTCAAGCTTCCTATATTTTAGTATTTGTTGTTGCTCTGTGACGTTTCTTTTTTGAATAATTCTATAGCTTCCCTAGTGGATTCAAATTTATAGACTGCAGAAGATATTGCATAGGTTTGAAGCACTCTTCAAATTACTGCATAATCCTTCCTAGTGCCTTGACACATCATTTTACTGCTGAAGAACAACAACAACACAGGCAGAAGAACCTGGTCTAGAATAATACTTAAATACATTTGGAAGTTCATAAAACCATCGTGGTAACGGGAGGACTAGTTTTGTGAAAAGAGTTATGGAAAACATCTTTTTCTGAATTGGCAGAAATCGCTTTGGGCTGGCTGCCCACGGACCAGTAATGCTTCCCTCCTCAGTTTTGGTGAAGATCCCAATCATATCAACTCTCATCTCAGAAAAGTACTAGTATCTTTGTTGCGGGCTCTGGGATTCCCCCATTCGCCGATCAAAAAAGAACTCAAACTATTATTATTATTATTAGTTGATTTATCTAACACCCCTGTACAGACATTATCTAAGAGGGTAACTAATACAGACATCGCACAACAAATTAGACGGCAATATTGAAAATCAGAAAATACATAAGATTAAATAAATCAATAAATCTAAATACATAAGAATAAATACATTAACAGTCACTTGAGACAGCAAAGGATAGTAGTGTGGTTAGTATCTTTGATCAAACGTTTTTTTCGTAATAAGAATAAAGAAGTACGTTTTTTCTGTAGCAATGAGTTTTAGTCATCTGAACGTTAGCGACATTAACTTATTTCGCGCTGTCCTCCTCATCCTGGTTTGTACTTTAAACTGCCAGTCTCCTTGAATAGTCGAATGGTAGTTTGTACTCCTTTAAATGAAACACCTAGCTTTTTGCCAATTCATTTCATGGAATAACTTTCATTATACTAAGTTATAACAGCCTCTTACTCCTCAACTTATATTATAGATAAAGAACGAGGGAAGGCTAGGAGGGTTCACCACCGGTTGACATCAACTATTATAATTAGTAGCTTATTTTCTTATGCTAGGCTGTAGATGGCTCACCTTATTTAAGTTCGTGCCTTCCTTAGACCAATCTGTCATAGGTTGAATAGGATCACCAGCAAACATTTGACTATTTCTCCGCAGTTCCCTATGGAAATACGACCATTTAGGATTGCAGTTAAGAGTAATCCCCTGATGAATTCGCCCCTTTGGTTAGTTATCCTTCCTTCTGTTTACATTATTTTTGACGTTTGTGCGTTCACCGGTTGGACTGCCTTCTGTAGTGTTTTGACTGAAAACAGACAGCATCAACTTTATAGAGAAATGATGTGGAGCACTCGTTGGGATGAGGTTACGCTCTCTAATTTCCTATTTCTTTGTTAAATTCCTTTCTATTAACAATCGGTTAATTATGATTTTGATTATTATTCTTTACTAGAGTACAGGTGAGTGACAGTAGTTTCTGTAAATATGTACAGGTGATAAAACAGTGTTTAATAATTAATTTGACACTTTTATTTTGTTTTGATTCAGATATGTATAAAAATGATACAAAGTGTTCGAATTTATATGCGCTTAATCTAACGTAACTTGAGGCTCCACAGATTAAATTAATTACGATTATTGTAATTTGTAAATTTTAGGCTGATTATATAAATATATTGATCGCTAGCTACAGAAGAATTTTGACATCAAAATCCCGCTATATATGGAACTAGTGCTTCACGTAGTTTATTCCATATCCACTGGTATTAAAAGGAGGAAATAAGATTCGTTGGTCGTTTCACTGCACTCACGGAAACAATCTTCACTAACGAAGTATTGTAAAAGAATGTGCAATGTACCAGTCAGGACATATGCATATATCCATTTTTCTTAGGTTTCCCGCCGCGTGCAACCTAAGGAAAATGTATGTGGGTGTTCTTAATCTTTTACATTATGTTTCCTTTTGATATATATATATTTTTTCTTTTTCTTAGATCACGGAAAATAGTCAACTGTTCCGGTAGTGGACAGGCAAACATGAACATGATTTCGTGATTGCCGGTGCTTCAGTTTTTCTTAATATAGTGTCTTTAGGACAACACAGAGGTTGCGAAGCTGTACTTATACGGGCCACATTTCATTTCATTTAGATCAGAAAAGAGACGCACGTATATCAGGATGGCTGATTCTGTAATAGTTCGGTGGCGCAGAGCATAAAAAATGATCGTTTATAAATTGGGAAAAGATAGTGTGATCCAAATCATCTACATGTGCAGTATATTCAAAAATTAATCATTCTGTATTCCGTAATTGTAAAATTAATTTGATAATAACAATGCCAAAAGTCTACAGAAAAGCGAACAGTTTCCAAGGATAAATCGTAACGGCGACTTACTCATCGAGGACTATTTGGAGAGGGTTGCTTTCAGAGCTTGCATCAAGGAAAAATCGTTGTTGTCGGGCATAGAACACGTTTCCATCTGCTGCATCCCTTCTGACCGAAATGACAGGGTAACCTGGATAACGAGACCACGTGTCCATGATTTCTGCGATTTCTGGCACCTGCGTGAGTGGAACAGAAAAAAGTGGAATACTTAAATAATGAGCAAAATTTAATACAATTTTCATTGCAATATGGATTGAAAAGACGAAGTTAGAAATAAATACTGTAACAGGAACCTGACAGCAAGAGCACAATTTCCGAATGAAATATGAGAATTCTATTTCTCCCAAACGCGTTATATATATTTTTACATCAAGGAAAATTAATTCTCCAATAAAGGAGAAAGTTTCTTTCAAGCGATACAATTCCGAAAACAGTCTCCCCCAAAATAAGTTTCATTACATCCAATGCTAAGTTTTTGGTCTACCATTGGATGTAATGACAGATGCATCCAATTTTTTCTCTGCTGAATAAGGAAGAGGTGGTGTGAATTTTTTTTTGCGTCATATTTTTCACGGTACCCTTCATACCATCATTTCACAATCCATGTCTTGTGCGCAGGGCAATGCTACTTTGGAATATTTTGTTAACGTCTGGGCACAACACAAGAAGCCCAGAAAGGTATAATCTGAATGACAATACGAGTTCTTATGTACATCCGAGCGTTCACAGGATCTCACTAAATCAAGAATGCTAACTGTTCCTTCTGTGAAGGCACATTTAATATTAAGCTGAAAGATATCGAATAAATGCTTTGGAATTTATTTGTTTGGGTTTTTTTTCATGCTCAAAAATCTCGAGGAGATTTCTTATATCTGAACTTTCTAGAGAATAACCGAACGATATTGAACTTGATGTTCTATCCCCGGAGCTAAAAATAAAACTTGTCATCTGTGTCTTTCTTCTCTGCCCACTTACTTCTTTTTATAGTTCCCACGACGACCGCCGCCCTACTGCACGTCAAGATGACTATCGCGAAAGTACTTTAACCTTTTTGTAGCTGTCCAGGACGGAGTGAATTATACTTTAAATCGGTGGAGAATCCATAAAATTCTCTTAACTGAAGCAAAACATTATGAGGAGATCCTCGCTAGAAGTAAACCATTTTTTTCCAAACATATTGCAGCACGCCGTCTTAATGATTTTTCCCATCGTTAAAACTTAGAGATTTTGCAAATCAACATTTAAAAATCATTATGCCATTCAAAATGTTTATTCAGCACTTAGAAAAGAAGGAAGTGCGTTGTCACCTAAATAACTATCATCATAATGACAATAAAAATTGTCAAGGTATCGAGCACAATTCTAAATAAAAAAAAAATACTGTATTATAGCTTTCACTTAAATATCAGTACAGCATAATATTTAGTATAGTATAGTATAGTATAGTATAGTATAGCATTTTAAGGCCACGGAGGCGCCATTTTATTGATTGCCACAAACGAAAACTTAAAAACAAAATGTACGGGCAACCTGCATGTTGGTGGATAGAATGTCAGCACGTGTTTTAATAAATAAACATCAAATATTTAAGCAAAATAAGTTAATGAAGGTTATTACTAATTTGGAGCGTCATGCCACAGGTGAATATAATATTATGTATTATAAAAAACTCTAGTTCTAATCCTGATATTCAGAAGTCACCAACAGATTGTCAGATTTTAAAGGGGGTAAAGAAAATATTATTATTCATGTGGGGACAAATGATATTAAACGTACACAATCTGACGATTTGTTGGAAAAATACAGGACCATGCTGAGGAAATGTCGCGAGCTAGGCCATAATGTCTATGTGTCTGCAATTCTGCCCAGACACGATAGGAAGGATTATACGTTAAGAGCCTTGTGGATTAACTCAAGACTTGAATGAATCTGCAAGGCTTTAGGGGGTAAATTCCTATCAGCATGACCCACACTTGTGGGTAGAAGGAATTTGTTTTGTAGAGACGGGATACACTTAAACAAAGGTGGTGCAAAAGTTTCTGCCAGTATTATTGAGGATACCTTAAAGGTTCAGGGAAACTGCTAGTTAGGGGGCTGTGGGTAATACTGACACGCGTTTATCTGATAATATTAGTCAATGTAACTCTTGCACATACCTTAAGAGTTCTTATCTGTTACCCCAACTGGACGTATTATCTAGATGTTCTGGGGGCAAAGACGTTTCACGTGAGCGGGTAGCTAATATCAGGGAAGAGAGCCTAAAAAACTTCAAGGGTTGTGTTAGGGTTGTTAAATATACAATAACAGTAAATCTTAATTGTTTATATAGTAACGTTAGAAGTGTCGTCAATAAAATGAGCGAATTCGAACTGCTGGTTAAAACAAGTAACGCGGACATAATAGGGCTTACAGAGACGTGGTGCCACCCGGAAATTGGGGATGATGAGTTTAAGTACGGCTTGTATAATGTATTTAGGAAGGATAGGGTAGATATAAGGGGTGGTGGGGTAATGCTTCTTATCAGAAGCAGCCTGAGTGCGACGATAGCTTTCCCGGATTCAGACATTTCACATGCTAGTATAGAGTCTGTATGGTGTGAGATAGTTGGAAACAAAGGTATGATGCGAGTAGGAGCAATCTACCGACCAGGTGATTGTGAAGATTATGACAAAAGCCTCTACATGCAAATGGAATGGGCAAGTAAGCATCAATGCCTTATTATGGGTGATTTCAATTTGCCTCTAATTTGATTGGAGTAAATGGAAAGGAAACTCGACACGGGGAACAAAATTTTTAAATCAACTAGATTACTGCTATTTGTATCAACATGTCAGGGAAAGTACTAGAGAAAAGAATATCCTAGACCTCATCATCACACATGAATCAGATGACATTACAGGGCTGACAGTAGAGGAACTAGTAGCAGGAAGTGATCACGGAGTTCTACCGTGGATGATGACGAGAGAGGTAGCAAAAGTAAAAAGGCAAAGGAATGGGTTTTAATTTCAGAAAAGTAAATTACGATGCCTTAAGGTTTACGATGCCTTAACATGGCCTCTATTAACTGGGTAGATATCGCGCTGAGAATGAATACAATTGAACTGTGGCACGCTTTTAAAACATTAATCACTGATGCCTTGAATGCGTATATACCATTAAAAAAATACTCCACGAGAAGGGTTCCAAGTTGGATGAATAGTGAAGTTGCCACATTACTTGAGCAGAAAAAGGTGGCATGGAAAGGTTACAGAGCAATAAAAAGTACTGAAGCCTATAACAGCTACAAGGTGATCTGTAATAGAGCCACAGAAAAGGTTCGACAGACAAAGGCAGTTTATGAGAAATCACTAGCAAACAGAGCAAAGAGGGGGGGGGGAGATAAGGAATTCTTCAAATATATAAATGCCAAGAAGAGCAGGGCAAACCAGATCGGACCTTTACGTAAGGGAAAGGGGATAGTATTAAATACAACAGCTTCTGTTGCAGATGAACTCAACAGTTATTTTGCATCGATATTTACAAATGAAAAGCCTTTTGTGGCAATGGGAAATTGTGGGAGCGAAGTTAAAAAATATGTAATTAATGATATTGAAATTTCGCAAGATTATTTAATGAAAAAACTTTCGAGCCTACAGACTAGTAAGGCTCCTGGAGTTGATGGAATATACCCTATAATCTTAAGAGAGACGGCAAGCGAGTGTATTGAACCATTGAGGCTAATTATGCGAGCATCACTAGACTCTGGGGAGATTCCCTTGGATTGGAAAAGTGCAAATGTATCTCCCATACATAAGGGTGGCTCTAAAAGTGAAGTTGGAAATTATCGACCTGTCAGTCTGACTTCAGTAGTAGGGAAAATCATGGAGGCAATGATCAAGGGTGGAATTCAGGATCATTTGGATCGAATTGAAATTCTGAAGGATACTCAGCATGGTTTTGTAAAGGGAAAATCATGTTTAAAAAATCTGGTTCGCTATTTCGAAAGGGTCACTCACGAGCTGGATTTAGGGAATAATTTCGACATTGTTTATTTAGATTTCAGCAAAGCTTTTGACTCAGTCCCACGTGAGCGGTTGCTTTATAAGCTGGAACAGGTTGGAATCACTGGGAAAATCCTTAGATGGATAGAAGGATGGCTTCAGGGCAGGAGGCAGAGGGTTGTGATAAATGGCTATTCCTCAGATTGGGTTGATGTAAGAAGTGGGGTTCCCCAAGGTATCAGTATTAGGACCACTGTTGTTTTAATTTTCATAAACAACATTGATGAAGGGATAGAGGGCGTGATGTCTAAATTTGCAGATAATGTTAAAATTGGTAGAGTAGTTAATGATCACTGTCAAGCCGAGCTTCTTCAGAGAGACCTAGATAGACTTCAAGAATGGTCAGAAAAATGGCAGGTGTGCTTTAATCCAACAAAGTGTAAGGTATTACACCTGGGAAACAGTAATCCCAAAAAAATTTATTCACTTGGTGGAGTTCAACTAAACCCAGTACTGGAGGAAAGGGACTTGGGTGTTACGATACGGTCAGACATGAAATTCTCTGAGCATTGTAAACAGGTTGCAAGGAAGGCCCATGGTGTCCTATCGATGATCTATCGAACTTTTGCAAGTAGAGATAGGGACGTGATAATCCCATTATATAAGGCTTATGTTAGACCACACTTGGAATACTGTGTTCAACTATGGAGACCGCACCTAAAGAAAGACATCGAGCTTCTTGAAAGGGTGCAAAGAAGGGTAACTCGCCTGGTGAGATCGGCAAAAGGGCGTCCTTATGAAGGGGCGTCGAATATGTGGGTTGCAGAGTATGGAAACTAGACACCTTAGAGGAGATTTGATTCAGGTGTTTAAGGCTCTGAGAGGCATCAGTAAAATGAATGAGGACAAAACTTTCAAGATTATAAATGATGCTAGAACTAGGGGACATAAATTCAAGTTACGGGGGCGAAATGTTTAGATTGGACTGCAGGAAGTTTTATTTTAGCCAGTGAGTTATAAATTACTGGAATAAGTTGCCTTCATGGGTGGTAGAGGCCGACAGTTTGGGTAAATTCAAAGGTCATCTGGATAGTACTTTCGGGTAAGGGAAGCGCATAGGATGATAGGTTTAATTTACTTTTTATTTATATTTTATTTTATTTTTTTAAATTATTATTATTTAGTTATTTATTTTATTTGTTTATTTATTTTTTGTTTTTATCATTGTTTTGTTCGGATTTTTTTTTTTTTTGGCTGGTGCAGCATAAGCCATAGGCTTTCTTGCACCATGCGGCCGTTACTAATACTAATACAATTACTAAGTGGAGGATATATATATATATATATATATATATATATATAAGCCAATTAGAAGGAAAGAAGCTATAGGGGAAAATGGTTAATTAATTGCAGAGAGATAGCAAGCATTAAATAGAAGGTTGGGAAAATAATTTGATGCTATAAAAACCTAAATATAAGGGAAAGATAAATAAAAGTTGAAAATTTTGAAATATTTATCAAACCTATTTTTATGAAAGATTTTACTGCTTTCACTCTCCTTTTTAGTAAATTTTTTTATACACTCTAATTAGTTTCCTTTTATTATTTTTCTTCGATAATTATACGTAAGCATAGAAACGCAGTTTACTGATACATTATCAGGTGCAGTCCCCCGATGAAATACCTGCATTCTGTATCAATTCTTCTATAGAATGCATCAAATATTTCAACTTTTATTTTCCTTTCCCTTATATTTAAGTTTTTATAACATCAAATTATTTTTCCCACCTTTTATTTGGTGCTTGCTATCTCTTTGCAATTAATTAATCATTTTTCCATTATATGCAAACTATGCAAAAAAACTAACTTTTCTGCATCAGCTAAAATAATAAATAAATAAATGTAATAGAAAGAGAATCCAGATTGGCATCCCAATTCCAGTTATTAATCGAGGATAGATTGAAGCCAATGTTAAGCGATTTGGATATGTCCAGAGTACGATATGAGTTGAGGATGTCCTTATTTGCTGGAAGGATATTCACACCATTAATGGATCAAATATAAATTTAAGTGTAGTATGAATGATCTCCTAACTAGACAGATCACGGCATATTCGCGAAATGACGTAATATATACACTATTCTATTATATTCGCGAAATGATCATTGACGCTTCGTTACCTTTTATATATATACTTTGGGCACAGGAAAGGGGCTGCATAAGTGTCTTCCTGGCAACCACTAACTCATTGTGTTCCATATGTTTATGCGATCCTGCTTTGGTCCTGCACGGAAGTAAAGTATAAAAAGTGCAAAGTAATTCATTATCTCTTTTTAATGTGTTCTGCAGAAATCAACCTTGCTAGCCCCAGAACGCTCTTATGGCTTTAAAGTATTTGGAACTGGATTGTTTTAATGTCAAGTTCACATTGAGGGTTACAACTCGATGTGAATTTGGCATCGTTCGTGGGAACGACCACTTTCTGCTCTTGCCGAATATATTTATTAATATATACACTGTGCTGCCACTTTATTAGGTACACCTAACTAGTAGCGTGTTGAGCCTCCTTTAGCCTTCAAAACAGCCTGAATTCGTCTAGGCATGGATTGAACAAGATGCTGAAAACGTTGTGCAGGAATGGAGTACCATGCAGACATGAGTGTGTCACGCAGTTCTTTGAGATTCGACGGAGGTGTAGGTCTGCAGCGAACAGCCCTTTCCAGCTCATCCCAAAGATGTTCAATAGGATTGAGATCTCGGACTGAGCGGGCCACTGTAGCAAACAAAAGTCATTGTCATGTTCCTGGAACTGTTCCATAGTGATTCGGCCTTTGTGCATTGGCGCATTATCCTGCTGGAAGTAACCATCTGACTGAGGATAAACTGTCAACATGAACGGGTGCACTTGGTCAGCAACGATGTTTAGGTAAGATGTGGCATTCAGACGTGAATCTATAGGTATCAATGGACACAACGTGTGCTAAGAAAACGTTCCCCACACCATAACACTTCCCCACCACCTTGCACAGTAGTCATCAGACATGACGGGTCCGTGGATTCATGTTATTTTCCCCAAAATTCTAGCTTTCCATCAACATAATGCACCAGGAACTTCGACTCGTCAGACCAAACTCTTGTTCTTCATTGATAACAAAGGTACGTAATCTGGCCTTCGGCTGTTGTAGCCCATTCGCAACAAAGTGCGACTACTGGTCCGTTGCGATATTTTGTTCTGCGCACCAAGGTTGTATTCTGACGTGATGTGCGACATTGTGGCTCGTCTGTTTGCTTGCACAATTCTAGCCATCCTCCTCTGACCTCTCTCATTAACAAGCGATTTTCTTCCACAGTAGTGCCGCAGAGAGGATGTTTTCTGTTCGTTGCACCATTCTCGATACACCTTTGAAAATGAGGTGCGCGAAAAGTTCAGAACTGCCGTTTCAGAGATGCTTTGTCCAGCACGTCTTGCGCCTACCATGCCACGTTCGAAGTCCGTTAGATCACTCTTTTTCCCTATTCTTGCTACAGTTTTTACGCTTAACTGGTACTAGAAAGGTTGTTCTGCTGCATTTATATCCACAACTGTGGTCATGTGACTTGTAACGTTGTGGGACAAGCCATTTACGTGCACATAAGAGGTGTACCCAATAAAGTGGCAGCACAGTGTATATATCTTGATTTATTAAGAGGCCGAAGAATTTGACGCATTCGCAGAACGTGTTGCGAGAACTGTTGTATGCGGTGGTCTGTCTAGTCAGGAGATCATTCATACTGCGCTTAAGTTTGTATTTGATCCATTTTTAATGGTGTGAATATCCTTGCAGAAAACAGTTTAGCGCAATCTACCTTGTGCCGATCCATCTCAGCACCTTCAACAGCTTTCCGGATGGCTTTGTTTTTTGGCTATAAAATTTATTAATCGAATAGATTTCAGGTTTTTGAGAAGCTCCAATAAATGCCCAATAACCCGTTGAACCTCTCAAGAAGCGGAGCGATTTGGACTGAGCCAGATTGAGAGTTTAGGTTCAGAAACAGTGTAGGCTTTCATGGGCATTTCAGGCGTGAAATATTTTCTGTGTTATAAATATGAAAGTCCGCCGATGACCTTGGATCAATTGAGGATATCGTAGTGAATTTACTCAGGCCTATAAGCAAGGATTCCGAGTGCACTTGTAGATGCAATTTATGAGACAGATAAAGAAGGGAAAATAAACTGTTATCAGTAGGAAGTGAGAAAGTTGTTCTCGGATGGGGCTTTTTTTTTTTTTTTTTTGTTACTGGCACGGATCTGTTGGTCAAACAACTTGGCGACCATTGCGCATATTGGATTGCTTTGTGTAGAGATGGGTGAGTTCCATAATAACGATTTGGAAACTGAGCTCAGGTATGATATCAATTCCCAAAGAGTATTTGACAATAAAAAGTTGTCGACTAAAAAAACGTTCTTTCCTGATGTGCTCTCGCCATTCCCGTAATCGATAGCCGGATGGCGGAACGGCTGGTAGACCACAAAGCACCCCTTCTTCAAAGATTTAATAACTGTCTGCTTTATCTTCTGGAAATATAAACTTGAATGAGAGAATTGGTAGATGAGTCTTCTCAGAAGAGACTTCTTGTAGGATGCGAGAGAAATTACTTGTTCTTGAATGCCGCTGCTATGAGGTAATTTTAGTCATAAAATTTAGTCAAAATGGAGACTAATTATACATATTTTCGATTGTGACAAGGAATGGATAGTTAAGTGGTTGGAATTGAATTCCATCCGTCATGACAGCCAGTAGATGCACTTCTTAATATTTAGTTCAGCTAAGTTGTTCTGACGGTATATCTGAAACAGGGTGATCGCCGCTTGAGGCGGCACACGTCCTGCCTTAAGCTATGTACACACTTTCGCGTTCTGCAGTTACGAAGTGCGTTCACGTTACGTGTTACATTTCGAGGATCAGAAATTTCGAAGCAACAGAATGCACGCTTATGATTCTTCAGTTATTCGCCAAGACTTGGTCAGAAAGTGGCGTCCCTACAAATAGCTAGTGCAACTTTTATTTCAATTCACCGCATTTTAGAGGAATAAAAGACACGAAGAGAAAGACGCATCTGTCATATGGAATTTTTAAGCACAGAAATGCGTTTAGTAGTTTGCCTTTATTAGGTGATTCAAAATACTTTGAAATTAGAGGATATCCTAAGAATTTCGCTGGTATGGCTTGATTTTGAGCCCCTGTTAATTGTAATCAGTTTAAAAATTGTTAAGGATGATAGCACATTTAGCGAAGCTGTTCAGTTTCTAAAAAGAATGGCCATGACATTGCTTTTACTATTTCTTTCATGACATCATTTTTGCTATTTCTTTCGATCCGTCATTTATTGTGATTTTGTAATAGTTTGTGTGTTTTGGATCCCACATCAGATATTTTTGTACAGTTAAATGAAACGAAGTTATTTTATTGCTCCATTCCATTTAAGTTATTTATCTTTTCGTTCGTCATAAAAAGTTATTACGATACTGTTCACTCTAGCGCCACCGTTCACTTTAGTGCACGTTATGTTAAGTAACATCCGTTGATGTGTCATTAAAATACTGACCATAATGCGAATAGAAGACGACGCAAACCGAACAGCAACGAATTAAATGATAATTGCACGTGGTCTGCACTTTAGCATTCGTTGTACAATTCATGAAAACGTTACTGCGGAATTCGAAAGTATGGAGTGGGCAAGTTCATACTTCAGAATTCTTCAGAATTAGATACTAGCAATGCTATTGTTGCAACAGTCGGAAGATGGAAAAAGAGGAAGTTATCTAACGTGATCCTTCTTTCCTCAACTTTCAGAAGAAACGCTGGGGACTTGAGTCCCCGTGGAAAGGAGGGACTTGCCAATTCACATGTCAGACAAGTTCGAGGATGGTGTTTCGACGGAGATGCTTTGTCGCCGGCAGTGAAAAGGTCACAGAGAACTTTAAGTATTTAATTATAGCGGATTGAGGACGGCAACCAAATCGTCATATTTACAACGGAATATTCATAAACAGGTAGAGGGAGGAAGACGACACACGCACTGCGACTGACTGTTCAACTGATCGAAGTAACGCATTGCGAAATAATCATGCTTTATTATAGCGAATTAGAAATTACTTACCAAAATTCGGCAATGTCTTGGATGGTTCAATAATAAAGATAAAAAAAGTACTTTGAACCCTGATCCGGCAACGTTTTCTCAGTGGTGGAGTCTTAAACTTGGTATGCCATTGCTGATACTACCTTGTGCATAACAAGCTGTTTAGCTTGTGAGATATTCAGACTTAAATTCAACTTTTGCTTGTAGAGAATGCTTAACTTGTATACGGAATTAAGGCCTCGATTCAGGAAGAATTACTTCACTCACTTAATCACTCGCTTTTCAGTGAAGTATACGCATCTAGCAGGCTTCAGAAGTTTAGAATTTTGTATCGAAAAATTAAATTGTTAGATCATAAAGAAAAATAATAAATAAATGAAAGGTTGTTTGATTGCATCTGATTTAAGATTCAAGATTAAATATAAATCCAGCAAGAAGCATTTTTGGACGGATGTCCATAAGAGCTTGTTTCTTCATTGTTAATCTGTTCCCAAAGTTTGTCAAGAGAGCTCTAAATCGCCGTGTATATCAGCATACTCACATAAGGCCTTTGAATGTATTTAAAAAGCTAAATGAAAAAATCAAAAAATCTAAATGAGTAAAGGTAACTTAGGTTTTTCCTTCCACCATCTCCATCAAGCTTAACTTTTTATTTAAATAAATGCAAATTATAAAAGGCTCCTGAAAATAAGCTTTATGGCATTCAGCAAATAGATACTTCTATTGTCTGTTTGTCTATGATTTTCAAGCAAGGATGTTCTTTTTTTTTCTCTCCACGAAAAATCTAGATTTTAATCCTGTAAACAAGAGAAGTAGTCACAGTTAATGCAATTTACAGATATATCGTACTGACATCGTCTTAGTTACCGCTTAATTCATTCTAAAGGACCCTACTAACCCTATTTCATAAAGTATTTTTAAGATTATTAAATAACAATGCGGGAATAGCTTATTTAAACAAATGACCTTAGTCTCAAATTCTATTTTATGATAACAAATATCGCTATCAATTTAAATAAACAATTATCTGAAATATATTGGAAATGTTAAGTTCAAACAGGTCTATTCTTTCGTCTGTGAAAAAAGTAAGAATGAAATTCAATTTGAAAAGGAATGATAAATCTGAGAAATTCACTGCGCCCATTGAAATGGTAACGGAGATAGATGTGACTGATACGTAGCACTTTAAGAAGTTCTTCCGATGAACTGATGGCACTTAAAAAAAAGTTAGAACGCTACTCGATGCTCTGAACGATTATTTTGATTGATGATGACTGTGCTGCCGAACAGTATGAAAGGGGACAGGAAACATACGCTTGTCGATAAATCTTTCTCTTTTTCTCTTGACAAGCTATTAAACGGTAGATAAAGCAGGATATAACAGATGATTATCGCCGAGGGTGTATCCTATTTGTTCATTAATTATATGTGTTTACAAGTGAAAGATGATATCTTTCTGATGACGCAAATGCCAGAAGCCATTTAAGGAAACTTGTTGGACGTTTCTGGAAAACCTGAATGGAAGATGCGTTCACAAAATAAATTATTCTGTTCACTACAGAAAGACGTTTTCCAACTTCATTTATTGAGATGCCACACTGTTTAGTAATTCAAGAGGTTCATGACTAAGTTTGTAAAACTACATTTAGAAAATAGCGTTATTTACATAAAAATCTACTGCCGATCAAATATCAAAGGAGAAAATTACATATATAAAAAGATCGATGAATTACTTTTAAAAGAAATTACCTCTGCAAATATAGTTGAGATTTCGTGCCACAAATCACCTGTTTCTGCATTTCTGTGATGATATGATTTCAAGTAGTTCTGAAAAGTTTGAGAATAGTCAATAAGCTAAATAGCAATCAAATCCAAACTTAAAACTAAGCAAAAATAAATAAATAAATAAATAAGCTGAAACTAGATATGAATTGCCTTCGTAAAGTTTTAAAATTCACATTAATGTGGATTTAAATTTAAATTTAAACAAATTTGCGAGGATATAAAACGCAGCATCTCTCTTGATCAATCCAAATCACAAAATCAGCGCAGAAGTAGAGGCAAAAGTCTTCCTATTCTTGACTCTGAGCGTTGTGGAAAAGCTGCTGTAGAAGTTTTACGGATATAGATATCAATATCTTTTTGTATTTATATTTGTAATATTTGATTTATTATATATATTACATTATCTTTTGTTCATAACAGATGCAAAATAAAGGTTAAGCTCTTTTGTATGTCGGGTTGTAAGAATCGCATCTTCCATTTAATGTTTGGGAGAATAAACTGAAGTGAAAAGGTAAGGAAAACGAGGACGTAATCGTGTGTGTGTGTGCTCTGAAGAATAAGAGCACCTTTTGTAGTTGCGAAACGTAATGGCTCAATTCTTAGATGAAATGATAAAAGATTAGAATAAAAGCTACTTACTGATATGCCCCTTTTAAAATCTTCTTTTCCAACGACGAACTCCAGCATTCTTAAAATAGCAGCGCCCTGTAATTGAGAAGTCGATTACATATCATACACATCTGAGAAATTCATTCGTTTACTTCCTTTTCATCGTCAGTTACGATGAAAGAAGTTTGGAGGAAATAAAGAAAATAATGAGTTTATATACAGAAACTTTTCGATCTATTATCATAGGTAAACACAGATTTCAGAAAAAAAAAACTAGGGTCGTATGTATCAAACCCGTTCAATTAAAGTAAAAGAATCATCGACCAGCTGGTTGTAAAAAAACAAAGAGTATAGGGTTTATCAGTAGAGTGCTGCCAATCAGTTACACAAGCTGTAGTCAGACCAGCAACAGAGGTTTGGGCTTCAACGACAATGACTGTGAGTTCAAAAATAATATCCATTTTTCTCTTTCCGGTATTATCAATAACAGAAAACTGTCGAAAGCGTAAATCCGTGTTGAGAATTTACTGTGCATTGTGCTCGAAAGTGTGTACAGTACTCAGGTAGGAAGCATCATTTTTTATGCTTCATTTCTTAAGGTAAAAATCCATGTAAAATCAAGTTTATTTTTGTGCTTATAAGTTTTGTAGTGCATTATGTCAACAAGACTTTCAGAAATAAAAATTGGTGCATTTATGGTAGCTTTGTTTTAAAAAAGCAAGGCAAAATTACAAATTTGTTAAATAGGAGGGTGTATTTCGTGATGAAACTTGGAGACCAAAATAAAGCGTCGTCTCTACACAGAAGTCATTATTTAACAGATGAGTAAAAGTAATGTTCTGCGTGTGAGCGCACGCATATAAATATATAAAAGAATCGCTAGAATTATTTAAGTATTTTCAAGGATATTTTAAAATGCTAAAAATATCTTCAGACTTTTTAATGCACTTCTAATAAAAATAAAAGAGGAACATTATTCAACTTTTCAGGTCATAATAGAAAAGGGGAGATATCCACGTCAGTTAGTTTAACTGGTGACCTTTTATGTTTATTCATAGCTTACATTACATGAAGTTTATACTTGGATAAAAACAGTTGCAACTCGAGATCGCGAACTATGTAAAGGAACGGCAAGATGTAAATGCAGACAGTCGAGCCGCCAACTGCTTTTCTCCTTAGTAATATTTTATAGTTTATTAAAATTTAACCTAATATAAACAAGTACGCCACCGAGTAAAGCTCTAATTGGTCAATTGCTAAGCAACACAGTGGGACTAGCACAAGTGACCAATGAGAGCTTTAGTGGATGACATATTTTTATTTATGAAGGATTCAAGTTGGAGCGAACTGTGTTCGCTCCAACTTTAATCCTGCAAACTCGAGCAAACATAATAAAGGGGAATCGCTGAGGTATGGAGATCAATAAATGAACAAAAGGTAAATTCTCGCTACCAGGAAAGTCAGGATCCAGGATACAAGTATAAAACTTGGTGAGACTATCATGCCCTTGGATCTTGACTGTAACAGAAGAATGGATCTTATGATATTTATTGTTGGGCTGTGTATGTTGCAGATCATCGCTGGCCAAGGCGAAAAGTTTGGTAAAGTTTAATACAGAAGTGGACGGTGTTTTGGGGATGGAAAGAGTATGGGTGATTAGGGAATTTTAGTATTAATCAGGTCAAGTGTGCAAGGAAGTGAACTTGTTAGGCATCAGCCAAAATAAACTTAAAAAAAAAAGTCGATCACAATTTCACCATTGCTACAGAGTACTGCAGCAATGGTCAAAGTTTCCATGCGTGCGTTATATTGAGGTTTCTCAAAAATACTGTAGAAGATGGCAGAAGTAGAACCTGATGCATGCCTCTGATTGTTTTCAATACACTCCCTGTTCTCGCCTCTCAAATCAGTAGTTTATCTGAACCTATAATTCTTCTTCTGTGACTTCAGGAAAGACTCTTGTACATTCTCTGTTAAAGGCATTCATTTCAATTCTACTCTCTGTTAAATAGATTCACTTTACCGATTAGGGCAGGCAAAGAAAAACTTTCCATCGCAAGCCTAGAAGAGTTCAGCAAGTACGTTGTTAATCGACAAGTCTGCCATGAAAATTGTCACAAATCCTTGGGAAAGCGGCAATTATACACCGACTGACAGCATAATGGATGACTTCTCAATGTTCTGCCAAGTGTCGAAGAACGGATCTAAATAATATACGAGCCCCATGCATCTTATATTACACTCTGCACAAGATCAGTCTTTCAGTACAGCTTCACCACTTAAAATACGCCATATATTGCGCTCTGTACAAGATTAATCTCTGACTAGTTCAAAGTGCATAGAAAGTCTTATTAATGGTTATCCTAAAACAAATAAAGCAACTAAGATGGGGCGACTTACTAGTCGAAGTTTGATTTCAAATGCTCGATAATGCGACCATCTAAAAATTACATATTTTGCCGGAATAACCATCACTGTCTTTCCTCATTCTACTTCAAAAGTTCAGTCTAGTTTTTTTGTGCAGCCTGCTGCTCACGTAATCAAACAGACTATAGAGCAGATGAACTAAATTGCAAAGGACTGCACACAGAGTATTACAGAGATTGAACACTCTGGATAAAATAATCATCACATCAAAATTGAGAAAATTACCGTATATATCAGTAAGTCAAAAAATCAATCCAGGTCCTACATCAGATCTACGTTTTTTCAGGTCATTCATATATCATTTCCGATTACTACCCCTCTGCAACTAGTTATTACAAAACAGAAGTAACCTTTCGAATAGATGGACGTGAGAGACTGGACTCGATTAATATTGAAAAGTTCGTCTATACCTGTAAAACTCAAAAGCCAAACAAAATTGTTAACTCCCATCACGGTTCCATCTGTTACCGCATCTCGTCCAAAGTTCTCTGACTGTTTCCCGAGACAGCGAACAGGTACAGACACTAAATAGCGAGCTGATCAAAAAGAACAGGTTCTTAAACTTTTCACACAAGAAATCCGTACTTCTAGAGAACGTTACCGTAAAATCTGATCGTCATAAAACGTTAGCCCCTCAATTCAAACTGACAGTCATTACATCTAAGTAATGCACACTTTTCTTCAGTGGAATTATAAAGGACATTTCAGCAATTTTTACGACTCTGGTGGTGGTCTTATGCGGTATAATCCGTTTGCATGTTTCTTACAAGAGTCTAATTTTTCACCTTCTCTGTTAACACATCACTCAAGCGCTATGTCATGTGAGAACTAGATCTTACAAATATAATAGAAATGTTTGTTTTACTGAAATAAATCCAGGAAAGGCGATGGAAAGGGAGTATTAAATTTAAAATTAGTAAGTATTAAGATTGGATATTTAGTTTTAATGTAAATAAGGTGAAAGTTTGAAGGAACACTGAATTTGGGGACGGGAAAGTTAGAGACGTATATGTTAAATAACGGCTAAATGGAAACAAGTAATTTCGAGTAATATAAGAGAGCAAACAGGGACAGCGGTCAGCGCTAGAGAAGGGGTGCCATTTGTGAACAGGCATGAAATGGTTGCTGAGGGCAAGAACAAAAGACCGTGAAACTGGATTATGATGCGTCTCTTTTGATCTAAGCCACCGTTAGGAAGGAAATGAGTGGACGTCCAGTGTTCGCATAAAAAGAAAACTGCGTAAGGTGACTGATATTTGGATAATTTTGATATATTATTTAGCAGAGAAGGTGTGAATAGAAAACTGAGCGTTTTGGAGGTGATCAGCAAACATGAAAAGGTCATACTGCCGTGTGAAAGAAATAAGAACATTTCTAGAGAAGGGTTCGGTTTGTGCGCTAGGGAGACGGCTGTGGTCCGATGTTTTACCAAATAAGAAGGAATGAAAAATTAAACAGAGTATGGGAATTCGTTGGGAGTCCTTGGGGAAGGCGTTCCAAAACTTGAGGGAAAAAGAAAAGTTCGGGGGAAGTAATTGAGCAAGTGTCCATTCCGTATCTGACTTCTCTGTGGTCTAAGGAGGAATGTCGTGAGTTTCCGGGTAAAAATGGAAGTATATTTTTTGGTGGTCGGAGTTCACATCTCGTGGTAGCAAGATGAAGAAAAAAAAGGGGGAGGAGAGAAAGGGGTATGTGGCATAAAGGACGCGAGTACGTGCGGACTGAAAGAGATGATGTCTTTTTTTTTTTTGGAGGCATGAAAGAGTGGAAAACATGTGCGTTGAAAGTTGAGCAGATAAGTGAGCCAAGAATAGAAAGAAAGCCTGGTTCGGCATCGGAGGGCTGTGATAGGGTGATCGGCGTCACTAGCAACGAAATCGCAAGATGTACCTCCGAACTTTTGTTACACTGGTGTCTAGGGTCCGGCCGTTGAGAAATGGCCAGTTATGCAGATATGTGAGCCAAGAAGAGAAAGAAAGCCTGTACACCACTAAGGAAAGCAGAGTGCCCAGGAAATGAAAGAAAGCCTGTCTGCCACGAAGGAAGCCTGAACGCAAGGAAATTGGAAGTAGCGGCCATTCCGGAACGTAAGTCTGTTCCTGTTTTTTTTTTCCTCGAATTCTGAACTCAAGGACTCATAACCTAGCTCTGTAAGGAACTGAGTGATAATCTCTTTAAAAAAAAGAACATTCCTGTTGTATTAGGCAAGTTAGTTACTAAGACTGAGATAATTTGTTATGAATGCTGATGATTATGAAATAACGTAAGGGTGGTAAAGGGAATGACTTCCTAAGAGAGAGTGAAGAGGAGTGTGACTAAGCTTCACTATGACGGAAACTTGATAATTAATAATAAATGCTTGATAATTAATAATAAATAATAAATGATAACAAGGTGGAAAAACCTATTATATAGCTCAATTGATGGTAGAACTTTGCAGGAGTCTTCCTTCGTCTCTGCCCAACATCAGTGGGTCGGGGATGGGACCCGGTTCTTGACTGGCCATGAGTATATTGAGTTGCTCAGGACCCGTATAAATGCTCTTCCTACCCTCTCCAGGACATCTAAAGGACGATCCTCGGGTCGAAATTGTAGGGGAGGCTGCAATGCAGCAGAGTCCCTGGCCCATATTGCACTCCGCTGTCACCGGGCCCATGACAAGCGTGTGGAACGGCATGACCGCTGTGGTGGCCATAGTCAACAACCGGCTAGTTTAGAGGGCTTGGAGGACTCTTTCTTGGAGGAGTAGATTCTCAACTGTGGAAGGTATTCGTAAGCCTGACATCATATGCACTAGGGGGAACAGCACTTCATCAAAGATGCTCAAATCGTCGGTGCGGGAAGTGGCCTTGGAGCATCACACAGGCTCAAGGCGAGAAAATACGACATGAATGATCATCTGAAACGTCAAGTCCAAGAAAGTCAAGGTAATAGACCAGTAGTTTCTCCTATCACAGTTTCATATCGCGGAGTGTGGTCTGAAACTTCTGCCAACTTACTATTAGGTCTCTCGCACTCAGACATAAAAGTAATCTCTGTAAGGGCGCTTCAGGGGACCTGTGGTTATTGGAGGCTCCATCAGAAAAGGACCTCTATGAGAAGAAACCCTTCTACGACTATGTAGGGGGTATTGAACCCTTGGGTCTCATATCCCTAACATGATAAGAATGTAAAAAAAAAATAAAAATAGAATGGGTAACTATAGTGAATATTTTTGAGGTAAGAGGATGCCAGTTGTAATACACTCATGAGTTAAAGGTAAAATAAAATACATATAGAAAGAGTAATAAGAGTTGAAATGAATTTTACTGATGTAAGTGATTAAAATTGGTAGTGGAAGAGAATGATTGAGTAATCCTTGATGATTCATAATAAGTAAGATAGAACTGATACAAACTGATGTTAATAATTTGTAACGGAAGGAAAATGGCCATGAGCATAGATGATGAGAGAGAGAGTGTGTATTGTACTGTAGTATGGTTCAAATATATGGAAATTGGTATGCTTGTATGTAATTATTTGTTTTTTTGTAAATGATGTTTTGAGATTTTTATTGAAAAAATGTGTCTTTAATGTTCTGCTAACACCCGCTTCACACACCCGAGAATCTAGAATTTTCTGTGAATTGCAGTCAGATTTGCGTTTTGTGGAGTGGGCTTGTGACTTCAGTAGGGTCAAAGTCAAAACACAACAAAAAAAAGCTAAATAATATTTCCCCCCCCCCCACACACACAGTCATTTATAGAAAGGGTTGTGTGTTTAATGAAGTGGCTAATTCGCCTCATGGAGGAGGAGTTGCCATTTTGGTCAATTTCCCACGTTTCCTCGCCCTTGCGGATAGCACAGTTGGTATAAGCACGAACCTATCCCCCCCCCACACCGGGAAAAGACCCGAGTTCGAATCCCATCAATGACGCGAGGAACGTTTATGGATGTTTTTCACAACGTGGCGGAGTTAGTCGGGTTCTCCCTGAAACTCCTGTTTTTGGTCTAGCAAACAGCAGATCGACCACAGAACACGTGCAATTCACATATACATATTAGATATACGAGACAATACGATCTAAGTTGCTGCAACTTTTGCATTTCTCTAAATTTTATGCTTATTGTTGTCTCTTTGTATTTTCCCCTAATCAAGATATCCTACAAGGTCTTATGCAGATGTTAATGGTCATCATCAATTGTGGGGGTGATCGGGCATAAAAAATCTGATACCGGAAATAATAGGCATCACATGTTCATCCATTTCTAAGACCAGATCAGGATAGAGACTATGATTTTTCATAGAAATTAACTGCGATAATTTTAAATATACAGTTCAAAACAGAGTGCTGGTGGGGTGCACATTGATGTGTGTTCTGTGGTCGATCTACTGTTTTCTGAATGAAAAATCAGAGTTTCTTGGAGAAAAACCACATTACCATGATAAATGAGAACAAATTTTGGAAAAATTAGATTTAAATACTAGAACTCTCAGCCATCGATTTCTCTTTATGTTCTCCCGTTCTATTCCCGCTATTCGACTGGTAGTTTCATAACAAACAATTGTGTCTATGAATTGTGTCAAAATTGTGTCTATGCGTCCCACCAGCTCCAGCGGCACTCTGTTTTTAACTGTATATGTACTCAAAAATGTCGCCATTCACTTCTATAAAAACACATAGTATCTATAATTATCTGGTCCTAGAAGTAGATGAACGGGTGGTGCCTATTGTTTCCGGTATTAGATTTCTTGGCCTAAACCTGAACATAAAATTAACCTTCCTGAATCACATAAAACAACTTCGAACCAGCTGTTTAAAACATTTAAACACCTTGAAAGTATTATCTGCCACATTATGGAGTTATGATTGCCACACTCATCTCTGCTTATATCGCACTATAGTACAGTACGATCATGACTAGATTATCAATTTTAGTATACAACTACGCCAAACCTAGCTCCTTAAAGTCTTTGTATTCCATCTGTTGGGTCCTACAGAAATGCGTAAAGCATTTCTGTAGGATCTAACTGGGCATCATCTGTTCGGCATCTCTATATAGAGGCTCATGTTCCACCACTGTCTCTCCGACATCGGACTCTTCTTTTCAATTATGCCATTAAGATTAAGTCAACGGATTCCTTCAAACTGTAGTTACTTATTTCCACCTAGCTAGGAAAGTCTTTATGCTGTTCATCCATCAGTAAATCAAACGATTGGTACATAACTTCACTCCTTGCTCGAAACTAGCAGCTTGATTTTTATAAATTAGTCATCACTGTTTACTGTTCTGCCATCCCCCAATATGCTGTCTAACCCTACAAATATGCGGAAAGGCCACCCTCTCACAACAAAACAGATACATACGTGGACAGTTCCAGCCTATTGGTGCTGTTGTTCTTCTATCATCAGTAATCATCATTCGACTGCTCTGGAGCATAGAAATTTTACTGCAAATCTGTACAATACAACTGGCCCTGGAATCAGATCAATCTGAACAGTTTTTGGGCAGCATATTTTTAGTGAATTTTCTCAGTACCATTTTTATATTACAGCGAACAGAAAAATGTCAAAACCATCTATTTGGACACATCCAGTCCTCGATGATCAGTCTTACTGAGGAAATGCAAGTTGTGAAATTTTGCGTGATCTCAAGCCACGTTGTCATATTCGAAAACGAAAGGGCTGATTGTGCGCATAGATATACTGAAGAGTATATTGATACTACTTCAAAGTTCCTTTAACGGATTAGAGCATACTTGTAATGGCCCTAATCGTTAAGACATCTAGAGTTTCAAGATGGCTAGAAACTCCTACAAACTGAACCAGAACGAGGTCCTAGCGATCCAGTTTTTGGTTAACTAAAAAAGAAGAGGTCATTCTTGCATTAATTCGAATACACCACACACTTTACTCATTCCTCATATCTGCTTACTGCCCCCAAGTCTACCTTTCTGTCCTCATTGTTATGCTCAGATTACGGTCCAGCATATCATTATTGATTGCCTTCTTCACAAAAATTTGGCACACTACATTTTTAGGAGAAACAGTACAATAAAACAGAGGCTACGCAAAGACAGCCTTGAACCGGGTTCAGAAAGTATCATATTATTTTAATACTTTCTGTTGAAGTGTAATATTTGAGCTAAAGCGTTCAAAATTTTCTAAATTATTTTTTAACCTTCTTCAAGTACTTTCTGTAGTCTCGTGATCTCCATTTAATAACAAATTTAAGTTAATAAAGCAGTTTGTAAAGGATGGTATATCTAACGAAACTGGAAAAAAAAAAAAAAAAGCACAACGAAAAGAACATTAACTTAAGACGATACATTTGAAGAAACAATTACCGCAGATGAAAATGAAGCATGGATTACCTATAAAATAACGTCCACAGCTTCTTATGGAAAAATTAAGATGCAAATTGGGAAAGTTTTGACTCAATATTAGGATGTTTTATTTCTTCCACTTTTGGGAAAACCTTTGTTCCCTCAACCAGGAAGAGAGTGAAGTATAAAATCATACTTCTGCGTCGATTGGAACAGCGAATCATACCTGTCGTGATTTCTTTTGATGGCTGACTGACAAGGTCACGAAGGATCCAGAAGGGTTATTAACATCGTATTGCTGGATGAAGTATACTTTTCTTAATGGATCGGTGATAGACACAGCGTTTATATTTGTCTGGAGAAAACCCTCATGTACACGTTTAGGAATTATTCCACACTTTAATTATCTTAATTTGTATCGTCCTATTATTGGTCCATTTTCTTTGAAACCATTAACAATCGAGGGTGTTTTAAAACTAATAACACGCGATATCTAAGCCTACTTTTGCGAACCAAAACTGTCCGAGATTAACGAACATGGCTTTAATGGCCGCTTAATTTTTATATAGTATAGTTATAGCTACGTAACGTATTGGCAACAATGTCACACAGCTGTTACCAGAAACTTTCAAGGAATTGCGAATTATAAGTTGCCATGTTCCACATCCCTGGCCTACAAGGTTACCGGACCTAACTGCAACAGATTTTTGGTTGTGGGGATATTTGAAATATCCTATTAAAACAGATTACCTGCAACTTTTTCAGATTTCTAGTATATTTAGTTCAGGCGTTGTGTCTGATTGTTACTTTCAGTTTTTTTCCCCTTTTGGATACTGAAGGGGTTTAAGCAGGAGCTTGATCTCGGATGGTATATGTAAGAAATTTTCTGTTACCTTTATAGAGAGTTAGTATAAAGTAACGTTATAAAAGTAGAACGGTAGCGCTATATAATGTAGCAACTGTGTCGTAATGAGATCATTTAAGGTTGCGTGAGCAGGCGCTCGCAGTAAATAACGACAAAAGGATTTATTCCGCTAACAATCGATATACACACTTGTGGGAAGTAGAATTTTTATCACAGTGCCGTTAGCAAGCATATTATGTTACGCGACCTTGAAATCTTTGTGCTGGTGTAAGAAGGAAGGCGAGATCAGTTGCAAAAGAATTTCACGTAATTGCTGCAACTTTCTAGAAACTATGGTCTTCATGAGAAATAAAAAAAAAAAAAAAAAATAGATATTTATAACTAGGATAATACATTTATATTCATAATAACTGAACAATCATACACCAACCGTTATTAAAATTATAAATAGTGTTATGTTATATTAAAATAATGATGTAGATAAATGAAATAAATAGAATGATAAAATTCCACCGGATAAAACTAATGAAAAGGTAACTGTCTGTACAATAAAATATGAAATTTTAAACTGCAAAGAATTATTTACAATAAAACAATGTAGATAAAACACAGGATGATAAAAGCGCTAAAACACCGTAGCTTTAAGAGGCATCCGTCTCCTTTTTCAACAGTGAGGTTTATCGTACGGCACATCCTTAAATATCAGCAGGCTCACGGTTCTCAGCACTTGGTTCAATAGCATTGGCAGTATTCTCCTCATGTGCACTGGAACCGGAAATGGCTCTGAAGCGTGCCAGGCGGAACCGCTCATCCCGTCCAAGAACAACCGCCTCGAAGAGAGGATGAATGCGGATTCCCCCTGTCTCTATTAATGGTATTGCTCTCAGAGGAACAAATCCGCAAGCTCTCGAGCATTTGCGGTCCTAAAATCTATGTGCCCGGTCGACGATAACAGCTTCGTCTGAGGAGATTTGATGGAGCTCCTCCCAAAAATGTTCTGGCACAGCAGACTTCCCATAGTGCGCGGTCTTTATCGCGTTCATATGCTCCCCTAGACGATCTTTGGACGGACGTTTCGTTTCACCAACATAACATTCCTCACAATTCGGGCACTGATGTCATACACGACCCCACTTGTAAATTCCCTTGGTATGGGGTCCTTGACCTGTGACACAACTGTGTGCAACCTCCGCCCTGGAAGCTGCACACAGCGTGTCTGGCAATCGCGCAATACTCGAGCTATACGCTGAGTTAGGCCCGGATAGTAGGGAATGTATGCGGTGGCAACTGGTGTAAATGGTTTTCTTCGTACGTGCTCCGCTCCTCGGATATACAAATTGTATTTATCTATGATCTTCTGGGGATAGCCGCATTTTCTGAGATCCGCTGTGACACGTTTAATTTCTTCTTTTCTATCCTCTGGGGTGCTGCAATGCGACCCAGTCCTATCCAACAATGCCCTAATATCACAGGTCAAGGACCCCATACCAAGGGAATTTACAAGTGGGATCGTGTATAAGATCAGGTGCCCGGATTGTGGGGAATATTATGTTGGTGAAACGAAACATCGGTTCAAAGATCGTTTGGGGGAGCATATGAACGCGATAAAGACCGCTGATTATAGGAAGTCTGCTGTGGCAGAACATTTTTGGGAGGAGCACCATCAAATCTTCCCGGACGAAGCTGTTATCGTCGACCGGGCACATAGATTTTGGAACCGCAAATGGCTCGAGAGCTTGCGGATTTGTTCCTCTGAGAGCAATACCATTAATAGAGACAGGGGAATCCACATTCATCCCCCTCTTCGAGGCGGTGGTTCTTGGACTGGATGAGCGGTTCCGCCTGGCACGCTCCCGAGCCATTTCCGGTTCCAGTGCACATGAGGAGAATACTGCTCATGCTCCTGTAGAACCACGTGCTGAGAACCTTGAGCCTGCTGATATTTAAGGATGTGCCGTACGATAAACCTCACTGTTGAAAAAGGAGGCGGATGCCTCTGAAAACTACGGTGTTTTAGCGCTTTTATCATCCTGTGTTTTATCTACATTGTTTTATTGTAAATAATTCTTTGCAGTTTAAAATTTCATATTTTATTGTACAGACAGTTACCTTTTTATTAGTTTTATCCGGTGGAATTTTATCATTCTATTTATTTCATTTATCTACATCATTATTTTAATATAACATAACACTACAGTATTTATAATTTTAATAACGGTTGATGTATGATTGTGCAGTTATTATGGATATGAATATTTCCAATGAATATTCCCAACCCCAGAGACCTATTTGAAGAGAATACATTTATATAACAATGAAGTTTTGGCTAGGAGATCAACCTGTGTTAGTAGCAATCCTAAACGGTGAGATGGTGCCACCCATACATTTAGTTTCTTTTCATGTCATTTAATTTGGCATTCTAACTTTATTTTGTCAGTTTTAATCAATTCACTTCCATAAATACTAAAAGAAGATCCGATAAACTTAAAATAATAGTATGATTAACATTCGAGTCAATTCGCCTGTTAATGGTGATGTGTGAGAAAAAAATTGCAGTAGGAAATTTTTTGAGAAAAATATGCAACAAGTCATTCCTATTAACAATCTAACAAAAGGAAGGAATAATCTAACAAGCTTTTTGGCTCATTTCTAGATTAATAGCTGACAGAAAAGAGCTGTTTGTTTATTCTTGATAATATAAACCCTATTATTCAATAATAGGGGTTATATTATCAACATAAATAAGAGCATACTCTGTCCTACCAAATCTTAAGAGACATTGTGAAGAAGAACATAGAAGAATTTGGAAACTTACACATGTTTCTAGGCCCACTTAAGTATCTAAGGTTCTATAGCAAATATACGTCTCTGATAAGAGCCAATCTATGCTACTTGGAGATTAGCAGCATACTGGATTCCAAAATATATATAAATACTTACGCATTTTAAAATAACATTCAATTAGAAATTGTTAAGCATTATTTTGATAAGATATGTGTCAGTTTTGAACGTGAGAGTTTAGTCTAAATTACTTCGGTAAAATGTTAAATTCCATGAGTGAGGTTAGACGTTGTCCTTGAATGGGAATGAGCGGAGTAAGAGGTCTCAACTGGAATGTTGATATTTAGAGTCTTATCGAATTCAGTTTCAGAAAAAGGAGAAACTACATTTACGAACAAATCACATATCACGAACAAAACATTTGTTCAAAGAAGTTAATAGCGTATTAGCTTGCCATGATGACTGTTTCAGTTCATCATTGAAGACTTTCTGCTAATCTCTCGTAGAACGGTGCTCTATTCACTAACGAAAACAGCCGTGTTTACATTGCCATAATTCTGTATTTCATTTATTTATTTGTTTATTCAGTTGGAGATAGCAATCCCCCCCCCTCACCCCTTGACGGCAAGGTTCTACCGGGGTTAACATTGGTTACAAGTCAGTAATTACAATAATGATTATAAGATTCAAGAAATGAATAATTAGTGTATAAGAATAATAAAATAGGAGGAAGTTATGGGAATAAATAAAATTAAAATAAATGTTATAACAACGAGAGTAAATTAGATCAAATTAATTTTATAAAAATGAACAGAAATTGATCAATGCGCTTAGTAGGAAAAAGTCTGAGGTCCATTTCGAACTTCATCGTAAAAAGTGACCATTGGCAAATTCCACCTAGATGACACACCTTCCGAAATAGCGCTGTCAGCCGTCGACGTGTGATTCAACTGCGAAGTTCTGATATTATTCTCTTATAAATTCTTCCTAGATTTGCGATATGGTACGTGCCTTTCTGGCACATGCGTTGTCTTTCTGGCAGGTGTAAAAGCCGCTCTCATAAAAAAAAAAGTACACCGCAGAGAGCGTCGCCAATCAGAACATCAGTGTACAATGTTGCATTAATGGTATTCTCTGAAATTGCAACCAGTTCACACCAAGAGAAATATCCCGGGACTAGGAAACCTCCTTTTGTTTCCAGCTTGACAGCTGAGAAAACGTCCTTGGGTAGTAAATTGGTTGTTGTTTTAGGTGTATCAGCAACTTAGGTCATATTGCACCGTATATATATGAATTCTGTGGTCGATGATTTGTTGGAGGAAAAACCACAGTTTGCTGGAAAAAATCACGCTGCCTTCGTCAGAGACCGACTAATTCAGCCACCTTATGTAAAAGGCCCATAAAAATTCCTCGCGTACGGATTCCAAGTTGGGTCTTTTGCACCCGGGTGGGAAGAACGGTTATACAACTGTGCTACACACGAGGGCGGGTATTAGGCGTTCTCCATACCTCCTTCATACCCATCAAACTGGAAGGGCTTGTAGCATGACTCTTAGCTTATGCGGATCGATTTCTATTGTTCAGCAGTCAGAGTGTGTACGTTTTCACCATCGCTCAAGTCTTCCATAACGAAAACAATTGCACCTGATGTATTTGTTTTTCTTATCAAAGTCTTATGGTCTGTAGCTCGTCAGTGAAAATTTTCGGCATGCATTTCACACCATTACAGTGTGTGCTGTGGAAAACAGGTTTGCTTGTGGCCGCTCCTAGCTCCAAATTCAGGTTCCTTTCCAGAAATTCTTATTTTACTTCCAGGAAGCACGCAAATCGACCACAGAATACACAGAATTGCAAAGAAATAATACATATCCTCTGATATAGTCTAAGTGATGCGCCTAAGCTGCGCGACACTCCCTCCCATAGCAGTTCCTATAATAAGCAGTCTCTACGGTACCCGCTTATTGATAGGTTATCGATGGAATGCTTACTTCGTTCTTCCCTTCGAGCACAGACTGAGATTAAAAAGCTGTTTGTGTTGTGGACGTATAATAATATTCAATACTGCCTCTTGAAGGAAAATGTCTTTTATAGTAATGCAATGCCGACTCACTTTATTTGATAATGATTTAACATGACAGCGAGTGATTAATATAGTTTTTTATGTTAATGTTTTATAAACCTGATAATAAGTCAGCATAACAAGACAGCATAACACATGTATTTATTGAGATAAAAGAGTTTTTTTAGCAAAACTCTTTGAAGGGGGTAATATTTACTTTTAACTACTATAATGAAGTCAAGTTATAGCAAAAGCTTCAGACATTGGAGAGCTGTGAATTATTGAAGCTATTTAGCATTTCTCATAATGTGGAACTATTTCATCCCTGGGTTGTGATAACTTCTAACTGGCAGACTTTGTGTGCTCGCTTGCCTACCAATGGATGTCAGCGAGTTGACCGTTTACATCAGTTCTTTTCAACCTTTTTTTAATACAATAATATAATTATAAAAATTACATTTCATAATATAAATTTTATATATATATACAGTATATAATAATTTTATTCTTTATATAGAGGCAAACTAAGTAAACATCAATCATAGATCACCACAAAATTAAAAAGATACTGTACACCTCTTTATAATGAAATAAACATAAATTAAAAAAATATATAATAAGTTTAAGTAACTTAAATCCAAATTACGTGGCACCCCGGTTGAAAACCATTGATTTACATAATAGCGTGTTTCAAATAAACAGCACCATAGTTAAGAAATACAGCTTCTTATTTGAAATGCAAGTGCATGACTTAGGCAGCTTGTAATGACTTGCTTAGCAATATGAGACGTGTTTTGTAGCCTACTCTTAGTTTCCTCTTCTTACTGGTACACAACAGAGGCTTTTTTTTCCAACCTGCGTGCACTGATATTATTATACGTTAATCATTAATAAGTATTTATTGTATAGTATTAATCAAACTTTAAGTCCATAAAATACAGTTACTTTAGTTTATGTACATACTTTTAGGCAAGAAAAACTCAAACTCGTTGCTAATTGGTGTTACACGCACCATTAAATACACTAAAGACACTGATCAACATGACCATCACTAAAAATGATCGACTTCGTGTCAGTGCTGTATTCATTAATTGAATCATCTGCAATAAAATAATTTTAAAATATTGCATTTGAATAATAACTTTAATCAGCCATTTAGACTCCATGTCAACCAACAGCGACAGCTCTGTCCAGCACTTAGAGATCACGGAATTGATTTTATTTTCTTTTTTAAGCAAATACGTTAATTTAAGCCTTAATATTTTATTTTAAAATATGAGTATTAATAATATAATAATTTACCTTGTTACAGGAAATGAAATCGAATATTTCTGTGACCTCTGTTGGGTCGTCCACTGGTTGAATCAATGGATGCGACGATATCTTGGCATCGTGTTCAAGTACGTGGTACATTTGTTCGGTAAGGAAGAGATCCATCTGAAAAGACAATCACTTTAAGAAAGGAAAACCTTTAAAATTGAAAAGGTACGTGGGCAACAGTTACTAGTTTGTTAGTAGTACTCTTAAATGAGTTAAGTGGTTGGTGATCCATTTTGCATGACAGATGGAAAGATTCTCAGTCGACAGTTACTTAGTGTTTATTTATCGTGTACTTGTATTTTTGCCCAATAAATCAATCCGTGTTTCTGGACTGAGAAACATTCATTCATTGGACAGAAATATGACCTTTAAGTTCTTCTAAAAAAATATGATCTTTAAATTTTGCTGATCCTTTTAAAACAAACCAAGATTTTCGACTATTCCGCGACTACTTTGATTCTGAAATATTTTTAAATAAAGTCAAATTTCTAAAAATATTTCATTACTAAATTAAACATACAAAGGTCGAAAAAAATATATATGTGTTATCGTGGTGTTTATAATATCCTGATTTACAATGTCAGTTAGTTATTTGCCTAAACTCATGAATACTTAATTTCGTATTTAAAAATTAACGCAAAAATTCTGGTTAATATGACTCGATTCCTGGTTGAGAGTAGCACAGATCGCGTTATGTTCTTGGTTAATACAATGTAACTCGATTCCTGATTTGACTTTACGAATTATTATGCATTTTTGATGAAAGATTGGAGGCCAATATCGTGAGCAAACATATAGCCAAGAACGGTTTTGATGATGTATGATAGATTATCTCTTCCTATATCATATAACTAAAAATATAAAGTAGTACTTTATATTTTTGACACTCTCCAGCATTCTTAATAAACTTCAGTTCAATTGGTGTTCGTTTATATGATGAGGAACGTGGCCTGAATTTCTACGTATACTGTATTTTGCGAAATTTTTAAAGCAAACATGTAAATTGTTGTAGTGCTTAAAAGTAAATTTGGCATAAAGAACTTGCAAAGGTTAGTACACGATTATACACGGTTGGAAGTGAATAAATACTTAGATGAGACAGAATCCAGCCAAGGCAGATCATTTCCATATACACTGCCCTACTATTCTTATCCGGACACCCTTCTTGATAGTTGATCACGTCCTACCCAAGAACCACATGTCAGACACAACTATGAATATGTTCTATAAACGATCGGTCTCCATGTGCCATTTCTATGTCACTAAAGATCCCTAGGTTTATTTATTTATTTTTTGTTAGTTGTTGGCGCATCGGCTTCTGTGGCCATATTGCACCTCCCAAGGTTTTTGCATTTTCTATTCTGATGCAAGCACGAGGCGGGATTCGAACCCGCGACCTTTGGGTTGCCAGGAAGGCACTTTACCTACCCGGCTAGCCCGGTCGGGTACACTCCTTATGCATTGCCTTTATTTAATATGTAGTACAAAACTGTATGATCTTGAACTAAGTTACATTTGTGGAGCTCTAAGTTGTGATTTAAGTTCAATAATATGAACTACTCGTAAGTGATACTTTAGACAATTCTCATCATTAGAGAAAAAGGAAATAGAATACTCGTTTCTGAATATTTTAACGAGTTAAAATATTCAGAAACGAGCACGTATTCAGAAAGTAAAAGCGAGTTTACTTACAGCAGCCCACGTTGGCTCCATAGCTTCCAGAGCTTTGTATTTTATGAAAGTTGAAAATCCTTCGTTCAGCCATGCGTCATCCCACCATTTCATTGTTACCAGGTTGCCACCCCACTGTAAAGAAACAAATATATGTGATTATTATGGGGAAATTAGTTATTTATTTTCTTTATTAATCATAGCACTGTTGTTTTTAACCAAAGATTGCGCAAATATTCTTGAATTCGCGAAAACTGGAATAGGCCATAAACTACATACATTATTTTTTCACGTGAAGTAATTCTGTTCAATGTACAGTATGACACTCTTCTTATAATAAAATAATAAATAAATCGACTTTCTGTTTATGTCCCTTGTAAAATAACACTTAAATCTTCAGATCTTTCTCTAATACGCAGGACAATAACAACCAACCAACAATCGGGCATAAAATGAAGCGATCTTCTGCTTAAAGTCTGAAAAACGTTGCCAATTTAAGGGATCAAAGAGAAGAAAGTTTTGAAGTAGGGCCAGGCCTGGATTCTGATTGATGTTTCAGTATTCCCAGTGGCGTATTAAATGTTACGTTGTCATGACGCAACACCAGTTTAAAATCATTAAGGATGACCATAAGAAAGACAGAGCCACAAAAATGCCATCTGTCTTTCTTATCGTTGTTTCTTAAGCGTATTGCAATAGTTAACTAAATTGGTAGAGTATATCATGGACAGGGGATCAACAACTAGTAAAGCATAGCGACCCCAATAGACAGGCATTTTTGTGCTGAGAAATTGAAATTTAGGTTTGAATTTTTTGCATTTTGGGGATCCGATAAATTTTTGTCATTGAATCTTCCTTTTTTTCAAGATAACGTTACTCAACATCGTTTCATTCCCTATCAGGAATTTACGGTGACTTATCTGGATCATATTTAGAAATTAATTTTACTGAAACTTACAAACTTCCATGAACTTTGAGATGTAAATGCAGCTCGAAGTTCAGAAAATAATGTTTCCCCTTGGCTAATCCGAGTAATAGATATCAACCTATCCGGTAAATCTTGCCAGTGTCTTTTTGCTTTCTGAAATGAGTGGTCGATTCTCGTGATCTATGGTTTTTCCTGCCAGTAAGACGTTTCTTCAAATAAAGAAATGTTGACATGGATTCTATATGAATTATATTATTTTCATGCCTTTCTAACACGGTGCTCACATGTTTCCAGTCACATAAATGTAATACAGCAACGGCCTGTTGGTCTGAAAATAATCGGCATGCAGACCAGTAAATGCAGTTAGAATTCAGTATACCAACTACATAAATTCACCTTTCATGTTTTTGCTTTTAGAAGCACCGGATTCGAATTTCCTCTTTGCTTCAGAATCATTTTTAAAAACTAGACATTGCACTTAAACAGATTTAATTCCACAAGTTTTTCTATAACTTTGCGATTTTTGCGACGCAAAGCAACTATATTTTAAGTTAAAATTCAACTCTATTGAACTTTATTTTAAGAAGCATAAGTGAAATTAAACGTGTGTGACTGTGTGAACTAGTGGATGTCGTTTTTATGGATATAAAGAGTGCATTTGATAAGGTTCCACACAATATTCTTGTTAGCAAATTGAAGGGTTATGAAATCCAGGTCCCTTTTCTTCGCTGGATTTAAAGCTACTTACTTTAGAGGTGACATATTATTATTGTCAACAATGCTGAATCAAAATCTTTCTCCCCGACTATTGGAATTCCCAAAGGGGGTTCCCTAGGATCTCTTCTGTCTTCATCAATGACTTTCTTCAAGTAGTATCACGATTCTCAAATTCAAATTTCCACGTTTTCTGATGACATCAACCTCTACCTGCTCATCCATTTCAAATTCATCGAACCAAATTCAACTCCGGGTAGATCCACTCGAAAATCCTCGAAGTTGCTCAGTAACTTCGCAAGTCTACCTCTCCTACAGGGATGCACTGTTCTACCAGAGATATTATTATCAATCACTCTGTTTACTTTCGTCTCAAAAATCTTAATATAAGAATAACCCTCACTGATCTCAAGTTTCTTCTTTGCAAAATTCTATATGGGAAGTATCATACTCCTAAACCATTATAACTGATCAACTTTCATGTCCTTCCTATGCCCACAGACGCCAGTATCCAATATAGCCATCCATCCAATAGTAATATCAAGAAGTACTCTTACAGCAGAAAAAAGAAATATCAAGTAAGAAAATGACAGCACAGTGTTGAGTTTCCCAAGAGATCTCCTTTTTTGGGTCATTCAAACCTAGAAAGACCAGATATTTAACAATCATGGGGGGGGGGGGAATATCACTTCAGAATAAAGTAATATTACTTATTTAATTTCTTAAATAAAAAAAAAAATGTTAACGTAATATTCGTTCAAACACCCTTAACTTGATATCGACCGATAGCCCTCACTAGCTGCTTAAGCAAAGTTCTAGAGAAGATAATTAACAAAAGATTAGTCTGGTATTTAGAAACGACCAACTGTTTCAACAGTATGCAATGCGAGTTTGGACATAATAGAGCCACATTAGACCACGCTGTACGAATAGAAGCAGACGTAAGAGATGCATTTATAACCCCAAAACATATGGTTTCTGTATTTTTGATATAGAAAAGGCCTATGACACAGCATGGAGACACGATATACTACAAGACATCCATGATATGGGACTCAGAGGACACTTACCACTAGTAATCCAAATTAATTTTTCATGAAAAATAGAATATTTTAAGGTAGAGTACAGAACACCATGTCAAAATCATATAACCAAGAAGAAGGAATTTCCCCAAGGGTCTGTCTTTAGGGACATATTATTCGTTATAAAAATAAAAAGTATCACAAAACAACTGCCACCCACTGCGTCATATGCACTATATGTAGATGACTTCACTATTTCGTACTAACACAAAATATGGGAACAATAGAAAGACAACTACAATGCGCAATTAATAATATCAGTAATTGGGCCTAGAAAAATGGGTTTAGAATATCACAACAAAATACAGTCCGCATACATTTCAGAAAACTAAATTTGCACTCTGAATCTGAACTAACACTACAAGGTCACATACTACTAGTTAAGTAAAGTGTAACATTTCTTGGACTCATTCTTGATAAGAAGTTGACCTACGCAGAACATATAAAATAATTACGAATAAAATGTATGCAACAACTCTATATTCTTAAAAGTCTTGACAACAGCATCTTTGGGAACAGACCGTTATATACTGCTCAACCTTTACAAACACTAATAAGTGAAAAATAGATTATGGATCACCGGTTTATACCGGTTATCCATAAAAGAGCGCCCTCAAATCGTTAGACCCGATCCACCATAGTGCTCTACGAATAACAACAGGAGTTTTCTGCACATCCCCTACATACAGTCTCTATACAGAGGCTAATGAACCACCACTGTTCCTGAGGAGACAACAGTTGGCAATACTGTATGCATACAGGATAAAACTCTCATAAGAGAACATCCGTCTTGGATGTTCATCTTTATTCTCACCGAAGTGAGGATAAAGAACCGCATAAGGAACCGCAAAAGCAAATCAGCCTCTAGGCATTAGCCAAACAGAGCTACTGCTAACACGTGATCTCAAAATAGATAATGCTGCAAAACTAGAAGGACATATAATACCACCATGTATACACCATCCCACAGCTTATGAACCCTTCACACAAAACTGGAATAAAAATATTTTATCAGTTTTCAACAACTGCATGCAGTACATAGGATGCAATATCCCAATCACGTACCGATATACACAGACGGATCAAAATCGGATAACCATGTAGGAGCATTAGCAGTTTTCTCAGGCGTTACACTGTCACGCCAACTCCCTGATTCTACACTTCAGAATTAGTAGCAGTTCAAATAGTCCTAGAGCATTTCAGAACCACATACCAGTACCCTAGAAGCAGATACTAACAGACTTCACAAAGGAAAAACAGGAGATACTTTTCTGCTGGATACCAGGACACAAAGGGATAAAAGGAAATGAAGAAGCTGACAGAATTGCAAAATCAACAACCTTCAGAAACAATCTTTCGCAGTTCCATATAAGGACTACAAGCCAATCATTGAAAACCGCTATCGAATCCACAATGGCAAGAACTCTTGCAAAAACAAACATCGAGTAAATTATATGAAATAAAACCAAGGAGAGAAGTTGTTGTTCTGACCAGACTGCGGATAGGACATAAGCATTTCACACATGGTTATCCACTACGTGCGCGAAGAACCCCCAAGATGCCAAGCATGCAATACTATTCAAACAGTTAAACATATACTGATAGGTTGCCTATCCTATGAAAATGATCTACAACAGATTTTTTCATCATTATATAAAGAAAATCAAAACATCATCCTTAAAGATCTTTTGGGTGACAAGGAACATATATCAGATATTTTTAGATTCATACAAACAATCAGCGTCTCCCATCTACTGTAAATAATAATATAATACCACAGAAAATATTTAACCTCCATACATTCGAACAAGATTTATATACAGAGAACATACTATAACAAATGAACTGGTGCACTATGATCTCCGTTGTCAATGCGCCAATAAACACCAAAACAACCACAACAACCCGTAATTTGTCGTAGCATTTATTAGTCCCCTCTCGCTTCCTTGCGTTACGTGATTGTTAGTAAGAAGCCAATGTGGTTTCATATTTATTATAGCAATAGTATTCTCCATATAGTGCAAGGAAGCCACAGCCTTTTGCTGCTCTGGTAAAAAAAAATACACCAAGTAGTTAAGAAAATACAAATTATGTGCTTTTCTTTTCACATATAATTATTCAGTTGAATTTATGAAAACTATCAACCTCAATTACTTGCGAGGGACTTGTTCCAGCAATCAACGACTCGCTGGCTAAAAGAAAACTTCCTACAATCTAATATAAACCTCAACCCCTGTAATTTGAATTTATAGCCCCTAGTTCTGAAATTCTTTATATTAGCGAAAATTCCACATTCATTCATTTTACTAATCCCTCTCAGAGTCTTATAAACCTCAATCAGGTCACATCTGAGGTGCCTGGTTGCAAAACTCCCGTGGGATTATGACCATGCGATCTCTATAGGCTAACGTACGATAAATCATCAATAGAACACAATGAGCTTTCCTGGCTCCTGTTTACACTGGTCAGAAAACTTTATATCTGCCCATATCGTAACTCCCAGATCCCTTTCTTACTCCACTGTTTTTATTTCAACTCCACCAAGGGTATAATGTATTTTAGGGGTTGCTGTTTCCCTTAAAACATAGCTGCCACTTCTCTGACCACATTTGAAGTCTGTTCAAGTCATTCTGAAGGAGTGCTGCTTGGGATTGATCATTAACAACTCTGCCAATGTTTAAGTCTTCTGCACATTTTGACACTACCCCTTCTCTATCCCTTTGTCGATGTCATGTATGAAAATGAGAAACAACAATAATCCAGGAACCGATCCTTGAGGGAGCCCGCTCTTGACGACCTTTCTGAAAAATATCCATTAATCACAACCTTCTGCTCTGCAGCCACCCAGAAATACATCTTAGCATCTTACCAGTAATCCCAACCTCTTCAATCTTATACAGTAATCTCTCTCATGGGGGACCGAGTCAAATTCTATGCTAAAATCCAAATAAACTATGTAGAAATTATTCCCTAAATCCAGCTCATGAGTGACTGTGTCCATATAGCCTGTTAAGTTAGTTAAACGTGATTTTCGCTTAAAGCCCTGGTGTGTGTCCTTCAAAATGCTTTAAAAGTATTCCATAATTAAAATATATTCATATTTATTTAAATATCCCTGGATTGCACTCTCAATCATTACTTCTATGATTTTTACTACCACTGTAGTGAGACTAACCATTGTGTAGTTACTAACTTCACTCTTAGAACCGCCTTTATGAATTGGCGATACGTTGGCATTTCTTCAATCCAAAGGAATCTCCTTCGAGTACAAAGTTGTCCTCTAATTTTATTTGTGGTGCTATTACAGATAAATTTGTACCTATTGTAGGCTTCAATACTTTTCATTGCCTTGTAATTATCCCATGCTATCTTTTTCTGCTTTATTTGACTGACCAGCTCCCAAGTCATCCATTTGGGCATCCTCCTTCTGCAATTTTTTCTTAATGGTATGTATGCGTTCATGGATTCCGTGATTTTTGCTTTAAAAGAATTACATAATTCAAATATATTCGCCCTCCCTCGACAATCAGCCTAATCCATAGATGCAGTACATCGTTTTAAACTGTCAAAGTCTCCCCCTCTGAAGTTAAAACACTTTACCTTTAAGTACTGCAACATCTTCATCTTCCAACTGACGATTTCATGATCACTTCCTGACAGTGGTTTCTGTACTTAAAGCTCTGTGATGGCATCTGCTTTGTCAGTAATGATGAGGTCAAGGATATTCTCAACCCTAATAATTTCTCTAGCATGCTGGTACAAATAATGATCATCCAGTTTATTAAAAAACTGGATGATCATTATTCAACCTGGGGAAGATTAAAGTCACCCATAATAAGGCATTCACGTGTGCATGCAGATTCCATCTGTATGTATAGACTCCCGTCATATCCTTCACCATCTTCTCGTCTGTAGATTACTCCACCCTCATTATACCTTTGCTTCTAACTAACTCACACCACACAGATTCCATACTGGCAGGCTCAGACTCAGCAATAGCTCTTTTCGCGCTCAGGCTGCTTTTGATAAGAAGCCTGATCCCTCCACCCCTTCTATCTTTCCTAATGCATTATACATGCCGTAGTGGAACTCGTCATCCCTAATTTCCGGTGGCACCACATTTCTATTAGCCCTATTATATCAGCATTAGTTGTCCTAACCAGGAGTTCAAGTTCAGCCATTTTGTTGATAATACTCCTGATATTACTGTAGACACAGTTAAGACACACTCCTTGAAGTTATTTAGATTTGTTTCCCAAGCTTTATATTCCCCTCATTTGAAAAGTTGCTACCTTCAGATCATCTTATCACAATCGGCTGTTGTGGCAACAAGGAATTCTTGAATGCAAGCATTATTTGACCCATGTCATCGGATAAACGCGGATCTAAATTACCCTTCTCCTTTCCCCATAACTAGAAATTTCCCTGAACCCTTAGTGATACCTCAATGATACTGGCAAAAATCCTTGCACCGCTTTTGTTCAAATGAATGTCATTTCTACAAAATTATTAGGATAACAATTCCATTTTTTGAAAACCCTAATTTTATTCATGCCTTTAAATTTACATAAGTTCATTGAAATTATAAAGAAAGAAAGAAAAAAATACATTCAAGCTATGTATCCTCCACTTTTTAAGAAAAAATAAAATAATTTACTCAACAATTAATATTGACACCGACAGATGGCGCAAACTCTTACCATACGGGAAAGCTGATGCGCTATAATAGACGCAGTCCACAACTTGTCCGAAGAGGTGCATTCAACACTGTCATAGAAGAGATAGGCATCTCTGTAAGTTGTTATACCCCAACTTTCCAAGGAACCTGCAGGCAAGCTTGGTACTGCAACCATGTCTGGACAGGGATAGACAATATTCGAATTTATTTAATTATATTTATCTAACTATTTCTCAATGATTAATTGTATTTGAAACTACTTTAGCTCAGAGGAAATTTACTGAAATTCGATTATTGCACTTGAAAGAGTCTATTAGATAATAAAGCCATGTGAAGAGACTGACCTTTTTTTTTTTCTTGTTGGAAACTGCAATATTATCAAGTATTTCATAGTCCTCTATCGTTTTTTCCTTCGTTTTTTGTTTTTATTTATTTCACGCTTATGCTAATAATGGAAGTAATATTAATTTCGCAAATGAAATGAAGAGAGAAACAACTTGGATCATATTCTTATTTATTATTAGTGCCGTGAAATACCCCACTGAGATACTGATAAAATAATGAAAGTGAAATTTAAACATCTAAATCTACTAAAAATTTGAACAATAAAGCATGTATTGTGCTTCCTTTTATTACAGACTATTAATTAATATTTGAACTTTCTTGTAAAAAATAATGCGTATTTTGCCATTTGGGACCAAGATAAGTTTTATTATTATTTGTTTTTTCTCGCTAACAAATCTATACGGCAACCTGAGTTGACCATAAGAAAAACGTGGGTTATGAGGCCAGCAACTTTTAATGTTTGTCCCTGTGATTTTTATAACAAAATGTAGACGAAGGGAAATGGAGTCACTTCACTTAATATTAAAATTGTAAATGAAATTAGATAATTGTAATGAGTATATCCTAACCTGCTGCTTATTCAATCAAGATGCAGTAGGTGAGGAATGCTTGGAAAGTTTCTTAACAACAACTCGCTTTTTGTTGAAAAATGCTGGTGGGTTTAGATTCCTATGAAATATGCTGTGAATGCTAATGTTGAGCGTCAGTTTAGGGTGGAAACGTTTGGTAGTTCAAGAGAGATGAGACATTCTGTTTGGATTATCAATTACCTCATTGGTATTTGGTATCTTCAGAAGACAAAATGTTGTGCATAACAAAGCAATTGAGAGAACTGAATCTTGTTTGGCACAAAGAACAAGGCTCTTTAGCGTTTTGCAAAGCCATCTTTTAGAAAGCCTCACGTAGCCGAGTGGTCACGTGCATGAATGCAATAACACGCGCTGTTTGAGTGAATCGGCGTTCATGTCCGTGACTGCTAAATACGATTAACATTTGTATCGATGATTTATTGTAAACTCCACTCACCTGATGGTCGTGCCGGAGTATAAAAAATAGTATTTTTAGTCAGGGAAGTAATGTGCAACATTTGGAAATACTACATCTGCTTTCTGTTCGTGAAATATTTCAATCCACATGGTTTTCATTTAAATATTCCCATCTTGATTATCAAATGCAATGGCTATGAGTCTTCGTTCTTTAATTTCTGCAGGGTTTTAATAAACTCTGGAAAATACATAACTTCTTGGATACACTTGCACGTTTGAAAATATCTTTTATTCAAAACTGTTAAGAATTTGAACTATTAGATATTTGAAATATCTAATTTGTTTAATCATTCGAATTATAAAGAAGATTTAATAAGGCGATTTATAGTATTTAATTTAGGAGCTGTCTTTGATTTGCATTAAAATTCCAAAATTTCCAAAATTACATTTGCATTAAAGTTCCAAACTTTCCAAGAAAATTGATTTAAATCTTTATTCAACAGTGGACGTTGTTGAGAGACAAAATGATTATTGATATCGAGTTGGCTTCTTACAAAATGCCTTTTAATAAGCACTCATTTGAAAACCCGAGCACTTAAATGAAAATAATCAATTCGATTTACTTTATTTTAACCCATGCACATTTCCACCTAAGCACCTAAGATGTTTGGGATTTTCATTCAAAAATATGGGCCTGTTTTATTTATAATATTATCATTACTTAATATCAGAAATTTTTATACGTGAAATAAAAGTTTGTATGTAATATTACAGTTAGTTAGAATGTCTTTGGGGTTGAATAGTGGTTATAACTACTGTCCTCTTCCCCCGTTTGGAAAAGACCCGAGTTCAAATCCCGTCAAAGAATCTGGACAATCTCATGGGCTTGTTTTCACACTCCATGGCTTAGTTCGTTGGATTCGAGAGCGGTGGCAAGGTTACCTCCCAGGGATTTTCGTTTAGAAAAACAAGCAAACTGACCAGAAAACATGCAATTTGTGGACATATCACGCAGGGAGAGATTATTTGGTTCTTGGCTGGTCCTGACAGTTTTTTTTTTTTTTTTAATTTCTTGAGAGACAGTATTTGTTGTTCGTTACTTAATTAAATTCAATAATTTATAATATTGAAATTTTACATTAATAGTTAACTGTCAAATTAATTTCACGTTTTCGTTCACATATCTTCGAAAATTTTTTTTTTTGATACCCTATTCGAAGTAGTTAGAAAACAAAATAAGAAAATTCAGCAAATAAAGCTAATAAAAATATAAGGAAAAAATAGATAAATATTGGAGAATTAAAATACTGTACTCCTATACGCTTCATACTGTGCTTTGACATAAAAATATGCAAAATCTTCAAAATTTTTCCTGTTAATTAGCTAAAGACGTAGGAATTTGGCGTGAAAAGTATTTATATAAAAACGAAAGTTCTGAAAATTGATATAAAATACAGTAAATTTTGTTTTTTAAGTATTGTAGAAAAATAAACTGAGCATATTCAATCCATTGAACATATTCATATTCAATATTCAATCCATTCAAGGCTTTAACCACCCCCAATCAGATCATCTCGCAAGTGCCTACTCTCCAAATGCTGAAATTTGCAATTTGAAATTTTAATACTTCCCTGGTAAGCTCACCCTTTTTTGCTTCCCTTGCAAATCTCGTTGCTCTTCTTTGTACATGTTCCAACAGATCCACGTCCTTCCTAAAACGAGGCTTCCAAACTTGTATGCAGTACTCAAGATGTGGCCTAACCATTGTCTTATACAATACGATAATCACTTCCTTATCCCTGCTGGAAAATTGATTGTATATCATAGATAAAACCCCATGAGCTGTCCTGGCAGCCTGTCTGCACTGCTCATAGAGCTTCATATCTGATTGCACAATTTGTCCCAGAAATTTTTCATTATCAATAGCCTTGAGTGTGGTACCACTCAGTTGGTATATTAATCTGGGATTACTGCTAACCATATGCAGTACCTTGCGCATTTGTCAATGTTAAACTTCAATTGCCACTTCTTGGCTCATCAGCATAATTTTTCTAGATGTTGTTGTTGCAGTACCTTACCATGATTACCGTTATTAACAACCCTGCCAACCTTTGTTTTAGCTCAAACTTAGATATTAAGCCTGATATCAACATCATTAATAATATAGAAAACAACAATGGATACAGTTGAATCCTGGGGCACTCCACTAACAATATTAGACCATTAAAAGCAGTGTCCGTTAATAACCACTCTCTGTCTTCTCCCACTCAAACATCCCTTTATCCAGAGCAGTAACTTGTCCTTAATGCAACACTGCTCCAATACGTGCAGCAGTTTTTTATACATAACAGTATCAAAAGCTTTCCTGAAATCCAAGTATATGATATAAAAATTATTTTTTTCATCCAGTTCCTTTGTTACTGCCTCATTGTGTCCACTCAGATTGGTCAGACAAGATTTTCCTACAACAAATCCATACTTTTACTGCAGCATAATTGCATTCCTGTCTAGATGGTCCTGCATTACTTCCTTAACTGGTAACTTCAATATTTTTCTTGGAACAGAAGTTAAGCTAACAGATCAGAAATTATTCATGCCGCTTTTTGGCCTTCCCTTTGTGAATTGGGAATGCATTCGCACATCTCCAGTCCATAGGGAATCCCCTGAATCCAAAAATTCTCTTATAAGTGTAGCTAAGGGTTTACTTATCTCCTATGCTGCCTCCATAAATATAATTGTATAGATCCTATCCACCCCAGGCGACTTTTTTATGTTTAGCTTCAACAATTTCTCTTCCACTTTCCTCTCAGTTTACAAAATCATTTAGCTCTGTGTTAGAGTTCGATAAATTTCTGGCATCCTCTTTCTTAAAGAACTTCTCATGTGTGAATGTAGATGCAAAATACCTGTTCAGTTTTTCAGCAACCTGAGTGTGATCATTGATATCAGTGGGAAATGCGATTCAACCTCTTTTGTGTAAGGTTAATGTAACTAAAGTAGACTTTGCTGCTTTTCTTTGTAAAATATTATCAGCACGGAGGCAGACAAACGATAATCCAACGATAGTATCAAGCAAATATCAACAGAAAGTAGGCGCACTCTGCAGATTAAGAATTAATGGGGAAATGCGATAGCATGGAGAAAAACACCGAGTCTGTCAACGAATTAAATTTATAAAGTTGGATGTAGTTTATTCTTTGCACTCTGTTATAAGCAAAGCCCGTACTGCTTGAGTTTGTGTTCACCAAATTGAAATAAGTTAACTTTCTGACACAATAACTTCACAGTAGTGAGAGTGAAAATTAATTACATTTTGTATTATTGTAGGACTCTAATCTACTGCATTACTTTAATGGTTTTGTTATTATTATTTGTTTTCAGGATCATGAATACTGATAAATATTTCCTGATTAATTGTCTCCTCTGTCTAGATCTTGGTGTAATAATGATTAACTTTAAATATAATGAAACATTTACTAAACCAAAATATCATAGCATATTTTTTTATAAGAAAGCAACTATTCAAAACGAATTTGAAAATTAGTCATGTTTTCTGTTTTAATAATATCTTGCAATAATATTTTAGTATTATTATTGCAATGGCTAAATGATACAAGGAAGCGGGGCTTTTTGCATCTGATAAAAAAAAAAATTCTATTCTTCATGCCTCTTCTGTGGAAAACAAGGGGATATCCACTATCGCCTTGAAATTCGCCAACCTCGCCGCCTCGATCACACCAGCATGCGATTTATTCCCACAAACAAAAAACAGAACCCTGCTCCAGCCTTTTGCTACTCCCACAAAATTTTGTATTTCTGTCCACTTGTTCCCCCCTCTCTCTCTCTCTCTCTCTCTCTCTCTCTCTCTCTCTCTCTCTCTCTCTCTCGCAGTAAAAACATACCTGCCTCGTTGTTTATACTGATTCTCTTTCAGGCCTTATATATTTTCAACAGATCCCCCTCCCAACTAAGATATCTATTTACCTTCTAACCTTTCTTCATATGTACCTTGTACACCGCTCACCAACCTGTTTGCCCCTGTTTTGAACCTTTCTAAAAGCTCTATCTTTTTTTCATGTCTGGGCGGTAAACCTGTACGTAGTATTCTAAATATGTTCTTAGCATAGTCTTATATAAAGGGAAAATTATATCATTTTCCCTGCCTGTGAAGGTTCTATATATCATAGCAGGATACCATGTCCTTCCCTCACCACTTGTTTACACTGCATGGAAATCTTTATGCACGATTGAATCGTAACCTCTATCTTTTTTGTCCTAAATCACTTTTAACTGCTCTTCCTCTAGCTTACATTGGAAGCATTACCTTTGAATAACCTGACATTTAAAACTTTAAATCCAATCGCCATTTTTCAGACCTTTTGTGCAACCGCCGACTCTTAAACTACCTAGAAACCTTCTGTCTGATCAACGATCGCCACTATGGATTCCGTCAGTGTCTATCCACTGGTGATATCCTGTCTTATGTTACCCATTTATGTTGTTATTATTTGGTTTTTAGGAGCATTAGCAACCAAGGCCATATTGCTCCGGGGATATTCAGTGGTCATTTCCTGGCCCTTCCGCATCCTCCGTATTTGGTGGTCACGGGCTCGAATCCCGGTCTAATAAAGAAGCGTGTGCTACGCACTGCTGCTCCTGCCCACCTGGCTACGTAGGGGCCTACCCATTTATGGACAAATTCAATGGAAAAGTTCGGGGAAACACAAGCAGTTGCTCTTGATATCTCAAAGGCTTTCGATCTTGTTTGGCATAAAGATCTTCTAAACAACTGGTAGCCAACTGTTTTTTGTAATTGGTTATCCAGTTTTCTCTCTGATCGCTCACTGAGGGTGATGGTAGATGTCTCGCTGTCTTCTAACTTCCTGGTGTCCCCCAAGGTACTTTCCTCCACTCTTTTCCTCTTGTATATTAATGACCTTCTTCCATTGACAGGAAATCCTATCCATAGTTTTGCCGATGATAGCACATTGCATCCCACTTTCCAATTTGAGAAACCTTGCCCTGCTCAATCAGCTTCAACTTCTCGAATATCTGCTACCAATTCCTTAAATTCCGATCTCCAGGTAATCCTCCAGTGGAGCAAAGACAACTTAGTTGATTTCAATCCTTTTAAAACTCAGTCTTGTATTATATCTCGCAAAAAGGATTCTTCTGCTCCTATGCTTATCTTTGGTGACACTCCGATTCCTAAGCAAGTTGATATAGCTCTTTTGAGGATTACCCTGACTTCTAATCTCTCTTGGCACAAGCATATTACAAATATTTTTTTCCTCTGCATCTAAAAAGCTTGGTTTTCTCTTTCGGTCTCGGCGTTACTTGATTCCAAACAGCTGTTCACTCTGCACAAATCGCAAATCCGCCCTACCATGGAATATTGTTCTCACAACTGGAGTGCTGCCCCCAAACCTCTCTTAGGCGTCTAGATTCCATTCAAAAGAGGGAAATTAGGTTAATTAATCACTCCTCTCTAACAGAGTCTCTCCACTCTCTGTCTCATAGACGTACTGTTTCTGCTGCATTCCTTTTCTACAGATACTTCCATGGGCTTCTGAATTCTTCTGAATTGGCTTCTATAATTCCCGCTCTCTCTTTCAAAACAGTCCGAACACGTGCCGCCACCATCCAACATCCATTTATTGTCCAACTTCAAATTCACAGAACCAACTTTTCATCTTCCTCGTTTATTCGTTCAACTGCCATTTTCTGGAACAACCTTCCTTCATACGCATTTCCTGAAAATTACAGTCTGCAGAAGTTCAAGTCTAGTGTCAATAAATATCTTCTTTAGTCTTCTCAACCTCCAACCCAAGCACGGCACTAAGTACTATAGGTTCTAATACCTCTCGTGTTTGGGGTTTTCATAAAAAAAAAAAAAAAAAAAAACGATATAAGTCACCTTGAAGAAAATTGCCTGATTTGTTTTGTAACAACCCTTCCTATTTTTAAATAATCAGCAAAATTAGATAATTTCCCTATATTCCCCATCAACGTCATTTTGCAAGATAAGAAACAGAGGACACTTATTCCTGAGGGACTGCGCTTGCTAAACTAGTCCACCCTGAGGGACATCTAATTATGATTATTTTCTCTCTTATATTTTAACCAGTCCTTGATACAACGAAAGATTTTACCAGTAATCCCAATTTTTTTTCCAGTCATACACTATAATAGCCTTATTTGGGACCACATCAAAAGCTTTCCTAAAGTAATTAAGGTAATTAGTGTCACATTTGTTTCTTACATCCAACTGTTTTTATGACTTCGTCATAATAATTAATTAGGTGGACTAGCGTAAACTTTCTCTTCAGGAGCTCATGCGAAGATCCATTCAGGACGCCATTCCCGTCTAGATGATACTGCGTTGTTTTCAATACTCTACGATCTTTCTCACCAGTGAAGTCAAACTCGCTGGTCTGTAGTTGCCCATCACGTGTTTTGAATCTTCTTTATGGACTGGTGAGATGTTATACCAAAGAGTGATTCTCCAGTGTCTGGTGGTAGGAGTATCACGGTGTGGACCCTTTCTTAGTATAACATGATGTGTACTGTCCATTCTTAAAGCTTTACCTTTTGTCGTTTTGAGCAATTTTCCACATATATTGCTCTTCGAAATTGTATATAACTTAATTTATAACAGTCTGACTCCTTGGCACTGATCTCTTCTAGTTTAAATGGTCCTTCAAGTGTAAAGATCGTTGCGAAGTACAACTTCAACTCGCCACTTCTGATGGGCTTTCTATGATTTTTCAACTTCTATAAGTAACGCACCTATCTGAATTCACCCTGTTTTGTGAGAAAAGAAAATGACCTCTTTTTTCGTCCACTTGGGCATCTTTCTTTTATGGAACTTCTCCACTGGAACAAAGGCAATTGTAACTTTCAGGATTGAATACTTTCTGTAATGGCTTCTTATCGAATAGCATATAGTTGTCCCTCCAGTTAGTGATTTTAAGAAATATCTCAATCCACTATAGTCCCCTCTCTTGAAACCGAAGCCCTACGCGTTTCCTTTGGTCAAATACGTATTTTTCGACACCCTTAATTTTATGACATAGTGAGAGCTTTTTTTTGGATCTCTTTTAAAACAGATATCCAAAGAAGCTCAGGAATTAAACTTCATTAACAGATGATATCCAAATTTTAAAATGAACTGAAAATTACATACCTTGTTTAGGTAGAGGATATCTAATATCGAAATATTTCTCATAGAACGTAAGAACGTTCATTCCAACTTCTAATGCATACTGAGTGTAGTTCATGCTCTCCGGTGATCCGTATATTCTGAACTGCAATTAAACACTGACGTAAATTGCAATGATCAAAGACGAGTTTTATAAAAGTAATCTAAAAATGGGAAATGTATACAAAATTGAGGTAGTAAATAAGAATACTTTCAATGTAGCTTCAAAGTGGTTTATTTCAAAAACATGGGAATATTTTTCAATGTGATCATTTCATAATTCTGCACACTTATTTCTCTTCCAGCAATTAACAAGATTTTTAATTCTATCACTGAAAATATCAGTTTGGTAAAGAGTGTAATGAATTATGCAAATTACTTTTGGTTTCTCCTCCCAAAGTGAAAATCAGGTGCAAAAATAGAACGATGACCGTGGTTGAGTTTGAAATTTCAACTCCTCTTTCTATTTCATTGTTGTTCTGTTAATGTTGAGGCGGTGTAGGATAATTTTAGCAAAATGCGGCTTTGCTACTGAATTTCTAGCAACCGTTCAGATTATCACAAATTTTATCTAAATTATTATGCGAGTTTGTCTTGTTTAAATTCATCATCATGTTGGACTGTATCAGCTGTTGATCTTTCTCCATTTGCACACGGTTTACGATAAAAAAAAACAACAGTTTCTAAAAAAACTATTACATTTAGGCCACCCGAATAATTAAATTCATCTGCCCTGCTGTGTCTTGTGTCTGTTCATTGCGTGTGCTCTATGGTCGACTTCTCTGTTTGCTGGAAAAACCTCAGTTTCTGGGGGAAAACCTTCTATCTACGCCTGAGACCGACTAACTCAGCCACGGAGCATAACAGTTTCTGCATGAAGTTGATGATAAATTCTTTTGTTAAGGCATTTAAATAACAGAAAACGAATGCCACTTAAGTAACTGTATTCAATTAGCTTCTTCAATAACTGTGCATCTGAAAGAGTGGCTGCCATTATGAAAAGTAACTGGTCTTAAATAGTGTTGAAAATATTAATTTTCGGGCACCGCTTTGAATCTGGTTGTTATGAAGGTATTAAGAAATACCACTGGCTACATTTACAGTTTAGATATTACTTTAATAAAATAGCAAAAAATAATAAATACTAGTATGCATATTATTAATGACTGCAGTATTCGCCTGTCACGAAAAAGAAATGAAATTAAATTTATTTTCCTGACATTTCTTTTCTTATATAAAATTTAAAGAAATTTTATATATAGTATTTTTTTTCTTTTACACCTAGCGCCCCCTTATTTTATTTATTTATTTTTTTTTTTGTACTTGCTGTTCATGATTCTCAAAATGACAGCCGCTCTTTGAGTTGTACAAATGTTGATCTGTGCATGCGAGTACCCACATTATTACGGATATTATGAACTGTGTAATACTGTTTTTTTTTTTTAAGATGGTTAAATCCGACATTTTGCTAGAGCGCGAATAAATATACCGCAAGAAACAATGAAATAAGATAACCATATCTTTAGCCTTGAACGCGGAATATGATTATCATCTCCAAAGAAGGAAAATTTCAAAACAAAAGTTCAGAAAAATGTGCATTTTAATACAATGCTTAAATTCCTCTCTCCATGCTTACTTCTGAAAGGAAAATTTCAAAATAGACTGAAGCGAGATGGAAGAAGATACACCCAAAAAATGGGATAGGAATTAATTATTCAAATTTGCTCACAATTTTGGAAATATGAAAAATGAACACAAGAGAAGAAATGGGATAAAATATAAGCGCTAATTAATTTTCATTTTTAAAACAATTTAAATTTCTGTTTCAACAATCATGCTACAAGATGGATTTATATAATTAGTGAACAGCCTAGATTCATAGTGTTTGATCAGCAGTAGAATACCTGAATGTAGTTTTTATTATTTCAAAATTTGGGTTCGCTACTTTAAAAATAAATGGAAATATATCGTCACACATTACTTAATTTAAAATATGAGAAATTTAAAGGAATATTTTCGATATAAAAACAACTTCCGACAATAATTTCATCAAACAATGCATGTTATTCATTGTCGTTATTTGATTTCGCCTAAAGCAACGAAGACCTCAATATACACTGAGATAGTTTGGTATTAGGAACACCTACCTAGTACATGGGTACAACAGAGGCGAAATTGTAAATTAATGCCTCGCTTTGTCTAGATTTCCGAGCGGTTCCTGATGTGATCTTTAAGACTATACCAGACTAGCTGCCTAGCCTCTTCATTCCTCGTGCTTCACCACAGTGGAATACCCGGAGGTATCGTCATTCCGTTACTGTATTATACCTTCAGTGCTCAATACAGCCTGCATTCGTCGCCGAAAGGTCCCCTTAAGATACTGGTGGATGTCCACGCATATAATAATCTGTCTGTCACAGTGTATCTCACAGTTTCCGGATATTCGGTAGTACTACATCCCGATTGGCATGTCCATAGCATCACATACAAATTCAGTTGGGTCGAGATCATAAGAATGGGCAGTGATAGTACAGTGGTTTCATCATTTGTCACTCGTTTGGAGAAGTCTGGGTTCGAGTCCTGTAGCAGACTGGTGAAATTTCTAAAGGATTTTTCATTTATGGTTTTGGTTAGCCGATCTCGGATGGAGGGTGTGTGTTTTCTCCGTGGGTTTTTCAGCCCTAACAACATGAAAAATCTACACTTGTATACATAAAATACACAATGGCGCAATATGGACAAAGTTGCTGATGCTACCAAAACCGCTACCAGCACCAGCACCAACACCACCACCACCACTGCCAACACAAAAACAAATCGGGCGAGTTTGGCAACCGTTGAAGTACTCGCAGGAATAATACTCGTCAAACTAATCCAACGCCGTTGCAGTCCTGTGGCATGGCATGGAACATTGTCTTGTTGAACGATGCCTTTGCGGTCCGGGAGGATGGTCATCATAAATGGGTGCAGTCACTAAGGGGTACATCATAAAATGGTGCAGAGCACTGTCAGAAATCATAGACTCGTACTGGTCCTGGAAGACCACAGTTGACCATCCAACCGTACCACAGACTGTTACACTGTCTTCATACTGTGCAGTGTTCAGGAACCTCATATTAATTATACCATATTCGCCCGCATGATGTAATTAGAAATGCGATCCATCAACTCATTTTCACTCACGCACTGTCCAATAGTTTCCCCCCCCAGTGCCCACCGGCCCATCATTTATCTGCAATTGGCCATCAGCAGCGGTACTCTGGTGGCCCGTCGATTGCGATGATGAATTAAACACGCTAGTTCGACTCATGGGACACGTTGAAATGGGTTGTGAATGGCCCTCCATTGTGGCCAAGTTGCTCTATTGTGGCATGTCTGTTCCGCTAAATGACTCTTATCCTATCCCTTTGGTCAACAACACGTGGCTGGCCTACATAAGGCTTCTGACAGGGCTGTAGTGGAGGGTATACACCGTAAATCCTCTGGAATTTTTTAGGTAAATAACGTATCGTATACCATCTGGTTTTCGAAAGACTTTAAAAAAAACAATATTATTAAAATATTTGCTGAAAATTAAAAAAATAAATTTATTAGAATTTGATTCTTAGGCAATACGTATAGTTTTATTATTTTTAATGTATATGCCATATATATAAATAAGTAAATATGCCGTGTGTGTGTGTGTATATAGAAACATATATAGAAACACGGGTATGTATATATAGAAACATATATAGAAACACGGGTATACGCCGTATATCCTCTGGAATTCGATTAATAAGCCTAATACGCACAGTATACTCTCTGCTGCGACAACAGCACCGCTTCTGACTGGCAGTCTTTCCAGCCGTTAATCCAGTCTTCCTACCCACAAGACCGCGAATGTGCGGGAGCACTGGACGAAGGTGGTTTCGCACGCACTTTGTCCGAAATACTGGTTTCTCCCAAACCTGGACTCAACGGTAATCTCCCGTTGATGCTTGGTTGAGACGATTGTGACCTTTGCAGCATCAAAGAGGATTTCCATCATGCCTCTGTCCAGAGCATGGCGGACTCCCCATGTTAATACGAGCTTTAAATTAAAACAGCATCTGCACAAAATGTGGAAGCAGTCGAAACTGTTCAAGACAGGATAACTTACTCTAGAGCCCGTGCAACATTTAACAAACATAAATCTCAAGCAATTGAGCATTATAGTATATAACTGTATTATTCTTTGAGTTTTGAGTTAAACTTCCTTTTATGATTCCACATATGTATTCCCTCTTGTTTGGTTTAACAATGTTCTCTGTTTATTATTATTATTCATCCGTTTCTTTTACCTATTGTATTATTACTGTTAACCCCTGGTCTTGATGGCCATAAAGGGAAATATTGCGATGTATCGATTTGTATTATTATTATGGTTCTGCTGCAGTATAAGGCACGCACTACTGTTATGCAGAAATAGAGTTCCATGTGGCGGCAGATGCTATGCACGAAGTCATGGTTGGAGAGCTATTTCCTAATACAAAAGCTATATTATTATGTTATGCCCGTGAATTGCACTCCATTCAAAGAGGAATGATCCTGGCCACCCACCGTATATGCAGGACTGTCTCCACGGCAGCTATTCAGGTAATTGCGAGAACTCTCCCGCTCGATTTGTTTACGATCTTCCGTGGGCTCTGCTTCAGAATCAGAAAGAAAATACCAACCTGTATTCTGGGTATTGAGCTTAATCTCACTGCAGATGATAAGTGGGAAAAAACAAGATGTTACAGCGAACTGGTGAACATCTGGGGCTTCTCGCTACCGACCTATGCTTTTGTGGAGGTAAGGAAAACTGGTACCACCTTCTTTTTGACTGTGACTTGTACGAGGATCTCAGAGATCAACTTCGGAGAGACATTCTGAACTTCTCCCCAACCAATGTGGATCAACTAATCCAGACTCCAGACAGTCTTTCCTCCCTGCAGGCCTTTGCATCTGGCATTTTTACCAGGCGAAAGACCATGTATGCCAATGCCAACCAAAACCAGACAAATAGTTCTACAGCCTAGATTTCACACTTGTGAAGGGGAAGGCTAAATTCAGATTTTTATTTATTATTATTTTTATTATTATTTTTATTATTTTTTTTTAATTTCTTTTTTTCTCTATATATTTTATTTTTTATTTTACTTATTTTAATTTTTATTATTTTTATTTTTATTTATTTTTTATTGTTATTATTATTTTTTTTATTTTATTATTAATACAATTATTATCGTTTTTTTTTTGCTCAATTTGCCACACTATCAATTTTTATTTTATTTTTATTTCTCATACATAAATATATCACTTTATTATTATAATATATTACCTGCACGCACCACTAGCTTTTTTATTATTTTTATTATTTTTTTATTTTTTGTTTTTATTTATTTTTTATTATTTTTATTATTTTTTTTTTTACAACCTGCACCACGGGTAGTTTTTTTTTCCCCTCCTCTCTTGCCTCTGAAATGGGCCCCCAGAGGTTCCTGGCCCACCTGCTGACAACACCAGGTTGGTCAGAGTCTCTTTAGAGTCGGTACGTGTTTTATTGGGACTGGCCCACCTTCCCGTGGTGTGGACGAGTACCCAGAATCATCTGTCCAGGTGACTGATGCTTCTGGGTAGCCAAGCGGCCAGAACAGAACAACAGAACACACACATAATACACACAAACCGACGTCACATACATCTGGCCCAATTATAGTGATACTGTTCTTCACAGAGATACGAGGCGGAGTTGAACAAACGTTCTAGGTGCCGCCCTTACATATACACATGTCCATATATGCTATGACTAGTTTTCTCTTCAGTGTTATGAAAGAACTCCACGAGAAAAAAAAAAAAAAAACCCGTTTAACTCGCATCCACCCACGCGAACATGACGTTAATGTAGGTCTTCATTAACCAGCTTGGAAGACCAGCAACCGTAACTCCTGTACTAACCTGAAGTCATGCATGATGTGGATAAAAATACACAGGCCCATTTGAAGGGAAATACGTTAATAAAGAAAGAAACAATGTTTGCTCTTGAGAAATCTCAGTATAACGATGGGTAATTAGGCAAATGATGTGTGAAATAACAAGGAATTAAAATAAACAGACAAATCAATTCATATAATTGTTTACATATAAATTACAGAGAATCCTATGCTAGTATTTATGGACACTATATTTATGGATTGACGACCCTTAAAACTGATGAACAATAATTTTTCTATCAGACACTCCATATTTTCATTTTTGAGTGAACAAATGAAGAGAAGAATAATATATAGTCTATTCTACTATCAGTAAAAATCGAAATTTAAATCATGTAAAGACTTAAAAATAAATCAAGAAACAAGTTGGATTAATGTGAGCTTCCTTAGCCATAGTGAGGCAAAGATGACCTGAATCTCCAGGCAAGGATATGAGACAGATAGTTGGGATACACTGAAAAGATATATTGATCCATAAGTGAAGAAAATATAAGGGACAATGTTGTTATCGTTAATGTACAGTGATATTAAAAATTAACATATTCAGAGTTAATTTATCTGTTAATAAATTTAGCATTAATAGTGAAAAGATCGTTTAGTTTTGGTTATAGCATGTATAATCATGTATATGGAAAAATATCAGGCTGCACATCGACCCAAGGTATGAAAATCCAACTTAAAAACAATACGTTGAATGAAATCACGAATCATTAATTTATTATCCATTCTTTATGCTCTAGCAAATTCATAAAGTTCTTGGAGTCAAGGCGAAACGGTGTAAGGTTCCTGACTTGTCTGCAAGGAGCATTGTTGCATAAAAAAAGTTTATTTTATATATCACATATAAAAAGTGAGAATGCGGAGGCATTTAAGGATATTTTATCATTCCATTATGGTCCTCAATATGGTTTGGATATTAAAATTTCAGTTGAATTTTCTAATCAGTAACCAATCAGAGTGCTACATTAAAAAAAAACGAAATGCAAAAGAAAAAAAACGTAGAGAAAACGAATACAAAGTTCAATGGGTTACTCACTCTTGTTCCACCTTCTGTGTAGGCTCCTTTGTACTCGAACTCGCACAGAATAATACCAACCATATAAGTTGCCATGGGTGCAGAACGACGGAATTTTGTTTCCAGTAAGCCATCTTCTCTTTGATCGGTTCCCTAAATAAATAAAAGGAATCTCTTTTATGCAAAAATCATGAATGTCGTGATTCACTATAAATATACGAATATTCCAGGGGAATTATTGAAAAATAGTATATTCATAAATTAACACATTACAAAGCAGTAATTTAAACGAAACGTTACTTATTCGAAGTATAACCGAATTGTTAACTTCGGTTAATTTATTGCGTATAGACATGATGCATTTGCACTAACTTATGTCTGAAAAGTTTCCCGGAGTCTGAGACTTTTGCCCTAAATCTTTATCAAGCGTAAAATGAATTTTATTCCACCAATTGGTCCCATCCCATCCCATCGTTTGAGAAGAAAACATAGTGGCATCGTTTACCGTCCCTGTTCCGGGGAGGCGGGTCACCACCAGCTAACTTAACTATGCACACATATTTAAGAACTCTGAATATATTCCTCAATTTATTTCTAAAAAAAAGCAACGCAATTTATAAAAACCTTAGGTACAAACAAAACAATCATCTACATATTTACAACCCACATTCTCCCATCACCGGGAGAAACGATGTTTTGTGCATCGCAATGTGACTGCATTGTCGTTTTACTATGGCGAGCGATGTTGTGTCTTGTGTTTTAAGCTTATAGAAATCATAAGTTTTTGTTATCTACATGTATTATTTGTTTGTTGTAATTAATAATCAAATTTTACAGGCGGTGGGAATACACAAATTTAAGTAAAACCAGAGGTGCTTCGAAAAGGAGGAAAACTAGAGAGAAAATTTTAAAAATTTCAATTATTTTTTCCATTAAAAATATTCTCTCAGTGAATACAGCAATACCCCGCATAGCACTGATAATTAGTACCGAAACTGTTCCGTATTATGTGAAACCGTGCTGATTGAGGTATAATTATAATGGGTTTTAATTAAATGCGTACCAGAGAAACAGTCTATAAACAAATTATAATAAATTTATAAACAATTTGCGCTTGATAACCAATTGAAAGAATTTGAAATAAAAGAATATTACAAAAATTTTATTAATATAACGGCAACATCATGAGATGAGAAAAAAGTTTTATTGTTTATTTAGGTATTTCAATAATGAAGTCTGGTGAAATCGTCTCTTCTTTTTCTCGGTGTATAGGTCTTTGTAGCATCAAATCCTATCTTGAAAAATTTGGCATATCTTGATGCTACGTTCAACATTCCGATCTCTATTAATAACCGCCTCGCAGGCCATGACGCCTCCGTAGTCAGGTGGCAGGAGCAGCAGTGCGTAGCACATGCTCCTAAAAACTAAATAACAAACAACAACTCGCAGGCCATGTCAACTCCCCGAAAAACTTCATCCAATTCTTCTGTTGAAAATTCTTTTGATGCCACTTCAGTGTTATCCACTTCAGAATTGTTTTCCTCTTCTTCATATGCAGTCTGCTCATCAATTTCGATGAGAGTTGCATCATCTAAGTCATTTGCATGTGAATCAATTCAGTCATGTACATTGGCAGTGTCCAAAGTTTCGAACTCCAAGTCTTTTCCGATCTTCACAATGTATTCGGTAATTGTCTGAACTTGCGATTCAAAACCAGTGAAATCATTTGCCAAATGGAGCAAAACATGCTGCCAAACAGAACGCATGTTGTTGGCAGTGATTTCTAGGCAAGATGCAAATATATTTTCGATCGCATTCCTGATGTTATATTTTTTTCCAAAATGTTTGTAAAGATTTTGATCCCACTCTTGTTGAAGCTTGAATCGCTTTGGAAAAAGTTCAGGGCAGATAATACGCCTTGAATGTAGCAATTACACCTTGATCCATGGGTTGTAAGAGAGACCTTGTGTTAGGCGGAAGAAAACATATTTTTATATTTTCATTGAGATCAGAAATTTCAGGTGGATGGCCTGCTGCATTGTCTAAAAGCAACAAAATTTTGAACTCCAACCTTTCATCTTTGCAGTACCATTCAACCGTCGGACAAGAATAATTTATGAACTGTTCTGTAAACAATTCTCTTGTAATCCATGCTTTCTTATGGATCGCAATATTACGGCAATATGCTTTTTACGCAACCATTTATAGCTCTTGGGTTTTCTGCTCTGAACACGAGTAGAAGCTTCAATTTAAAATCCTCAGATCAGTTTATACGCAACAAAAGTGTTAAACGATCTTTTAATGCTTTATATCCAGATTGGGCCTTTCATTTTCAGCTAAAAAAGTTGGTGAGGGCATTTTTTTCCAGAACAGTTCAGTTTCGTCGACGTTGAAAATTTGTTCGTCCTTGTAGCCACCTTCCTCAATGATGTCTTTCAATTCACTGGGAAATCTTGCAGCAGCGTTTTTGTTTGCACTTGCACTTTCACCTGAGATACGAACATTGTAAAGCCCAATACGGTTTTTAAATCAGAAAAACCAACACCGACGGGCTGTAAATATTTCTTTAGTCTCTTCCGCTTCAGTTTCTTCTTTTTTTCTTCAGCGTATTATAAAGACTCATGGCTTTCGCTAGAATGATGTTTTGATTCAAAGGAATTCTCTTTTGATTACAATTTTTTATCCATATCAATAAAAAACGTTCCATATTAATCAATAGCAAACTTCTTTGCTTTGTTATAACTTTCGCCATGTAAGATGCTGTAGAAATTCCCTGCTCTTTGTAGTGATCCTTCTTTCGATTAATCATTCGAAAGAAGTTTGAAAAGCTATCACCTTGTCTCTTCAGGATGGAAGACTGAACACTGTTGCCACTGACTGCCTGAGGAAAGCTATTAGCACATGTGCATGTCAGACAATAGAGTTGACACCGCAGCATATATGTACGCATACCCAGGCTACGACAATGCAGTATATATGTGGAATACGTGTCCAGGCTATTACTGTAAATTTTAGACTTAAACTTAGTCATAAAGTTTATTTCTTCTTCTGAAAACTAATAAATTTATTATAAGTTAAGGTACAAAAATATAAACAAGCAGGAGCTTTCAGGGCGATGGAACATTATAATCATTAAACAAACTTTATGACTATTATGATACCAAAGGCCTTGTCGCAGACTTATACCATTAGAACTGGAAACAAATTTTTCTTCTTCATTGCCTTCTTATTCGGAAATCTGAAATCATATATGCCCTTCGACAAACTCAGCACTGAATGGTGATAATACAATACTGATGCTGATTTAAAATGATATTTTCCCTAATGAAAATGCATCAGAAAAATTTTGGGGCTGCGTGTTGACAGACCAAATTAAAAGATTAATTGTTAATTCACGACCATGTAAGTCAAAAGGACCATGTCCAAAGAACAAAAATCAGGAAAATAGATCGTCCTCAGAGATTTATTATAAGGCAAAAGCATCTCATGGATATATTGACAAACTATGGATCTGTTACTCCGATGCCCTGGGTGTAGTAAACATGTTGGTTATTTTCAACCACGTCTTTTGGACAAAAAGAATTAATACATGAAAGAATCTTTCTTGGAAGATAAAAAGCCAAGTACGTTTAGAATCGCATATCATTGCTTGCTGTATTTATGAACAATGAAAACAATTCATAAAAGCATTGGAGATAAAATAAGGTCTGAAGACTACATTTTGGGTACAAGTACAAATAACCTTTTAGCTAATATGGCATTGTAATGCAACAGTTCAAAAGTAAAACAAAAGGGAAAATTAAATATTTTAGTCCACAGATGTAAACTGAATTGATCAATATTGTTGACAAACGTTTAGAAAAACGTCAAAGTCTGTTCAAAATATTAAATTGGCTCCCTTTCACTCAGTAATTGTGGATACTACTCAGAAGTTTAGCTGAATTGACCAAATAAGTTGTTTTATAGATTTGTTGAAATAAATAGAAATTCAGAAGTAGTTCCAATAGCCATTAAAATAAGAGAAGTGTTTTAAGTTTCTTAGCTGTAAACGATCGCTCAACTTCTGGTATAAAAATACGATTATTAAAGTGATAGAAACACACAACATAGATTTTTGACATCGTTGGAAGAATATTCCGCACCCTTGGTAACAGATGGGAAATTTTAGTCTCCTTTACTGGCGAATCGAGTACTACGATAAAACGATTAAATCCCACGAGATGTGATCACCACGAATTACATCATTTCTAGCTATTAAAGTTCGCTTTGTTGACACATTAAAAGCATTAACGGACATTATGTTGAAGAACAATCATTAATGCGAAGAAGAAACTCGAATTAGAAAAAATATGTCAACATTTGAATATGTTTTTCTGTGTGCGTGTTTTTGGCGAAAATAGCATCAGAAGATTTCCACAACCGAAAATATTACAGACCAAAAATATTGATTTACGAGAAGCTTCGCATGCATTAAAAATAACACCCGAAGCGCTAATTAAATTGAGAGAAACTTTTGACGAATGTAAAAGTAAAGTTAAAAACATCGCTTATAAATGGGAAATTGAAGACAATTTTATTGGAAAAATAAAATCGATTTCAAAACTTTTATTTTTTTATGATGACACATTGGACTACAGATTTAAAAGAAATGAAGATGCCGTCAGGATAAATGTGGGCTTTTTTTGTTTTACAGAAGCTTAGAAATGTATAACACAAATTAGAGAAATCGGTGTGCAAAATATTGACAATAATCAAAAATATTGTCAATATCGTTTTCCATTAATGGAAAATGATATTTTAAAATATGCAGATAATTTGCAAAAAGGAGATTTAAATAAAACTTTCTCCATTTAACTTTTACAAATTGTTTCAATTAGCTTTATAAAAGAAGAAATTAAAAATAAATTTAATAAGAGAACTTGCAGAATTGTTAATAATAAAGTTTAGAAATTTGTCATGTAACTACATTTATATCTAACTACCTGTTACAGTAGCTATTTCCAAAACAGCATTCAGCAAGCTGAACATAATCAAAAACTATTTGCAAAATACAATGTCTCAGGAATAACTGAAATATATTTTACTAATTGACATTGAAGCCCAAGAGATAGATAAATTAAATACCAAAGATTTAATTAGAGACTTTGCCAATGAAAAAAAAAAATAGGAAGAAAGCTTTTTTTAATTTGAGTGTCTATATTATTAATGTGATTTTACTGGAAATTTGTAATTCTGATTTGTTTATTTCTTACTTCTTTGTAATGATTTTAAAATCCATTTTAAATACATTTGTTTAAATACGTTCATTTTATTTTGTTAATGTAATAAATGTATTTACAAAGTAAGATGAATGTATTTTTATTTTGGTTTTGCTTTTGTTAGTTTTGCAAATAGAACAGAAGCTAGCTGGTTGATGCACGTGTTTGAACTGTTCAAAAGAAAGCAGTTGTGTAATGCATGCCATTTCAGAAGAAGAGCGCTCATAAGTAATATTTAGAAGAGCATGCGTGAGAGACACTGAACTTCGGTGGAATCGTGAGTAGGAAGAAGGCTCTAAGAGTCGGTTGTTTAGAATAAGCGGCAAGGCAGCTAAGGACATGAAGGAGTCAGTCAGTATATCTTGTTTTATAAACTGAATGTATTCTATTGGTCGGTTTACCCGTTTAATAAATGAAACGTTCTAGTTTCCAGAGAGGTGAAGCCGTGCAAATCTCACCAGAGAATCTGGGAGTCTAATCCCGCCATATCTTCATGTGAGAGAAGGTTCATTGATTAATCTGACTGCATTCAAAGTAGGAAGACAGAGAGATATTCATGAAACAACTTCACCAGATATCGGAAGTATTTCATTACGGGACAGATTTGAGGGATTTGCATAGAGTTTACAGCCATTCAAAGGGAATGAAGAGGTTTTATTTATTATATCAAGTAGGAGTGTGCATTTCTACTGGGGGTGCGGGAGTTAGACCCAACTATAAGCAACAATGATGATAACATTTTGTAATATATGATTACAGCAATAAGTTATTGATCATTTATTAGATAACATGAAAAAAAGTTATTTAAAACATGAGTCTGCATCTACAATAGTCTGTGTGGCGGGATGTAAAAACATCATCTAAAAGTAAACTTTTTGTCTGAGATGGGTGTCTGTTAATTCACACCATGCTGTGCTCTGAACATGAGTAGATGGGCTTGATGGAGAGTTGTGGTCTGGTAAGCTTCCTTCACAAATATCGTTTCATAATCAACCCGGAGTTGGTTGTAGGAGTCGAGTGTGATATATCGGAAAAACTTCTGGAGGGACTTCAACAGGGCTCCACCTAGAACGGCTGGCGAATTGCTGCTGCGTAGAGATCTGCGCGGAGCAGATGATTGAGGGAAGATGTCCACCATGGAGGACACTAGTCTTTATAAGTGTATGATGAGCTTCGCTAGAAGGATATTGGCCTTGATAAGTAGGATTTCCCAGGAGGTCCATCTCATAGAAGTGTAGAGGATGCTTTTTTAAATGGTTTTCCTAGGGAGTGGTTTAGCCAACGGAAGATCCAAATTCGATCCCTATGAAGAATTTAAGCTGAGCCGTGGGAACAGGGGCCCATTTCAGAGCCCATATAGGGCTACTGTGATTATACAACTAACAATGAGTGATGAGGAAAGGAAGAGGAATATTCCCATAAGTTACTGTTTGGCTCTAGGCGTTTTACTCTAGCCGTCGGCGAGGTGTTGTCCAAATTGGTCATTCCAAACTATGCTCAAGTCCAGGTGCTGCTGAACTCTTCTGATGTTGTACCATTTTATTTGCGTATATCGGGAAGGAAGAGGAATATTCCCGTAAGGACCAATCCAATCGTTTTGTGGAATTTGGCCAGAGTTGAGATCTGCAGGGTGGCGTTCTTAGAGACATTAGGTGCGCTTTCAGATTCCTTAGTGCAGACAAATATTTGAGGTCATCTGCATAGTGAGATAAAGTCACTATGTAGGGATATGAAGGGGGCATTTGCTGCAGCAAAGAGAAAGAAGGAGCTCACCTCCTCTGGGGACACCTCTGTTTATGGTAATGCTATAAGAGCTCTCACCATCTGTAACACTGGGGAGATTCCCTTGGATTGGAAAAGTGCAAATGTATCTCCCATACATAAGGGTGGCTCTAAAAGTGAAGTTGGAAATTATCGACCTGTCAGTCTGACTTCAGCAGTAGAGAAAATCATGGAGGCAATGATCAAGGGTGGAATTCAGGATCATTTGGATCGAATTGAAATTCTCAAGGATACCCAACATAGTTTTGTAAAGGGAAAATCATGTTTAACAAATCTGGTTCGCTATTTCGAAAGGGTCACTCACCAGCTGGATTTAGGGAATAATTTCGACATTGTTTATTTAGATTTCAGCAAAGCTTTTGACTCAGTCCCACATGAGCGGTTGCTTTATAAGCTGGAACAGGTTGGAATCACTGGAAAAATCGTTAGATGGATAGAAGGATGGCATCAGGGCAGGAGGCAGAGGGTTGTGATAAATGGCTATTCCTCAGATTGGGTTGATGTAAGAAGTGGGGTTCCCCAAGGATCAGTATTAGGACCACTGTTGTTTTTAATTTTCATAAACGACATTGATGAAGGGATAGAGGGCGTGATGTCTAAATTTGCAGATGATGTTAAAATTGGTAGAGTAGTTAATGATCACTGTCAAGCTGAGCTTCTTCAGAGAGACCTAGATAGACTTCAAGAATGGTCAGAAAAATGGCAGGTGTGCTTTAATCCAACAAAGTGTAAGGTATTACACCTGGGAAACAGTAATCCCAAAAAAACTTATTCACTTGGTGGAGTTCAACTAAACCCAGTACTGGAGGAAAGGGACTTGGGTGTTACGATACGGTCAGACATGAAATTCTCTGAGCATTGTAAACAGGTTGCAAGGAAGGCCCATGGTGTCCTATCGATGATCTATCGAACTTTTGTAAGTGAGATAGGAACGTGATAATCAAATTATATAAGGCTTCTGTAGGACCACACTTGGAATATTGTGTTCAAGTATGGAGACCGCACCTAAAGAAAGACATCGAGCTTCTTGAAAGGGTGCAAAGAAGGGTAACTCGCCTGGTGAGATCGGCAAAAGGGCGTCCTTATGAAGAAAGACTTCGAATATGTGGGTTGCAGAGTTTGGAAACTAGACACCTTAGGGGAGATTTGATTCAGGTGTTTAAGGCTCTGAGAGGCATCAGTAAAATGAGAGGACAAAATTTTCAAGATTATAAATGATGCTAGAACTAGGGGACATAAATTCAAGTTACGGGGGGAAATGTTTAGATTGGACTGCAGGAAGTTTTATTTTAGCCTGCGAGTTATAAATTACTGGAATAAGTTGCCTTCATGGGTGGTAGAGGCCGACAGTTTGGGTAAATTCAAAGGTCATCTGGATAGTACTTTCGGGTAAGGGAAGCGCATAGGATGATATGTTTTTTATTTATTTTTTATTTATTTATTTATTTATTTATTCCTTTTTATTTATTTTTTCCTTTTTATTTATTTTTTATTTTATTTTTTTTATTTATTAATTATTATTATTTAGTTATTTATTTTATTTATTTATTTTTTTTATCATTGTTTCGTTCGGATTTTTTTTTTTTTTTTTTTGTGGCTGGTGCAGCATAAGATAGGCTTTCTTGCACCATGCGGCCGTTACTAATACTAATACTAACACTAATTTGTCTGTTGAATAGTAATGTCCTGAGGGCATATATAAGTGAGAGAGTTACGAGGAAATGATTCTGGACCTGCTGAAGGTCCAGAATCATTGTTAGGGAGGTTTGTTTATTACTTGAACTAGCTCCTATTTATTGAGCGCTGTGGTGGAAAGTGGGAACTGTTGTGATTGGTAAGGAAGGAGCATGGTATGATTTCTGGCTGCAGTGGAACATTCCGTGATTCAAATTTATAAGATATAAAGCAGTATTGAGCTTTATAGTGATCGTAGTTAACTAACTCCTCCGCCTATCCGATTTAAGAATGACAGGGAGATCAGCATTTAAATTGTTGGAATATTACAATAAGTCTGGTTGTTCGGGCAGTGTAGATTAATAAGTTTGCTCAGATATTTTTATGAAGCTCTTCGTTTTGTTTTTTTTTATAAACTGGCCCAAAACGCAAATTATAGAAGCTGATGCCTTGGCGTTAGTGGTCATTGCCTTAATCTAAACAACCCAGAGTTTTCGAATTGCCTTGATTGTAGCTGCATAAACAAATACCGAAACTCTAATGAATAAATAGCGTTGCTTCCTCGTCTTCGTGCGTGTGGATGTAATTTCTAACTTTCATTTCATTTCCAGTAGAATAAAAAAAACCGATGCTCAATTGGGGGAGAGTACCAGTGTGACGAGTGTGTTACAAGTTGCGTGATAAGGTTAGTAGCACAAAAAGAAACTTACCTCCTCAGGCATGTTTGACAAGACGACGAACTGGGGTTCATGGACGACAGTGATGGTGAAGGTTGACTTGAAGCTGGGCTCATCGAAACACGGAAATACTCGTCTGGCGTATGTAGGCTGAAACTGGGTCGCAATCAGATTCCTATCGGACGCGAAGATTAGAAAAGAAAGGCAAGAAAAAAATTTGTTTTAGTTATTTATAATCTCTTCTTCTAAGCTATCATCAATATTAAAATATTTCTCACAAAGAATTCTGATTACAGATGGCATTGAGATAGAAGAGATTCAGCGCCCTTAATCTGTTAAAACAAAAATTACAGTTTTACAACCCAGTTTAGGAGTGTTTCTATTAAGGAAATAAAAATTCAATTTGTGGGACCATGCTAAAATGGTCAGCAGAAACAGTGGCACTTTAAACAAACAACTGTAACAGCCCATCTGGAAAGAGCTCGTATCATTTGTAAAAAAGCAAGATTTGTTTAATCGACAAACGCAGAGTCGTTACAAGTCTTGCTTCTTCTTCTTCTTCAAAAAAAACATTCCTTTTTAATATATTTCGAATGTACATGGTTGGTTGATTAAACTCCATTCATTAATTTCCTGACTAAACAGAAGAAGCATTAGTCTTAGGCTGCTTTTCTTGCACTACTTAGTCTCAACTTATGTTAGAAGTTTCTTTTTTTTCATTACTAAACACCCTGCTAGTTCCAAAAGAGAACTTCTTGTAGTCGTACACGACGATTAAATTACTTTTAAATGCCTGCAAACTTCAGCACTGTTGATAGCCATTTAATCGTTTTATATAATCATTTTTCATCACAGTTGCAATAACACATCCATTTCTGTGGTAGCTGAGCCTTCTCGTGTCTCTTACAAAAACTGATCCGTCTATATTTAAACGTCTGTTGAACCTTAATGGTTCTAATCAATCTTAATCTAAACATAAATGCGACATAAGTAATTTACTTTTGCTCTCTTTCATAATGTTCTTAGGACATCTCTTCCCACTATAACGAGTATATTCCACTCGATGCTGTCAGTTGACATTCAAACGGAGACTAGATTAATCCCAAAAAATTTCGATACAAAGAAGTCTCCAAGTCTTAATGGCATTTCTTTGCTCATCCCTAAAACCTGCATGCCGTTAAGATAAACGCTCATAAAATAACTTAATGCCTTTTAAATTATTTTGTGTGCGAAATCATTCAAGAGACCTTTAAGAATTCCATCAATCTCAGACAGGATTAAAAAAAAAAAGACCTCTCTATAGTACAAACGATGAAACCACAAAGATGTCAAGTAAGGGTGTTTCTCTTTCCTTTGGAAATTGATATTGTTCATATTCAGCCATTTCCTACGAATCAAAACAAATGCCTCCATTCCAATTATGGTCATGTGGCACCTTAGCTGAAACCTTTCCAAAGTAACTTTGACTTAGTGTACTATGAATTAAGGTGCCAGTGTGCTGCAAACATTACAAAACCCAAACCAAACCAAACCAAGCCACTTCCGTAGTAATGGGAAATTAATACTTTGTGGTCCTCAATTATTATTAGTCTCAATAAAGCAGAAATTTATTGATCATTCTCTTACGCCACTTTGAAACTTACTATTAGAGTAAGTTTCAAAGTAGCGTAAGAGTATAGATTAGTAACGAAGGTAATATTAATCTTGTCTGTGCTGATTCACTGATAATATCTTGACTAATGTTACCCTGCGGACAAATTCTAAGGCAAACTTTAGAGAAACTCAGGCTGTAAACATGCTCAAATCCTTTGATCGTGTTTGGCACAAGGACTTGAATATTATGGTCAGCCTTCCGGTCTCCAGATAATTAAATCACTTCCCACTCTTTTCTGTATTTATTTTTCATGGCAGTCATCTTCTGAATTAACATCTGTAATTTCACTTCTTTCTATCAGCCCATCTCAACGTAGCCAATTCACAATCCCAGTCTAAATTCACCGAACTAACTCATTTTCATTTTTTTAAGTTATTCTTTCTAATTCTATTGTTTGAAATAGTCATTCTTGTTACGTATTTCCTGAAAATTATAACCTACAGAAATTCAAGTGCTACTTCAGCAAGTGTCTTCCATCTTCTCGAACTATAACTTGCATGGGTTGAGAAGATGCAAGAGCACTATAGGTTACCAAAACCTTTTGTGTTTGCAGATAACAAAAAATAAAATAATAACGGCCACTTTTCTTCAGGTTTGAGAATTGCTGCTCTGCCATTAATATCTGGATACCCCTTCCGTTGATAGTTGGTCACGTGCTACCCAAGCGCCACATGTCAAACTCATCTATATGCTCATAGGCCTTCTAGAAGAAAGTAGAACGATTGTAAATGCAAGATGCTACGATCAATGGAGCTAATATACTTCTAGAGTCGAATGATAATAGAGTGCCACTTAAGCAATCCATCTGTACGTGACATTTCAATGGCACTGAAGATCTCTAGGTTGACAATGGGTGATGCTATCTGCAAGTAGAAGCGGGCTGGCCACTAACCACCCCAACCAATCCCAGACACCCACCAACCATTCTTGGATCGCAGGCCAATAGAAAACACTGTGTTTTGAAGTGACGAGTTTCGTTACGTGGTCTATCAGTCTGATAGTCGTGCAGGGGCATGCCGAATGTCCGAAGAAATCTACCTGCTGGACTGTATCGTATCTTTCCGACAATGAAGTTTGGCGGAAGCAGTGGTCTTGAGCTGTTTCTCATTGTTCGGCATAGGACTATAGCTATCTTGTGTTTATGATGAGGTCTGTCTAGGTGCCCTCGCAGTAATGCATTATCTACATTGTGAGGAAGGCTCATATCTGTATCGGCAGGATAACCCTGCATGTCATACTGCTCGCATTGTGACGGATTTGAGGACGTGATCGTCGAAAAATTGGACTGGCCAGCCCAGAACCCAGACATCAGTCCTGCGTGCGAGAGGAGATTGCCCAAAAATCAGAGCTCATCAATTCTTTAAGAGCTTTGAAATGCAAACAGCAAAAGATACTTGTATATAGTCCTTATAATGATATTGCTTAAAGTTAATATTAATAAAAAAAAACACTGTTTAAGGCCTCATGCTAGTTGCTAACACATAAGTTAAATTTAATTTTAAGTTAGGATGTTTAGAATTGGCAATACAACTTAGGCAATGAGTAATCAGTGTGTCGCAAACAGTACGTATACTTAAGCCAGATTGTTTGTTCATGAGAGGGAAACACTGTGAGAAATCTGGAATAATCTCGTCTACGTTTGAAACAAGTTACTTCAGGCCCTTTGAAAAACACAGTTCTTCCAGAATGATATCAAATAGAAATTCACATAAAGCAATTTATACAGATAAATAAATAACCTGAACTTTTTAAAGGTTGACAAATGACAATGTTATTAATCTGCGTAGAACATTAAAACTAACAGAATGGTGGTCTTTATGTTTGATAGGAAATTTGTGGTGATAACTGATTCTGAAAAATGGCAAAAGCATATTACTCTACTACTATGATCATTACACCACATTGTTCTGTTGGTTCGAAGAAAACAACGTTTCAAAAATGGTGAGAGCATTTTGACAATACCTCTCTGCATGCGCTCTCAAAGAATTTCATATTATTATTTATTTAAATCCCTCACGAACCCTTTCCTACAAATTGAAGTAATAAATTCCAAGATGTTCAAATAGACTCATTTGATAGAAATATTTACTTTATGTCTGTCATAGTCAAGCATTCATGCAGAATGTTTTTAAAAATAACATTCAGATGCAAAGCGTCTATGACTCTTTAGCTATAGAGCTTTATTCGTGCATAATGTCAGGTCTCTAACTGAAATGTTTAGGCTATGGACACACACAAGCTTTTTTATTGTAACATATAGACTGCTTGTGTGATTGCTGATCATGTAAAAGAGTCGAAACTATAAATACTGGTACATGCATTTTTCTTTTACTGTACAATAAGTTGATTATTGCTTTTAGTGCTATTCCCTCTTGGTTATAATGTTTCCAAATAGTAATAAACAGAATACGCTCTTTTTAAAAAGATGTAATCACGATCTACATAATGTTTTCATTACCCCAAAATTGGCTTGCTAAACTTTTAACTCACCTTCTCTCTTGACTTCCTTTTTCTGAATAAGATGTCCTGTACAGTCCAGTTAAAGAGTCGGAAAGCGTGCCACTAAAGTCCAAACGCAATTTTAATTCAGTTTCTGGAGAAACTGTTTCTTCCAATTGAATTACTAGATATTCATGAGGATAATATGCAAATATTCTCCGATGTCTCAAGAACTCATCTTCTCTTATCTCCCTAATTTCGAGGTGAATGATGTCCAGTTCACTAGAATGCAGTATCAGGCTGTCTGTAATTTCTCTAATGATGACCGTAATAATCACCTGACCGACAAATGTGCCGTTGTTAATGTTAGGTTGCAGCAAAAGGTCGTAATGAAGAGGCTCTACGTGAGCAGGAAGGCGAGTGTTCAGCCATTGTTTGAATCCTTCTACAGTAAACCAGTTGTGAATAGTTGATTTATAGCTCTCGACCCACTGAATATTACCTTTAACGTTATCAATGGATAGTTTAGATATATTGATGACATCTTCTTGGTGTTGTCTATAAAATTCTTCCATCTAGAAATATGGAAACAAAATTTAAGTGTTACTTCTTTTTAACAAATTAACCAGCAAAGCAATAACTAAAAATTTGAAATATAACTACAGAACGCATTAATAATGCAGTTCCCCTTCCCATATACTGCAAGCGCAATCCCTTATTTGGAAATGAGGATCAACTGTATTTTAATATTTTCTGTATATAATCATATTTAAGTGACAGTGTTTAAATTTAGTTTAATTAATGAATACGGTGTATTGATATCCTACCATGTATAACGCAATATAAGAGCTCAGTTATTTAATAATTTGAAAATTGTACGCATTATTGCAGTCGCTTTCTGGTGCAATATGCACTGAGTAATCAAGGCAGATATATTCACAACCAAAACACTTGTGAGTAAAACCTTGTATGGTGTGATATGTGAGGTATGCATCTTTATAAAAATGGGTATGCATCTTCAATGCATCTTTTTATAAAAATGGGTATTCATCTTCAGTGCATCTTTTCATCTTTATAAAAACAAGATCGCAACCATGTTTTTATAGGTATGATAATTTGCATAATGTGCGGCTCTGGGGTAGTAGATCGATTTCTATTGGATACTCGGAATTTTCATGCCCGGTTGCCTATTATATCAAATAGTCGCCTTTGGCGACACCCTTCACAATAAAATATTTACGGAAAACATTTTGTTCTGTTAATTTTGTCGAGCAGTGTATATATTTCCTTAATACCCTGTAAATTGATCTAGATGAATTTCATAATGATTAAATAAAGTTATTTCCTACCTCGATCTCATTGTCAAGAGGAACTTTAACTCGTGCTCATCTCTTGACATTCGATGACATCCCATGTTTCGTTGGATTATTATTTGGGTTTAAGTGACTGAGTTTGTTTTTGCAAATCAACATAATATTTATTAATTGGGTTTATGGAGTCTTGTTGGTGCAATATGGACCTAGTAATCAAGGCAGTTATTTTCCAATGAACAGGAATTGAGCGTTGTTCTTACTTATTCGCACATGTTCAAATAACAGCGTATCATAATTGACCAATGTCAGTTATGACATACTGATGTTGTTGTTGTTGTTGTTGTTATTTGGTTTTTAGGAGCATTAGCAACTAAGGCCATATTGCTCCGGGGATATGCGGTGGTCATTTCCTGACCTTTCCGTATCCTCTTTATTTTGTGGTCACGGGCTCGAACCCCGGTAAAATCAAGAAGCATGTGCTAAGCACTGCTGCTCCTGCCCACCTGGCTACGGAGGCGCCATATACTGATGGTTAAAGAAATTTAACAAGACACGATAAAAGGGTATTTTGTCAACTCACGAATAGGATAATCAAACCTCTCGTATTATTATCATTTTGTAATTATTGTACTCATTATTATTATTATTATCATACAATAATTACATTGAAATTATTGCACTCGTTGAGCACTGAATTGTGACCAGCTTTATAACACCGTTCTAGGCCAGCTCTCGCACGGATAACAGCTCCTATTTGCCTAGGCATTGACTCTACTAGTTGTCTGAAGACGTCCCTAGGGATCTGCAGCCAGGCTGCTTGTCCACACGCTCACTTCGTTCCAAAACATCCCGCAGTTATTCAATTCGATTGAGGTTACGATAAGTCGGAAAATCAAGCAGGGTGATATCTCCACTCGTGCACAGTGCGGGCCGGATGACTCGACACATTATCGTCTTGAAAGACCACCTAATACAGAGTTGCTGTCAGGATCCTATTGAGCCATACCTCTTTAATCTACTACTTCAAAATCTCCATGGAAATAAACCCAATAAATAAAACCAGCAGGTTTATGCCTTATTCAATCCAGATCACATTCAGCTGTCGGAGCAGAGGGAGTATTCCCTTCGATTTTGGCTGCCTTTCCACCTGATTATAGCAGCTTCTCAACAGAACTTCACCCAATAAAATTAGCTTTAGAAAACCTGAATCTCTATCCATATTTAAAATACATAGTATACACACTCTCTCAGCTCAATTACAGCAATGGAAAATTCTTCCCACACAATTTACCCTGTATGAAACGAAATCAGAAGCCTCCTATTACACATTGAGGAACGTCATCAATTAGTGTCCTTTCGCTGGATTCCAGCGCATTCTGGGATAAAGGGAAATGAACTCGCTGACCAAACTGCTAAAAATCCGTCAACTTATGATTTAACCTCTGTCCCTGCTCCAGCCTCTGACTATAATGACATTATACAATCAGCATGTCTCACACAATGGAAAAGCTATGGCAGACCCAAACCAATTTTATCAGTTGAAACAGTATCCAAAATTTTGGCGATCTAGCACCAAAACAGTGCGAAGAGAAGAAGTAGTACTTGTAGGGGCACGAATCGGACATATATATCTGATTCACCTCCATCTACTCACAGGAGAGGATCCTCCTCAGTGTACACATTGTTCAGCACATTTAACAGTAAAACATATTCTGTTTGACTGCCCTCACTGTCAACAGGACAGAACATTCGTCTGTCCTCCCTGACAAATCTGCGAGAACCGATGACATTAAACAATGCAAACATCAATGAATTTTTCTCTTTTCTGAAAAAAAAAAATTGGAATTTATCACAAATCCTAAAAGATCTCTGTAATAAAAATGAAGTCGGTAACACCTGAATTTTGTTATTTTAGCATTTTCCTAAGAATAGGCGCATTATAGCCCCAGCAGCTTATGCGCCATTAAACTCACATAAGACACACAATTATGCAGATACGTCTCCTTGTGGCGCTGTGCAGTGTTTGTCCTAATGGTATGTCATACTTCAGTGTTCCCTACATTTCTTCGTGATGCACTAGAAGCTGGTTTTCTGCCTACACCTCAGTTGCATCTTATTGTGGTGTAATGATCATTAGATCTTTTAAAACACATGCATTCTACTTTATTGGCTTTCATTGCGTTACACAGAACTCTTTGTTCCATACCTCTTTCGATGCATTAGGATGTGTCCCTCGGGTGCAGTAATTAAGGTGGGTTTTGCGCTCATAGATGGATATAATAAGCATCACAGCTCCATTGATGTTGGATCGATTCTGTTGGCTGGTTAGCAGCCATCCAATAGAGGAAATCATTCGAAAACCTTTGTGATACATCAGAATTCCCATGGTGGGCGCTTACTCTTTCGAAACTATAATGGGTGGTTTGTAAACTGAATGACATGCCTTTTTGCGGATGTTTATGGGCTGACCTGTTGAAAAACATTACTCTTTGGACATGGGCGTTTCAATGGTTAGTCTGATGATGAAAAGTTCTGGCTCCCGTTACATACCTATGGGTTACCTGACGAATGAATGACTGTGATCCTGCTTTGGTCAGTGTACAACAGATGTACAAATGAGTGGACGCTTGGACGTACCTGGCAGGTAGCACAGCGGTTATAATCACCATCCTCCCTGCACCATGAGCAAAAGGTGTCGGTTAAAATCCCGTCAATGACATGAGAAACCTTTATGGGACTTTTTCACATCATGGATTAGTTAATTGCTCTCAAGCGAGGATATCAGATTTTTACTTTCGGTTTTTTCGTTCAGCAAAAAAGCGTAAATCGATCAGAGAACACGCAATTTTATTAACATAATACACATGGTATTATGGTGGATGAGTTTGTTCTCGGGAAATGCTAAAATGATTTTATTGGGATTAGTAAGAAAATTTTGTCAATTAAATCAAAGTAACTATTAAAACCAGTTTGACTATTTCATACGGATCCTGCTAGTTTTTTATTAATCCAGAAAAAAATTCTATAATAAATTATTATTATTATTATTATTATTATTACCTCTTGGAGTTGAAAGGTGTTGGTAAAATAGTCACTCATGGTCATCAGAAGTTTCTCGAGAAATCTCTTCCTAGTTCTAAACCTTTCAGAAAAATAATCATTAGAATTCCCATGGTTTTTGTCTTCGGGATAATTTAAATGAATTAAGAACAAATCATTTTGATTAAAGAAATTAATCGACTATATTTTATTAGAAAATTTCGTAATTCATACTTTTAGATTTTTATTAATTATATTGGGGTGTGTGTGTGTCAAGATCCCTTTCGCATACAAATACTGTATTATGAATTACTTGTATGATAGTACTGTATATTATAAAATAAGAAAATTTAATGAAGTTTTATACATTACTGATTACAATACACTGATGGATGGATAATATAATTTAGGATAGTTGTATTTAAATTCATTATGTACTTTTGAATTTAAAATTTTCGATAAACGCAAGTCATTACACAAAACGCCGTTTTATTTTACATGCATTGAAATGCACACTTTAAACCACTAATACGGAAACATAAAAAAAACTAATAAAATTTTGAATAAATCCAGGCAATTATTACCTGTTTAAAAGAAGAGGCCATTTGTGTCTCAGAAATGTCCACAGTTGTGATCTGCCAACAGGATTTTCGACTAAAGAGAGAAGAACTAAGGGAGCATCACACTTAGGAATCTTAGCGTCGTTCATGGTATATTCGAGAAGCCTTACTCAGAATAGAAAAGAAAACAATGAGAACACTTCACGAACATGCATCTCGAATCATCGATAACTAAAAGAACTAAAAAAACCGATAATTATGAATTAAAACAGCCTAGTTCCTTTTAAACATCGTTCTTCAGAACTTTGTCAAGAAAAGTGTATTTAAAACATCAGAAAAAAGAAATCTTAAGTATATTCAAATTTATAACTTGACCTGCTGAATAAGAACAGTTGTGTTATCTAACGCTGTTCACTACTGACTTTTATAACAAACCTGTTTATTAGCCAAGGTTCTTTTACGTGCGCAAGCCCGACAAGCAACCTTCTTCTTTCTTGAGAAGATTCTTCTAGGTGGTACTTGTGCCACATTTGATTCCAATGGTGTTCCTTTCCGCTTTGAGCCATACCATGTCGATAGACTATGTCCCTTATGTCGATAGGAATTCTGGAACATTTGTAATAGTATTAATTTACAAGGAATTTTGCATTATAATAATTAAGAATTTGATTTTGGGAGGAATATGAGAGGACAGATAGAGTATTAACATTACTATAGGCCTTAGTGCTTGGAAGTCAGAAGCTTCTATTGAACAGCCAATAAATAATAAAAAACAACAACATCCCATGTGTTTCCTTGTTCCCAGGCCTTCCAATTTTCCTAAACCATCGGTCTCAAACACCCATGAAGACTTGTTCCAATGATTAACAGCTCTCTCGAAGAAAGGTTCCTGCAATCCAGTCTATAATCCTTCTCCCTTAGTTTTAGCTTATGTCCCCCTCGTCCTAGCATAATTTAATATTGTGAAATATCACCTTCATTTATTTTACTAATCCCTCTTAGAGACTTATAAATCCAATTAGCTACTCTCTAAAGTATCTAGTTGCTAAATCCCGTACCACATATTTTTGAAGATTCTCCCCATATGGGTGTCTTCTTCAACCAATATCATCAGTCGTGTTGCCCGTTTTTTCTGCCTTTACAAAGAAGCTTGATAGGGGCGCCTCCGTAGCCAGGTGGGCAGGAGCAGCAGTGCGTAGCACACGCTTCTTGATTAGACCGGGGTTCGAGCCCATCACCACCAAATACGGAGGATGCGGAAAGGTCAGGGAATGACCACCGCATATTCCGGAGCAATATGGCCTTAGTTGCTTAATGCTCCAAATAACAACAACAAGCTTGATGTCTTTTTTTTTTTTTAGATGTAGCCTCCACATCAGAACACAATTTTCCATCTCACAATTACTTTGTCCAGGGATTTATAACCTCCCTATCTCGACAAGCAATTGTTAGCTTAGTCATTGGCAGGACGCTGTGAGACCTCTTTTATTTTTTAATCCAACACCCCTCCCATTGTATACCTTATTTTTGTATTTCTATTTTTCAAGTGTCTGTATTTTCTAAATGCTTTCGATAAGACGTTAGGGACGATCAAATATCTGACCATACCCGATGGCTTTATTTAAGTCGTTCTGAAGCCTTAACGCTGCTCAGTGACCACTTTCTCAATCATTGTATTGTGTGAAAATTTTGACAGTTTTCCTGTATGTCTTCGTCAATGTCATTTAAAAAAATCAGAAACAGGTTTGGTCCAAGCATCGATCCCTGAATAACATCGATCCCTGATCCCTAATAATCCCACTTCTAGAATTGTCCCATTTTGAAGAGTAACCATTTATTACAATTCTTTTTCTCCTGTCTTGTAGTTATCCTGTAATCCATCTATGAATCCTACCCGTGTTCACAATAGGTTCCAGCTTATGTACATGAACTCACCTGTGGGATCGAGGAAGTGTTTTTGATGAAGTCAAACAAATAATTTTTAAGTTATTTTCTGCATCCCTCTCATCAGTAACACTGTAATAAGAATTTATAAAGTTAGTCAAACAAGGTTAATCCTTAAAAACCATGTTGCATTATCTCTCATTCTGTTACCAACTTGGTTTATTGAACTGGCGATACATTAATATCTCGTCAATCCAAGGGAATCACTTGTGAGTCTCATGAACTCTTCATCATGAGCCTTAATGGTCTGATGCATTCCCTTTCCGCTTCCTTTAAAATAAATGCATGTATTCTTTCTGCCTCCATATCCAAACGTTTTTCTAGTAAAAAAATCCTCTGTAATTTCAAAATGTTTGATTTTTACAGTGCTCAAGGCTTATTTCCTCGTGGTTATCAAACTAGTTATGATCTCATCCACAGTGTGTGGGAAAGGCTTTGGTTCGAATCTCGTTTCAAATTGAGGAACTCCCATAATTTTTATCCTCCTGGGTTTTACCTCCACGGTTTTATCTCTGATTGTGCAGTCAGATATGAATTTCTCTAAGCAGTGAAGACAGACTGACAGAACAACTCATGGAGTTTTGTCAATGATACAAAGGAATTTTGCTAGTAGGGATAAGGAGATGTTTATCCCTTTACATAAGGAATGGTTAAGCCACATCTTGAGTACTGCATACAGATCTGCGATCTCATTTTAGGAAGGATGTAGATTTGTTGGAACAAGTGCAGAGAAAGGCAGAGAGATTGATGAGGGTACAGAAGGATGCTCATAACAAGAAAGGCTTCAGTTCTGCAAATGCAGCGTCTAGAGACTAGGCACTTTCGAGATCTGTCTGAGGTTTAAATGAATTGAGCATACTCAATGCTGATGACATCCTTCCTCTTGCTCGGAGTCCACACATGAGGGGACATAAATTCAAATTGAGGAAGGATAGCTGCAGGATTGATGGGCAGAACTTTTCCTACAACCAATGGGTATTGGTTGTAGGAAACAACCAAGTTGATTGTTATAAAATGTTCTATCTGTTGTTGTAGAACTGGGTATTTTGAATAATTTCAAGAAAGAAATAGGCAAACTATTGGAGAGGATGGACAGGCGATGTGGGAAGATTTTGGCTGATGGGTGTATAAACTTGTTTTCTTGGATTGTTTTCAAATACTAACTTCGGATTTTCATCCGGCCAACAAGTAAACTGACAGAAGAATACAAGTACAAAAAAAAATAATAATAATAAATAATGATATTAGGGTCCCCTGTAAATGAGTACTTCTACCCATATATATATTTTGTCTGTAAATTGCGTGTGTTCTATGGTCGATTTTCCGGACGTAAAAACCTTGCTATCTACGCCTGAGACCGCTAACTCAGCCATGGAGTGAAAGAAGCCAATTAAAGTCTCTCGCATCATCGACGGGATTCGAGTCCGAGCCTTTTACACCCGGCGTGGGGAGGACGGCGACGATACCACTGTGTTGCCTGCGCAGACAGAATACAGGTACAGTATACTGACGCCGTACAGCTTTAGCTGCTTTGATCTCAAAAATCACAGACGCACATATCGTCCATCCTTACAGTTTCTCCTCGCTGAACGTACTTTCCTCTGCAAAGATCGATGCGCAATAGCCAGTGAATTCATCAGCCATAGTTTCATTCTATTAGAAATGCGTGATTTTTACCGAAATTATTGAAACACACGCATTTGAAGGTGAAGGATTAGCAATAAGAAAATTTGACCACCGCGTTAACTTAACCCAATTTTATTGCTTTATCATATGATTAATTCATAAAACTTCAGTTTCTTGTGTTAGTTTTTTGTTTCAAATAAATGTTTGACTTTTTTTTAGTCAACCATTTATTGTTAAGTATCGAACACGTTTCTTTTTTTTATATTTTTATGAAAAACTGACTCGCCGCAGTAAATATACTCGTCGGTCTTTGGTTAGAATTGGATTCAGTTTGCCCGAGGCAGAGTTAAATTTATAGGCTTTATTTCCCATCGGATAATGTAGAACTACGATCGCATAATCATTGAAAATCTCATTTTAAAAACTGATAATGGAATGCATCCAATTTAGCGACGCGGTACGCTGACACCTCGCTGCGTTAATTCTAATTCACAAATGCTCACCCTTATTGTGCCTTAATCTAAATGCTACTATACATTATATCGTGCAATCTATGGCAAGAGGGTAGGAAATGAAACACTTACACTTCCCCATACATCCATTCTTTCAGGAACCTAACTGCCTCGTCAATGCAGTCCCTGTTGCCACTCAGACAAGCTAGATCCATGACTGTACTCTGCAACAGCCTTGAAAACAAAAAAACAAATAATTAAACATTTATATGTAGACAAAATCGCTATAAAATTCTCTCCCTCTCTCTCTCTCTGGGTTGATCCCATGAATGATATACAGTTAATATGGACACTTTATTGCAGCACATAAGTGATAATTTAATGTTTTCTTTCGTTATTACATCAGAATGTTTCTGTTGATCCTCCCAAAATACACTATATTGCCAAAATTATCTGGACATCCCTGTGATTTTAAAAATTGAACGGCATCGCCATCTACTTGCGGGAATAGGTTGAGGCGTTACATTTAGTGACTTCCAACGGGAATCATCGTAGAAAGCCATAATAATCATCGCAGAAGTAGTCCTGTCACTACCATTGTAGCAAAAGTGTAACTCTCTAGATCAGGGGTGGCCAACAGTCTGCTATTTGTGGTCCACACAGCCCTTGTTAGTGGCGCGTCTCCCAATATGGGAAAATAGAGTAATATAATATAAAAATAAGCAATAAATAACGGAAAAATTGTGTAAAACAGCTAAATGCATTATCATATTTAGTAGTCACACGAGCTTGAGTAACATAAAGCTTTGTAACGTTACACTTCTTGATGACGATAAGAATTATACAACCGATGGGAAAAATTAGCAATAAAGATAAACACAAAGTAGAGTTTTCCAAAGTGGGTGTCGCGTCATGTCTCAAATAACGTCCTCAAATTTTTGACATCATATTAGCATTGTTTATCATCCACTCTATAATTTAATTTAACTGCAGATAATTAATCGATTAAAATACAATTATTGATTGATACCTTATCCTTGGATGTGGGCTAGCTCAGTTCACATTGTTTTCTTTGAAAGCAAACAATTTTAAAATAGCCTTCATTAAGCGTAACTCTGGTAACGCATATCTTCTTTCTCGCTCTTGTCGGCATACTAATTTGGCCGAAACGAAGGTAATTATATTTATCAACGTAAAGATAAGGAACAGAAAGGATGAGTTTTCGAATAATTAGAACGTTCTGGGTGGGCTGTTGAATTATTTTTGGCAGATGCATCGCCGTCAAGTGTGGGATGCACTGGCAACCAATTTGGCACTTTCATTTCTAGAAATTATCAACCACGTTACAGCGTGATATGAACCTGATTTATTGGCTCATATTTACTCACTTTTAACGTTAATTCAGCTCAAATAAGTAGGAGCGGTAATGAGTTTTAACGATATCGATTCTGCGAGGACGAACATTTCTTTGTCATCCTGGATAAAATTTATCTTATAAAAGCAAAATTGTTTTAATTTTTTGTGTTAAAGCTTAGTATAAAATTGCTTTAGCTTACTAGCAAAATTATTTAGTTGCACCAGAGGCGGATCAATGGGGAATAAATTTCAGTAGCTTCAGAATTCGTCCTTAGATGGCGCATACAATGCATTTCTGCAATACGTAGCACGTTGAAGGAAAATATAGCCGGAAAACATTCGGGCAAACCGCAGAAATTGGTAAAAAGACCAGAGGGCACTCAGAAGAGTAGTATTTAGATCCCTTCATTCTTAATTGAATACTGTCAATTAGAATCGGGAGAGAGCAAAGGAATTGATATTAGCATAAGTACAATAAACAGAAAGCTACAGAAGAGCTGCAGCACATAAGCCAAACATCACAGAGCTCAATGCACAACAACCCATCGTAATTGGGTTGTTGTGCATTGAGTTTGTAAAGTTGTGTTATGGTGTGATCAATCTCACTGCCAGTTTTTCGATCTGAAGTCTGTGTTTGGGTCTGGCGGATGCCCGGAGAACGCTCTAAGCTAGCTTGTATTGTCACAACTGTGAAGTTCGGCGCAGTTGCTGTCACCGTGTAGGGTTGTTTTTGCAGTTTGGACGTCTGTTTTGGGCCAGCCCTTCTTTCAGCTGCTGTGATTTTGGATAAATACACTAAATATCACATTCATGTAATTAAAAATTGGTTCTGAGTCTACTGGACTCAGAACCAATTTTTAATTACATGAATGTGATATTTAGGACAGTATCTACCTAATGTGGGCTAAATACAAAGGTTGTTTGAAACATGAAGGTGTCCGATTATTTTTTGCGATATAGTGTCACTTTTCCAGATCTAATAATGCCGTATTTCTTATTTAATAATATTAATATTCTATTTGCTTGTATAATATTTCATAGATGTACCCTGCAGAGTGCATCATATTCTCTATAGCTGCAATAACCTTGTTTATCTCTGTGTTTAATTTAAATTTCTATTTGTTTTTAATATACCAAATAACGTAATATTCATTTTACCTACTTGTCTAGACCTCCTTCTAGTTGTATCCATCCTAACTCTTGGTATATAGGAGCTGTAAGTTCTCGAATATAATTCTAAAGGGATAAAAAAAAACCATTACTGTTATGTACACATAGGATGATTTAATAGAGGAAAACATACGTTGAATAAAAAAGACATTACGACAAAATATCGCTGTGTGTGTGCATTTACACACACACAAGAATAATTTCATATAAACAACGGATTTTCCAAGAGCGACCTGATGTTCTACTTTGCTTTGCCATAATGATGTAATCTGGTTCACTTCTTTTAAAGGTGTATAATGTCTTTGTATTTTTATCAAGATTAAAAATATTGATCATTCCAAAATGGAACGATCCACAATAAGAATATTTAGAACCAATTATTCCCGGCCCCGGCTACGATAGACGGACTTGAACATTTACTTATATTACAATTTTCTTATACAGTATATTCGGACAATCTAGAGCCACCAAACTGTGTACTGTGTGTACGTTAAGCGCCAAAGCAGCTAAGGCTATGAGTCGTCATTATATTGTCTGTAGATTCGTTTATTCTGTAGCCGATCTATCAGTCTTCTGGATGATCGACTTATCCATGTTGCACAAAATTGAGCCCCGGACCTCGCTAGAGTGCTCAAACAGGCCCTGTGGCATTCCTTCTTTCTGATGAAGGAAAGAGCCGATATTTACTTGGAATGTCCGCTCGCCAATATCGAATGCAAAGGCAGTGGAAATTCATTAATTTCAATTTTTGTTACTTTCGTCAGTATGTATGTTTTCATTTAAGTTATTACGTTATATTCTCAATGATGAAATCTATATAATATTAGCCCATTGAAAATGATTTTCTGTAAATAAATGAGAGAGAGAATCTTTATTGCACCCTAAGAACATAAAGGAAAGAAAGAAAATAAGAATTAAAAGAATTACGACTACGTTAATATTAAAAGCAATTCAAGATTACAAGTGAAACAAAATATCTTTGCAAAACTCATTAAACTGAGGCACACTTCTGATCAGTAGACAAGATAATTCGCTTTCAAATAATCGAAGATCCCTATGAACTCCATATCGCAGAAGTAATTTATGCATACAATATAGGTATACTGAATAAGCCCTGTTGTGAACAGTAAAGCTCAAGCTTCCTATAACCGCGAGGTAGTTTGGATGACTTAATGAACATAATTGGAATGGATCTCCGAGCTCATTCAAGAATAAACTACTAGTTCAACTGTAAAAAGAACCGAAAAGTAGACAAAATGAAACCAGATAAATTGAATGATTTTAATGATTGTCACCTTATGACAGCATGGTTACTATTAAAATTTGGTGTTTAGAAGACCTGTAGATAACGAATGAAAATGAATGAAAAACAGCCTCCTCAACTAATAACTATCATCCACTATGGGCTACTGATAGAATCGATTTCAGCAACTGGGCTACTTTGCACAGTCCATTTCAAAAGAGGCGCAATAATTGTTATTCCTTTCAGTTTGGAGAGTCCCGAAAAGCAACTAGAGCATCTAGTTACGGATAAGACAGTTAGTAATATTTTAAATTGAAGAGATTAATCGATCAAGTCGTTGAGTTCGAATTCCATATCTACTTTATAGTCCCATCCCCATGATATATGTAAGTGCATCTGATTTGTGTAATGGCTGTATATAGTGCCTTAACAGTGCCTATGGTTTGCGTACTATTTTGTGTTTTCGTACTGTTTTAATTATACTGTTTGAGTCTCTATAAGACAAATATCATTGATTCAAATTTCAATGCTGCCCGATAAGCATATCCTCATCTGCAGACTTCCAAATAAGCGAAATTTAATTTTAAAAAACCCGTATATTAATTTCAAAGATTACAATAATGTGAAATAAAGGATTGATGGCCTAAGTGAATGTGATGTGTCCTAATGAAAAAATTCGATGGAAGATAGAAAGCTGATTTTTTACGAGGATCGAGTATAGATTTATGTTCTTTTAAATGCTACTGGTCATAGTTGTAAAATCTCTGTGACGAAGATTTGTGACAGGTGTAAACACAGTGTGTTATGATGATGCTGATGCGATTTTTGAATTTTTAGACAGCCTGATTGTGTTCTTAGATAATATTTAAATCCTGGTTGCACGTTTTTAGCTTTAAACTTTGTCAAGCGTGAATAAAAATATGCAAGAGGGATGAAGCCGGGCCCCTGATATGATCCTAACTGATCAACAATTCTATAAAAATGGAGCACTTTTAGAGTAGAATAATAAGCTCACGAATTAATGGGGAAAAAGAATACAGAAATGTGATCCGTATTTTATACGTTTTCATATTTTTGCAGCATTTTTAAAATCTAGGCATGCTTGCAACAGCACGAAATACTTCGGCGTAGGGAATTAGCATAACTGAGAAGGAAGACTGCAAAACTGATCAAGATAGTTCTTAGCAGAAATTTAAAATCAGCCTCCGAATTACGAGTACTTTTCTGGTTGAGGATTTGGGATTAAATACCTCCAGAAGGTTAAAATTTGCCAAGTTATTCGCTCATACTATTATTCACTCCACAATTTACACCAGAGCACAGTTTTGTGATTTGAGATAAGATAATAATCGTATTTATTCTATATAGACAATTAATTCTTTTATTTAAATTCACTTTATTTATTGGATAATTCTTAGAGTCAGTCAACATCAATCGACAAACTCTTGCACAGCACTCTGTGACAACCAAGTTGCAAACAAAAGTTCATTTTTACAAATATAAAGTTCAACTAATATGGAAACTAACCAATGCAAAATTCAAATAATTTTACCTACTCTAATTAACGGGTTTGCTTCAGTAAACTCCAAAAGTCGGTTCAAAAATGTTAAAGCTCTGTACGCTGTTTTCCATGGGAGGAGATTTCTCTCATTCTTTAAATACAGTGTTATGCTAAGTGGGATATCGTAATCAATGTAACCGGCTGAAGCCAAGTGGAAAGCATCATACAGCAAATTAGATCGGTCTGCCGGGTTTAGTTGCTAAAAAAAATTAACAGAAAAAGATCTCATTAGTGTGTTGAGAAGTCAACTAATCATACTGTAGAATTAACATACTAAAATTCTCGGAATTATTATGACGAGACAAAAACATGAAACTTCATCACCGACAAACCAACTACACTTGAATAGTCTTGCACAATAACACTGATATTCTAAAATTTAACAAGCACTCAAAGAAATGTGTTTAATTTAATGCGTGGAATCTAATCCCTTGCTACTAATATATGGGATTTGTTTGGCTAATTGCTGTAATAATTGCTATAATTACAGTATACAATACAATTCTTAAATATACTGTACGAATACATTGTAATTTCACGTTCTTCTTACTGATGCTTTCGAATAACAATGCCATAAAATTAATTGCTCTCCGAAAAAAAATTAAGCAAGAGTATCATATACGTAGAATAATGTTTGACTTGCAATGCAGAAAACCATAGAAACATAGCAATCAACCCTTTATGCATGCCTCACGGCGACGAGAAGGGGTAAACAAATCCAGTTCTTCCTCCAAAATGTGCATAGCCTGGCAAATAAATTGCATTCACTACAAACCCTGCTCTTTCTGTGTGCTCTTTCGTTTGTTTAACTGAATCGTGGCTAAATCAAATAAAGCAAGTTGATCTTCTTCTGCATGCAATTAAATACAAGCGCATTGGAAATCCTAGAGTCAACAGACGAAGCGGTGGAGTCCAATTGTTCTATGAGGATCCCCATCTGCTGCCAGCAGATGGGGCTCCTCATAGAACAATTGGACTCCACCGCTTCGTCTGTTGACTCTAGAGAACAATTGGACTCCATCGCTCATTGTGATCCCCATCTGCTGGCAGCAGATGGGGATCACAATGAGCCAATCGGAAAACTCTGAGGCCCTGTCTGTCAAAATGAAACATCAACGTATGCTAATCCAAATGAGTCTGGTTTATCTTCCCCCTGACCACTCGGATGCGTCGCGCCTCGAACTGTCCTCTGTGGCGGTTTTAATATGCCAATTCTAAAACATGCAATTCCTCTAAACGATCTAACGTCAACCCCGAATTCAATAGTCCTTACGAAACAAGCAACTCCACCAACACGATTAAATCAATCTTTGTATTTAATATACCACCTGCAGGATCTGTCAATTCTACCCAAACCCCTTTGATTTAACTCTGACCATCTGCCACTCCAGTGGGCCTTTCCACCAATTTCAGATCAAAGCTGGGACCGGCTCTAACAAACCAGAAACAACTTACCTTCTCAATTCCGAAGACCACAGATCTCTATGCAACACCTGACCACTTACAACTGAGAACGCCTACGTATTATGTTCACTGCAGATGCAACTTATAACCTTCCTGAAGAGTTGCGGATCATCGCTATTGAGGGAGCCTCCAAGAGAGTCAGAATTTCAAATAGAACCAAGAACTGGTTCAATGATCTCATCAAAATGATGTTTATTCTTTTGAATAAAAGTCGTTTTATTTGAACAATAACGGACAAGACAATCTCGCAAAACAGACTGGACACAATGGTGCCCAACATTGTCAAACTAGAAAAACCACAAGGAAAAGATCAGGAATGCAGATGTGACAACAACCCTTGTTGTTGTACTTGGTACCAGTACCCGTCAAGGGCTGGAACTCCCATAAGGTTAAAATAATAATAACTCTAGTTTATGCAGTTGCAGAAGTACAATAGGTTCGGTAGGGTAGTTGATTGTCTATGTGTCTTTTATTAAATTCTATATTTGGACAGTTTTAAAAGAGGTAATTAACTTTGGAATCCATTCACATTTTGAAATATGGGTGATGTAAAATTATAGGCATATGGCAGTGATCGGCAATCTCTTGTTACTAGCGGGCCGCATATGATTTCTACCTTAATAATACATACGGAGCCAGTGCCAGACTGCCTATATTGGTAATTTAGAAGAGCTGATGCCCAAAAGGGTAGACTATAGCGGAAAACATATATTAATACTGAATTCAAAAAATAATTTTATGGTCGAAACAATTGCTCTTAACAAATAATACAGTATATATAAAATATTTATCATCTCTGAGCAGGATATCCATGCAAGAATTTTTTTTTTACTTGAGGACTTTAATTTTTTAAAGTTTATTATTTTTTATTTAAATTAAATAAAAATTTAATTTAAAAAATTAAATTAAAAAATTTAAATTTTTAAAAAAAAATTAAAAAAAATGTTTTCAATTTTTTCTTATTGAAGACTTTACTAGAATAGACTGAAAACGCCACTTCATCGATAAATTGAATTACGTTTTCATTTCAGTGTGTTTTCCAACTATTTTTTTTAAGTTTGATGGTTTCATTCAAGTATATAGCCGCGTAACTGAGAAACTCTTGACTTCCCCATCGTTATTTATCAATGCATCGCTTAAAATAAGCCGGCGATAGTAACAGACAATAATTATGGCCGTCTGATAAACGTTCAACCGTGACAAAAATTTATTTCAGAATGAAAATGTACGTGCCTTAATTAGAGAACAACTTCGCATTATTCTTAGCATTGTCAAGGTTCTAGCAATTACAGTTTTTCAGAGTTTACGCAAAATGTGTGTTAGCTCATATTACATTTCCAAGAAAAGCAGAGGGAATTATAGACTAAAAGGCGTCTTGTCGTCCAAACAGCAATCACGAATGATCAGGCTAACGAAGCACTTGAATTGATCACACTAAATAATGAATCTAAATTACTAACCAGGGAAATACTGGCCAGTACCAAATACAATTTAGGGTCTCGCGCTTAGACAAAATTAAGGTTTTTCAGTGATCAATCTAATGTAGGCTCTCCGGTTGTGTGACCACTTCGAACCTTCAAAAATCCGAGAGTTCTTTCCGTTTGCACCTTCATACGTTGTAACAATGACGGCTTCGAAAAAGACTGGTGCTCTTATCTTTTTAAATTTAAATTACGCCATTTCAATTTTAAAGTATACCAAAAGCTACCAACTTTCCTTCTTACTTTTTTTTTCTATTTTTCTCATTTTCGGTTTATCAAAATTCGTAGGCGTGTCATAAGGATCTGGAAGATATCGAGGATAATCTCTGGGGAGGTCACTAAGGGCATTTCCGTTTCACGTCAGACTTTTAGTATCACTAGTCTTAAGTCTGGTTGGAATTAATAATCTGGATTGGATAAACCATGGATTCCAATTGTTTGTTTATTGCATAAGCAAACAATCTGTTATTAAGTAAATAATATGCACAGGGCCATTATTGCAACGCATGATGGGGCATGACGGACGAACAGACATTACGGATTTTATGTGCCGTTTATGAATACAGCTATGTTTATCCCTTCTTAGGCCAGTTGCATAAACAAGTTTATTCTTCTACTGGTTCCGAAATATTTTGGAATAAAAATTATACATCTGGACTCTATAAATCTAAGAACAAACATAGGTTCTCACTTACAGAATCAGAAGTTCACTGCACGAATCCAAGCTATTAGAGTATAAACCAAATTCAGGAGTTGTCTTGATATTATATTACAAAGATTGGCTACTTATATCTTACAGGAAAAGTCTTTGCCTTTCCGTTTCAGGGGTTAACCAGAGAGAACCGGACTTTATAAAGAATGATAAACTCTTTTCATTAATAAAATGACTCTTAATCGTGCAAAACCGATTTTAAGCTCAGCTGCTTCGAACAGGCCAAGTCAACTATAAAGGTGAGGCGCCCATAGAATCATATCTATAAATTGCAATTATAAATTCATATCTATAAATTGCATGGTCTGGTTTCCTGGACTAATGCAATTTATAGATAATGATAGAAGGGGTTAAAAGAAACGTGTCTGTCATGCGAGACTGATTAGCTCGGCCAGTGTTTCTTCTCAACTTCGAACCCGAAGGGAATCGAACCTTGCCCCTTTTTTCATATTTGCTTATATGAAAGAGCATCGACGCTAACCACTGTAATTCAAAGGCTACAGAGGATGTGAGGTTGCCTAACAGTGTGAGAAATTTAACCAACGAATAGAAATTTATCTTCCATTAGTTTAATAATAAGGCAAAAGCTTTTCATTCAACTAAATTTCTTTACAATCCTTTCATCAACTATTGCCATAAACAATTAAGCAGTATAAGCAGTATTAAATAGAATAATTTGCTAAAGAAATCGGCAGATAAACATACCTGATGGTTGTTTATTAAGATTTCAATAATTCTGTTCCAGTCTTGGGCGTCGTAGTTCACAACGTAGTACCCCGTCTGATTGGCATTAAACTTTATCCAGTCTGAACGGGCCGTCTGGATCACAATCTCCTCTGAAACGATAATTAAACCTACATTTGGAAAAATAGCTCATACTATTAGCATGAGTATGTTTCTACTTATCTGTCTTTTGAAGTATCTACTATGGTGAAATAAAGAAATTTGTAATGACAAGTCCTATGCTTTTTTCTATGAAAGGTTGAGAAATATAGTTTTGAGAAAACATTTTAAAGCCACCGTTAAAAAATAATCATGTGATAAGAGAAATTACTGCAATTTGGTAGATGGAAAGTCTTTTTTTCGTTTTGTTTTATTATAATAATCATCAATGTTAATAGAATAACATCTTATGAAAAACTCGAACTCAATCGTGCTGTAAGTGAAGTGCATCGATTTTGTTTTATGTACAGAATACCTAAATTGTCACTTACGTTTACTGTTGCTATGAATCCATTCTATCCCAAATGCTCCAGTAGATGTGAGATAACTTAAAGGTACGCTCCATGATGCGCTGAAAGTTGAATATTCTATTACAGTTAAATTTCATTTCTGTTTTAACGTAATATTAATCAAAATAAAGTTAAATTAATCAAAATAAAGTTAAATTATTCAAAATAAAATATGCTAAGAAATAGCCAGAAATATATAAAATTTTAGATACAAAGTTTTTACAACTTAAAATTTTTTGCACATGTATAACATACAAATTTTAAATACTTAAATTTAATATTTAAAAATCGTTTTGAACAAAAATTTTGGATCTCCACAAAACATGGTGTTTTTTTTTTTTTTTTTTTTTCCAAAACGGCGCTATTTGAGTGTTAGGAAAACTGTGATCAAATTTACGACATTCACAATAAGCACTCAAATTTATAAACAAAAATACATCTTACTTCCTCACGGGAAGCAAGCAATTACTATATAATCAGCATCCCACTACATCAGTTATTAAAGCCTGAATTCGAATCCCGTGAATGATGGACTTTTTTTTTCCAACGTGGCTGAGTTAGTCAGTCTCAGGCGAGGGTATGGTTTCCTCTCCTGGAAACACTGGTTTTTCGTCCAACATACAGAAAATCGACCTCAGAATATGCGCAATTTTTACAGACAGTATACACGGAGCAGCATGGTCTTAGTCGCCAATGCTCCTAAAACCCCAAAACAACAACAGAAATCGCAGTTCTTCCTTGGAATATAATACTCTTTCCATAAAAAAGTGCCCTCAGGACTTTTTTAACTTCTAGCTGATGCACAAAACAAAACTAACTATTTTTAATCTTTTATTTATTCTATTTTTGTTCTGTGGAACAACCTTTATCCTTTTATTTATTCTATTTTTGTTCTGTGGAACAACCTTTATCCTTTTATTTCAAGAAACTGAAACTGGAATCTACATAAATGCAAGTTCAATGTCAACAAGTTTCATGCGGCTTCCCACTTCTTAGATTATTAGAGTACTATTCGTTCTAGTAAACTTAATATTTGGTATAATCATTCTATTTTTTCCAAATTATTTATTGAGAAAGCATTTTAGCATCGAATGTAAAGTAACGTTTCAAACACATTTTTTTAACAAACGTATGAGTAACTTAGTTCTCACAGAGTTGTGAAACCCATGGCTACTATATATGCGGTATAACTAACAAGAATAATTCGGTATTCGTCAGTTTGTACAAGTTTCTGTTTTATTTCTATAGAATTTTGCATTATAAAGCGCTAATAATTAATGAAGTTTCTAATTTTAGTTAATTGAAAACGAGTAAATTTATGGAATATTCCTTTCTGCTTTTAGAGCTATAGAATATATTGTAAATGCATAGTTTAGAAGAGCCTCCGCTTTGCACGCAACTGTGAGCGAAGTGGATTTGCTACCAAATACATGTAGTCTAGCTGGAGTGCAGTAGCACACGCTCTTTGAGTAGACCGGAGTTCAGGCCCCTGACTGCTAAACGCGTTCGAGCTGCCCACCTGCACTGTCACAGCTTATGGTCCGTTTCCCTCAACAAGAATCGTTGAGGAAAGTTCCATCCTGCAGTAGATTGAAGCGCATTGCAAGGCTCCCAAATAAAAAGGCAGTTGGTATAAGAATGAAAGTGTAAGACTAAAGTACGTTGCCAAAACGAAAAATATTCGAAACTCCAAGCTTATAATCCCCTCTTTCCTCAACATTCACTGCACTTTAGAGGCGATTTCAGAAGTATACGAGATGCTTGATGGCATAGCAATTAAAAACTCAAGAAAATGCATAGCAAAACATTTCCTGCTTTTAAAATTTCCCTGTGAGGTGGCATATATTTGAAATAAATAGTAATGTACTCCTCTTGGGAGCAGTCCTTTTAATTTGATGGACAAGAAAATGCCGATCAAATTAAAATGCAAAACTAAGGCTATTTCCTGTACAATTTAAATTCCTTGTTGATTCTTCATTGCATTTTATTAACTTGAAACCGAATACAGTTAGAAATTTCTTTAAATATTATGGATGACTTAAAGAAATTACTGTGAGCAAAACTGGTCTTTACTGTTTAAAAATATCAGCATTTTATGATTTTTGGCTAAGTTTTGGTCACTAACGCTATTAGTCAACGTCCGTTATATTATTTAGGATTTTTTATGAACACTTACGCACTGCTTGTATAAGCAGACACATTTTTCCGTTTGTCTGGACTAGAAAAAAATCTGTCCTGTCGAATCATCACCCTCGAGCAGTTCTCGGCGTCTCTCTTTACTGTAATCAGGGGAAAACCAGTCTGGTCAGTCCACTTTTCCATAATTTGCGAAATGGGTTTCCCTGTCTATAAAAACAGCATTAATAATAATAATAAAATGAGTATTCTTTTAAACATTTATTTAACCAGTGAACTTTGAATAATTTTTAAAAATATTATACTGTTCTACTTCTAAACACTTTACTAATATTTTTGTTGTTTCTCCTTTTTAGTACTGTAATTCAGATTAGTTCGGTGTATCGACTGACAATGTTCAGTGGTCAAAAAGGGCCAAAGGTTGTAGTTTTCTGACATTACGAAAGAAAATGCATTATTCTTCGTATTTAAGAGCATGTTCCAAAGAGGAAAATCAGAGATCGAACTACTAGAATGAATGAAAATCAGAGATCGAACTATTATTAATGATGTCATCAACAGATTGTCAGATTTTAAGGGGGGGGGGGTAGAGATAATATTATTATTCATGTGGGGACTAATGACATTAAACGTACACGATCTGATGGAAAAATACAGGACCATGCTGAGGAAATGCTGCGAGCTAGGCCACAATGTCTATGTGTCTGCAATTCTGCCCAGACACGATAGGAGGGGTTATATGTTAAAAGCCTTGTGGATTAACTCAAGACTTGAAGGACTCTGCAAGGCTTTAGGGGCAAAATTTCTATCAGCACGGTCCACACTTGTAGGTAGGAGGAATTTGTTTTGTAGAGACGGGATACACTTAAACAAAGGTGGTGCAAACGTTTTTGCCAGTATTATTGAGGATACCTTAAAGGTTCAGGGAAACTGCTAGTTAGTGGGGGGGGGGGAGAATTGGGTAATACTGACACGCGTTTCAAGTGTGTCAGTATTGGTCAAATATTGGTCAAAGTAACTCTTGCACATATCTCAAGAGTTCTTATCTGTTACCCCAACTGGACATATTATCTAGATGTTCTGGGGACAGAAACTTTCAAGTGAGTGGGTAGCTAATGCCAGGGAAGAGAGGCTAAAAAACTTCAAGGGTTGTGTTAGGGTTGTTAAATATACAAGAACAGAAAGTCTTAATTGTTTATATAGTAATGTTAGAAGTGTCGTCAATAAAATGAGCGAATTCGAACTGCTGGTTAAAACAAGTAACGCGGACATAATCGGGCTTACGTAGACGTGGTGCCACCCAGACATTGGGGATGATGAGGTTCAGTACGGCTTCTATAATATATTTAGGAAGAATAGGGTAGATAGAAGGGGTAATGATTCTCATCAGAAGCAGCTTGAGTGCAACGATAGCTTTCCCGGGTTCAGACGTTTCACATTCTAGTATAGAATCTGTATGGTGTGAGATATTAAACAAATATCATTAAACAAATGTATAATGCGAGTAGGAGTAATCTACAGACCAGGTGATTGTGAAGATTATGACGAAAGCCTCTACATGCAAATGGAATGGACAAGTAAGCATCAATGCCTTATTATGGGTGATTTCAATTTGCCTCTAATTGATTGGAGTAAATGGGAAGGAAACTCGACATGGGGAACAAAATTTTTAAATCAACTAGATGACTGTTATTTGTATCAACATGTCAGGGAAAGTACTAGAGAAAAAATATCCTAGACCTCATCATCACCCATGAATCGGATGACATAACAGAGCTGACAGTAGAGGAACCAGTAGCAGGAAGTGATCACGGAGTTCTACGGTGGATGATGATGAGAGAGGTAACAGCAGTAAAAGTCAAAGGAATGGGTTTTAATTTCAGAAAAGGAAATTACGATGCCTTAAGGTACTACATGGCCTCTATTAACTGGGTAGATATCGCGCAGAGAATGAATACAATTGAACTGTGGTACGCTTTTAAAACATTAATCACAGATGCCTTGAATGCGTATATACCATTAAAAAAATACTCCACGAGGAGGGTTCCAAGTTGGATGAATAGTGAAGTTTCCACATTACTTGAGCAGAAAAAGGTGGCATGGAAAGGTTACAGAGCAATAAAAAGTACTGTAGCTTATAACAGCTAAAAGATGATCTGTAATAGAGCCACAGAAAAGGTTCGACAGGCAACGGCAGTTTATGAGAAATCACTAGCAAACAGAGCAAAGAGGGGGGGATAAAGAATTCTTCACATATATAAATGCCAAGAAGAGCAGGACAAACCAGATCGAACCTTTACGTAAGGGAAAGGGATAGTATTAAACACAGCAGCTGCCGTTGCAGATGAACTCAACAGTTATTTTGCATCGATATTTACAAATGAAAAACCTTTTGTGGCAATGGGAAAGTGTGGGAGCGAAGTTGAAAAATATGTAATTAATTATATTGAAATTTCGCAAGATTATTTAATGAAAAAACTTTCGAGCCTAGAGGCCAGTAAGGCTCCTGGAGTTGATGGAATATATCCTATAATCTTAAGGGAGGCGGCAAGTGAGTGCATTGAACCATTTAAGCTAATTATGCGAGCATCACTAGACTCCGGGGAGATTCCCTTGGATTGGAAAGGTGCCAATGTACCTCTCATACATAAGGGTGGTTCTAAGAGTGAAGTGGGAAATTATCTACCTGTCAGTCTGACTTCAGTGGTAGGGAAAATCATGGAGGCAATGATCAAGGGTGGAACTCAGGATCATTTGGATCGAATTGAAATTCTCAAGGATACTCAGCTTGGTTTTGTAAAGGGAAAATCATGTTTAACAAATCAGGTTCGCTATTTTGAAAGGGTCACTTACGAGCTGGATTTAGGGAATAATTTCGACATTGTTTATTTAGATTTCAGCAAAGCTTTTGACTCAGTCCCACATGAGCAGTTTGTATAAGCTGGAACAGTTTGGAATCACTGTGAAAATCCTTAGATGGATATCAGGATGCTTCAGGGCCGGAGGCAGAGGGCTGTGATAAATGGCTATTGCTCAGATTGGGTTGATGTAAGAAGTGCGGTTACCCAAGGATCAGTATTAGGACCACTGTTGTTTTTAATTTTCAAAAACGACATCGATGAAGGGATAGAGGGCGTAATGTCTAAATTTGCAGATGATGTTAAAATTGATAGAGTAGTTAATGATCACTCTCAAGCTTAGTTTCTTCAGAGGGACCTAAGTAGACTTCAGGAATGGTCAGAAAAATGGCAGCTATGCTTTAATCCAACAAAGTGTAAGGTATTACACCTGGGAAACAGTAATCACAAAATAACTTATTCACTTGGTGAAGTTCAACTAAACCCAGTACTGGAGGAAAGGGACTTGGGTGTTACGATACGATGAGACATGAAATTCTCTGAGCATTGTAAACAGGTTGCAAGGAAGGCCCATGGTATCCTATCGATGACCTATCGAACTTTTTCAAGTAGAGATAGGGATGTGATAATCCCATTATATAAGGCTTTTGTTAGACCACACTTGGAATACTGTGTTCAAGAATGGAGACAGCACCTAAAGAAAGACATCGAGCTTCTTGAAAGGGTGCAAAGACGGGTAACTCGCCTGGTGAGATCGGCAAAAGTCCTTATGAAGAAAGACTTCTAATATGTGGGTTGCAGAGTTTGGAAACTAGACACCTTAGGGGAGATTTGATTGAGGTGTTTAAGGCTCTGAGAGGCATCAATTCAAGTTACGGTGGGAAATGTTTAGATTTGACTGCAGGAAGTTTTATTTTAGCCAGCGAGTTATAAATTACTGGAATAAGTTGCCTACATGGGTGGTAGAGGCTGACAGTTTGGGGAAATTCAAAGGTCATCTGGATAGTATCTTCGGGTGAAGGAAACCGATAGGATGATAGATTTAATTTCCTTTTCTTTTATTAATTATTATTATTTAATTATTTATTTTTTTATCATTGTTTTATTCGGGGTTTTTTTTTTTTTTTTTTTTTTTGGTTGGTGCAGCATAGACCATAGGCTTTCTTGCACCATGCGGCCATTACTAATACATTGACAGGGTTGCCGCGATGCTAAGTGGGAAATAATCAGAAATGCTACAGTGCCAATGTCTTTCTTTCTCATGTGCATAATTGTTTTCTGTATCATTTTATTTAAAGTGAACATAATACCTCTCTCTGCACGGTATTTGGAAGTGTTTCCCAAAAATCTGTAGTCTTCTTACTCCCATCATAGTCCTTTAGAAATTCCTGTAAATTAAAAAAAGGAAAAAAAATAAACAAAGTTCAAATAAAAATTATATAACAATAAAACATTCAATAGAGCGTTTGTTTTGATGCTTGATTTTCCTTCTTAGGCTAAATAAAAACATCCGTATTTTGTTGGTAATTTACTAATAATAGCATTGCTCTTATTAGCTAAGGTGACCAGTATCACATAAATTGCAGTAAATCCTGAAACGTATTACAATGAATATAGTCCTGAAACGCATTGCAATAATAAAACCGCGAAAAGACACTACAACTTCTCATTAGTATTTCTCTCAAGTGAAGTTTGTGGTCCCGTTTCTTTTTTCCAGTATTACTAAAATAATATTCTTAATTAGTTAAAAATAAGGAAAATTCACAGGCCGAGATAAGCGATATTGTTAGTTCTGATCGTGTATTTTGAAGCACTGACGCTATCATTGTTAGTTGCCAGGGTCCTGTGGACCTTAGTTAGCAACTTGGAGATGGGCTCCTCTCTAACGGAGTCTCTTTCTCAGTTATTCTAAGCCTCGTGTAGTATGATAATACAGGAATACAAAATAAAGTGACCTGCGTGACGTATATTCTTCTCCTCTTTGGCTTGATATACAGTTCAAAATCTTCCGATTCCAGCATTTTCTCAGATCGTCTCAGGGAAATTATTCTCGTAGGGATGAAATCCTTTAATCTGCATTACAGTCAGAAATCTGTCTTATCTTAACCTTGTTTTTCCAAGTAGTATGCTAATTTTCAAAATAAGAATGTAACATATCGTAATTGGCTTGTATCCAAAACATCCGTTTCATTTTCTGTCTGTTAAAATTCGGAACAATTTCAATTCCAAATGGTAGTCAAGCATTCTAGTCTCTTGCCCAAGTTACTGGCCGCAACTTATCCCCATCTATATTTCAACCTCTGTGTTAATATAATGGTTGAGTTGCATTTCAGCTAAAGATGAAGCTTACTAGCACCCTAGTTTTCTTCTAACTCTTGTATTTACATTTATTGTGGCTAGATGGCGCCAGCCAATGTTTGGTATCCTCGCCGTTATCGTAGAGATCACTTACTAAGGCAGCACATTGAGCCACCATCCAAGATCAGTCACCAAGGTAACAACGTGCTCAACTTGGTAGCTGATCCCATCCAGGATCAGCTACCAAGACAGCACAATAAACCAGCATTCAAGATTAGTCGCTAAGACGTAAATCCCCCATTAAAGCAAGGCATCTTTCATGTTAGCATCAGGATTCACAATAACAATTTAGCATGAACTAATTTCACCAGGTGTCATTATGTCCGCGGCTAACACCCCTGCTTCGCGTTTACTATATACAATATTTCACTTTCCTTAATTCTCTGCCATTTTATAATTAAACAGGACATATTAAATGACTACATAGGAAATAATAAAATAACAGTGTAATGCCATTCTTACCGATATTCCTCTTTTGAAGGCTTCATCTCTGAAGAAGGATTCTAGCATTCTCAGAAGTGAAGCACCCTGTTGGAGAAAATTCAGTTACTTTCATTGTTTTAAATTATTTACTAACCTGTTACTAAATTTTTATTGGCAGAAGGGCACAGTGTTTTAAAAGGGCACTTTAGTGTTTTAATAAGTTCTTATATTACAAGGTTTGAGAGAATAGCAGGGAAGTGCAATTTATTATCACATAGTTATTGATTATATACCTTTCCTTATCATCACTACCTGTCTTCTCTATTCTCTTCCCATATCCATAGTCGCCAGGAAATGTTAAATGCAGAGCGGTCTAAACCGAAATCTATAATAAGCCTATCTGCATCATATAATATTGAAATCATAGGGTCTGCCCTCGACAAAAACAATTTCTACGAGAATAACAAAACGTAAAGTTGATGTTGATCTTTGCCTCCCTGCTTGCCTCAGTATGCAATTGCCTCACAGCGTTTATGTGAGAAATTACAGGATTTCATCTTTGGGACATCAAGAATTTATAATTATTATTATTGTTTGTTTATTTCCCAACTGGATTCATCCATACCCAGTGCTCTCTGTTATAGCAGGGTGTACAAAAACATATAACAGCCAAAATTATATACATTACATGATAGTACTTTAAAAAGCAAAGTAATTTACGCCTCCTGTAGGTTACTGTAAACTATACATCAAACAGAAGCATTAAAATGTTTATAGCATTTAAATAATGACGATCATGAGAATATCGAACATAATTTTTAAAGAGTTTTTTTTTGGTAGAAGAAGAATAAGTTGCTTAACGCGCAAGGCTATATCTTTTATCCGTGCCTATCAATTTTTCTTAGCAGATGCAAAATTCTCCACTAGTATTCTTGAGAAGTTGTGATGAATGCAAGTACATTTTCTTCCTTCTCGTCCCAAGCCCATAACAAAATTCAGGGGATTGTATTGAGTCTCTATGACTTCACAATGGAGATCGGTGGTGGGACTGATATGCTGCTTGTCAATAATATAATCCATTGTGATTATAGTCATACTTAACCAAGCTTTATTCTAGGTAAACGGACCAATTAAACATATTTGTCTAAAAAATTAATGAAATACTCTTCCTCAGTTTTTAATAAACGTGTTTCGGAAGTGGCTTCGTGTAAAAAAAAAAAGCAAATAACATTTTTTTACATTAGTCACGTTTCATCATGACTAATGCGAAAAATGTTTCATTTTACCTCTATTATAGGGTCACTGAAACAAATGTCAAGGGGCATTCTTGGAAGGTTGGTATGTGCTGAGGTAGCGATGTCAATGGCGTTGCTGTTTTCTCAACGCGACATTGATAATTAGCGTCGGTGTGCAGGGTACTTATTTCTCACCTGACACGCCATTAAGGTTAATACTCTTTTGATGGCTTCCGTAATGACTGGGCCGTTCATTTCGTAAGGTATTAGTAGTGAAATTTCTTATTCTTGATCAAATTAAGTTAACTTAAATTGCTCCCCAAATACCTCCTTGGACTGCCAATGACACACTGATATCAGGAACTTAATTAACTCCCGTTTTCTTCATTCAGCCTTCATACGGTAAAGACTTTGATGTAAAGTAGGGCAAGTTTGCTTCTGATTCTTGATAGTGATATTGACTTTATCAGATTCGAAGTAAGACCAGCACAGGTTGATCTGGAGACTGCAGATAAATTAGTGGGGTTCTCCTTTAACTAGTTTCTTTTGCATTTTTGATATGTAGTGTAGGATTAGTCCGCCAAATTCGTTGAAGGTGGTTAAACCCGCTAATTTTATAAAATACAACGGCTTTTATTTTTCGCTGCAATAGGTATTCTAGATAGGATGTACTTATCAAAGAGTCAAAATATATTTCACGCATTTCCAAAGTTACTTTTAAATTTTAGTGTATTATTAAAAAATTCCAAAATTAAAAAACTCAGTAATTGCTAATTAGACCAACATGTCATCGAGCGAGAAAGGGTGGCCCTAATATATATATATCCTACACCTGTTCTCATTAAGGTGTCTAATCTTGTTAAAAAATTGTCATACGAAATGGGTTGCATCCAAGGAAATGCATTCAAGGGTAAAGTCGAGCGCTTCAATTTCAAGAGAAGAAATTAAAAGGGATTGAGATTTCTGGGACTCGATGAACTGAGGTATGGCGACGAAAGCAAATAAGATATGGAAACTATTTAATGAATTTAACTTTGAAGCTGCACATATTCCCTTGTGTCTTCATCTTGTGATCGTGGAACTTAACCACAAAACGCAATTACTAGCAATCATGTGATTCCAATTTGTATAGGCATTTTAAGAGAATATCTAAAAAAATCCATGGATGTCCTAAGGCGGGCGAAAAACCAATTACGAAAAAGCAATAGCAAAGAGAGCTAAGAACGGCGATAGAGTTTTCTTAAGTGAATACAGAACTGAAGAGAGTAAATCATATGGGTACCGTAATTGGTTTCAGAGGAAGTTGATAGAAAGTCCAAAAAAAATGGCAAATGACAAGAAAATATCATTTTTTTAACATAATTTACAATCAAAAAAGAACCCGAATCTCCGAAGCATGTAAAGGAATGAGATTTCTTTAAAATAAGTGTATAACGATCTCAGAGAAGAGTTTGTAAGAAAACATACTGAAGGAAAGAAAAGCAATGATCCAGGGAATGATGTTATATATATATATTGAGTTGGTTTGCATTAGAAGCACCCCCTTGTGTTTGAGTGGCCTGGTATGTGACGTGTGTTTCACCTCATAGCACAGCAGTGATGCAGCACATTGTCCCAGAAAACCACCCGCACAATGCAAGAACGGCAAGACCAATATATAAGTCGACTGTGCGGTAGACATTAGCTGGTACAGGCTATAGTCGATGCGCGTCACAAGCAACCATGTTCATTGCGAGACACAGAAACTGCACCTTATATGGGCACGTCAGCAAACTGAACCACCGAGATATGCAAGAAAATCTGTTCGCCTCGTTCGATGAACCCCATTTCCAACTCTGTCGTTCTGATGGACGCGTCCGTATTTGGAGAAAGTAACACGAGGTCATGGCACCTGAATGTCGTGGCCTCGTGGCATGCAGGTGCTACGATGCCATGGGTTCGGATTCCACCAGTCACGCGTGGAACGATTTTTTTTCCTCAATCTGGGCCTGAGTTAATCAGTCTCAGGCGCGCCGGAAAAATGCTGAGAGTTAGGTCAGAATGTGTATGTGTCTGCAATTCTGCGCAGATACGACAGGCGGGATTATATGCTTAAGTGTTGTAGATTAGCTTAAGATTTTTGGGAATCTGCAAGACTCTAGGGGTGTTATAATTGTAGCCCGCACTTGTAGGTAAATGAATCTATTTTGTACAGATGGTATTCATTTGAACAAAGGTGGTGCAAGGATATTTGCCAGTATCATTGATGCTACCTTAAGGGTTCAGGGAAACTACTAGTTAGGGGGAGAGAAGGGTAATGTAGAACCGAGTTGGTATGATGATGTGAGTCAAAGTAATGCACTCACCTCAATAATTCTTGTTTGTTAGCCGATGTTGGTAAGATGTTCTGAGGGTAACAACCTTTCAAATTAGTGTGAGAGAAAGATAGAGAAACAAGCCTAAATAACTTCGAGTGGTATGTCAGGGTAGTAAACTATAGAAGAATACAGTACTTAGGCATACCTCTGTCTACATAGTGCATGCCAGTAAGGTCAGGAGCGTTGTTAATAAAATAGCTGAATTTGAACTCCAGGTCAGGACAACTAATGCTGACATAATAGAGGTAACAGAAACGTGGTGCCACCCGAAAATTGGGGATGACGAGTACCACTAAGCAATATGGTAGATATAATATATTTAGGGAAGATAAAAGGGGTGGCGTTGTCATGCTTCGTATCAAAAGCAGCCTGAGCGCGAAAAGAGCGTTGTCTGCAAGACAGGGGGGGGTGGCTTCGTGTAAAAAAAATAAGTAGATGTAACTTCAGATTCAGATTTGCTGAATCTGAAGTTACATCTACTGACATGGAATTTGTGTGGTGTTGAGTAGTTAGAAGCAAATGTATGATGAGAGTGGGAGTGATCTACTGACTACAAGAGTAAATAAAATTTCTGTTTATACTCCGGCACGACAACCAAGTCAGTAAAGTTTACAATAAATCGCCAATACAAATATTTATCGTATTTAGTAGTCACGGGCTTGAACGCCGGTCCATTCAAGGAACGCGTGCTATGCACTCTCGCTCCTGACCATTGGGCTACGTCAGGCCTAATATGATGAGAGTCTTTATATGCAGATGAATGGGCAAGCAAGTGCGACTGTCTTATTGCGAGTGATTTCAATCTGCCCCAGATTAATTGTAATAAGTGGGAAGGAAACTCACTTTGCAGAAAAAATTTCTAAATTAACTTGATGATTATTATTTGTACTAGCATGCCGGAGATAATACTAAGGGTGAGAATATTGTTGACCTCATCCTGTCACTGTAGTGCTCTTGGAAACAATGCCGATTTTGTGTAAGGATTATTCCTTACGCATTGCGTTCAGTAAACAGCAATCATCATTTTCTCTGTATTTGCCGAAATAAAGAACTTTTACGGTGGTGACTCAGCCTCCTTCCACTGGTCGCTTAGTTTCAGGGCTGAACAGAGAATCCATGTCTCATCCATCGTGACAGTTGAGGAGAAGAAAAAAACAACCATTCATTGAAGCATGTCGAGTGAACATTGCTTCACACAGCTTGACAATAATCCGTTTCGCTCCTAAGAAAACGGCTGTGGAACCCAACTGGCTTGATTATTTCGAGACCTTTATGAAGACTGGTATGCACAGAGCCAAGAAATGCTTGTTGGTGAAATTCTTCAACTGATGGTCCCCTGTCGCCCAAAACAATTTTCGCTCTCCGGTGGATGTTGCCACGGAACGACTGATCGAAGGTTTTGGTTGATGAACTTTTTGTTTTTTCTTTTACGAAACTGTCGCACTCCGCTACGCGCATTTTTTTTTACATCCGTCGCCACAAACTTCCGATATTTCTCAATGAATTTCAGTAAGAGGTTTCACGTTAAAATACAAATATAAGATTATTACACGTTGTTTTCTGATGACTAATGGCCGCCATTTTGAGTATTATAAACATGCTACACTGTTTGAAACGCTGCGATCGACGTGTCATATTGTATTGCGATGCCATGTTTTGAAAACATTCTGAACTAACTAATTACCATTTTAAAGTACTCGCAATAATATAATTTGATTACTTTTTTATTCAATGTATAAATTGAATAAAACCTTATAAATTGAATAAAAATAAAATAAGACCTTATAAATTGAACTAACCTCGTACTTGATGAGTTTGCTTTACTAAGAATATCGCTATAATCATGCGAAGAGTTTCTAGTTTTAAGAGTTTCTGTGTAAGGTGAGTGTGAGGGCTTTTTGTTAAAGGCAGTTTTTGAAGATGAAAATATTATAGATTACACTTGAAATTATCGGGACACTACATTTTTTCCTTACCTTGCTTGTGTCAAAAGAAGCAAATGAATTAGTGAGCGGTTTCTGGTTATTTGGAGACGCCGCTAGTGAATGAGAAGTCACCATAGCATCAAGATGTAGAGCTGGATGCAGGGTGTTCGGGATAAATTGATCTAGCTGGAAAAATATGAATAAACTTTAAAAATCTGAAAGGCACAAATTATAAAAGTAAGTTCCTATTTAAGATCAGTAGAGATAAATTGTCGATATAACAGATATAATAATATCTTTTATATACTGACTAAAATAAAATACAAATGCAAATTTAGATTTTTCAAGTTTCTCCATATCAGGCATTATTGGCGGGGAGGAATAGAATTTGAAATTTAGTTACATTATCAAAGAAATAATACATGATTTTAAATTATTTTGATTAGTAATTAATCAAAATAATTAGTTACTAAACTCCTCTGATTTTGTGGTCGTTCTGTTGTAATTAAGCGGAAATAATAATAATGCAAACCATTTCCAATAGCAATGGCAAAATTACACAACTTGTTAAGCAGTTAAACTTATCAACACGTTATCTCTTGGTACATAAAACAGAATTAAAATTATTGAGCTCATTTCAGCTACCTAGAAACAGCACACGCGCAACCAAATAAACTCACTGGACAAAATCAAAATTGTTGACATTTCTTCTGAAAAGAGAGATAGGCCAATATTCTTTATTCTTTTTTATCATACAGGATTAAAATCTTCTGGCAAAGAATTTCAGTTTTTTTCTATGAGTTTCAGACTTTTTTAACGTTGTAATGCTTAAATTTAGAAACTTTTCCGACTTTCTAAATTTAAAATCAAGTTCAGTAAGTATAGAGTTAAAATGTGCGACGGGTTTCTTTCTAGATATTTGTTCGGCATTTTTGGTTGCTCAAAGATGTGAAAATTTAGGTATTCGGAAATCACCAGAAAAGGAAACAGAAGTAGTAGTAGTAGTAGTAGTAGTAGTAGTAATGGCATGTGATGCAAGAAAGCAAATGTATGAGCTTATGCAGCATCAGCCAAAAAAAAAAAAATCACACCACATTCCCTCCAAATGCCTGTCCAGTTCCTCCTTAAATTTATTTAACCTCTCAACTTCCACACCGACAGATGGAAGTTTGTTCCAGCAATTAACCACCCGCTGGCTAAAGGAAAATTTCCGCACATCTATTCTACATCTGTCTTTTCTTAATTTGAATTTATGCCCCCTTAGATTCGTAATCTGAACAAGTGGAAGGATCCCATCAGAATTCAGCGTGCTCAACCCATTCAAGGCCTTATATACCTCAATCAGATCACCGCGCAGGTGCCTAGTCTCCAGCCACTGCAATTTGCAGAACTTAAGCCTCTCTTGGTAAGAGGATCCCTTCATTCCCCTCACCAATCTTGTTGCCCTTCTCTGTACACGCTCAAGTAAATCTACATCCTTCCTAAAATGAGGCCTCCAGACCTGTACGCAGTACTCAAGCCGTGGCCTGACCATTGCCTTATACAGAGGGATAATCACCTCCTTTTCCCTGCTAGCAAAATTCCTATATATCATTGACAAAACCCCATGACCTGCCCTGGCAGCCTGTCTGCATTGCTCAGAAAACTTCATATCTGCCTGCACAATTACTCCCAGGTCTTTTTTCAATTTCTACCACCTTAAGTGTAGTACCACACAGTTGGTACGTTTCTCTGGGGTTACTTCTACCCATATGTAGTACTTTGCATTTGTCAAGGTTAAACTTCAGTTGCCACTTCTTAGCCCATCTGCCCAAATTTTCTAGATCCTGTTGCAGTAGCACACTGCCATTACTGTCATTAACAACCCTGCCAACCTTTGTATCATCTGCAAACTTCGACATTAAGCCTGATATACCTTCATCAATATCATTGATAAATATACAAAACAACAGTGGATCTAACACTGAACCCTGTGGGACTCCACTAATAACATTAGTCCAAGAAGAGCAGCACCCATTGATTACCACCCTCTGTCTTCTAGCACTTAACCATCCTTTTATCCATTGTAGCAACTTACCCTTAATACCATTCTGCTCCAATTTGTACAATAGTCTTCCATGCGCAACAGTGTCAAAAGCTTTCCTGAAATCCAAGTATATGATATCAAAATTATTTTTCGCATCCAGTTCCTTTGTAACCACATCATAATATCCTATCAAATTTGTCAGACAAGACTTTCCCTTAACAAACCCATGCTGTGTCTGAATTATTGCTGCAGTCTTGTCTAGATGATCCTGCAATGCATCTTTAACCAGCGACTCCATTATTTTACCTGGAACAGAAGTTAAATTAACTGGTCTGTAATTACTCGTGTCACCCTTCGATCCCCCTTTGTGAATTGGGGATACATTTGCACATCTCCAGTCCGTGGGAACTTCCCCTGAGTCCAAGGATGCTCTCATAATTATGGCTAAGGGTTTGCTTAGTTGCTTGCCGTCTCCTTTAATATAACTGGATAGATCCCATCCACCCCAGATCCCCTTTTCTTACGTTTAACTTCAATAATTTATCTTCCACTTTGCTCTCGGTTATTACAAAATCATTAAGTATCTTGCTACAATTTGATAACCTTCTGCCATTTTCAAACCTTAATAATTCTTCACGTGTGAATGTAGATGCAAAATACTCATTCAGTTTGTTTGCTATCTGAGCAGGATCATCAACAGTCGAACCATCGATGTCAAGTGGACCGATCAGATTCATCCCCTTCCTTTTAGAGTTTAAAGAAATCCTTGCTGTTTTTCTTAGCATCTTTTGCCAAGGATTTCTCGTAATCTGCCTTCACCTGCCGAACCTCCTTTGTGACCTGATTACAGATTAACTTATATCTGTGATCACAGAAGAAAGTTTCCTTCTGTGATCTATTAATAGTATCTATTTTCTTCATGGTGCTTATCTGATAAATAAAAAATCTCTCTTTCTTTTCATCATTCCAAATTTCATTACCTGTTACTTCTCTGAGAATTCTAAATAGAATGTTATTGATGATATTTAAAGTTAGCTCCAGGTAGAAACTGCATAGTTTATCACAGTTATCGCTAGAATAAAACAATTATCTTTATTAAAATAAATATATATTTTTTTTATTCTAGCCAGGCTTTATTTTTTATTCTAGAATAAAAAGTAAAGAATTGTATTTATAAAACGACAAGTTTAAAAATATATAAAAAAGAGGAATAGAGGGAATCTTAAATACAAGTCGTTGTTATAACCGGGCCTGCGTTTCTACAAAAGTCTGAAAGCTAATGGTTTCAAAATTGCAGTATGCAGCGCCCAAAGTATTTCAGGAATGGGCGAAACGGGTGGGCCAAACCTCAAGGGAAGTAAGTGGGAGGGCGAAAAGGACAAAAACGTCATTATGTTAACTTATCAGACATCGCATTCGTTCCTTTGCCTGTGGGTTATTATGGAATAAAATTTGCTAAAAATGTTAAAAAAATTGTTGGTTTTCAGTTCCCCTAACAGATTTGGTCTCCCATCCTGCTACGATTATATAATACGCGTTATAATTTTCATAATAAATTTCTCTGGCTTGCCCTAATTCGAGACAGATATGAGGCAATCTGAATTATTTAATGCCCTTTGCGAAAATACAGTTAAACAATTCAAATTATAGAGGAATTCACAGCCCGGCTGTTCTCTGTATGCCAGTGAAGTTTTTATTATTTAAATTATTTAACTCTTCTTATTACCAGCTGTCGGAATTATTAACCCGCATTGTGTTGCATCTCTGATATGGAAGTTGCATCACAACAGCAGACCATGATAACAGGTTGTGGGAAGATTAATGATCAATGTTTACGTAACGCTTGCAGACTGATAAAACTGCGTGTCTCATCATAAATGATCCACGAACAATAAAATTATAACCTTTAGCTGGCATTTTTCACGAAGAAGTGAACTTTAAACAGCCTGATTCGTTCATCTTCATTTTAGATTAATGTCGGGCATTACCACAGAAAACAAAAGACACGAGTCCATAAGCCTCGTATGACAACACAATTTACATTATTCGAGTGAAAGCGGTTGGCAACGAGCTCGTTCCGTTCACTGCACGTTCGTATGCGAAAAACGTTTTCCTTATGAGGCCTGTGGAAAACGTTTTTACTATTTGATTATATATTGATTTCAGAATTTCTGAGTAATTTGAGCTCTATCATCAGCCACCAAGTATAAGAATATATGCACTCGTATATGAGAAGAAAAGATACAAACATGTTAGATTAAATTCGTAGAGCAACTGAAAAAAATCTAATACTGAATAATATACGTTTATACAGAGCACCTTGGAAGGAATATGCGCCTCCATCCACATGCGCTTTAGATAGTGATATACACTTTGAATAAAACAGCAATATACACATATAATTTCTCCAAATACACATATAATTTCTCCACTCGAGTAGTGCATTTTGTTTTTTTTTTTAGAGTAATGCAATAGCAAGTAAACTGGCGATGGAATACCTCCACAACATGAGACTGATGTACTAAGTCGCCTACTCAGTTTTCGCAAATTTACGTACAGGATAAGGCTATGCCCTTCATGTACAATGCCCACAATACGAATAAAGCCACATAGCTTTTCCATCTAGACCAAACTCGAACAAGGCACACGGTGTGGTAGGAAGTAAACAGTGTGCTGACCGAGGGCAGAACCTCAGCAAACAGTTCGTATGTTAGAACATTACTTATATTAAATGCCTCGTCATTCGATGGGTGGTTGTAGGCGTGGAGAATTCCTGGGGAGCGTCTACTGCCGGAGTGCATTGTATCAACAATGGAATTCGGAGGAGGTAGGCTTATGGTGTGGCAATGTTCTTCCTGATATGGCCTAGGACCTGTGGTAGTTGTGAACCATGCATTGCCCAAAATGTTCAGGCCTACTTCAACATTTTGGGCAATTCCACGCTTACAATCATGTGGTAGTTCTCTAGTAGAACCATGTTTGTTTCTACAGATTAATCCCCAGCAGTACTGTCAGTGTTTTTTGAGAATGGTTCATGGCAACGAACGTAAAAATGTTGGAATAGCCGATACACAGCCCGATTTGAGCCCCATGGGACCACTATGAAGTGAACTGGAACTTCAGGTGAGGGAGAGCCTAACACGTCATACAATGGTAGATCAAGTGATCTCTTTCTGAAAGAGGAATAGAGGATTCTATCCGCTGCATCCTATCATGAGTTGGTGTTGTTGTTTGTTTGTTATTTGGAGCATTAGCAACTAAGGCCATATTGCTCCGGGGATATACGGTGGTCATTCCCTGACCTTTCCGCATCCTCCGTATTTGGTGGTCACCGGCTCGAACCCCGGTCTAATCAAGAAGCGTGTGCTACGCACTGCTGCTCCTGCCCACCTGGCTACGGAGGCGCCTGAGTTGGTGTAAAACCTACTCAAAAGGGAGGAGTGTGTCATAACAGTCAAAAAAGCTCCCAACTTCTTCTTGTAGTTAGTAGGTGACGTAAACGTCAAACCCATTTGTCCTAATACTTTTGCAATGGAAGTGTACATTTAGAAGCTTGCCGTCGAAATGGAAATGCTTTTTGTCCTGACCATGATGGTTTCCTTATCATCTTTCATATTTGTAGAAGCAATGTCAAAACGGATATCATATTTTAAGCGTACGAAAGGTGCTGTTGTTCGTGGACACTAATCATATAAAAAGTAGGATATCAGAGGACTTACTTAACGAGTACAAGGAAACGTTGGGGAAAAGTCGCGAGATAGGATTAAGTTTAAAAGTGTCGGCAATTCTGGCTAGACACAATAGGAGTGCATACATTTTCAGAGCCTTATCAATCTGGAGAGATTATGCAAGGTTAGTGGAGTAGAATTTTTCACTGCATAGTCTGTGCTTGTTAATAGGGACGGGATACACTTAAATAGAAAAGGTGCTAGAATATTCTCTGATGTTATCGAAGCAGTGTTAAATGGGTCGGGAAACTGATACCTTGGGGGATTACACAGAATAATAGATAACTTAGTGACTCAGGCAAAGGTGAAAATGATTCTTGCACTGATTTTATTGGAACATGCAGCAACCTAGAAAGTAAAGTGTCGAGGATTTCAAGCCCTGCTCTTGGGTCATCATGAAACAAGCAAATACATGGATTGTGTTAGGGTTATTAGGAGTATGAATTCAGACATTTATATCAACATGTATATTAATGCTAGTAGCATAAAGTACTGATTAAGTCATCAGATCGGTGACATCAAAATTTTGGGGATATCATAGACATTGTGTCACTCAGACATAAGGATGCGGAACTAAAATTAGCAAAGGCATATGATGCAAGAAAGCAAGCTTATGCAGCATCAGCCAAAAAGAAAAAAAAACTTCCCATTTCACCTATTCATTTGCTCCAAACGTTTGACGCGCTATGGCTAACCATCACACACACACGCTCCAAAAGTTTCTTCATTTCTTCCTTGAATTTATTTAAGCTATCAACGACAGAAGGAAGTTTGTTCCAGCAATCAACCACCCGCTGGATAAAGGCAAATTTCCGCACATCTGTTCTGCAACTGTCACTTCCTCAATTTGAATTTATACCAACTCAAGCGCGTAATCTGAGCAAGAGGAAGAATTCCGTCAGCACTTATACACATCCATCAGATCATCTCGCACGTGCCTAGTCTCCAGACACTGCAATTAGCAGAATTTTCTTGGTAAGAGCAGCAGCCTTTCTTAGTAAGAGCAACCCTTTGTTCTTCTCACCAATATCGTTGCCCTGCTATGTACTTGTTCTAGCAGCTCTACAACCTTCCGAAAATGAAGCCTCCGAACTGTATGCTGTACTCAAGGTGTGTCGTGACCATTGCCTTATACAATGGGATAATCGCCTCCTTATCCCTGCTAGCAAAATTCATGTATATCATTGACAAAACTCCATGAGATGTCCTGGCATTGCCCAGAGAGCTTCATATCTAGCTACCGCAATATCTCGAAAAATTAGGTAGATGGGCTCAGAAATGATAACTGAAGTTTAACTTTGACAAATACAAGGTACTGTATATGGATAGAAGTAATCAAAAATTAATGTACGAACTGTGTGGTACTCCACTCAGGGTAGTAAAATATGAAAAAGATCTCGGGGGTAATTGTGCAGTCAGATACGAAGTTCTCCTAGCAATGCGACAGGCTGCCAGGACAGCTCACGGCATTTTGTCTATTATAAACACGAAGTTTTCTAGCAAGGATAACGAGGTCATTATTCATTGTACATAAGGCATCTTGAGTACTGCATACAGGTCTGGAAGCCGCATTTTAGAAAGGACGTAGAATTGCTGGAACGGGATCAGAGAAAGGTAACGAGGTTGGTGAAGGGAACGAAAGGATGATCTTAACAAGATAGGCTTCAGTTCTGCAAATTCCAATGTCTAGAGACTAGGCACCTGCGACGCGATCTGATTGAGATCTTTAAGGTATGAATGGACTGAGCAAGTTCAATGCTGATGGCATTCTTCCTCTTGCTCAAACTACACACATGAGGTGGCAGAAATTCAAATTGAGGAAGGGCGGCTGTAGGATAAATGACCACAGGTTTGCCTTCAGCTAGCTAGTGACTGACTATTGGAACAAATTCCAGCTGCCGTTGGGGAAATGGGAAGTTTGAATAAATTCAAGGAAGAACTAGAACTTTTTTGGCTGAGTCTTTAAAAGTGTGCTTTCTTGCATCAAAAGCCGGTTATTCTCTGAACTGCCGAAAAGTTATTGCACCACAACCACAGAGAAAAGGTTTGATCTATTCTCTGTGGTGTAGAGTTCTACTGCATAATGTGGTTCACATCTCAATGTTCTCTGCCAGCACAGCTAAATTTAACAAGATTTCATCGTAAGCTTTTTTTCTCGTAATATGCATCAAACTGGTTAGTGCAAAGCCCCAACAGTGTTGTGGCTTTGCACTAACCAGTTGCAGACCGACAGTTCCCTAATTAGTATAGAGCTTGTGTAATGCAGGGCGGCGAAGGCTGCTTTCCAGTACTTGTCTAAGCCACGAGAAGGCGGACCACCAGTTAAACACGAGCTGTCCACAAATTATACGCGAAATGCAAGTAGGACAAATGAGATCTCGCATTCACAGGAAGACAGAGGCTAAATCCGCGAGCACCAGGCAAGATTGTACTTCCAGGAGCACAAACCGTAAACATCATAAATCCAGCCTCCGGTTTGGGAGGATAGATTGTAATTCGTATACAGCTTGAATAGACGAATGAGAAATGAATATCGTGCCCATCAGAAGCGAGAGCAGAGTAGAGGGGTTTTAGAGATTTCAGGAGGTACCGCCCGAAATATCCAGGAACAATATTCCGCGTAAGGCAGATTCGAATTTCTGGTGATATTATAAACGCTCCGAAGGAGAATGGATGAAAGAAATTTTTGATATAGAGAAAAGAATATTTCTGATATTCCAGGGAAGGTTAAGAATGAAAATAAATTAAGTAAATAAATGTTTTTTTAACTAAAAGTCTGGGTACAACTAAATATTTCCGAAAATAGTTTTGTCGAAACTAAAAGAGAATTTGATTTTCGAATAATCAACTGTTCCCTCCCCCTCCCCCTTGAAGAATAATTTAGGATAAGCATAAAAAAAAACATTAATGGATTTAATTATCTAAAATTTGAGTATATGAGGTAAAGTAGACCTACATTAAAGTTACTGTAATAGCGCCTCTCAAACTAGGTTGGTGTAAGTTAATGCATTTTATGTAAACTAAATTCACTAATAAATATTAAAGAAACAGAAAATATGTTAATTTCACCAGAGACATAGAATAACGTATTCTCTCTCTCTCTGAAATACGTTACTTAAGTACATTGAAATTGAGATTTGTAATTACCCTAATCATCGTACTCTACAGCCGAACTAATTAGAGTGTAGCCATAAGCACGTGAGCCATTAATCACGATTTGCCACATCAGTCATGCGTTATATATTTATTAAATGTAAAGAAGAGCGCGAAAAATGTATGTAATATAATATAGTTTAAATTATTCCACGGTAATTGCTATATTTATTGCAATATAGGAATCTGATGCTCATACTGAAAATCGCGCCGTGCCCAGTTAAGAACGGGCCAAGCTGAACATGTACTGTCACTGCCCTGCGTGGAATTAATTTTTATTCGCGATACAGGTGTCATTATATTGCTCCTGTAAGAACTACATACATGACTTATAAACATGAATATACTTAAAGGAGAACTTCCGCTGCTGAGAATAGTAATCAATGTTTACTGATTGCTTGGTTCGCTTCCTATAAAATTAAGGACACTGTTTTTTATTGATCGAACGTGACTTTTTGCATCCTCTTTATGAATTATTCCCTGCGAAAATATGTCCCGTTGTATAATTAGCCTAATGCGAAGAGACCGCATCATTTGAATACTAGACAAATAGCTTAGCAGTGCTTGCATCATCTTCTAGCGCGTGTTCTCTGCATTTCACCGGAATGAAAATTCTGTTTCATCATCATCCAGTAATCCATATGAAACAGTACTTTAAACATAAAAACCGAGTTGATATACGAGGAGATTACTGCAACTTGTTCTTTTTATTTATTTATTTTTTTTAATGTATCTGCCTTTAGATAAATGCATTTTTATTATAAAGACACTACTTTATAATAACTTCCCAACTCGCACAGATCATTAAATTATTGTATGAAAATAATATTTATTCATATTAATACATAGAATGTTACATTAATTGATAAAACACTCTTCCTGTTAAAAATGAGGCAGTGTTATTGCCAATTTAATAATCTAAATAACTTACACAAACCTTACCAGTTTGTATTGGTTATTTTGAAAAAAATCTATATAAAGTTTAGGCAATGAGACTTGCTGTCCCGAGGGAAAAAATCTGTTGATATGACTTAAACTTACAAATTACTTCAGAAGCTACCGACAATTAATAGTTGCTTTAGGAACCCTCTTCAGAACTGCGTATTAAGATAAACATCTCTGCCAGAGTAATATCTGTAGAAATATATTTTTGATCTAAGGAAATTATAGAAATCGGACATAGCAAGATCTGACAAATAGAATGAATGGACAGTCACAAATTTCTTCAATCGTAACTTACTCATTCTGCAAGTGATGTGCATGGATGATAAGCTCCATCTTCTGCAATCTTTAGCTCGTCTCCAAATCCGTTAACCATTCAGTTCAATCTTATATGATAAATCGTAACCAAATGATTAATATTGCTATATTAATTATTTAAAATAACAAATGATTAATATAATAATATTAATCATTTGCCTTCCTTTTTTTTTTGTGTCTTCCACGGATGGATATTGAATATCTTATGGTATCGGGCTGATACTTATTAAGTAACTGGTGGATATTTATTACTTGTGGCTAGGATAGAGAATCTCCAATAAAAGCTGTCTATATTTCGATATATATTTATATTTTTCTTTTTCCCCAAGCGAACACAAAGCATAATGGCAGTTCCAACTTGAAATCTTAAATCAGGTACTGTAAAGACACCTGCTGCTCCATCAGAACAGATTTACGTACGAAAATGTGCTATTACGTGCACTAGTATAGGACGATTCATTATGACCGAAGCTTTTTTCCTGTGATAACTTTTTAAACGTTTCTGTTGAGGTATATTCTAAATTTCTGATTATAAAATGATGATAAACAAAAACAACCGAGACTTTAACAGTTATTGCCACTCAATCGAAATAAATAAAATAAAAGTTATAATTAATTTTTCAAATGAACTATAAGGTGGAAATAAGTTGAATTTTGGGAACCGGATCGTTTAATAATCTCCTTTTTTTAATAAATCCGAAGCATCAACTTCACAAGCAATTGCACTTTTCTCAAGAATCTCTCACAGAGCGGATTTCATCTATCAGACAACGAAGTCAGAGTAAACTGGCTATGCCACTGGTCGTACGCTTTCACAAAATAAGAAAGATGTTCTTTAAGATGAAGGAAATTAACTACAGTCCATTGCATTTTCTGGGTACTTTTTAAGAGCAGTAAACGGGGGCTCCAGACGTTAATGGTATATTCAATGTGAGAAGAAAATAGCAACAAATATTATGAGAAAAACACAGACCCTGATCTGTCCTGGAAAGCTGCAATCCTGAACTTTCCATGTGGAACTTTGTACCAGGTGTCTAACACTATAGCAGTCTACGTAGCTTCAGAAAGAGTCTCCATCTTTAACTGCCCCAGAGCATGATGGACTCTCGATAAAACGACAACTACATCCCACCTGGAAAGAATCATAGCTGTGGATTATCGAATAGCTTTCTCTAGGGATCAGACTCAAGTTTACTGTCTAAAGACCAGAGCTATTGAATGCTATTATGACAAGACACTATGTAGTGTCAAAACTACTACACTATTGCCCGCCATTACTTTCCGAAACAGCTCCCCACCCCAATGAAAATCTCGATCACATTACAAGGTATAATGGAAACATCGATCACACTGCACAACTTCCTCTTCCTCCTGGTGAAAATGACTTCGACATTTTGGCATCTGTCACAATCACAAGAAAGCAATTCATTGCAGCGATTAAATGTGTTCCTTTCTGTTGCACTGAATCGCGCATTTCATAGTAAAATGCTAAAGCCAGTACATGGTCCGGAATCACATCGCCTTAGGTGTAGTTTCCGACCCTAAGCTACGGTTCAATCGTTCACTTGAAACTGCTGCTCATCCGTGCTACTCGACTCCGGTTGATGACTAAACAACATCTGCATTATATACAAGCAGTGCTGTAGTCGTAAAAGTAGCAGAAGGTGTACTTTATGAATGTTACGAAAAGCGGAGAGTATACTGTGCATATTAATCGAATTCCAGAGAGTATATACCCGTATACGCCGTACTTCAGTCTTTCAAAAACCGTACGGTATACGCTATTCACTTTAAAAAATCCATCCAGAGGATATACGGCGTATACCCGCCTATATCCTCCAGTACAGCCCTGTACACAAGGCAAGTCGACAGTAAAGTACATTATGTTTGTAATCTACCCGTCAACGCTGTATACAGCTGAAATATGGTATCACCTGCTCGCACCACACTAAAACCCATCCTTGCAGCATAATTATGGCTCCTCAAATGGATTGTCTACGAACATAAGTTCCCACCTCAGCACATAATAACACCAAGGCTAACGCTCTGTCCATGTAAAGACTCCCTGAACTTATTAAGGTAAGGAGGCTTGCCATCACAGTCACCGGCTTTATTTCTTGATCTTCATTCTGGGTCTCGAGCAGCTGGAGGATCCCGCGTGCTGCCGTCAGAGCAGTCCCGAAGCTCTTCTTCATCTTGTTTACCGGCGTATATCGCAACAAATGCTCCAAAGTGTACAAACACTTAATACTGATGTCAAAAATTTTGTCAGGCCTCCTGTCGCGCTGACCCCTTCGGCTATCTGGAAAAGGACTCAACAGGTTTCCGACCGGATATCTTATTCAAGAAAAACAAAACTAAACTATTATATTTAGGCCACTCAATAATTAAATTCATCTGCCGTGCTGTATCTTATCTCTGTTAATTGCGTGTGTTCTGTGGTCGATTTTCTGTTGGGCGCCTCTGTAGCCAGGTGGGCAGGAGCAGCAGTGCGTAGCACACGCTTCTTGATTAGACCGGGATTCGAGCCCGTGACCACCAAATACGGAGAATGCGGAAAGGTCAGGAAATGACCACCGCATATCCCCGGAGTAGTATGGCCTTAGTTGCTAATGCTCCTAAAAACCAAACAACAAACACAAACATTTGTCTGTTTGCTAGAAGAAAAACCCCAGTTTCTGGGGAAAAACCACTTCGCTATCTACCCCTGAGACCGACTAACTCAAATCTTATTCGAGAGCACGAGCGCAATTTAATAGGGAGAAATCAAGAGCAATAACAGCACACATGGGCGCCCGCCAACTTCAAAAAGGGAAAATCCCATACCGCTTCAGACCTCATAGCTTTCCTAGTCAGCTGGATCCAGCTCAATGGCTAGATCATATTACCAGATTCAATACGCCCGCAGGTAAACTAAACTCTTTTTTATGTCTCGACAATGAATTACAACAAGACATATTGCATTCCATCATCATCTCTACACACCAGCTGACAGCAGCGATAAACTCCCTTCCAGCGACAGCAACCGCGGGAGCCGACAAAGTACCACAATTCATGGTAAAATGCCTCAGTCCGTTCATCCTCCAACCGCTCAGGTCCATTTTCAACGGAATTCTAATCACAGGAATCTTTCCTAAATCCTTGAATGGCAAGAATCACAAGAATCTTTCCTAAAACCTTGTCAGACCACATCCAAAAGTTTGAAACCCCACTCTACTCAGGAACTTTCGGTCGATATCTAACTCCTCAACGCTCCTGAAAATCCTGGAAAAAATAATGCTTCCCGCCTTAATGAATGAGATCCTTGGAGATAAGCCGCCACAGAGCCACTACTCCATCCGAAACCGATCCACAGTGATGAACCTCCTTGCAACCACATGTAATATATTGTCCACCTTTGAACAGCAAGAGGAACTCGCAATCACGTACCTGGATACTGAAGCTGCCTTTGACGCCATCAACGTGTCGTCGCTCCACCGCTTATTGGAAGACCACTATCTAATCCAAGGCAATATCCTCTGATTCATAACATCACTCCTCTATGATAGGGTACTACAAGTCGATGCCTATAGACAATCGCACAAGAAGGCGATCTCTGCTGTGTTCCGCAAGGAGTCCTATCTGGCTTATTATTTACAGCCATCCTTGCGCCTCTTGTCCGTAACAATCATCACGTATGCAGATCATGTAAAAAATCTAACGCCTATTGCTTCCAACAATCACCTTCCAACAATGAGGCTACAGCGTGTATCAATAATAGTCTCATCAACGTCGCCTCTTACCTCAAACAGTATGGACTCTCAATTAACCCACAAAAAACAAAACTAATGGTGTTCGCTCTCAGACTAACCCCTACAATAATAGCCCCAACACTCGATGGAATTGTAATATGTGCCACCATTCCTACCCATGCGGATTTCGGAATAGTATTTGACCCAAAACTTCGGTTTCATGCTCATGTAGACAAGCTCACGTCCAGAGCAGCCTCTCCCCGATGGGCAGCTAAACAACAACTAATTGATGTTAAGGAGCCTCGTATAATTAAGAAATATATCAGAACAGTAGTTTATTCTCCACTCCTCTATGCTGCTGAAGTGTGGGCACCAGCAGCTACTACAACGAAGAAACCAATCCTCGCTGCAAAATTCTGGCTTCTTAAATGGGCTAACCGGAAAGCTTGTCTCCCACCAGACAGGACAGAACTACAGCCTTAGCTACTTCGCTGGGGATGCAGCGACTGCTTGATAATCATCGAAATACAACGACTGATAGCTACAGTTAAAATGATCACGGGTCAGATCTCAACACCGTTCATTTGGCATTCATGTTACTGGCGAATACCAAAGCCAGAACTTCGGTCAACCCCGATGTTCTGCTCGAGGAATCGGAGGCTTCATATTTCAGACCGCTTCCCCCCAAACCAAATGCTACCGGAAGTACAGCACCTCGACACTGACTTGCAGAGGTTTTTCAGCAATAAAACCTACAGGAAAGAAGTGTTAGCAGCTCGCTCGGTTTTTTAGGCCAGCAAACAGCAAATCCGCCTTAGAACTTACGCAATTCACGGATATATATATATATACATGATGCAATATGGCCTAGATTGCCAATGCGCCTAAAACCCTACAACAAAAAACAAATAAAAAACCACCGTCCCCTCCCACTAATATTTTCCTGTTAGAAAAGTTTTAAATGATGTTAAAGCTTCATAATTTATTCTGTACGATGTACAAGCACATCTTTCTTCAGCAGCTTAGCACTTGAAAGTGTTGATTTATATTCTACAAATTCCTTAATATATATCCATACATGCAATAACCATAATCGTCAACTATTTCCACTGATGCTTACAGCCCATTATATATGGGCTGTAAAAGCCCATTATATATGGGCTCTTTTAAAAGTAGAAAAATGCACTTGGCTAAATTAAAATTTTATGAAAAATCTATTTGAACTAAACTTTATATTTGATAGAATATGTTTGTAAATTTACAGAACCTTATATAGAATCAGTTTGGAATATCTAAAACATTTTTGAATATTCAAAATAGATCCCAAATTCCACCCAGTTCGCAAAACTAATTATATAAGTTTTTACAGTCTTATGAAGTGATTTTTTTCCGCGAATACAAAACTAACTAAAATAATCTGAAAATATAATTAAAGTTGAAGCCAGTGGCATCGAGTTTATTTCCTTAAAATTCGTTACGTTTCTTTGTATGCAATTAAATGCTTTCCATACAGCGCTCAGAGAAGTAACGAAACCCATTTATCCCAGCAGCGAAAGCCGATGGAGATTTGGGTCAAGGATGTTGGCAACAAGGAGGGGTTTTCTTGGAATAAATTTGCCCACAGCCGGCTAAGAGTGATTGCAGAACAGCGTGCCGAAAAAAGTTCCACGTACCTTTTGGTGTAATTAAAAAAAAAAAAGGTGGGGGGAAACAAAACAGGAGATAACGGATATTTCTTCTCGGCCCAGTAGATAAAGAGTTAGGGTAAAATGCAGTAGCATTGGAATATTAAATACACATTTAAATAAATAAATAAATATATATATATTCTGTACTCATCTACTAAGAATAAGGACATTTAATTGGGCAACATAAAATGTGCTTTTTTAATTTGTCAGGTATATAACACGTAAAGTGCACGAGGTCATTAGGATTTGAAGGAAATCGAGTAGGAAGTAGGGAAGATGAAAAATTTGTACGCCTTTATCGCTAGAAAGTACAAATATATTCAGTATTTATAAAATTTTAATTTATTCCTCTGGAATAATAATTGGAATAATAATTCGCCTTCCCCCATTCTCATTATTTGGTCAGACTCAGCATTGCAGTATATCATATCCGAAAAATGTGCCTTCAATATTAACAAACACGCAGAATTACAAAGCAATTTCATTAATTTATAAAGTAATTGACAACACATACCATATTCCAGTGTGGTTCTGCAAATGCCACTCCATGATATTGCATGTGGGTAGTTAATCCAGCGAGAAGCCAGTGGTAGTTTGGTAAGCCGAGAGCGACCTAAGAAAATGGTGAAACGAACAAAACATGTAAATAAAAACTGTTGCTGTATAAGTAAACAAATGAAATACATAAGAAAAGTAACCACTTAAGAGCCTTCAGTAACCATATATATTTGCTAGAACACAAATATGATCACTACACTAATGTAATGGTAGATTCAACAAAATAGGATTAGAAATTGATCAAGTCTACACAAGTAGTATAATTTGGGGGGGGGGAGATATCTACATTCTCCAGAGAGCAGAATGAGTGGGATACCCAAAATCAATTGCTGAAAACATCGATGCTAACGAAAGAGAGTAGCAGTCAACATTCCGGAGCATTGGTATAAACACTAGTCGGTCGAACTCTGAAATGTTTGTTTGTCTGTTTGGATTTTTATGGCGCATCAGGAACTAGAGCTATAATGCTCCAAAACCACGTCCATTACAAGATGACAGACTCGCGAATGTTCAGATAAACGTAGATACGTGGTTGTCTTACCTAAGAATAGCGAAGTGCAGGCTATCTTTTTTGTTTAGGCACATCCTTGCCTAAGATCCCCAAAATGGAACATGGATTACACCGTGTAATCCATGTTCCATTTTCGTAAAGGAATCAAGGTGAATGATTTTACTGGCTCTTTTCCAGTTGTAGTTTGTATGTCACATTTTAATACAGTAAACATATTCATATTATCAAATAAAATGTCACTAGCTACCCTTCGTTCATGTATTGAGTAAATAACTTGAGGGGATATAAACGAAACTTTGTCTTAATTTATACTCAAGGCATGAAAGCGTACTTTGGTAAGAAACGAGTTTACTTTTGTTACTTTCTCAACTGCGATATGAATGAATACCAGTTTCAGATTAGTTTTTTTAAGCACGAGAAGATGAGAGCTTGAGATCACCTGTCACCTTGTTTTTTAAGAAAATTATTCATAGGTAAACGTGTTTATGTTGTAACTTCTATGTCACCGTCAAATTTACAAAAATAGGTTTATAAAATATATTTGTCTTAAAGTTCAATCCTTTTAGTTCGTGATGTATTTCATGAACTAAAATGCTCATTTCTCACTAGCTTTTTTACGATCGGTTGTTTGCAATTATTTTTATGAGCTGTTTCATAGGTGTGGGTATTAAGCTTCAAAGCAAGTGAGGCTACGAGACATCAGTTAGCACATTGCACTTGTAATTTTGTGTGTTCCTCGATCGGTTTGCTGGATGAAAAACAAAACAGAGTTTATGAAAATTAAAAAAAAAAAAACATCCTCGCCTGAGACCAAAGCCGACCGGGCTAGCCGAGTGGGTAAAGTACCTGCCCGGCAACCCAAAGGTCGCGGGTTCGATTCTCGCCTCGGGCTTGGATCAAAGTACTGCAAAAACCTAGGGAGGTGCAATATGGCCACAGAAGCCGATGCGCCAATAACTACCAAATCAAATCAAAAAAAAGCCTGAGACCAATTAACTGAAGCCATGTGGCGAAAAACCTACATTTATCCCTCGCATTTTTGAGGAATTATTATGAAGATTCGAACTCGTGTCTTTTCCACCATGTGAGAGAGAGAGGACGATGATTTTCACCACTGTGCTACCGCGAGGGTCAACTGTTGTATGCTGTGAGGGCTACATGAAATGACTGAAAAAATACAGTATTTATTATTTTTTTTGACGGGAATATCTATATTTCTGTTCTGTGACATAAAAAGAATTATATCAAAATACGGAAATTTGCTGGTGAGTAGTGTTGTTTAAAGCAAACACAAAAGCTGTCGTTCTTGTTGGAATTCAGTTTGTTTGAAGAATAAAAGTTCAATGTCAAACGTCGGCATTTTGTCATGCATAGACAACAAATTGCAATTAAAAAATTAACCTGCACAAAAATTGGTATTGAAAAATAAAAGTACAGAGCTCAACTCGATGGTGCAAGAAAGTTGCAAAGTTGATTATTGAAATAATAGGCGTGAGTGTTGATTGCTGAAAAAACAGAATACAAGCAAGTTGCAGGCACATTATTAAATTCAGAGGGCGGGCTTTGAAGTAGGATGCAATTAAATAATTGCATCCAACTTCATCCTAGTGCAAAGCTTATTAAAACTGTTAATAACAGTATAATAAGTTTTGTAGTGCTGAAAGTTTGCAGTTAATAAGCTTTTCGTATTGGAAGGTCTACAAAGGGCTCTTCCATAAAAATTCAGTTCAAATTTTATGGGATACCTCCTTCCTCCAACACCACAATGCCAAACCCATGCTACAAAGTGAATTATTCTACTGGCTTGTAAAATGGATTTGTGGACTTGTGATTTGAAAAGAATAACACAGGAACATTGTAGAACCTAGCACAAAGATTTGGCCCCGACTCAACTGAAACCTCCGGAATAAACTGTAACCCATTCTACATGAACTTATTAGAAGATATTCCACGACGCATTGAAGCAGTTATTACAGACCAATTTGGGCAAACATTTTCAATAAATTTTTTGAATTTTGTTCATACTTGCAAGTGTAATATGACTTTTCAGTAGTATAACGTATCAATCTAGGTATTACAGTGTCAACAAAACCCAGTAGGTCTTTAAAGGCTTAAGGTTTTGTATTACCATGAGTCTAGAACACCATACTTTTATTATTTCATGAGCTATTAACATATTGGTGTATTGTTAACGTTACATCTAGAAAAATTCGATGAGAATATTGCTATTAAATATGCCAAAAGTTATTGTGATATGCTCTCATTTTATTCACAATAATTTTATTCGTTCATAAAAGTATTCCCTGCTTAAATTATCCTGTCGACATTTTTGTTTATATGTGGCATTACACAAAACGAATAGAATTTCAAGTGATATTTCGAACAAAATGTCAGAGCCCTTGATATTTTTAAACCCAAAGCCCTCAGATAAGTCAACATTCTAGGACTTTAAAATATCAAAGAATGCAACCGATAATTGCAGCAACAGAATAGAATCTTTAATTGCAGCAATTTGTGGTAGAACACCAGTGGTTTTGTAGAGCTATACAAAATGCTGGTGGAGATTAGAATAATTAGTTGCTGCGCTTTGTCACGTTATTTCTTACCTTCAATCTGCTCAAAATTACATTTAATGAAGTTAATACTTCAAGGAATTCGTCGTTACCTTAATTTTCAAGGATAGGTTTTACTGAGAATTTTATCTATAAATGCTTGATATTGTTATGACAAACAAGGTTGCAAAATTAAAAGCCAACTTCACAATAGCTTGTTTGTTATAAAAATATTCCTAAATTAGGCGATTAAACAGTTTCTTGAAAACAAAAGGATCTAACAAAATTATTCAAGGCAGCTGTGTACGAAACTTTCCTTGTGGCTCTGATACATTAAAGAGACTGAAGGTGAAACAATTGAGAAAATTCACGCAATTTGTAAATCGGTAGTAAAGTGCTAAAGACAATAAAGAACAAGGACATCCGCGTTAAGAGCGTTTACTATTGCTTTTCAAGTTCGTTGACAGTGGCAAGTTCTAAGAACAATCGCCAACACATGAGTGGAATGCAAATTCAGCCATTTGAATTTCGAAATCAGCATGAATTTCCCTCAGTTGTTTTAGCTTTTTCGTGCATTGTGTTTTATATGAGGATGCGTATAACTTCCTTTGGCAATGGATGATGCCCTATTCACCTTAACTGCATTTACTTCTCAATGTATTAAGTGCGCTTTAATTCTTGTTTATAGCAAAAAACAACCTCCATTTTTTATAGTTAACTTTAGCAACGTTCAGGTTTCTAGATAAGATTTGATTTATATATTTGGTCTAGTTTAAAATTCTAATCTTCTTTGCAAAGCGTTTTGCATATCATCCAAAAAGCTTGTTTTTCATAGTTTCAGTTTGGCGATATTTTCTTCTCAAAAATATTAACACTGTGACCAGCACTCTTGTTGTTTATTAACTGGAGCCATAGACAGACTACACCGGAGCAGATAATTGAAAACATTTAATTGAGTGGAATTAATTTGTCTTACAATTCGATTAAATTGATTAAACAGCTCAAGAAATGGACGCCATAAGTAAAATAGAGACCTGAGAAAGAGGTTGCAATTTAATTGTCTCTAAGACCCCGAGAGCATATAATTTTTCGTGAATAATATCGTGGTGAGTAAATATTCTGTTCATACGAATATATCAGGCACGCCCACATATCTAAAGTTGACACGTAGGCATTTTGACAAAGATATTGTCATTAAGAGTATTTAGCAGTCACACGAAATTAATTAATTTAATAAAGGATTATTAAATCCTTTAATATATTAAAGGATTTGATATATTATAGGATATTAATATATTAAAGGATTTGATATATTAAAGGATATTAATATATTAAAGGATTTAATTGAGGATCGTACGTGCAGATACATGTATGTAAGGTGCTAAAGAGCAAAGATTGCTTTATCAATATTGAAACACGTGTTTATATTGAATATTGAATGTTATATTCTTATTTTGACTTCCAGAATGGCTTTAAGCATTTCAGATTTTCCTGTTGTTCAGAACAAGACAATAATATGCCGCTTTATCGATCATGAATATCAATGAGACACCGATATTAGCGATAAAAAGCTGAAACTGTTGATGATAACTAAAATTTATTACAATCGCCAAGGAAATTGTTTATTAACAATCTGCACGGAAGAGTGCTGAGGAGTATCATGTTTTTAAATCTTCACGCCTATCGCATTTAAGTCATGCGGGAACTTACAAAAAGGAAAAACCTCAATATATTCAGTGATTTTGTAATTTCATTCGAAATGGAATTAAATTTTTGAAATTCAGCTTTGCTCACAAATTCTATATAAGCGAGGAAAACTAATTAAGCAAAAATAGTCTTATAGATATAAGAGAATTATTTATTGTATCAAAGCATTAGCATTAGTAAGGGCGGGCATATGATGCAAGAAAGCAAGCTTTAAAAAAAAAAAAAAAAAAAAAAAAAGGAATAAAACCCTTCCCATTTTACCCATCCCTTCACTACAAATGCTTTCAAGCACATCTTACCCACTTGCAACCTTCAATTGCTCCACCGAGTGTATCTGATATGACATCCAGATCTACATTCTTCTATTAAGACAACCCGGTGCATACACACCCATCAACCTACAAAAGACAATCACCTTGTTCAACATCCACGTACCGGTGAAGGGAGCCCAAATACATCCGCCTTTTCTCAGGACGCTTTTCACCAGTCTTCCATTTCAAACCTGCCACATAGTGGTTCTGCAGGATTCTAGACAGTGGAAACCACAGTAGCTATCAACATCCCCCCCTTACTTTTTCCGTGATAATCGTTTTTTTTCTTCACTGAAAAATTTAAGGATCAAGCCACCAAAGACCAATATGCCAATAAGAGACACAACCTTAATGCAGTTGTTGAGACACTCAAAGCATCTTGTCTTCTACCAGAAACAGAACATAAACAAAAAAAGTCTTTTTCACTAGACTTTCTTCTGAAAAAAATTGTCAAGATCCTGATTCCAGGAGTTTAATATTATGCATCGCACATTATTGACTGTACCCAGATTGACGACGATGCTCGCCGTTAACTTTCATTTTTGTTTAGGGGCGTGATCATTCGACCATTCTTTCCAACTCCCATGAAGTCACCTGCTATTCTTCTGTGTGACAAGGAACATTCCATAAGCTGGCTCCCACTGATGTCATCAAGAAATTGTCATCCAGCACAATCCCAGTTAGGATCGCTTACTGCCCGCCACCTTTCATCACAAAAAGTAGGACGTTTTTGAAGAAAAATATTACCAGTAATTATGTATGCCTATGGAATCGCCAGCTGCATATATTCTATCAGAATGAAGCATTGGAACTAATCCTTTTGTCTCCAAAACAAGATATAATTTTCCCAGTGGAAAATTGGATGAAACTTCAAGGAGTAGCTATGCATTGCTTATGCATAGCTACGCTCTTTCACATTAAGGAAGAATCTTAGGGGTGGTGAAGCTGCAATCACTTGGAAGGTAAATATTTTTCCCATTGGTAAGTAGTGCTCCAGTCAGGCTGAAGCATTTAAAGCAATGAGCCCGCGCCTTTTAGTTAATAAATTACTCTTCGATTTGATCGCAATTTATATATCTCCAACTCCGAATATAACCATCAGTATAGACACCACTGAGTGGCTCACTAACCGAATTCATTTGAATACAACCCGTATCATATGTAGGGTTTTTAATCTACCGCCACAGTCACACCATTCTGTAAACTTTCTTATACAATCACTTTCAATATCTGGCTTCAAAACTGCTAACAATCTCTCCCCACCGGGGGGGGGAGATTGAACCTTTTTAAAATAAATTTTCTGTTTATACTCCGGGACGACCAAACGGTCAGAGGAGTTCACAAAATAGACAGAATACAAGAAACAGCACCGTATTGAGCAGTCACGGGCTTGAACTCCGGTCACTCAAGGCACTTGTACTTATGAGGGCTGCCGTAGCCTGGTGCATAAGTACACGTGCCTTGAGTGACCGGGGTTCAAGCCCGTGACTGCTGAATACGGTGCTGTTTCTTGTACTGTATTCTGTGTATCTTGTGAACTCTAACCCGTTTGGTCGTCCCGGAGTATAAACAGAAAATTTATTTATTTATTTATGCACCCGCGCGCCTGACCACTAGGCTACGGCGACTCTCGACCCAACGTTCACATCCATACTAATTATTCTGCTTGCATCTACAGAGACATTTCTTTAGTGACCGCATTCTCATTTGTTTCTCCTGTCCATGATTTGCACAGCTTAAACTGTCTCAATCCTCAAACGAAAGTGATCGCCAGCGCAATTAAATAGTCAAAAAGCAATTTTTACCGCATCGGTTCTTCCGTGAGATGCTCTCAATCGCTCCTTCTTTTGAGTAACCAAATGAAAACCGACCCGCAGCATTCAGACTAAGAGAAATTCTTCAAACTTGGAACATTGATTTAAGTGAAATTTCTCAGGACACCACTACCAATATTGCCGAACTATATGTCATAAAGGTAGCACTTGACCGGATTGTTGAATTTTCCATTTCACGTGCCCTAACCTATACTGGCTCTTTCTCAGTGCGGTCTTTGCCATTAAGGAAAATTTCTCTTCCTCTCATCCAATACTGCAAAACGCTCACTACTAGTTACTTTCCTGCAGCGAATCCAAACAGTCAGTAATATTTTTTGGATCCTGGAACATTCCGAAATTCCAGAAAATGAAGGTACCCATCTTGCTGCTAAGCAACCTATTGCCACACTCTTACAACAACTCCAAGTTCCTTATATGGATTATAAGCCTATTCACAAAGCATGTTACCATAACTGGCCACAGATCTGGCAAAGTATTACCACCAACAAACTTTGCCAGATAAAACAATATCCAAAGTTGTGGCTCTCCAGGTTCATACAGAACGGACGAGAAGCAGTGGTACTCATTGCATTCTTGTCAGAATCCACGATGATCATGCTTCATTCTTTATTAGTAAATATCATTGCAGACTCTGTTAAGAGGCAGAAAATAAAACTAGGGTTTTGATCAGAATAGCTGGATTGGAAGTCATAGAGAAAACCCGATACAAATTTAAAACTCCTTATAACAAGAAATTACAATAATACATTCTCGTATATGCATAAGGGTTAACACTTCCATCCATTCAAATATAATTGCTGGGCACAGACTAGTTTATATCCTATATTACTAAGGTGTGACCATGCATGCCGTATTAAGTAAAATTCAATTTGTCTTACATTTGTCTTTGAAATGCATATATTATACGCGTAATATTATGTGTGTGTGTGTGTGCGCGTGTGTCTGCATGTTTCCCACTTCCTCTTCTATTACTTCAAATAATCAAGAATCAACTGTATTTAAAGAAGTTTCATTACTAATATGATTTATGTGTTGCGTGCCTTTAGCCATCAAATCTGCCCTCCAACAGCAGAGAAAATACCATTCTTTAACAAAAAATGTACTTTGGAAAGGACAAACGATCCTAGCGTAACTGATAACCCACAGTTCCGTTAACAACATCTCAGAATGTAATTTTCCTTTGTATATTATATCTGTAGTAACGCGAACTTTACCTTTTCTGGAAATCTGACTTAATGCCAAAATGCAGGATCGTATTATATTCATCAGCGGGTTTTGCAGTGCCGACTACGCTGCTGTTGAGCAACTTTTAAGAAAGTTCTGTCCGTGTTTTGGCAAATTTATCTAAACAGTATAATTTATTGGACGCAGTTGAGCAGCAGAATAAAATACTCAAGCTAGAGTACGCTATTTGACTGAAGCGAAGCGTAAATTTGAGCACAAGTATCGAGAGAAAGACTCTGCCAGCGAATAAGGCATGTAATAACACGTCGGCCTGGAAGTCAGTATGATATTATACTAAAGTTGCTCATAATATCTCTACGTATATATATATATATATATGCTTGGAACGTTATTTCAGAACTCTCCTACCAAACTTCGGCAGCATGTTCGATTATTCATATGAATCTATATTCATAAAATAGAAAATGCTTTCTTTTTAAGTTAGTACTTCTCTAAATTTTATTATATGAGAAAAAAATCGCTTAATCTTTCAGTTAATTTATTCCATTTTTACATAAGCAATTTTAATAAATGTTCTAAATGACAATAGTTAAATATCCATCCTTAAACAAGATAAATATTTATGAACAAGCGATTCTCACAGATGGTGGAATATGGCACAGCATTTTCGTTTTCTGTGAAAATATTATATTTTTCATTCTGTGTAATCATTTGTTTAATTATTCCTAAATTTAAATACGCTTTCCAGTTGCAGACGATTACATGGCAGTTTGTTCCAGTAGCTCAAGAACTCTGGGTAAAATGAAACGCTCTTACATCTAATATCTAATTATATTTTAATTGTATAATAAGTCTGCAATTTTTATGCAATTCATATTAAATTAATTGATAATAATTCATATTAGAATAATATTAACATGAAGAAAAAAGAAATGACTTGGATCGAATAATGACTGCGGACGAAGCATGGTGTAGGCTCTTTGAACGAGAGAACAAATCATTAGGTATGCGCCAGAAATATCAAACATTATTAGGGCTGAAGCAATTAAAAGACTTTAGAAACTACTGGGAAGGTTACATTCTTTGGTTTACAGGGACAGCTGCCATGACATTTTATGTATAGAGGTGAAACAGACAACTTATAAAATTACGCAAGAATTCTCAAAGTTGATCTGCGGCGTTCCATCACAAACAAAAGAGCCAGAATTTGGCTGATGATGTTATTTTGTTACACGAAGATGAGTAACCACACAATGTTGAACATACTACTGCAACCATCTGGAAATTGCTCTGGGAAGTAATTAAGAATCTTCTATAAAGTTCGGACTGGTCGCCTTCCGATTTTCATGTTTTTGACTGAAAAGTGATTGGTAGAACGTCTATTCCACAAGGACAATGAACCGAAGGATTCGTCAAAAATGGTGCTAACAGAACTTTTTATGGGCAGTGTAGAAACATTCTGATGTAGATGAAATAACTGTCTGAATTTTGGTGATTGTTTTAAAAAAACAAAGTGCCAATTAGTGGTACAAAAATACTTCTCGTATGCTCAAAAATCTACTAATGTTTTATGTAAGCGAGTTTATTTGTATAAATAAGCAGGATTACACCTTATTTGTGATTTATTTGGATTAACAGACTGCAGTCGTACTTTAGAACATACTATATTTTGAGCTTTCAGTCGTACATACTGTGCTTAGAGAACTATGCTTAATACTATACTTTAGATGTGATTAGTGTTGATTAAATCAAGCGCTATTTTCAATTCTTACATTAACCGCCCTTTATCCTTAGTAAACTGAGTTAAATTTTTAAAATTATTAATGAAAGACTGGGAACTACTGCACTAACGAATTATCAAAATTCGCTGTCCAGATTTAAGTGAGATTAATAGTTTTCTAAATATAGCAGCAGTATACCGTATAACAAACGAAGATATAAGTTTTTTAGTTAAAAGGCGAAGCCATAACAATAATTTAAAAAATATGATCGAGCTCACCATGTTGAATAATTATTATGCAATAAAGACGATATATTTTTTTTATTTAAAAACAGGAAACATTCACTCAGTTTCAGTTGAAGGTTTGTCGCTTAAAGAAACTACAGTAAGAAAATGCAAACGACGGAACACAAATCAGGACTCGTAAATTAAAATATAGATTTATGAACAAGGAAAATGCAAATTAAAGTCGCGTATAGCAACTACTCGTTAAGCATGCGGATATAGAAAACCGAACAGGAAACATAGCGTTCTATTAATTTAAGCAAATGTTCTGTTTAAGCTGATTCTTTCTATAATACTGAAATAAACTTCTCATGTCGTATACTTTGATCATAAAAAAATGGACTTAGAATTTAGTAACTTTCCAGAACCAGTTTTCTAATATTAGAAATCTCTAAATTACGTTGGCAAATAACGAGGCTTTATTTTCTCTGAGAAACTGCTTATAAAGCAGTTAATGCGCTTCACGACCAATGTAATGGACAGAAAATGGAATTCAATTAAAACTTTCATCGTTTTAAATCAGGAGCTGGATGCGGATGTGAAAGAAATTTAGTGGGTCACTAGACGGCATGTTGCACCTTGTATACATCATTGAGAAATATGCACGACCTATTGTTAACAGGTTTATGTTATATTGGCTGCCAGAAATAGTTATAATGAAGGTTGAAAAACACCAATTTCCATTAGGTGTCTGCGATGAAGTTTAAAAAGAAGCTCAAGATCGAAGGTCTGTAAAAGTAGACATTTAATGACGGATGTAACAGAAAGAGGCTCCCGACATGCACAATGACTTACCATGTGGCTATTCCACAATATAACCAGAAAATCTTTTAGTGAATTAATTTTCTAGCAGTCAATCTATTGGTCAATCAAACAAATAGAAGTAAGTTTGTTTTGAATATGCTAGTTGTAACACACATAATTTATAAATTGACGACACAAAACTGTATATATAAGAGTGAATACAAGGCCATCCGTTATGTTAGTATTTTAAAAATATAATTTTCGCGTTATTAATAAAATTAAAACACATTTTTTTCTATAATCAGAATTCGATCACCCTCAAAAAACAATTGCCTCTGAGTAAATATACACCAATTCCTAAATAAAATATTTTAAACATAGACTAATAATTTAATTCGCGGTTGGCAACACCACTCTACAACTACTCAAGTTTCTGAGAAGTGCCGGTAGATGGCACGAGGGTATATGCCCAAGAGTATGCTGATATAAGTTCTGGCATGTCTGGTAGTTGCAAAGCGGCCTAACTTATGTGCTGTTTGTGGGAATCGTTTTGCGAGCTGCATAACGGAATATAAGGGCTGAGAAAGCTAGCAAAAATTTAAAAAAAAATAAAAATTTAAAGCAGAAGCTTACTCACCGATGCAAACACATAGACCCAGTTTTCTGCTTAAAGGTTGGAGAAAATGCTTCCGGAAACAAGCAAGGATGCCCTCCCCGCATTAATTCAACGGGTGAATACAGACATCTACTTATGAAGGTAAATACAAGAAAGCTTTGAGGAACCACTTTTTCAAGAAAGTGCCGACCCATAAAGAAGTGATCACTGTGGCCATTTCCAAAATATTTGCATTTCTGTCATGTGCGGACGTGTGTTGCATCTCATGTAGGGCGACTCCAAAGCATTAGTTCATCTCCACCTTGGTACTTTATGTTGATACTCTGTAAACTGGCCAGAAATGAGCGTAGTGCTATGTTTGTTCACTGTGTGTGTTGTATTATTTATTGTTTCTGTCAACTTTGCTACCAGGAAGCAGCTATCTCCTGGAAGGCTACTTCACAGCACCGCATTTATGTCATGGTCTGCAAATAGCAAAAGGCCAGTGGATGCCTCTGTGCGAGCAATCTAGATAGATGCAACAGAAAACAGAAAATGTCTTAAATAGGGCAGCGTGATGAAACTCAGCAGCGATTTGCTCTGTAAGTAATTCAGCCAATACTCTGTAAGCAAATCAGCCAATGAACACACAAAATTGCACAACTTTATAAACAGTGTATTCTGGCACTGTTTATAATGAGTTCTGACACTCCCTCTTTTCTATCTATAATTTAGGAAATTTTCGGTTTGTTAATACTGCATTTCGAATGGCATTACTAAGATGTTTACCTATTAAACGAGTGCGATGCAGAGTTTCGATCGTATTCATTCAAGAAAAATGTTGATTAACACAAATATGTTGAACAAACGATTGATTTCACTTTCAAATCTGCATTCACTAATGAACTATAATAAATTTTATCAGCCAAACTCAAAAAATCGCTTTCCATGCTTCTTCATCTTAACTGAATATCATTTTGCGAGGATTAACCTCAATTTCTCACCTTTTGTAACAACTGACAAGTCACTTGTATCCACAACGAAAAAACGGATTTTCCAAAAATAAGATTTTTTTTTTTTTTTCATTTGATGAAACTGATAAAAACATCTATTGAACTAAAACGTGATCGTTTTTAGGCGAACAACAAAAGCTGTATAGAATTAAAACATGGCGGACAGGAAATACAAGCAATAATGTGGCTCGAAGTGGCTTGAGTACAACTCACATTCGATATTTTTCACTTGTTTCAATGCAAAGCGATAGGGAGGAGGATATTCAATAAGATCGACTTTGGCGGTGCCAATGATCGACTGGATTGGAGACGCTTGCACTATATTGTCACAATGGAATGTGACTGTATCAGCCACATTAATAGGAAATCAGTCAACTACTGAGTGCCGGGCACTCAGGATGAAAGGTCCGTAGTCACGAATGGTCGTTAGTGTAGTATCTCAAATAGAGAGCTTTATGGTAACTGAAAACAATTTCTAGTACCCCGGCTTGGCCTAAAACTGAGGAACTAACGAAAACGTTGTCTATTTGAGTCTTTCCAGTTATTGTGAATGACAACGGTGGGAGAAGCGACTCTGACTTCTTCTTCGGGAAGCGATTAAAGTCTTGGGGGAGAAGTGACTGGCAGGTGAGGGCCGTGCAAGATTCCGCGCAGACGAACAACAAAAGCTGTTCATCTCCCCACCACTGCCGTCTCAACACTGGCTCTCTGAGTACCTCCTTGCTGGGACAACTCCAGCTTTGAAAAGTGTTAAAAAATACTTCTCGTTGCAAAATTTATAAATGACCTTTACAGAATTATTGACTAACTATTGAGCAATCTTTTTGTCACCAAAAGGAGAGTTACTTTAGTACAAAGGCAACAGGTTGACTGGCTCCAGAGATACAATGCTGTGACTGACGGAAGGACAGACAAACAACCGAGTGACATTATAAGGGTCCTTTGTTAGACTACGCACCCTAATTTACTACTCACAGTATATTGATTCTTTCGGTTTCACAGCGATAATTCCGTGTTAGAAGAAGAAATTCAGCTACCATCTTTTCTATTCAAAATGGAGAAAAATCGGGTAGTTTTCATTGCAAAGAAAAGGCAACGAAAAAGGAATGCAACAGAAACGGCATCAAGAAAATTCCATGCTATTTAAATCAATAACGGTGCTCGAAATCCAAAAATTCCTATAGCCTTCTTCTGTTGGCATTTTCGCTGGATACATCCCTGTGAGATGACCTTCACTTTTGAATCACACTGTATATTTATGAAAAATGTAACCTTTATGGACATTGCCACCGTTTATTTCTGAAGTAAGTCAATACTTGTTAATTGTCTTCCCAGTTTAGAACTAAAATTGTCAGTACAAGAAGAGAATTCATTACCGGTAACAGTTCAAGTATGCTGGAAATATTTATTCATGTATTTTAATATTTCAAAAATCGGTATATTTTTCCTTAAATGGTAGCCTTCCTTATTTTGATCAGTTAGACATTCTTCGTAATCATCTTAATTTTATCATTTTAGAGAAATTAATATACCAGACTAGAAAGAGGGTGAAAAATATTTTAAATTAATCAGTAAAGTATCCCAAATATGAATCTTCAAAATTGATTGTAGAGAGTAAACCAAGGAACATATTTTTTAATAAAAACAACCTTACCATAGAAGCCAATTCGTGCGCTATCATTTCTGCAATGCTTTGCTGATTCTGTTGACTAGATTCTGATTCTTCAAACAAAATATAATTATCTGCAAGTATCAGAAGACCGTGGTGCCCGAAAGAAACGGACTCAAAATCTGGTACTGCTATTATATCTGAAAAACACAAACAAAATTTATTGATTACTAATAATTTACTGCCAATTATTTTCTGAAGGAAGCTTGAAAAGAATACTCAGTGTTTTTAGAGTTCAAAGGTTTTCGTCGAAGAGGGAAACCATGGTACTTACAGTATGAATTTCCTCTCATTTATACACATGTCACCAAATCTGTTGTCCTCGGTGACAATTTTGATTTCGCCAGGTTTTTACTCTTTTGGAGAGGTCGAGGTTCGAATCCCTGCTTAGCCATTTAAATTTCTAAAGGCTCGTTCAATCAGGGCCATTAATCGCGAATCTCAGTATTTTTCTCCCGAGTTTAAGGGCCTGAGTACCCATGGGTGAGAAATATCCAAAGAAATATATAAATATGCTTTCCGATTTAATGGAAATTTTATGCAAGGATTATATAGGCCAGGGGTGGCCAACGAGTCGATCGCGGATTTAATTTCTGTCGATCACGACAATTTTTAAATATACAGTCATCTTTCGATTTGTGCACCTTGTGCAATGAAATTTTTGAGATGGTAGACCGCGGCATATTTTGAAGGAAAAAAGTAGATCGCATCACAATAACCAAGCAGTTTTTTTTTCCGAAGTTCGCTGTGATATTCAGAAAATAAGCAATATCCAATATTCCGCGATGAATTTAGGCAATGGAACTAGATTCTTCTATGAAAACTTTTTTCACAGAGAAGAAAATGATGGTTGCGCTAGATTACTGATTCTAATTTCATTTTCTTAAAATCAGCCAATACGAACCATAAGATAAGGCCTGTGTGCAAAGCAATGCTGGACAATTGCTGGCTGAATTACTTTTTCAAAAATTTTGAGTAAAGAACAACTGATGGAGATTGGTCGCAGGTCTTCAAGAGATTTGGGTTTCTTGATCTTTGGAATGGGCTTAACATGGCAAGTTCTCCAAATTGAAGGAACTATTCCAGATTGCAGGATTTGTCTGAAAAGGTGAAGGAGAAGTTCAGCTATATATGGGCTGCAAATTTTGATAATAAAGTGTGGGAAACAATTAGGCCACAGTAGCTTTGTTGGGTAGTTTATTAAGGACATCAATTAGGGTCTCTCTCTAGTTACTTCAATGTCAGTCAAATGTGCCCTAGGTAACCTCCTGTGAGAGAGAGAGAGGAATCAGGATCAGGAAAATCTGCCTGCAGAAAGCTGAACTGTGCCCATTCCTGGACAAGCTTTTGTTCAATGGCTATATGATGATGATGTGAAAGGATCCATCTACCCCTCTTCAAACTATCGAGAACAGCTTGGTTAAGGACTTGCCTTTTCCTTTTCAAGAAGCATACTCTTTCTTTCTTAAAGATGTATAGGTCCGAGGGAAGTTGGGTTTTATGCCATTTCCGGTAGGCCTTCCGCTTCCTGATGAAAGCTGTCTTTTAATTTCCTTATTAAAACCCTGATTCGACCTGTTACCAATCCTGGTGATTCTGATTGCACCACGTAGTACAATTAACTTCAGTTGTTCGGACAAGAGCATAATGGCATCCTCCAACGGCTCAGAATAGAGATGTCCCCAGTCAAACCCAATCAAGCATTGGAGAATGATCTCTAGCTTCAGATATCTTTAGTAGAGAAGGCTATCCCAGGCAAGTCAGCGGAGTACTCGTCAGGGAACCCAAGGAAATTGCTCTGTAAGGATAGGTTACATGCAATTGGTGAGTGATCAGATTGTAATCGAAAGTTGCGAGATAGGAGTTTGATGTCTTGCAAGTTGTGGAAGATTAGGTCCAGCGCTTGACTCGCTCTAGTTGGTTGCATCGCTAACCGTGTAAGATTAAAGGCCCGAATAGTGGCCTCAAGGCCCACAAGAGCATCCCCATGCCTGGGCAGTGGCCAGTTAAAATCACCTGCTACAATAGTTGGAATTTTAGGCACTAAGTTGGTTGCTAACCACGTGAGCAGCTCAGCTCTAGAGTCTTCATTGTGGTCTGGGGCAATGTAAACCAGGCAGCATTGGATTTGGTGAAGGGGACTGCTCAGCCTCATGCAGACTGCCTCAAAGTTATTCGACTGGCTCACTCGTGTCCTTATTGGCTGGAATCGATCGTTAAATAGGATTTCAACCCCTCTGCTCTGCCCGCTAATCCTATGATTCCCTATGTGTTTGTAAGGGAGTTGTAAAAGAGGTAAGATCAAGCTGTCTGTCCGCCGTTAACCATGTTTCTGTAAGGCAGATGACATCAAACTCATTAAGAAATAGGAGAGTCTGGAGACAATGAAGCTTGTTTTTTACGTTGCGTACATTCTGCATAAAGCAAAGAATCTCTCCTTCGTGTGAACCTGGTAGCATATCATCCTTTTGTAGTTATGGCTGTTTATCTCGACTGGGTGCGTTGTAGGCGATCGATTTGCTCCTCTCTTGGAACGGCTTTATGAAGGTGCCTACGGGCCAGCAGCTAGAGTCCAAGACAATATTCTTTACAATCGCAGGGCAGGAAAAATAGGTCGGATGTCTATTTTTGATACCCTTTGCGTCTAAGTTGATCCCATGCTCTTGGGCAAAGAGTGCCTTGATACTTTCCGCTTTTGTTGCTTGTCCCAGTCTGGAAACAAAAATTCTCTCTTGGATCTGGACAGATGAAATATTATATATCTACTCAAGCCTCCTCGACAGAGGGACCGAGGTAGATTCGGTTGGAACCGACCTATTAGGCTCCTGGGATGGAATTCTGTTCCCTGTGTTTTCACAGTCAAAACGCTTTGGGCGAAAGCCATTTGTGGGTTATGCCTGGGAAATTGCGCATAAGAGTTAAATTGATCAGAGACACAGAACGCATCCTTCGGTGCAAAAAGTGACCTTCCATACTGACTTTGGCCTCACCTGGGATGTTGGGCTCACCTTTCAGCCTCACTTTGTCAGGGAGGCAGAAGACATACGCGGCTCTTGGGGTAGTGCGTCAGGAGCTCGTTGATGTGCATCAGCCAGCCCTGCTTGTTCGGCACATCCTGAGGTGTATTACGCCGATTCCTCTCTATGCATCAGAAATTTGGTCATCTTCCCCCGCCTCATACCTTCACAAGTATCTCAGTTTAGAGTACTGGTTGATTAGATGGATGAACAGGGTGATAGGCCACCCCTAACTATCTCCTCTTCAGATTGATCCTACAAGCAAATCTGGGCACCACTTCCTGGAGACATATCATCATGACAAAAAATATCCCCAGACTTGCACAGCTTATAACGGGGCGAATTGATGCTCCATCCGTACGTGACCACCAAATACGGAGGATGCGGAAAGGTCAGGGAATGACCACCGCATACTTCCCCAGGAGCAATATGGCCTTAGTTGCTAATGCTCCTAAAAACCAAACAACAACAACAAGCGCCATTCGTATCCACATTAATCCCTGACCCGAAGAGGGTAGCACCCCGACTCCTGTCAAACATTGATTCCCTGAGGAACATATTTCCAGCCAATTGTCTTCGGATCTTCAATAAATTTAGGATCCATCCTGATAGGTTCTGTGAAGACAAGCTCTACAGGAAGGAAATCCTCAAGAACTGCTACAAGATAATGATTCTGTGATATTCACCTGCTCCTGGACATGACTAACTTTTTTTTTTAACTTGCCTATTTGTATTTGACAAAGACTTTGTTTTGTCTTCATGCAACTGTATATTTTGTATATTTAATCATGTAAATGTCTCTGGTCGAGCACGCATGTACTCTTGTTTATTGTACATGTGTTCCTCGCACCTTAGTCTGTAAATATTCACAGCCTTCTAGCACAGAGCCGATCCTGGGTGACCCAAGGTTTCCTGGGAAATAAACAGATTTTAATAATAATAATAATAATAATAATAAAGATCCCTGTCAAATTGGAGCATATGGATAGTTTATCATAACGAAATGTTCGGGGAGGTGAATTGAATAAGCTTGTGGATTAGAACACAAGACTGTTGTGCAAATATGCTTTTGTTTCCTGCGGATGCTGAGAGTAACCTTCTAAAAAGAATCTACAACATTAAGTAACCATTATTATCATATTGGTTGCTTAATGATAGTTCTCAGTAATAGTTGAAGCTCAGCAGTGAATCTTCAGAAGGGTATAAAGTTATACGTTCCTGAAAATCCAAAGTTGAATCAGTTTATCAGGAAATATACAACGTAATTTCAATTAAACTATTTATATTTGCGCGGATATTGTTGCTAATAGCAACTTCTAGAACATCTGAAGTTAGAAGAGATGGATTTCAGCTGCGTTTGGTTCTCATTTATCGTCGTCACCAACGAGAAGCACGCAAAGCTAGAAACACCTTATAATTCTGCAACAGTACTCAGCAAGAACCACAGGAAATATTCAACGTGGCTTCAATGATATAATTAATTAGCGTTGACAATAGAGAGGGCTTCAGGGTCTCGTTATTACAGCTTAGTGGATGTCATTCCCTACCGTCTTCTTCATCCTCTCTTCGATGGCCTTCCTGGAATAGCTCGTGCTAATCGTATTACGTGACTTGTTTAGCCCCATTCATAAGCTGGCGTTAATGCTTGTTTATCTCAAATTCTCCTCGTCTGGCATTCGCACTAATTCATAGCGCAATGATTAAAGTTTCTTGCATAGTCTCATAATTCAGCTACATTGTTTGTTTCTCTTTAAAATCAGTAACTTGTAATTTTTGGTTGCTCAGTGTTTCTAACAAAATACCAGCTTTCTAAAATAGGCAAAAAAAAGCAGTATTTATGTTAATCGGAGATTATAAAGGAAATATAATTTACTTACCTACTTTTGCTAGAGAATTAGAAATGTTAAGATATTCTTCAAAAAATTCCAGTAATTTTTCAGAGGTTTGAAGTGCATATTTTGTCTTATGCAACTGTTCTGTGCTAGTGTAAACACGAATCTGTAATTTAAAAAAAATTTAATCAAAAGAATTGTGGCTAATTAAACTTTTCACGATTTATGTGGCGAAAGAAAACAAAAAATCAGTTCAAATAAAGTTAGCACAATTTGAATAACTGTAAAAGCCATTCATAGCAAAATTGATATCTGCATCAATAGCTAATGCAAATTAAAAGTAGCCTTCAATAGAAATTGAAGGCTACTTTTATTTTGCATTAGCTATTGATGCAGATATTCTTCTGAAGAGCATTCAAATCATTAGCAGCGGTAATATTTAAATTTAATGAAGTTATGACAAAAGTTAGTTGTTTATTCAGCATAGTGCCCATCACTTAAGCGTTTAGAGCTACCCTTCAGACATGTTCGAAAAACAAAACTTCCTTGCAAGCCAGAATATGTAATTTGGCAATGACGAGATTCGCCATTCCTTAATTTTGAGTATACAGCTTTGAAACGATGTTTGTAGGTCGGTTGCTAGATAATCCACCGGACCGAATCTATTGGTAATTCTCTAGGAGGTATCCGTATCAGCTAATGTATAATCTCTCTGCCAGTTAGTGACTGGAAGGAGTCCGAGTAGTGTGCATTCAGGGGCCACGTTCGTCACGTAGCTTGGCATATTCTTGCTGTGCGTCCACCGAAATTTCAATAATAGGTACACGTTCCCCCCACACTTTTACTCGATCTACTGAAAGCATCATGAATTGCGAAATTAGCAGAACTGCGAAAAGATCGGTACTTCCTATACACTTCCTAATTCATTTAATCATCTGGGTGATCTCCATTTCCAACTACAATCTGACAAGCCCATTTACTTTTTCAGACACTCTCAATTATCGGTTGACTCACCATTACTTTTCTGACTTTCTCTAGCTTAAAATCTTTCTACCATTTCTGTAAAATTAATCTCGTTCTTCTAACTTCGTTAATCACTCACTAATTGACTCCATTCAATGAGGATAATCAGGTTTAATAATAGCCCATCTATTTCTACTCTGTCTCATAGACGTTTAGTTTCCGTTGAATGTCGTTTCTATGGGTGCTTCCATGAGCACTGTTCTTCTCAGCTGCAACGGTAATTTTCCAACTTTCTTCAAAAATAGCCCGAACAGAGGATTTTCTGATTTTTTGGAACAACTTCTCATGTACTTTTTTGAATATTAAAATTTACAGAAATTAAAAAAATCTAATGTCAAACAAGTATCTTCTTCCTTCTCAGCCTTCAACCCACGCACGTTACTAACTAAGCCCTATAGGTTCTAATAATACCTTTCATGGTGGATTTTTTATATATATAAAAAAGTTCACTATTACATACACATTACAGATAAAATTTTGAGTATGTTAAATATTACACGTTTGTTAAACATAAACTTAATTTTATATATTTAGTTAAAATAGTGTAATTGCTTTTAACAAATTTAAATTTACAGAATTATAGCACAATGTAATTTTTTACTGTAAAATGGGCCATTTCAGCATTGAAATTGCTTTGCCCAGTAAAAAAATATATATATATATTAAGAACCTAAATTCTTAATTTTTATTTTGTTTAATTATTTTACTGCTAGATTTATTTCAGACAGCCAAATTATGAGTGCAGTGATTCTGAACCGTGGTGCCAAGCCAGTTTAGAATGCTGCAAGCTTCTTAATAATGGAATGTTCTAAAACATACATTACAATTATTTTGACATTTTCTAATTCTTTTTTCACAGTACAGTTCAAATTATAGCAGAAGACATTGAGATCTATGTTCAAAACAATATTTGAATAACGTGACCACAGCTCACACGTATCTCCACGTATAAGTTTGTAACATCGCAATTAACAGTAACTGAAAGAACTTGTTTTCTGAGACTTCTGATGACTAGAAAATGGGGAGGTCAAGGTATCTGTGACGTTAACATGTCTTTATAATATGTTTTTTTCAGTTGTGTGAGCCTGGAGAAACAAAGACTGAAGGACAGATTTAAATAGAAACTCAACCACAACTCTGTTAAAGTACTTTAAAAGCTAGAAACAGGCCCATTTATTGGAATATCATATTTTTTTCATATAAATTTATCTAAGTGGAATATGGCTGTAATGCTCGTCGAACAAACTTCGAGTAATTCAGCACTAAAATGTGAATCTTGTATTATAAGACATTTTTAAAATTATTAAATTTAAATTGTCCTAAAAGATTTATTTTGAAAAAAATCCCAAAATGTTGTCACATTATGATGCTAAATAATTTAATACGTTCATGGCGATATGAACATGTTAAACAGAAATATTAATTTTCTGTTTAACTACTATTAAGAAAGAGAAAGAGAGTGTAAAAGGTACTTTTACACTTAGTTGTAATTGTATTTTTTTTTTTTTTTCCTACCCTCTCCTTAAAATGTTTATGCAAAGTATATTCCTGCCAACTTTGTAAACAACATATTAACAGGAAATCCGGAAGAGGAAGATGAAGATGAATAACATGTCCTTGAGTTTATTAATCACGTGTTCTTCAATAAGAGTCACAATGGACTACTCACGAAGTCATTTCCTTACAACATTACAATGGTTTTTTTACTTCTTTCTCTGGTAACCTTTAACCTGACTTCACACGTAGAAAGAAAGTGCTGCGAGAATACCTATTAGTCGCTTTTGTGTTACTGGAAATACATAAATAAAATTTAACTTCAACGCGAATTCGAGAACAAAACAAAGAGAATAGTAAACTGAATGAGTTATTTATAAAACATGTCGTCACGTTATTTCTCGTTTCCTTTAACTTTTGATGAGTCTGGACAAAAATACATGCAGAAGGACAGACTTCATTGGCCTTTGTTCGAATTGAAATAATATATGCAGTGTATAAACGGATTTATTAACGGAAGTTACTTTGTCACATTTGACCTGTAAGGATCTCTTAAATCGTTGTTATTAGTAATTTCCGTAAATAATTATCCGTTTTATTACAGTGAACATGTGCGGCGGTTTCTTTGTCTGATTTTTGCCTGAAATTAGTTCGGCGAGGGTTTCATGCTTTTTCTCGCAGAAACTCGTGTTTTTAACCAGCAAAACAAGCAAATTGGCGACAGAATACCTGCAAGTTACACGCATTGTAATTACTGCTCCATGGCCTTAAGTGCCTTGGAGTCCCACACTGTATGGAAAGAATCTTAGTTCGAATTGGTCAATGATGCAAGCAATTTTTATTGAAACCGCGCTTTAACAATCTCCCCTGCAGTGAGGTACCCAGCAATTCATGGACTATATAATATAGTCCATGAATTGGACTATATTATATAGTACATGAATTGAGTTATTTCTGGAGTTCACTCCAGAAATAACCCAATTCATGTAATATAGTACTAATCTTCTCCAGAAAAGAAGAGAATTTCTGGAGTCCACTCCAGAAATAACCTTAACAACTACAGAGGGATAACACTGCTGTCAACTGCTGCAAAGCTATACTCTAATATACTAAAGAATAAACTTAATAAATACAGTGAACAATTCTTAGAAGAACAATGTGTGTTCAGAAAAGGGAGAAGCACAATAGATACAACGAATTTTGGAGAAAAGAAGGGAATTCAATCTACCAACATTTCTGCTGTTTATTGATTATGAAAAATCATATGACAATGTAAACCGGAAAAAAACTTTGGCAGATTCTACGTGAAGAAAATATCCCAACCCAACTCCGGAAAGCGATCCAAAGCCTATAAAAAACTCAAAAGTCTGTATAAAATATTCTTATGACCAACTATCAGACCCAATTAACACCAATAAAGGAGCATACAAGGATGTGGACTATCACCAAATTTATTTAATATCTACATCAATAAAATTCTTAAAGAATGGAAACAAACAATTAACAACGGAATACAGTTGAACAACAGGAATAAAATCCAAACTATATTATATGCCGATGATCAAGTTATAATTGCAAAATCCGAAGATGAACTACAGATAACAGCAAATGAACTTAATAAAATAGGTAAAAAGTACGAGATAAATCTCCACCTCAAAAACAAAATCAATGGGATTATGTGGAAAAATCAAAGAGTCAAAATTGTTATTGATGATAAAATAATAGAACAAATATCTGACTTAACCTATTTATGAAATTTAATATCAAATGAAGAGAAAGACATCCACACTAAACTACAAAAATATAATAAAATGAATGGAACGATTAAACGCTACTTCAGAAAACAAATGACAACTGAAACAAAATTGCGACTGCACAACATCACTTCAAATCCAGCTGTCTTCTACAGCTGTGAGACTTGAATCATAAACAATAAAGATGCACACGAACTAGAAGCAGCACAAATGAGATTTTTAAGACCATTATTAGGCTTTACAAGACTAGACTACCAAAGAAATTTAGATATCCGCGAGAAATTAAAAGTAGATAACATAGTAAATGACATAAAACGGCATCAGGAAAAATGGATCAGCCACATAGAAAGAATGAACCCAGATCGGATCCCAAAATTAGCCTTTAACTACAAACCTACAGGCAAGAAAGATGTTGGTCGACCAAGACAACGATGGCGAGATCACGACCACCTCCAAGAGCTATAACGGAACAGGTCTTAAAAGACCTAAGCCGGACCAAGTTCATGATGATGATGAATTGGACTATATCTATATCAATGTACCGCTGAGTGATTATGGTATCTATGAAAAGGATGGGTTCATAAATCCTGAGGCGGACCATTGCACCCCACACTCCAGGGTTCACTCTCTCGTGGGTAGCGCAAATGGTATAATCACAGTTCAACCCACACCGGGTGGAAAAGACCTGAATTTGAATCCCGTCAATGTTGCGGGAAATTTTTATGGGTCTTTTTCACAACGTATCTGATTTAATCGGTCTCAGGAGAGGGTAGCATGTAGTGTTCTCCTGGAGTCTCCGGTCTTTTTTTTTTTTCCAGCAAACAGGAAATCGACCACAGAACGCACGAAATATACAGGCATATTATATACGGCGCAATATGGCTAAGTTCCTGATCCGCTAAAAATCCTACAACAACTTCAGTGTTCAGAGGATATATGGGTGCAAGGGAGATTTTCAGCATACCGTCGTATTCTGAGAGTTTGCCTAGTTAGTCAGATGAAACGATTAATTTAAAAGATGGTGTTTAATAGCTAACATCCACTTTATTCAGGAACTGTGCATAGTAATGGCTTCGTTTTCTACAGTGTGATGGCAAAGTTTCTGGATGAAATACACTTTATAGGGAAACAGTTTTAATTTCCTCACTACTGCATGAAAACTGCTGTACGACATTCCCCTTTGTTGTGCAAGGCTCCATAGTGATTAAAGAGAACCCCTTCCAGGCTTCCTCTAACCCACAGCTTTTCTAAAATGGGTGCGCATCAAGTTCCAAAGGATAGCGTCAGATTTTGGCATCATATCAGCATTGTCTTCATTATGATTTTCTTTCACTTCATATATTGATTAATTACCTGATTAAAATACAATTATTGAGTAATATATTAGATTATTACGCCTTTTATTTATTTATGTGCTTCATACTAGGCGGCTAGTGATCACTCGTTCTTTCTCTTTGGGCGTTAATAACCGACGTAGTCGATTTCAATTGCCCTTGCTTAAGTATGGCCTAAAACAAAGGAAGATGCGTACCATCAAGGCTGGATTTACAGAGGTTCAGTGCGGCAGGACTCCGAAATGGAGTCCGCAGGAAATTCCGGAACAGTACGATTACTGATGCTCCAGGTGGCCCACAAAACACTATTTCAGGAGTCTAAACCTACATGCGCCAGGATTCCAGACCTCCTAAATCCTGCACTAACAGTACTGTAGCATTTACCATAAAGATAAAAATCAAAAAGGGTGGCGTTCCGAATAATTACAAATATCTAAGTGTGTAATTAAAGGTTCCTGTTTCCTCTAGATACAAAACAGAAGTTCTACACAATTGTGATTTAACAAAATTAAGAGACGACAGAAGTTATCCATAATTTATATTTTCTTTTCGCTCTGCTTTCCTGAATGTTTTCGCAGGCTTCCGTAATACATAGTTTGACGGCATCAAAATTGCTTACAAATATCACGTTACAGTTTTATACGACTCTGTGTCTTGGTAATGTTCCACGATGAATACACGCTCCTCTGCGATGAATGCTACGTTTATTTACTGTTTGCACTGTGCCTGCGTATTTTTTGTTTTATAGATTTCGACAGATAACGACACCACCATGCGCAAAATAAAGGATGTTATATGTAAATTTGATGTATCTCGCACTCTTTCTCTTGGTGTTATTCGCATTTCCATGGTTTCTCGTTTACAGCGATCACTTTATGCCTTACACTAAAACAACAACTAAACAGACTTAAATGATGCAAATGATGCGGCTGGCTAGGTAAGGATGCGCTGATTTTCACTTCTCTTTGTTTGTTTGTTTGTTTTTTTTTTCTTTTTTGAATTCTTATCAATTAAAGTTTAGAACAGAATACAACCTTTAATTAAAGTATAAGATATATACAATTAATCCCATCCAGGCATGCTAGTGTCAGAGGGTTACAAATACATTTATAATTAAATAATTACAGAAAACTAATTAAGAAACACACAAATTAGAATTGAGACATTATTATTTAGGGGCACATTACTCTAAGTTCTTATAGTAACTATAACTCACTTTACGCTTAGTACATTCATGAGCCAAAACATTACATTCTTTCGTCGTGATAACATGTTGCATTCGGCGTCGAATCGATTCCGCAAGACCCCGAAACGAGTCCTCAGATATCCTGGATCAGCTGGACAGAAAAACATCCCAGGGTTGGGCAATGGAGTGAGGCACTGGCGTGAACTGGCGAATGCTACGTTTCATCGCATCCCACACATTTCCGGTGAGACTTGAGGTCAAGTGAATTTGGCGGCTAAGGGTCACACGAAGTCCTTGGACATGAGCCCCGAACCATTCCTGCACAATGAGGTCGTTGTGACATGGAGCGTTGTCTTGTTGAAAAGGTACAGTGCTACTGGACTCTGCCAAGACAACTAAGTACGGCAAAATTTGCTGTATAACAAGGCCGAGGTAGGATCTGGTGATGATGTGTTCAATGGGGATGAGGGACCCAGTGATACCCATAGAAAAATTTCCCAAGCGATGATACCATCCCTGCCCGCCCGTTTTGGTCCAACTGTGCAGTCTGATTGCAACTGTTCACCTGTTCTCTGTGGAATACATATCCGTCCATCGACATGATGGAGCCGGAACCTTGATTCATCAGGCCAAGTAATTCCATTTCAGTCATCCAATGTCCAAGAAAGGGGCTCTTGCCTACAACTTGCAGAGGTGTTGATGACAGTCGATCAGTATGAGCACATGAACAGGTTACCTACTTCGTAATCCTATCTGCCAGGGAATCCGCTGGATGGTGTGCTCAGAATGTGTCTCTCTATGGACTGGTCCCGCCACACCTTCGCTATGACGGCCCTCGAACAGCCAGCAATACTTGTGGTCGCTGAGCTGCTGGTTCCTACCTTTCAAGAGCCGCAAATCATTCCCTTTTCAAATTTCTTCATGCCTTCCCTTTACCCATTAGAAGGGCTTTGTACTCACCAATTGGCAGGCACTATATATGTTGCGCTAGTCGATGTTTTACTGTCATAATGTTTTTGCTTGCCTTCGTGAGTAGCACCACACGTGTGGTGGTCACGAGTATAACTTTTAGGCAGGGAAAAGCGAAGTTGACTGAGACATGTCATTCTAACATTTTATTTTAGCGAAGATTTGGTGTCTGTATATCTTGTTGCGAATTAGGACCTCAACATATTTTTTCTATTTGTTGTTGTCTGCCATTTCTTTGAAGTCTCTGCCAATCTCTTGAAGAAAGGGCACCAAGTGCTCAGACAGGAATATATTAGTGAGTGCTCGCCGATTATAGTCTGCTAATAGCTGTGCTGAAGGCCGAAGAATTCGCCAAGAGCATTTATCTCAGAAATACGACTGCGTTGTTTCACTTGTGACCATCTTTGATCTTGAGTAGCAGCGTTCTTTCTCCGATATAGTAGGACCTCAAATTGTGCAGCTTTAGGGTATTTGCTAACTCTGGTATTTAGAATATTTTCTCTGAGAGCTTCGGGAAAGTCTTCCGTCTTCCTTTGTAATCCTCTCTAAATTTTTAATAATGGTGCACTTCATAGCTATCTCTTACTTCGCTTCTTTCTATCTGAATGCTAATAGACTTATTTGGTTTCAAATGGCCTTGCTTAAGCTTCTGTCTATCACCATGCATTTTGTTTCTTGTTTGCAGACTTCCTGATATTTTTCTTCCACCCGTACAACCCTCCGAGTATTAAATTGAGGAACACTTTCAGTTTTCACGATTGTTTCTAATCTAATTTTCAACAGCGGCCAAGAAATAAGCAAGCGGAAAGAGGGATGCGGTTGCTTATTTCTGATCTCAGATAAATCTGTAAGAGTTTGTTATTTTATAAAAAGAGCTATGGAGTATTAATCAAGTTTTTTTTCTATTAACAAGCATAATTATTACCTCTGTTCCTTTGGAAGATTTTGTGCTGGTATAATTGAAATCGCAGATGACGAAGCCAATGAGATGAGGTGCAACCGGAATAGATTTTGTAAATGTCGTCATTAATAAACGAGCGTCCTCAGAGTTTTCAATCTTTTTCGTCTCCTGAAGTACAAATAAGAAAAGAATATATATTTATAAATGAGAAGTTCAGTTAACATATTCATTCCCTAAAACCGTGTACTAGATTTCTGTTAAAGAAGTGAAATATTAAACTATAAAAGCAAAGATTCGAGAAGAATTAATAGTCAGAAATAATTAAAAATTGTGATTCCTGCCTTTCCACACAATGTGAAAAAGAACTGAGATCGAATTCCATTAAGATTGTAGTAATAATATTTATGAGTATATTTCACGCTGTGACTAGCTAGTCTGATGAAGGTTGAACAGTTTCATCTCTGGAAACTCGGAGTTTTTATACAGTAGAATATGCAAACCAACGACAGAATACACGCAATTTAGATACAACATAATGACGTCTCACAGTCTTAATTGCTTTAGGATAAAAGCAGCAGCAAGAACAATTCTTATTAATAATGTATCCTCAATGGCAGTACATTGGTTTTGCCCCTTTCTTCAATTTTGTGTTGTGGGGAGGAATTTTTAAAGACTTCTGCAATCGGAACTGTAGTCAGCTTATATCAGGAGGTGGGATATAGGATTTTTAAGCCCATAGAATATGCAAAAACGGCTTGTAAACGAAAAATAGACATTTTAATTAGGAATAGTTGCCCACTTTTCTCCTTCATGTATGAAGTAGAACGACTGGAGTTTACTACCACATGCAACAACTCGTTTTCCTACTGACTGCTGTGGTTGTTGGTTAAATAATGATGAAAATGATGTTAAGTAATGTTCACCATTTTTACTGATGGCTTTGTGAAAATAAAATTTCTGGTGCCATTTGGAAATTGTTTCAATAAAATAAGTTAAACTTGATGATTAATTGTCAGTGACAATATATTGATTTCATCACTTATCACTCGTCTGGAGAGGTCTGGGCTCTATTTCAGTGATAGACTGAAGGAATTTCTAAAGGAATCTTCAGTCAGGGCTGTAGTTAGTTGATTTCGGCGGAGAGAGAGTAGGGTATTCCTCATGAGTTTTTTTGGAAAGTTTTGGCCATGAAAACAGAATTAATACATAATGGAGCACTTTGGGATAAGTCTGATCGCCTAAACCCCAATGATAAGTAATTGAATTGGATGAAGTCTAACAAATTTAGCTTTTCCAGTTTAGTTCTCTGTTCATCCTGCGAAATTTACTCTAATGAATTGTTCCTTAAAGCCGATCCCGATGGTGATTAGACCCACATTGGGCGGTGCTCAAATTCTTACAACTGATAGTCCAACCAGAGGATAATACATCACCAAAAGTCTTGGTTCAGTTACCACCTCCGAACACCAGCCAGCTCGAACAACTGATCTGGCAGTGAAATTAAGAGATGGGCTTAATCACACAACTGATGTCCCTACCTATCCAATTATATGAAAGCCGAATGTTCACAAAAACTGATTGTTGGTAGCATCTGGTCCAACACCTGAGATTTATGAAATCGGGATGGGTGGAGATTTCCTCCAGCAATTCTCAGATGCACGTTTGTGTTCCGGTCCTATTTCAGCAGACAGCATTTACTTTACCGTTTTCTCATCATGGGGATGCTCCCTTGTGCACTTTCCTCTTATGATGTTGTAAATCTGTATTTGTATGATACTTATTATGATACAGATACAGGACAATTATGGGTATCGAAAATAAAGTAAAGTTTATTTATTTAATCATGAGCATTTGGGCTCTTTCACTTCTACTACTTGCTCTCGTAACCGGATATGCTTTGACACTGTAGTATAATGAGAGCCACACTACTGTATTAAAGACGCTCCTTGGTCAAGATTTCTGGCCATATATTGTTCCTGATAAGCAAATTCCACTGTAATTGAAATTTAATTTATAATATATGTACGCATGTACATATTTTATATATAATATATGTACTCACGTACATATATCCATATTTTATATATACTATATGTACTCATGTATTATACGTAGTTACGACCCTGGATAATTATGGATAAAATTCTTTTATGTGCGAGAAGTTCCTTCCTAATGCCTGTTAAGGTATTACCTGTATACACCTAATTCTGTTATGAAAATGTGTAAGGTTTCATTTATTGCAAGTTCTAAATAATACAAAATAGGTCGACTGCGAATTTAAGTGCATTTCTTTTACATTATTCGTTATCATGCAAATTATGAATCCCATTTCAGTTGTAAGATATTATCAGGCTTTTTTAATAAACTCATTGCGCTTTTTTCTTTATTGAGAAGTATAATTTGTTTTTGAGGCATGCCTACGCCAAGATATGAAAGCATTTTTACATGAACAGTGTACCGTGACAGCCCTGTAATTATGTGAAATCCTAGACGAGGTGTGGAAAAATCCCAGTCTGTGGTTGAATGTCGTTAGCTGCACATATTAATAGCGCAAAAATATTACAAAAGGGTATAACAGTGCAAGCTTTGAGAAGCTAATCATTAACTTTTGTTTAAACAGCTCAGACACAGAATTGCATACAAAGAACCTTTAAGTTCATTAAAAGATTGTTTACCTTGTATTCTATCAATATTCCTACATCGTCTGGACACTTTTTTAGGATCATGGAGGTGTGTACCATATGCAAAAACAATACACGTATATCGAAGATGGTACACGTCATGCAAACGTGCGTAGGAAAGCGATATAAAGCCGTGACCCAAATGGTGCTCAACTCGGACAGGATTTCACGGACTTCCAAAGAGGTGTCATTGTCGGTGCATGTTTTTTGTTTTTAAGATATTACGACAGAGAGGACAACTGTAGTTTTCGATAATTCAACGACTAGTATCATTATGGTCATTACATATAAAACATCGACATAAAAAATCCTGGGGAAAATATTTTGTGCTGCAGGTGCAACTGCAGCAGATGTCTGGAGCGGACATTCCGTCAAATGAATGAAGCAGTTAACCATCGTTAATGCAAAGTGCAATGTGGATTGTAGTTTATTAGCGCGTCAGAAACAGAGGCTATAATGCAGTACAATGTGGAAATCCTACAAAAATGCAATACGTGAATAGGAGGCCTTCATGGAAACCACTGATCTCGGAGAACAACAGAAAAAAAATATAAATGTGTTGATGCCAGGAACGCTTGGACGCAGGAGAGGACCGGTGAAAAGATATATGATATGATCAGTCCCAATTTGGGCTCTTTAGCATAAAAAGTGAAAAGTGCACATATCGAAGAAGTCACACGAGGCACTGGATCTGTTCTGTGGAGGAGCCGTAATGATGGGGGAGCTGTGTTGTGGATCCCTCATCACACTGGAGAACACCAGAATTATAGAGCGTGTCTGAACATCAATGCGGATCTGGTACGCTCGGAAAGGTTTTAAAAGGACTTTTTTGGGGATATGACTAGGGACACTTTTAAGATAATGCAACTCTCAACGTACTTATTATGTTAAAGAATGGTTTGAGGAACACTCCAAGTATCTACCTGTCTAGCTCAATCCTCGGATGACAATCGCATGAGTATCTGTGGGATAAACTGAAACACTGTGCATAACCTCTACGTCACCATAATGCCCACGTTACTCCAGGAATTAGAGACAGTTTCCTTATAGAAATGGTTCAGTATTCCACCCTCGTGTCACTTTTCAACACCTTGTTGACTACCTGCCACGTCGTGCCGGAACAGTGAGGAAGAACAATGGCAGTCGAGCATATTTATTAACTGATGATCTTAATAAAGTAGCAAAGCAGTATATTATCAGGACAGTATGTCGTGATATTAAGAGTTAATAGATAGTGTTCATTAATTATAATAAGTGCAAATTTTTTGTTTGTGTTTTTTTTACAAATAGCGTGAATAAAATTAGTGAAAGCGACCACGCAGGAATTATTCAAAATTGAGCAACAGTATTATTTTTGGTGAGTTCGTCAACCCTAGAGATGTTACAACGGTTAATTTTTGCACCCTCTTCCTTATTTTCTATTTATTTAAGTATAAAGCCATTTTAACCTCTCCATATGGCTCCCGAACCCCCCCCCCCACAACTCCCTTCCCGACCGTTGTTTGCTGTTCCCCACAGTCACAACTGTTTGAAATGTAATGTAACGTACTGCCAATATCATTTACAATGATTACACTTTGGTACAAGGAACACTTTTTTCATTTACTTGTGCTTTTAAAAGAAACCGTCGTTGTTTATTAAATGGTATCATTTCAAGCATTCTGTAGCCAATGCAAGCATTCTTATACTGTAAATAAGTAGCAAATTTACAATTAGAGGCGTGAGTGTTTGTTGCATCCACAAAAGATAGGTCATTTGACAAAAGGCTCCGAAATTTCATTGAGGAAAGGAAAAATGAGAGTAGGTGTGTGTTATAGGCTTAGTGAATCTGATGAGTATAATGAGTATAATGAGCAATTGTGCAGAGAAATAGAGTGGGCCAGTAAATCAGAGCAATTGTGCAGAGAAATAGAGTGGGCCAGTAAATCAGAATGTCTTATAATGGGGGATTTTAATTTCCCGGATATTGACTGGAATTTGTGGGTTGGTCACTCATACACTACCAAGGCTTTTGTGGATTTATTGGAGGATTGTTTTCTACATCAGCATGTTCGGGAGGCAAATAGAGGGAGTAATACTCTTGATCTGATTATCAGTAGTGATTCTTCAGGCATTAAGAATCTGTCTGCAGATAAAGGAACCACTAGGTGGCAGTGATCACAGTGTGCTCAAGTGGGATTTACTGAAAGAGGTAACTACCATCAGGAGTAAAGGGAAGGCTTTTGCCTTTCGTAAAGGCGATTACGGTGGTCTGAGACAGTATTTAAATTCTATACAGTGGGACCAACTGATGATGTTACCAACAGCAAATTCAAAATGGGAGGCATTCAGAGAATTAATCTTGGAAGCCACTAGGCTTTTCATACCAACAAAAAAATATTGTTCAAGATTTAGGACTAAATGGATGTCAGATGGACTAATTAGACATGTGTCAGAGAATAAAAATGCATAGCATACATATACATTAACACGTGACACAGACGCCTATGATAGATACAAGTTGATCTGTAACCAAGTTACAAAGGAGGTTAGGCAGGCGAAGGCAGATTACGAGAAATCTTTGGCAAAGAATGCAAAGAGACAGTAAATAGTCCTTTACTTATGTAAACTCTAGAAGGAAGGGGATGAACCAGATTGGTCCACTTGATATCGATGGTTCAACTGTTGATGATCCTGCTCAGGTAGCTAACGAATTAAATGAATATTTTGCATCGACATTCACACATGAGCAGTTATTGAGGAAGGGGAATGCCAGAGGTGAAGTAAACTCTGGCAGTGAGCTAGATGATTTTGCAATAACTTAGAGGAAAGTGGAGGAGAAATTGTTGAGGATAAACGTAACAAAGACACCCGGGGTGGTTGGGATCTATCCAGTTATATTAAAGGAGGCGGCAAAGGAAGTAAGCAAACACTTAGCCATAATTATCAGAGCTTCCCTGGAGTCAGGGGAGGTACCCATGGACTGGAGATGTGCAAATGTGACCCCAATCCACAAAGAAGGATCAAAGGGAGCCATAGATAAATACAGACCTGTTAGTTTAACTTCTGTTCCAGGAATTAATGGAGGCACTAGTTAAAGAAGCATTGTAGGATCATCTAGATAAGACTTCAGTTATAACTCGGACACAGCATGGGTTTGTTAAGGGGAAGTCTTGTCTGACTAATTTGATTGGATGATGTAGTAGTAGTGATCATAGTAGTCATCATTGGATGATGACTACTATGATGTAGTCACAAAGGAACTGGATGCAAAGAATAACTTTGATATCATATATTTGGATCTTAGAAAAGCCTTTGATACTGTTGCACATGGAAGACTGCTGCAGAAACTGGAGCAGTGTGGCATTGGAGGCAAATTCCTGCTATGGATAAAGGGATGGTTGAGTGGGAGAAGACAGAGAGTGGTAATCAATGGACACTGCTCTTCGTGGACTAATGTTATTAGTGGAGTCCCTGAGGGTTCAGTGTTGGGTCCATTGTTGATTTCTGTATTTATAAATGATATTGATGATGGTATATTAGGCTTAATGTCCAAGTTTGCAAACGATACGAAGGTTGGCAGGGTTGTTAATGACAGTGCACTGCTGCAACAGGATCTAGAAAAGTTGAGCAAATGGGCTGAGAGGTGGCAAATGAAGTTTAACATTGACAAATGTAAAGTACTACATATTGGAAACAGGAATCCCAGAGTAACGTATCAACTCTGTGGTACCATACTGACAGTGGAAGAGAATGGAAAGGACTTGGGGGTAATTGTGCAGGCAGATATGAAGTTTTCTTAGCAGTGCAGACGGTCTGCAAGAGTAGCTCATGGTGTCTTGTCAATGATATACAGGAATTTTTCTAGCAGGGATAAGGAGGTGATTATCCCCTTGTATAAGGCAATGGTTAGACCACACCTTGAGTACTGTATACAGGTCTGGAGGCCTTATTTTAAGAAGGATGTAGAGCTATTGGAACGAGTACAGAGAAGGGCAACAAGATTAGTGAATGGAACAAAGGGTTGCTCTTGCGAAGAAAGGGTTAAGTTTTGCAAATTAAAGTGTCTGGAGACTGTGCACCTGCTAGGTGATCTGATCGAGGCGTATAAAGCCTTGAATGGTTTGAGTATGCTCCATGCTGATGGGAATCTTCCTTTTGCTCAGAATAATCGCCTGAGACGGCATAAATTCAAACTGAGGAAAGACAGTTGTAGGACAGATGTGCGGAAGTATTCCTTTAGCTAGCAGGTGGTTGATTGCTGGAACAAACTTCCATCTGTCGTTGTAGAAGTTGATACCTTAAATAGATTCAAAGCAGAACTTCGCAAACATTTGGACCAAGTGGATGGGTGAAATAAGGGTTCTTTTTTTTTTTTTTGGCTGATGCTATATAATCATGCTTTCTTGCATCATGTGCCTATGCTAATGCTAAATGTAGCTTGAATTACCAAAAGGAACTCTTTAAGTTATAGAGGGCGAGTGAACCCTGACGGACTCCTTTGTCGTTCAACGTGTTTCGAATAAAGATTGGAAAATCTCAATATTCGGTTTGTAATCTCTTTGTAGAATATAAATGAGCCATTTAAATGTAAATCGTCAAGTAATAACCGACCGTATCCAAATCTTTGTGAAGTTTTCGGTTATAAAATTTATAAGGTCCAAACGTTTATTTTTGCCTCGTGAACGTTTAAAATAGGTTTTACCGAGTTCAGCTCCCCTATCCAACCAGCGCACGTGGGTCTCTACTTTGTTTTTTTTTTTTTTACTACAGCATTTGTCAAAAGTAACTCTACAACTTTAAATAGAACTTTTGTTTTCTTTTCAAAGATAAAAGTAAAAATGAACTTGGACGTAATGCAGTATGTCCGTAAGAATTAGGTCATTTCAAGACAACACGTTTCTTAGTGATAGTAGTATATCAGAATATTTTTTGTACAACGTGAAATGCTATTTTTATAAACGTTGGTTAGAGCTGCTTAAGTAATTCCTTTTAAAGCATTCTACATGTCTAATTTGAGGTCACGATTAGTTTGATGACGATATCGAAACAATTTATAGTTTAAAGGAAGAAACCTGGAGAGGTAAGATCAGATTATTTGTATGGACAATCTGATCTTACGAGTTTTAATTCATAAAGCGCTGAAGGTATTTTGCAGCATTAATCATTAGACCAAAACATTTGGAACGTGAGATGTCCGAATGAACATTGCGAATGCGGAAAGGCAGTATGTATATGCTTTTGATATACTGCCTCCCTCTTTTTATTTTTAGTAATGGAACTCATGGTTCCTAAGCCTAAAGGGTAAATGTCCTGCTATTATTCACTTATTCATTAAGAAATTGTAATGTCACCTAATATGGAAATAAACGTCTTTTTTTATAACTGAAAGCCGACTGGTAATATCACGGTGTCCGATTGTGATAAAAACATCGTTTAGAGGATAAATTATGAATCTTCCGAAGATCTCTCACTCTCTGCTTGCTTTCATTGCCCGATGTTGCTTTTGTCCTTTTGTTCTGCTGAGTGCAAGAGTCAGCTCTTGCCAGAAATGAATTTCTTTCGGGCAAGGGCTGAGTGTTCCCTTCTCCTCCCCAGAAAATTCGACTTTTCGAGGAGGATATAAAGAGGAAACCAACCAACCAACCGCAGAATACAGGATCGCTACAGACATTGACATATTGATGCCTCTTGGCATTATATAATCCTGGTTCGAATTATGATCCCGTCCAATCGTAAATGGTTTTCTTTGATTTCTGTAAAAGTAGTCCTAAGTAATTATACCCAAATGCTTTGTCACCCCCCAGCAACGATTGCTGAAATATAAATAAATAAATAGAAATTAAAAAATAAAGGAAACTAATATGATCCTTATTTTATATATATTTTGAAACATTTTGAACACGCAGAAATCAAGCTCATTAAAAAGGAATAATAATATTATATAACATATAAAACCTATCGCAATTTTTCCTCAACTAATTTATATTTCCGCTTAATGCGTTTCAGATATTTATGCAGTGTGCATTTTCAATACTACAGTCCATCCAGTGACATACTTTCATCAAAAATACTTACCTCGGTAGGCATAGTAGAAAGAGCAACATGTTTAGGGTCATGAATAAGCGAGAGTTTAAAACTGGCTTTCAAGCTGGGTTCATCGAAACAAGGAAATGTCCTTCGAGCGAAAGTAGGTTGGAAGTTAGTCGCTGCTACGTACCTGTTTGGGAAAGAATAGATATCAGAACGTAATCGGAATATCGTGAAGAATGGACAATTTGAAATCTGCTTATGGCAGTTGTGTAGGATACAGAAGCAGTTGTTAGAGAACACAGAGAATAACGTAATGAATATTTGATTAGCACGTAATGGTCTGCTATTGACAGGTGTTAACATGCAAGAGAAATAGTTCCAGACGAAGAATATTATGAAACATAGAGAATCTATATCGATTTATGGTTGATTGCTGCAATAAGTGCACGTTCGGCTAGGGGAAAAAACTCTTAAGTGTCTTTTTGCGATTTTTCTATTCCTCACAGCACATTACCCAGAATTGCCGAAGGTGACCCCAATCCTATCTCTCTTATTATCTGGGTTACAATCTGTTTCCGATCGACTTCCTTATATATATATAGAATTTTCCATTGATACATTATTTGGTCATTAATGACAATAAGACATACATTTAAGTCTAAACTACCCAGAGGTGGAAAAAATAATGAACTGAGTTGTTGATAAAAAGATTTTCTTAGAGCCCTGAAATATTTAACGAAAAATATTCTCGCTTAGAATCGATATCTCAATTGAATGAAACCCCATTTTATAGCTTTTAATCGTATTCCGTGTTTTAATTACCATTCTAGGGCCATTTTTATTGAATATGTCGAAGTATAAACAGACTATTTTAACCGTGGTCTTCGGCATGAGGTCGCTATCAGACCCCCCCTTGCAATCTTATAAATAAACTTAAATTAAGTGCAATAATTCGATTCGTTTAAATGAAAAGAGTATAAAAGGAGATATTCAAATATGAATCATGCATTATTTTTCAAGTATATTTGCTTCAGATTTCATTTATTTATCCTTGAAACTTCCCCAGATAAGGAAACAAAAACGATTATCTACCATTTCTTGCTACGACCAGTGCACGATACTCAAGGTTAAATAAGATTATAGTGGCAATTTGCTTTGGTTTAGTAACCTGATTAACATTTCAATCTCTTGAGAAAATATTTATCAGTTCCGTTTTCTTTTTACTTTTGTAAATCCTCCTTCCATACTCGAGTCATCGATTTTTTTTTTAACCTCCAAGAAAGTTCTTTAAACGATTATAAACGTAGCCCAAATGAGCGTTCACCCGTCACCTGTTTAAAAAAAAATAAAAAGGAAACGAAAAAAAACCAAAACGCTGTGCCCTGATTAGCTCAATGTCGTCCGTAGAGTGTTATAGGTCCAAGGGCAAAACAACATGTGAGTCGTGAGTTGTGTTTGAAGGAGAAAAGCAATTCAATTATCATCACTTTCATAGCTGAAAAATTATATCAGGTAGCTTTAAATCGATAAGCTGAAAATTGTCACGATTTCACTTTGCTGTTCCTGCATTTTTCTAATAAGGATTTTTGAAGTTTTTCTGAGTCATTTTTTTCGGGTTAAGTATTCATTAACTACATCATCGAATTCAGAACCCGATATGCTCTGATAGACGGCAGATATATTCGATGCTGCAACAGTCTCTCGTCAAAACATCTATTTAATTTAACCAATTTCATCAAGTTTACCGTAGAATCAGAGGTGGACGGTTCGCTCCCGTTTCTGGACGTGCTAGTGCATCGCGTAGGCCCACATCTAGAGACCTCAGTATACCGCAAACCCATGTGGTGCGGTCAATTCACCAACTACGGGTCCGGCCACGCTCCAAGCCATCTCAATAGCACTGCCCGCACCCTGTTCTCCAGGGCCTGGAGCCATTCCAGCACCGACACAATTAGACGTAACGAGATCTCCCGTGTGAAGGCGGACTTAACCAGATGCGGTTATCCATCCCATGTACTAAACAGATGCTTGTTACAGGCACAAGAGCTTACTTCCAACCCAAGACCTCCGAAGCAAGTCGGCATATCATCCGCCTACATTCCGTACTATCCAGGAGTGTCAGGACGTATCTCGAAGATCCTGAGAAGTTACAACATAAAATGTGTACAATTACCAGGTAGGAACCTACGTTCACTTGTCTCCAGTGTGAAGACCCCTGTCACACCTGTCTTACGCAGCAATGTAGTGTACCGTATCACCTGTAGGGCCTGTAACAGTTGCTACGTAGGTGAGACATCGAGACGTCTCCAGGATCGCCTCACGGAACACGACAGAGCAATCCGGCTTGCCGAAACTGACCAGTCCGCGCTTGCAGAACATTTTTGGGCTACCAACCACGATCTTGACCCCAAGCGCGACTTTGAGATAGTGGACCACGCGCGACACTTTCGCCACCGCCTATGGCTAGAGTCACTAAACATAATGAACAACCCTAAGGCATTAAATCGCCAGAAAGGCATGCGTATACATCCAATCCTGGAGACAACCGTTTTATTGATGGATGATCACTGGCGCAAGGCAGCACACGTCCGTGCTACAACAATGACGAATGAGTAACGTGCCACAGTTTGCTTGTAATGTATTTAAAAATTCTGTCAGTTGAGAAAGGGACACGAGTTCCGAAAGCTTCTGGAAATATTTTATTTTATTTTATTTTACTGGGTATACTTTAAATAAATATCTGTTAAACTATGGACCCCAGTACTCCAGGCCCATTTGTCACTATTCGATCACTTTATGGCCATAATACCTACAACGATTGTGCACAGTTGCAAAAATGCTTCCTCTCAATAGCTCGCTACAGGCAACATTTACGCTTCGCCCACAGATGCAAAAGCAATCGAATTATACCTAAAGGGTTCCGATACAAAGCCCCGTTCCACAACTCTCATATGGATCGTGCCTGCTTTAACTTCAGCCTGCGCACGTTAAATTTATGGATATCCCATCTCCACCATGAAATCAGGAACGCTGACTACAACAAGTCCAGACTGTTACAACATATACAAGGTAAGGTCTCGCCTATTGTATTTACAAACCTTATACATACCATCTGCCATCGGGCTAGTCAGACCTCGGATACCTACCGTTTACGCCAACAGCGCAAGTTCATAAACTTGAGCATAGAAACTAACTCCTTAAAGACGAACACTCGTTCAGACGACACGACTTCTTTCGTCTTGAATAAAATAAATAAATTTTCTGTTTATACTCCGGCACGACAACCAAGTCAGTAGAGTTTACAATAAATCGTCAATACAAATATTTATCGTATTTAGTAGTCACGGGCTTGAACCCCGGTCCACTCAAGGAACGCGTGCTATGCACTCTTGTGTTTGGATGAGATGTGGGTCCATCACTTTCAGCCAGAGAAAAAGGAGCAATCCAAACAGTGGAAACAGCTTTTATGTGCTTTTCTCCCTCTCCAAGGAATACAGTTTTTTTTTGGCACATTAGCAGCTAAGGCTATTTATGTGCTAAGACATTCCCCTCCAAGGAAAGCCAAGTTGATTTCTCTGGCAAGGTGATGGCATCAGTTTTTTGGAATGGAGATGGAGTGTTGCTAGTGGATTACTTTTAGAAATGTCACAGTCACAGGGCCATATTACAGTGACTAACAAACAACTGTCCAACGAGCAGCTGAGTGTTTTATCAAACGGTATGAAATTCGCCGTTATACCATCGAAACCTCCCATCACACAGCTCGCTATGGGCATAGAAGCCAGTATTACCAACCTTCCCGAAGAAACTGCCAACGAGATCCGATTCAAGACTGCCGCAGTCCTCCGCAACACTCGAAAAACGTGCTCAAACCTCAACCACCGCCAACGTGCCGCCCTGTCATCTATAAGAAAAGACAACTCCATCGTTGTACTTCCTGCGGATAAAGGGCGCCGGACTGTTGTGCTGGACCGATCAGCCTACCGAGAGAAAGCCTTGGCCCTATTACTCGATCCTAACGTATATGAACCTCTACCTGATCCTCCCGTTAAAGTCTTGAAACGTCTGGAAGCAAATGTTAATAAACTTGTCCACGCATGGCTTAAAGATAAGAAGATCCCGACCGCGACTCACCATCTTCTGCGTGGTACTGGCTGTCAACTACCACAATTCTACGGATTACCAAAGATCCATAAACCGGGTATTCCTCTCAGACCTATAGTGTCTTGCTGCAGTGCCCCAACGTATGAACTGTCCAAACACATCGCGAGCCTCCTCTCGCCTCTTATAGGTAATACATCTCACACCGTTAAAAACAGCAGTGAATTCATTAACACCATTAAGGACATTTCAATCCCTGATAACTCTGTCATGGCATCATTTGACGTGGTTTCTTTATTCACCTCGATTCCCGTCCAACAGGCCGTGCACTGCGCCAGAAGGCTCCTTGAGAGCGACTTAAGCCTCCAATCCAGGACGTCACTATCCACTGATGACATCTGTACCGCCCTCAACCTATGCCTCTCTAGCAGCATCTTCACCTTTGAAGACTCACTCTACAAACAAGTACATGGCACTGCTATGGGTGCCCCTGTCAGTTCCGTAGTAGCTAACATCGCCATGGAAGATCTGGAGAAGCAGATACACCAGAACCCACCTACACCTATTACAACGTGGTGTAGATATGTCGACGATATTTTTACCATAATACCACGTGGTTCTGAAACGGTACTACTAGAATACCTCAACTCTCTATCCAATTTCATCAAGTTTACCGTAGAATCAGAGGTGGACGGTTCGCTCCCGTTTCTGGACGTGCTAGTGCATCGCGTAGGCCCACATCTAGAGACCTCAGTATACCGCAAACCCATGTGGTGCGGTCAATTCACCAACTACGGGTCCGGCCACGCTCCAAGCCATCTCAATAGCACTGCCCGCACCCTGTTCTCCAGGGCCTGGAGCCATTCCAGCACCGACACAATTAGACGTAACGAGATCTCCCGTGTGAAGGCGGACTTAACCAGATGCGGTTATCCATCCCATGTACTAAACAGATGCTTGTTACAGGCACAAGAGCTTACTTCCAACCCAAGACCTCCGAAGCAAGTCGGCATATCATCCGCCTACATTCCGTACTATCCAGGAGTGTCAGGACGTATCTCGAAGATCCTGAGAAGTTACAACATAAAATGTGTACAATTACCAGGTAGGAACCTACGTTCACTTGTCTCCAGTGTGAAGACCCCTGTCACACCTGTCTTACGCAGCAATGTAGTGTACCGTATCACCTGTAGGGCCTGTAACAGTTGCTACGTAGGTGAGACATCGAGACGTCTCCAGGATCGCCTCACGGAACACGACAGAGCAATCCGGCTTGCCGAAACTGACCAGTCCGCGCTTGCAGAACATTTTTGGGCTACCAACCACGATCTTGACCCCAAGCGCGACTTTGAGATAGTGGACCACGCGCGACACTTTCGCCACCGCCTATGGCTAGAGTCACTAAACATAATGAACAACCCTAAGGCATTAAATCGCCAGAAAGGCATGCGTATACATCCAATCCTGGAGACAACCGTTTTATTGATGGATGATCACTGGCGCAAGGCAGCACACGTCCGTGCTACAACAATGACGAATGAGTAACGTGCCACAGTTTGCTTGTAATGTATTTAAAAAAAATTCTGTCAGTTGAGAAAGGGACACGAGTTCCGAAAGCTTCTGGAAATATTTTATTTTATTTTATTTTACTGGGTATACTTTAAATAAATATCTGTTAAACTATGGACCCCAGTACTCCAGGCCCATTTGTCACTATCTATTTAATTATCAAGCTGGTCGACTTTAAGAAAATTGCTGCATTATTTTCAAAAAGGAATCATATATATATTTTTTTCTGAATATATATATATATATATATATACTGTGATTCCATAGCTATCTCCATTTTCTTCTCCCCTCAGAAATCTGTACATACAAATGAAAGCATATTTCAGACACTATTCGAGAGAGGGGGCCAAGTCAGACTGGCACCAAATTATCAGCGTACGTTTCATTTCACTGAGGCAGTTTTATTGACAATCCCATTCCACCACCCAAACTCTGCCTTTCCCAACATTCACATATAGAAACACAGCTATAAATTAAAATATTCTAAGGAACCTTCGTATAAAATTCGATATAAACAAGCTAACCGATTTCTCCAGTGCCCCTGACCCCCCAACCCTCATCCCTCCACCCCAAATAACTCTTAGACAAATACCATCCCACTACCCATCGAGTGAACATCACTTGGCAAATTCTTTAGTAAAAACTTGCAGTACAATATAAGTTTTTAATTCCTGGAGCATTTATTTGATAATCCAACGCGCCTAAAAGGTATCACAATGCATATATTATTACTTAATTTATTTTAATTACAGTTTTAAAGCGAATGTTCCACATAATATTACATGGCAATGTCAAAAAGCATATGGCTCATTGTTAATTGAGCGCTGTTACATCAACTGCCTAATAGTTACAACGAAATTTTAAACTTAACTCGTCATTGGACAGATGTACCAGAGCTGTAAAAAAGAAAGTTTATATTGCAAGACTTTACTTGGGATCCAACGTAAGTCTTGCAATATCCTTGACATACCCTTATCCAACACGCTGTTGAACCGTTTTATCGGTATATCGCAATACTTTATGTTAATGGTATTTTTATTATTAAATAACCCTCTGTTATACCAACTACTGTTTTTATTTTTATGGTTAGTTCAAATACTAGAGTTGTGCAGCCATATATCGAGTAGCACTAACAATCATTTATGTGTTGTTTGCTGTTTTGTTGAGTAGCAATCACTGGAAACAACATGTTATCAGAGGTTAGTCTGCGATTAGTGTTGTGTTACTATTAATAATAGTCTGTTAGCTGATTTTATTGTATTGAAAATGTTTTGCTGCACTTATTCTATTTTATTGTATATATAATCTAGCCCATTTCGCCATTCTACATTTAATAATCAATATTCCACATATGGTTTTATTTTACTTTTTTATTTTTTACACACATTCCGCATATCATTTTAAAATATTAATAGACATTCTTCCTTTAATATAAAAGAAATTGAACAATATGAATTCCTGCGAAGACCGCATTACGCAGTCAATACGACCCGAAGGTTATCATATTCTAATTCCAAACATGTTGCCATAACGTCCTCTCTGGGAAATCCTGATTTCGCCGGTTAAAGTATGTTTTGCGGAAAACACTTAGAGCCTCCAACTGTCAAGGAAGCATCAGTAATGAAGGATGACAAAACGGATTACGGAGGTTCCCTGATCGCCACTTGGATTGCGTATCCGGTTCAGCGTAGTTGCAGATGTTGTTATTAAGATTACATCAATAAATTGTTAACGTCACTGGAATACTGTGCATTGAGAATGAGAAAAATACAAAAGCGCTTCTATGAAACAGAAGGTGAGCTAAATGTCAACAGTACAGAAGATACCGAGCAGATGTTTCTGCTTTATCACGAAATCAGACATTGAGAGAAATCAGAAAACAAACTTTACGAAAGATTGGAACGGATCAATATACAAAAAAACATTAGGATATTAAGAGATTTATCAATAAGATCGCAATACAGTGCACTGATTCTTATTCGTTCTATTGCAATGAAAGTTTTATATAAGAACCTAGCAAAAACATGCCAAATGATATTTAGTAATTAAAATGTCCAATAATGTTGACAAAGAATCGTAATGGATTTGTTTAAAGTCAAGCAGTATTATGCAATTGGTGTTATGCCTTTTTATAGAAGCTATTAGCCTAGTTCATTGAATCACTATTCAATGAACAATTCAGAATTTAAGAGTAAAAACAATGCACACACTTAATTTTATTTAAAATTTAAAATAAATTATGTTTCTGTTTTGTTCTTTCTAAACTTTCATATTATTAGGATTAGTAGAGGAATATGATGCAAGAAAGCAAGCTTATGAAGCATCAGCCAAAAAAAAACTTCCACTTCACCCCTCCGTTCGTTTGAAATACCTGTCCAGCTGAGCATTAAATTTATTTAGGCTATCAACTTCCACAACAAAGGATGGAAGTCTGTTCCACCAACCAACTACCCGCTGGCTAAAGGCAAATTTCCGCACACCTATCCTACATCTGTCTTTCCTCAATTTGAATTTATGCCCTCTCAGGTGATTATTCTGAGCAAGAGGAATAATCCCTTATATTATACAGTCCATATTCTTCTGATTCCTAGTACTGATAGAATGCGCGTACACAGTTAGCAAGGCTGTTTGGTTGAGTAGTAACTATGTACTATGGTTAGCAAGAAGACGTCCGTAGGGATGGGCAGCCATGCTGCCTGCAGGACTTTCCGCAGTGTCAGAATAGATGACAATTGAGTCACCATACGCTTCACTTCCTCTTCCAAAACACCCCACAGGTGTTCGATTGGATTTGCGTCAGGTGAATTTGGAGGACAATTTTAATTCTAGAAGATCCCGTTTCTGTCTGGAAACAATATAACATGCTAAGGTGCATGGATTCCTAAGAGCTGCCTGGCGACTTCGCCAGTGAAACGTTAGTGCATGCGCACCAGAGGTCCTAGTTCTTTCCAGCAAAACATGTATCATATTAAGGAACCACTGCCACCTGTCTGGTTAGTGGGCACCATATACAATGGGTCTATGTAGTCGCGCTGCTTGTGCAACACACGAAGGCGTCCATTGGCGTTTTGTACGACGTAGCCCAGTGGTCAGGAGCGATAGTGCATAGCACGCGTTCCTTGAGTGGACCGGGGTTCAAACCCGTGACTACTAAATACGATAAATATTTGTATTGACGATTTATTGTAAACTCTACTGACTTGGTTGTCGTGCCGGAGTATAAACAGAAAATTAATTAATTTATTTATTTGTTTGTACTCATCCGACCAGCACGCTCGTTTTCAGTCCTACTGTGCTCAATCAGCGTGCTGTTTACACTACAGCATTCTCCGTCGATGACGATCAGTGGTGAGGAGGGGGATGTCTCTCAGGTGGTCTGTTGTGGAATCCCATACATCTGAGTGCTTCCTATAATAACATATGGAGCAGGGACATGGAGCACAGAGTCAACATACAGGCTGTGAGAAATCAATAACTACAGGCCCGAAGGGCTGCCCTCCTAGCAATGACCAGGACCTGCAGAACAACCTCCACATTTGCACTCCAGGTCCTTCCGGCAAGAATCCCCTTGATATGGAAGTTGTTTATCACCAGATAAAGTTTCTTCGCAAAGGGAACATACAGGACAATGCTCACAACATCTAGATAGACCTCAACATTCTTGGTAAACAAGATCTGAATATAATAAGAATGCTGTTAGTCTCCAGGGGGCAGGAGAAATGGAACAACACACAGCTCGAAGCAGTCACCCGTAAATTCCTATCAGAGGTAGCTGAGAACAGCAAATACCACATTAAATGGTTCACTCCAGGGCTAAATGCTCTATTCTTATTAACGGGCCATGGTAGCTTCAATGAAAAACTCTACAGCATGGGCTTTACAGACACTCCAGATTGCACCTGCGGAAACAGGGAATCTTGGGGCCACCTGAGGCTACCTGTACGTAGCTGTATGGCTACCTGTATGACTGCTACCTGTACGTAGACATCCGGACACAACTTGAAATTGAGACTGGCTGCTACACCCAAGATGAAGCACCGGAATTAATTGCAACTCAGGCTAACTATGCAGCCTTCTGCAGGCATGCGAATGCCCTCTTCAAGCGTAGGACAACTATTCTTCAAGGACAGCGCCAATGACATCCTAACATGTAAACTCTAACAAGATTAGATTGAGACACATTAATGGGACCAATCCTGCAACTGTGACTTACCTAACTTCGTTCATAGGGATATCCAGTGATAGACACTTCACTTGGCCTACAGAACCAAACCTTTGCAGAAAACACTGCAGACCATCCGATGATGGGATCTTCTGTGCTGACCACTGCCTGGGGCAGGATCTAAGCTGCTAACCCCCAACTGGGGTGGGATCGTCACTGCTGACCCCCCACCTGGGAATGGGATCTTTGCTGCCTGCTGACCCCACCTGGGATGGAATCTTTGCTGCCTGCTGACCCCTACTGAGGGCTGGAATTCCTGGACCTTCTGTCAAGCTCTACTCTATCACTAACAACTCCTCCTTCCTACTGCTATGGGGATGTTTCTAACTATCATCTCCATCTTTCTATCACTATATTCCTCCCAGTCCCTCCTTCCCCATCTTCTCCCTGCTGTACATCCACTCTCCTTTCCTATATTTCCACGGGCTTCCCCAGGCCATCAGTTCTGGGGACGCCCAGCAGGAGCAAAAAGATGAATTTGTCCTGCCTCTGTGCAGCTAGAGATTTTAGACAGGGGCAATCAAACTTGTGTTTGTCGCCCCCTGTTTGCTAAATAGCCTGACGCTGCCCACTTAACACAAAAAAAAAAAAAAAAAAATCACACCTTCACATATTCAAACTACACACAAACGGCCGGTAATGGCACTTACCTCACCACAAGATGAGAAAGCGGCGAATGGGGCGAACCCTAGAATCCACAAAAAAACCCCCTAATAATAATAATAATACGTCTGAGTGTCCGGCGCATTGTTATTTAGATTATTGTATTACGCTGTCGACTGTTGCACAGTGACCTGCTGTTGAGCCTGTACAACGTGCTTGCGCCCTTCTTTCACCACGAATATCCACCTTGCGTAATCCTTTACAGTTCTATCGGCGGGAGGTGGTTTGACCCGTTCGACACCATTCTTTGTACATCTTAACCACACTGGGCAGTGAGAAACCAACAAGACGTACTATTTCCGATATGGAAAAACCGACACACGAACTCCTAGATTCGTTCCCTTTTGAAACTCCGTGATATCTTTACTACATCTCATAAATGCTATTTTACAACTTTGACTTGCACGACAAGATGCAAATTACCACTGCTCTAACATACGAAGCTGTTCGGCTGTTTATACTGTGAGCTATGTGGCATAGTCCATTACGGATGGGGATGGTCGCAATTCAGTGATCACTGAGTGTATAATCTGTGTATGTGTGCATAAGCCAAGGGCAATAGGCAGAAAAAAAAGTATTATATTTAGGCCACCCGAATAATTAAATTCATCTGCCGTGCTGCGTGTCTTATATCTGTTAATTGCGTGTTTTGTGGTCGATCTGTCTGTTTTCTGGGCAAAAAACCTTTCTATCTACGCCTGAGACCGACTAACTCAGCTGCGGAGTGAAAAAAGCCCATTAAAGTTCCTCGCGTCATCGACGGGATTCGAACCTGGGCCTTTTTCACCCGGTGTGGGAGGACGGTGACGATACCACTGTGCTACAGCGCAGACTGAGTAATAGGCAGAGACGCTCATTTTCATATTGCATTTTTCAAGATATTTGTTGCTCCCAATAGAGCCAAGATGATTTTCGTATCCCATACCACACGCCAGATGTGGCATGAGAGATGTAAATATCTGAAAGCTATTAGTTTAGAGTTAAATTCCAACAGGTGACGGCGACTCCTCTTTCAACCAAAATCGAAAATACATGACAATCCCCTTAGACAGCCTTCCTATCAGCGCAGTCAGCATTGTGATTCAGGAGTCGTAGGAGCTGAACACCTCACCTTTCGTTCAACTTCGCAAATACTAAGAAAAAGACCCTCGCTGGCAACCCCTGGAGAGCAAAGTATAAAAGCTTATCGTTGTTTATCACCTAAGCCGTGTAACGCATTGTCCTGAGATTTTCCTCCTTCTATGCGTCTGTAGTTTGGTCTTCTGCATCTACTCTGAATCAAAAAAAAAAAATGAAAAAATCCTTTGTATTGAAAACTGAATAATTTAAATAGTAGAGCAGAAACGTATTCAAATTCAACAGCACATCATAAAACCCTCATTTAAACATCTAGAATTGTCAAAAAAAGCCCGCAATTTTTAAATATTTCACCGAGGGTATTCGACGGCAAGAAGGTAGAACTAAGCTGGCCGTCTTTAAGAAACCGGCGCACTGCAGCTGTCGGATTTATGCATTATGTTCCATTAATAATTTCCAAACGCCAATTTGCTTTATAATTTTTACGTAGACTGCCATTGTTGCTCTGTAATTGCAAAATATAAAATTCTTAATTTTGCGAGATATTCAATATTATATCAATAAATTGGTAATAGAACAGTAGAATGTATTTAATTTTACCGTGGCTGGTTTAACAATGTGAATATTCTGCAAATAGAAAATATAAAATTTTGCCACTTGCCCTTCTGCTATTTCCGGTAAATATTAAGACAAAAAAATCAGAGTTAAGAAACAGAGCAATGATTCCCTAATCGTAGTGTAGTAAGGAAAATATTTTTGTGTTTCTGTGCTATGTGTATAGCCTACTACCAATGGGCAGATCAGTTAATTATACGTAAGAAATTATAGTCAGCATTCACAATGCAAGTGAAGTTTGAAAATATATTGGTAGGTATAGGTGATAATAGTAATAACGAGGCCAAGTATTCACTGCGTGGACGCGGAAATATGTTTTAGGATCCCCGGGGGCAATTCTTTCGAAAACAGTGAAGAAAAGAAATTAAATTGATTTAAATTAAAAAGTTAATGCAGAATTTAATGTCACGTGGCAGCCGAGTTTTATTTGAGTCATTTTTGAGGGTGCCATGATACTAAACACGCTCTTGCGCAGTCACAATTATCAGATATTCCTTAATATTCGAATTCTGCCTGTATTTTATTGTCGGTTTGTGTTCTGTGCGAGATGAAAAACCAATGTTACTGAGTTAAAATAAAAAGAAAACTTCAAACCCTTAAGAGAGGTTGACTAACTCGGTCGCAGTGTAAAAGGCCTAAATATGTTCCTCTCATCCTGAAGGGAAGTATTTCTAAACTTCGAAGCTGCAGAAACTGATGCTAAGCCTTTTCCTGCACGGCTTGAGAGAGCAGTGAATGACATTGCCCATTGCTCAAGTCCCTTGCAAGTGCCTTTCCTTGTTGGTTAGGTCTTCTAGGGCTGGGTTTAGATGCATCAGCAACTTAAGCCATATTGTGTCGTATATAATATGTCTGTAAATTGCGTGTGTTCTATGGCCGATTTGCTGGCGAAATCTGAGATTCCAGGAGTAAAAGTATGCTACGTCGCCTGATCCCAACTAACTCAGCAAACTTGTGGAAAAGGCCCATAAAAATTCTTCGGGAAAACGGGAAGAATGATGCGCCTAAAACCTTACAACAACAACCAAATAACCAGCCTGTTGCTACCAACGGGGATCACGTCTTTTTAGTGTGTTTACAGAGATTATCTGAAGCCTCAATTTTGGTGTTCATAAATTCGTTTACATAACCCAGGAACACACCTTATTGGAGTATGTTCATCGAAGCTCTATCTTTGTAAATGAACTCATTTGCATAACTCAAGGATTTAAAATGAAAATCTCACTCTAGTTTTTGGAATTATTAAAACAGTTTAAACCTGATCCTCCCTAACGTTTATTTTCCATAATCTAATGATAGATGTTTGATTTATTTACATCGTTTGTTCCTTAAATTTCTGCAATAGATTCGAGCGGCTATGGTGCGATCTTGGTTTCAAATACCATGAAATTTCTTCTGTGTGATTAAGAACGACTGAGTTATGCTTTGTTGTTTATTAGAATCTGCACCAAAGCAACTAAGGCCATGAGGCAAAGAACCCAAAGTTTCCAGGGGGGAAATCACATAGCTCCCTCACTCCTGGAATTTTCCAAGAGGTATTTCAGTTCTTTATATTTCTTATCCGCAACCTACATAGAGACTAAAACATCTGGTTATCTTCAAGGAAAATAACCAACAGCTGGTTATTTTCCTTGAATTAGTCTATCTGTATTATTATTCAAACAGTTCGTTCGATATACCACCGCCGATCCCATGAGATTTCTTAGAGTCTGCTTCATTGTCACACGTCACTTTAAATAACTAGTAATAGCTGCCTCCAGTGTAACTATTGAAATCATTTTTTTAAAATTTATACATAGTTTCTGTTTGAGGAGAAATATAAAGTAAGCAGCGACGTGCAAGACATGTACCTTGAACCGTAACCTTGCTGAGAACAGGAGGTTGAGGAAATACAGCTTATAAATAAACTAGAACATGAGTGTAGTGAAACAGATTTTCAAACCAGCCAATTCACATGACACTCCTGCTTAGCAAGCGAACTTGGTAGCAGACGCCATGCTCCAAATCTGCAACAAGTAAAGGCCACGGAATGCTGTTTTATTACGAAATAGTAACCGTCGCCACATTATAACATAAAAGGAAAGGTCAATGCCAAAAGACTGTTTGCAGAGCAGGGACGAGTGTGGGGACCAAGGTGCCTGCCTCGAGCGGAAAGTCGGAAAGGCTTAAGGTTTAACATAATGTTATTAGAGATAGTTGAGGAGGAAGGGATGTGCATTTCTTAAAAATATTCCTGCAGAAGCATCTCGTCCCGAGTATGGCTGGCAGGAATAGTTTGAATAGTTGATGAAACGAATATTTCTCTCATTTTCTTTTTTTCTTATTATTTTTTTTAAATTTATTTCCCAGACAAAACGAGACCAGATCCCACTTATCGAGTATGAGAGAAAAAACATAAAAACATGTACAACGATAATGGAAAAATATATGAAAATACTTTGATCAAAAAACTAAAGTAGCAAGAACAAAAATATCAAAAAGTATTTTTTTTATTAGATTATGACAATGTTATGGAGGCGTTTCTTTTAAATTATCTTAATAATGTAGCAGGAAGAAACCCTACTTATCAATCAGAAATTGCAGAGTTATGAAAATGAGGCCAAAATGGTCGATAAACCAAAAAACAAGGCGTGTAATAAGTCGCGGATCGAGAATGGGTCTGATTGTCCTCCCGCTGAAGTCTGAATTTGTTATAAGTCTATAACAAATGGTAACCCCAGAATTTTTTCACAAATTATATCATCAATGGGTATGCGTCAATCAACGCTAAACTTAAAATTTTCTATCTTTCTGACTCGGACCGCTGCTTTTGTGGTGTTCTAGCGGATTGGAAGCATGATTGTATACTCCGGCTGATGAAGATCTGGAACGATTGAGTTCTCTCACACAAATATATGATACTGGTCAGGAGCAGAAATTCATTAAAGATCTTTCCGTATTATAGTATTTTCAAGATTACGCCAAAAGTTTTTTTTTTTTTTTACTGTACGGAAGTCACTCCTCATTCACTCCTCTAACAACTCAAGCAAACTCAGTGGTAGTAATTGATTAGGAGAACCTGTTGCGCTCACTTATCTTAGAAAAAATAAAATGTGGCGTCTACATAGGTGTCTAGGTGTGTAGCTTGATTATAAATGATTTTTTCGAAATAGGTGACACTGCAAATAATACTTCAGCAAGTTTATGATGTGTACAGAAATATCAACCGTTGGACTGTCTACTGAAAAACTTGATTTGCCTTCACTTTGATCGATTGTCTTTTGGTATTTGTTAGCTGTAAATGAGCTGCTATTTTTATAAGCCTATGTAATTATAGTTTCACTACCTTTTTCACTTTTCTTCCTTTTCTCTCTTTTTTTCTTTATCTTTATGCTACCATTATCTATCTATACAAGAAAAAAGTTTTCCTACTAGTGATATTTATTCCAGAAATGCGCAGGTAAATAATTACATAGGTTATTTCCTGATTAGATTTCGATCACTGCGTTTTGATGTTAGTATAATATTATATACAAATAATAACAAAACTATACAAATATTTACAAAAAATTAAAATATTTACAAAATACTAAAATATTTACAGTCCTACCTCTACTATATCGGGTTGACAGCTGACATTAATATATAAAATACGTTACAATGGAACATCAAATGATGCCGGGTGTGGCCGTGTGTTGGACAGTGTAGCACGTGCACGAGGTTGGTGAACGTTAAATGGAAGGAACACAAATGGGTTACTGGGCATTTGCTGTTGACAATCAGACACTTGCTGTTGACAATGTACAGCGCATACGTGGGACACATTGCAAGACAACTGCCTCCATAACGTTCACCAACCTGGTGCACGTGCTTCACTGTCTAACACATGACCATGCGGCATCATTTGATGTTCCATTGTAACGTTTTTTGTATATTAATGTCAGCTGATGAAGCGACCCATCATCCCGATATAGTTTGTATATTTGTAATATTTGTATATTTCCTGATTAGATTTCGATCACTGCGTTTTGATGTTAGTATAATATTATTATACAATATACGGATCTTCAGATTAGTCCATATGGACTAATCTGAAGATCCCACGAAACAAAAAACATCAAAAAGATCTTTGATTTTTTTTTCGTGGATTGGAAGGTCTAGAAGGTATTAAAATCAGCGTAAATCCAATGCAGTGCGTAAACTCTCGTGTTGAGCGAGAGCTCAGGACTTATCTTTCAAATAATATCTCATAATTTTAAAAAAGAAAAGGTACTCGGCTCTATAATAAATCAAACAAGAATTTAATAGAATCCAAAGCCATAATTAAATAAATTGGTCAACTATTGAGTGCCAGGCACTCAGGATGAGGGGTCCATAGTCACGAATGGTCGTTAGTGTAGTATCTCAAATAGAGAGCTTCATGGTAACTGAAAAAAGTTTCTAGTACCCCGGCTTGGCCTAAAACTGAGGAACTAACGAAAACGTTGTATATTTTAGTCTTTCCTGTTGTGAATGACAAGGGTGGGAGAAGCGACTGGCATGTGAGGGCCGTGCAAGACTCCGCACAGGCACTCCCCACCACCGCCGCCTCAACACTGGCTCTCTGAGTACCTCCTTGCTGGGACAACTCCAGCTTTGAAAATTGTTAAAAAATACTTCCCTTGGCAAAATTTACAAAATTTATAAATGACCTTTAGAGAATTAGTAACTAACTATTTAGCAACCTTTTTGTCACCAAAGGGAGAGTTACTTAGGAAAAAAGAAGCGCGCTATTGAAGTGCAATAAAAAATTGTTTTTTAAAAAATTTAACACAAAAAGTAAATAATAGATTTCAATCGGAATAGTTTCCCCTTGATAAGCATCGAATAACGCACTGCAAGTGTGATTTTTAAATTTTTAGCTCCATTAGCGACAGAAATAGAGGGAGGAACGAAAATTACTCACATTTTCCTGTCTGGCGCCGCCATTTTTAATTTTAAAAATATTTTAAAATTATATTTTGAACCTACTCGTTGAGCTCTTTCCAACGATATATAATAAGCTATAAGTTGTCGACAACATTTTTGTCCCCCCACATTTTACCCCCCATTTCTCAGACAAATTTTTACCAACAATGGTCAATATGGCATTATGTTGGACCATATGATACAAACCCATGCAAAATTTCAAGTCAAGCAGGTTGAGTGGTTCCAGAGATACAATACTGTGACAGACGGACGGACAGACAGACAGACAACCGAGTGACATTATAAGTGTCCTTCGTTAGATTACGGAACCTAAAAACACAGTTGTTTACTGCCTGATCCCCTCTTTGAGATCCGGATGTCTGAGAAGTCTTTTCTATAAAAGGAGCGTTTATTCTGCTTCTTGAGAAGGTTAAACACGATAAAAATAACCCACTTCTCGAAATCCATGTTATATGCCAACCTTTAAGATGATGCCATGGATCCGAAATAGTACTGCAGTTTTGTGTATTGACCATGGCGAAACAACTGAAGGAGGGAATAACCAGAAGTACATGATTTAATAAAGTCTCAAGAGAATGAACCCAAGGAATGCAGCGGAATAATTCATTCGAAGATAAATGAAAACAAGAACCTGAATTGCAAGAATAATCTTCCCATCAAACATACGATTGAATAAATCTTGGATAACAACCATAATATAACAGCTTCTTCTCTTTACAAAACAAAATAAATAAATAAACATAAAGGATTGGTAGTGAGCCACACAGAAAAACAAATCCAAATTAGAACGCAATTGTTTGGATAGGTACGAGTGTAGGTTCAATGTAGAATTGGAAAAAATTCTAATATCCTCTGTGGAGGCTGTAAGTTAGGCGGGAAGGACCACACACTTACAGATATAATACTCAACGGTGAAATATGATCTTGGTTGCTGATGCGCTCTAAACCCAACAAGAGAACAGAATGCAGTGCAATGCAACAAAACAGACAAGAAATACGCAAGCAGCTAAAAAAAAAAAAAAAACAGCTTGAAGGCTGTGTGCTTCTAATCAAAATGTTTTAAGAGAAAAAGAGTAACAGCGTAGTCAAATGACTGCATATATAATAGAACAGTATAACTGTACATAAAATAAAAGCAAAAATAATACAAGAAATTGAATGATTTAGCCAAACCATAAATTGTATACGAGAAAAATATAGAATTAAACACGCATAAAAATACGTCTTAAATCCTAAAGCTTGTAAGTTTTAAACTGAATAAAAATAAATCATAAAAAAAGTAAAACCTGAAACAAAATAAAACTAAAATGGAGATTCGGCTCTTCTTTACTTTTAAATTACTGAAATAATCATAACAGATGACTATTCGATTAAAGCTCTTGCGGTTTATAAATTAGGATAATTGTTTTATCTTTTGGTACACACTCGCACATAAAAGCAACCGTATCCCACTCCCTCTTTTAATACCTTCGTTTCCTTGAAATGACTATCACAGTGTAGGTAAGTGTGTCAGGTGCACACCAAATGGGAGTACTCTGTTGAATCTCGTTGTTCAATGGGTTAAATGTTCTTCTTGAACTTTGTGCCTAATATGAACCACTTAGCGAGGATGTACACTGGGCAACTGCAATCCAACTGTGTGAATGGCATTGGACATGCACGATGCCGAACGTTAGAGACGATAACAACAAATTTGACGGTGTTGCTTCGCTAACGCCCAAGTATGTTTCTCTTAAATGACATTTCTATGAAAACGTCTGAGAACGAAACACAAAAGACAAGACTTGGTATAAAATTCTGTTTGTTCTTTTAATTATTTTTAAATGTATTCACTCCGAATCCGATACACTTATTATATTTAATTTGCAGAGTTGAAGCAGAAAAAAAATCAGGTTGAGCATAAAACTAAGCTTCCACCTTTAAAATGAGAACCAAACTTTAAAATTGTGCTTTTCCCTGAACAAATAATAATGGTCACATAATAATGGTCTATACTGGAGGGGATGCGGTTTAACTGTTTAAATCCACATTCGTGAATTTTAGCCCGTGCAATGCATAAGCATGGATGTATTGTCATGGCGACGCAAAACCTAATGACCCACGTTTCCTCATATTTTTTTTTCCCTAGCTTTTAACTTTGACATCAGGCTGAAATATTATTCTCCTGTCGTTGTGGTTTTAGATGCAGGGTAACCAATTAACAAGAGTACGCTTGTGTCCCAGATAACTGAGGCCCACACTTTTCCCCTGTTGGTTGCGTTCTAAACTTTTTTGAGTTTAGAAATCCCTTGTGCATCCACTGCATGCTTTCTGTTAGGGATTCAGGATTATAAAAATGTAGTCAATATCCACCAGTCACCAAATAGGATAAAAATCTATCTGGATTAGCAAGAATTATGGCGTCGGTTACATATATCGTGCGTGGCATGTGGAGCCAGGCCATTTCCATTGTGTACCAAGACAATAACAGCGTTCTTAACGATACAACCTGAATGCCCACAATAGTGCAAAGAGTAAGTAGAACGCACGGAAAAGAAAAATAAAGCAAAAAGAGACAGTAGAGGAGAATAAGCGGTAGATTTTCCAGATATTAAAAAAATGATGGTCATGGAGTTCACTAGGACATCAAAAGGACAAACCAGAATCAAAGTCACCAACGGTTCACCGCTTAATATATACTTTAAATGACGAACGTTCAACTCCAGTATCTTATTAAGAGACCTAGCAAGGAGCTTGACATCGTCAACATATGTGATCCAGTTACATTTGTTGACCATCATGATTGGTGTGAAGAGAACGCCGGACAGGATCCCGTCTTGAGGCACACCAGCAGTTATATGCTGTATGAAGGTCTTCCTTCTGTTCTTTAGCACAAAGGTCCTCTTGGACAGGAGAGATTCTAGGAACCAGACAGCATCACCGCGTAAATTGAAGTAGCTTTTTTAAGAAAAGTAAGAGTTGAGATATATAGATGGCATCAAATGCGGAATGGATATAAAGATATATAACTGACAGCTCTTGTCTTTATTCTAAGGCTTCCGAGATGCAGTGTCCTTGTTACAAGATTAGTTATAGTTGACCTTTCTGAGATCCCATAATGTATTTGCTAAGGACTGGCACAGAGAATTTGGTGGGTGATGGATGGTAGCAGCGCTTTCTCCAGAATTTTTAGCAATAGAGAGGCGCAAGCGATGGGCCTGTCTTGGCTTAGGAGAGTTGACTGTTGGTGCTTAGGAAGGGGCCGGACGGAATATCTGTTCCACTGTGGTGGAAAGTAATGATTTTCAATGCATCTGTTATAGAGGTTAAGGAGCGGATCGATGATGAAGACACTTAAGCATTTGATGATGAACTGGAGATGCCATCGCCACTTTCTGTGAGAGGGAGAGCAGCAATTTCCTGTATCAGTTGTTGATTGGAAATTCGAATTGTAGCGATGAGAGTGACTGAAGACTGGCAAGTTAGGTAGAGCTTTAGACTGCTAATAAAATCTGTTTTGTAAAAATGTTCTCCTCTTTCTAGGGCTATCTCGAGATGTGTCTTAATTGCCTCTGATTGGTTTTTGTTGAATTCAGCGCTAGCTCTGGAGAATGCAATGCGATCTTGGACGTTGCCAGAAGCTTTCCATTTGGCGTGCAGTGAACGACTTATTTGGTTGAAGTGGAAACTTTGGTTGATTTTGGGAGTCCACCATGCTCTGGAGCGCGGGGCGATGGTGACAGTCTTGGTAGCGGTGTGAGGGGCGATAGCATTGATCCATTTAGTCATTAGATCAATTGCGAGGCTCACATCAGTCTCTGTGGGACTGTAAATACAGCTTTAATGTAGCGCAGTAGATTCAGAAATTGTGTGGCGGTGACCTTTCGCACAGATTTGAATTTGGAGATACTGAAGTGTTTTTATGGGTAGAAGAGCTATAAATATGATTGGTTGGTAGTCCGATTGAAATATGTCGCCGAAGAGTAGACTGTGTCTATCAGGCTTTGGTCTCTCGTTGGCCGGTAATTAACTTGGAAGATTTGCAGTGACTGGAGAGATTTTTGAGGTGTTGGATTGAGGGCGGAAGATTGAAGTCTCTACATATGATATGAGTGGCTGTTTGGTGCAGATTATTTATTAACCAGTTAGTGGCTTCGTGGTTAGACATCACAGTTGGTGTTGGAGGTAGGGATGCGTCGTCTATAGCGGTATCTTAATGCTTCAGAGTTAACATTAAGGCTTCGATGTCTTGAGAGCTGCTTGAGACAAAGGACTTTACTATGGAGAACTTTATAGTATTGAAGATTATCCTGACGGGATCTTGCTTCTAAAATCGACCTCCTTGGCAAGACAGAGGATATGCCACTTTCCGTCGATTTAAATCGAGCAATGATACAAATAATTTTAGCAAGTCTTTTCAAACGAATCTAGATAACAGGTCTCAAACCGTAGTACAAGTTTATTTCTGGGTATTTTCATTCTGAAAAAAAGACATGACAGTCTTAAAAGTACACTCACTTTATCTTTTTATCGCCACAGTTATCTCGGCAATTCAGAACAGTCCAACCTAACATGATTTCTTCCGGGATCGTGGTTACATCGCACTGACTATAACTAGAGAAATTCTTCAGGCAGGTCAAGGTCATTCGCTAGCTACCCGCTTCCCTCTCATTCCGTTTACCTTTCACCCACATAATTCGTAACGTAAGTAACACAGAGAAGTAAGATTACTACCCTGTGGTAAGTAATGCGTTTCCTAGACCAATAATTTCTTTAGTAGGGACGGAATAGCCAATGAATAACCTTGACCCACCTGTAGAAATTCTCTTGACTGCAATGTCTGCTCTTGAACGATCTCCCGCAAGATCAGTGTGTATGTACTTTGACTAAAAATTAATTATTTCCTTCAATGAGTTGCTCTACTTTACCAGCAAACGCAAAAATCAGCATTTCCATTCTATTCAGTGTCACAGAGTATTAGCTTAAGATTATAACAGTCAGGCAATAAACATTAATTAAACAAATTTGTTAAACAAATATGTACTATAGATGGTTCATAAATATTGTTTCCATTTACTTTGCTCACTAACTTATGCTTAGAGAATTGCAAAACGTTTTAGAATGCTTCAGTTTATTGTTATGCAAAGAAACATCTCACGGAATAAGTTTTGCTGGAAATATAGTTACTGAAGACAGTGGTCTTTCAGCTACCAGACACTGGCTGTTTGTTTTCAAGGCGTTTATTTATTCACTTCAGGATACAACAAATATTTTTCGTGAATGAATACAGATGGTTTTAAATATATTATTAGAAATTTAGTAACATCAAGAATGAGAAAGGAAGAGTCTTACATTTTTTTTAAATCGCTATACCTGCATGAAAAAATAAAATAAATTAAAGTACTGTATTATAAATTCTGTGCAAACAGATCAGCATCAATACCAGTATAAATGTATTTTTCTCAACGGTTTTAGTACTCTTGTAATTTGTATGAAATAACTATCCATCATTTTTAAACGAGGTAAACTCTCTCTCTCTCTCTCTCCCGAAGATACTAAAGCTGTGTATATTTTTCTTCAGCTAAAACCAGTTTGCATAAACTAGGTTAACTGTTGGTACCTACAGTTATTATCCGTATTACGACATTTCCGACTACTGACAAAGGAATATTTCATCAAATAGTTATCAGCCACTTGTCCCGATTCTATATTGACACTAACTATCATACACAGTGAAGGCCTTTACCGAATAGAGTATAATCAAAAGGTTCATCCATATGGCAAAAGAAAGGTTCTATTCGTTTCCTGTCCGGACTATTCCTTAATGCTGCTATGCTTCACTGCAAACTTGCTATTTATTTCCTTTAAGAAACGGATGACAATGTTGTAAAGCACCAATACGAAAAACAAAGTTATCAACTTTGGTTGTTTACGGTTTAAGGTTCACGTTTGGCAATTAAATAACTGCAATTAACGAATCAAATAATGAAACCAATTTATTATTAATCAAATAAATAAATATACGATGATATCATAAGTTTCGACGCCCTTGACCTGTAACTACCACGTTCTCTGCTTCCTGAAATTCATGTTCTGCAACGCCTTAGTTAATTCGTACGTCAATAAATTTTAAAATGATTCTGTTAATACTTGACAGCCATACTTCAAGAGGAACGTTGACAACTTAACTGTTACGACAGTCACACACACACACGCCATTTATGCAATTATCTGTGCGTCGATGGAATCGTCGAGCGACTTCGAACCTGCATTGGACACCACGCGGTCATAGTGGCAGTTAAAATCCAGATTTTCCACTACATCACTGTCGGCGTTAAAGGATTTATGTTAAATGAAAATTTATTTGGCTAATACTCATTTATATTTTCCTGGAAGGCATAAAATGGAAGGAGTTTTATTATCGTAGAATGTATAGTGAGGTTTTATCATAGTGCAAAATATAGACATACGAGAATATTCATTTCGGTTATTACGTATACTGTGAACAATATACTTATTATCAAATATATTTTAATAAGAATAATACCAGTTTTTGTCAGGAAAATAATAAAATATAATAAAAAATAAATTTTTCCCAAAATTGGATTTGACTTCAGATTTGAGACTAAACGGACCTAAAAACTGTTTTTGGAGGTTTTTTTTTTTTAGTTTTATTAGTTAATTAACTAATTATTATTGTTAAGCAAGGAACACATTACTATAAACAAATTACTATAAATATATTTTTGATGAAGAAATAAAGAAACCGAAATCTTTCTGATTTGCTTTACAGTTGGCAGTTCGGATCGTGCATATTCAAGTAATATTACTCTAAAAGATTGACTATTATACATTTTATCCCCCCGAAATTAGTATTAGCATTAGTCGTGGCATATGATGCAAGAAAGCAAGCTTATACAGCATCAGCCAAAAAAAAAAGAAAAAAAGTCTTACCATTTCACCCATCCGGTCACTCCAAATGTTTGTCTGGTTCAGCCTTAAAATTTATTTAGGCTGTCAACTTCCACAACAAGAGATGGAAGTCTGTTCCAGCAATCAACTACCTGTTGGCTAAAGGCAAACTCCCGCACATCTATTCTACAACTGTCTTTGCTCAATTTGAATCTATGTCCCCTCAGGCGATTAATTTGAGCAAGAGGAATTATCCCGTCAGCATTGAGCCTGCTCAAACAATTCAAGGCCTTATATACTTCAATCAGATCACCGTATCTGATTGCCCTTCTCTTGTTGGGCAACAAGATACTTCACCGCATCTTGTTGCCCTTCTCTGTACTCGTTCTAGCAACTCTACAACCTTCCTAAAATGAGGCCTCCAGACCTGTACGTAGTACTCAACCTCATTGTCAAATACAAATGGATAATCACTTCTTTGTCTCTGCTGGAAAAATTCCTATATATCATTGACAAAACTCCATGACCTCTCTAGCAGCCCATCTGCACTGCTCAGAGAAATGCTCGACTAAACGACATCTATCCAAATATTTTTGCTGTTAGGGGTGGATATTCTACCCGAAAGCTGGTCCTTAATCTTTGAAATTTGTACAGGCTACTGGTAGTTTTCCATTACGCGTGTAAACCGGTCTGTAGGCGAATGTGCATTGGGCCAAAATGCCTGTGTATGGGGAGAAAAAAAAAAAAGAATAAGGTTCGCACCTCCGCTGGAAACTGGCCAACTCAAACCCGAGTAAAAAGGTTTTATCTAGGAAGGACTCGATTGCGAATCTTCCCAAACGCACGTTAAAGTTATTAACACCCTATACTAATACGGTTGTCACTTTCCAAGCAAGAGAACACACACACACACACACACACACACACACACACACACACACACACACACACACACACACACACACACACTTATATGTTTTTGACTCAAGACTGCAACCAAAGTATTTGTTTGAACCCTGTTGATATGGATGGAATTTCTATGGGCGTGTTCATGCATTCGAGGGTTTATTTTTATGGGCTTTTTCATGCCATGCGAATGTTTTTAGAATAACAAAACTCGAGTTGTTCATCCAAAAAACAAGCAAAATGACCACAGAATTGTGGTCATTTTGCTTGTTTTGCTTGTCTTATTGGCCTTGGAGCAAACTTCTAAACATCGGATCACACAGAGGACCAAAATTAGTAAACCAGATGTCGAGAGAAGGAAGTACTAATAAGTACTAATGTTCCTGTACGCGAGGTAGCACAGTGGTTGTATCTGTCCTTTCCACAAGTGGCAGACATGCCCCAAGTTCGGGCTTGCAGTAAACCACTTTAAAATATACCTATGTTAGTATTGCCAGATATAACCAGCAGTAAAACCAATAAGAAAAAAAAAATAGATAACCCACATGACTACATAGGTATCTAGACAATGTGCATACCTACGTTGTATTGACATGTTTATGAAATATGCATATTTTGTAACCATGAACATAATCAGCCATATGCCTGTGTATGTACCAAGTTAAGTAATAACCATGGGGAAAAAAATGCTGTCAGCCATAAAATACCGCTCCTTGCCTAGATGTTGGAACAAATACAGTAACTTCTTATGTATCAGTCCATATAATCAATTCGCATCTAATTCTAAAGCCCTAAACCCATGACTTATATGATAAATACAACAGGTCATTAGTTTCAACAATATTCAGTGTTATCACCAGGCCTGGCCCTCGTGGGATGCACAGTTGAGAGAATCGCCGTCCTTCCCACACTGGATGGAAAAGAACCGCGATCGAGTTCCATCGATGACTTGAGGAATTTTTATGGGCCTTATTCACAACGTGGCTGAGTTAGTTGGTCTCAAGCGAGGGTAGCATGGTTTTTTTTTTCTTTCTAAAACTCAGGTTTTTCGTCCAGCAAACAGAGAATCGAACACAGAACACACTCAATGTGGACAATATACTCGGAGCATTATGGCCCTAGTTGTTGATTCTCCTACGACCCTATAACAACAAAAACCAGGCTTGGACCAAATATGAGGGCAAGAAAGTATAAAGAACATACTGTATTTCTAGTTGAAAATAAGATTTCAGTTGATGTCAGGTTAATTAAAACTGGAAGCCCCAGCTATACATCCTCCGTGATTTCTTGCACTATTGGCAAGACTAGGTACTCTCATCAAACCTTACGTCAACAGAAGAGTAAATCATAATAATCCCATTGCGGGTTCCACATGAGAAGACAGTAATCAACATATCGCGGAAGTACGAAAACGAACAATGAGATATGTAGTTGCCTTTATTTAAAATGTCATAGTAAACAAATTAAATTTCCTTCAACATTACTGTTCCTAGGTGAATTTCGCTTAATCCTTTCAGTGGGGACATGCCTTGTCAATGATGGGCAGCTTAGCCTACTCAATCAGGATTTAAATTATGGTAGTGTTCGTAATGGCAGAGAATACCAGAGAGGCAGTAGAGTAGTTATAATTTATAAAAAAACACTTATCAAATTCCAGGAGCTCGCTGTTTGCTCGAATCAATGTGAAGCAATCTATGCAATATTTACAAGCATGTTCAGTTTATCTGCCACTAACCATATGGAACCAATAAGAGAAGGATTTATGACTTGGCTCGTTGCATGCCTCAGTCCTACTGGACAAATCTTGGTTTATTGATGATTTTAACGTGCCTTTCCCTACATATGATGAAGCTGGAATGGATCTACAAAATTTCCTTAACAATGTAGGCAGACCAGAAAACTATAAACATTAATCCAATTAGAGGATCTCAAAAATTCGATCTTTTAACTCGTATAATCACAGTATTAAGGATGTAATTTCAGTCTGTAACTATAATGCCAACTTTGATCACAGTCCTATAACATTTTAATTTCCTTGGTAAAAAAATTTTACCATGGAAATTTTACTAGGTAAAACCTTCCTTTTTTTACTAGTAAAAAATTTTACTAGGTATAACATCTTCAACAAGATGTTATATCTAGGCGCCTAAGATCCATTGACTAGCTTTAAACCGCCTGAAAGTTCTTCGCAAAACAGCTGATAAGCTGAAACTTATAGAAAAAAAGGAAGGGGTTATAGACTTATAGAAAAAAGTTACACTAATAGAAAAAAGCAAGGATAGGATTTCTAGTCAATGGAAGATCATTAGTGGATCCATCTCACTTCATCCATCCAAAATGGATCCATCTCACTTCATCCATCAAAAATTGATCCATCTCACTTTAGGAACCAAGCAGTAATTCAACAAACCATAAAGAACGTCTTTATGTTTTGTAAAAAGGTTTATATAAAGAGAGAGAGAGAGAGAGAGAGAGAGAGCGGTTTTTAAGAATGAAAAGAAAAGTATACCAAAAATGAATGCAAAAAATATTGAAAACAAATAAAAGGTGCATTTAAAATCAACTTCATTAAATAACAACTGAAAAATATTTCAAATATGGGTCAAATTAACTTTTAATATTACTTATAAACGAAATCCATCCGGTCTCCCAAAATATTGTCCCATAAATAGAAAAAAATCAAAAGAAATCGCCTTGAGTCATCGCGACTCAAGGTGAACATCGCGTTCTAAAGAATGCGATTAACTTGTTTTCAAACAAATCCACTGTTGTGCCGGATGGCTTCCGTCTGTTCATTCTAAAATTTTCTAATCTCTTCATTTTGGATCACCCTTTTTTTAAATGTACGCAACCAAATCCTGAAGACTGGCCAATGTTCATATGGAATATCTATCTTGTTACTGTACGCAAATCAGCACATCGTAACAGTTCCAAAGAATATAAATCCATATCAATAGGTTGCACTCTACTGAAAGTCTTTTAGAAGGCTGGCTTGCTCATCTTGTTTAATCATTGCTTCTTCCCCTATAGCCATGGTAACTACATACCGTATTCCATTGGTGATCGACTACCTTATGGAAACGCCTTTATATATATAAACAGCATACAACAGTAAAGTCCATCTTTTCTTTTTTTCCATGAAAACCCCAAACATGAAATATATTAGAACCTATAGTTCTAATATATATGAAGGTTGAGGAGATGAAAGAGATGCTTATTGACGGGAATATTGATGAAAGAAGATGCTTATTGATGTAAATTGAAATTTAGGAAATACTTATGAAAGGAGGTTGTTCCACAAAACTGAAGTTAAAGGAATAAATGAAGAAGAAAAAAGTTGGCCCTGTGTATTTAAAATTATACATAAAAAGATGCGGACTGGTTGGGGTACGTGTACGGATTGGCCTGGAAGAGAGAAGAGGAATTATAGAAGCCCGTTCAGAAGAACAGTATCCACGGAATTATCTATAGAAAAGGCATGTAGAAGAAACAGACCGTCTATGAGACAGAATGGAGAGTTTCTAAGACATCGGTCATTAATCAATTTAACTGCCCTCTTTTAAATGGAGTCTAGAAGCCTAAGAGAGGTTATGGGGCAACAACTCAGATGAGGAAACAATATTCCATGGCAGAGCGAATATAATATTTCTAGAGAGTTAGTAGCTATTTAGAAGAAAAGAAACGCTGAGGGAAAAAGAGAAACCCAGTTTTTTTTTTGTTTTAGATGCAGAGGAAAAATATTTGTGATGTGCTAATGCCAAGAGAAATTACAATTCGGGGCAATCCCTGATAGCGATATGGATCTTCTCTAGAAATCTGAGTGTCATAGAAGAAATGTATAGGAGCAGAAGAATCGTTTTTCCGAGATAAAAGAGGACTACATTTTAGAAGGATTAAATAAGTCATCTTTGCCCAACTGGAGAATTACCTGGAGATCAGTAATTAAGGAACTGATAGTGGATATTCGAGCGGTTGAAGCTGTGCACAGCAAGGTGTCCCAGGAAGATGGAATGCAATGCTATCATTAACAAAACTATGGATAGGATTTCTAGTCAATGGAAGGTCATTAATTTACAGTAGAAAAAGAGAAGAAGAAAAGTGAACCTTGAGGAAACATCAGCATTAGAGTAAAAGTTAGAACAAAGAGAGCCGTCTACTATCAACCGCAGTGAGCGATCAGAGAGAAAAATTAGACACCAATTAGAATTAGAAAAAACAGTTGGGAGCCCATAAGATTGAAGCTTATTGAGAAGACCTTTATGCCAAATACGATCAAAAGACTTTGAAATGTTAACTGCAACTGCTTGAGTTTCACCAAACTTTTCCATTGAATTTGTCCATAGCTGGGTAACTTAAGGCGGTATAACACTATTGGATGGACATTGACTGAATCCATACTGGAGATCATTTATCGGAAAGTTTTTGGACAGTTTAGGAGTTGTCTGTTAATGGACTTATCCATTACTTTAGAAAGAGCAGGAGTGCAATGGGACGATAATTGGATAAGAGGGTTTTTTTTTTACCATTTTTGGAATTGCCTGGATATGAGAAAATTTCTAAGCTGAAGGAAAAACACCAATAGAATAAGAGCGTAAAAACGGCGACACATAACAGGAGCAAGCTTGGAGTCACAGGTTTTGAGAACGAGTGGATAAATACATCTGGGCATCTTATAAGATATTGAGGCTGCTTTTTATAAGCTAGATATTTCTGATTGCTTCATTTCATGGTTAAGCACTTCGGAATTTCGGATGAGTTATTACACCTATTACTGCTACTAACCAATAAACTAAAAATAAAACATGGTACGTATAATTCCAACTTACCTTCTCAACAGGTGTCCCTCAAAGAACCTTCTTATCGCTTTCTTTTTTCACAGCAGCAATGGAAGGATTTGTTTCTGCATTACAAAATTTCCTAACCTATGATGACGACATAAAGTTCTCTGTTCACTAAAACGGCTCCTCCCGCCTTTCTCTCGTCCTGCTTCCCTCCTATTTTGCATGTTTTACTAAGTTCTCTGTCATCACAGTGTATGACGGGAGTTGAAATAATGCTCTAGAGCCGCCCTAAAGGATAATATACATGCGTACATGTCCTTCTTATCTCAAACTGTTCGGCAATTCACCAACAGATTATTCAACTTGAAAAATACCTTCTTAACTGTGTTGGCCTTGAAACTAATCCATCTAATCTGCCAATCTAACTAACGTTTACTGAAAGGGAATTAAGAATAAAGTCGAAAGATTTGAAGTGCTAACGTTAAGTGACTGTGATGTAACCTGAGATGAAGGCCCTACTTTCCTCCACTATTTAATAAACAAACACAAAGAGGTATGCAGTCGTGTGGACTATAAAGCAGAAACTTACAAGGTTACAGTTTTCAACTCTGTTGGTGTCTTATATCGTAAGGTGCCTCGCATCAGCGCCACTCTATGCCCCACTCTATGCCTAGCATGTATGATCTTCCGCCCTGAAACTTACTAAAAAAAACCTTCCTTAAAATGCAGTAATGGACCCACCATTAGATGAATAGAATCATGGGGATGACATTCAGTAACCCCAGGATCGTTCTCCACTCTAATCCACTCCATCAAAATACGGAATCCTCATCAAGACACACACACTCTCTCTTTAAGCTAAGTACACAGAACACAGACATTCTCTCTCTCTATAAGCTAACCACCAAAAGAATTGACTCACCGAACATTCACAATAATTCGCCCTGCGTCTGAAAGGGCATAAAATAACACTAATCCACCATTTCCGTTCAGAACAAGTGTATCTTTATTTGCATTTACACCAATGCTAGGAGTATAGTAAATAAATTTGATGAATTTGAACAGTTAGTCAAGATATCACTTGCAGACATTGTTGGGATTTCAGAGACGGGTGTTACTCAAAAATAAGGGATGCAGAATATCAGGAGTATAGTATAAACAGAAAGGACAACAGGATAGGAGAGAGAAGGAGGGTTTATGCTTTCATTTAAGAAGCACATAAAATCGAATGCAATGCATACAGTTGACATGATGCGGCCAATGCAATATTCAGTCGGTTTGGTGTGACTTGAGCACTGCGAAAGCAAAAATGAGGGTAGAAGCGTGTGTTATAGGCCTAATGACTCTGATGAGTACAACTTGCAGCTGTACAGAGAAATAAAGAATTTTAACTTTCCAGATATTTTCTAGAACTTGTGGGTTGGTCACTCACAGACTAACAAGACATTTCTGGATTTATTCGATAACTGTTTTTCTACAGCAGCATGTTAGAGAGGCAACCAGAGGGTTGCCTCTTGATCTGATTATCAGCAGTGATTACTCGTGCATTAAGATTTGCAAATAAAAGGCCCTAGGTGACAATAATTACAGTGTATTGATTTGGGGGTTTACTTAAAGATGTAACTATCATCAAGGGTAAAGGGAGGTGTTGTTGATTTTGTAAAGGTGATTGCGGTGGTCTGAGACAGCATTTGAATTCTATACGGTGGGACCAACTGATCATGTTGCCAACAGCAAATTCTAAATGGGTATTCAATGAATTAATCATAAAAGCTACTACGCTTTTCCTACCAACTAAGAAATGCTGTTCAAGGTATGGACCTAAATGAATGTCAAATGAACTAATGAAACTCGTGGAAGAAAAGAAAAATGCATGGTATGCATATAAATTGATGGACGACAGAGAAGCCTATGGTAGATATAAACTAGTTTGTAATCAAATCACAAACGAGGTCAGGCAAGCAAAGGCAGATAACGAGAAATCTTTGGCGAAGGATGCCACGAAAAACAGAAAATACTTCTTTACTTATTTAAAAACTAGACTAGAAGGAAGGGACTGAATCAAATTGGTCCCTTCGATATCGATGGTTTGACCGTTAATGATCCTGTTTTCCAGCTGACTGTTGATGATCCTGTTTGCTCAGTTTGCCAGCAATCCTCAGGTTGCTGACAAACTGAGCAAGTAATTTTGCATCTACATTCACACATGAAGAGGAAAGGAGGACATTCTTTAAGGAAGGGTATTCCGGAAGTTTACCAAACTCTAACAGGGAGCTAAATGATTTTCTAATAACTGAAAGGAAAGTGAAAGAGAAATTGTTGAAGTTAAAAATAAGAAGGAACCTAGGGTGGATGGGCTCTATCCAATTACATTAAGGGATACAACGAAGGAAATAAGCAAACCCTTAGCCATAATTATTAGAACATCCTTGGATTCAGAGGTATATCCCTGCGGACTGGAATTGTGCGAATGTGTCTCCAATTCACAAAGTGGGATCAAAGGGTGACACGAGTAATTGCAGTCCTAGTTTAACTTCTGTTCCAGGGAAAATAATGGAGTCATTGATAAATTAAGTAATGCAGGATCATCAAGACGTGTCCGCAATTGTACTTCAAGTACAGCATGTGTTTGTTAAAGGGAAATCTTGTTTGACAATTTGAATGGATACTACGATGTGGTTACAAAGGAACTGGATGCAAAAACTAATTTTGATATAATATACTTGGATTTCAGGAAACGTTTTGATTCTATTGTTTGTAATTGACTGGTGTACAAAGTGAAACAGTGCAGCACTGAGGGCAAGTTGCTACTATGGATAAAGGGATGGTTGAGTGGGAGAATACAGATAGTGGTAATCAATTGAGATTGCTCTTCCTGAACTAATATTATTAGTGGAATTCCCCAGTGTTGGGGGACTCGTTGGGCCCATTATTCCTTTATGTATCTATCAGTGATACTGATGAAGGCATAAGGCATATCAGGCTTAATGCACAAGTTATCAGCTGCATAGAAGCTACCAGGACAGCTGTATTATCCCATTGTATAAGGGATAATCACGATTATCATTATATAATGATCAGGCCACATCTTTAGTACTGCATACCGGTCTAGAGGGCTTATTTTAGGAAAGAGGTGGAACTTCTGGAACGAGTACAGAGAAGGGCAATGAGATTGGTGAAGGGACAAAGTGTGCTCGTAGTTCTCCAAATTGCAGTCTGGAGATTAGTCACCTGCGAAGTGATCTGATTGAGCTGTTTAAGGCTTTGAATGGATTGAGCCCAATACTGATGGGAATCTTTCTTCTTGTTCAGACCACACGCATGAGAGGCACACATTCAAATTGAGGAAGTATGGTTGTAGAACAGATGTGCAAAATTTTGGAGGAAATAAATAGATGAAATGGGGGGTGTAATTTTTTTTTTGGCTGTAGAAGCTTAATTTCTTGCATCATTTGCTACTGCTAATGCTAATGACTTAATCTATGTATATCAAGTCTAGATTACAAGTTGTGTTTTTCTACTAGGTGTTACTACACCTGCCTACTGAAATGATCCAATTCGGCCAATTTGAACTGTCATACTTTAATTGTAATTTACCTCTACATTGTCATTTTCCTAATTTCTTTATATTTAATTTACTGTTAGTAAGAAATCACTCAAGAGCTGTGTAAATAGTTTTAAGAAATCTGTAATTCATTTGCCCCGTTTATGTTTAATGCATGTCCTCTATCCATGTCGATGTTTATGAGTGAAACCATTAGTAGTTACTAAGATATATAAATAAAGTCATATTTTTTATAATTTGCAAGGACCCGAATAGCATTAGCTATTTTAGTGACTCGCATTATTAGCGTAGTATTAGCCCGAATTATAAGCGTGAAATTTTAATAGGTGTGCACGCCATTTACCACTTTAAATTCTTTAGGAGAAACGTACCACGGGACATTAACATCTCACAACTTGTTTATAATGAGAATGGAATACTATAACTGATTGGTAAATAGAGTACAGTACAATACAGAATAGGACTTATATTACCATAATAAAGGCGTATTATAGATTTATATACCGAGTCAGTGTTATTTAGGAGCATTACAGATGAATTACCTTCAACCTTCCCAGATAGGCTTTTCAGCAACGAACGACAGATTGCAGCGGGGTATAATATCCATTCATCCTACAGAACGATGACCCTTTGGGCTGCTATTATGAGACCTGTTGCCATGGCTCTCGTCGGATGTTCCAGTTTATCCTATTAGTGTTCCACAGGGTTCAAATCGGAACTCTGCACCACCTATTCCATCTTTTGCACATTCACATCCATGAATTTCCGAACAGCACCGGGAATGTTTTAAATAAATCTTTATTTGTTCTACCAATTTAAATATAGGTATCCTTTGGTAATCAACAAATCCTCTTCACGGCACAAAAGGCCAGGGGATTACCATCAAATGAAATATACAAGAGTAGCTAAAACATACAAGAAAAGCTACAATATAAAATAAATTGGTCATCACTACATTTCTGTCTAGAGTCCTGTCAGTTGTAGTACAAAAGTTCATCTTAGCATCACATCCGCTGAAACAACTTGTGCGAGATATGCACTTTCACTTAAGTACACACAGTTCTTGACAGAAATGCACACAACTGCTAGGCAACAGAAGCCTCAGCGAACCACACAGGGGTTTGTTTCCTATAGTTCGGATCTGGTAGGAGCCTTTGTAGATCAATTCCACTATGTGTTAAGCACTGAACTGACTCCAACGATGTGACTGGTATAAACCTGTGGGCCATCTTAAGTCTGTTGACCTTCATTCTCAGCGATTTCGTGCTTCTTAAGGTAGATGGCGAAATGTGGCACATTGGCACAAAGTGAGTGGCACCCACTGCCAGAAGCATGGTGATGATATTACGCCAGTCATCACCTTGATTGTAGTTATTAATCGTTTTCAGGCAATGATGCCTGGTAAACGCTGCAGTTTAAGCTGTTCCGCTAGCTGCGTGGTCCTTAACCGTTGAGGGAAATAGTTTTATGTCCACTTCACCAGCCATAATTCACTCGCATATATTCTCCTAATGTGGACAGGGGTGGCTGATGCCCACAATTCTGCGCCATACAATATGGCTGAATGCACTATGGTTCTTAAATAACGTGCAGTTGTTGTAGTTTGGCATGCCGCATTTTCCTGTTAAAGCCGACATGGTTCTGTACCAAAGAACTCCCATATCGTAGGGAGCCCTGAATTACCGAATTAACGTTAAGGCAGGCTTCTGCGTTTGGTGGTTACATTGTCGCCATACTATGAAAAATATCTCCTTCTCATAATCCTGCCTCCTTTCAAACTTCATTGCTAGCACAATGCACTCCAACAGCGAACGTTTTCCAAGGATCCTCCACAGCCATCCATCTGATCAGAATAGGATGTAGCGAGATTCATCGTTCCAAAAAAAGAATTTCACTGCTGAATGATGTAATTGGTCTATAGAGTGCCGCCGTTCTCTCATGAAAACTGTCTGCGTAGTATCGTCATCGTCCTTCCCACACCTGGTGGAAAATGCCCGAGTTCAAATCCCGTCCCTAACGCGTGAAATTTAATGGACTTTTTTCACTCCGTGGCTGAATTAGTCGCAAGGTTTTTTTCCCAAAAAAACTGGGATTTTTTTCGTCCAGCACACAGGCAAATCGACCAGAGAACACAGGCAAATCGACCAGAGAACACAGGCAATTTACAGACAAAATAAATATATGGGTAGATGTAATCATTTACGGGAGACCCAAATATCATAATCTGTTTTGTTTTGTTTTTTTCCGTCCCATGAAAACTGAGGATGTATAGTATTCTTCGTTGTGTGTTTCTAATACAGCATAATCTCCTATTGACGGTTTAAATTTCTGGTTGATTTTTGCAGGGATACTACAACTGTCTTTCCTTAATTTGAATTTATGCCCCCTCAGGTTTGTAATCTGAGCAAGAGGAAGAATCCCATCAGAATTGAGCTTTCTGAACCCATTCATGGCATTATACACCTCAATCAGATCACCTCTCAGGTGCCTAGTCTCCAGTCGCTGCAATTTGCAGAACTTAAGCCTTTTTCGGTAACAGAACCCTTTCGTTCCCCTCACCAATCTTGTTGTCCTTCTCTGTACACTCTCAAGCAACTCTGTATCCTTCCTAAAATGAAGCCTCCAGACCTGTACGCAGTATTGAAGGTGTGGCTTGACCATTGCCTTATACAAAGGTATAATCACCTCCTTTTCCCTACTACCAAAATTCCTGTATATCATTGACAATATTCCATGACGTACTCTGGCAGCCTGTCTGCATTGCTCAGAAAACCTCATATCTGACGGCACAATTACTCCCAGGTCTTTTTCATTTTCTACCTCCCTAAGTATAGTACCACACGGTCGCTACGTTTCTCTGGGGTTACTTCTACCCATATGCAGTACTTTGCATTTGTCAATGTTAAACTTCAGTTGCCACTTCTCAGCACATCTGCCCAAATTTTCTAGATCCTGTTGCAGTAGCACACTGCCATTACTGTCATTAACAACCATGCCAACTTCGACATTAAGCCCGATATACCTTCATCAATATCATTGATAAATATATTTTATTTTATTTAATTCAGATAAAGTAAAAGTTATATTCACACCTAAACAGCAATCAAATGCTAGGAGGGTAAACAAAAACAATAGCATAGCAATACAAAATCTATATTGGGTAATATAAAAATATACAAATGCAAAGATAAAGATACAAGGCGAAGACAGATTATGTTCGACATAAATGCTCAATATACAGTTAGCGTCTGTCCAAGCAGAGTGCGGGGATGTCTGCAGGATGCTGTAGGCTGACTGGAACAGGAGAAGGAGCACCGATCATTCTCAATTACAGAAGCAACGTAGGACGATGATGAAATGAAGGTATAAACTTTCAAGATAGCGTAAGTATCTGCAAAAAACTTTTGTTCTGTTGGCCTTGTAAAAATAAAATTGCCTCAGGGTTGATGTTCAAGTCGTCGAGAACTCCAATCGTGTTTGCTGGGAACATATGACTGAGCGAGCTGATTTGGTTGAGGGCAGGTCGGATCACAGATGTTTGCGGTTACTTATTCTTCTGTTATTCTTGTTCAGGATGATGAGGCCATCGATTCTGGGAGCGTCTAGTTTTCTGGAAATGAGTTTAGAGAGGGAAATTATGTTGCGAGTGGTGATGATCTGTTTCCAAGGAATCATTCCATGCAACGAATGTAATATACCGCTAGGGATAGTAAGGGGATGTCCTGAAGTCCTATTGAGGGATCGAAGAACTCAATACTCAATTCCCAAGAACTTCCGCAGGTAGGTTGGAGGAGCAGAGGACCAGATTTTCTTTTCTATTTGTACAGAGCCACCGGTACTACACAAGGTCGGATATAGTTAGTTGTCAGCTTGCTATTGCGGTAACCCACCAGTTCCTGTCGAGTTGACCAAAGGGCTGAGAAGAATTTGTTTCTAGCTTCCCTGAAGTGCTCCTGAAAAGACAAGTTCGAATCCCAGATCAAGCCTAGGTCTGGGATTTGTGAGAGTTGGCAAATTTAATTTGCTGTCCATTTATAGAGATGTGCTTTGGGATTATTCTTCTCCTTTTTGTAAACGTCATGCATACAGATTTTTCGGCATTTTGTTCAAGACCAATATATTGAAGAAAGGTGCTTATCTCAGAGATTTGTTTTGTTGCATCTCTTTGGATAGAGAGCGCTTGATCCGGCTGATCCGTAAGAATGAAAAGTTTTAGTCGTCCGCATACGATGTCATGTTTTGGAAATTTGCTAGCAAAGGTTCCAAAGCTGCTGCGAACAACGCTGCTGACAAAACGCCACCCTGTGGAACCCCTCTGAAGACAGTAAAGGATCGTGAGAGACCATTGTGCTCAACAAGGAGTCGTCTTTCCTGCAAATTTTTTTAAGTACAGAGAGGAAGTTATCGGAGATATTGAAGTAGTTCTTCAGGATGTTAAGTAAATATGTAATGGCAATGCTATCACATGCAGATTTAACGTCAAGATAAATTATTTCGAGCTGCGTTCGAGATTTCAAAGCTTCCTGTATATGAAACAATGTTTGAAGGAGATTTGTGGTAGTAGATCTCCCAGGAATAACGTTTTGAAGGTGGCAAGGTCTGTGATGAAAACAGTGCCCAATACGTTACGCTAAGATTGTTTTTTCAGAAACTTTAAGGAGCAAAGAGCCCACAGAGATCGGGCGAAAATCCTTCGCAGTTTTAGGCCTCGAATTTTTGGGAATAGTTTGACACAGTAGTGTATCCAAATTTCAGGCACAGCAGATGTTCGCAAAATTTCCTTGAAGATTTCAAGGAAATCAACCTAATACTATTAAATATTAGATCTAACGACTTAAAGAACATCCATAATGAACACACAGAATATTTTAATGATAAACAAGGGAAATCCACCAGGCCCGACGATAACTTTGTTTGGTAGTTGGTTGATAACTTTAATCGGATTTTCCTTCGTGATATTAAGAGTAGACAGGGGAGTCAATTCTCGTAAAGGGATGGAGAGGGGACGATTAGATTCCTCCTTTACGGAACTGTCATCAAAAGTATTTCCAGCGCATTCCATGAAGAGGCTCTCATCCATCTGAATATCCCTGTGGTGCTTTGCAAATTAGCGCTTCGATCACACTTAATTTGTTAATTATATATCTATTGTTGGCGTATCGTTTTTGCTTCAGGAAAAATGCACATTTCTTTTTAAAGTTAATAAAATCGTGTGTGGTAGCAGAACTCTTCCATTTCTTGAAGGCACGCTGCTTATCTAGTAAGGCGGGCTTCAGGTCTCTTGAGAACCATGGTTTTGTTCATTTGGAGATTCTGACAGTTTTTGAAGCTCCTTGAATAGCCATTGCCCTCAAGCAAGGCCATTAGTGGCTTCTTCGATTAACAGGGTGGAAAGTTCATCCCAGTTAGTTGAGGTGAGAAAACTCAAAATGACATATTGCTTGATGAAATTAACTGAAAAAATGGTTTTGGTTAGGACTCCATCATTATCAGAATGCATTCACGGGAACGTAAAAGGTGAGTGGTTTGTGGACTCAATTAAAGGCAAACGTCGTGATTGTGGACGTCAAATCTGCAGTACTATTAAATATTAGGTCTAAAGTCTGGATTCCCCTTGCAGGGCGTGATTCAAGGAAATCTAGCCCTAAATTTTCTATAAAGGTAATGAAGTCACGTCTAGCTTCCGAGTGTCTAAAAGTAGGCATATTGAAGTCCCCTGTAAGAAAGGAAACTTTATCATAGGTGAGGTGGGTCGCAAGCCATGAAAACAATTCATCCTTCGAGTCTTGTGTTATGATCAGGTGGAAGATAAATTAGGAAAATTTGGATCTGGTGCTTTCCACATGTAACGTTCGCACATAAAGCTCCAAAGCATTCCGTACGGCTTGAGCAGGAAAATTAAAAATTGCGATGGTAAATAATCATAACAACTCCCCCTCTTCTTCCTGTACAATCATTAGCAGCTGCATGATAAGATGAGGTTCTCAACATAGTATCGAGTTGTTTATTGGAAGACATCCAGGTTTCTATAAGGTAAATAATCTCAAATTATTCGAGGAACAAAAAAGATTGCAGACCTCTTGACGTTTTGAGTAAAAATTGAAAAGCGCCTGTCGGATCCAATGTCTTCCGATAGAAAACAACAGTGAGCCCAATATCGAACCCTGGGCGACTCCACTAACAACATTAGTCCACGATGAACAGAGCCCATTGATAACCACTCTGTCTTCTTCCGTTCAACCACCCTTTAATCCATTGTAGCAATTTACCCTTAATGCCATTTTGTTCCAATTTGTACAGTAGTTTTCTATGCGCAACAGTGTCAAAAGCTTTCCTGAAATCCAAGTATATGATATCAAAATTATTTTTTACATCCAGTTCCTTTGTAACCACATTATAGTATCCAATCAAATTTGTCAGACAAGACTTTCCCTTAGCAAGCCCATGCTCTGTCTGAATTATTACTGCTGCCTTGTCTGGATCATCCTACAATGCATCTTTAACTAGTGACTCCTTTTTTTTTCCCCTGAACAGAAGTTAAATTAACAGGTCTGTAATTATCCGTGTCACCCTTTGATCCCATTTATGATTTGGCGATACATCTCCAGTCCGTGGGGACTTTCCCTGAGTTCAAGGATACTCTCATAATTATTGCTAAGGATTTGCTTACTTCCTTTGCCGTCTCCTTTAATATAACTGGATAGATCCCATCCACCCAAGTTGAAGATAAACATAACTTTGTTATGTTTAACTTCAACAATTTCTCCTCCACTTTGCTTTCAGTTATTACAAAATCATTAAGCGTCTTGTTAGAGTTTCATAAACTTCCGGCATTTTCCTCCCTTAATAACTCCTCATGCGTGAATGTAGATGCAAAATATTCATTCAGATTATCAGGTATCTGATCAGGATCATCAACACTTGAACCACCGATATCAAGTGGGCCAATCTGATTCATCCCCTTCCTTCTAGGGTTTATATAAGTAAAGAAGTCCTTGCTGTAGATGATCTAACAACATTATCACCTTCTCTTAAGAACAGTCTCTGCTCACTTGGAGTGAGCTTCTGTAGTCTTCCTCTGCGTCACACAACAGCGGTGGTATTTTCTTAAATTAGGGATACTCCCTTGCAATTACCCAAATAATATAAATTATAACATGAGAATTCTTTTGTTATGATTTATTATTTGCGTGAGTTGAGATTAATATTATTTGGAGGAAACTTCTCTTTATTGGAACAATGAAAAGAAACTTCCTCATTGAAGGACATTTGTTTCTACCTATGCAATGCATCATATATATGAACAGATAATGATGGGAGTGTGCCAAATAGAAAAAAGGACTTAGTATTTGTTCGGAAAATATCCAATATCCAATTCTGCTCTTTTATAAAGTGTTAACATTTCGCTCTAACTCAAAAACATGAACTTATTATATTGTTGATAAAATATGTTACAACTTTTCACTGGCTATTTTGAAAAGGTATGTTTTCATTGGATATACGGTGTGGGTTCAAAATGTTATATACGTTTACTATAAACATCCTTCATTGATAACAAACTATTTGTTATACCCTCATAAATGTCTGTATTTTATTTGCGCAAGTCCAGCTACAGCGAAGTACGGAAGAACAGAAGAGATTTAAAGCCGAAAGGAAACATGCATGTCACGAAACTGGAGCAACAGGTTACCTTCAACTTTTTAAGAAAAGAAAGGAATGGTCCAAAAGATATTTATGAACTCATGAAGCTGTATATGGTGATGCTGTCCGTTCTGAGTATAGATAAAATTAATTTTGGTCTCATCAATTTAAATGGACTTCGAAATCCACGGAAAATGATCATCCACCCCCCCCACCCCACCATCAACACTGAGACCGACCAATAAAAGTGACAACTTCAAATATGTGCCAAAAAATGAAGACCTGGTTATGCAAGAAATAGCATTAAATATAGAGTATCAAAGTATCTATGTTTTCCAGAGAATATAATATTTCTGAGAGGTCGGGACTGGCTATTCTCCATAAGCACTTGACCATGTCAACGGTTAGTTCTTGCTAAGTGCTAGGAATGCTCAATTTTTTTTTTTTTTTTTTTAGATACAGTGAAGGGCTCAAAGTTTTCAGGAAATTTACGCATAGTAATAGAAATCCACAAGGGTTTTTCTCAAGAATTATAACTGGTGATGTAAAGTGGATTCAACACAGATCTTGAAGCAAAACAGGAGTACGCTCAATGGGAGCACAATGGGTCGCGCCTGCATAAAAAACAAAAAAAAAGGACTCAACCGTTTCCGGAAAGATCATGGCCACCATTTTTTGTGATATGGAAGGAGTCTTTTCATAGACTTTATGCCCATAACATAATAATCATTGAAGATAACTATGCCACTGTTGTTAAAAATTTAAGATGAGTCATAAAGAAAGAGAGAAGTGAAGGGAGAGAACAGAAAAGTGAAACCAGGTGCCTTGTTTCTTTATTGCAATGTTCCTGCACACTAGTCCCATAAAGCAATTGCCGCTCTAAGAAATTGCTGATTCCTGGAGTTAACCAACTCCAGGAGTTAAACAGTACAGTCCAGACCTGGTACCCGCGGTAATTATTTTATCTTCAGAAGTATGAATAAACACCTGCTTGGGCATCAATTTTTAAATGATAACGATCTCAAAGAAGTTGTAAATGGCTTTAAATGTTAATTTTTTTTCATGTATTTCCTCTTTACCCTCAAATTGGAGGACATTTATTGAATTCAAGGGTAGCTATACCGATAAAAAAAATTGGGTGTTGTTTCTTTATTACTGAGGTAAATAATTTTTTAAGTGACCCTCATCTAACGTTTTTTTCTTTTACCAGTAATTATTTTAGTGATGACTTTAAATGAAAGGAAACATTATACCAACTAATGAAACAGGTTCATGAATTAATGTAGCAGATTCTGATTCTGATTATTTGCTGCTATGTATTAGCATTCATCTATTCAAAGAGATTTTTTTAGATACAAATTTTACGATTTCCTCTATTTCATAGTTATAGTCGCCATAAACTGGTTACACATTCCAATAGGCCTGTCAGTTGTAATTAGCCGATGGTCCATTGGAAGAGAGACATTGCAGTAAACAGTAAAAGTATGTTCAGTACTAATAATAAAATTATCAAGTTAAGTATGTTGTTACTTTATTTAAACATTTCGATTTTACCTCAAGAAGTAATTTATAATTCTACTAACGCGCAAGAAACCATTCGCCTTCTGCTAAACTCAAGCCTATTTCTATTTTATTTATTTACTTTAACTATCAGGAATAATTATCCTTGTCACGTGAAATTAAGGTCTCTTTCAATACTTCAACTTTAGTAACTAATTTCCATAGTTATATTTCACCAGCTTCGTCCCAAAGATTAGGACCCATTTTTGTAATATCAATTTTTTTTCTTTAGTGAATGCGACACCAATATATTGAAGACGAATGTCTTTTGTACATTAGCCAATAAAAACTTGACGTAAATGCACTTTATGGCTGTATATTATCCGGTTAGCAACAAATAAATGTCGTTTCTCGTCATCCCTTTTACTAATAACATAAAAGACTGAAGCGCCGTCTGCCATTAATTGCACCTTTCATATCAGGTGATTAGAATCTACATTTAATTAGTTTATGATTAGTCTTTTACAGGAAACTGAAGAAAGTAATAGGATTTAACGTTGCTACAAAATGTTGTTTTAATGCTTTCGTTGTATAGTTTGAAAGCGGCCTCCGGCTCGAGTATTTGAAATCTAATAATTATGAAATTAATTTTTATTTTTTTACACACGGGCCAACAAATGGATAAATATCATTGCAAATCGACTCATGCGTGCCGAATATTTAACACAATGTTTAGATTTAGCAATAAGAGGAATATATCTTCTTTTATTATTAGTAATATTATATAGTAATAGTCTTTACTATTATTAATTTATAAACCTTGTTCTGGAAACAACATTTCTTAAAGACCAAGATCAGAGTTAGAAGTTGCCCGATCATGGGCTAGAAAGAGTTCTGTGCGCGTAGATTACCCGAATATTAAAATACATTTCATTATACGTAAATTTTGAGTCACCCATCGCAGCTAGGGACCCGCTGCCAGCCCACAAAATGGACCCTGTAGATCAGAAAAGAAAACTTAAATTGTCTGTGTTAATTCTGATTTGTTTCATTTTTATCCAGCTCAATAATCTTTATTGTAAACAAGGATTTAATAGAAATCATCACACTCACAGACACTATAGATAACACTGAAATTTTAAGTTCTAATTGGTTGCGTGTTTCCATTAGTTATTGTCATTCTATTTGCTTTTGTCGATTACATATGTTTTCGTGTATATTTAATGGTATACATAAAAATCGATACATAAAATAAATAGAAATCACTGACATGCGCAGTACATTTCTCCGTGCCCTATATAAATATACAAAAATTGTAAGCTCATTTAATTAAGCCGCTTAATATAAAAAATAAATTGCATTATTTCTTATCCTTTTCATCTAACGCGTGTTATAAGAAAATGATTGAGACACCAAGTGTCAATTTTACACACCCTCTGGCCCAGATATTCTGCTGTTAAAATTGAGTAATCTTTTCATGTTTTTCTGGAAATAGTAAAAAAATAATAAACAAACAGCATGCAGACTTTGTGACTTCTTGTTCCAATATTTAGTGTTCATACGATTACGTTGAAATGTGAAATGCCTAAAGGGGTCGCTCGACGGATTAAAAATTAATGGAAAAAAATAGCACGCTCTTCACAATTAAAGTACAGCATTTCAAAACACTTTCGTTATACAAACAAGGAATTTAAAATACGAAAATTAAAAATTAAAGAAATTATTGACTTTCTTAAACTATGTATTTTTTGTTGTCATTTTAACTGCTCAGCAGCAGATGCAAAGCTTAATTATAATAAGCTCAATTATCACTGCCCAATCACAAACTATACCGAGAGGAATCATTAATTTTCTCAATGAACACTGCTCAGAAAACTATATATTATGGCATGAACTGACACCGCACAACTTAACTTATTAAACGGACGATAAACGAATTTTCATATTTATTAGGGTTACTCACCTCGTGTGGTTTGTAATCCTATACACAAAGGAACTTCGGTACAGTCCAACCATATTTTCCATGAATGCACCCGAAAATTCAAAGTACAACACATATTCATCTTCTTCCGATACTTCTGTTTCCGTCAACACCACCCAGAACTCGTTAGGGAAGTAAGCAAACGCATCTCGGATAATGACCTCTGAGTCATCCCTCTTTCGGACAACCTTACACTGTGTGATGTTCAGAGCATACGCGTGAACCACGAAGAAGTTTGTCGGTTTGGATAACCTTACAACGATGCTAACCTGCCCTCGAAACAGAGCTGTGGTGAGATTAGGGTGTAGCAGTACATCGTAGTGGAGTGGAGTAATGTGTGTGGGAAGTCCCTGGTTCTCCCATTCCGACACCTGGACCGGTGTAGTGCTGATGATGGTTACATTATCATCGATGTACTTAGCGTGAGCTTCTTGATCAGAGCTGTTTCTAGCTCTGCCCTTGTAGGCATTGTTATCAGTATTTGGAGTGATGTTTATATGATAATAAGTCCGATTGTCTGTCCCGTTGTACGCTAATTTGGGGTGTTCAAAACTGGCATTCGATGCGGTATCGGACAGAGCCGTAGGAAAGGCGGAAAGGGGATTGCTCTCTGCATTTTCGCTGATAGCCAATTCTTGTTTCATTGTCCCCTTCATTACTGCCACGAGTAGACCGACACAAATTGCCATCAGGAGGATAATAACGATCGAAAAGAGAGCGTTCGATTTGCGTTCCAACATGTTGGGCATATCAGCGGCCTGACCCACACACTGCAGCAGCTGTGAGTGCGTGCGGAAACCAAAACCGGCCTGTAGCACGTGTCGAGGCCAGTTTTCCACAAACAAAAGATCTACGGCGGCACACACGCACACACATACACAAAAAGAAGCGAATGAAAGTGAACAGGACTGCTCTCTTTCGCTATCGAACGTAAAACACACGGAACATGACAGTAACTCGTCGTCGCTCCATTTACGAAAAACGTGGACCGCTTCCGGTCAACGGAATGTACGAGTTGAGAAGTTGTGCAGTACCGGTTACCTGTCATGCGTCGTTTACCTGCGAGCCCAGAAACGAGGTAAGCAGCGAGGGCTGTCGTTGCTTCTTGTAGGGAGTGGGGGTCGTGAATACTTTGGCAAAGTAACAGCAATCAGATAACATTAACGGAATAGCAAGCGAATTCTTATTTTTTTTCTTTTAATTTCCTTATATATAAAAAAAGACTTGATGACGTCAAAGTAGATTAGTCTCTTACTCAACAGACCTTACTAAGAATAATAATAAATGTGAATGAGCAGAGTAGTGTAATCAGATTCTAGCGACCAGTGAAGGGTATATCGGTTGTTGTCTCTCTTTCTTGAAGGTCAGCAAAAAAGGATTTCTGAAAGTCATTTCTTTTGATTCAGGTAAAGGTTGAGTTAATCGCGGATCGCTCGTAAATCTTCAATAGATCGATAGAGAAAGAAAACTGATAAAGTGATTTATAGAGGTGTATTTATTTCGCTATAAACCCATTGATAATTGACGCTTGATGAGCTTTGACTTAAATCGTTGACTAGACAGAAAAATAGACGCCACACTTAGAAATAAGTATTCTTCTTAATTCACACAACACCATTCTCTGCCAGATTTTCTACTCCAAGCTCCCTCCTCCACAGTGGGAGGAGGCTTGGGGTAGAAGGGGCACTACTTCAACTTTGTCAATGTGCAGAATTTCAACAAATTAGATAAACTTTCATGCACCTCTACATTTCGTTAGAAACTTGCAGTTGGTCTGGTTAGTTCACGGAGTGTAATACCTATATTAAGTTTTGGTATCAGTAAAACACGCTCATATGAAAAATTTAATGAAGTTTTACGTATTTAGAATTTGCATCACCATCTGTCATGCTTTCAGTAAAATTTCGAATGCGCAACTGTAAAAGAATAACTCATTAGACCCAAGACATGAAAGTGCAATATTATAGTCACAATAAAAGAATTATATTTATTATTATTACTTAATAATAATAATAATAATAATAATAATAATAGTAATTATATTATTATTATATTTATACTTTTATTATATATCGTAATAAAAGGATAATTAAGAACCCACGAAAATCCTACAATTTCATACCATGAATAAATAATTACAACACGATCAATGGGAGGCGAGCACCCCTCAATGCCATACAGCTTTCGAGCAAGGTTATACAGGGTGTTTCAGTTAAACGTTTCAGAACTTCTAAGAGGGGTAGGGTACATCCTGACAACTCGAAATCATATAGCAATGTGGGGTCGGAAATGCTTTCCTGAAGCGGTGTTGTACACAGAAGTCGTCGTGCGACGTCGTGCAGCACAGATTCGATTTTCGGTCAATGTATGGGCCGGTATTATGGGAGATCACCTCATCGGACCTTACCTGTTACCGTGTCGTCTAACCGGACCTATCTACTTGATCTTTCTGCAGCAAGTATTGCCACAACTTTTGAGAGATGAACAGATTTCTGCATCGACGCAACAGACAATGTGGTTCCAACACGATGGACCCCCTGCTCATTATAGCTGAGATGTTCGTAACTACCTGGATGTCACATTTGGTCAACAGTGGATCGGACATGGTGGTCCCGTGCGTTGCCCTGCTCGGTCACCCGACCTATCATGTCTTGATTTTTATTTCTGGGGTCATATGAAATCGCTAGTTTATGACACCCCCGTTGACAATGCTGAGGAGCTGGTTGCAAGAATCGCAGTAGCTGCCGAAGAAATTGGAAATTCGCCTGGAGTATTCCAGAATGTTCGGATGTCCATGCGTCGGAGATGTGAGACGTGCATTGTAGCCCGTGGAAGAAACTTCGAACACTTACTTTAATCCATGTACCTTTTGCTTATTTTCATGTATTATTAAAACGATTTCTCACTTACGGTCTCTTTTCTTTATGGTGCTTCTGTGTACAACACCGCTTCAGGAAAGCATTTCCGACCCCACATTGCTATATGATTTCGAGTTGTCAGGATGTACCCTACCCCTCTTAGAAGTTCTGAAACGTTTAACTGAAACACCCTGTATGGTCGATAGGCAGTAAATTTCAATCTTCTTTGAGAGCAGATTTTAGCTCATATTGAGTTCCTCGAGGTGAATTTACAATTCGCTTCCACGAAGTATTTAAGCCAAGTCGAATAGGTCATTGTGTATGGGAATCTGGTTGGCCATTCCAGTCTCTGGTTATCTTCGGTTTTCGGAAATTCATCAACCAAACGAGACCTGTGGGAAAGTGTCATTATCCGTAAAAAAAGGCATTTGAGAAGGACTATTTCCACCTTACAACAACTTCACATTGGACTCTAAGGCTTCGTCTCAAACAGGTAAGTTTCTGCCCATGAATAGGCAGTTATTAATGGTGGTGCGTACTCATACCATTATGCCTCCCCCACCACGACCAAATCTTTTTCCCGATGTTGGAGGACTGATATAGCACATCATTAAATCGTATGTCTGGAGTGGCCTGCTGCGTTACGAATCTCCGCCCAGGGTAAATATTTTGTAAACTGCCAGTCGCTAGTTGTCGAAAGCATTCAAGGATTACAAGAAAAGATTAAGTTTTTCTGGGAAAACCTAAATAAATCTTTCTGCCAACACTTTCTTAATTCTTTTTCAGAGAATTTGTGATATTATCAGCATTAAAGTGAAAGGTCGCAGTTACTATAATGATTACGCCTTTTAATTTTAATTCTGATTGCAAAGAAGATTATAAATTATAGCAATATTGCAAAGGCATTAATAATTCGTTGTTCTTGTTTTCGTAATAATTCTGTCGCATTCGCTGGCAATAAAATGCTGGGATCAGAATGCATGCATTTTTTACGTATCTACGTGCACTGAATTATCTTTACGTTAGCAACACGAAGCTAATATTGGGCGATTTTTTTCCTGTAATGCAGTACGTACACGTCTTGGCATGAACTCAAAAAAGCGTTGCAAGGTGTCTAGTGGTAGTGCTTACCCAGGCGTTGCACAATGTGTCCAGTAATCCCCGCACATCGTCAGGTGAATGGTGGTAGCATAAAATATCCTTTTCCAGTAGATTCCAAACATGCTCAATTAGGTTGAGAGATGGCAGTTATGGGAGGATGAAGAAATCGTTGTATGGTCCTGAAACCATTTAGCAATCCACCGGGCCCTGTGCCATGGCGCATTATCTTGTTGATACCAATCAAACTTGTCTGGATACAGAGTCATCATGAAGGGGTGGCTAAATTGGCAACGATAGAAAAGTAGGCGTTTTCATCAAACCGTTAATTAACAGGGATTAGAGGACCAGAGTATGCCAGAAGAACAGTTACCAAACCAAAACACTCTCTCTCTCTATGGATATGTTGAGTTTTATTAACTGCTGGATCTAGTATTCCACAACAGAAAAATCTTGAGATTATGATTAGAGCAGAGGACCAAACAGGTAGAGGCATATAAGACGACTGGAAACACACATTTCATTACATAGATTACACGTTTGTAATTCCGTATCCTTGTGAGTTCTTGTCCAACACGCCAGTGTCCCAAGGATTTTATTTTTCACATCTGAGAGAAGTAAAAGTGAGATTGTTGTCTGTCTCATACCCTGTCTAGATCCTTACGATACTCTCTGAATGAACGGGATTGCCTATTTAGGATGCCAATAATGTCAATTTTCGGTCTTCTCTAAAAAGGACAGTTACGGCAGTCTTGTTTACGTTAAGAGTGAGACCAGTGTTGAGATACAAGGCTAGGGCTTTTGACAGGTAATTTGCTACATGAGAGAATTAACGTGTTAAGGTCGTTGCATACGAAAGGAAATTCACTACTATGACAGAATGAACCAATGGCAGCCAATAGAGAAGCAGAGAGAACTCCACTATGAGAGACACCTCTGTTCAGTACTTTAGGTTAGTACTGACCTTTTCCGAGATACTTGTATTTTCCTGTTGGTTAGGAGCTCTTCATTTGTGTCAAGGAAAGAGAGCCTGATCAGATGGTAATCATGCAGTATTTTGGAAAAACTTTTACAAAGAGTCTGTCGAATGCTGACACAACATTCCAAAAAAATTTCATCCATTTGACATTCAGTGCACATTGTATTCGGTGGTGGATCACCCGTTAAGTACTGAATGTAGGTATGCAGGACAATGACCGTAGCAGTGGTTACTGAAATCTTTTAAGAGTACATTTTCAGAAATTTTAAAGGTATGCCAACTGATTGAGAATCCTTCAGGAATTTCCGATGTGCACTTTTCGACACAGGTCTTGTGAGTTTCCACATCGGTGCTGTTGAATATTTGCGGGTGTTATTGAACATTTGGAGGAATATGTCAATTATGTAGGTCTACAGATCTTGAGATAAATCGGTTAGACTTTACTTCTAAAAATATCAGAAAATCGAAAAGACCTACCAAGTTTTTTTAAGTTTTTAATACTCTTATTATACAGTACCTTATTATCAAAACTGTTCTTGAATATACTTTTTTAAGATCTCTCTCCCTCTCTCGAGTTTTGCAACTAGAGTCGAGTCTGGCTATGATTCTAGTGTATTATGGTATCATTATTCTATAGTGTAATTATACACTATTATTTTAATGATATTATAATATAGTAGTGCATTTTTCTGGTGTGCATTATGCTGTGTATTACGTAGAAAATAAAATTATATACCCCTCAACTGTCTTCCCTTAGGTATCTAGTTATAAAACTTTGTAGCCCACACCTTCTAAACCATTCGCGATATGTGCATCAATCTACACTCATCATTAATCAGGTCACTCTGCTCTGAACAGTCTCCAGAAGTACTATCTTTTTTGGGGGTCTGCAGACTGAAAATGATTATTTACATTATATTATAAACATTATATAAATAATGTTTTTATTCAGCGAGGATATAGTCAAGCTCTTCGCAGTCCTAACGGCTTTGGGGGGGGCGGGGTTGATGAGATGCTTCTGGAGTCTTGGGAACTCAGCATTGGCCTCAGCGATTCGCAGAGGAAACTTATTGCAATGAAAACTCACTGGCTAATGGAGAATTCGTACAGTCCTACATTGTATGACACCTGGATTATTTTACCATTCATTTTACCATCTCCTCTAAGGTAAAATTCCTCTAGTTAACAGTCATTGTAACCCAATATATTCGAAGTCTCTCCAAGTATAGACGCGTATGGCTGAAGTGGTCTCATATAACCTAGTTTGGCGCCATACGCTACTAAATATATACATATTTCACACACACACACACACACTTTTCTGCAGTCTGAGGGGTGTCCTATGAGTTGGTAAGTTAGAAGTTAATAGAGATAACAATCATTTACTTGATTTAAAAATACTTTTGTCCCTCATGATGGGGTTTCATTCACTTGGTCTAATCAAGAAGGAAGGAAGGAGATATTTAAATCTCCTATGACAGGGTTCTCACAATTTTAGTGTTCGCTCCCCTTAAAATGTTTTACAAATTTTGCATTCCTCCTCTTTTCTAAAAATTAAAAAAATTATAATAAACCAGGTTTATTATTATAATGTCAAAACAATTTATTCTTAACTTAAGTAATTTTTAAACAAGTATTAATAAGATAAAAATAAAATAATGTACCTATATCACTTAGCACGATATGGCTGCATCTGCATCTTGAAGCATAATTTCTGAAATCTTTGCTTGAAATTACCACTCGAAGATCTTTTTGTATGTCCATCAGAGCACGAGACTTTTTAGCGATGCAATGGCTGAGAATCTTGTCTCAAATAAGTAAGATTTTGCGAAATATAGGAAACTTTTCATAGCTTTCTTGCTTGCTGCAATCTGAGTACTGCTCTTCAACACTTATCTAGAACTTCGCTACTGACTCCTTGCGAAACTTAAGTTGCAAAGAAGTAGTAGTGGTCATTTCAATGCACCTTTCTCCCTCTTCGATATTAAATTTATTACATGATGGAGAAGCAACTTGAAAGGGGCCTTTTATCCAGTTATATTTGTTGCTCACAGTTTCCTGGAAGTACTTGGTGAACTGGGATTGGAGATTATTTAAGTGATCTCTTACATTGTTTAATTTCAGAAAAGTTTGTTTGTAGATCGTTGTCCTCTTCAGTATCCTTTAAGCGGGGAAACATATCCAAACTCCAGAAAATAACTCATAAAGTAAACCAGAAAACAAGACGTCCGACGAATTCCATGAACTGTTTTCATCTGACGAAAAAGATAAACAAATTCTTCAGTTTTAATTAAAAGGTTTACCAAACAATATACACTGATGTGCAAAACTTAAGGATCAGTCAGGTTTTCACCTGTAGCTTCTCATAAGAGTGGCTTGGAAATGGGAAAAGCATACCAAAGGAACCTCGTGAGGTACAGAAATGATGAAGGAAACAACACTGACACAACAACTGAAACAAAACGGTACAGAGGGACTTTATTCAAAAATGGCAACATAGCACTGACTTCCATGATACAGATGCATCACCGCCAAAGATGGAACAAAGTGAAGAAGTGGTGCTCATAGGACATATGGCCACCCCTAATGTCGATGCAGGCTTTGCACCGCCTGTCCATACTTGGTTACCGCATGATGTTCCCGCAAGAACTTGTCAAGAACAATGTTCTTGACAAATTCTTGCGGTAACATAGTCCATTTCTCTGTCAGCGCCATCTTCAGCTGATGAACATTTTCTGGTGGGTGTGGACGTGCCACTAGGTGTCTCCCAGAGCATCCCATATACAGAGTGATTCACTACTAGTGCGACAAACTAGCAGGAGGTGTAGGGGGCACAAAGACGAATCGGAATCACATAGCATTGCAGGGTTCGAAATGCCTTCGTCATGCGGTAGAGGACATTGAACGGGAGGTCGCGTGAACAGCGATCCCGCTGGAAGTCAGCATTTGCGAACCGTTTCCCGAGGCAGCAGGATGAACGAGTATTCAAACATTGAACTAACCGACATGCACCTCGCATATGGAACTGCGGACTATAACGGGTGCGCCGCTCTGCGCTTATACCAGAAACGCTTCCCGCACAGGCGTGCTCCTCATCATACGATTTTCGCTCGTGTGCACAGAAGGTTACGTGAGACTGATTGTTTCACGAAAGGTACCATGAATCGATACCAAGCAAATGACAAGGACACCAGACAATGAGGAGAATGTCCTACTTGCAGGAGGCAATCCCAGTAGTAGTACTCGAGCGATAGGCCAACGATTGGGTACTTCCCAATCCACTGTATGGAGGATACTGTCAACAAACCAAATGAGTTCATATCATCTGCAACGCGTCCAATCATTGGAGCCTGCGGATTATCCACTCCGGAGGACTTTTGCTACTTGGTTTCTTCAACAGAAACGGTTCGCAAATGCTGACCTCCAGCGGGATCGCTGTTCACGCGACCTCCCGTTCAACGTCCTCTACCGCATGACGAAGGCATTTCGGACCCTGCAATGCTATGTGATTCCGATTCGTCTTTGTGCCCCTACACCTCCTGCAAGTTTGTCGCACTGGTAGTGAATCACCCTGTATGTACTACACGGTGTTTTATTGAATTTTGGTCTAATTGTAACCGTTCTTTCAGCGAAGAGGCCTTCGTGGCCGAATAGCTCTCTCCAGCATATATATTCTATATATTCTAAATGGGACTTATTTTTTTTTTTAACATCAACAAGCGGCCACTAGCCAGAAACTGGCAAATCCGCTATATACAGATGTATTATATTATATACAATGATATACATAGTCAGAGGCATGTTAATTATAATGTCATAAGTGAAATGAACGTGTAAGATGTCCACACAGCAAATCTCATCGCGCAACTAATCATAAGTATAAATTGTGGCACAAGGAACCAAAAGAAAAGGAGATGGCAGGTGATACCAGTTTTTAGCGATATCGATAGACATTACAAGTATTGGGTTGGTTCCTTATTGATGTGATGATGATAGACTCGAGAAGAGTTGCTTTCTTTTGGTGAAAACAGCAGAGGAGAATTGTTGTAGAGCTGAGAACGATTGAGAATTTTCAGTCAGTGCCACTTCATTTCCTTCAGAAAAGTTGCTGACAGCAGTTTGTGGTGTACATCTGTCGTGGTGGCACAGGTTGCAACGATATAGAATGTGCGTACAGGTTTCCTCAGCATATCAGCGTATCACTGGTGTCCGCTATTGTCAGCAAGCAGTTGACAATAGCGGGGACCAGTGATGCGTTGTTCCACATGCACCAGGGGACCACGTTCCTGACAATAACACATGCCCCACACTATACAACATCCGCCTCCACCGGCTTGCACTTTTAATACCATGCATGATGGTTCAAGAGACTCATGTTGTTGATGCCAAATTCGTACATGACCATCCACGGTGTGGAGTAAATAACGTGACTCATCCGACCAGCACGCCTTCTTCCAGTCTTTTAACGTCCAACTTGCATGATCATTGCACCAGGCGAATCTTTTACGCCGATGAACCTTAGTTAGGAGAAGATGTCGTAGGGGTCGTCTGCTGGTATAGCCCATACATGCGAGCGTGCGACTCATGGTCATGGCAGATATTGTTCCGTGTTGGCCCATGTTGTATTGGATAGTAAACTCTTACACAGTGTTTCGCCTGTACCTTCGTCGGACCCAGCGCTCACTTCTAACTTCAACCTTTCGCTGACCTTTACAGAATTGCCATCGGATCGTTGTTTGGCCATTCTGATGTCCTGGTACATTTTAATTACGGCGGCTCTCGAACACCCCACCAGTTTAGCCGTTTGGGAAATCGAGGCACCAGCTAGTCGAGCTCCCACAATCTGTCCTTTATCAAAATCAGATAAACCCATCACGCTCGGAATTTTATTACCTACTGAACCACTGACACCTTATCTCAGAAGGTTTTGAACCGCCTGATTCTGACGGCATACCTGAACTGAGGAGGTCCGGAGCAGTAGGAGATCGTAACCCACAATCAGTTGCGATCTTTGAAATCGGTACCGGAAACCCCAAAAGCAGACACATAAAAAGAAAAAATTTAGAATCCCATGTCTCTTGTCTTAGTGAGATAAATAATTAAAATATATATATATCTCGGCCAAGGAGAAAAAACTAGGTACAACGTCTTGAGAAAATTGAGGAGATAATATTGCACTGAGAGGGGGAGAAAACAAATGGCTTTGAGATGGTTCTTGAAAGTAATAATAGAAAAGCCAATACTTTTGAGAAATTCTTAATAGCATACAGGAATAGCTCTCAACGGAATTGAAATCAGGTGAATGAGGGGGGAGCAGAGAAGATGGTGTAAATTCATTTCATTTTCTGCGAAACATACTTGCAAGATGCGCTGTTGTACGCTACCATCCATTAAACAGCCATCACCTTCGGGATAAAAGCGTTACATTGCAGGGCACAGCAGACGTGATACAAAATTCAGATATACCTGGATGACATTTGACCTTCCACCGATATCAATAAACTCAGTTCGCGCCAACAAAACTTTCCCCATACCATGATACTGCCTCAAGATGCTTTGGTTGTTTTAACAAGACAAACAGAACCCATCGCTTCATGAGATTCTCGCCACACTCTCTGCTTACCATCAGAGCAAACCAAAGTGCATCGTGATTAGTTTGACTTTCTTCCATTGTTCCACTGCCCAATTGCGACGTTCTCGGCACCACTGCAAGCGGATTTTCTTTTGTTTTCTCCGAAAAAAGTGGCTATGCCTAATATCTTCAATTCCCAGCGCATGGTACCAGCTGAAACAGGGCAGTTCTGGGGTCGGTTGAATTCCGATGTTATTGCTGCACACTGGATGTCCTATTTATCCGTACAGTCCTCCTTAAAGTAAGGAACGACTTCGCTCTTGATGCCACATTTACGCCTTTGAGATGGACAAGAACCGCTTGTTTTCCAGTTATTAAAACCTTTGAGACGGATGCTTGTGAGAAACCGGTTAAGTCTTTCATTTCTTGAAATGGGTCCTGCTAAAAGTACACGCACGATAAAACCTTTTTCAAATCTAATAGATAACGCGTTTTCGCCATTCTGGCTTCAGACTACTGCAGCCTTCATATTAGCGAGGAAACAGGTAATCACCCCACTCACAGTTTTATTTGCATATATTTGCACTTCTGCTGTCTGTGACTGCTTAATGCAAAGTTTCATATTTTTTTTTGGTCAGTGTGTTTATTGTCCCCAGCCAGATGAGCTTTGGTGAGTAGAGCCATGTTAGCTGTTTTTTTGTTGTTGTTCTACAATCCAGTGACTTCATTTCGAGATTGTTTTGTTTTTTTTTTGTTATTGTTGTTTTGTTAATGTTTTTAGAGATTGTGAATAGAAAACTGCGTTTTCGATTAAGCCATATATATTCCCGGCCGAGAACGCCAGAATGGATTTCAGAGCCGTATCCTAAAATGAGGTAGATAGAGTGTTGGACTTAGTTTATGATTTTATTTATTTATGGATGTAGTTTGTTGTTTAATGGCCCACCTTTCTGCTTGGATTTTACGTGTTACATGAATGTAGAAAAAGAGGTGTAAAAATATTTGAAGTAGTTCACTATATGAACAACTTTAAAAACAAGCAATGTTTACAGATCGATCGAATTTGGCTTGAGCAGAGATGTTAACTATTGTCTAAATATCATAAGAGCACTGCAGTACATGTCTTTTTAACTATAATTTTGTAAAATAATCTTCTAATATACTTATCCAGCAGACTTGCATTATTACCGCCCACGTGGAGTGCTCAAAAAAGTATACTTGAAAAGCAGAAAGAGCAATAACAACAACCGATTTTTCTAGAATCGCATGACAACCAGCATGCAACTATAAATGTATCTGAGCACGTCTCGGATCCAGTTCACAGTACAACTTCCTCACGAAGAGAACTGTGCGAGTTCCAAAGATCAAGGGTGATTGGATTCTATTTAGAGATGGAGGTGTTTAATGATTCCCAACACGAGGAGAATGCGGTGTTATTTCATTTAGGAATTGTAGTGTTATTTCATCTCACAGGAAATAATTCTATACACCAGGAAACAAGCAAGCAAGGGGGAAAAAAGTTGATTCAGAATTAAAAATCGATTCGCCAAATTGATATCAGCTAGCGTTAGGAAATTGTAAGCAAGGATGCTGACTGGAAGTTATTTTTCTTTATTCGAACAAATCCAGATATTTTATAATCTCAGGACTAACAAATTTGATTAAAAGAAACGCTAGTTGCATAAGGCACTTAAAATTGGCACTTTCCATTATTAAGTTCTGGCATAATTACGTGATTAAAGAAATGAATAAACGGAACAGGTATTAAAAGACCTAAGCATAGCCAAGTTCATGATGATGATGATGAAATGAATCGAGTAGTTATTCTTATTAATATCCGGACATTCCTCTGTTGATAGTTGGTCTACTCAAGTACCATGTGCCAGCTAGAAATATACTTGTAGGCTTTCGAGGAGAGAGCATTACGACTTTAAATGCAAGATGCAGAGTGGAATAATTAGGGAATAACACATAAGCAATCGGTCTGTACATGGCATTTCAACGGCACTGAAGATCCCTAGATCGACTATTGATGCTGTGATTGCAAATAGAAGCGGACTGATGTTTCCATTTGTGATCAAGTCACGAAACTACTCAGAAAACCTCCAAAGAAAAAAATTGCCAGGAGAGCCCTGCAAAGAATCGACTGCTAGGAATGCAGATCGACGTTGTCGCAGCACACACACAGAGGCCCCGCAGTGTGACGATTAGGACGCATATGAGCATGTACAGTCAGCATGACGCTGCATGATATGATATAAGTCAACACGGTAGTGCAGCAGTCCAGAAACCACTGATCACCCCGACCTAATTCCAGACTCCGTATAGTTGGTGTACTACCAGTACCAGTCTGACGGTCGTACCGTGTTATTTCTCTGGATGCCCAGAGAAAGCTGCGTGCCGCACTGTATCGTTCTAATAATGAAATTTGGCAGCAGGATGGTCTGGGACTATTTTTCATGGTTCTGTTTGGGACCATTGGCTACTTTGGACAAATCCACGAATGCTGAGGTCTGGGTACACGTCCTGGACGCGTTAACTACGTTGTGGCAGCATATTGGTAAGGCCCATGCCTCTATCAGCACCACAATTTCGGACATACCTCATGCCATACTGCTCGCTTTGTGACGAACTGGTTTCAGAACATGAGAGTCGAAAAGTTGGACTGGCCAAAAAAAAGTCTGACCTTAGTCCTGCAGAAAACCTTTAGGACGAATTGGATCGTCGGGTGGGTTTGAGGAGAGAATGCCAAAAAACAGAGCTGAACTGCTCATCGCTTTGGAAACTGAGTCACAGGAAATATCGGAGGACATTTACAAAGAACAGGTGGAGAGTGTTCCATGGAAACTAAAGGCTGCCATAAAGGCTAAAGGTTTCAGCAAAGGTTATTAGTATTTTCCTGTAAATAAAAGTTATTTGTAGATATATAGGTGCCCCGCAGTGGCGCGTTATACCTTCATGTAGTCCCAAAGCAAAATGAAAATTGGGGGCCCCAGCTAAAGAAAAAACTAATAAAAAAACATTTTAAATTTCATTTTATTGTGACAACAAAACTCAAATTATATGTCATAAGAACTAAATATAAAATTTCATCAAAATCAGTAAAATCAGTTTTGAAAAAAACGTAATTTTTCAATTAATCTTCAAGAAAGTTCAGTTTCCAATAAAAATCATTAAAAAATATTAGTAAAAAACAGCAGAGTTTTTGAAACAGTGATTTTGGTGCCCTCCTCTGATTGGGGCCCTAGGTAGATATCTTTTTTGCCTATAGGATAACAGGTAACGCGCTACTGGGTGCCCGGATATTAGCCGGAGGCAATGTACATTATATAAATTTGCGGAGAGAATAGATGGACGCCGTATCATGTTACTTGGACTGGCGCTTGATCCATCTAGACGTTGTAATCGTTTAGCTAAATTGAGTATTTTTTTTTTTATAGCCAATTTTGCGATGTGCTCTCGAATATATATTTCCTGAAAATTGCAACCAACAGAAATTCAAGTATGATGAAAAATTAAGTTTTATCTCTCTACAAAGCACACTTGGGGATATCAGAGTGGATGAAATCAACCAGGCGTCTCACACCTGGTGAAAAAAGACCAAGGTTCGAATCATGTCAATGTTGGAAAGAATTTTAATGTTTTTCCGTCTGTTTTTTAAGGTGGTTAAGTTACCAGATTTCAGGCGAGGGTTGCGCACTCGTGAATAGACTAGTTGGTAGAATCGCCGTCCTCTCCACACTGGATGGAAAAGACCTGAGTTCGAGTCTCGACAATGACGCTAGGAGGAATTTTTATGGCCTTTTTCACAATGACTGAGTTAGTCGGTCTCAGGCCAGGGTAGCATGGTTTTCTCTCGAAACTTGGGTTTTCATCCAGCAAAGCAGAAAAGCCATTTACAGACAATATACAAGGAACAATACAGTTGCTGATGCCCCTAAAACCCTACTACAACAACTAGGGTTGCATGGTTTTACCTATCGAAAGCTGTTGTTGTTTCGTCGAGAAAATCATCCACAGAATACAGTATATGGAATTTACAGACGAAATACAGAGACGCTTCGTAGCCTTAGCTTCTTTGTTGCTTTTCACGCATGCGCACACAAGCACATTTACAACCACTGAATATCAGGATATTAACTTACAGCCCTCTGATATCAGGATATTAGAGGGCTGTAAGTTTCGACACCCATTCATCTTTCGAGTGACAATAAAAATAAAGAAACAAAAGTAATAATATTTCTATATAACCAGTTCTGAACTCTTCCAACATTGAAACAGAATCCAATGTATTAAGCTAATGGATGACTTTGGTTTTCTAGAAGATAACTTCACATAATGTGGCAATAAAGTTCCCGGACTTGTGCTGATGCGGTCGTGATCCATGAGTTTGAAAATAAACGGAAGCGGTAATTTTGTAGTTCAAACTTCCTACAACAGACAGTGGTACAGGGATTGTCTAATAACCTGACATGTTGCAAGTAACAAAGAGTTTCTTTAGTAGCGTTAACGTTCCATGTCACAAGTTTGCAATGGAGCAACGAACGAATATCAAATTTTGCTTTAAACTGAGAAAATCTGCAACAGAAACATATGAAATGTTAAAAAAGAATTATGGTGATGAAACGTTAAGTCTTACTAGCGTGTTTGAGGTCAAAGGCTGAAGTGAGTATGTTCGCGATTACCCAAGAAGTAGGTGTTCGTCAACCTCTTGAAATGAGGACAGAGTTGCAAAAGTTTGAGAAATTAGTTAAATTTTGAATGAAGATTCGGGGAAGAGGAAGGTCTGTGCAAAATTTGTGCCGCACCGTTCGCACGGATGAGTATAAACTATGAAGAGTATCATAATCAGAAGATTTCATCTAGACTTATCAAGACGGGCCTAATTTCCTTGACTCTGTTGTCACTAACGAGCAGTTTTGGGTGTTCCATTACGACTCAGAGACGAAGTGTCAGTATGCAGTGGACTTCAAAATCATCACCACCAAGGCCCAAAATGTTTAGCTTACAGAAGTCCAGGGTCAAGATAACGCTGATCATGTTTTTTGACAAACAAGGTGTAATTCACAAGGAATTTGTACCTAAAGGGGGGGGGAGTGGGAATGCTGCGCTATACGTACAGGTGCTTCGAAGACTATTGAAGTGCATTTCCCGAGTGAGGCCGCAATTTCGAGAGAAAGGCAATTTCGTTAGAATGGTCCAAAACATTTCTAACGAAATATGGCATTGTACAGATGAATCATCCACACTACTCTCCCGATCTAGTAATAGTTTCAGGACATAAAGAAAAATGTAAACGCCGAACTAAAGATAATCTATTTGGACGCCTTCGCTGACTCTTTTCAGAAACTTTTAGAACGCCGTAATCAATACATTCAATCAGGTGGAATCAGGTACATATATATATAAACTGGATATTACAGTCTTAGTAGACTTGCTGTATCTCAGAGATGCAACACACCAACTGGGACTGAGTCTTTCAAGCTGATTGTATAGGAAATTTTCAAGGGGTTTGTTTACAATTGAAGCAGACATTGCTTTCTTTAACAGAACTTTTTCCAGAGAAATTCTGTTTAACTGAATGAGTTCTTTAGCTTTAAGATTTGTAGTTTTTTCAGAAAATATTGTAATAGTTTCCTCCTTTAATATTTAATTGTAAATCCACACATCACCTCACTGAAAATTTTTTTTTTTTAAATTTAAAAAGATTCAAACTTATAATATAATCTGGTTGTCTTCGTTCACCACAGTAAAAGCATTATCATAAAACTTCCCATGAGAGCAAAATTTCTTTTGTCCTTTACAAGAATTTCACGCAAAGAAGTATCAAAAATTGCTTACGATATGAATGCAAAAATTTGCAAACACGATTTACAGTGTTTCAAGAACAGTTAAATTCTGTTTTGCATGCTATTAAAGTAAGTGTACCCTGCACCCTTCAAAGCACAGTGTAGTCACGTAATTCAAAGACTACACCATACCGCCTTACCAATCCAAGGCTTCCAGGTGCAAAATTTTAATTTTATTTATTTATTAAATCTACTTACTGCTCTTCTGAAGAGCCACCCCCCCCCCTGGACAGCAGTAAGCTAGGGGGGTGACATTTACATTCAGAAGTTAAGACAGGGGGTATATGTCAGGCGGTTACATGGAGCACATGTATGCTTAATCCGAATGGTACAGAACTTAGATTGTTTATTATTTTACATACTTGAAAAAATCTGAAATATCGAAGTGTCCCGAATTAAAGGATATTATTTTATCGAAAGTGCTATAAAATACAAGAGCATGAAAAATATGTAAAAAAAAAATATAAAAGATTGAGGCAGTCCTTCACCGGTTGTTGCCCAAGGAATCTCTTCAATCTTTACTGTCTTAATACTCACAGCCAGGCTTTGGAGTAATAGATTCTAAGAGAGAGGACCAGTGACGGCTTCACTTTATTTTATTTTTCATTAATCTTGTCATGGGATGCATTGTCGTGACGATTTTCCTTCTAGTGGCGTCTCATAAGTGCAAGTTTGTATATGTGTCCGTTAGCTTCTGACGTCTGTATGTATGCTGTTCGCAGAATTCATCGAGGTTGATGGCTAGATTGTTGATCAAATCTACCGTGTTTCCTGGGAACATGCGTCTCAAGCCTTTCAGATTGTTCAAACTGATTCTGAGTGTTCCCCTTTGACTCAAAATCAGTTCAAACTGATTCTGATTCAAATTGTCTTCCGCCTAACAAATATAGCAGTCGCTAAGGCTTGGAAAGCCAAGAAGGTTTTCTTGGTAGAATCAAGTAGAATCGAGTAGAATCGTCTCTCAGCCTTCTATCATAGATTGAGATTACTCACTCGAAATACCAATTCAACACTTAGATCGTTATACTCCTCACAGTTGTGCATAATATGTTCCCATGACTCCCTTACGCCACAATGGCAGCTAGATCTTTCAGTGATTCCTAAATCGTGCAACTTTGCATTAATCGAACCATGATCAGTCATTAGAAACATAGCTCGCAAATTTGGTGCAAACCATTTAAACTTTATTGAAGCTGAATAGTTGCATTTTCTCCTTTGCTACACCACAATAAATGATTTAACTGCTGTGTATAATTAAATTAAAATAAAATATTCGCACTTTACAGATATAGGATGCTGATGCATCATAGCCTTAGCTGCCTTGGCAGAAATTCTAAACAACGTAATCGTTGAATGGTTCGAATAATCGGCGTCTCGATTATTCGCGTGCGATTCCACTGTACTAATAAACGGGCGGTGTGAGTGGCACTTTAGCCGAATTAGTCGGCTCGAATGAGAATTAGATGGTTCTCCCACTCCAAAAAAAAAAAAAAAAAAAAAAAAAAAAACTCTACAAAAGAGGCAAATAAAAGACCACATATCACAATTTCAACCAACGCGGTCAGTTTGGTTAAAACTGGCTCCTGACAGAAAAAACTCGTATTTTTTTTCCACAACGGTGCCGACTTGTGAAACCGCAGGCGATAGCACAGTTTTGTTCTTTTGGAAACTGAAAATTTTCTTCCTGCTAAACATGCAAACCACCTGAAGAAAGAATGGACGCCATTACAGACATTCTCAATATACTTGCACCTCATAGGCTTAGTTGCTTTAACGCTTAACACGCAAGCGTAGACAATATTTAATTACAGAATACATTGATATCTCATAGTATTTTGAATTGATATCTCATAGTCGTAGTTGCTTTGGGCCAAAAACAAAGGAAACATTGAAGCTCAGTAGTTTTGTACTAAATTGAACATACCAATAAAAACAAACGTCGTCATGATCACTGTTGGGTATTGTATTTACATGCATTATTGAAGAAGCCTAAAATTTACTTTAACCGATGCGAGACCACCGATGACACTATGGTGCTATAAAAGGCTTTAAGTATTCCGAAAAAAAAATAAATGGATGTTGATAGTCAGAGACAGTAAGCCAATTTTCTGTAGATTAATTAAAAGCGCCTTCACTTAAGTATTCTGCAGATTATGTCCTCTGTACTTCGGAAATTAGAAAACATCAAAAAGTGTGTATAAATATATACGTATAACTGTTCGCACAAAATAAAAAAACTTGGAGAATACCAAAAGCTTCTTTTAATATTCCCGTCTGAATCTACTGTATATTCCGAATTGTTCAGCCTTCAGATATTCAGTGGACAGCTAATGGTGACAGTTCCGGCAGATTAAACTTTATCATTAAACATCAGTGGCGAAGGTTAGAAGCACTCAAACGCAAAAAGCAAGGATCCCATTTACGAATGCACCGACATACACGACAACATATACCTTGTACCAGAACGTGATTTCCTTGTTAATGTTTAATTAGTTACGAAGACAGAGTATCCTTGATTTTTTTAAGGTGTTATTTCTCAGAAACTGATAAACCCTAAGAAAACGCATCGTTACTCCTTTAATAATCTGGATGTTTTCTATTTGTCATTACTTAGGTTAGTTATTTCGACATTTTATACTTGTAGCTCAACCAACATAAACAAATTGTCACACGGCTATTGAACAGTTATTTCCTAATAAGTTTCGAATTTACAGTTTATTCCGAAATGTAAATATTAACCTGGATAGTTTGAAATCGCTCAAATTATAAATACATGAACTAATACCAATATATTTACAATTTATTATCTATATATTATTTAGATTTTCTCACTTTGTAAAACCCAATAATTTGTTAATTTTCATCAGACAAAACAGTTCATAGGAGTTATTTTCGGGTTTATTTTTGAGTTCTTCTATGACACTGTAGTGGCTTCACCACTTAACACTCGTTTGGAGGATCCCATCATAGACTGGAGAAATTTCTAAAGGCTTCTTCAATCTGGGCTGTAGGTGGCGATCTGAGGTGGAAGGAGTAGGGTTCTCCCCTGTGAGTTATTCCGGTTGTTTAAATCAGCCAAGTGGACACACACTTGTAATGACAAAATATATAATGGCACAGATAGTCTAAGTCGCTGATGAGCCTAAAATCCAACAAAAACAAGCTTCTCCGAAAGTAAACTTTCTAAATCTTTCTAAATCGTCCGACTGGATGTCCTTGATGCAATCCGTGCATCTTGCATTCTTCTATGCCAAACTGCATCCTGATGGCAATGGTGAATCTTCGGTGATCTGGATTTCTAATAGCAAAAGAACTTCCATTATGAGATATTGTTTACAGATAAACCAATTTCCTCTACTGTTATTAAACAGAACGAGGAATGGCTTTGACCCACCATGTGCACATAAATCATCAATAAAAGCGATCACCTATATCTTCACATATGTCTGTATGTTCCGGTTCATGACCTTATACCATACACTTCTTTGCAATGAAATAAAATGGCACAATATAAACTTTAAATGAAAAAGCAGAAAGAATTGAATTTAAAAAATCAGATAGTGGCTCTCAGAGTAGAGTTCACTTTAATACGTCACTATTGTAGATACAACAGGTGTTTGTAAATAAATAGAATCGACAAATATCCATAATATATGATTAAGGTGGTTTATGTGTTTATGTTAAGAAGTTTCTTAACTAAATATATATATATATATATATCTATATATGCATGGCCTCCACAACCTTTCGGCTGTGAAACTTTATACAAACACTCCCAGTGGGCCAAATGATTTTATTTATTCATCGCTAGACTAAACCCAGAGAAATCTCCAATACAATTTGGAAATAAATGATTATAAATACCTATATTAAGTATTTCAGTTGTATACAACATTAGTAGACATAAAAATGAGTTTAAAATAAGGCTTAAAGGTTTAAATAAATCTTTATGCAGACACAAAGTTTATCAGTTTTTATGTCAGCGATTTATATTACTGAAATACAATGTTACAGTTCATAAAATTGTATTTTTAAATTGTGATGTCATATTTTCCCTAATTCCTATCCCATTCGTATCACATAAGAGTACTGCCACAAAATCCCATCCTTCTCCACAAAATCTCAACCATCTCTGAAAGTCGACGTGCTCTTATATGGGTGGTCTCCGATTATATATACAAATGTATGTATATTGCTAAGTTTGTTACATAAATTTTACGTTGCGAATATGTTTTTTTTTTATTAAACGTGAATGTTAAAAATGTATGGCATCTATCTTATTCTAATATATTTATGCTCTTTTGTTCTCTGCCAACGCCCTCGCAATACACAGCGTTTTTAATCACTCTCCTTCTTCAGGAAGTGGAGAACGTTGGACTTCGAATTCCGTCAGTGCGCAAAGTAATTTTATCGGTTTTTTTTCACAACTTCGCTGAGTTAGTGTGTCTCAAGCGTGGAGGCTTGATAGTGCGGAGATCTTGCCATCTGTCAGTCCAAAAAACATAAGCACGTTCCTACCCCCATATGAGAATCCATCTTATTAAACTTTTTTCGCCTTATGAGAGTTTTTTCCTTCCCGTGGTAGTAGCAAGAGCATGAGGTGGTTGTTTTTGTCTGGTTACTGTTATTACTGTTGTCAGGGGACTCCCTTACTGTCCTACAGGTGTTGTTAATTGCAGCTTTCTGGAGTTCTATGTAAGTGTTTTTTTGGGAGCCTTATTGCTGCTATCTTTCTTATGGCTTGGTGGGTTGATGCTGTGTTTTCCTGGAAGTAATCCCGCTGATTCATAATAGCCTTTTTCTCTTGTTCAAGGAGGTTAATCAATCCCCTCCCTCCTTTCTACGTTATTATGGAGGCTCTTTGGCAACGTGCTGGTGGTTGACGATCAGGATGTATTTCATGTAGTCATTACTTGTTCTACATGCGACAATTCTTTGACTTCCTGTCTTTGGTCTGTTTGCCTCCTAATCTTTTACTGGTTTTCAGGGTTATGTCTGATTTGTTGTGGGGAATCTTCTTGTCCGTTATTATGGCACGGTCCCAGTATAGTTTGTGAGCAGGGGTCTCCCAATATGGCCTGGGGTTTTTGTAATACGCTATACTTTCTTTAATCAACTGATATTTTTGCGATAGCTTCTGTTATATTATCCTGGTCATCTGTTCGTGTCTGTGAGTATACTGCATGTGGGTGATCACCGTACGTCCCACCATGATGTGTTGGAGTGCTTCTGGGCCAGTAGCATCGTCGACATGCGTCATCTCTCACTCCGGGATCCTTGGAAATGTATTTCCAGTAGTTCCTGGTGTTGATTAACTGCCTTTGGATGGCGAGCATGAATCCTTTGGTTTCTTGGGAAAGCTTACCGTTCGTTAGTCATGCATTGGAAGCCATCTTATCTATGCAGTCTTGATGGTGGTCATTGCAGTGTCTTCCATGGAATGCCTTTTTCGTTCATATTTCTATCTTTAATTCTTCTGTCTCTGTGAATGGGGCCTCCTTGTTAAGGTTGATTGTTGTTGTGCCATTTGTCTGTCTTTATTATGGCTTGGTGTATTGATGTTGTGTTTTCTTGGAAATAATCCCGTAGATTTATAATAGCCTTCTCTTGCCCAGATATTTGTAGGCATCACCCTTTATCATGGCTTCAATCTCTTCACCAATGTTTAGTAGGTAGTCTCGTCCGACTGGATGTCCTTGATGCAATCCGTGCATCTTGCATTCTTCTATGCCAAACTGCATCCTGATGGCAATGGTGAATCTTCGGTGATCTGGAGTGGCTGTTGTAGTTGATTCTCCGTTGCAACATAGAGTTTGATATTAACCATGTACATTTGGTGAGAGCGGGTGTACAGGTACTTCTTCCCTTCTTTTAGGGTATATCTGTACTTGCTGTTGTTATGGTGGACAGTGGATTGCTTCACTATGGTTGCTTACAGAACCATAGTGGGCTTACGGCATCTCCTTGAAAGATTTCTCTTCGAAGAAAGGTTGTTGTTGGTTTAGGGCTTTATTAGGCGCATCGGCAACTATGGCCATAGTCGAAGAAAGGAATCTCCCTGGAGGTTCCTCTCTTCGCATACGCTACCATTCTCCTCAGTGGATTCTAAACAGTTTTGTCCTAGTTAGAAGCAAATTCACAAGTCAGAAAACGGTAATGATATCTTTTGTTTCTCTTTCAACTAGGCTGTGCGTGTAGGTAGCACAGTGGCATGGTCACCTTCATTTCCGCACCGGGTAGAAAAGGCCCGGGTTCGAATCTTGTCAGTGACGCGAGGAAATTTTATGGGCGATTTTCACTGTGTGGCTGGGTTAGGCGGTCTAAGACCGCCTAACCCAGCCACACAGTGAAAATCGCCTACACCTAAGGTTAGGCGGTCTAAGACCGCCTAACCTTAGGTGTAGACTGCAAGGGACCTCCTCCCCCTCCCCAGGACACTCGGGTTTTTCGTCCAGCAAAACACGTAAATCGACCAAAGATGCAATTCACGAACATAATACAATACACTTGGGAAGTTGAATTGATATTTCTAGTAACCCTGGTGTGACACTTATTTATTTCTATTTCAACTAAGGAATGAATGGCAGGTAGCCTTTCATTCCTTAGTTGAAAGACATAATGTTTCAGATATAAAAGATAAGTTGTAGACTTCTGATATAATATTTAATATTCTGTTAATATCAGAAATAATATTATTATCAAAAATATTATCGTCCGCACAGTATATCCACCATGTAATCGAACACAGAAGACAGACGATATTTTGCTTCCAGATTCTCTATCACACGTTGGAAACCACAGCACTGAGAATTGACTACCGTTGTCATTACATCTATTTGGCATTACACATATATGAGAAATGTGCTATTCAAACACAGACTCAGAAAAACACGGTCATGCACTGGAAAAAAAAGTATGAACCTTCTTGAACATTTAATGCTCTCTAAGTATAAAGTGTATTCGTGTCTAACGGCACCAGGGGTTCCCCCATCTCCGCGTTGCTTTCATTGTGGGTGTAACAGTTCACTGTAAAGGCCAGAGATTTAAAAGTATGGATTTTGTAAGTGTAATGTTATGTATCGTTGTTCTTCTGGTCCTTTAGCCGCTACACCCCAGCTGCGACCCAACGTTGACCACACTTGGCCCGTGGAGGCAGACCAGGTACCCAGTAGTTGGATTCTTTTTACTCTGGCAGGTCCTGCCACCTTATTTCCTGAGATTTAAATGGCTAGGGCCTAAAAAAAATTAAAAGTAGGGGTAAACGCTAGGAAATAGTGAAGGTCAAAAGGTTTACATAGGCAGAAGTATGGGGACGATAGAGAAGGCGACCCCATAAGATCAGTGAGGCAGGTCCATGCCTCACCAGGCGAAGAAATGGGGGCGCAGGGGAGGAAGGAAACAGAAAATAAAATAAAAGCCTCCCCCCCACTGCCAGCGGTTTGGTAATTAAAAGTGAATTGGGTTAGAGCATCCTATTCAGATCGCCAAATGGCATTTGGCAGCACAGCTGCGGTCTGTCCGGTTGTTCCAATCTGATCCCAGCAGGGATCAGACCAATTATAAGATCATTCGTGGGATAACTCCCATCCGTGCAGTCCAGTGTTTGGAGTAGTTCTGTGGTTTGTGAGGTTCGTGGTATTAATCTTGAGCGGGTTCCTTCGCTACCTTGGATCGGATCCTGCGAGTCCCTTATCATGCTAGTTCAGTCCCAAATTTTGTCAGCTCCTTACACTCCTCTTACGAGTCCAACAGGTTTGATTCCCTGTCGCGAGGGAAGTAAGTCAGTTTTGTCGTCAGGAAGCAGCGGAGATCCTCATAGTTTCCACAGTTGTACATTATGTGAGACTATGTCTCCACTTCCCCACAGATATAGCGGGGATCGTTCACTAATTTAAAACTTTTTAGTTTGGCATTCAGGGCCCCATGATCCGTTAACAGATACATCTGTACAGTCCAGAGTGAAACCACGATGGTATAATCTTTAGGCATTAGCATTAGCATTAGTAGAGGCATTTGATGCAAGAAAGCAAGCTTATTCAGCATCAGCCAAAAAAAAAAAAAAAAAAAACACACACACCACTCCCATTTCACCCTCCGTTCGTTCGAAATACCTGTCCAGTTGAGCTTTAAATTTGTTTAGGCTATCAACTTCAACAACAAGTGATGGAAGTCGGTTCCACCAACCAACCACCCGCTGGCCAGAGGCAAATTTCCGCACATCTATCCGACATCCGTCCTTCCTCAATTTGAATTTATGCCCTCTGAGGTGATTATTCTGAGCAAGATGAAGAATCCCGTTGGCATTGAGCATGTCAAACCATTCAAAGCCTTATACACCTCTATCAGATCACCTCGCCGGTGCCTAGTCTCCAGACTCTGTAATTTGCAAAACTTAAGCCTTTCTTCGTAAGAGCAACCCTTTGTTCCATTCACTAATCTTGTTGCCCTTCTCTGTACCCGTTATAGCAGCTCTACATCCTTCTTGAAATGAGGCCTCCAGACCTGTATACAGTACTCAAGATGTGGCCTAACCATTGCCTTATACAAGGGAATAATCACCTCCTTATCCCTGCTAGAAAAATTCCTGTATATCATTGACAAGACACCATGAGCTACTCTTGCAGCCGGTCTGCACTGCTCAGAGAACTTCATATCTGCCTGCACAATTACCCCCAGGTCCTTTTCATTCTCCACCACTGTCAGTGTAGTACCGCAGAGTTGATACGTTGCTCTGGGGGTTACTGTTTCCCATATGTAGTACTTTACATTTGTCAATGTTAAACATCATTTTCCACCTCTCAGCCCATCTGTTCAACCTTTCCAGATCCTGTTGCAGCAGCATAGCGTCAGTAGTGTCCTCAACAACCCTGCCAACCTTTGTATCATCTGAAAACTTGGACATTAAACTTGATATCCCATCATCAATATCATTCACATCAATAAACACCGAAAACAACAACGGACCCAACACTGAACCCTGAGGAACTCCACTAATAACATTAGTCCACGTTGAGCAGTGTCCATTGATTACCACTCTCTGTCTTCTGCCACTCAACCATCCCCTTATTCATAGCAGCAATTTGCCTCCAATGCCACACTGCTCCAATTTGTGCAGTTAGGTAGAAATTTCCTCATTATTTCCCCTTTTGTGGATTCTGACCACCTGTCCTGCCAGACCTGCTGCAGGTGGGTGGCAAGTTTTGTTTTCTCTGTTTTCAGGTTTCCTGTAGGGTATCCTTTTGCGAAATGCTGCATCATGGCACAACGCACCACCTCGAGGTTAACGGGCAATGCTCCCGCCAGAACCTGCAGAGCATGTGTATTCACGGTACAGCAGGTCCGTGTAATAGAGAGGAGAATTGTCCGCTGGATGGAGTCTAGTGTCCGTCTGTTAACTGCAGTAGTTGCTTTCTGGAACCAGACGGGTGACGCGTAAGTTATGGCTGGTATAAATGCCGTTTCGTAATACCGTCCCAAGGTGTGCCTCTTGAACCCCCAATCCCTTTTAGCTATTCTTGCGACGAGGGCAGAATATCTCCTGAGTTTTTCCCGGATATGTTTCAAGTGTGGGTTGAAAGTTTGGTTCTTGTCCAGTATGACTCCTACGTAGTTAATCTCACCGAGTAGTTTGATAGTTGTATTTTCTATTTTAATTTTCGGTGGTCTACGCAGATTTAATGTTCCTTTCAGTAGAATTGAGGTGGTTTTTCCCGGTAAGATCTTAAGAAAATGGATCTTCATCCAGTCTTGTAGGATTTGTCTTCATCCAGTCTTGTAGAATTTGTCTTCATACAGTCTTGTAGAATTTGAATTGATCGAATTTCCTGGGTTTCCAATTGAAGTCGGTTGTCTGCAGCAACAGTCAGTATCAAGTCATCTGCGAATGGACTTCCCCTAGGTCGAAGGCCAGAAACTCATCCAGTACCATACTCCAGAGGAGCAGTCCGAGCCCTGGGGGCAGCCCCTGTAAACAGGCGCCTGGTCAGTTTCTTGTACTGAGTCACTACTTGTATTTTTCTCTGGGATAAATATGACTTCATTATTTTGTAAAGGTTGATGGGTGTTTTTGCCTTCCTCAGTCTAGCCAGGACGCTCGGCCACCAGATGGTGTTGAACGCCCCAACAAAATTGACCGAAATAACCAAGAAGTACTTCCTATCACAGGCAGCCACCGAACTTAGGAGGCTATCGAGTGCATCCACTGCTGAGGTTCCAGGTTTTAATCCAAACTGTATGGCCATCACGAGATTTTCAGCTTCATAGTGGCGTAGGAGTCGCTTGTGAAGGAGTTTACTAGCAACTGGGAGCAAGGCAATTGGCCGGTATGATTTTCGTTGTTCTGGCGGCTTCATACGATTTTTCAGATTTAATTTGACGTTGGCCATTTTCCAGTCGGTTGGAAAGGCTCCAGTCTTCGGGCATGTGTTGAAGAGGTTTAGTAAAGTCTGTGGAGAGATGTCTACTACTTTTTAAAATAATTTCCGGCTCCAGAAGATCTCGGCTTGGGCATTTTTTATTCCTTATTTGTTGTGCTGCCTGTTGTCCTTCTTCTAGGGCAAAAGGCGGTTCCATTTGATCTATGTGATATGCTTCATTTCCATCGCAGATCTGCAGTTGTTCTGGTAGTTGCGGTTGTGCTGATTTTTGGAAAATCACATTAACGATGTTGACGATAGACTGTTCCCAGGTGGTGCAAATGTGTGCCCTGTGGGGTGCAAGTGCAGGTCATGACCTCACCCCTGGGGAGCTTATTCGTGGTGACTTTGTACACCCCCCCCCAGAGGTCGGCATTTCCAGTCGTGCTGACTAATTGCTCACAGTCCTTCTGCTTAATTTTTTCGTATTAACTCAGTGTATCTAGTGACAAATGGGCCTGGAGTACTGGGGTCCATAGTTTCAAATACATATATATATACACAGTTATGCCCAGTTAATTTATTAAAGTACAAATAAAATAAAATATAAGTACAAAATTCAGTAGCTTTCGGAACACGTGTCCCTTTATCAACTGACAAATTTGAATACATTACAAGCAAATGTGGCACGTTACTCATGCGTCATTGTTGTAGCACGGACATGTGCTGCCTTACGCCAGTGATCATCCATCAATAAAACGGTTGTCTCTAGGATGGGATGTATACGCATGCCTTTCTGGCGATTTAATGCCTTAGGGTTGTTTATTATGTTTAGTGACTCTAGCCATAGGCGGTAGCGAAAGTGTCGCGCGTGGTCCACTATCTCAAAGTCGCGCTTGGGGTCAAGATCGTGGTTGGTAGCCCAAAAATGTTCTGCGAGCACGGACTGGTCAGTTTCGGCAAGCCGGATTGCTCTATCGTGTTCCGTGATCCTGGAGACGTCTCGATGTCTCACCTACGTAGCAACTGTTACAGGCCCTACAGGTGATACGGTACACTACATTGCTGCGTAAGACAGGTGTGACAGGGGTCTTCACACTGGAGACAAGTGAACGTAGGCTCTTACCGGGTAATTGCACACATTTGATGTTGTAACTTCTCAGGATCTTCGAGATACGTCCTGACACTCCTGGATAGTACGGAATGTAGGCAGACGATATGCCGACTTGCTTCGGAGGTCTTGGGTTGGAAGTAAGTTCTTCTGCCTGTAACAAGCATCTGTTAAGTACATGGGATGGATAACGCATCTGGTTAGGTCCGCCTTCACACGGGAGATCTCGTTACGTCTAATTGTGTCGGTGCTGGAATGGCTCCAGGCCCTGGAGAATAGGGTGCGGGCAGTGCTATTGAGATGGCTGGAAGCGTGGCCGGACCCGTAGTTGGTGAATTGACCGCACCACATGGGTTTGCGGTATACTGAGGTCTCTAGACTTGGGCCTACGCGATGCACTAGCACGTCCAGAAACGGGAGCGAACCGTCCACCTCTGATTCTACGGTAAACTTGATGAAATTGGATAGAGAGTTGAGGTGTTCTAGTAGTACCGTTTCAGAACCACGTGGTATTATGGTAAAAATATCGTCGACGTATCTACACCACGTTGTAATAGGTGTAGGTGGGTTCTGGTGTATCTGCTCCTCTAGATCTTCCATGGCGATGTTAGCTACTACGGAACTGACAGTTCCGTAGTAGCTAACGCTATTATGGTCTTGGTAATTTTCTCTGGATGTCGTCAGGATCTTCTTGTCGATCCGCTTCAATGCGGTGTTGGCATAAGGTTCGAGTTAGCAGCTCCCCACTCCAGTCAGCTTTGTTTATTGCAAAGCGGTTAAGCATCTGTTTGGCTATTGGTGTTCTACTGAGAGATCGGTTGATTTGGAAGGTAATCACTCTGTGGTCAGACGTGGTCCAGGAGTCTTGGACTGTCCAGCCAGTGATGTGTCTTGCAAGGTATCCGGTGGCAACTGTGACGTCAATTGTTGCTTCCCACAGATTGTTACAAAACGTAGGCAGGTGGTGAGGCCTGTTTAAAACTTTTAAGGGGGAATTCGCCAGGAACTCTTCGAGACGTTGCCCATTTCCGGTTCCCCTTTGGTCCGGCATTTGGCTGTGCCAAGCCGGGGAGCAGCAGGTTACATCCGACCCTACCAAGATCCGTTGGCCTAGGAGAGTGTCCAACACAACCTGGAGGTATCTCGGCGAAAATGTTATTTCTTCTCCCCCCACGCCTACCATGCAAGGCAATCGCGTAAATAATCCCAGGAATGATATTAAATGGGCACAAGCGGCCCAGCCTGTGCAGAGTTGTATGATACGGGTGGCAGTAATGGCTGGATTGCGGATCACTATGGCTGCTTTTGGGGTCTCATTCTCAGCCTGTATAATTTATATGCTATTGGATAACCCCTTACTTTTTTGGAGTGGGTGTAGGGCTCCTGTAACAAGAGGATGTCGGCATTTTCCCCGTCCGCTATTTTTTCTGAGTAGTTCATGCACTGCTCTGACGTGGTGCGCGTTTTGTTATAGTATTAACAGCTTGGTTGTATTGAACTTTGTAAATTGTATTGCCATAACCAGTCGTCATTTGGTATAAACTCTTTATCTTGTTGTACGTCGGACATTTTGGGTCCCTGATGGAATGGATGTGTTCAATCTTCGAGGATTTACAATTCACACAAACCGGTTCTTGCTCCTTGTTTGGACAGCTGCTGTATTCATGCCCTTTGCTAGAGCAGTGCCAGAAAGTGGTGTGGTCTGGCCATACTTGCAGCATATGTAGCATTCAGGCATGGTCACATGCTCCCTGAACCTGTGGTTACCCCACTCAATATAGAGTCTTGTCTGATGTTTTAGAATCTGCCAAGCGGCAGGAGCCAGTTCAACTATCCAGTTGTTTTCTCCGGACTTTGACTATTTTGAATATCTTAGTTGCACAAGATTTGTCATATCTTGATTTATCCCTTGTAGATTACGTGTTACGACTTCCTCTGCAAATTGGACAGGTCTCACATCTTTGTTGACATCGAAAATTAGGATTGATGGCCCTCTTCTCTTTGGTGGCTTGGCAGTGATACCCAGTGTGGGTGACTCGGCAGTAATCTCTTGGAGAGTCTTCATCTATAGGTTTGTGAGTTGTAGGGTAGGCGGAAGTAGTTGCTGTAATGGCTAGTTTTCTGGATTGGAGAAGGCCTGCTGCCTTAGTCTGATCTAATGCTGTGGGAGGTCCCTTTGGCTGTTTGGCAGAGGAGGTCTTAGGGGCCCCTGACGGGGCAAGAAGATTAGCTGATAGTTTGGCTGTAGATACTGTGCTAGAACTCTCGGGTAGATTTGAGGAGGGCCCTGAAGCAGCCTGGGAGGCAGGAGCACTTAGAACTCTTGGAGAGAGAGTGGTTTTTAATTTCCCCGTGGAGGGAGGGCTTGCTGTAAAGATTGTGGAGTAGGAGAGGAAGGGGCTAGGCGATCTGCTACTGGCGTTGAGGTATTGAATCAAACTTCGATGAGACCTCAGGGTCAGATTCATCAAGAGGCATTTTGTTGAGAAATTCTAGTATGGTTTGAGGAGACCAGGGTTTCCTGGTTTTTGCTTTCCTATTACTTTTCTGTTTCTTTTTCTTGGACTTGTTAACTTTGGGAGGCTGGAGGCCAACTTGGTCTGAATCCTCTGCTACAGCATTCTCGTCAGCCGATGATGAGGATGCTTCTCCTGAACTCATGTCTAAGGGTTGTATGGTTGGGGGTGAGAAACCAATAAAGTTACAGTAAAGCAATTTTAAGAGGTTGCTCCTGAGAAAATTTGATTTCTCGTGAAAGGTCTACAGGAGGCGGAATTAAGCTCCTAAATTTTGTAGTACTCAGGAAATCGGTTAGGGAGCACTTTTGTCCACACTTACTAGTAACATGTGTGCCACGTGACATGACAGAGTGACGTCACAGTAGGCAATATGCACAACACACTTTAAACATATTAATCAGATTATTATAGCTAAAAGTTAAGGATGGAATAACTATTCCGTCATAATTTCCCAATACTATCATTAATTAATAATCCTCATTAATAATTCATTCCTCATTTGCATATTATAGATATAGAGACACTTTATTCACTTGCGCGACGTCACTGAGTACCCCAGCCAATCAGGATGATCATGTGACTGGGTCACGTGACTCCACACTGGGAACAAACACCTTTGTTCTCAACACTCAAGGAAGAGGGTATGGCTGACACCAGGTAATTTAATTATTGTACACAAAAACATAGAAAGCTATAACTCCAAAATAACTAAATTATATATTTTAAAATCGGAGGTCAAGTTGAAAATTCAGGGAACAATGTTCATTATCTAAATTCAACAGAAGGAATATTTCACCAATAGAAGAAAGAAAAAGAATCCAATAATACACAACGGCCAAACCTATATGTTGGCGTTTGTGAGGGACCACGACAACAACAAGAATTTGAAAAATAGTCATAATTTCGAAACGACTTAGACGTTTGGCAATATAAAGACATCTCGGGACTCACCATCACCTAGGGAATCCGAAAAACGCAGTTTATGTCTAGTTTGAGCACTTTGACCTACTTTTTTGATTGAACAAATACGGAGCACTTTGAACTACTGCCGTCTGACCAACGGTCGCCATATATTAATGCTCTCCAGTAAGACTATTTGAGAGAAGTTATGTTCTCTTGCTCTTCACTTAACTGCTAACAAATGAAGTCGGCAGAACTCTTGCTCTCCCTCGCCGTGCAGTTATGTCTTCCAGGCAAATTGATACCACAAGAGGAGAAGATTCCTTCGGTCTGACCTAAGATGTTCTTTAAGATGTATCGCTTCACAATCCAATCGTGAAATTCAGCGATGTGTGGCATCATCCCTCTCCTTTACAAAGCGAATTAAGCACTCCTATCACTGAAATACCTATGTGCTTGCTCGATGTTCAAATTATAGGAATGATCCCTGTGGCAATGGCATCTCGCATGGTACGCCGCTATTGGGAATTCAGTTGAAATTCCAGTGAATTATTAAGAAACTTTTGCAAATCGTCTCCTCTTGTACTTATCTATACTTTCACGCACTGTGCTATTAAACTCCATAACTTTTCTCCAGTTTAAAACTTTCGGTTAAAGAGTTTCCAACAAAATAAGAAACATTGAGATAAACTAAGATTGAATAGAGTCCATCATATACGAATAAAAATAAGTGAGAAATTACGAAAGTAAATAAGAAAGCAACTAATGCAGTCTAAACAGCTAATATTAAACCTTAGCAATGCACGAATGATAAAAAATAGAAATAAAAATAAATAAGAGAGAGAGATAAGAAAGTAAAGAATGAGAAAGAAAAAGATGAAAGAGGAAGGAAGGAAGGGGTAAGAGATAACGAGAGTGATAGGGGAAAAAAAAAATATATATATATATATATATATATACACATATATATAAATTAATCATGAAGGGATGTTTCTGTGCAACTCACAACCCCGGCGCTTTCATCAGGAGTCAACCACCGGAATTGCAAGAAATAACAGCAACCACGTGTCTCTATTTCTGATGCAAAATTCGTGCCAAGCATGGTAAAAACAATTCATAATTATAAAAATAAATGTTAGATTAAAATTGATAGACAGAATATAAACCAAGGAAGTAGCCGAGAGAAGGAAGGAGAAATTTTATATGGCATGTATTTTGACAGTTGACACAATAGAGCCAATTATAGAAATATAATATTTGAAATATATATTCAGTATATTAAAAATAATTATTATGCTTTTAAGCATGTGAAAGATATATAGATTTATAAAGATGAAAATAGAACCAAAATTATATTAAAGTATGGATGTAACGCCTCAGTAGCCGAGTCAGGAGCTGGAGTGCAATAGCACAAGATCGTTGAATAGACAGGAGTTCAAGCCCTTAACTGCTAAATACAAACGATCTGCCAACCAGCGCTGGATCAACGTTCCAGATTATGGTCCTTTTCCCTCAACATGACTTGTTGAGGAGGCCTCCAACCTGCATTGGATTTGCAATGGCTGCACATTTATTTTATTTATACAGTATATACAAATGTATATAGAAAATACCTTGCAAGGTTCTTTCTGTAGGAACGGGATTTGCGTCTTCGAACTGTCTGAGCCATCGCATTTTTTCCGTATTCCCTTTACTTTTTACTTTTCTGTTTTCTTTTCTTTTTTTTTTTTTTTTTTTTGTTATTTCTCGTGAGCCATTAATTCGTGTAATTAATGGCTCACGAGAAATAAAAAAGTGGTAAGAAACTACATTCTTCGTATACCATATTCTTTCCTCCTTTACAAAGTTTTAGCACCCTTTCCCTTTTTTCATGCTGCTTTATTTCTTTATTTACTTCTTTTTCTCTTCTGGGTTGTATTTAAATAAATAAATAAGTTTTCAGTTTATGTTCTGAGACGACCACAGGTCAGTGGAGTTCACAAAATAGAGAAAATATAAGAAACTGCATAGTATGTAGTACGCCTTGGACCACAGTCACTAAAAGCACTTATGCACCCCCGGGCCTGGCCACTTGACTACGGCGGCCGAATTTAACCTCCTACGTTCAACTTATTCATTTCTTCTCTCTTTTTTTGCCACGTGAGGTCTCAATTGTCTTAGACTTTTATATTCTAGATATTTTCCTGTTTTTCACAGGACTGTATGTCACATTTTTGCTAACAGTGCTCCCTAAACGCAAAGTTGTATCAACTGGGACTTATCCAGGATCGTAAATGTATCCGTGGAGCTGATGAGGATTGTTTCGTGTCCTTTATGTCTGCCCAAATTACCATAATCGCAGATGTAGACGTATGAACAAGACTAGACCTATAAACTGTGGAGATGAGCAACTATTCATCTCTCACGAGACGCGTTGCATGGCTTTCTCTGAGTTTGCTTAGAAAACCTTTCAGATCAGGAGAAGCAACCATGGTACAACTACTAAAACTGTGGCACGCCCTCCCTTAATTAAAAAAAAATATATATATTCTTACCTGAACGTGACGCACACCAAATGTGACACGACTGCTAGAATATGTTTTCTACCCAGTGAAACTTTATTTTGTGTGTTGTTATTTTATGTGAACAACAATTATCACGTTTTATTTAATTCTTAAATTTATGTTATATATAAAACTGTTTCATATGTAGTTTTATTTTGAATAGTTATGTATCATTATGAGTGTGAATGTGTATATATGTGTGTGTATGAATAGGTGTAGGTGTATAACTGTATGTTCATGAATGTGTATATGACTGTATGAATGGGGGTTCATGTATGTGTACAAATGAGCAATACGTGTGACAGTATGTATATAAATGCGTGAATATGTATACAAGTGGGTATGTGAATCGGTTTGAGTGTTTGCTAGTAAACGTGTGAATATGCATCAGTATATATAGGTACAAGTGTGTATGAATGAATGAATGAATGAATGAATGTGATGGTTGGGAAATGAATCCAACTGGCACAAACCTTTTACTGATTTTGATCTCTTTCATTATGATTCAACCCCTTTTCTCTAACACTTGAACTAACACTCTGCGTTCCCTTTCCAATAAAAAAATTTACAAAGTTATATATATATATATATATATATACCGAGTGGTTATAAAATAAGTTTCCCTATTCAGGAGACCCTAGTCTCAAAACGGTTAGAGTTGGCGATGTGAAAATCGATGGGTATGTAATTTAGGGTATGGGGAAGCGATTTGTAGAAGAAAACAAAATTCAAAAAATTCAAATTTCCGCCACCAGGGGACAAACGGCGCTCCACGTATATAAAAGTTGTCATTTACTTCAAGACACGTTGCTTGAGCAAATAACATCCTGTTAGATAAAAGCAGAAAGGCTAACGCCACCATCAATAATAATTACGGCCCTTACAAAAAAGGAACGTGCTCTTTTAGTAAAACTTGTCTACCAGAATAATAGCAACGCTAATGCAGCACTACATGGATATCGGAAACTTAAAGGTCTGCATAAAGGACCTTTGACGTCAGTGGGGCTTCTAAAACTAATAAAGAAATCTGAAGCGCCCAACCAGGGAGTTAGGTGTAATTCCAGGCAGGGGCGACCATATATCGGAACGAAGGTATTGGATGAAGTGGCGGTTTCAATGGTCAGAATGCAAAACATTACCAGTCAGTAGTGCCTGCCAGAGGCGTGTCAAGAGACTTGAACCTTCCTTGGTCTACTGTACGTAAAGTGCTTCGAATAATTTTACACTGGTTCCCGTACAAGATTCACGTAGTGCAAGAAGTCTTGTGATCAGCAACACTTTGCTCTATGATTTCTGGCTCGTATGGAACTTGACGATACATGAGCTCAAATGATCTTGTGGTCTGATGAGACACATTTCACTCTTCGTGGGAAATGCACAAAAGTGCCGAATATTCTCGTCCATCTGCTGTGCACGAAAGACCACTACAAAATGCATACGTTACGGATTCACAGCAGAGTTTATAATCGGACCATTTTTCTTTGAAGAGTCTACACCTCATGCCCCCCCCGTAAGGTGTACGTTAACTAGTGCACGGAACTGCGCTCTTCTAAGAGATCACATTATTCCAGCTCTGCAAGAAAGGCAAAGCTTGAAGACCGTAGTGTTCATGCAAGATGATGCCCCTCCTCACGTTGGTCGAAAAGCGAAGGAACTGATCCGTTCAACATTCGGAAATGATCGCATAATTTCTAGAGACTTTCTGCAGTTCTGGCCAGCCCGGTCAGCAGATCTGAATCCCTGTTATTTCTGGCTATGGGGATACCTAAAAGACAGAGTTTACCGTGGCGGCATACAGACGCTTGTCGATTTGCAAGCAAGCATTAAACAGCATGTAGCGAACATCCCCAATGAGATGCTACTCGAAACTGTGTCGCACGCAGTCCTCCATTTTCAGAATGTCATCTTAAATGAAGGAAAGCGCATAGAACAATATCTGTAAGTTCTGATATTAAAATCTAATCCTAAGTTAAGCATTCCATCTGATGTTTACAGTGCCAATTTCTCCCCTGGTCGCGGAAATTTTAACCATTTTTTTTCTTCTACAAATCGCTTCCCGATATCCTAAATACCCTCCGATTTTCACAGCGCTTACTCTAACCATTTTGACACTAGGGTCTCCTGAATAGGGAAACTTATTTTATAACCATCCGGTATATAAAGGGGCTCTTCCTGGCATGCTCAGACGAAGTCCAGCTTTGGCTCCTGCCAGAGGCTACATCTATTCCCTACTATACCCTGCCGTCTCCTGGCGGTGAGCAGGCAACATGAGGTCTCATTAGGGGCCACGCGGATAAATGCCGAAGGAACAACGCACAAACACAACCCAAAGCTGCACTTCGCATAACAACATTAAAACTCACATTATCTCTGTAATTTACCGAGTTTGTACTGCGACACGTGGTTAGGGCAACCCCCAGTCCCGTTTCACAAGAAACCTCATACACTATGTTTTGGATATTTGCATAACATCTCTTTATGGTTTCGGTTTCATTTTGACTTAGTCGGTTAGGTGAGTTCTTTTAATTTTTTTGTTGGTAATTTCAATTTTGTTCCTCTGTAGAGGCAACTGCGAATAACCTTAACCTCATCAATTTCAAATTCATCAGTTTTATAAAATTCTTTCTGAATTCACCATTTTTTAATTGTACTTTCCTTTGGCATGTGCTTTAGGTTAAAAACAGACTTCATATTGCCTTATTCGTAATTTCTCTCGTGTTTACTCTTTATATAAAAATACAGAATTTCTAATTCTATATTTCTTATATATATATATGTATATAATACGTGTAATTTTCTCGGGAAAAATTAAGAAAAACTAAAAAAACCCTAGACATTTTCGATGTCTGAAATAAGAAGCATTTTAATGAAATAATAAAAATAGATTAAGAATCGAAATTTAAAATTGATTCTAGAACATCTTTTTCATTATATAAAATAAATAGGATATATATAGAATATATATTTTTTCATTTTATTCTGCACAGCGTAAGTAAATTGCAAATGTTAAATTATGTGCCTTGCAGAGAAACCCCCTGTTCGAAAGCCATTTTGTGAATTCAGCTTGATTCAGCTGAATTACATAAGGATAAAAAATTTAAAAATTCTCTTTCCCTCTCTCATTTTTTCATTTGAAATCCTGGACACGTCAGTAAGCTTGTCACAAAGAAAGTAGCAATTTTTTTCATGAAATCGAATATATTATCTTTAAAGAGTAAACACACCTGTAATCGTAGAGGTGTGTTTTCATCTCTGGTCGTCTAGCAGCTCGTCCATCATTTAACGAACATGCTTGAATAAAACAACAGGGTATCCTGAGAGATACAATCAGCTCGTTAGTGACAAACATTTTAAGTGGTGGTGGTGATGGGCGGGGAATTTTCCTAAATTAGCCATTGCGTTTTTGGATTGAACAATAGTGTATTAGTGTTTACTATCAAGCGGCACGAGGGTTCCCCCCCCCACAACTCCACGGACTAAGCACTACTGTAACAGTTAAATCTCTGGCAAAGGCCAGAGATTTAACAGTATATGAATTTCGTAAGTGTAGTGTTATGCGTCATTGTTCTTCTGGTCATTTAGCCGCTATACCTCTGCTGGGGGCCCAACATGGCCCACATTTGGCCCCGTGGAGGCAAACCTGGTACTCAGTATAGTTGAAATTTTTACTCTGGCAAGCTCTGCCACCTAGTTTCCTGAGTTTTCAGTAGCTAGGGCCTTAAAAAAAAGCTGTCATGTATAATATACACTGAGTGATCATTGAATTATGACCACCTACCTAATACTTTGTAGGTCCTCCTTTTGCGCTCAGTACAGCAGCTATCCGACATGGCACTGATTGAACAAGATGTCGGAAGCGTTTCAGAGTTATGGGCAACCAAGCTGTCTGTAATGCGGTCAACAATGCGGGTATGGGGGCGATTGTTTTATCCAGACGCCTGATATGCCTTTCCATAGTGTCCCACAAGTGCTCTATGGGATGGATTGATATCGGGAGTTCGGAGGCCAATCGATATGCCAGAAGTCAGAACTGTGTTCCTCAAACCATTCCAGCACAACAAGTGCCCAATAGCTCGGCGCATTGTCATCTTGGAAGACACCATCGCCATTCGGGAAAAGTGTAACATTGCAGGGTGTACACAGTCAGTAAGCAGTTGACAATAGCACAGACCAGTGATACGTTGTTCCACACGCACCAGGGCTCTAAGTTCCTGCCAATGAAACATGCCCCACACCCTACAATCGCCTCCACTGGCCTAAACTTTTGATACCATGCATGATGGATCAAGAGCCTCATGTTGTTGATGCCAAATCCGTACATGACCATCCACGATGGAGTAAATAACGTGACTCATCCGACCAGCACACCTTCTTTTAGTCTTCTAATGTCCAACTTGCATGCCCTTTGCACCTTTTACGCCGTTGAACCTTGGTTAGGAGAGGATACAGTAGGTGTCATCTGCTGGTATAGCCCATACCTGCGAGCGTGTGATGCATGGTTGTAAGATCTGAAAATCTTACAAAAATAAAATATTTTTTTTGACTTCTGAAGTTAGTTTTCCTTTTTGGATTCTTGCCGTTGGGAGAAATGTTAATAGCGTCAGTTTCAATAAACAAGAATTATCCAGTAAGGATTGTAAAACTTAAAAGGTAGGAAGAACGAAAAACAGAAAAATTAGCTTTGCATCCGTCAAAACAGAAAACTGACGGAAAATACTATAGCAAGCCCAGCAGGTGGTACGGCGCAACAAGTTTATGAGGGGTCACGCACCGGAAACGCATATGGCTAAACGCACACACAAGCCTCTAAAAATAGACGCGATGGTCTCCAGTGACACATTTGTGGTTTGTCTGTAGTGCTTTTGAGACAAGCTGTGATGACCCAAGAAGGAGTTGTTTTGATGCATTCGGCCTACATGAAAGAGCTCAACGGATGTTAACAGGTAGGAAATAAAAAAGGAGAGGGGTATTGTGAATCACGTGCCACAGGGCTGGCTGACCTGCTAACAAATGAAAGGATAAAAATGAATATAGGAAGGAGGAGATTGGTAGAACACTGTGGAGAGGCGTGACAGACTGGTAAGAAAAATTTGTGGATGGAGACGGACAAAAAAAGAGTGAGTTGGGCAGTAAGAAGAGAGTGGGTCAGTGTCAGTGAGTTGGGCAGTAAGATGAGAGTGAGAGAGTGTCAGTGAGTTGGGCAGTAAGAAGAGAGTGAGTCAGTGTCAGTGAGTGGGGCAGTAAGATGAGAGTGGGTCAGTGTCAGTGAGTGGGGCAGTAAGATGAGAGTTGGAGAAGAAAAGAAAGGAATGAGTTTTTTTAGATAGAGTAGCCGGTGGAGAAAAGTGGCTAAGTTTAATGTGTAGTCAGTATGAGGGGTAGATAAGCTTTAGGTGAACAGTTAAGTCGTTGATCTAATAAGTTAGTGAGAGAGGCAGTCGAGTAAGTGGAAAGATGAAGTTGAGGTGCAGAAGTCGGTCAGTCAGTCAGTCAAAAGTAGATTGAGTTTCGAAGTGAGAGATGAACACGTGCCATAGAAAAGAGGGAAAAGTTTTCAAGATCCTTAAAGTAGATGAGAAGGAGTCAACTCCATTATGAAGGAACGATATTGCCTGATATTCTGAGAGCAAGTACGCTGGAGCTGATGAAATCCGAAGCCGGACAAAAAGAGTACAGCCATTCTGATCAGATGAAATTAATGCGTCCATAAAGAAATAAAAAGGTACCCAGGAAGGAATCCAGTATCTTATATCGAACTCCCCCAGTGATTGTGAGATGCGACCCAGATAGAAAGAATCCCCTACTCGCTTAGAGAAGGATGTACCATGAAGTCTGCCAAGTTATGTCAGTAAGTGATTAGTTTGTTTAAGTACTCTCACCATCACATCGATTATAGACACTTGATAACCAATTTATCAGAACTTTTGATTGAACACATATGTATAAGTAGTACTTTATTGTAATGAATAAGTTAGTGAATGTTATGGACTGAAGGACATTACCCAGGGCAAGTCAATATACATATAGATAAATTTTGGAAGGGAATAGATATAAAATTTTTGATGTGATTGATACTTGTTAATATTTGGTTAAATAAGTGAATGACTAAGTATGAATTTTGGAAGGGGATAGACGGATGTCAGTAACCCCCGAATGTGCAAGTAGTTAATTGTAGAAATTTGATAGTAATAATAATTACCTAGATTAGAGAAGGTTGTAGGCTATAATCTGTTAGAAAACAGAGTAATGATTTATACTGATATTAAGAGTATCGGAGCTTATCAATTTGGAGTAGGAATTGTTTTGTAATGAAAGGAGAATGTTAATAGATTCTTTGAAAGTCAATTGAACTCAGGAGTAAGGAAGTAGAAACATTTTGTTAGTTTAAAGGTGGAGATAGTTGTTTATGATTTATGTAAAGGAAATAGCCCTCCTTGAGTTTGCTCAATAGGCAAAATACTTTGCTCATTTACATTCTGTTATAAGAAGATGAAATTAAATCTATTTGGTCATGAGCTTAATAAATTTCTTTTGTTTGATGTATCTATGTAAAAGTGTCCAATAAACTGTATTTTTATTATACAACATTTGTGTGTCTCTTTGTTATTCTGAGAAAAAGCCTATCCAAAGGGAATTAAACACCTCAAGGAGATTTTCCCCTAGAACTTGGAAATTTTCTGTAAAGTATAGTCAGATGCGCAAGTGGGGAGTTATTATAAAGGGGAGTTGTTAAAAGGGGAAATAATAAATATAACCAAATATATAAAATAACATTTTCATAAACACCCCCCCCCACATGGTCATGCGATATATTGTTCCGGGTTGGCCCATGTTGTATTGGGTAGTCAACTCTTTAACAGTGCTGCACCTGTTCGCCTGTACGAGTCGTCCAACCCAGTGCTCACCTCTAACATCAACCTTTCGCTGACCTTTGTAGTTTTACCGTCGGGTCGTTGTTTGACCATTTTGACGCTAGTCCGTACACTTTAACTATGGCGGCTCTCAACACCCCACCATTTCAACAGTTTTGGAAATCGAGGCACCAGCTCGTCAAGCTCCCACAATCTGTCGTTTATCAAAGTCCGATAAATCCGTCGTTTTACCCATCAGCTCGGAATTTTACTACCTACTGAACCACTGACACCTTATCTATGCTACGTAGGTCGACTTACTGCGCTCTCGTACCTTACACGGTCAACGGGTCGCATTCGGTTTTCATAGTGGTGGAGGGCGCCTCCGTACAGGTGGGAAGGAGCAGCAGCAATGCGCAGCACACGCTTCTTAATTAGACCGGGGTTCGAACCCGTCACCACCAAATACGGAGGATGCGGAAATGTCAAGGGAATGACCACCGCATATTCCCCAAGCAATGTGGCCTTAGTTGCTAATACTCCTAAAATCCAAATAATAATAACAACAATAACATAGTGGTGGTCATAATTCAGTGATCACTCAGTGTATAATATCTTTATTGCAGGCAGTGAATGGGTACATGGATGCCTGATGCAATAATACCCATAACAGCGACAATGCTAGGGGTTTAACATAAAATTAACCAAGAATAATTACATAAAACGGTTATTAAAACATAAAATGTATAATTACATACATTACATATAAAAATTACATAAAACGGTTATTAACATGGGAAATGAAAGAACTTTTTTTTCTGCTGCGAACTGCGCGATGAAAAACGATGGCAGTCACTCAGCTGAAAACGAAAGATGCGTCTTGTGTAGGATTTGTCCTCTATGAACTTTTTGTAGTCCACATCCATCTCCATGGACAGGAATCTGTCGCCTATCCTCAGCCTCAACGCCACAGACTGCAGAGAGGGGAGGGCTCTTAAGGGATTCGGGGGGATCCTCCAATTGCACATCTGCCAAAAACTTGGCGTATTGATGTAACCCGCTATCATTTTAATTGTGACCAATAAGCGAAGGGTGAAGACCCGTTCCGTAACTTTTTTGTAATGACGTATTTTGGTAATATCTGAAGTACTTGTGAGGAGTGACAGTTTATGCTCAAAGAGGACCCACCGAAGAAGCCAGTACTCATCAGATGCAATGGATTTTAGCGTGGTTTTCGTTGCCGACGCCCAGATTTCCGATCCGTAGGTGATGACTGAAACCGGTATCCGAATTGGAGCGTGAACTCAGGCTCTATGACATGAAGGAGGTGTTGTTTGGGAAGCCATCTGGATCTACAGACCTGCAACATGATGTTTGAAACTGAGTTTGGGGTCGAAGATAACGCCGAGATCCCTGTGTTTGGTTACTGGGGTGATAGGGGTGAGCGCTAGAATTGGAAAGGCCAATTGTGTATAAACGCGATTTAATTTAGATGTAATTGAATTTTGAGCTTGTGTAAGGCGTACGCTAGCTTTAGGTAGAGTAAAGGGGGGTGACTGATGACGAGGGGTGAAAGGTATAAGTATAGGGACGATAGAGAAGGTGACCCCAATATGCTCAGTGAGGCCGGCCCAGCCTTCACCAGGAAAAAAAACTGGAGTCAGGGTGGGGGAGGCAGAAAACTGTCTCCCCCCGCCAAGGAAGGGTACCCGGCTCAGATTGCCTAGAGGTGCCAGGGCATGATTGCCATCATAATGTTGTGTCATTGATCATGAGTTCAGTGGTGTTCCTATTCAGTTTGTTCATTTCAATGATTGCACATTTCCCGTTCTGGAAATGTAGTAAGATTTAAGTGTTGGAATTTCTTAGGTTCTTTTAGGGGCATATTCGTTCAGATAGTGAAGACATCCCAAGGAATGTCAGTGGGGACATTTTTTTCATTTTTATTAGCAACCGGCCCTATCCAGAAACTGGCAACTCCGCTTTATACATATCTGTATTATACACCTTCGTATGATTTACATATAAATATGATATACAGATTAATATGATATACAGGAATATAAATCAGAAATACAAATTGAGGCACAAGGAACTATAGGACAAGCACATGGCACAATGAGCAATATAAAATAAATAAGACTAAATTGGCGCAAGGAGCCACTGATCTTACGAAGTCAACATGAGATGATAGTCTATAAGCCTCCTACTCTTCTTTCCTCAAGTTCAAACAGCAGTAATCTTCTCTGGAACAATTTCTTGGAAAAAATTTGGAAAGGCTGAAAATCTTCCTCAGTCTTAATTAATTGAGCCTCATCGCCCTCAGTCAGGTGAGTAAGATTTGGACTAGCAAATAAAAATTCATTTCTGAGATCCAAGTACTCATGACAATAATAGAAAACATGACTGGAAGTGTAGTAAGATTCAGAGCCGTGCGGTGACATTGTGACATTTCCGAAACACCCAACTGATTCAGCTTTGCTAAAAATGAGCCATGACCGGTTAATAAAAACATATTTTGTAGATTAGGCACAAACCAAAATTTCTGAAGGAACATCAACAACAGAGGGAAAGAACCTACGACTTACTTCATCTTTATTTGAGTTAACCCGTCCCAAAGAGTTCCAAAGAGTCATTAAGATAGCTGGCAAGCCCCACCAGGAGAAGATGAGGGTGAAAGGGGGGGGGGGGAAACGGAGGACGTATCCCCCCTGCCGAGGAAGGGGGTTAAAGAGTTGAGCAGCCAAGTTAGGGCACCTGGCTCAGATCTCTTAAAGGCGCTAGGGCAATATTGTCGTTTTTATGCCTAGTCAGTGGTCGTGTATCCAGTGAGAGTTCCAATTCAAGTTGTCCTTTTCAGTGGAAAATTATTTTGGGAATGGAGTCCCCATTCAGTATTTCTTCAAGGTTGGTAATAGTCAGCGGACGTCGTTAGCCTTAACCAGTAGTGGTTCCAAGCTTTATCATCTTCTTATTCCAGGGTAATATTAATTCCACATTTAGATTTGGATGAATTTGGTTTTTGCCACGTTCACGTTGTAGGTAGTTGTTTTCATATATGGCCCGAAGGGTTCTTTATTGTGCAAACAAATCCTGGGCATAGCGTGAGAACGCCTTGTATTCGTCCTCTTCTGTATCTAGGATGTGCGATTCCTCTTCTCTAGGAGAGTAGTGTAGTCTGGTGATTAGCAGGCAGCGGAGGTCTTCATAACGTTCGCAATTATATATTAAGTGCTGCCAGGCCTTCCCACAGAAGCAGAGGGGGATCTCCACTAATCCAAAGGTTGATAATTTGGCGTTGAACGGGCCATGACCCATTAGCAAGAAGAATGTGTTGAGTAGAGATGAGAGCCAGAGGTGGGGCCTGGGGTACACCCTGTCAACGTATGGGAAGAATTATTTAGTAATTTCTCCCTTGGTAGTTTGCTCCCATCGACTTTGCCATGCTCGCTTCAGGCGTTGAGTTACTCTGTCTCTCTATCCTGTGATTGTTAGTTGGATCGGTGGTGTGCCCTATGAAAGTTGTTGGGAGCCCTTTAGCTAAATATGGAGCACGGCGGTTCTAATTTCCTCCAGGTCCAGCGGGTGGGCTCCCGCGAGAACCTGAAGTGCGTGAAGGACTGAGCACTAGTATGAGGTATGTTGAGGGTTTAACGGTTCCTGAGATTTCTCTCATCTCGCGAATGTTCTATCTGTCGGCGACAGTACCCTGTCAAAGCCAGAGATTTATAAGTGTGTGTGGGTCATGTGCAGTGGTATATGTTGTGCCCACTGTTTATCCGGCTTACCCACAACGGTAGAAGAACTGGGAGCAGTCCTTAAAAACATTAATGCCAAAAAGTGTCCAGGCCTTGACCTAATAGAATACATCTTCATCATCCGCTTTCACACACTGCGGCCGCACCATCTACTCCTTCTCTTCAATAAATGCTTGGAAGAAGGATGCTTCCCAAAAGAATGGAAGTTTGCCCTCATTCGCCTCATCAAGAAGCCTCACAAACCACCAACAGACCCCCGCAGCTTCCGGCCTATTGCCCTGCTGGCTAACCTTGGTAAGGTCCTTGAGCGACTCATGGCTCTCAGGGTTGTCTCCATGCTACAAATGCACGATTTGGTCTCACCATGCCAGTATGGCTTCACCCGTGGAAGGTCGTGTGAAGAAGCTCTGTTCGATTTGGTTTTACATATTGAAAGTTCTGAAGAAAAATTCGAATTGGCCATCTTCATAGACTTCGAGGGAGCCTTCGATACCGTCTGGTGGGATAGTGCCTTGGCACGCCTTCGAACTGCCGCTTGCCCCCAGCAATTATACAGCCTCTTCCAGAACTATTTTTCCGACCGAGCAGTTATTCTCAAGTCAAAATTCCAGCAAGTCACAAGATCAGTAAATCGAGGTTGTCCCCAAGGGTCAGTCCTGGGACCCCTCATTTGGAACATAGTCCTCCAAGACTGGCTCTCCCGCACCTTCAGGAATACAGAAATTGTGGCCTTTGCCGATGATCTCACAGTTGTGGTGTCAGGGCATTCACGGAAGGCCATTGAAGAAAATGCAAACCAGGTCCTCGACGATCTCTCAACTTGGGCCGCACTTAATAAGTTGCATATCAACCCAACAAAAACTAAAATGATGCTATTCAAGAATAGACTGGATCTCAGACGCCCACCGCAGGTAAAGATATGTAATGCTCAACTGCCAATCGTCACCGAAACCAAAGTACTTGGAGTGATTATTGACCACAAACTCAGCTTTCTTCCACATCTTGTTAATTTAAGAAACAAAGTTAAGAGATTCTCAGGAACCATCATACGCATCTCTAAGAATGATTGGGGACTCTCCAAAAGGTCTCTGCGGTTGTATTACAACGCAGTATTTTTACCAATTGTGACCTATGCAGCTGGAGCCTGGTTCCATCGGGTAACTCTTGTAAAGATGCGAGACAAGCTTGGAACCATCCAGAGGTCAATGTTAATGGCAATCTGCCGAGTGTGTAGAACGGTCTCCACTCCTGCCATTCAGGTCATTGCGGGAGCACTTCCGCTCGATCTACATGTCACTTTCCGAGGGTTGTGCTTCCGAATTACGAAAAATATCCCAACAAGGATCCTTGACATTGAGGTTAATCTGGATGCTGACCCCAAGGCTGAGATGACACGTTGCTACAGCGAGCTCTTCAACATTTGGCAAACTCGATGGCATAATTCAACAAAGGGCATTGTCACAAAAAGATTCCTACCTGATGTAACCTACACTGCTTCTAAATCTGTACAGTCTTGGTTCACCCCTTCACTAGAAACATCATACCTAATTACCGGACACGGATCCATGAATGAAAAATTACACCATCTGGGTCTCCACCCAACAGATCTCTGCCATTGTGGAGCCAAAGAGAACTGGTGGCATGTACTATTCGAGTGCATTGCGTATGCTGATCTGAGACACAACCTTGTCAGCTGTACACAGATCTCTGGCGAGCATCTAGAGCTCTTCCTACAGAACCCTAACAACCTCCCTGCACTGCAAACCTACTCAGCTGAAGTCTTTAGGCGCAGAAGAAGGATTAACAGACCACCAGTGGCAAACATCGATGACCCAGCAGTGGACTGAAACCGACCATGTCATGTATTTCCCCCCTTCCCCCATCCTGCTGCATGGGCTGTGGAGCTTGTTTCTGCGGCCTGTGTTCAGGAAGGAAAACATCTCTCTCTCTCTCCCCCCCCCCTATTTTTTTTTTTTTTTTTTTTTTTATAGATATATATGTTTTTTTTTTTTTTTTTTTTAAATTTATTTTATTTCTTTAATTATTATTATTATTATTTTATTTATTTTATTTCTTTTATCATTATTATTTTTTATTTATTTATTTATTTTATTTTATTTATTTTTTTTTTTATTTATTTATTTATTTTATTTTTTTTTATTTTTTTTTATTTTTTTTTTTTTTTTATTTATTTTTTTTTTTTTTTATTTTTTTTATTATTTTTTATTTTTTTTTTTTATTTTTTTTTTTCTTCTCTTCGCGTTCTAAATCAGTCACATGGTTGGTTTTTTTTTTTTTTTTTTTGCGTTTTACTGTGATATTATTATTTTATTATTATTATTATTATTTTATTTATTTATTTTTTTTTTTTCTTTTGCACCACGGGAAAATCTAAATAAATATATGTTTTTTTTTTTTTTTTTTTTCTCTCCTCTGGAGTAGGCCCCTAGAGGAATCTGGCCCACCTTTTGGCAACATCAGGTGGATCAGAGTCTCATATTGAGACAGTACGTGGTTAGCTGAGACTGGCCCACCTTCCCGTGGTGTGGACGAGTACCCAGAATCATCTGTCCAGGTGACTGATGCTTCTGGGTAGCCAAGTGGCCAGAACAGAACAACAGAACACACACATAATACACACAAACCGACGTCACACACATATCTGGCCCATTTGTAGTGATACTGTTCTTCACAGAGATACGAGGCGGAGTTGAACTAACGTTCTAGGAGCCGCCCATTACAAAAACACATGTCCACATGTCCACATGTTACCCACAACGGTACACAACATCACACACCTCAAGATCCATATACTTTTAAATCTCTGGCCTTTACAGTGAACTGTATCACACCACAATGTAAACTACGCGGAGATGGGGGAAACCCCTGGTGCCGTTTGACCCTAAACACACTTTACACTTTACTTTACCTTCACTATACTCAATCAGCCAAATAACCCCACCACCTTTTCCAGCACAATGTGGGAAGCCACAATCGACACTCGCCTCAAGGTCTCTGGCTGGTCATCTCTCGGGATGGATGGTCAGGGAAAGCTGGACCACATCGGACCACAGGGTCATAACCTTCACGCTTCAACGCACCATAGACAGACAACAACCAACCCGACAAATCCAACATAGATACGCCATACAAAGGCAAACTGGTCTCTCTCTCTTCCAGACTACCTTAAGAGAAGCAGCACAAACCCTCCAAATAGAGGGGCTGAGCCCGGACCAGTACCAAACCGCCGTGGTGGATCTCATCACTGCCGCTGCAAACTGCTCAATTAAAAGGAAAAACCCAACTCCAGGGGCCGTCCCCTGGTGGTAACCGGAACTACTACAGCTCAGACGCGAGGTGAACACAAGGAGAAGACAATTCCAAAGAGCACGACTTTCCTGGCCAGCAGCAGAAATAGACCAACTCCGCGACCACTATCGCACCGCAAGAAATGAGTAGACGGCTCTAATCCGACTCAGGAAACAGCGCTCATGGGAGCAACTAGTTTCTACAACCGGAAACGAGCACCCCTGGGGGGTTGTCTACAGAATAACGACAAACAAACTCCCCAGGGGAGAAGTCATCCCCGCAACAAAGACGCCGCTAGACACTTATACCAAGACCTGGCAGGATAATATCAACAACATCCTGGACAGCATGTTTCCTGGACATGTTACTCCCACTACACCAGAACAGCAAAAATTATGTCAAGACAATGATACCTATACTACCACCAATAAGGAAGAACCACTGACCATCACCGAACTTCATACTGCTGCAGCAAAACTGCGCAACAAGAAATCACCGGGTATCGACTTACTGGAGCCTGAAATCGTCAAGAAGACCATCGAGACAATTCCAGAGGTAATACTCACCCTCTTTAATCACTGCCTTAATGAAGGATGCTTTCCACAAGCTTGGAGGACTGCCAAATTATTATTATTATTATCCGTTTATTTCCATAAGGAAACCACCCCGGGACGGCAAAGTGCCAGGAGGGTGCTAAGTACATATCAGGGTACGAGATACTACGTGCAGTGGGTTACATATACTGAACACGTAGTCTCGTCCCGAAATATTATATACACATTTTATGTTTAATATATACAGTATTTACACATTGATGATTCTGTACATACATTATACAACTGATATATTTACAATTCACTAATAATTCCATCTATAAATTACATATTTACATAACTGTTACAGAAGATATATTTTTACAGTCAACAAATTATTATTGTTCTGAAAGCAGAAAGTTTCTCTTTTACTCTAAATTCTTTGGTACTTTGCAGCCGATTCATATTTTGGTAAGTCTATACGAATCCTGAAAGATCTCTTTCCGGTATGTTGCATCCTCACACAGTTTTTCGGCATCTATGTGTAGTGAGTTAAATATTTTCGCTGCATTTGATGGGAAGAATCTTTGCAGGCTACTAAGATTGTTCAGGACTGGACGCAGTGGATTATTTACTTCCCCGCAACGTCTAGCAGTGGCACGCGGTTTGACTAGAATATTATCCAGGACTGGAGCATCCACTCTGCCTGTGAGCATTTGTGCGAGAGTGTGTATGTTCCTGTTAATTGTCCGCTGCATCCAGGGTGTGATGTTAAGGTTTGAGTAGAGAATGGCCCTTGAGATAGTAAAAGGTTGGCCAGCAATTCTGTTAAGCCATCGCAAGAACCAGTACTCGATCCCAAGGACGGACTTATAATGCGAATCTGGAGCTGAAGACCAGATTTGCGAGGCATACATTGCAATTGGCAGGACACACATTAAAATGTACTTGGTCGCTAGCTGAGGATCCCTAATTCCTACAAGTTCCTGTCTAGTAGCCCATAAAGCGGCGAATATTTTTGTCTTCATATGGGCGAAGTGTTGAGCAAAGGTGAGTCTGTCATCCCACTTAAGACCCAGGTCCAGGTGAGAGTGCACTTTTACCACATTAGACCCGTTCACAGAGATCGAAATGTCATTTTTATTCTGCTTGCAAGTTATGGTCATTTGGGCAGACTTCTGCGCATTAATACGGAGCCCGATGCAATCCAGGTAGCTCTCAAATTCTCTGATTGTGCTATTTGCCATCTGACAAATACCTTCTGCTGATTCATGGTCTTTGGAAGTGATGAAGAATTTTGCATCGTCAGCATATGTTATAAAATTGTAGTACCGTGCAAGAAACGGCTCCAGGGCGGCCGCGAAGAGAGTAGCCGAAAGAACTCCCCCTTGTGGCACTCCTCGCGAGATGGTAAAGCAAGATTGTAGCTTTTGGTGCTTAACAATAAGTTTTCTATGTTCTAGCAGGCTGGTTATTATAGTTAACAAATTTCCTCTTACATTAAAATAATTCTTTGAAATCGCAATGAGCGCTGGAATTGAGACGTTGTCGTAGGCTGCGGAGATATCCAAAAAAATAATATCAATTTGCTTTTTCTCATTTAGTGCTTTCTGCACGCGAAAAAGGGTTTCCAGTAAGTTTGTTATTGTTGATCTACCCGAAATAACTGAGTGCAAATGTGGTGGTCTATGGCTGAAGCAGTGTTGATTGATGGTGGGAAGCAGTGCTTTTTCGAATACCTTCTGTAGGGTGCAGCTGACAGAAATTGGTCTGTAATCCTTAGCCAATTTTGGGTGTTTAATCTTTGGTATTGGGGTTACAATGTAATTTTTCCAGGCTTGCGGGAAAGCTCCTGACCTGATGATTTCCTGATAGATGTGCAGTAATAGATCTATTATAAATGGGCTACTTATCTTAAGGATGAACATTGGAAATCTGTCTGGTCCAACAGTGGCCTTATTGGGCAGATCGTTGATTGCTTTCATTACGCTCTCTTTGGTGATTTGTATTTCACTCAAAGGAGGTCTTGTTGGTTCCTCTATTGCCGAATGGTTTCGCTTGTTTAAATCTTTCAGGAATTCAAAAATTTTGTTACCATTATCAGTGTTCTCAATTTGATTCAGTCCATGCAGGTTACTAAAAGTGTTATTAGCCCATTCCTTGAAAATGAATTCGGTCATATTCTCTGTGCTATTTCTATTGCTAATAATTCTTTTTGCTCGTTTTAGTTTGTTACGAACAACACTGCAGTGTGCCTGTCTTTTTGCTTTGATGAAATGTGCTCTTTCTTTCTTATAACGAATGTGATCGGCAGGATGACCCGTTCTTTGCCATTTTCTATACAGTTTTTGCTTCCTGAGGAAACTTGCTTTCAGTTGTGGGTTAAACCATTCTTTTGTTCTCTCAGATATTTTGATTTCTTTTGCTGCTCCTTCCAATGCTGTTTGGTATAGCTTTTTAGTGATCATTTCTAAAGCTTCGTCTACTGGCTTTTCTTGCAGGTCATTCCAGTTGTAACTAGTCAGGTGACTGAGAAAAGACCTCTGATTTAATATACTTCACGGAGAAAAGATACTTACTTTGCTTTTCCCAGTTCGTGTGGTTACCCTGCATGTATTTGTGTATCTTCAGTGCTGCTTCTATTTCAATGGGATTGTGGTCCGACTTAAATTTTATGCAGTTTTGCGCTAGCCTTATGTCTAAGGAACTATGATACAACAGGTCAAGTTGCTGCATTCCCCTTGTCACTGGTGTCGGGAGCTGCGTTAAGTGCAATGCACCCAATGTCGCATCCAGCTCTTTCTTGGCCTCCCTGTGTTTCGGAAAAGGCAAATTAAAATCTCCCGCTATTATTGTGTCGACTGATGGCTTTAGATTTGCAGCAAGCCAAGCATAGAGTTCGTTTCTTGTCTCCTTTGAGTGCTCAGGTGGGAGGTATATGATGCATAACTGTATTTTCACGTGCTCTTTTGAAAAGGTAACGCAAATCCCTTCAAAATTATTTGAATTGGTTTTTCGTTCTCTTATAGGCTGGTATTTATTTTGATAGCAAATTATAACTCCCCCTCCTCGCCTATCTGTTCTTCCGGTTCCCACACATTTGCAGTTTGCTGCCGCAGTTAGCCGATCTAACTGTTTTCCATTTCCCAACCAGGTTTCGATTAGGCAAATGAAATCCAGGTCCTCGTACATCATCATCGTTTGTAGGGTGTGGAGCTTATTTGAGATGCTCCTCACGTTTTGTACAAACAGGTGGATGTGATGTTCTGCATTCCCAGCTGGGGGTAGTTTTCTTGATTGCTATTGAGCCCGATTCCTTGCATCATTTTTAACCAGTGGTCTGGCCCATCTGTCTCTGTAGGGCTTGACTAAGGTACCTACTGGCCAGGCGCTTACGTCTTGTAGGCGAGTTGCTTTATCTGGTGGACAAGAGATTATAAAGGAGGAGTAAGCTGGGTGTCGTGTTTTCACCTGCTTTACTTCCACAGTTATCCCATGTTCGCCCTCACACATGGCTTTAATGTTTCTGGGCTGTGTTGTGGGTCCCAGCCTTGATACAAAAATTTGCTCTCTGGTTGCAACGGAAGTAATGTTGTACATTTCAGAAAACCGTTTGTTTGTTTCAGGTGTGTTACAGGAAGACACGTTAATACTTTCTCTGTGAACTGGATTACGTCGTCGGCTGTCCTCGGCGAGAGTAGGCATGAAATTTTGGGATGGGCGGGTTTTTCTACCCTCAAAAGTGTTATGCTTTTTAGGTAGCATAGTGATGTGCGCATAAGTGAGTGGGTTTGCAGGAACATGATTTGAGGGGGAAGATGTAACTCTGGAGTTCGTACTCTTGGAATACATGCATGCTCCAATCATTTCAGTTGATTCCTGTTGTCCTAATATTTCTGAGGCTTCTTTATTTTGGTTTCGACTTTTCCTAGTGGAATGTGTGGAGCCATTTCCTTGTGCTGCCCCTAAAGTTTCACTGGGTTTGGTGCTATTGCTTGCGAGGTCCTGCTGCAAACAGACAGTTCGCGGCTGGGCTTGAGATTCACATATTATTTGGCTGTCTTGTAGTTTTGCAATTCTTTCTGATATGTTTTCCTCCGAATTCAATTCTTTTCTTGTCTTCTGTTTGTGATTTTCAATGCTTTCTGTCCTCCTGTACAATCCATGCATATCACTTCTACTTTTCTTTGGGTAGCTCTGCCTCGCATAGCAAGTTTCGTCGGTTACGGGAGCCGTTGAGCCACCTTGTGCAACGAGGACGGATTCAAAGCATCCTAGCTTTTCCTCCAGTCGTTTAAGGGTGTGCAATATTTTACTGTTTTGTTCTTTGAGAAGAAAATTCTCTTCCTGCAGTTCCTGTAGCATTTTATGTACAGGGATGAAATTGCTCGCGAGGTTTTCAGCGTATTCCACAGCCTGCATCGAAAAGGGGCTGATGCAGTCTGCAAGGATATCCTTTAATTCCGTACGCGAGACATATTCTTTACGGTTCTCTTCCTGCCTTTCATCCGGGCTATGATTGCTCCTCTTTCTAGCGAAACCCCCTTCAGAGTGCTCGCAGTCTTCCGGGCAAATATCGCATCCCAAGGTTTCAAAAATTGATCCTTCAGGATGGCCAAAGATGCCATTTCCAAGGTCAGTCTGCGAGAGGATTTCTCTTGTTGCTTGTTCAAGGTCATTAATCTGTTCTGTGCAAGAATCTTCACAAATGACTTCATTGGGTAATTCTTCATTATTTTTCCCTGTTTGTTGCCTACAGGCGTTACATTCAAACTTGCGTTTTCTAGTTTTGTTTAATTTCTTAATATCTACAGAAGTACAATCAGGCTTATTGCAATAGTTTTTGTGACAAGTAACGCATTTAATTATGAAGTCATCATTGGTCAGACATATACAGCAAGTAAGCGGCACGGCTGATGCGCTGAAATCTGTCATTCTGAAATGCAAATGGGGGCTGGAATTTCAGTAATTTCGAGGAAGTTAGTCTTTAGTACAACAAGATAGGGCACTTCTATCGTTCGATGACTAGCCTACGAAATATGCAGGTGGAAATGGGGGAGGTTTTAATCCCTAACTTTGTCACCGCTTGACCTTGTTCAGAGCTTAAGTGCCGTATTGCCTTAAGCAGAATATTGCTATGTTCCGCTGCACTGAATCGCTATAAACCAACCGTTCCTTTCAACTATTACGCGAAGTATGAATGCTTAAAATCAAGATTAGACATATTACCTGTTCAGGATTCCATTAGTAGACACTATATCCAGATTCCACTTCTCATAAGCTCTCTGTCAATATGCAGTTCATTTATGATCCTTTCAGGTTAACTTAGGTATTTGAGTATTTTTAGGAGCACATAATTCAGTAACTCACTGACCTTCGCCACCTAACGGATTTATTGCGCTTAATCCTGAAAAGTCCAAACAAGCAACAGGACCTTCCGGAGTCATACCGACCAATAGCCCTTCTCTCTGTACTAAGTAAACTCTTTGAACACCTCCTCAAAGATAGAATCGAAATTTGCTACATGGCTGCAGGCCTACAATCACAGAATCAATTTGGCTTTAGGAGGGGCTGCTCCACTCTGGATGCCCTGGAAAACATTACCAGAGCTGCTGAAACAACAAACCATAAATATCTACTTGTAATCGCAATAGATTTTGCCGAGGCATTTGACACCCTGTGGTGGCCAAGCATCCTCGGCAGGCTCCGGAAGGCCGACATCCCGGCCAACCTATACCAATGCGTCAAAACATATTTTGACAACAGAATGGTTGTTGTAGAAACTCCATATCATTCTATTTCCAGACAGATCTTCAGAGGCTGCCCACAGGGCTCAATCTTGGGTCCGGTCTTCTGGAACATGGTTCTCGATGGTTTTCTAAATCTAGACCTAGGTCGTGTGGCAACTCAGGCATACGCCGACGACCTGACCCTGGTACTGCGAGAGGACAGCAGAGCCAGGCTAGAAACTTCTGCTACTCGTGCCATTGACACCCTACAGAAGTGAACCGACGAAAACAATCTCCGCATATCCTCAACCAAGACCAGCTCAGTACTGTTAAAAGGTAACCTGGAAATCAGGAGACCACCACAAATCTGCAGCCAAGGAACTACAATTAAGCTGACAAAGGAACTAAAACACCTCGGGGTTGTCCTAGATAATAACCTCTCATTCACCCCTCATCTGACCTACATACAGAAAAAGATCAGAAGATACTCTGCTCTGTTCATGAGGGTCTCCCGCAAGAATTGGGGCCTGCGGAGGCGAGCCCTCAAGCTATTCTATAAAGCCGTATTCCTGCCTGCCATAACGTAATCCGCTGGCGTGTGGTACCGGAAGGCTACCACGGCCGTCAACAGAAGAAAACTGGACACCACGCAACGGTATATATTACTTATAATAACAAGAGCCTGCAATACTGTAAGCACACACGCCCTCCAGGCCCTGACAGGGACTCTTCCCCTAGACCTTGAAATAGTCTTCCGCGGCCTAATATATCAACTCTCCAAGGGACGTGAGGCTAACCATCTGAACTTCACTTTGGACCCTGAAACTGACCACAAATTGGAACGCAAACGTCTCCTTGCACATCTCAACCAGAGCTGGCAAACCCGCTGGCAGACATCAACCAAAGGTGAAATAACTAAAAAATTTATTCCTGATTTACAACTGGTGTACCCAAACTATCCACCTTGGCTTTCTCCTGGACTTCTTGCCACCTACCTGTTGACCGGCCATGGCGAAATAAGAGGAAAACTCCATGGATTCGGATTGAGTGACACCCCCCTATGCCACTGCGGTCTACGCGAGACATGGGGGCACTTGATGTACGACTGCCCACTGTACGAGGATCTCCGCTGCCGATTTATAACCACCACCCAAATAATGCTACGAGACCAGGAATATCTGATACTAACTGAAAAAGATACTTATAGTGCCTTCACTCAATATGCGCAAGACCTCTTCACAAGAAGGCGAACTCTCCCGAATCCACCACCACAACAGCAACAACCATGAAATGAATAACCTATGAGAGCAAACAGTACAAACTAACAACTAACTGCCTCAGGAAAGAAAGGAAAAGGAAGAAAGAAGGAGGAAGAAGGGAAAAGGAGGGAAAAACGAACTGGACATAACCCACGAAAACTGCACACCGGATATGTGGACCTCCTCCAGCCGGGACACAGCCTCATGAGTGACTTTCTATTCAGCTGAATTCCAACCAGCCCAATGAGACCGCAGAGCTTTCTGCATATGCCAGCCATAGTGGCAATCGGTGCCGGCGCTCTTGCTGGACCCATCTTTCTTTCCCCCCCTGCCTCCTCCCCCACGAGTAGGGGAGGAAGCAGGAGGGGTAACCTCCTGTCTCCTCCCCTACTCGCCAACCCAGATTTCCTCCTGGTGGGGCATGGGCATGCCCCACTGACTTATAATGGGGTCGCCTCCTCTATTGACCCCATTTCTTCTGTCTTTCTCCCCCCAGTCTTCAGTCTCCTCTCCCTCTCTACCTACTCGCCAGCGTATATCCCACAGGCCAAAATTTAATAGCTCCAAATTAATTTCGCTCACATTTCGGTCTTTCAATCTAGCGATCAACCCACGCAAACGTGTTTTTTTTTTTTTTTTTTTTTAAGGTCCTTGCCACTGAAATCTCAGGAAACTAGGTGACAGGGCCTGCCAGAGTAAATAAATCTGGTCTGCCTCCACGGGGCGAAGTGTGGGCAACGTCGGGCCTCAGCTGGGGTCCGGCGGCTAAATGGCCAGAAGAACAACGGTACACAACATCACACACCTCAAGATCCATATACTTTTAAATCTCTGGCCTTTACAGTGAACTGTATCACACCACAATGTAAACTACGCGGAGATGGGGGAAACCCCTGGTGCCGTTTGACCCTAAACACACTTTACACACTTTACACTTTATTGGCCGCCAGGCCACTAATGGGACCCGACGTTGCCCACGCTTCGCCACGTGGAGACTAGCCGGGTGTTACCAGTGAGACAATTGTTCTCTGGGCGCCTCCGTAGCCAGGTGGGCAGGAGCAGCAATGCACAGCACACACTTCTTGATTAGACCGGAATTCGAGCCCGTGACCACCAAATACGGAGGATGCGTAAAGGTCAGAGAATGACCACCGCATATCCACGGAGCAATATGGCCTTAGTTGCTAATGCTCCTAAAAACCAAATAACAACAACAACAACAACAACAATTGTACTCTGGCAGGTCCTGCGACTTACTTTCCTGGGATTTTAGTGGCTAGGACCTAAAATAAAATTTGAACGAGCGCGGTTGATTTTAGTTCAGTTACATTAAAGCGCTAATATGGGATTTGACGCTGAAGTCCTGTTTCAGAAGTACCTAAAAGGTAGGGCAAAATTTTTTGGTGTATTTAAAATTTGGACCTGTCGGGCAATACGCTGTGCAAGAGAAAGTGCTGGGAGGGGACAGTGAAGGCGGGATGGGGAGTGAAATAGGAAGAAGAGTGTCGATAGGGTAGGTAACCTCTATTATTCAGTGATGCATGCCCATGCCCCCACCAGCGAAAGAAATGGTGTGGCGGGAGAGAGAGGAGACAGCGAGTCGTCACCTCCTCCCTGCCGAATGTGGGAGAAAAAGGGTTGCACCGCACAAGAGAGTGCAGAGCCTTAAGCCAATATTGCTCCGTGAAAACGGCAACTTGGAGTTCCTATGCAGTATGAGATTTTCGTCGGTGTTCTCTGTCATATGACACTTGTCAGGTCCGTTATCGATGGCTGTGGTTCTCTTCATCATGGGAAGATCCGCATCTGTCTCCATTGAGTAATTCATGCGTTCGCTAGGAATTAAATATTTAGTATTGAGCAGGTTCTGAGGGAGTTTTTCCCTGAGTTTCTCCACGCGTGTTCTGTGTCTCAAATTTTTTATCTGTTTCTTTTATTAATGGCTATCAGTGTTTTATGCCTAGCAAATAGTTTTTATGCATATTCCTTTAGCGCCCTATATTCCTCTGGTGAGTCCAGTAGACTGAGCACTAGTGGCATAGTATTTAGGGTTAGGCGCCACCTGTGATTTCACACATCTGCGCAGTATGTACTCTGTGATGGAATGCAGAACTACCGGATAAGCCAGAAAAAAGTGTAGTGTCTGGTTTATGTTATATTCTTTGTTGTGTGTCTCTACTTGGCCACAGGGCCCCTAGTAGAACCCTACGTTGCTTGCCACCACCACCACTGGGAGGTGAGCCAGGCTGCCTTCATATTCTGGTTGATCTTCCCCAGGGTCGCCTGAGCTTTCTGGATGGAGACCAAAAAAAAAAAAAAAAAGGGAACAGAGTGGGGAAGATAGTAAAAGTGGTGGAGTCAAAGTAGGCAAAAGGGGAAGGATGAAGAAAGAAGGCATTCTCCAGCGGAAAGAAGAGGTGGGAAGGGAGAAGTAGGAATCACCCCTAGTCTGGGAGCTCACCGAAGGCCAGGGAAAGGAAGACACCTTGCAGAACAAGGACGGTCTGCAAATTTGGGAAGGTGCAAAGGGAAGTGTCTGAGTTTGATTTATACCAGTTCAGTACCGTCATTCCAACGTGGAAGATGTCCAGTTGGATGTTCATTTAGTTGTGATAGTGGGAAGTGATGAGAGAAGAGCAGGTACGAGGAGAGATCATTGCGGTTTCCAACATAGATATCCACACATCTGGTGTGGGATCAGACATGAAGAGATGATACCAACGCCTTTTGAAGACTGCTGGGCATACCTGCTAATAGCTAAAAACGCTTCTTTTGATTTTAACAGGTTGCTTTCCGGGCTGAGTGTGAGTAAATTTATATCCAGTAACAGTTGATTACGTAGGTCCAGGCAGATGTTACACGAGTGCATGATGTGGTGCCAGTCCTCCAGTTCTCCCCAAACACAATGTACATCGTTTACAAGCCCAAAGTCCTAAAGTCGCTTTTTGAATGAGCCATATCCAGTCAGAAGAAAGGTAGTGTGTAAATCAGGGAAGATCCATCCAAGTCTTTGTTGGTTGAAGTAGGAGACACTAGTTAGAAATGGCTTGGTAGTACTGCTTTTGGTGGAATCATCCCAACGGATTTGCCAGAGGGAAACAAGTTCCTGTCAAGTACGCCGGAGTTCTTGTTTCGGATCTGCATCGACAATAGTTTTTATTCCCAGGAATTCAGTTTCTTTGTTCTTTCTGATGTCATGTGAAAGCACTGCGAAGGTCGCTTGGGGGTCAAGGGCGATACAACATGTTAATACTTGTAGTGCTGCTGTTGAGTTCGTTCTACAAGCCCGAGTCATTTTTTTAATAACATCAACCGTTGTATCTGCAGAATAACGTTCCTAGTGCTGATGATGGACAAACGATGGAACCATACGGCAGCGCCGTATGTTACGAACGGAACGGTACAAAAACAGCTGAATAAAGAAGGTGGAGTGCAGGTCCCTTAAGACCCCAGTCTTTGCGGGTGAAGCGAGCAAGCATATTAATATAATTTTTGGCATTCTCTTTCATGAACTTTAGATATGGCATGAAAATTCTGCGATCATCTAGGGTGACACCTAAATATTTGAATGAACGTTGATTCTTGAGTGCATGTCCTTTATAACGAATGGTTGGTGGTCTGTTGATGTCAAGACGGCCTTTGAGAAGCAGGGTTCTCCTTTTATCTGTAGAGATTTCCAGCTTATTCTCTTCAGCCAAAACCGACAGAGCATTCAAGACTGTGTTGACTCTAGTATCAATAGCTGCACGAGTAGGGCCCTCAACAACGATAACCAGATCATCTGCATATGAGAGCTGTGTGGTGTGGGGGAAATCCTGCAGGAGCCATTCATCCAGAATCATATTCCAAACAGCTGGCCCCAGAACAGAGCCCTGTGGGCAGCCTCTAGTGAGTTGGCGGATGATACTATGAAATTTTGTTTTCATGGTAAACATTTCTGTGTACTTCAGTGTCATGATCAGATTGTCTTGGTAGATTATTCCGTCTAGGATCTTGTTCATTGTCTCTTCCCAGGAAAGCGTCAGCGAGGAGCCCTCAGAACGGTTAGAATTTATTATATCTGTGGACCCAACTATGTTCCTTATGAGCTTGTGCACTAAACCCCAAGGGTTTTAATTGCCTTCCGTCTCCACCAGGGCACGCCAGGAACTTTGTTTGGAATGATAAATTTTTTTCGTGTATTCTCTCCGGATTGCATTGTATCTTTCCTTGTACTGTGCTACTATTTGCGGTGGGTGTGTTCTTCTTTTTCTTTGTAACTCTTTCCTTGCACGATCAAGAGAGGAGCGGAGATCTGTTAATTCTTCTGACCACCAGGGAACTGATTTTGGATGTTTTGGTTGTTTGGTTTGGTTTTTTTTTTTTTAGGAGCATTAGCAACTAAGGCCATATTGCTCCGGGATATGCGGTCGTCATTCCCTGACCTTTCCGCATCCTCCGTATTTGGTGGTGACGGGCTCGAACCCCGGTCTAATCAAGAAGCGTGTGGTACGCACTGCTGCTCCTTCCTACCTGGCTACGGAGGCGCCCCATTTTTTTTGGATGTCGGGTACATTTTGTCATAGAGGCACGTGATGCTTTATGGAGTAAGTCTTGCAGGAAATTAGTTTTCTGGTAGCTATTCATGGTTCGAAAGCGCTCAGCTGAATGGTGGTGAAGAGCATCTCGGATAATGTTCTCAAAGATATCCCATTTGGCAGTTCTAGTGGAGAATCTGATGGTATCGTGAACATACATCAAACGAGTAGAGATGCTGTTGTCAATGCTATATGTTATTAGGTGATGATCAGTGATGGTGGCAGTGTCGTGTTCTTGCCAGTGCCTTAGTCTGTTGACAAGAGAGGGAGTTAATAGTGTGATATCCAGATTAGACTCCCCATTTCCTCTCGTGGACTTGGCTATTACAAGTCCACGAGAGGCGATGAATTCCTCTAGTAGGTCTCCTCTGGCATCAGTGGTGGCATTATGTCATTCGGTTGATCGAGCATTTGAGTCAACAGCTATGATAACATCTGCATCTCCAAGGAGGTCAAGAGCTTGTTCAAGATGAGCAATGTGTGGCTGTATCTCAGTGCCAAATTAGAAATACGCCGTGAGAAATGTGATGCAGCCAAAGTTGCCTCAACACATAAGGAATCAATTCTAGTAATGATTAGATCTGGATTGCGGACAATGATGGTTGCTGACAGTGCTGTTGTGTAGTTTGAATTTTTCTGTACATTAGGGGATAACCAGAGACCCTGCCATATATGCAGTAGAAGGAGAAGATCAAAATTTAATTCCTCAATGAGAAGATGGAGCTGAGATGCCACTGAAGTTGATTTTTGTGCGTTTATTTGGCCTTTGCGAAGTTTGGATGATGGTAAGTACGCTGGCCTACTTTCCATAATTGGTGTTATTGCGTATTATTTCAGCTGCTCTCTTGTAAATAAGGCATGAGCCATTTTTCACAGAGTGTCCACTAGGTTTGTTGATAGCTTTACAATTGGCGCATTTCTGTGGCGAAGTTTTATTGGGTCATTCTTTGTAAAGGTGGCCGGCTTCTGCACAGTGGCCGCATACTGGTTTTTGCTTCAGACACTTGGCTGATAGGTGTCCTTATCCTAAACAGTTATAACATTTCAGGACTGGTACAAAATCCAGACTGATCACTAGTATACGTGTTGATTACATGGAGACCAGAGTTATCTTCTCGCTTACTTCTCCCGTGTACTGAAAAATAAAGTCACTGGTTTATATTCTCCAACCTCACCTGGCAGGAATTTGAATACAATTTGGCAGTTTATATAGCATACCCGAAATGATTTCTCAAAATGTCGACTCTCTCGAGAAAAAAGAAAGGGTCTCGTAAAGCAATCTACGCAGTGGCAGAAATATATGCTCGAAATTGTGGAAGTTAGTTTGTAATCACCTTGTATACGTTACTGTTTAGTGTACAGCGAGCAAATATGCGTTTAATTAAGCCAGCTGGAACGGAATAGCGCGCATGCATGAAGGAATATGAAGTGGCAGACATTAATTTGAACAAATACTAAACATATGCACCGCACTCTCCAACCTATAATACAGCAATTCTATCACTGTAACAGATAATCATACACCGTCATGCTGAAAGGTCACCTTGTACTCAGTTATGACTGTAACTGAAAAAAGAGGGATTTATAAATTCCATTCCCACTTTTGTCTGCCGACTTTTTCATTGTTTTAAAAATGATCTTTAGGAAAATATTTTCATGTTCTTATGTGCATTATATTATGCAGCAAAACCACACAGGGTAAGGAGTTTACGATAGTATTATTAACCGTATTTAGGAGTTATGGGGTTTCGAACCACGGTTTTCAAGTGCGTGTAATACTGAACTCCTGCATTGCCTAATCGACTACGTTAATTTTTTGTAATTCAGGAAAGAAAAAGATCGATCTCTTAATTTCAAACGACAGAAATTTATGCAGCTGTTTTAAAAAAATTCACGTTAATGGAAAACAGAGTTAATATCAAATATACGTGTAATTTTTTCACACAGTTTAGTAAAATTAAACCTTAAAATAAAGGAGTTTGTAGAGGTATCAGAGTTTATCTTTATTTTAAACAGTTTCTAAATTTATTTTAATAATAAAACCGAGTATTAATTAGAGCGACACACATTTGATATTGCTTAATAATTTTTAAGTTTTTTCATTTATATCAAGTTCTGTTTAACTTATTTTTTACAGTATATCAGTTTAACTTATATGAGTAAGTTATGTATATGATCCCATATCTGTGAAATTTGACGCGAAATAATATAAATGGGAGCTGCCTACTTTTATCTCATCAGTCTTACAAATACACATTCAAATGAAATGCACTTTAGCTTTTCATTATTTTTTTAAAATTATCATTTAATAATAAATAAAATAAATGTAATTATTAATGCTAATTTAATAAATTATAATTGTATAGTGATATGAATGAATATTGTTCTAAAAGGTTATTTAATTATAATATTAATTCGCAATATTAAGTATTAATACGATCTTAATATTATAAAATTAATTATGATATTAAGATTGTATTAAATAAATTATAAAAGCAAATAATTATTATTCACCGTTATCCAAAGGCCTGTAGCTCCTGTATCAAAGATGCAGACTTAATAATAATCGATGCAGATATAAATAATTATAGTCATACTTTACAAATTAAATATAAATTCCGTTATTCTGATCTTTTCTTGGACTGCATTCGACGCGTATGTCCGGACACATTCGTCATATGTTATTGTAAAAGATATTTTATTGAAATAAACCAAATAAGACATTATTAAATTATCATTCAACATTTTATTCCTTCTTTCAATTGCATGAAGAAGGCTGAGCTTTGTACTGTGCTTCTAGAAATCTACAAATATCCTAAAACTACCAGTAAATTTATCTTTATGATGTTTAAATCTGTGCGTTGTAGCTTTTCACAGAATCATCTGTGAAAAAACCTTGGACTTGAAAGACAATGCAGGACCAAAAGGCTAGAGAGATTGTTGTGGGTGTTGATACAAACATAATGGCCTTCAATGTTGCAGTGACGAGGAAATACTGTGCGTAATATTTTCCCTCTCTTCCCCCCTCTCTGATTTATTTATCCAAAGTTTGCTATCCTACACTGGAAAAGCAACTTCAAGAGCCCCGTAGTCGTATATAACTTCATGTTGTTGGTCCAAAAACCGGCTTTATTCTAAACTATCAACATAGGCTTAATCTCGAACAAATAATAAGCCGTACAGGAGTGAGGAAAATGGGTTCCAAGAAATGAGATTAAGTATGAAAAGACAAGTTTTTGCAATAGGTACGATGACGTATACAAGGATATTGTGTCTCTCCTCTGGTGGCAGTCATTAAGCACGTGATAGACAGATATGTATTTTTAAAAAGAAAGGAAATGACTGGTATAAAACATAATAATATAAAGCCAAGCATTCCATTACATTCTTGGAAAATATTTCCTGGACTAAATGCTCTCAACCAATACACACCATAAAAAACGTAGTTATATAAATTAGATCTCTATATTCAGTTAAATAATTTATGTTATAATTTTTTTTCTAGCTCTAAAGTTAATACTTCTTTTCCTAATTATTCCGTGGTTTGTATGAGGAAACAATTTAGGAAACAATATTTTATAAACCATATAGAAATATTGATTTTGTGAGTTTTAAAATTACGTACATAATTTGATAATGATATTCGCTTATCATTAAAAAGACCATTGATAGAGATGATAACCAATTTATTATGTATAACTTTCATTAGTCCGATTAAGTTAATTTTTTTAAGAAAATTTGTAAGCATGGTAGAATGTCCAATTTTAGTCAAAATATTAGATTAGTAGTGGCAAATGATGCAAGAAAGCAATTCTATACAGCATCAACCAAAATAACAATAATAACATTAACTGAAAAACACTTGTCCATTTCCTCTAACACTTTGCCCAGTTCTTCCTTGAATTTATTCAAACTATCCACTTACACAACCGTCAACCTCCCCATTTGTTGAAGGTAAATTTCCACCCATCTATTTTGCAACCATCCTTCCTCAATTTGAATTTATGCTTCCCCCTTGTGTAGTCTGAGCAAGAGGAAGAATTCCATCAGCATTAATCTCAATCCATTCAAAGTCTTATACACCTCAACAGATCTCCTCTCGAGGCTTTTATCTCCAGATTCTTAATTCATGAAGGGTCGCATAATCAGATGAACAGCATTGCTTTCTCTTCTCTAATATAATGCAGTAGAAAACAGTCATCCAATAAATCCACAAAAGTCTTGCTACTGTTTTAGTGCTCGATGGAGAACAACTTTCGAGATATTTACTGGAACTCACAAGTTGTAATCAATAACTCGAAAGTTAGTCTTCCGTTATAAGATATTCTGATTTACTGGCCCACTGTATATATCTCACAAAATATCACACAAAAAACCAAAAGACAAGGAACCTCCTTTCCCAGACTACAACAGACGTTTTTATTAAAAATATAATAATAATAAACACCTCCTCCTATGCTATCTGTACAGTCTCAAGTGTAATTCAATAGGTTATTGTTACTGTTTCCTCCACGGCGGATGGAAAAATGGCCTGGGTTCGAATCCCATCTTTTATGGTTTCTTTTTTCACTCGTGGCTGAGTTATTAATTTTCAGCCATGAATAGCGAGGTTAGCTCCTCTAGAAATTCGGATTTTTCATCCAGCAACACAATTAAATTACCAGAGAATACACCCAATTTATGGACATAATACACATGAGCAAATGAGATCATTATCGGGTAATCCTAATATGACTTTTTTTTTCCCTTTCTGTACACATTGCACTTTTCAAATTCAAATTCTGCACCCCTTATATCTGAGTGACACTGTCTTTGATAACCCGACAACCTCTATTTTAAATATATTCCATTCCTATAAAAGCACTCTCTCCTGTTAACAAGTACAGATCACGCTATGCTAGAGAACATAAAACATATTTTTCTTAAGTTGGATATTTTTCTTAAGTAAGATGCGAACCAATACGGTTCGCATCTTACTTTTACTGAAATGTAATTTAAATTCAGCCAAGTATAATTTGCATTTTCGCTTTCTTTTTGTGCTGCAATGTTGGTTCTTTAATCCTTCAGTTGCACAACGAAAGGTACGAAAGCAAAACATAAGAAGATTACTGCGAAAACCCTCTTTATAAAGGTCACAAAACAGTTGAAGCGAGAGCAATAAGTAATAAATATTCAGACTTTTCTGTAGTAAGACTACTCCACACTAAGAAGCTAAAAGAACTTGGCTGATAATCGAAATGTAGTTAATATATTACGCTTTCAAGGTGTTACTGGCGATATCTCTATACTAAAAGTTCTGTACAAGAAAGTTATCAAGATGAAGAGAAGGGTAATATCCGAAGATGTTACTTAGATATTCGAAATATTTCAAATCATTAAAAATAAAAAGATTTAAAACCAAAGAAGCAACTGGGTATGCTCAACATCACGCAAAACTGTCAAGAATATCTTAAATTTCAGCAGTTGATTCCACCAGGATTTAAAACATTGAATGCAAATTGTGGACGTCGTCCCCCTGGTGTTTCTTAAAAAAGGTTAATATACATACAAACTACTGGTAGTCTAATATGGAAAATAAGCCATAATTATCTGATTATCAATCAATGTAAAACTGCTTGAATTACTCTCTTTTTTTAAATTTTCCCTCTGTTATTTTACATTCACTGTATTCATATGTAACGTATCTGGATGTACAACGAGCATCAGTCCAGCTTCTAAAAAAATCCGTTGATTATCCAAATGTGTACTTTTCGTTTATTAGGGTTATCCCATTGTGCCCTGCTGGTCACAATGGGACATTTAGAAATCTTTATTGCAATAATAATAATAATAATAATACAAATGGATACAATGCAATGTTACCCTTCACGGCCACAAGGCCAGAGGTTAACAGTAACAGTACAATATGTAAGAAAAATAAATTAATAAATTAAACATAAGAAAAACATATGTGGACAAATAAAAGTAAATACAGCTCAACACTCAAAGTATAATACAATTATAAACATCCCAATTTACAAAGAATATATAGGTGAAAACTGAAAGTTTAGTAAGCCGTCTTCATGTCATATTGCTGGCTTGTGGCATTAAGGCGAGCTTCGAGGAGAAGGATCAGGGACAGGGAAGTACAATTCCAGGATGCGGCGTCTGCATTCCCTGTCACAGGAAAACTTATTAAAATCAACATCCAAAGACTGGGCACATGAAAGTAGCTGAAATGGCAGAAACCTATCGGATAGGTGGAGACGGCTGAGATATGGCACACAGTTGGAGACGCTTTGAGGGAATGCTGAGAGACTCTCCAAGACCACAGGTCCCAGAATGATGGTGCCGAAATCTTTCCAGTGATCATTTTTACAGTTGTGATCAGGCGTTTCACCCTAATCAGCACGGGAATTTTTATCAAACTGCCCATTTCAATTGTCCTTAACTGTAGAGAAAGTTTATATTTGTTTATGGCCCATTTTAAGAGCCAAAACTCAGTAGAAAAGAGTGGTCGAATTGTACTAGGAGCAGCAGATACCCATACCTCTGCAACATATAGAAGCACAGAGTATACTGTGGTTTTTATATATCTTCTGGTAGTCGTTAATTCATTAATATAATGCAAATACTGTTTGACCATCCATCGGAGTCGAGAAGCCTGGGTGAGCAGCTTTTCCATGTGGTTAGGATCAAAAACAACCCCGAGATCAGTATTGCTGGCTTTGATTTGTGAAATTTGACTATTTGTCAAGAAACCACCCCCATAGAGAAGCCTCATGCATGTAAGGGTTCCCCAGTATTGCATAGGGTGGATCCGTATTGCAAATCATGTAATTTTGGTGTTTATAGTTCCTTTCAAGTCGAAAGGGGCTTCACATCTCTAAAGGATTTTCTATGGCTCCATGTGTACCCACGGGAGAAGGGGCACAGTACTATGCACCCAACACCCAGTGTATAATTTTTAAATTACGCTAAGTATACTAGCTTTTTTTATCGTAGCCGACTGATTGCTAAATACCAACGCGTGTTCTTATTCTTAATGTACTTGTATTCTTTCTTTTTCTTTTGAACTCTTCTGATATAGGTGTGGCCGTCTGGAGTATGAACTGAAAATTAATTTATTTTCTGCACAACGATCATTATGTGATTTAATAGAAGTTTTAATTCCGTACACCGCTTGGTTGTTCACATAAGGAAATAAAGAAAAAATATATATAATTAACACTTTGACATACACGTGTTTTTGCTAATAGAAACCAACGGCCAACTGATGAGAAGTAGATAAGTTTCGAAATAGATTTGCTAGCGACGTCTTAGATTGGTGGATTATGGTGGATTCGCCTTTTCTGATGATGCCACACATATTTTTTTCTTCTCCCATATTTGGCCTGTGTAGCAAAAGCCTGTGGCTTCTTTGCATTATACGACTAATATTAATACTAATTTAAAAAGTTGTTTCAACTTAAGCAAAAGAATCATTGTTAACGTATTTGTCTTTCAGCTGGACATAAGTCCAAGTCTTAATGAATACTGTGCCTCTGCCAGAGGATGAAGTTTCCCATAATCGAAATCGAACGGATCACTTCGCTGGTGTTTCCAATGTCTGCAATTTCTAATCACCGCCCATGCTGCATAGCGTTGCAGTAGAGCTTTATAATCAAAGCATGCAATACGACGCGTTGAGTTCTTAGTACTATGGTATTCTAAACTTTAGCCTCCATTCCATATTTATGCACATGTGAGGAGACGTATGCAAATAGTTCACAGTACTTTCCTTCTGTTCTTGATTTTTAGAACAATTTTGTTTTTCATATAGTTTTCTTCCCAATCCATCGAAAAACGTACCAGCCATATTTGGTTACGTTTCCTCCATTAGATCGTGAGCCAGGCTGCTCTAAACAGGAATACTTTAATTATGGCCACCAGCATTTTCGAAATCCTAGATTACAAGTTTTAATGTTTAATTAAATTTTATTTTTATTTTATTGTAACAATTAACACATCAGAGATGATAAATATCAACTCTGATGGAGCTGATATTGCTCCAATAGGAGGGATATCAGCTTCTACAGGGATGGGATACACTTAAATAGAAAGGATGCAAGAATATTTGCTGATGCTATCGAGACAGTGTTAGGTGGGTCAGAGAACTGCTAGCTTGGGGGGATACAAGGACAAATAGACTAACAGTAGCCACTGACAGAGGTGAAAGTGATTCTTGCACTGCTTCTATTGGAATGAGCAGCAGCCTGGAAAACAAGATGCAGGATATTTCAGAGAGTGCTGGGTGTCACTGCGGTACAAGTAAACACATGGGTTGTGTTAGGGTAACTAGGAATAGGAACAGGTGCATGTATACTTGCTTGTACACCAATGCTAGTGTTAGGGTAACTAGGAATAGGAACAGGTGCATGTATACTTGCGTGTACACCAATGCTAGGAGTTTGGTAAATAAATTTAATGAATTTGAGGTATTGCTCAAAACATCAAAGGCAGATATTGTTGGGATATCAGAGACGTGGTGTCACATAGATATAAGGAATGCAGACCTGGAATTTAGGGTGTAAAATGTTTTTGGGAGTTCAAAATTGAGAGTAGGAGTGTGCTATAGGCCTAATGACTCTAATGAATGTAATAAGAAACTGTACAGGGAAATAGAGTGGGCCAGTAAATCAGAGAGTCTTAAAATAATGGGGAATTTTAATTTCCCAGATATTAACTGAAATTTGTGGGTTGGTCACTCACAGACTAGCCAGGCTTTTGGGGATTTATCGGATGATTGTTTTCTGCAGCAGCATGTTCGAGAGGCAACTAGATAATATTCTTGATCTGATTACCAGTAGTGATTCTTCATGAATTAATAATCTGCAGATAAAGGAACCACTAGGTGGCAGTGACCACAGTGTACTGAAGTGGGATTTACTCAAAGAGGTAACTACCATCAGGGGTAAAGGGAAGGGTTTTCGCTTTCGTAAAGGCGACTACGATGGTCTGAGACAGTATTTAAATTCTATACAGTGGGACCAACTGATGATGTTACCAACAGCAAATTCAAAATGGGAAGCATTCAAAGAACTTATCTTGGAAGCTACTAGGCTTTACATACCAATTAAGAAATATTGTTCAAGGTTTAGGCCTAAACGGATGTCAGATGAACTAATGAGACATATGGCAGAGAAGAAAAATGCATGGGATTCATATAAATTAATGGGTGACATGGAAGCCTATGATAGATATAACCTGGTCTGTAACCAAGTCACAAAGGAGATTAGGCAGGCAAAGGCAGATTATGAGAAATCCTTGGCAAAGGAGGCAAAGAAAAACAGAAAAGAGTTTTTTACCTATGTAAATCCTAGAATGAAATGGATGGATCAGATTGGTCCACTGGATATTCCTCCAGGAGGATCCTCCTCTGCATTCAATACGATAAAACGATTCAAAATATTCAAATATTCAAAACGATTTCAAAAATCGTTTTGAATATTTTCGTTAGACTCTTTTAATTGCGTTAATCTGAATTTTAATTGTTTTAAATTGATTTTGAATTGTGTTAAATTGATTATTTAATTATTTATATTTTACTTTAATGTACCGGTAAGTTGTCGATTTTTTCGTTTTTTCCGTTTTAATTTCTGGAGGGTATCATACGGAAGTGTTCTACGTACTATATTGAGGTAAACTCCTCTTATTAATTTACTAAGACACAAGTAATAGAATAGTAGTAAATATAGACCTGTGAGTTTAACTTCTGTTCCAGGAAATTTAATGGGGGCACTGCACGTTCATCTAGACAAGACTTCAGTTATAGTTCGAACAGAGCATGGTTTTGTTAAGGGAAAGTCTTGCCTGACCAATTTGATTGGATACTATGATGCAGTCACAAAAGAACTGGATGCAGGGAATAACTTTTATATTATATACTTGGATCTTAAAAAGGCTTTTGATACTGTTGCACATGGAAGACTGCTGCACAAATTGGAGCAGTGTGGCATTGGAGGCAAATTGCTGCTATAGATAAAGGGATGGTTGAGGGGAAAAAGACAGAGAGTGGGAATCAATGGACACTGCTCATCGTAGACTAATGTTATTAGTGGAGTCCCTTAGGGTTCTGTGTTGGGTCCATTGTTGTTTCTGTATTTATAAATGATACTGATGATGGTATATCAAGCTTAATGTCCAAGTTTGTAGACGATACAAAAGTTGGCAGGGTTGATAAGGACACTACAGACGCTATGCTGCTGCAACAGGATCTGGAAAAGTTGAGCAGATGGCTGAGAGGTGGCAAATGAAGTTTAACATGGACAAATGTAAAGTACTACATATGGGAAACAGTGACCCCAGAGCAACGTATCAACTCTGTGGTACTACACTGACAGTGGTAGAGAATGAAAGGACCTGGGGATAATTGTGCAGGCCGATATGAAGTTTTCTGATCAGTGCAGACGGGCTGCAAAAGTAGCTCATGATGTCTTGTCAATGATATACAGGGATTTTCTAGCAGGGATAAGGAGGTTATTATCCCCTTGTATAAGGCAATGGTCAGGCCACACCTTGAGTACTGTATACAGGTCTGCAGGCCTCATTTTAAGAAGGATGTAGAGCTGTTGGAACGAGTACAGAGAAGGGCAACAAGATTAGTGAATGGAACAAGGGGTGCTCTTACGAAGAAAGGCTTAAGTTTTGCAAATTACAGTGTCTGGAAACTAGGCACCGGCGAGTTGATATTATAGAGGTGTATAAAGCCTTGAATGGTTGGAGCATGCTCAATGCTGATGGTATTCTGCCTCTTGCTCAGAATAATCACCTGAGAGGGCATAAATTCAAATTGAGGAAAGACAGATGTAGGATAGATGTGCGGAAATTTGCCTTTAGCCAGTGAGTAGTTGGTTGGTGGAACAGACTTCCATCCTTTGTTGTGGAAGTTGATAGCCTAAATAAATTTAAGGCTGAGCTGGACAGGTATTTAGAACGAACGGTGGGGTGAAATGGGAGTGTTTCCTTTTTTTTTTTTTTTGGCTGATGCTGCATAAGCTTGCTTTCTTGCATCATATGCCTCTACTAATGCTAATGCTAATATTTTAACAGCCAAATCCAACAATAAATTAGATTCAAATTTTAAAATGATATGTACAATAAGAAGCATTCCAATAAGTTTAGTAACCGGTAGGAAAAAAATAAGAATTAAAAAAAAGAAAAGAAATAAAATAAAATAACAAAAGGGTTAAAAATAAAATAAATAAAAACAGACCATATAGCCTTAATTTAATGAGCTCTAAGCACTTTGAAATCCAAAAGATGATGTATACAGAGTTCATCAGAGATTTGAAATTGTAAAAAGTTAATGAGAGTCATTTGGTGATCTAGTTATTCTGTTTAGTGGACTGCACTTCCTAATATCCATGTTGGAATAACAAGGCGAAACAGCGTGAGATTCTCGACTTGTGTAGGAGGAACATGGAAGTTGGTTTTGCTTATGATACCAATTGCTTCATAGGTTCAGGCGATTATTCTGGCATGAAGGGTGGGATCAGCAGTAATTCTTCTGGTGCTTAGAGGTTTCAGATGAAAATAATCGCACAGCGATTCGTAGTATACCGAGAGATAAATACGTTATATTTTGATATACGTTAAATGCAAACTCTTTTGTACTTTAAAGCTAATCGCAGTGCAACCGATTTAGATTTCAGAGCCCGGTTCTTGCTTCATCTCTGTTCAGTTTTCCATTCTGGGCACATACTGATACCTCTCCCCTCCCTCTGAGATTTTATCCCTATAATTTCACTTATTCAAACCTTCCTTTGGCGCTGAAGTACATATTTTTAATATAACGACGTCTGATCCAAATATGACCTTACATGCACAGATTTGTTCGTGCGATTAAGACATCTAACGGATTTCCTTAATAATAGGACTCTCTCCTTTAGAGAATATGAAACTGTATGTTCTGGTGGAATCTATCCCCTTCCTCTTTACTAGCATCGCCTAGATAGGTCTTAAAAAATCCAAATGAGAGTTCCATAATTTCAATCAACTTGTCAATCAGTTCTTTTATTAAGAAAGCCATTCAGTAGAAGGCTAAATGATTGCTTGGTATTTCGTTCTACATCAGTCACTTTGCCTTCCAGTTCTTGTGAAACTAACACCTACTTATGAACCAATAAATATGCCTCCATTTACTTTTCCATCAGATTGTTTCGAAACAGATTGTTAATGCTTGAAAGTGACAGTTTGATGACCCAATGCTTTAACAAATTGTCTGACTAGCCTCGGGTTGATATGAACTGAAGGAAAGCAAGGTTTAATTTTGTTTCTTGGAACGAAGGAATCGTTTACTAGATTATGTGCGTGACGTTGCAAGTGATTCTGGCAGACAATTCTCTTCTCCTGTAATGCTGATCCACTGCCCTGCTCTCCCAGAGGCATAGAAAGAATGAAAGAAGGAAAGAGACGCAGTGAAACGAACCTGCAAACCGAGAAGAAACCCCAGAATCTTACAATCTTCACAAACATTCCATTTATACTGATTCACTCGACGCCATATTTGAATTGGACAGTCTGTGGTGAGGGATGAATGTTCTTTCTTTCGGAAACGTGGAATTTTCATCCAGCTGAACAGGCAAATCACCAAATGGTACAACACATTAAAAATATCCTATTATCTCATGGCCTTAGTTTCCTCGGCGCAAATTGATAAAACCTAATGACTTAGCAGAAATCAGTGCCCAACCCACGCTAATCCGTTCTCTGCGTCACAAATTACTACCGGCTGTGTCGCTTATTCAAGAGTAACAAGATTTATACAACCCTTATTAAAAACAAAATATCCTGAAAACGCCCTTTTGTCATCGTATGAATCCTGTTCGTGATGGGGACAGTGAAGGGGGGGGGAATAGTGCTGGCATGCAGTTTCATTTGGAAATAGAAGCTTTCCACATCTTGTAAGCAAATTTACATGTTTCTAAAAGAAAATGCTTTCTCTCGTGACTTAATTACTCTCCTACATTGTCTGACCTTTACAAACCCGTTCAACGAGACCAGTATTCTCACATATAGAGTTACCCATTTACTTTCGGTCTAAGTGAAGGTCTCCTCGTTTTCATTTTTCACGCAGAAAATTTCGTTACTGTCATTCGTTACACGTGCTTGTAAAATTAATCCATTTTTATTTATCAGTTCGTACTGTGATCGGCTGCAGTTTTCAGAAAACAGAAATCGAATGTCTATCGATAACCAAAGCGGTGTGATAACAGTTACCAACATATATGTTCCAGATAAACCATGTTGAGGATATACGATCATTGTATGGTGGAATTGTTTGTATTGTCTCGCTTATCGTGCAAGCTGAAAATAGCGAATGACATTTCACTAAAACGACCATAAGAAGATGGTGCTCAGTAAATTAACACGCGCATTAGTTAAACAAATATATGTAGTGTCAAGAGAAAGCCTGAGTTGTATGGCATGTCCTTTACGAAACCTGAATTCATGATATTTGACTTAAAGTCAGTTTAAACATATATTTTCATAGTTAAAATAAATATACGAGAACAAATAATTGCATTTTGACTTGAGTTGCAAAAGAATAGCTAGGAACGCGTTAAATATTTCACATAAATAACAATGTGGCGCCATCTATCGACACTAATTAATAAGGTATCAGTAACAATGAAGCACCGGATGAACTTAATTTTCATATTTGTTTTCGCGTTTTAGCCTTTTAACCATATTTTATGATCATTATTACACAAAAAATCAAAAGAACCTTTAGAATGTCTTATTTTATATACCAGTTGATATCATTAAAATTATTGTATTTAAATATATTTTATGATATTATCTGAAAATGCTATGCTGATTCTGGTTTTTTGAAGCTATCCATACATTGAAAAATTAACGTTTCGTAATTAATTCTTATCAATACCAAAATGTACTGAACAAATTGATAAAGGCATTGAGCCGATAAAATTCTTCATATAAAGCTTTCCAATCAAAAGAAAGAACATTACTTATACTCACAAATGAATGATTACAACAGAACCCACAGCAATTCTCAAGAGACAACAAACGGAATTAAACCTGATAAACCGGTTTTGGACAGAACCGGTGTATCAGTTTATCTCACAGCTAAACTCATAGCCAACCTCCAACTAACGTCATGAGAAATAAATAGAAGCAAAACAATAACCCATCCAATCTCTCTTTTACAAGAAATAATTATTGCATTTTCTACGAATAACAGTTAGCGAAACAACATAAATACACTCGAAAGTTAAACAGCTGTAAAATCCCAGGAAGAAAACATGGAAAGCAGAAACAATAAATAAATAAAAGCAACAACTTGTAAAAGACCATGCTATTAGTTGAGCCCAAAATCTTCTATATTTAAAAAAATAATAATAATAACCGATATTAGTAATAAAAAACAAAACGAAAACATATTTGTTGGGATCTGTGTGATTTTTATTTTTATTACAATGACGAAGTGCAAAATTAACAAAAGATGTTTTTGTTTTGTCTTTTCGCCTTCGAGATGAAATCAATTTGTAGTATATAACTCAAGATACCTGACGTAGCCGAGTGGTGAGGAGCGAGAGTATGGTAGCACATGCCCTTTAAATAGATTCTGGTTCAAGTACGTGATTGCTAAATACACTGGTGGCAAAACTTAAGGACCACCACTAAAGGTTACAACCACAAAATCTTTACTTAAGGTACTCTTTACTGATGAGAGTAGATTCAGTCTCAGTAGCGATTCTGGACGTAAGGTAATCTGGCGAGAGGTTGGTACACGCTATTTCCCCTCAAACATCACTGAAAGGGATCGATATGGCGGTCCAGGTGTTCTCGTCTGGAGGAGGCGTTATCTTGGATGGTCATACACAACTCCAGATACTGGAAGGCGGTACTGTAACCGGTGCACGCTACTGTACTGAGGTAATCCTTCCCCATGTGCGTCTGTCCCGAGGTGCCATTGGCCCCGAGTTCGTGTTTATAGATGATAACGCCGCACCCCATCGCACTGCAGCTGTGATATGATTTTAGAAAGTGGACATTGTTCGTATGGATTGGCCTGCCCGTTCCCATGGAACACATATGGGACACTCTGGGAAGACTCCTCGCGGCACGTCCACACCCACCAGAAAATGTTCACCAGCTGAAAATGGCGCTGACAGAGGAATGGACGATGTTACCGCAAGAATGGTGGCCCAACACGGTATTAGTTAGGTAATCATAATTCAGTGATGAATGAAGTTAATAGTTATGATGCATTTAAAATAAGTGTTCTTTTCATCTTTAGTTATATTGACATTGTGGTAACAGTATGAGAAAAATGAAAGGATTTATCATAACAGTTAAAAAAGAAAAAAAAGACAACAACTAACAAAAGAGTACTTGAAGGAGCAAAATTGTGCAATTTCTGGTTTATCCCTCGATGTGGGCACGAGTACATGGTAAGATGACCTCACAGTGACGCTATTGGACCTCCAATTAACATAACTGTGATCTAACGACCACAACCTATCAAGGTTAACAGGAATCCGATTTTTTTTCCGCGCAAAACCAGTGGAAACTCGGAAAGGGAGATCCTGGCTGTTGAGGGGGCGCAGCTTCAACACACCCACTTTGGCCCATGCTTCGACAAGACGGGTGGTCCTGCGACGGCCCGCTCAGGATCAAATAGCTGGTGGGTTCCTCTGTAAGGGTCAACTATGTCAATGCCATTCTACCACCCCATTGATCCGAGGCACACGATTCAGGCTGGTGGCGATATGAGTACGGTGTCTGGGTAGCCTTGGCGTCTCGCTTTCCGAGTAGTGGGCATCCCATTTGGGCTCCGTGGTTGATGAGGAGCCCGGGCACTAACCACAATAAAAATTAATATTAATTCTAATTATCTAAAATTTTCTTCTAGAGGCCCCAACAAGGTCCCTACCATTAAATATTGACACGGATGCAGACACCACTACTTCAGCAAAGAGGCCCAGGACTGGAGCTATACAGTTCCAAAACCTAGATACTTGATTGGTACTCCATATTAAGGGGAGAAAAACATATACGGAAAATATCACCTCCCTGTATTCAGAAGGGTTTGGAATTGTTAGTAAGCTCCCTTAAATCTGTAAAACCGCTGCGTTCTGGGGATATCCTCGTTGAAACTACAGTAGTGCTCAAAAAATTGTATCACTTCATTTTTTAGGTTGTTTGTGCTTATACTGCCAGCTAATGCCTTATACCAGCTACATTGGTGTATTTGCATGTACACCAATGCGAGAAGTACAGTTAATAAATTTGATGAGCTTCAAGTGCTAGTCAAGACATCAAAGATATATATTGTTGGGATATCAGAGACGTGGTGTCACACAGACATGAGCAGTGCAGAATTGGAATTTGGGGAGTACAATGTGTACAGAAAGGATAGGAAGCGAAGGAGAGGTTATGCTGTTAGTTAAGAAACACATAAAATCTAAGGAAGTGCATCCAATTGATGTTGGTGGACAATGCAATGTCGAGTCTGTTTGGTGTAACACAAGTAGTGGAAAAGTAAAAATGAGAGTAGGAGTTTGTTATAGGCCTAATGACTCTGATGCGTACAATGAACAATTATACAGAGAAATTGAGTCAGCCAGAAAATCAGAGTGTCTTATAATGGGAGATTTCAACTTTCCAGATATTGACTGGAACTTGTGGTTGGTCACTCGCACACTAACAAGATTTTTTGGATTTATTGGATGACTGTTTTCTACAGCAACATGTTCGAATGACAACCAGAGGGAGTAATACTCTTGATCTGATTACACTACCCGACATTTTTTTTTTCTTCATAACTCTGGAACGAAAGTTGGTTATTCTGAACAATTAAAATTAGTGTCCTGATTATGAAAATATCAATCTTTTACTTTTGTCACGTCTACATAAAAAGATATATGAATTTTTTTTTAATTCCTTCTTTTTATACAATATCAGCATACATGGTTGTAATTATTACACCCAGTATACACTGAGTGATCATTGAATTATGACCACCCCTATGAAAACTGAATGTAACCCGTTGACAACGTGAGGTACGAGAGTGCGGAGTTAGTCGACCTAAAGGTGTCAGTGGTTCAGTAGGTAATAAAATTCCGAGCGTGATGGGTAAAATTAAGGATATATCGGACTTTGACAAAGGACAGATTGTGGGTCTCGATGAGCTGGTGCCTCGATTTCTCAAACGGCTGAACTGATGGGGTGTTCGAGAGCCGCCGTAGTTAACGTGTACCAGGATTGACGTCAAAATGGTCAAACAACAAACCGACGGCAAAACTGCAAAGGTCAGCGAAATATTGATGTTAGAAGTGAGCGCCGAGTACGACGACTCGTACAGGTGAACAGGCGCAGCCCTGTTGAAGCGTTGGCTACCCAATACAACATGGGGCAACCCAGAACAATATGTGGCATGACCATGCGTCGCACGCTTGCACGTATGGGCTATACCAGCAGACGACACCTAGGGAATCCTCTCCTGACCAAGGTTCATCGGCATAAAAGACTCTCCTGGTGCACAGAGCACGCAAGTTGGACATTAGAAGACTGGAAGAAGGTGTGCTGGTTGGATGAGTCACGTTATTTACTCCACACCGTGGATGGTCGTGTAGGGATTTGGCGTCAACAACATGAGACTCTTCATCCATCATGCATAGTATCAGAAATGTAGGCCGGTGGAGGTGGTTGTATGATGTGGGGCATGTTTCAATGGCAAGAACTTGGACCCCTGATGCATGTGGACCCACGTATTACTGGTCTCCGCTATCGTCAACTGCTTGCTGTACGGTGTACACCCCTCTATGTTACCCTTTTTCCCGAATGGCGATGGTATCTTCCAAGATGACAATGCGCCGAGCCATCTCGCACTTGATGTGCAGGAATGCTTTGCGAACACACAGTTTTGACTTCCAGCATATCTATTGGTCTCCGAACTCCCGATAACAATCCCATAGAGCACTTGTGAGACATTATAAAAAGGCATATCAGACGTCTGCATACACCAATCACTTCCATACCTGCATTGCTAGCCGCATTACACTCAGCTTTTTTGGCCATACCTCCAGAACGCTTCTGACATCTTGTTGAAACAATGCCACGTCGGATAGCTGCTGTACTGACGGCAAAAGGAGGACCTACCAAATATTAGGTCGGTGGTCATAATTCATTGATCACTCAGTGTGTGTGTTACTTTGACATGTTTCCCACTCAATTATTTCCTTTTATACTCCAGATTTTTCTCCCTTCCCGTTTAAGGAACCAACAGCAATCTCCCATCATGGCAGAGTCCCAGCGACCTTGGTATTGTTTTTCCATTGCAGATGCGTCCTGGTGGAAGCGCTCTCCTTGTTCATCACTGATATCTTTTAAGGTTTCAGGAAAGAAATCCAGAAGGGAGTGAAGGAAATGCATTTTCAATGACATTCAGCACCCCATGTTCTTGTAACATTTCAGCAAGTTTGTCACCAGTTGTTCATAGTTTTCTTCTTTTCTCTTTCCGAGGAATCCGTGTACCACAGCCTTGAAAGGTCTCCATGCAGCCAGTTCAACATCATTCAGGTTTCTTTGAAATTCTTCATCTTTTTAGGATCTTTCTTATTTGAGGACCCATGAAAATTCCTTACTGCAGCTTTATATGAGATATTGGAAACATTTTCAGTAAATGTGAGAATTCTCTGCTTTCTTTATCCAGTGCCTGTCTCTAGATAAACTCATATTTCATGAATAATAGCCATAACCTCACAAAATCTGAGTACACACTAAGTGCAAATTCCTGCGAGAATCGACTATGACTCCTGTTCGCTGCGACTTTATAATCGCTGTATCACTTCTCTCAACCACAGGTTGACCCTCTTGGTGTCTTCGCGTTATTAGGTTGAGGCATTCTCCATTTACTCGCAGATCTCTTCACACCTGAGGCTTTGCCCTCACTCCTCTTCTCATGTGATATTTCTCCAAATTCAGAAAAACGAGCATTTTGTCATGCTGCTCAATCGCTAGAATTCATCACTACAGCAGAATAATTTTCCCACAGCAAGAGGACACGGAAATGCTCACTCTACTATAAGAATGGAATGTTCACCCGATTAGCGCAGCTCAACTCATGTGGCAATCAGAAGGGCAGGGAAATGCTCGCTTCACTATAATAATGGAATATTCACCCGTTTAGTGAATGTCAACTCATATGGCAATCGGAGAGGGCACGGAATTGCTCCATCCCCTCTAAAATTGGAACGTTCACCCTATTAGCCCCTCCCTTCACTCATGGGAAATATGGCACTCGGAGAGGGAACGGAAATGCTCTAAATAAAGGGGATTTGTCCAACCGGACAAATCCCAGGTCAAAGAAACTCGCAGCAGAAGCTCAGTATAGTCACCGCGCTTCTCCACGAGATTCCCAGCCCATCACCGTCCTCTGACGATGTCTGCCTGCACGCCACACCTGAATGGCAAGACACTAAAAACATCAGCCACATGGTCTAAACGGCTTCCATGATGTCAATCTGGTGGCTCCTTCCATTTGCCTCGTGCCCAGAAGGTACGAAGGCAACTCCCTCTCGTGGAAGGCCTTCCAGTTCGCAAGGCAGGGTTGGCACCGTTGCGATAGATGGGATTCTGATCTAAAGACGTTCAGTCATAAGCCCACTGGACCAATCATCCAGACCTGCCGTTCCTCTCGTACTGAGCAGAATTACTATCGTAGCGATTGCACTACTCGGGATTCTTGACCTAAAGGCGTTCGGTCATCGTCCCCTTCACCAAGCACATGAATTTAAACCTGCTGAGCAGGAGTATAATCGCTCTTAGAACGATTTTTACCTTCACCCAGCTCGGGATCCGGTGACTTTAAGGCAACGTCGCTACTACGCTCCACTACCGTGAGCCAGCATCCTGGCAAGACATCTTCTTGTCGCCTCTTGCTTTACGTCTTAAAGCCAAAGGTTTGGATGCTCTTCATTAGTCCAGCTCAATCCCCACATTTCATGAAGGGAACAGAGGGTGACGTCGCTACTACGCTTGGCCACCGTAATCCAGTATCCCGACAAGACGTCTTCTTGCCACCTCTTGCTTTACATCTTAAAGGTAAGGATATCCTTAGTGGCGACATTGCGATTTATGCACTGTCGCCTGAAGCCCCTGCAGGGACTTTTCTAGACACCTCTTAGCTTAAATGTCTTAAAAACTAAGAGGCCGGCATGATTTCGCTTTCGCGGCTTTTCCTGGCTAGCTTTTGCCTTCTTACTTCCGTGAGTTTTCTGTCCTCACGGTGCTCACCTCAGTACACCTGCTGTACCTTTTCACAAGTGACTGACTAACTTCCAATCTGAACTGGATTCAGGATAGCAATGGAATCCAGCACGTTTACAGCGTTCCCCGATGGGACTAGCCCGAGGAATTCCTCTCCCCGTTAACGCAGTTTGAGAAAACATCGAAAGTAGTGGTCTTTCATTGGCGGCCGTCAGGCGACCTCCCACTTATGCTGTACCTTTCATGTTTCTTCGACTTAACAGACTAGAGTCAAGCCCGCGCAGGGACTTCGTCCCCGTGTTCATTGTCCTGGTTTCATTCTGTGGGGCGGTTCGTGAAACCACTTCGCGTTCTCCACACACAAATGCATGTGAGGAACTCGAAAGGGCAGCAAACTCATTATTTGGAAAATTTGAACCCAGTTAGCACAGGGCTCGCCCCTCAAATCCGGGGTTGCCACTGTACAGGGCCAGCTGTGTAGACCAACAGGCACTACTTCGCGAACGGTACGGGGAGCATTAGAGGAAACGCAAAACAACACATAGGTGCCAGGCCGTGCATCGCACTCATTCTGCCCAACCTGTGTCAGAGCATTACTCTTCACTCCGTTCCGAAGAACAGCTCCCCTCATATATACGAGTGCGAAGGTCTGTAGAATGGTATACTGGATCTTCGGTAAAAACAATAATGTAATTCTCACCAAAAGTTAGCCGCAGCCTTCCCCTTCACGAGAAAGTTGTCCGGTAACGACACAAATTAGTACGGTTGAAAAAACCGTAATGTCGCGTTGGTTTTTGCCTCAGATTTCTATTTCTTATCTCTGCAATGACAGAGAGACGCGAATTGTGCCCGGTGCCAGAGCCGTGTTGCTGACTGAATTTGCGGCAGATATGCATACTGACGCCGTTGAATATTATTTACTTAAAAAATAAACGCTATGCAATCGGGGAAGTTTCCGAACGCTGTAATGTGAAACGCTGGTGCCACTATGGTTGTACATAGCTCCTCTGAAGGCTGCAATGAAGAAGGTGACCAGAAATAGCACGGAACTTGTAAGACTACTATTTCTGAGCAACCTAAAAAATTAACATTTTGTAATTCTAAAGGTTGATCAGAAAATGCCGTTTTCGTAAACTTTACCAAATATCATGCAATAAAAGAGTTTTCCTAAATTTTCTATTTAGTTCCCATCTGAAAACACCGAAATTTATTCAAAATTCTTAAGAGAAATAAGAAAATGCCCATTTGCGAGCTACCTAAAGAACTAACATTTGTTAATTCTAAAGGTGATCAGAAAATACCATTTTCGTAAACTTTACCAAATATCAAACGGCAAAAGAGTTTTCCGAACTTTTCTACTTAGTTCCCATCTAATAACACTGAAATTTATTCAAAATTCTTAAGAGAAACAAGAAAATGCCAAATTCCGAGCAACCTAAACAATTAACATTTTGTAATTCTAAAGGTTGGCCAGAAAATGCCTTTTTCATAAACTTTACCAAATATCACGCAACAAAAGAGTTTTCGTAACTTTTCTACTTAGATCCCACCTAATAACACAGATTTCTCTTCCAAATTCTTAGGTGAAACAAGAACATGCCCATTTGCGAGCAACCTAAAGAATTCACATTTTGTAATTCTAAAGGTTGATCAGAAAATGCCATTTTCGTAAACTTTACCAAATATCACGCAACAAAAGAGTTTTCCTAACTTTTCTACTTAGTTCCCTTCTAATAACAGTGAAATTTCTTCCAAATTATTAAGAGAAACAAGAAAATCCCCAATTCTGAGCAACCTAAAGAATTAACATTTGTAAATCTAAAGGTTGACCAGAAAATGCCGTTTTCGTAATCTTTACCAAATATCACGCAAAAAACGTTTTCCTGTTTTCCTACCAAGTTCCCGATTAATAACAACGAAATTTCGGCCAAAATCCTAAGTGAAAAAAGAAAATGCCCATTTCAGAGCAACCTAAAAAATTAACATTTTGTAAATCTAAAGGTTGATCAGAAAATGACGTTTGCGTAAACATCACGCAACAAAAGAGTTTTCCTAACTTTTCTACTTAGTTCCCACATAATCACACCGAAATATATTCCAAATTCTTAAGAGAAAGAAGAAAATGCCGATTTCCGAGCAACCTAAAAAATTAATTTTTCGTAATTCTAAACGTTGATCTGAAACTTATTTTTTTTTTTACGTTACGAACTATCACACAACAAATTATTTTCCCTGATTCTCTACAAAGTTCCCGGTTAATAGCAAAGAAATTTCGAAATTTCTAAAATACTAAGTGAAACAAGAAAATACCCATTTCAGAGCAACCTAAACAATTAACTTCCCGCAATTCATCAGAAAACGCCTTTTTCATAAACTTTACCGAATTTCACGCAACTAAACAGTTTTAATAACTTTTCAACTTAGTTCCCATCTAATAACACTGAATTTGTTTTCAAATTCTTCAGAGAAACAAGAAAATGCCCATTTCCGCGCAACCTAAAGAATTCACATTTTGTAAATTTTAAAGGTTGATCAGAAAATGCCGTTTTCGTAAACGTTACCAAATATCATGCAATAAAAGAGTTTTCCTAAATGTTCTATTTAATGCCCATCTAATAACGCTGAAATTTCTTCTAATTCCTTAAGAGAAACAAGAAAATGCCCATTTCAGAGCAATCTAAAGAATTAACATTTGTAATTCTAAAGGTTGACCAGAAAATGCCTTTTCCATAAACTTTACCAAATATTGCGCAACAAAATAGTTTTCTTAACTTTTCTACTATCTATCAACACTGAGATTTCATCCAAATTCTTAAGAGAAATAAGAAAATGCCCAATTCCGAGCAACCTAAGGAATTAGCATTTTGAAACTCTCAAGGTTGATCAGAAAATGCCGTTTTCGTAAACTTTACCAAATTTTACGCAACAAAAGAGTTTTCCTAAATGTTCTATTTAGTGCCCATCTAACAACACTGAAATGTCTTCCAAATTCTTAAGAGAAACAAAGAAATGCTCAATTCTGAGCAACCTAAAGAATTAACATTTGAAATTCTAAAGGTTGACCAGAAAATGCCTTTTTCATACACTTTGCCAAATATTAAGCAACAAAAGAGTTTTCCTAACTTTTCTACTTAGTTCCCATTTATCAACACTGAGATTTCATCCAAATTCTTAAGAGAAATAAGAAAATGCCCAAATCCGAGCAATCTAAGGAAATAGCATTTTGTAACTCTCAAGGTTGATCAGAAAACGCCGTTTACGTAAACTTTACCAAATATCATGCAATAAAAGAGTTTTCCTAAATGTTCTATTTAGTGCCCATCTAATAATGCTGAAATTTCTTCCAATTTCTTAAGAGAAACAAGAAAATGCCCATTTCAGAGCAACCTAAAGAATTAACATTTTGTAAATCTAAAGGTTGATTTTAAAATGCCGTTTACATACATATCAGGCAACAAAAGAGTTTTCCTAACATTTCTATTTATTCCTATCTAATAACACCAAAATCTATTCCAAAGTCTTAAGAGAAACAAAAAAATGCCAATTCTGAGCAACCTAAAGAATTTAACATTTGTAATTCTAAAGGTTGACCAGAAAATGCCTTTTTCATAAACTTTACCAAATATTAAGCAACAAATCAGTTTTCCTAACTTTTCTACTTAGTTCCCATCTAATAACATTGAGATGTTTTCCAAATTCTTAAGAGAAACAAGAAAATGCCCATTTCCGAGCAACCTAAAGAATTAACATTTTGTAACTCTCAAGGTTGATAAGAAAATGCCGTTTTCGTAATCTTTACCAAATATCATGGAATAAAAGAGTTCCAAATGGTCTATTTAGTGCCCATCTAATAACATCGAAATGTATTCCAAATTCTTAATTGAAAAAAAGAAAATGCCCATTTCGGAGCAACCTAAAGAATTTAACATTTGTAATTCTAAAGGTTGACCAAAAAATGCCTTTTTCATACACTTTGCCAAATATTAAGCAACAAAAGAGTTTTCCTAACTTTTCTACTTAGTTCCCATCTAATAACAGAGATCTTTTCCAAATTCTTAAGAGAAACAAGAAAATGCCCATTTCCCAGCAACCTAAATAATTAACATTTTGTAACTCTACAGGTTGATAAGAAAATGTCGCTTTCGTAAACTTTACCAAATATCACGGAACAAAAGAGTTTTCCTGATTTTCTACCAAGTTCCCGGTTAATAACAACGAAATTTCGACCAAAATCCAAAGTGAGACAAGAAAATGTTCATTTCAGAGAAACCTAAAGAATTAACATTTTGTTATTCTAAAGATTGATCAGAAAATTCCGTTTACGTAAACTTTAGCAAATATCATGTAAAAAAAAAGTTTTCCTAAATTTTCTATATAGTTCCTATCTAATAACAGCAAAATTTATTCCAAATTCTTAAGAGAAACAAGAAAATGCCCATTTCCGAGCAACCTAAATAATTAGCATTTGTCATTCTAAAGGTTGACCAGAAAATGCCCTTTTCATAAACTTTACCAAATATCACGCAAAAAAAAGAGTTTTCCTGATTTCCTACCAACTTCCCGGTTAATAACCACGAAATTTCGCCCAAAATCCTAAGTGAAAAAAAAAAAAAAAAAAAATGCCCATTTCAGAGCAACCTAAAGAATTTAACATTTGTAATTCTAAAGGTTGATCAGAAAATGCCGTTTTCGTAAACTTTACCAAATATCATGCAATAAAAGAGTTTTCCTAAATGGTCTATTTAGTGCCCATCTAATAACACCGAAATGTATTCCAAATTCTTAGTTGAAAATAGAAAATGCCCATTTCCGATCAACCTAAAGAATTAACATTTGTAATTGTAAAGGTTGACCAGAAAATGCCTTTTTCATAAACTTTAGCAAATATTACGCAAAAAAAGAGTTTTCCTAACTTTTCTACTTAGTTTCTATCTAAAAACACAGATTTCTTCCAAATTCTTAAGAGAAACAATAAAATGCCCATTTCCGAGCAACCTAAAGAATTAATTTTTCGTAATTCTAAACGTTGATCTGAAACTTAATTTTTTTTTTTACGTTACGAACTATCACACAACAAATTATTTTCCCTGATTCTCTACAAAGTTCCCGGTTAATAGCAACGAAATTTCGAAATTTCTAAAATACTAAGTGAAACAAGAAAATACCCATTTCAGAGCAACAATTAACTTTCCGTAATTCATCAGAAAACGCCTTTTTCATAAACTTTACCAAATTTCACGCAACTAAACAGTTTTAATAACTTTTCTACTTAGTTCCCATCTAATAACACTGAATTTGTTTTCAAATTCTTCAGAGAAACAAGAAAATGCCCATTTCCGCGCAACCTAAAGAATTCATATTTTGTAAATTTTAAAGGTTGATCAGAAAATGCCGTTTTCGTAAACGTTACCAAATATCATGCAATAAAAGAGTTTTCCTAAATGTTCTATTTAGCGCCCATCCAATAACGCTGAAATTTCTTCCAATTTCTGAAGAGAAACAAGAAAATGCCCATTTCAGAGCAACCTAAATAGTTAACATTTGACCAGAAAATGCCTTTTTCATAAACGTTACCAAATATTGCGCAACAAAAGAGTTTTCCTAACTTTTCTACTTAATTCCCATCTTTCAACACAGATTTCATCCAAAGTCTTAAGAGAAACAAGAAAATGCCCAATTCCGAGCAACCTAAGGAATTACCATTTTTCAACTCTCAAGGTTGATCAGAAAATGCCGTTTTCGTAAACTTCACCAAATATCATGCAATAAACAAGTTTTCCTAAATGTTCTATTTAGTACCCACCTAATAACACTGAAATTTCTTCCAAATTCTTAAGAGAATCAAGAAAATGCCCATTTCAGGGCAAGCTAAAGAATTAACATTTTGTAAATCTGAAGGTTGATTTTAAAATGCCGTTTGCATAAATATCAGGCAACAAGAGTTTTCCTAACTTTTCTATTTAGTCCTATCTAATAACACCAAAATCTATTCCAAATTCTTAAGAGAAACAAGAAAATGCCCAATTCCGAGCAACCTAAGGAATTAGCATTTTTCAACTCTCAAGCTTGATCAGAAAATGCCGTTTTCGTAAACTTTACCAAATATCATGCAATAAAAGAGTTTTCCTAAATGGTCTATTTAGTGCCCATCTAATAACACCGAAATGTATTCCAAATTCTTAGTTGAAAATAGAAAATGCCCATTTCCGATCAACCTAAAGAATTAACATTTGTAATTGTAAAGGGTGACCAGAAAATGCCTTTTTCATAAACTTTAGCAAATATTACGCAACAAAAGAGTTTTCCTAACTTTTCTATTTAGTTTCCATCTAAAAACACAGATTTCTTCCAAATTCTTAAGAGAAACAATAAAATGCCCATTTCCGAGCAACCTAAAGAATTAACATTTTGTAACTCTCAAGGTTGATAAGAAAATGCCGTTTTAGTAATATTTACCAAATATCATGCAATAAAAGAGTTTTCCTAAATGGTCTATTTAGTGCCCATATAATAACACCGAAATATATTCCAAATTCTTAATTGAAAAAAGAAAATGTCCATTTCGGAGCATCCTAAAGAATTAACTTTTGCAACTCTAAAGATTGACCAGAAAATGCCTTTTTCATTAACTTTACCAAATAGTACGCAACAAAAGAGTTTTCCTAACTTTTCTAGTTAATTCCCATCTAATAACACTGAGATTTCTTCCAAAATCCTAAGAGAAATAAGGAAATGCCCATTTCCGAGCAACCTAAATAATTAAATTTGTAATTCTAAAGGTTGACCAGAAAATGCCTTTTTCATAAACTTTACGAAATATTGCGCAACAAAAGAGTTTTCCTAACCTACCTACTTAGTTCCCATCTAATAACAATGAAATGTATTCAAAATTCTTAAGAGAAACAAGAAAGTGCCCAATTCCGAGCAACCTAAAGAATTAACATTTTGTAATTCTAAAGCTTGATCAGAAAATGCCGTTTTCGTAATCTCTTCCAAATATCACGCAACAAAAGAGGTTTCCTGATTTTCTACAAAGATCCCGGTTAATAACAACGAAATTTCGGCCGAAATCCTAAGTGAAACCAGTAAATGTCCAATTCCGACCAACCTAAAAAATTAACTTTTCGCAATTCTAAAGGTTGATCAGAAAATGCGTTTTCATAAACTTTAACAAATATCACGCAACCAAAGAGGTTTCCTAACTTTTCTACTTAGTTCCCATCTAATAACACCAAAATTTATTCAAAATTCTTAGGAGAAACAAGAAAATACTGATTTCCGAGCAACCTAAGGAATTAACATTTTGTAACTCTCAAGGGTGATCCGAAAATGCCATTTTCGTAATCTTTACCAAATATCACGCAAAAAAAGAGTTTTCCTGATTTCTCACCAACTTCCCGGTTAATAACAACGAAATTTCGCCCAAAATTCTAAGAGAAAAAAGAAAATGCCCATTTCAGAGCAACCTAAAGAATTAACATTTTTTAAATCTAAAGGTTGATAAGAAAATGACGTTTGCGTAAACATCACGCAACAAAAGAGATTTCCTAACTTTTCTACTTAGTTCCCACATAATCAAACCGAAATTTATTCCCAATTCTTAAGAGAAACGAGAAAATGTCGATTTCCGAGCAACCTAAAAAATTAATTTTTCGTAATTCTAAAGGTTGATCTGAAACTTATTTTTTTTATAAGCGTTACGAAATATCACACCACAAAGATTTTTCCTGATTCTCTACAAAGTTCCTGGTTAATATCATCGAAATTTCTTCAAAAATACTAATTGAAACAAGAAAATACCCATTTCAGAGCGACCAAACAGTTAACTTTCCGCAATTCATCAGAAAACGCCTTTTTCATTAACTTTACCACATTTTCCGCAAAAAAAGAGTTTTCCTAACTTTTCCACTTAGTTCACATCTACTAACACTGAATTTGTTTTCATATTTTTAAGAGAAACAAGAAAATGCCCATTCCCGCGCAACCTAAAGAATTCACATTTTGTATATCCTAAAGGTTGATCAGAAAATGCCGTTTTCGTAAACTTTACCAAATATCATGTATAAAAGTGTTTTCTTAAATGTTCTATTTAGTGCCACCTAATAACGCTGAAATTTCTTCCAAATTCTTAAGAGAATCAAGAAAATGCCCATTTCAGGGCAACCTAATGAATTAACATTTTGTAAATCTAAAGGTTGATTTTAAAATGCTGTTTGCATAAATATCAGGCAACAAAAGAGTTTTCCTAACTTTTCTATTTAGTCCTATCTAATAACATCAAAATCTATTCCAAATTCTGAAGAGAAACAAGAAAATGCCCAATTCTGAGCAACCTAAAGAATTTAACATTTGTAATTCTAAAGGTTAACCAGAAAATGCCTTTTTCATAAACGTTGCCAAATATCAAGCAACAAAAGTGTTTTCCTAACTTTTCTAGTTAGTTCCCTGCTATTAACACTGAGATGTTTTCCAAATTCTTAAGAGAAACAAGAAAATGCCCATTTCCGAGCAACCTAAATAATTAACATTTTGTAACTCTACAGGTTGATAAGAAAATGCCGTTTTCGTAAACTTTACCAAATAACACGGAACAAAAGAGTTTTCCTGATTTTCTACCAAGTTCCCGGTTAATAACAACGAAATTTCGGCCAAAATCCTAAGTGAAACAAGAAAATGTCCATTTCAGAGCAACCTAAAGAATTAACATTTTGTAATTCGAAAGATTGATCAGAAAATGGCGTTTACGTAAACCTTGGCAAATATCATGTAAAAAAATGTTTTCCTAAATTTTCTATATAGTTCCTATCTAATAAAGCAAAATTTATTCCAAATTCTTATGAGAAACAAGAAAATGCCCAATTCAGAGCAACCTAAAAAATAAACTTTCCGCAATTCATCAGAAAAAGCCTTTTTCATAGACTTTACCAAATATCACTCAACAAAAGAGTTTTCCTAACTTTTCTACTTAGTTCCCATCTAATAACACTGAAATGTTTTCCAAATTCTTAAGAGAAACAAGAAAATGCCCATTTCCGATCAACCTAAAGAATTAACATTTTGTAAATCTAAAGGTTGATCAGAAAATGCCGTTTTCGTAAACTTTACCAAATATCATGCAATAAAAGAGTTTTCCTAAGTGGTCTATTTAGTGCCCATCTAATAACACCGAAATGTATTCCAAATTCTTAATTGAAAAAAGAAAATGCCCATTTCCGATCAACCTAAAGAATTAACATTTGTAATTGTAAAGGTTGACCAGAAAATGCCTTTTTCATAAACTTTAGCAAATATTACGCAACAAAAGAGTTTTCCTTACTTGTCTACTTAGTTCCCATGTAATAACACTGAGATTTCTTCCAAATTCTTAAGAGAAACAAGAAAATGCCCAATTCTGAGCAACCTAAAGAATTAACATTTGTAACTCTAAAGGTTGACCAGAAAATGCCTTTTTCATAAACTTTACCAAATATTACGCAACAAAAGTGTTTTCCTAACTTTTCTGTTAGTTCCCATCTAATAACACTGAAATTTCTTCCAAAATCTTAAGAGAAACAAGAAAATGCCCATTTCCGAACAACCTAAATAATTAACATTTTGTAACTCTACAGGTTGATAAGAAAATGTCGCTTTCGTAAACTTTACCAAATATCACGGAACAAAAGAGTTTTCCTGATTTTCTACCAAGTTCCCGGTTAATAACAACGAAATTTCGGCCAAAATCCTAAGTGAAACGAGGTAATGTCCATTTCAGAGCAACCTAAAGAATTAACATTTTGTAATTCGAAAGATTGATCAGAAAATGCCGTTTACGTAAACTTTAGCAAATATCATGTAATAAAAGAATTTTACTAAATTTTCTATATAGTTCCCTATCTAATAACTGCAAAATGTATTCCAAATTCTTAAGAGAAACGACCACTAAAAGCCGCAAAAATCAAACTACGGTACATTAGAATATAATCTTTAAATTTTTAATTGCTGCATGATATATATACAATTAGTCCCGTCACGGATGGTGGTGTCAGGGGTTTACAAAACATATTTACAAAAGAGATACACATGAGAAAAACATATAAAGCAACCAAGCACAGTTTTACATTTTCATTTAGACGAGGATTCCCTTCCTGTATTTTTTATTGTTGACCACTTCTTGGAGGTCCCCGTCGATGGCTTGCAGTGAGGGCAGCATTTGTTTTGTCAGGAATCTGCCGGTTAGTACTAGCCGGTTGGGATTTGCCAACAGCTGTGCTGAAGACCGGAGATAAGGGAGAGAAATGCGCCAAGAGCAGTGATCCCAGAAGTTCGGCTCTGTAATTTTACCGGTGGCCATCTTGATGGTGAACAGCAGCCTTCTTTCTCCGATGTAGGATCGGAGCCTGCGTAGTTGAAGGGCTTCTGCTAACTGCGTTGATCTGAGAGCTGGGAAAAAGTGGAGTTTGAAGGTGTAGAATCCAGAATTTGGCAGAGAATATTCTTTTAATGTTGGATTCGGCAGCCGAGGCCCATATCTCTGAATCATACAGTATTGTCGGGTATAGGATTGATACGATGTATCTTTTTACCAGTGTAGGTCGGTGGTGTGGAGCAGCTGCTGTTTGGCCACCCAGCGTAGTAAATTCAGCCTCGACTGTATGAGGTTTACATGATCGTTGAAAGATAGTTTGGAGTCGAAAAGGACCCCCAGATCTGTGTGCGTTTGAACACTTGGGACAGAGGAGCCGTTAAGCACAGACTCCAACGTCGTTGGGCTGCCCTTCTGTGAATAAATTATTTGTGCCGATTTTAGGGGGTTGATTTGGAGGTTTAAAGTATTGAGGTAATCAGCCATGTCCTGCAGTTTGCTAGTGATTTGCTGAGTGGTTTCGGCTGCCGAGTTGGATGGCGTTTTCCTAGTAAGGAACTTGACATCGTCAGCATATGTGATCCAGTTGCATTGTTGGTCACAAACGGTACCATTATTGCTAAGAAGAGAATGCCAGACAGGACCCCTTGAGGCACACCGGCAGTTATGTGGCGCGTGACGTTCTTTGTTCCGATCTTTAGAACAAGGGAATCCTCTTGAATTGGAGAGATTCTAGGAACCAGAGAACATCGCCGAGAAAATTGAAGTAGGTTTCTAAGAGACGTAGGAGATTAGGTATATAGGTGGCATCAAATGCGGAATGGATGTCAAGATATATAATTCCTGACAATTCCTGTCTTTGTTCAAAGGCTTCTAAGATGTGCATAGTGGTTGTTCCAAGGTTAGTTATAGTTTACCTTCCTGATATCCCATAGTGTATTTGCTGAAGACTGTCACAGAGAATTTGATGGGTGACAGACGGTTGCAGTACTTTCTCCAGAATTTTTAGCAATACAGATGCTCAAGCGATGGGCCTGTATTGGCTTGGGAGCGTCGATTACTGGTTCTTAGGAAGGGGCCGGACAGAGTACTTGTTCCACTGGGGTGGAAAGAAATGAATTTCGAGGCATCTGTTGTATAGGTTGAGGAGTGAATCGATGATGAAGACGCTTAAGCATTTGATTATGAACTGGGGAATGCCATCGTCACCGGTGGTTGCCGTGAATGGGAGAGTTTTTATGGCCTGCAGCAGTTGTTGCTTGGAAATTCGGATCGTAGCGAGACTATCAGTGGGATGAGAGTGGTTGAAGAGTGGCAGGTTAGGTAGAGCTGGAGGTTGATTAGAAAATCTGGCATCGACCCAGTTGAGCCAGTCAACTGGGTCGATGTTGCTGAAAGAACTGGCCTTTGTTCTGTAGAATGGTTTCCTCCATTTTAGGGTTCTTTCGAGGTCCTTCTTAATTGCAGCTGATCTGTTTCTGTTGAATTCGGCCCTGGCTTTGGAAAATGAAATGCGGTCTTGGACATCGTCCTAAGCTTTCCATTTAGCGTGCAGTGATTGTTTGTAGTGGAAACTTTGGTTGCGCTGGGGAGTCCACCACGCTCTGGAGCGCGGAGTAATGGTGACTGTCTTGGTAGCGGTGTGAAAGGCTATGGTATTGATCCATTTGGTCATTAGATCGATTACGAGTCTCAGTTCACATCCATCTAAGATGTTCCATGGGACTGTGGATGCAGCTTCAATGCAGAGTGCTGGATTCAGAAATTTCAGAGCGGTGACCTGTTGCACAGATTTGGTTTTGGGGGTATTGAAATATTTTTTTGGTAGAAGAGCAGTAAATACGATTGGTTGTTGGTCTGATTGAAACATGTCGGCTGTGGTTTCTTCGAGTTGACATATCGCCGAAGAATAGACTATGTCCAGCAGGTTTTTGTCTCTCGTTGGCTGGTAGTTAACTTGGAATATTTGGATTTTGAATAACTTGGATTGATTGGAGAGATTCTGTGAGCCGACTTTTGAGGTGTTTGGTAGATGGCGGAAGTTGAAATCTCCACATACGGTATGAGTGGCTGCTGGGTGCAGATTATTTATTAACCAGTTAGTGGCTTCGTCGATGGCCATCATAGTTGGCATTGGAGGAAGGTACAGGGATGCGACGTCTATAGTAGTACCTTGATGTTCCAGAGTTATCATTAAGGCTTCCACCTCTTGAGAGATACTTGAGACAGAGTGTACGATGGAGAACTTTATCGTATTGAAGATTATAGCAACTCCACCCCCCTCTGCGGTTATCGCGATAAGCAGCCAGTACATGAAAGCCTGCAGGAATGGAGCAGGTTTTATCTATACTATGAGTTTTAGTGTTTCTCACCAACAATGTAACATCTAAAGGAATGTGAATCGCATAGGAACCCATAACCGGAAACGTCACCGTAAGTCGGTACACGGCGCTGTTCATCAGTTCGCGAGAGGGAAAATTTCTGGTTTACTCATTCAAGCATTATCCGGACACCGCGAAAATCTGACATGGAATGCGAATTGCTGGAAGAAACGCAGGAAAGACCTACTAAACAGCCCGAAGTGTCTCATCCCGACACAGACAATGATCAAATGTTGCAGCCTGAGGATACAAGGCCGACGCCCATGGGTAAGAAAAGGAAACGGAAAAGAACAATCCCAAATACAGACAGGGAGACAAGGAGCCAGAGTGACACACAAGAGGGAATTGTCTCCCAACAAGAAAAACCCGAAAAGACCAAGCCCAAAGACCCTCTCCCCCCTCTGGACCCTGCACTCCCGGAGGGGCCGCCTATGGACCAAGCCCGAATACTCAAGACAGCCTTGGAGGATTAAAGAACAAAGCAGCAGAGTGTCATAGTGTTTTGTGAAAGGCGCCACCTGTGGTTTCCCACATCTGCACCATGGTACTTTGTGAAGAAGTACAGAATCTCTGTAAAAGCCAGAAAAAGTGTAATGTCTGGTTTCTGTCAGAGTAGTGTTATGTTGTGTTGTTGTGTCTCTGGCTGCTTGGCCGCAGAGCCCCTAGTGGGACCCCACGTTGCCCGCCACCACCACTGGGAGGTGAGCCAGGCTGCCCATTATACTCTGGCTGGCCTTTGCCAGGGTTGCCTAAGCTTCCTAACAAAAGTCAAGTGAAAAAAAATAAATAAATAAAAAATAATAATAATAAATAAATAATAATAAATAAATATATAAAAAAACAATAATAAATAAATAATAATAATAAATAAAAAAAAATAATAAATAAATAATAATAAATAAATATATAAAAAACAATAATAAATAAATATATAAAAAACAATAATAAATAAATAATAATAATAAATAAATAAATAAATAAAAAAAATAAATAAATAAAAAATAAATAAATAAAAAAATAAATAAAATAAAATAAATAATAATAATAATAAAAATATAAAAAAGTGGGGGGGGAGAAAACAGAGCAGGAGTACGAGTTAGAAGGAACAGAAAGAGGGAAAGGAGGACGGACTAAAGTTAAGGAGCAGTCCGCTCTTTGTGAGGTGAAAATAGGGGTCTGGGAGTGGGAGTTAAAGTAGCAGGGGGCAGGTGCCCCTGCATGATCACCAGAGGCCAATGGACTCTGTATCCCGCACTCAGAAGTTCTCCAGAGTGTCACCAATCCCGCACCAGAACGGTGCCAGCTGATCCTACCCTATAAGTGGTTTGCAGCAGTATCCCGCACTCGATGAGTGCCAGCAGTCCCGCTCCAGAATGGTACCAGCAGTGTTCCTACCCTTAAAGGATTAGCAAGTTGTCAAGGCAGTGTCCTCTAGTGGAGAAGGAGCTTACTCACGCCAGTCTGATTCAGGCCTTGGGCAGCATGATCCAGTGTTGTTCTCATTTCAGCAATCTTGGCTACCCTCGGTGCGAAGATTTCCTGCGCATACACAGTTAGTGCCCTGTATGTGTTTTCATCGAGCAGCAGCGAGGACTCTTGGTTTCGTGGATTCCTTTGAATTGCGGTAGCAAACTTGATTCTACTGTTGTCATAGGCAGGGCACTCATACATGAAATGTCCCAAGGACTCTTCTTCTCCACAATGGCACCGCGGGTCTCTTTCAATCCCCATAGCTGTGAGTTTCTGACGGAAGGGGCCGTGTCCAGTGATAATAAACGTCATGTGCAGACCAGGTGAGAACCAGGGAGGGGGCTCTGGGTGAGCATGGTTTATAGTTGGGAGGAATCGCCTCGTGATGTCTCCTTTCTGCGTGGTTTCCCAGCTCTGTTGCCATATCGCTTGTAGATGTTGGGTGAATCTCCTCTTCTCTATCTTGGGGTCATTTGCAAGATCCAGCTGGAGATTTACTATTTCAGCTGGTGTTCCTTTCCTAAGGTGGTAATATAGGCCTCGCCTGACTACTTCTAGGTAGAGTGGCTGACAACCTGTTAGAACTTGCAAGGCAGGGGTGCTAACAGTGCGGCACGCCCTACTAATTGATAGCAGCATGAACCTTTGAATTGTATCCAGCTTATGTTTGTTTTTTGTTAGTGTAGCTTGTCTATACCAGGTGGAGGCACCATAGCAAACAATCTGGACATATACTGCTTTGTATATGAGGGTCAGAGCCTTAGAGGCCAAATTGTCACGCTTTGGAATAAGATGGAGTCTATTCTCTCCAAAACTTATCTGGAGTCCGAAAAGTCCGCTGCCAAAGTCTAAGTTTACATGAAAGGAGGAGCAAAAATCATGCAACAGCGCGCTCCCTCTTATGCTGATGTGCTGAAGATACCTGCACAGAGCGGCCATACCGCCACACAGGCAACCCAGCAAAAGACAAAAGTCACCACCCAAAGACCCATCCTAGTGGTGCTCAGGCCTCTAAACAAAGAGGACAACCAAACTAGTGAAGGCATAAAGCCAGTAATCATGGACAAAACTCTCTGAAGACTTAAAAACCACTAAAATAAAAGCAGTAAGAAACACTAGGAATCCAGGTGTGATTATCGAAACTGAGACCACAGAAGAGATAAAGCAAATACTTGAAAAGCCCAAAATTGCAACTCTGGGTCTTAAAGCCGAACCCCCAAAAAGAAAAGGGCCCTCGATTGTAATTTACGATATAGACAAGAACACCAAACCTGATGCGATCACTAGAGAAATATATGAAAGAAACCTACGAGACCACATCCCCAACCAAGACCGGATTGACCATGTGGTGCCTAAACACACCACCAGAACCCAATCCGCAACCACTGTCAACTGAGTCGTGGAACTTAGCCCGGCGGCCTGGCAGGTACTCACAAACCAGACCAGAATATTCATAAACTGGGCAGCCACCGCTTTCGCGAACACGTGACTATCACCAAGTGTTACAAATGTTGCAAATTCGGCCAGACCTCGCATACCTGTGCCCATGCTGTGCCGACCTGTGGCCACTGCGCCAGCAAAGGCCATAACTTCAGCAACTGCCCTAACAAAAGCGCAGACCCAGCTTTAGGTATCTAGCTTTAGGTTTCTGCAGTTAGCGCAGACGCGCTAACTGCAGAAACCTAAAGCTAGATGCCTCCCACTCTCTTAGAGATGTCAACTGTCCTATATATCAAAAGTACAAGAGCCTAAACCAAGCAAGAACAGATTATGGAAGCACACCATAAAAAATTTAATACCAGCATAGTGAAATTTTTCCAAATCAATGCACAGAGGGCTAGGGCAGTGGTTGACCATATTAGACTAAAAGCAGAAAACGAAAATACAGATATCATTACACTTCAAGAACCGTACGTAGTCGTTAAGCAAGTAAGGGGTTATCCCCTGCACTACAAAGTCATACAAGCCGAAGATGAAACCCCTTGGGCCGCAATAGTGATTAGAAACCCAGATCTCACAACCACTAGAATTACACATCTCTGCACAGCCTGGGCAGCCTGTGTCCATGTTATTTCAGCACTGGGTGCATTCTATGTGATTGCACTCTATTGTCGACACTCTAGCTATGGAAAAAAATGCCAAACAATCTGAAATGGACTCGCAACTAGACCCGGACATACTGCAAAAAACTATCACTGCAGTTATTACCAAAGCGGCAAATGCTGCAATCAAAAGAAAAAACCCCACCCCAGGTATAGTTCCATGGTGGAATTCTCTCTCAGCTTCAGAGCCTTCGAAAGGATGTCCAAAATAAAAGGAAGGCCTTCCAGAGGGCCAGACGCTCATGGCCTGCCCCAGAGGTAAACGCTACGCGAAATTTACAAAGAGGCAAAGAACCTATACACCTCACTTATCTGCCGTAGTAAACAGCAATCTTGGGAGAATCTAGTCACAACTACAGGGAACTCTGACCCCTGGGGGATGGTCTGCAAGGTGACCACTAACAAACTCCCCAGAGGGGAGGTGTTGGCAGCTACCAGGACTTCACAAGGCAGAGTCACAAACTCATGGGAGGCGTCAGTTAACAACATCCTTGACGTAACCTTTCATCCAAATTCTGACCCGCAAACGCCAGAACAATTCCGGATGTGCCAGGAGAACGACCAATACGAAACGGATGAAAAGGAACGGGCTTTTGCTCTGGAAGAAGTCCAAGCAGCCGCATACCGTATCAAAGGAAAAAATGCCCGGGTCCGGATCTCCTGGAGCCGGAGATCGTGTTGAAGGTTGTTGAGATAGCCCCAGACATACTCCTAAACCTCTATAACCTATGCCTCAGGACTGGAACTTTCCCCAAAGAGTGGAAGAGGGCCAACGTAAAACTAATTATCAAAAATGCTAACAAGCCGCCGGAACTACCAAACTCCTACAGACCAATAGCCCTGTTCTCTGTTTGTAGCAAACTCCTTGAGAGACTCCTCCTGACTAGAATACAAAACCACTACCTGCAAGCAAACCTGGCATCGCCAAAACAGTATGGCTTCCGTCAGGGGCTGTCAACGGTGGATGCCCTGAGAAATCTCTTGGTGCAAGCAGCAGCCACTGATCAAAAGTACTTCCTAGCTATCTCTGTTGACTTTGCCGGGGCGTTTGACACTCTCTGGTGGCCAAGCGTCCTGGCCCGGCTCCGGGAGACCAGCATGCCAGAAAATTTATATAACGTAATAAAAAGCTACCTGTCTGACAGACGTATCATGATAAACACCCCATATAGAAAGCTTACAAGACAAATACACAGAGGCTGCTCACAGGGCTCTGTACTGGGACCAATACTGTGGAACATTACAATGGATGAACTCCTTAATACGGACATTGGTGAAGCATCCTCGCAAGCCTTCGCAGATGACCTCATCCTTATGGTCGCCGGAAACAGCAGACTACAACTTGAAACAAAGGCAAACCATGCCCTACAAATTCTTCTGAAATGGACCGAAAAGCACAATCTCAGAATTTCCAAAGAAAAAACTAATTCTATCCTCCTAAGGGGCTTCCTTGATCCGAGGAGACCCCCTCAGATCAAGATTGGTACCACCACACTGTACCAACTATCAAAAGAGCTCAAGTACCTGGGTGTAATATTTGACGCCACCCTTTCCTTTAAAACGCATCTCAACTACACCAGGAAGAAAATTAGGGGCTACACGGCCCTCATCACCAGGGTCGGAAAAAGGGACTGGGGGCTAAACAACAAAACCCTCAAGCTCATATACAAAGCAGTCTTTATACCGATAGGAACCTATGCATCGGGAGCATGGTACTCTAAAGTCACCATGGCAGTAAACCACAGGTTACTCGACTCCATCCACAGAGCCATGCTATTAGCCATCACACGGGCCTGCAGCACAGTAAGCACACATACGCTGCAGGTGCTGGCTGGAACCCATCCACTCGACCTGGAAGTGGCAGAATCGGAATCCTCTATGAAATTTCTAAGGGGAACGCCTGCACCTTCATGGGCTTCAATGCAGATCCCACTGCTAACCGAGTGACCGAAAAGAAAAGACTCACTGCCCACCTCACGCAAATATGGCAATCTAGATGGGACAACTCTTCCAAGAGAGAGATCACTAGGAAATTTTTCCCCAACGTGGAGAAATTGCATCCGAAGGCCCCGCTGTGGTTCTCATCGGGCCTCTATACAACCTTTCTACTTACCGGACACGGAGCATTCAAAGCAAAACTACAGCCCTGGGCATCACAAATGACCCTGCCTGCTGCTGTGGAGAGTCTGAGAGCTGGCAGCATATCATGTGCGATTGCCGGCTCTACGATGACCTTCGCTGCCAGCTCATCTCCAGGATCACCTTCTTGCCCAGAGACAGAGAAAAGCACCTACTCGACAGTAAAGAGCAATATATTGCATTCTCCAAATTCGCAGAAGACCTCTACAAGAGGAGACGTACCCTCATCGTACAGCAACCAAACCGTGACCAACAGCAATAAAACTAATTCAAGCTGAGAACTGATAACGACGAAGTGTCATGACTGCTGCATCGTGGACCTTACAAGGAAACCGATTCTACTAAGAATAAAGGACACGGCTTACAACCATTAGAATGACCACAACCCTGGACTTTTCAAAGATATACACCGACCTGGATCGTGCAGTTCGCTGCCACCAAGCCATATTGGCGAACAAAATCGAGCACCTGACTCGATTACTTTAAACCCAAACCCAGGCGGGAAGAGGGGAGACACCCTGTCCCCCCTCTCTCCGCCGACCCTCCTTTTCCTTCTGGTGAGGCATGGACATGCCTCACTGACCACCTGGGGACATCTACTCTGTCGCCCCCATACTTCTACGTTTACCCCCCAGCCTTCTGCCTCTCCTCCCCCACTCTATCTATACACGACGCAAACACCCTACATCCTAAATTAATCAAATTCAAAATAATTTTCGCCCAGTCTCGGCCTATCACAGTCATTGCCCTGCTCCTGCCGATTGAATGCATGGACGCTATGTGCTGTATGCAAACGTTCAAAAATGAATTACAAATACACTTATATATCTTCAATTTTTATTTATTTTTATTATTTATTATTTTTTTATGTTTTTATTTATTTATTTTATTTTATTTTATTTATTTTATTTAATTTATTATTTTTTATTTTTTTTATTTATTAGGTCCTAATCTCCGAAATCTCAGGAAATTAAGCGGCAGGACCTGCCGGAGTAACTTAAGTCAAGTGAGTTCCTGGTCTGCCTCCACGGGGCGAAAGTGGGGCAACGTTGGGCCTCAGCTGGGGTCCAGCGGCTAAATGACCAGATGAACAACGGTACACGACACCACACAAATACAATTTCTACACACTTTTAAATCTCTGGCTTTTCCAGTCAACTGGTTCACCCACAATGTAAACTACGCGGAGTTGGGGGAAACCCCTGGTGCCGTTGAACCCTAAACACACTTTCACTTTCACTTTCAACCATTGAAGTAAAAACGAAAACCAAAATCTTAAAAAGCTTTGTATTTAGATTTACAGTAGATCAAACAAAATAAATGTGATTATACAAATAAAATGTTACTGATAATAAAATACTGAATTAAGATAGAATAAAACAAATGTAGTTTACAGTGAATGTACAAATAAAATGATAATAAAATACTGAATTAAAATATACTAGATTAAAAGCGCTAAAATAACTGCCTCCCCGGACGAAGCAGTCATCACTGATCGGGCGCATGGATTTTGGGACCGCAAGTGGCTCGAGAGCCTACGAATTAGTTCTATTGGGAATAATATAAACAGAGACAGGGGTACACGCATTCATCCCCTCTTTGAGGCGGTAATCCTTAGAGGGGATAAACGTTTTCGCCTGGAACGCTCCCGAGCCGCTTCCGGTTCCAACATGTACGGGAACAGTACACGTTTACGTGAGATGCACCGTGAACTTGCTGGTATTTAATGAGGCACCGCAGAATAAAAAGGCAGAAGTCTTTGAAAGTTTAACAGTTATTTTAGCGCTTTTAATCTAGTGTATTTTATTTGTACATTCACTGTAAACTACATTTGTTTTATTCCATCTTAATTCACTATTTTATTATCAGTAACATTTTATTTGTATAATCACATTTATTTTGTTTGATCTACTGTAAATTTAAATATAAAGCTTTTTAAGATTTTGGTTTTCGTTTTTACTTCAATGGTTGGTGAGAAACGCTAAAAATCATAGTATGAATATATCAAACCCCAGAGGCCTATTTGAAGAACAGCTTATATCTGTCTGGTTCGCCTCTAACCATGTTCCAGCGAGGCACAAGATGTCTAGTGAGTTTCAGAGTAGAATCTCTTCCAGTGTATTAAGTTTATTTCTTAAGGACCTGAAATTCTGGAACATTATGCGGATGGTAGGAGAGGTTGTAATGCTTATCCTCACGGGAGGGAGCCTTGCTTCCCGACTGTGAACAAGTAGAGGCTCTCGACAATGAGAGACAGGGATGAGGCGACATTGGGGTCTCTCGCGTTGGAGGACCGTATTAGCAATCCATATTGGACGGAGTTTGTTCCAGTATGTTAGTGTGACAAGATTCTGGTGCTGGCATCCTTTCTGGCAAGCAATTATAATCGCCAAGTAGTTGTGACTGCGGTGGGAGTACTTTTGTCGGGTCTGAGTAGTCGATTTAGGTTTCGAGGTTGATTGATAGCGAACAAACAGCCTGATCCTCGTTCCGACAGGCCAAATGGCGGCGCTTCCTATCAGGTCTACTTGGTGTCGGCTACAATCAATTTTGAATGCAGCGTATTGTTCACTCCTATTTTGTGTACAGTTGGCCGTAGATTCAGCTCTTCATATATAACCTGTTTCACTAGTTCAGGGGTTGTGCATGGATCCAGTCGAGATACGAAAAGGCTGGTTGTACTTTTTCTGGTAGTGTCTTGGGTCATGAAAGCTCGTAGCTTGGAGTTTATTGCTGTGCCGTACTTTACAGCGTTTTTTTTTTTTTTTTTTTTTAAGTTGTTAGTTGAAAGTCGGTTGTAGAATGTGCAAACTTAGTGAGAAATTAAAGTTCCGCATTATATAAGTGTTCTTAAAGTGTGGTGTCATTAGTGAGAAGAATTCAATTAACAGGAAGATATAACTTTATTTTAAAGAGTGAGTAAAAATTCACAACGTCATGTTATTAAATAAGAAGAAAAAGACTTTTGCGAAAGGCACCCATTGAAGAATTCGCATCTAGCCATGCAAGATTCATATAAAGCAAACAGGTATGTTTTGAAATATTAAACATGCATTCTGAATTCTTCACTCTAACTTTGTATTATCTAGTTAACATATGTGGTTGACACTGTCACGATAATTTTTGTTGTGTATATGAAAAACAAAAAATAAACCTTAATTCTGTCAGCTGAGTAAAATTAAATCTGTATGGTTTTTCTATCAGAAAATGAAAATGGAGTGCAACGTTATTGTTGCGTAGTAAACTTAAAATCTGAATTAAACCTTGCGACTTTCCATTGATGCATTTATTACAATGATTACAGATTGTTTTTAGATCCATATCACCCTCATATTCTGATGTTTCGAGTTTGTGCTTTTTGAGAGGAAGTGAACATAAAGTTTCTATTAGCGGTAGTCTGACAGTTTCGGCTGCTTATCGACGATGCAAAATTGCGAAAGGTGGAGGGCTAGATTTGTCATGATCACGTAACACTTGGGAGAAGGGGGATAGTTCTCGATCACGTGCCACATCTGACGATGGTATTGGTAAACAGGTGTTGCACATTACATTAAGTAAAGAGTGTACGTTGTCGCGCGTTTGGTTACAGGTCCTAGTGGAGACTTCTGGGAATTTTGTGCTAGCGGACAACTAATAAGCCTCCCAAATTTCTCACGTTCTTAAGACAAATTAATTTTCTTATATGGTGTTCATGTCATTAATTATTCTGATTTCCTTCATATATTACTGAATGTTCAAGTCGTTTTAAATGTTGCTACCCACAATAGTTTGGCCCCATTTCAAGCATCAAAAGCCAGTCGATAAATTGAATTAAAGATCATGTTCAGTCTTAATTCCAGTCTGACGTAAAAACGTGTTAAAATAAAGAGTTATGAGCAGACATGAAACGCCCCTCATTTTCTTCCAAGACGCAGTATTACAATCAATAATGTATAAACTACCCTTATATCATAACTTGGCTCGTTAACAGCGATGAGAAGAGCCGTTCTTAGCTTCTACTTTTTTTTCCTTTCTTTTTCTTTGTACGAAAGAGAAATTAGTAGAGATTTATAAAATTATGTGGCCACGAAATGTCTTGCCGATGAATATTAAGGCCATGCGCGTAGGATACTCTATTACGCTCACCCCGTATGAGCTGTTCATTGCAAATTAGTCATCTCTAAAACAGGCGCACGACATGTTTGCTGATTATCTCGAGACTGTATTGATTGCATATTAGGTGCGGAGAGACCAACGGTATGCAAATTTTTATACCGACAAGCTCACTTTGATGTGCAATCACTTTTCCTGTTAGGTGCTAAGAACAAGCAGAAATTTGTGGCATCGGACTGGCATGACTAAACAAAATTTAAATAACATTCTTCACGCGAAAAAAATTCTACTTATTCTTTGTAATATTTCAGTTTTTGATTTTATGCTTAGGAGTGCGCTGCTACTTTACTTCGTTTCATGAGTCCCTTATGCAAAGATAAAGTAGATTTATTTCATTCTCAACTCCCAAATGTATCATAAAACAAACAAACAAAAAAAAATCAGTGTGTGCCGAGCACGCATAGCGGAAGTCAAGTGAAACGCCTTTAGACGAGCATTTATCACCTGACCGAGGATCCCGTACGAATGCCGCAGGCGACGAGCAGGAGCCTCGAAGATATGAGACTTGCCGTTACCAAATCTAGTTTCGGCAAGTGCTGTGGCATCGAATGATATTGAAAACCATTTCACTTCAATAGAGCAGGAATCACGTTGTTCTTGAGAGGGCCACGGCAGCTGTTACAAGTCGACATTTGACTTACATCTTCATTTCGAAATGCTGTTTGCAGAAGAGTATGATCTCGAGCTTCTACAATCTTCACATTTTTGAACCAAAGCCGATCACTCGATGAATGCACTGGACCGAAATCATTATCGATGAATGTACGTTTAAACTCTGCGTGGATGCTTCCCGTATTTCCTAAAATCCTGTTGCTGCTCCTGCTGTGTATTGCGTGTTGAATGATTTAAATAAGTCTTTATTTGTCCTACCAAATTTAAAATATAGCTGTACATTGGTAAGTGATAAATGCCCTTCACGGCAGAAAATGCCAGGGGATTACCATAAAATGGGAATAAAAGAATGTCTAAAATATACAAGAAAGGTTAAATATACACGAAAAGATGACATTTAAACTACATTACTCTTCACTACATTTCTGTTTAGAGTCCTGGCAATTGTAATACAAAAGTTCATCTTAACATTACATCCACTGATCAACGTGTGCGAGATACACATTATTCAATTGCGTACACACAGTTCTTGACAGAAATTCACACTACTAGGCAACAGTAGCCTCAACGAGCCACACTGCGGTTTGTTTCCTATATTTTAGATCTTCTATGAGCCTTAGGTCAATTCCGATATGTGTTAGGCACTGAATTGATTCTAACGCACTGGCGGGAATAAACCTGTCGGCCATCTACAGTCTGGTCTTCATTCTCAAGGATTTTGTGACTCTTAATGCAGATGGCGGGATCTGCCAGAAGCATGGTGATGATATCGTACCAGTCATCATCATTTTGATTGTAGTTATTAATCGTTTCCAGTTTCTGGTAAACGCTGCAGTTTAAGCTGTTCAGAGAGCTGCGTGGTCTTTAACTGTTGCGAGAGGGTGCTTATGGTTTGCCCACTTCAGCAGAATTCACTCGCATATATTCTCCTAATGTGGGTAGGGTGGCTGACGCCCACAATTCGGCGCCCCACAAAATGGCCGAATACACTGTGGTTCTTAAATATCGTGCGGTTGTTGCAGTCTGTTTCACGTGCAAGAGGTGCTGTTTTGTTGCCCAACGTAAGTAGTTCATTTTCTTTACAATCAGGTCAATATGAGACTTGAACGTAAGTTTCGTATCAAATGTTACTCCGAGATCTCTATGCGTCTCAACAACTGAGATAGGTTTGCCGTTAAGTTTCGGGTGTACGAGCGTAGGCGATTTTTTTGAGCGAGTACACCATGATTACAGTCTTCTGCGGATTTAGGGCAAAGCCAAATTTGTTTTTAGTACACGAATAAATTCAGAAGCTTATAATTAATCTGCTCACAATGCCGTATTATTCATGGACGGTTGGATGGGTGTTACGATCTTAATATCGTCTGCATAAGTGCATACATTTGTTGGAGTGCATTTGGTTTTGGCTTCTTCCTCTTTTCGTTTACGACTGGGTTTCGAAGACTCTTCATAGTTTTCATTTGCAGCATCAACTTCCATGAATCCTTTGAAATTCACTTCTAACATTTCTGGGGAGATGTAAGGCTCCTGAAGATGTGAATAGATCTTCTCCGGCTTCTTTGTTCAACTCCATCGCACCCTGTGATTTCATCCGCTGTCGAAATAGTTTAGACCTCTCCTTTGTTCTCAATGTATGTGGTTTCACATAGCACGCATACGTGCTCTATATGTGCCTTACAACGTTCAGTATTAGTCTTCGACATGTTGAATTAAATTTTTTTCCGTTGAAATTTTTTATTAAATACGGTAGAGAATGGCGAAAAAATAGCATAACGCAATCAGTAGGGGTACTGATTGGGGCATGCGTCGCTCGTGCCTGATAAGGAGTGGTAGAATGGTGGGGGGGGGGGGGGTGATGTCACATTTTCTTGGCGATTTTTGTCAATCCACCGACGCATTGCACGTGTCGTGTGCTATACGCCTAACAACGCTTACTGCTACGTGACTGAAAAGCGCTAATGCCGTTCAGTGACTGTTTGGTTTGAGGCTACGTTTGGAAGGTGATTGCTCTGTGTTCGTTAACTATTGAAGAGTTTCTTTAGCTGTTTTTTTTTTTTTTTTTTAATAGTTTCAAGGTGAAATAATAATCAACTTTTGTAATATTGCTATTTGATTAAGTGTGTGTGGATTACCGCATTGGCAGAGCCAATTTGGCTGCCATGTGGCAACGATCATAGTCGGCGGACACGTAATTTAGCGGGAAACGTAATTGGGTTTTCCTGCTGATAGTTACTGTATTTCTGAGTTGATCAATTATTTGGTTTAAAATATGGATAAGAAGAAAAATCCTAGAGGTGGGGGAGGAAGAGAAGAAGAGCCTGGCACATTCCCCCCTCTCTTCGCGAGTTCCCAGGCTACACGGAGAGGTGGCTAAAAAGCCAACAGATCCAAAGCATAAAATTAAGAATGTTAAAGCTGGTTCAACTTCAGTTCAAGGTGCAACTTTCAGTTCTAATCCAGGAGTTAGTGGTACAAGGAATGAGGATAAAGATGTAGGTTCCATGACAGCTGTTGAGGTTCAGAATGGTGTTATAGATCAGGGAACACAGAGTGAAGAGATCAGAGAGGATATACAGGATTTACAGTTAACATCAGAGCCAAGTTTATCAGATGCCTCAGAGGCTCATTCAGAATTTCTTAATGTTGATGTTGACAATTCTTCTGGGGATATTAGCAGACGAAGCATAGGTACCAATGTCAGAGAGAGCAACATAATAGTCAACAATATATAAGAGCAAAGATGCAGATATGGGGATGTAAATACAGTATATGAGTTGATTACAAAGTTAAAGAAGATTGTGGTTGATTACACCACGAGCGAAGCCAACAAGGTTATAAAGACAGCATCAAATTTTATACTAGATAAATGGGTTGACATGGAGATAATTACTACAGCCTTGCTCATTGATAATGAGCGTTTGAAGGCTAGGATTGATGAGCTACAATTAAGAGCCAATCTATTCGATGATCTTATTAGAGATCAGTCCAAGCTGTCAACAATTGGAGAACAACGGGCAGTTTCTTATGCAGATAAATTGAAATCAGGTGTTGTAAAGGGGCAATTGGGTGCTCAAGTTGTTTTAGAGGATCATGAAGGTGTCAGATGGAAGTCATTGGCATCAACCTAAAAACATTCAGCAAAAACAGGGCAATACTCTTATATTGCGAGCAGAAGACAATACTCAGTTTACTTCCAGTCAAGAGGTGAAGGATGTTGTGGCTCAATCCCTGAAAGAAGGCTTTAAGGACATTAAAATTAGAAATTTAAAAATGATAAGAAATAAGGGAGTGCTGATTGAAACAGTTAAAAGGGAGGATTTGAATAAAATTATCAATTCTGAACAGTTAGTAAATAAAGGTTTAAAACTAGACAACATTAAACTTTCAGACCCTTCAATTTTAGTATATGATGTACCAAAGGATGTGGAAAAGGAGGAATTTTTTGAGGACTTGTTTTATAAGAACTTTAAGGATTTTGGTTTTACTGAATTGGAAGTTAAAGAGGGTGTATTATTTAGATTTTGTACTGGATCTAAAGCCAGGTATAATAATTGGGTTATAAGTATGAATCCAAAATTATACAGGTGTATCTTAGCTTGTGATAGGTTATACATTGGGTTTGCTTCTTTTAAATTCAGAAAGTTTGTAATAATATCCAAATGCTTTAAATGTTTGGGATTCGGACATTCAGCTGGTAACTGTACACATAGGACTGTGTCTTGTGGGCATTGTGCCCAGGGGGGGGGGCATAAATATAGTGATTGTCAAGATAAGGATGGTACTCCAAAATGTGTTAATTTTGAAAGGAAGGGAAGGATTCATGATCATTCTATAAGAGATGTTAATTGCCCTGAATATATCAGGGCATTGGAAATTGCAAGTATGCGAATTAATTATGATGAATAATGCTAGTACGTATGATCATAGAGTAAATTATTTAAGAATTGTTCAATTGAATGGGCAAAAATCAAGAAATGTCATGGATGAAATTAAAGTTGGTATGATTAAAGGAGGTTATGATATTCTGTGTCTCCAAGAACCTTATGTAGGTACATTTGCAAACTCTTGTAAGGTCACTGGATTTCCAATAACTGCTCATGTTATACACACTACTGTAGTTAAACCTAAAACTGCTATTGTAGTTTTTAATAAGAGTTTTAATATCACTGTTATATCTAGTCTTTGCTCTGAACATGCTACTTGTATTCATGTTTCAACTAATGTGATATCATTTTATTTAATATCTCTATACTGTCCACCTTCATTTAATATTGATATTTCAGTGCAATACTTAGATGTAATGAATTTTGTAGCTTCTAGTAATCTTATTTTAGCAATGGATGCTAATGCAAAATCACATTTGTGGTATAGTGATATGGTTAATTATAGAGGTGTTCAATTAGAGGAATTCATTTTATGTCATAATTTAAGTGTTTTGAATGAACCTTTTAAACCATATACTTTTGATAACATTCATGGTGTTTCCAATATTGATATCACCTTAGTAAATAATCAATTAAATAGAAGAGTCAGTTCTTGGGATGTTGTTACAAATATGACTAACAGTGATCACAGAGCTATTGTAATAATTATAAATTTATCTGAAATTAGCAATACAGATATGTCAACAGATGATACTTTGAGATTTAATTATAAAAATATTAAGTGGGATAAATTTAAAGGTGCTGTGTGGGATAGTTTTTCAATTTATACTAGGGAAAATTTAAATTCATTAACTGCTTCTGAATATGCATTTTTTGTTCAATCCTCTATTTTTAATGCTTTAAATTTGGCTGCTAAGAGAAGAAAACAGAGAGGTCATAAAGTACCTTGGTGGTCTTTGGAGCTATCAGTATTAAGGAGGGAAGTGTTTAGAATGAGGAAGCTTTTTCAGAGGGTTAGGAGTAGAAGTAATAATGAAGCATTAAGGTATAAAGAAATGTATAAAATTAAGAGGAGAGAATACCATAAGGCAATCTCTGAACACAAATTTAATGCATGGAAAGAATTGGTTTGTACTACTGGAAATAGTGAGCCATGGGGATTGTTGTTTAAGTTAACTAGAAACAAGTTGAATGTTAATAATTTAATTAATACTGTGTATTCAAATGATGCTGAGTCTACTGATTGGTATTCTACAATTGCTACTATTACTAGCACTTTATTTTTGAATGACAATTGTGGGGAAGATAGTGTACAGCAGCGACAAATTAGACAGGGGAATGAACAATACACTGGATCATCTGAGATGGAATTGTTTAATATTGATGAAGTGAAATTTGTATGTTCTAAGGTTGGGGATAATAAAACACCAGGTTTGGACTTGATTGAAAATAATTGTGTTAAAAAGTTTGACTTGTGTCCAGAAATAATGGTTAATATGTATAATAAGTGTTTACTGAAAGGAGTTTTTCCAGGATTTTGGAAAATTGCTCTGTTAAAATTATTACAAAAACCTGGCAAATTGTTGACTGATCCTAGGGGTTATAGACCCATTTCTTTGTTAGCAAATTTGGGTAAAATATTGGAAAGGTTGTTGTTGTTGTTGTTAAGGCTATAGAAATTGTTCAACGAACAAAATCTTCATTTTAAATATCAGTATGGTTTTAAGAGATAGTTCAACAGAGGATGCCCTACACGATTTGATTAATTTTAGTGTAAATTCTGGTGAGAAATACGTGTTAGCATTATTCATAGATTTTGAAGGAGCATTTGATACTGTATGGTATCAAAGTGTGCTTTTTTCATTAAGAGAATTAAATTGTCCCAATTTGTTATACCAAATTATTAAAAGTTATTTAATGGATAGACAGATTATTATAAGATCCCAACATTTTAACTTTTAATAGAATTATTGATCGCGGTTGTCCACAAGGATCTGTGTTGGGTCCTATTTTATGGAATCTGGTCTTAAACCAGTGGTTAAGTAGAACAGTCCCTAATTGTTATAAGGTGGCTTATGCTGATGATTTGGTTTTGTGCGTGACAGGAAGATCTAGAGCAGTATTAGAAAGTAGAATGGAGGTTATTGTTCAGGATTTGACTGATTGGGCTACATTAAATAAATTAAAATTTCATCTTCTAAAACTGTCATGATGTTATTAAAAGGAAAATTAGACTACAACAGACCACCTCGATTATTAGTAAACAGTAAACAAATTCCTCTTGTTTCCCAGGTAAAATATTTAGGGGTTATCTTGGATGACAAGTTATTATTTTTCCAACATTTGAATTATTTAAGTAGGAAAATAAAAAATTACACTGCTTCTATAGTTAGGGTTACCAGAAAAGATTGGGGATTAGGTAAACGCATTTTGTATCTATATTATAAAGCTATTTTTATTCCGATTGTGTCGTATGCTGCATCAATTTGGTATGTTCGTACTGTCAATGTAAAATTTAAACAAAAACTATTATCAATACAAAGAATAATGTTGTTAACTATTTTGCGTGTTTGTAAGACTGTTTCGACTAATGCTCTACAGGTGATTGCGGGGGTATTGCCTTTGGATTTAACAGTCGTGTATAGAGCTTTTTGTTATTTTATAAGAAAAGGAATACAAATTACATTTCTGGGGATTACTAATGAAGTTTCTTCTGCAGTCAGTAAACAGAAGAAAGAAATTTTGGTGAAATTAATTAAATTATGGCAGGACCGTTGGGATTCCAGTAGTACTGGTAGAGTAACTTATTTATTTATACCTAGTGTTGAATTTAATTTTAATAACAAATTGCATCGCTGGTTTTATCCAACTATGGAATGCTCATATTTGATTACGGGGCATGGTTCTTTAAAAAGTAAGTTGCATCAGTTTAGTGGAGGATCCTTACTGTGTTTGTGGAAGGTTGGAAACATGGGATCATATCTTATATGAATGCAATTTGTATGATGAATTTAGATTAGACTTATTTAATTTGGTACCTAATTTTATTAGGGGTTCTGAATTAATTTGGCTGTCTAATGAAAGGAATTTTGTAGAATTTCAACGGTTTTGCAGGTTGACATTTAATAAAAGGAGTATACATGTTGTTACTAATACTGACTAAAGACCTGTTTTTTTTTTTTTTTTTTCCCCTCCTCTGGATGGATAGGCATTCTGTCTGGGAGGCAGGGAAATATTTTATTTTTTTTTTTGGCTGGCCTTGTGGAATGACCATGAGGCAGGATTGTTGCACTCACTAGTAAGATGTATTCTCCTAGTTGGTGCATTTTTTTATTTTTTTTTTTTGCTGGCTCTTGGGTGTGGGCACCTCAGGAGCGGGACTGCTGGCACCCACCAGTCTTGCACCCTTACTGATGGGTGCGGGATTTAGGTGCAATAGGCACAGCCAGAGTTAATAGATCCAGACATAGCTCCTCGTGCCCGGGATGGGTACCAGGTGGTAATTGCCCAATGGACTATCACCTGGTGGCAGAGTAGCCTGTTTGACTTATAACACATTACACACACGTGTACACACACTTACACTAACAGGCCATTATGAGAATATGACATTATATGATAAATTGGTGGAGATGGATGTATGTCCGGGTGCCACCCTTCGACAGTTAAATACATACTTACAAATACATGCATAATGCCGTTCAGTGGAATCAAACTGGATTTGTGCAAACACACGCATCAGAGAAACTATCAGATGGTAGGTCATCTCTTCGGTTTTCTTTTGTGCTGTGCAACTAGCCTGAAGGAAACTGACCAGCTTCACTAGACATCTGTAAAACGCAGTACACCCGCACCTTAAACACGCGTCAAATTGAGGACCTTTATAACTTCTACTCAACTATACGTTAACCATCTCCAAACACCTAGAAACATGTAAATGGCCGAAGTACTTATGTTGGCCTTTGTTTCCTCAACAGATTTTCAAGCACCACTATGAATGAGTCAAAATAAATTACTGTTAGCAGATATCACCTTTGTAATTACATATAAGATAATTCATAAAGAAATCGTATGTTCGATATTGCTTAGTACTTAGGTGATTTTTAATTCACCCCATACCATTTTATTTGTACGAAGAACATAAAATGTTGTTTAGAAACAGAAATTAACACTTGAAATATTTCTTTTATTGGAAAATTCATGGTAAATGTTCCATGTGTCCTCTGCGTTTTATTGACAATGTGTCACAGCCAGATTATGACGTTGCGAAGAACATGCTACAACTTTTCCTCCGACACTGAAAACATTTCATCTTCAATTGCTTTCTTCAGCGCAGGAATAATTGGCGGATTCTTCTCAAGCACTCTCTCTGAGATAATTCCAGAGATAAGAATCACATAGGCTTATATCCAGAAAGACCACCAATATCAACCCTTTGTGACGTTTTTAATGACGGTCGGCCTGCGTGACCTTTCCTTTCGTCAAAACACGGCCCATCTCTCAAATTGATCCACCAACCTCAGCGCTGGGTGGTTGGTCCATCACACAAGCCGAAGTGTTGTCGGTATCTTCTGTGACCAGAAACCTTTATTGTTGATTGTAAATAAAAATACCGAATAAAATAAAACATTTTAAAAAATACCAAATAAAATCAGTTTTATTACGCTTAAATATTTTTTTTTTTTTTCATTTCATATGACGGTATCCACTTTCGGCTCCATGGAGTCAATGTCCATTTATTTTATTATTATTATTCAATTTCCCACAGTCAACAGTCGATTCCATATGTATTTTCAAATTGAAGAGTTAGCAGATATCACTTGGGTTTAGATAACACTTGGTGAAGTCGATCGCATTTGATGCCTACGACAGACAGCCTTCGTGGAATTTTATTTTGTAAATTGAATCCACCCTTTGTAGTAAGTTTCTTTTCGAAATCTTAATATCAGTTTTTTTAATTTGTGAATATAAATGGAGTCTGTTGTCTTTTAACTTCTTGAAATTCGCCAGAATTTTTTAAACTGATTTAAATGAATGAGGAAATTGAAAGAAACGATCTGCCCTTTTGACCATAGGGTCGTATTAAAATTTCACTTTCTGAAGATGGACAAACAAATTTACGAAGCTCGTGAGAAACGCGTTTTTAATGCATATCACGTGACACCGAAGCTGCACAGGACACGAAACTCTGTATGAGTGTGTACTTTATTCTAAGCAAACCACATCACTTCGAGATAGTGATGTGGTTCTTTGAGAAAATTTTCAAAATGACTAAGGTTACTTACAGAGAAATAGTAACTGAAATATCATCCGCTAACTCTTTACTTATTAACCGGTGACCCCGTAATGTTTCATGGAGAGAACGGCCATAGTCTAATGATTAGCAATCTCTGTTTACTTTGAATCACTTTTATCACTGCTAGCATCACATGGTAAAAACTGATAGATATATATAGGAAACACTTCAGTTGGTCCCACGCAACTGAAGCGTTTGTTATTTCATCTGGTGAGATTCAAATGTCAAACAGCTGTACCTGGATTTAGACGGAAAGGTTAATTAGTACAGAAAATTTTAGATATGGTTCCTCTTTTACTATTCTGCTGTGTGGGCTTAACAGTAAATATAGCGACAAGTTTTCCTGTCAGTCAGAATGAAGCGAAATGCAATTATGAGGTAAGAATATATCCCACTGCGGAATTTATCAATCTGTAAATAGCACGCGGAGTAAGTTTTATTTGAGAAGGAAACGCATAAGTTGAAAATAGATACATTTTCAACAAGGAAGACATTTTAAATACTCTAATCATAAATTCACGTAAAACATAACAATAGAAAAAGATTGACTGCCGGCACTTCATTTTTAGCTTAATACAAATCTTCTGTAATTCGTTAAAAGGGTTGTGAAAGCAGCACTTGGCAGCTGTAGTTTATGAAATGCAGTATTTATCATTATGTAATCAGTTAATGTTATGCGCCATTATAAGATCCAGTTTAAAAGAAGTCAGGACAGGAAATTCCTGAATATAATTAATGTAGGGCGTTATTATTATCATAGTGCAAGATTAACGTACCTGCTGCTTCTAGATATGATATGGTTCCGAGAAGGCGTTTTCGTATAAATCATTGATAATAGCTATCTTTTACAATGCAGCTTTGTGCATTATTCAGAAAGTCGTTTGCTTTGTAGGAAAAAATAAATAGGAGAAACCAATTTACAAGACCGTGATGGAACATAGCAGTATTTTAACTAAATAGGTTTTTTGTTTGTTTCGTTTTATCGAAATCCAATCCTAACCGATTTTAAGGATGATTTTAACTCACACTAAATGAACGTAGATGTAATGAATCGTGTGATAAAGAGGAAGTCGTTGGTAACATGGTTCATTTGTAATACTTAATACTTCAAATTATTCGCCTGCCCTAGTTGCTATATGGAACAGGAGATGTCTGAACAGCGCACCATCATGTTGTGAACAATGGGACGGAACGTTTTTACTTTCATTTACGAGTTGTGTGCAGCAGAGTGTAATTTGTTTTCAAAAATAAAGTTAGCTTTCTTGGACTTTTTAATAGCTTTTCTACAGAACCAGATATCCGTTAAGACCTACCATGCTACTATTATATTAAGTTTGGTTTTATATTTATCATTGCTTTCATTTTGAAAATTTTAAAGTATTTTGTCAGAATTTGAATTGCTGGTCGTTTGCAGCAAGTTACAACTGACTCCAGCAACTTTATACCTATCGTACAAGAACATCCATTTATAGCTTTTTATCTTGAGAGAACAAACTGGAAGGATTTATAAATATGTTGTTCTTGTTCGACCAGAGAGAGAGAGAGAGAGACACAAGATTGCGGTTCTACACGGTCGGATAATGAATTAATAACTTTATAAAACTTCATATCAACCGTGAACAATTGACGTATATCATAGGTATCGTTTAAAGAGGAATATCGGGATGAACAGATTAAATATATGGGGTATAGAATTAAAGTGTCCGGAGTGGTGCTGTTGCGGTCGTGTTCGATGAGTTTGAATATAAACGGAAGTGGTATGTTCAAACTTACTCCAAACAGATAGTGGTACAGAGATTATCCAGTAGGCTGACAGGCTGCAAGTAACAATCAATTTCGTCAGTAGTGTTAAGGTTTCGTGTCACGATTTTGCAATGGAACAACGAAAGAATAACAGATTTTGCTTTAAACTGGAAAAATCTTAAATAGAAATATTAAATATTGTTTATAGCGATGACACGTTAAGTCGCACGTTAGAATAAGATTGGTACAAGCGGTTCAAAGTCAAGCACGAGGCTGTTCGCGATGACCCAAGAAGTGGGCGTCAGTTAACCCCAATAGATGAGAACACAGTGGAAATGATCATTCGACCTTCAGAATAACGATGAATAAAGGAGATTATTCATCAAATTCTGCATTAACATTTAGAGAAAAGAAAGGTCTGTGCAAAATTTGTGCCGCTCAGCCCCACTTATGAAAAGCAAAAAAGAGTATCGTTAAGTGTCTAACGGCACCAGGGGTTCCCCATCTCAGCATTGCGTCCATTGTGAGTGTACCAGTTCACTGGGAAGGCCAGAGATTTAAAAGTGTGTGGATCATGTGAGTGTTATGTTATCTACCGTTGTTCCTCTGGCCATTTAGCCGCTGGACCCCTGCTGAGGCCCAACATTGTTTGCACTTCGCCCCGCGGAGGCAGACTAGGTAACTAGTTTAAATTTGCACTGTGGCAGGTCCTGCCACCTAGTTTCCTGAGATTTCAGTGGCTACGACCTTAAAAAAAAATTGTATGCGATAGAATTGGAATTGCCAAAATGGTGCGCGAACAGCGTAATTTAGATACGATTCTTTTTGACGTGTGGGGCATTCGCTTGCGTACAGATAGTTGGGTAGGGAGAACGAAGATTGGGGGGATGAAGACAGAAGAATGAGGTCAATAGGGAAGACGACTCCAGATGGAATCAGTGGGGTATGCCCATGCCCCACCAGAGGGAAGAGTGGAGTCGGCGAGGAGACAGAAAAGCCGTCACCTCCCCCCACCGGGGTGAGGGAGAAGAAAGGGCCGAACAAGGGAGCCGGCTCAGAACGCCAACATGGAGTGTATGCAGCAAAGCTGTGGCTTCGTCAGGTCCGCGGCAGTGTCCCGTCCAATAGTTGAGTTGGTCAGTGTTGGGATAGGATTCCGTCCACTGCTGGTCCAATAATCAGGATGTCAGTGTGGGATGGTGTCACTAATGGGACATAGATCTCATCCAGTAAAGTCTTAGTCATTATTGTACGTTTCGGTTGTCAGAGAAGTGTATCATATTAGGTATGTTCGTGGTCTGACGGCACCTGGGATTTCTCCCATCTCCGCGTATGTTCTCTGTATCGGATAAGCCAGAGATTTAAAAGTGAGTGGGATATGTACTGGATATGTAGTTTGTTGTGCCCATTGTTCGGCCAGCCTGTTAGCCGCCGGGCCCCTAGTGAGACCCGTCGTTACCAATACCCGCCACGGGGAGGCCGGCCGGGTTTTACCAATATTTGTACTCTGGCGGGTCTTGCCACTTACTTTCCTGGGATTTCAGTAGCTAGGACCAAAAAAAAAAAAAATCGAGGTTGAAATTAGTGATACTTAACAAGTTAGTATTAATAGTATGCGACGTGGGGCTGTGCGGTGAAAGTGAGTTTAGGTTCGGACAAGAATTTTGATGTTCTCTTTTGATTTTGAAATATAGGGCTAAACGCTGTGCAAGACAGATAGTTGCGTACAGTTGTGTACAGATAGTTGTGTTTGGGGAGGGGATGAAGACTGGAGGAAGAAATTGGAAATAAGGGGCCGACAGAGTAGATGGCCCCTGCAGGTAGTGAGGCATGCCCGTGCCCCACCAGAGTGAGAAAATTGGGGAGGTGAGGAGAGGCAAGCCTCTCCTTTCCCCAGGAGTTTGGAAAGAAAGATCCGCTCAAGAGTGCTGATTTGGGTCACCAATAGGATGTCCTGGGGGAGAGTGCCACCGTTTGTCGTCTTCATCAGTTTGCAGGACCTAAAAAGCTGGCCGTTGAGTCTTACCTAGGTGGGACACTAATAGGGAATGTCATAGGGGATCTGGGATGCCATCCTTCCAGACTGCATGTGGTCTGGGTCCTATTTTCTGGTCATTATCTTGGGGTTATAATCAAGTCAACTGGCTGTCATTATCGGGTTTTATCCCTTCCGTGATGTTTACCAGTCCTTACACTACCTTTTTGTCATTATGTAGTGGGTCTATGCTGCAAGGTCTTGGGGCAGTGTCCCTTTGTTCTGATGTCACGACTATTTAAAGATGTTCTTCGCTTCCATTGGCGGTAATCATGACTCTTGTGGTTAGACAATATATTGTCGCTTGTCTTTTTCCAGTGCATTTTGTAGTCAGTCCAAGGTCTGTATAGTCGGCTCCTCTGTGTCGTCTCGCTGCTATTTGCAGGTTTGTTTTGTCTCATTCCCTTAAGGTCTTCTGTGTTTGGCGCCTGGTAAATAATCCCTGGGCAAAATCAGTTAAGGCTAAATATTCCTCTTGCGTATCTAGTAGATGTGACTCAAGATCCCTCCGTAGATAGTGAAACTCTAGTTACTAGTCTGCATCTAAGGTCTTCGTATTGGGCACACTCAAACATAATGTGCACTCAGCTTTCTTGTTCTACGCAAGTACAACGCGGGTCCTCCACTATTCCCAATGCTGTAAGCTTTGCATTGAAAACCCCATGACCTGTAAGGAGGTAGGTCGTGTAAAGTCCGGGTTGCAGCCAGGTTGGAGAAGAGTATTATAATGCGAAGACTTCATCCAGACTTATCATGACAATCCTAATTTCCTCGACTGTATTGTGATTAGTGATGAGCCCTTGTGAGTAGCGCCGTTGGTATAATCACAGTCACTCCACATATGCTGAATAAGACAAAGTTCGAAAAGGAATTTTTATTGATGTTTTTCACAACGTAGCTGAATTAATCGGTCTCAGGCGAGGGCGGCATGGTTTTTCGTCGATCAAAACAGTTACATAACATACACAATTTGCAAATGTTATAAAAGGCGCAATATTGTCTAGTTGCTGATGTGCCTAAAACCCTATAACTTGTTGGTTTTTTTTTTTTTTTTAGTGTGGGGCTTGTGTAGTTTTGATGAACTCTAGTTACCCTAACTTTTTGTTGTTGTAATAAGGTTTTAGGAGCATTAGCGAACAAGATCATATTGGTCCGTATTTACTGTCAGTAAATTGTGTGTTCTGTGGTCGATTTTCTGTTTTTCTAGAGTTTCCGGGAGAGAAACCATGCTACCCTCGCCTGAGACCGACTAACTCAGCCACATTGCAAAAATAGCCCATAAAAATTCCTCACATCGACGGGGATCTAATTCGAGCCTTTTCCATCAAGTGTAGCTAGGACGGCGATTCTACCAACTGTGCTACATATGAATGTTGGGCGTTTCAGTAGGGCCATCAATGCCCAAAAAAGTTTTCATTCACAGAAGTCCACTGTATGCTCCGTGCGATTCACAAGGAATTTATACCTGATGGTGAAAGTCAATGCTGCGTTCTATCCACAGGCGCTCCGAATATTATTAAAGCACATTTCTAGGATGAATCTGCAATTTTGTGAAAAAGACAGCATCTCTTCCGATTTTTCCGTTGGGAAAGGTGAATACATTAAAATTAATGAGATACACGAAAATTAATGTTTCAAATTTTAAACAGACGAGTTCTGTTTCCTTTAAATTTTGTTTTTTGTAAATTTGAAATATGTGAGCATGCTTAAAAGCTGAATTATAAGAAAAATTATGAAAACAGCAGTTGGCCAACATGTTCACTACATTTCTTAAGAGGAAGTAAAAAACCATCTTAATCTTGTAGTTGCATGTGAATGAAGCCATGCTCATATGATTCTGCTGTAGCAATTGCATAATATATATAAATAAAATCTATTGTATACAAAAGTGATATATACAATATACCCTTCACAGCAGCAATGCCAGAGGTTTTACATTGGCTGGTGGGCAATGGCCTTGGGGAATGGGGCCCACATCGAGGATCCGGGTTCATCCCAAAGAGCCAACAACAGAATAACTTTCAGAAATTATTTATAAAGATTATACTTTTGACATTATTTACACTCTATTCCACATTATTATACTGCCCATGTTAATGTACAGTTTGCCCGGTTGAGGTTAGCTATCCAGGATCTGTCTCCGGTATTTCCGATCCTTCGCAAATTTGTACAGGTCGCCGTCAATTGCTTGGACTGTGGTGAGCGCCTGGGGAGAAAACGATCACAAAGGGTTAGTTGACCTCTGGGAGCTGACCTCTACAATCGCAAACTCAACCCTTTTGTACGTCAACTGTCGTCATTGTAAATATATATTTACAGAAATAAATGCAAAAAAAAAATATTTCAAATGAACCCGTTCTCTTTTATTCCGAAAAGCCGCAGTCATCGTATATTCGAAAATTTAAAGTTAACACTTAGAACCAATCAAAACCAACACACACAATCGAACCAATCAAAACCAACACTTTAGAAATCGGAACGTGCAAAGAAAATCGTAAGCTCAAGAAAATCGTAAGAAGATATTACGATGTGCCGCCACTTCGAAGTCAGATAACTCTTCATGTGGGTAACGCATCTGCAATACAACAGCAAGTATTCCTCATCAATGCAATAAAATATGATGCATACTGATGCAACAAAACTTTCCGGTGCGTCAGTACACGCAATTCATTGTAATCAGAAGATTATCCGTTCTGTCCAATGAAGTCATTGTTGATCTCTTTTTTTTAAGTTCCAACCAGTTATTCAAGGACTTCAGAAAAACGATCTCGTTCCTAAGAGATCGACAAATTAATTTCCCTTCATCGCCTACGCCCATATCATTAAAATTTCTCGGTCAATGTTAAACATTCGAAAGTATATTAATTATCTCATGAGCTGTTACTGGGAAACTGCGGTGGATGGTTACATAAAATTTTTAAAAAAATGTGGTTTAAATGAAAAATAAAAGCCAGGCCTGAAAGTTTTAATTCTCTATTTTGTCGCTCGTACTCTACACTTGATTAGAAATTACGTAGACTTCCTCGCGCATGGGAAACTAGTCACCAAATGGCTATTGTTTCAATGCTTGTACGTTTATATTATGTGTTAAACGCTGTTTTAGCTCAGATTTCTGCATACATTGATAACCTCCTTTTCTTAAGGAAATTTATTAGCTGCCAAATTTCTCTTCGTTTCAATCAATACTTTTTATAAGAGTAAAACGTTCGAAAAATAATTTCCTGTATATATATTTGGAATGTAGGTACCTATGGGCTGGAGATGTGCAAATTTGACCCGAATTCACAAAGGAGGATCAAAGGGAGACATAAATAATTACAGACCTCTTAGTTTAACTTCTGTTCCAGGGAAAATAATGGAGTAATTGGTTAAAGAAGCATTGCAAGCTCATCTAGACAAGATTACAGTAATAATTCAGACACAGCATGGGTTTGTTAAGGGGAAGTCTTGTCTGCCCAATTTGATTGGATACTATGACGTTGTCACAAAGGAACTGGATGCAAAGAATAATTTTTATATCATATACTTGGATCTTAGGAACGCTTTCGATATTGTTGCACATGGAACACTACTGTACAAATTGGAGTAGTATGGCATTAAGGTCAGTATGCTGCTATGAAAGGGATGGTTGGTTGGGAGCAGACAGTGGTAATCAATGTACACTGCTATTCGTGGAGTATAATGTTATTAGTGGAGTCCTCTACGGTTCGGTGTTTGGTCCATTGTTTCCTGTATTTATTAATGAAGGTATATCAGGCTTAATGTCTAAGTTTGCAGACGATACGAAGGTTGGCAGGGTTGTTAATGACACTAGTGACAGTACGCTACTGCAACAGGATCTAGAAAAGTTGAGCAGATGGGCTGAGAGGTGGTAACCGAAGTTTAACATTGACAAATGTACAGTACTACATATGGAAAGCAGTAACCCCAGAGTAACGTATCAACTGTGTGGTACTATTCTCAGTGTGGTAGAGAATGAAAAGGACCTGGCAGTAATTGTCCAGTCACATATGAAGTTTTCTGAGTAGTGCAGACGGTCTGCAAGAGTAGCTCATGGTGTCTTGTCAATGATATACAGGAATTTTCATAGCAGGGATGAGGAGGTAATTATCCCCTTATACAGGGTGTTTCAGTTAAACGTTTCAGAACTTCTAAGAGGGGTAGGGTACATCCTGACAACTCGAAATCATATAGCAATGTGGGGTCGGAAATGCTTTCCTGAAGCGGTATTGTACACAGAAGTCGTCGTGCAGCACAGATTCGATTTTCGGTCAATGTATGGGCCGGTATTATGGGAGATCACCTCATCGGACCTTATCTGTTACCGTGTCGTCTAACCGGACCTATCTACTTGATCTTTCTGCAGCAAGTATTGCCACAACCTTTGAGAAATGAACAGATTTCTGCATCGACGCAACAGACAATGTGGTTCCAACACGATGGAGCCCCTGCCCATTATAGCGGAGATGTTCGTAACTACCTGGATGTCACATTTGGTCAACAGTGGATCGGACGTGGTGGTCCCGTGCGTTGGCCTGCTCGGTCACCCGACCTATCATGTCTTGATTTTTATTTCTGGAGTCATATGAAATCGCTAGTTTATGACACCCCTGTTGACAATGCTGAGGAGCTGGTTGCAAGAATCGCAGTAGCTGCCGAAGAAATTCGAAATTCGCCTGAAGTATTCCAGAATGTTCGGATGTCCATGCGTCGGAGATGTGAGGCGTGCATTGTAGCCCGTGGAAGAAACTTCGAACACTTACTTTAATCCATGTACCTTTTGCTTCTTTTCATGTATTATTAAAACGATTTCTCACTTACGGTCTTTTTTCTTTATGGTGCTTCTGTGTACAACATCGCTTCAGGAAAGCATTTCCGACCCCACATTGCTATATGATTTCGAGTTGTCAGGATGTACCCTACCCCTCTTAGAAGTTCTGAAACGTTTAACTGAAACACCCTGTATAAGGCAACACCTTAAGTACTGCATACAGGTCTGGAAGCCTCATTTTAGGAAGGATGTAGAGCTCCTGGAACGAGTACAGAGAAGGGCAACATGATTAGTGAATGGAACAAAGGGTTTCCTCTTACGAAGAAAGACTTAAGATTTACAAATTACTGTGTCTGGAGACGAGGCACCTGCGAGGCAATCTAACTGTGGTGTATAAGGCCTTGAATGGTTTGAGCATGCTCAATGCTGTTGGGATTCTTTCTCATGCCCAGATTAATCACCTGAGGAGACATAAATTCAATTTGAGGAAATGTAGTTGTAGAATAAAAGTGTGAAATTTGAATTTAGTCAGCGGATGGTTGATTGCTAGAACAAACTTTCATCTGTCGTCGTAGAAGTTGACAGCTTAAATAAATTCAGAGCAGAACTAGACAGATTTGAAGTGAATGGATGAGTGATATAGGAATGGTTTTTTTTTTTTTTTTTGGTGATGCTGTGTAAACTTGCTTTCTTGCATCATGTGCCTATGCTAATGTTATTTTCAATAATTTCCATATTTTAATGTTTCATCTTTTGCTGCATATAACTTGTCCTTTTGCTATACACTTAAATAAAATTCAATCCACTCATATCTAATATAGAAGTTTCTATAAACATTTTTTTTTTTTTTTTTTTTTTTTGAGTCAACGATTTTCTCTCATTTGGTATTCCAAATGGGACTTCGTTGTAAAATCGGCAGTTTTATATTTAATACGAAAACCTAGTATTTTAAATGCAGAGGAAGCAATATTTTTGATGAGAATCAGGGTAATTCCTATGAGGATGAAATTAACTAAGATATCTTTGTCCCGTTGGAGAATTACCTAGATATCAGCATTTCGAGAATTGCTAATGGATATTCGAGAGTTTGAGCAGGGCATGGTTTTTCACGTGGAGTATCACCAGGAAACCATAGATAGGATTTCCAGGCAATAGAAGGTCATTAATATGCAAGCGAAAAATAGTGAAAGAAAGAACTGAACCTTGAGGAACATGAGCATTATTACAGAAGTTAGAAAACAGAGCTATCACCGCCAATGAGAAGTCAGAGAGAAAACTGCTAACCCAATTAAAAAAAAGAGTCGGCAGTTCAAAAGATGGAAGATTATTTAGAAGACCTTTTATGCCAAACACAATCGCCATTTCACCATCGAAATGTCAGCAGCAACTGCTTGAATTTCATCAAACGCTTCGACTGAATTTATCCGTAAATTGGTTATATAAACCAATATGTTACCAGTGAATCAATACTGACGGAATCCATATTGGCAATCATCAATCAAATGGAAGGTTTCAAGCTACTTTAAGAGTTGGCGGTTAGTGAATTTCTCTGTTATTTTGGAAAGAGTAGAAGTAAGTGAGATGGGTCAATAATTGAATGAGAAGATTTTTCACTTTTCTTAGGAACTGGCTGGATGTGAGCAAATTTCCAAGCAGAAGGAAAAACATCTGTGGAATGAAAAAGCGTAAAAAGCCGACACAGAACAGAAGTAAGCTGAAGTGTGCAGGGGTTCTGAGAACAAGTGGAGAAATACCATCAGGACCTCGAGCTTTCTTGGCATCCATATTCTTCAGAATTCATCTGAAATCGTTTTGACAGAAGACCACAGGTGGCGATACGTTGAGGGAAGTGTACCGGAAATGGTAAGAGGTGGTTTTGTAAGATCGTATTACAAGAGTTAGAAAAATAGGATGCTGGCAAGTTGGCTTTATTTTTAGCCGTTAGGTTTTAACAGAGGGGTAGGGGGGAGTAGGGATGGGCAAAAGTTGGGGCCAATAGCTTTGGCAAGACACCAGAATGTTCGACTATAGTTTTTGACAAGCGGCAAGTTTTCTACTCTTAGCCTGTTCAAAATATAGTGTGGGCTGATTATTAATTGCTTTTTAGTTTTTTGCAAGCTCTGGTATAAGCAAAAATGTGGAAGTACATTAGTAAAAAATTGGGAGTATACGTTATTCCGACACGTCAAACTGGCGCTCCAAAAGAAGACGTTTCACATTTCGAACGAAAGTTCACTCCCACTTTCAGAGTAGACGTGTGTAATGCTATTCGTTCATTAAAACAGCTTGCAGAACAACAGCCTAGCAAAAGGCTTTAACATGAAGTTCAAGATAAATTAAGTTTACGAAGTTTAAGAATCAACTCATACCATCAGGTACTGAAGCCGTACAACTTTTCATTGATATTACATGGATTATAGGGCTTAATTACTGATGGAATGATAATATAAGTTTGGGATCTTTGATTATAGGAGGGCTATCTTTGGCGTTCATTTCTTAAAAATTCATGAAGCATATAATCATTCCAACCGTTTTAATAAGAGAGCTGCAACATTAAAATATTGCAGTACTATTATCGTATTATATTTAATTACAGGATAAGAGCTTTTCAATTTTTGTCAAAAATATCAATTTTTATCAGAATTTTAACGCTAGTTTTATCGTTGATACGCAGTAAATTAGCTTCATGGAGGAATTTAATTCGGCACTAACTGCTCTTCACTTTCTATCCATTTAAAATTATAAATTTGTTTTTGGTGGGGGGTTACAATATTTCGGGTCGACAAGATTTTTTAGCTCTTACAAATTGAACTTTACCTTGGGAAACATACAGTATAAGGAAATTTTGTTGATCCTTAAGGACTGAATGTCTTAGTTCTGATCTAAAAAAAATTATAACTTCTCCGGAACGAACGTAGAAGGGTGTGATGGAGAGATAAGTCCTCATCTTCGAAATTTAAAAAATAATTATTTTTTTATCTTCACCTTGCGGACTGGACGCTTTTGAAAGAATAATTTAATTTCTCCAAATATTGAATTAAATTCCTCCCGAAAATTGGGTAAAACTTTATCCATTTTTCCCTACCCACTTTCAATTTTTTGAACTTTTTTTTTTTTTTTTTTTTTGTCTTTTCAGAATATTTTCACCGAACCTTTATATTTTTAAGGCTAATGGTTACATGCACATTACTGACATTTAATAAAATCACGGTTACAATATAAATTAAAACAGATCAAATATAATTTTCAAAGAAGCTAAGCTTATTAGGCCTACGTCACAATATACGCAGCTCGATAAAATTAACAGAACACAAAAAGCACGTGGTATAACTCGTTCAGTTTGAATTGAAGCAGGACAAAATTTGGTACAGTCCTGTTCTCTGAGTCCCGTTTTAGCCTACAGACAAAATCTAGGCGTCATTTCATCTGGAGACAACGAGGAATGTGGTACCATCCCTCCAACATCAGAGAAAAGGACACACGGTGGAGGCAGTGGTCTCGTATAGGGCGGAATAATGGCCGCACCCCTCTTCATGCTTTTGATAGGAGTACAGTAATTCAGCAGCGGTACCGAGAACAGATCTTCCAACCCTATGTGTGTGTAACTTTTTAGGGACGCAGTTGGCCCAGATTTTTTTTTCATGCACTACAACGCCACTGCATACAAAGCTCAAATGGTTGAGGAATATCTTGGAACTGAAGATATCCAACGACTGCCGTAGCCAGCACAACCACTAGACTTAAATCATTAAATTTGATAGAACATGTGTGGGGTGCCCTTGGGCGTCGCATTGCACACCGATAGCCAATTCCTTGGTCATTTTGTGGGAAAGGTCTGCGCTTTTGGTAGAATGGGATTTGTTGCCCAGGATCTTATAGACACATTGATATCGAGCATGGTTCACCGCTGTCAGGCCTGTTTAACCATTGGAGAGGATCATACGGCGTGTTGATGTCACGAGACCATATTTTCGAACATCTTGTATCGACTTCTGTAATGTGACCGTTTTGGTAATTCTTATATAATCCCCATAAACGCCCCTTATACCTGTCCGAAATTTCTCGCCGTCTCTTCATTTTATCGTTATTCTGTGGTACACCACCATACCGAATTTTGTCTGGCTTCATCGCAAGCTGCACGATTTACATCACGTTTTCTATGTTCTGTTAATTTTGCAGAGCAGTGTAGCTGCAGTCACCCATGCTCTATTTCCAATATAATGAATCGACTATTGAAAATACGCTACAACCTACATTAAATTTATTACATTTAAAGAATCAACAAAGGAAACCTCTTCAAAATATTGTTTTCATTTGCAAAATGAGGTACAATGGCTTCAAGAATCAAAGAAACGATTATTAAAAAGTATAGGAACGAAAATGGTCAAATATTATTATTTTGTCTCATTTGTTCTGAAATCGGTCTACATGTAATATTCCAACAGTTTTAAAAACCCTATTTTGATGACTACTGATGGGACCTACAAATGGAAGCGAACTGGTGCTGAACCCCTCAGAAACGACCCAGCAAACCTCCGAAGCTGATGGAACATGCTAAGAGCTCTACAAAGAATCAATCGCTCCTAACACAAGTCGATATTGTCGCAGCACACAACAGGCCTTCGGTAAGACGATTGGGGCACATGCCAGCATCACTGCAGTGTGCAGGATCCTCCATTATTTGAGTTACCAGTATCGCACAGCCGTCAACAAGCCGCTAATCACCACTACTAATGCCAGACGCTGTGTAGTTTGGTGTAATTTCCGCCATTTGTGGACCAATGGGAAGCTGTACTTTAGTCAATCGGCATGGTACATGATCTACCAACCTTACGGTCGTGTCTGGGTGTGTAAAATGCCACAGAAAGCTACCTGCCGGACTGTATTCACCCGACACTGAAGTTTGGCTAGGGCAGCGTGGTCTGTGTCTGCTTTTCATGGTTTTGTCTGGGAACGTTCACAGGTTGTTTTGGGCAAAACCATGAATACTGTTGTCTGTGTTGACGTTCTGGATAATAATGCGTTACCTACGTTGTGGCAGCACGTCAGGAAAGGCCCATACTATATTAGCATCACAGCGCTCTTTGCCATACTACTCGCGTTGTGACTTACTGGTTTGAAGACATGAGTATCGAAAAGTTAGACTGGCCAGCCTAGACCGCTGATTTCAATCCTATGGGATGAATGACATACCCGAGTGATCAGAAGCGTGTGTGCAGTAGCACACACTCTTTGAGTGGACAGGGGTTTTAAGCCCGTGACTGCTAAATACGATTAACATTTGTATTGACTGATTTGCTGTAAACTCCACTGACCTGGTTGTCGTGCCAGAGTATAAACAAGGATTGGATTGTTGGATGCGTGTGAAGAGAGACTGCCAAAAAAATGGAGCTGAATTAGTCGTTACTTTGAAGTCTAATGTCGAAAAATATTGGAGTAATTTGCCAAAAACTGATGGAGAGTCCACTGAGACTAGCGCCTGTCATAAAGGCTAAAGGTTTCAGCACAATTTTATTAGCATTCTTGTAAATAAAGGTTATTTGTAGATATGCAGCTGTTTGAACACTAGTGGCAGGGCTGGGTCTAGGCATAAATAATAAACAAATGTGTAGAGCGAAATTGGAAATGCTACGGGTGAGGGATACCAATATTTCAATGCTTGTGGTAGAAAATTTCACACTGCTTAGAATAAAGTCAGAAAATGAATATTGTGATATGTTAACTAAAATGTACTTTCTTAATATGAAACTTGTGGAAAAAGATAGTAAAAACAGTTTCCTAAAATTTCATCACATGAAAATTAAATTGGATGTCCTTGTACTCCAGTTTCATCTAAGCAAGCTCGCTCTTTCTCACTCCTTCCCTCTCCCTGCGTCCTTCCCCCTCTCTCTCCTTCTAATCAACTTCGAATTCATATCCTAGCTAAAAGTATTTACTTGTTGATGTGTATTATGTCTCTCAGCCTTTCTTCCAATCTTCGCAAGAGACCAGACAGTTATAAATAGCTGAAACCATGGTTACTCCGTGTAGTTCGTGCCACGCTTTGGACCTTGACTAGTAGCCTGTAGATCAACGTTCAATTAATGGAGAATATTTGCAGCTCGTGCTATCAGATTACTAATCGTGCGTAGTTTGTTCAAAGCGTACTCTTCGAATTGCAGAGAATATGACGGATTTTTATTCGTGAATCCAACTACATTATTATTAAAACTTATAAAACAGCGTAATTATGCCACATCACTTTAATCGAATGAACACAAATACTGTATTTTACCATGAATTTATAAAATCTGATTTATGTGAATAGTCTTAACCTCTCTTAATTATATTAAAGGTATTTTTATCATTGAATTTTTTATTTTATTATTTCAAAGCGACATTGTGGGAAATGCACTTAATTCTGATAATTAAAATAACCAGAAACATTTCATTTAAATAAAGGTTATTTTTTTCCAATATTTCTATGGTTATGCTATAGGTTGTCGGTTTCTGTTACGTTGCGTTAACATTGTCTAGTATAGCAACGTGAAAATATGATACCCGGGTGAATGTAATTTGATAACGTTAAATAAAATAGTTTTCAACAGCTTTAAATATTTCTATTGAGTATTAAAAATAAGATTTTATTAACCAGCATTCTGTTTCTTAAAATTTTCCATTTCGCCCTATGATTATGATATGAGCACCAACTCTGCAGGCAGTAAGCCGTATACTTCACATAAGTATTCCGTTTTGATTTTGTACCGGCTGCACAGCAAATGTTTTGTTGATGTTTGTTATTCCACGTGGGATATGATGTTATATTTTTATCATATCCCACAAAGATCAAAGTTCCATTTAATGATCCGGCTGTATTGGTTTCCATTATAACTGATGTCGAAAGCAAAGTTAAAAGTTCTAAATTCTCGTCTAAGTGCTCTCAAAAAGACTATATCCTTGAACTAAAAAAAAAATTTTTTTTTATTATTAAATCAGAGAATCCCTCTGCAACGGACATTGCTCTGTTCAGTTCAGTTGCACTGAAGGGCTGCTCTTTCGGACATGCGATGTTAATGACCGTTGCTTCTATTAAATATTATCTTGAATGCGTGACAGTGTTCAGTGTTTAAGAGAATTTTAGAATACAATTTCCATTGTATGAGCATACTGTGTGTGTGTCATATTACACCATCAGCCTTACATGTGCGGCTGTGATTTAATACGACAGCATTTCGAACTTCGGCTTGTTTAAACATTTTAAGCTAAGTACAAAAATTATGCTAATGAACTGACTTGTACACAATTCTTTTGTTTTCGCTATTCCGTTCTTCCAACAAATTTAATTTAAACAATGAATGTACAGTACTTAGGCAGGGGTGCTGCATCGCCAAGTTTTTGTAATAAAAATATTTTAATACGATGTTTAAGTTGAAAAAGAAAAATAACAAAAAAAAAAAAAAAAAAAACACCAGTGACTTAAATATTAAAACGTTTCAAAAGGTTTTCTGTATATCGTAACATTTGAGTAAACGCATGAAGATAAACTGATATTAGAATACACTTAAAATCTTCTGTGAAATAACGCAGTAATATAATTTATTATAGTACCTCTTACTACCTGTTGTTGCAAATGAATATTTCGAACTTTGAAAGCTGAAAGGCGTCTGTTATTTCATCGAAATCAGCATAGTCAAAAACCTCCTAATCTGGATACACACACCACGTGCGTATAATGACTGTCCAGTCATTATAAGCGCGTGTGTGCTTATACTAGACTGTTTATAAAAGAAACAAGTTTACATTTAGATCTGATTAGAAATGCACTTGGCCTAAACTAATCCTAAGAGGTATAGGACAGAGCATCGCTTGTTGCAAAACTTGTCATCTGACCGTTTGATTAATCACCACTCAAATGATGAGGTAGTATACATATGCCAAAAAAAAAATGGTCGTAAATGAAGTGATAATAAAATCACATAATTTTGCAACAAATTGAAATTTATTTATCAGTTACAGTGTACTGTTCTTCCTTTAACCTAACTGGCAAACCTACTGAAGAATACAGTACACGCCATTTTATAAATGGTGCCTCATGAGAAAAGAAGCGAAGAGATGTTAACTAAAGGAACAATTAATATTGATATAAGTACAGAGACATAAAGATGAAAAATTGAAAAACAACATTAAGAGTACATTAACAATAGCGTTAAGACAAAAAAAAATAGAGCTAGAGTACTATAGTAATAAAGAATGAAAAAAAATATCATAAAATAAATGAAAGTATATATACATTTTTAATGTGTTTCTTTCTCCACAGCATTAGGTTGGAGGAGGGGTTATGTTTTCTAGAGGCATCTCTGCCTGTAATCCTTCTTAGCATCAGTGCAGCCATCCCTGCGTAGCATTTCAGCTGAAAGAAATCTGTTAGATATATTGTACTTTGCTGTTCATGGAACACAGAAACTGATTCGTCCTTAAATCAGACAAAGGAATCCTTTACTCCATGTATCATAAATAATCGGAGTAGTGATTGGGCTTGTCAATAATGTAATCATCATGACGACGTGTCTAATGTCAATCAGCGTGAGTAAACATGGCGCTAGAATCATTTTAACCATGTCAGTGGCCCTGACGTGCTAAAACACGTGATTTTCAGCCATCATCCACTTTAACAGCCAGTATTCGACTGCGATTATTCTCCTTACAGTAGTGGGCATGCTGACCTCCATTCCTGTTGCATAAAGAATGACTGGGTTGATCATATGGGAATATATCGTGTTGATATAACGCTATCACTGATATGCACAAATGGCTATTTGGCAAGTCGGCAAACTCCACAGACCTCGGCCTCGAGTGATTCAATACTTAAAAAATAATAATTAAAGTGTTCTTGTTTATAATCCGGCACGACCACCAGGTCAGTGGAGTTTGCAATACAAATATTAATCGTATTTAGCAGTCACAAGCTTGAACCCCGGTCCATTCAAAGAGCGTGTGCTATTGCACTCGCGCTCCTGACCACTCTGCTACGTCAAGCCAACGTTAATCCTAAATGAAGATATGAATATCTTCATTTAGGATTAACGATAACCCTTAAACCTTATGATGCTCAACCAGAGGGACGAAGTCAAAATGATCTACTCTCTTAAACCAGTACTGGGGAATATTCTCTCCTCTCTCATATTGAACTTTGAAATCAAGCTGACTTAGGAGTGAACATTTTCACGAACTGAGGCGGGTTGGAGTGCAATATGAAGAGTTCTCATCGAGATTGAGGTTTTCATACTGTGGTCGAGTTATTTTTAGTGAGGGCCCAGAGGTTATTCATCACTTAATCTGCTCAGAAATAAATGGTCTTTAAAACTCTTACAGTTTATTGACGCCTCATAGCCAACATGTCGACAAGCCGTAATGTTAAGCGTGTACAGTGTAATTGGAGTGTGATGTTCCTGGCCACTTTGTCACCAGAAAGACGGTCAAATGGAAATCTTGCCCAGTTTCGTCTACACTTCGAGGAGGTGGACTACAACTACGCATGTATAAACTTCATTGGCTTCAAATTCAACGTTTTCCTTTGCTCAGAAACGATCGTAATAACCCTTTATAACTTAATAACCGTTTGCTGAAAGAAAACCTTGTATTCAGTCTACAGCCATACTTTTTTATATAAATATTGTATTATAATTTGTGTTACCTGCGAAAGAATAAAAGATATCTTACTCAGTCCGTTTGGACTCAGTTAAGTTCCCAGACAAGTTCAAGTATTTGTGTTTGTTAGGCGGGATCCAGGGTTTCCCCTATACACCGCAGTGTACTCTAAAAGCATATCGCTGAGCCGGCAGAAAAAAAAAAAAAAAAAAAACTTTTCAAGGAAAGAACTAATAAAATGTTTGAACCCGTTACTGTGTGTAAGTGTGTGTTCTGTTGTATGTTGTGTGCCGGCTCCTGGCATTTCGCAGTCTGGGGGCAGAAGCAATTTCCTTCTACCCCCAGACTCCCGTCCCTAGCCACGTGGAGGCAGCCAGGAACAACTATACTTCATACTGATGCAAAACATCAAGAATAAATGGGAAGGACTTAGTAGGAAAATAGTTAGAAGAAAGAAACGGAAGAAAGAGGTTAGAAAAGGAAACAGAAGAGGAAAAAAGAATTTCCTCAACACTAGTGGCAAATAATTAAAAACATTTCAACAAATATTGCTTTAAAACTCTTACTATTACAAAATATTATTTATATTTTGTTATATAAAATCTTCCAATTGAAAGCAAAAATAAGTAAGTATATTCAACTACAGTTAAGTTAAATTTGATTCAATAACACCAATTAACTTATTACAACAAAATTCAGCAACTATTGGAACAACACTTAAGTAAATAATTACATTTACCATTTAACTTAATGAATCAACCACCAGCCCGAATGGGGCTGAAATTTACAAAATCTCAATTTCTCAGAAGAGATATACATATATACAAAACTAGAAAACAAACACAGAACAGACTCAAAAACCCAAAAACAAAACCAGGTAATAACTGTAAGTTACAATATAATACAAAAGTTCTAGAAGAGTTAAAACTTTGTTACATATTTACATTTAACTACGAGCTAAGACATCTCATTTACAACAGAAGTACAAGAAGAAAGACTCCACCCTAACCAGGGCAAAACAAAAACTGTGCATTATTATACCTAAAACACAAGAGTTAGATTCCTAATGGTGTCGATGTTATCTAAGAACTATCTGACATTAAGATTTTCCGACGTTTGAAAACCTTATCCGCAAAAGTTGAAAAAGCCCCAAACAATTCCAAAGAGGAAACCAAAAGAGGAAACTCAGAAACATCAAACACGTTTGTTATTAATTGAAAAGGAAGCCGTAAATCAACATATAAAGGACAGTCTAATATTATGTGTGGAACTGTTTCCAATTCACCACACAAACAGTTTGGAGAGTTAGCAAGACCGAAATGAAAAAGCTTAAAATTAATGCTACCGTGCCCAGAAAGAAGAAAGGTGAGATATAGACCTGGCGTAAACCAGGGAAAGTTATCCCTAGTAAAAATTTCTACTGTAGGTTTAAAACTATAAGTTACTCTTCCTTTTGTATTAAGATTCCAATCCTGTTGCCAGGAATCTTTAAAGAGTGCTGTCAACCTTTTACATTCCTCCTTATAGGTAAGATCCAAATTGTTAGAATACTGGTTCAATTGGACAAGAATACCTCGACTTTTATGGAACATAAGAAAATTTTGAATAACCTCATATTGAATTGGTAATTTCCCAGTTAAAACTAACAGGGCTGGGGTAGAAATGGTTCTGCAAGCACGTGATGTTGCTAAAAGGAAAAAACGTTGCGCTTGTATAAGATACTTTGCAACCATAGTTGTAGTACATTTACGGCCCCAAGCACCAGCAGCATAGACAATAATCGGGATAAAGATGCATCTGTAATATGTTCGAAGCACACTGGATTTTAAACCAGAAGTACATCTTGCTATATGAAGTATTTTGCCAGTGAGGATTTTAATTTTCTTTAGCAAGTATTTCGCATGCTGGACGAAATTTAGCTTATTATCCAGCATGACTCCTAAATATTTGAAAGAAGTTACAAGGCCAATAGAATTATCATTAAGTTTTACGGTTGGTGGTCTGTTAACAGCTAGCCGCCCCTTCAACAGCATCTGCTTTGTCTTTGAGACTGAGACCTCGAGCTTATGCAGTTGGCACCAGCAGTCAAGATCAAGGAGTGCCTCATTGGCACGTTCCTCCAATTCCAACCTGGAATTACCAAGGATGAGAACGACCAAATCATCGGCGTAAGCAACTTTATGTGTATATGGTAGATTTTGAGTGAGCCACCCATCCAGAACAACGGACCAACAAATTGGTCCCAGAACAGAGCCCTGGGGGCAGCCACGAGTAACCTGTCTCTTTACAACTTCAAAGCCAGAGGAGACAACAATGTTACGGTTTGAGAAATAACTTGATATTAACCTGTATAAAGGAATGGAAACCTCGGCCTCGCGAGGACACTTTGCCACCATAAGGTGTCAAAGGCCCCCTTGAAGTCTACAAAGAGACCAAGGACATATTTGCTATTAGAGGCAGCTGTCAAATCAAGGGTGGCATTAATGGCATCCACCGTTGAGTACCCTTTCCGAAAGCCAAATTGATTACGTGCCGAAAGAGAATGATTGTTATAATAAATCTGAAAACGAAGTGAGATTAATTTTTCTAGTACTTTGCTTAAAGCAGGAAGTAAAGCAATAGGCCTATATGAAGTAACCATATTTGCCGGTTTGTCTTGATGTTTTAATAATATTTTCAAATTTACTACCTTCCAAGAATCAGGAAAACAACCACCAGCCAAACAAGAATTCAATAAGTCACTAATGCAAGTCGGGCAAAGCTTCCAGATTCGCTTCAGTATGGACACCTCCATCAAGTCCAGACCGGGACATTTGCCCGAATTAAGTGAACTGATGGAGTTGTCGATTTCAAAAATGGAAAAAGGTTCCTCAACACTTGAAGCAGAGTAACAAAGATGATTCAATCTTAAGGAAGTCTGCAAAGGACTCTCAGGAACGGTGATATCATCCTTTATTATTTCTTGTAAAATGAGAGTGATGGATTCCTTCCAAGAAAGAGTTTCCGTGAGATCTGGTTTTAGGATTGAAGAATGGATCAGACCAGGGTGAATCTTCTCAGTAACCAGTTTGAACACAAAACCCCAAGGGTCAGAATTTAAGTTTTTTGAAATTAGATCATCCCAAGCTTTTCTCTTACATTTATATATAGTATTGAAATAAGTTCTCCTTGATGTTTTATACTGTTCGTAAAAAGTCTGTATTTCCGCCTGGGGTCTGTGTGAACGCTTAGCCCTTTGAAATTTTCGCCTTGCAGAGCTAAAAGCTTTTCTCAGGTTCGAGAGCTCAGACGTCCACCAAGGGACGGAAGAAGGGGAACGAGAACATTTCTGCAATGTAGAGTCACAAACAAAAGAGAATAACTTCATAAATTCTTCAAGATGGGAATTAGTGTCCAGAGAATTCAGAAAAGCAATACAGGTAGGAGTAAAAGTATCCAAAAATTTTGCATCAAAAAGTGACCAATCTATATTAACTGTTCTATATCTGGGAAAATCAGCTGTGTGTCTGGAAGGGCCCAAGGAAACGTTAAATTTAATGTGGAATACAATGGCATTATGGTCACTACCGGACCACGTGGGCTGAACCGACCAAGAATGAATGTTACTGCCAAAGGCTCTGTTGGTAAGAGTTACATCAACACTGGACTGTCCGGAAGCAGAAACAAAAGTTGGAGGTGAATACGGAATGTTCCAAACCGTTAAACCTTTAGAAAAAATTAACTCCTCAAACAACTCACCCTTAAGATTTGGAGGAAAAGAAGACCAGAGCGACGAAGAAGAATTAGAATCTGTCATAATTAGTAGTTTTTCACCAGCTAAATGCGATAATACGTGGTCCAGATAGATTAAAAAAGGCTCAATTGGCTGTACACCTTGTGAACAACGCATGTACAATGATATAGCATAAAACTTTTCAAACGGACCCTCTATGCAGGCGCAGGCAGCAAAATTAGAACACAAGGTATTAATTTTAGTAACAACCAATGAGGGGTCAGCCACCACCAGGGCTGCCCAAACCATAGCCCTGGCATTCCCCCCAGTACCAATATGCTGTATATAAGAAGAGACTATTCGAAACGAAAAAGGAAAGCCTTTAACCAAACCCTTTACTGAATATAATTCTTGTAAACCCATAAACGAAATCTTTTTATCAATTGCAATTTTTGCTAAGTCATTAGTAACCGAAGCTGACCTCTGACAATTGAGTTGTATAACTTTTAGCGAAGGACTAAAAGAAGAATGGAGGATTCTATTGAAAATTAGTTTTTGAGCGAATCAGCTCCTGTGCTCGAATAAATTCCGGGCAGCTAAGATCCCTATAAGAGTGTTTACTATCCTTTCTCCTCACCTTACAGTTAACGCAGCAAGGGGGGGAGTCTTTCTTAGTACAATTGTCAAATTGGTGACCTTGATCACCGCAGTGACCACATACATTAGCAGTTTGTTGACAAGTTTTTGCGGAATGACCATATCCTAAACAACGAAAACAGCGCGAAACAATGGTAAAGTCCTTTACACTGTGGGCTGTCCAGCCCAAGAAAACTCTACAATCCGAACTCAATAAGCAGTGTCTCATTTTCGGGGAAACCTCGAAAACTAAATGACAAGTATTTTTATTTTTCGAGCCAAACCTGAATCTTACTTTAGTATTTGTTTCAAAATCCTTTTTATCAATTTTATTACAGAGATTTTTCTCAAACAAGTCATCCAAAAAGTCCTCATCTGAGGAATCCCCAGGGATGTCAAAAACTACCAAGGTTGGGTTTAACTTCTTAGGATGTTCTATGTGAAGATCGCAGTCCGCAAATTTACCACAATTCTCCAAAGTACGGAGATCATTCTCAGTAGCAGTCTCTATTACTATCCCTTTCTCCCTTAGCTTTCGCACTGATTTAATCTTAACCTTCTTTAACTCTTGCTTAAAATCCGAAGAAAGGAGTTGTTTTACATCTTCGCTTGACGTTACCGTACTGTTTACGCCAGCTTTGACGAAGAGAACGTGTTTCGATTGAGCACCCGAAGGTGGAGGGGCTAGAGCTGGACCAGTTTGAGGTCTTAAATTAGTAGTAGTTACTGTAGCAAACGTGGATGCTGTCGAGGGGTCTGAGGAAACAGACAAGGGTTTGGAGATTTCATCCAATTGCTGCGTCAGCGTATCCAATTTTATTTGGATATCCTTCAATTGGTTATCTTTAGCCAGCAAGCTGGCAGAAACATCCTCAAATTTAGTCAAAAAGTCTTCCACAGTTGCAAGTTTTGTACGAAGTTCTGTGATTTGGAAATCCTTTGATGTTAATAGTTCCTTCAAATAAATATTATCTGTAGCTGCAACCTGCAAAGAAGCAATCTCCTCCTTAAGCTTTGAAGTCGTCTCAACGTCTTTGGCAGCGAAGTCGTTGAAAAATTTCTTCTGTTCCTCCAAAGCAAAGGCCAACTTCTGAATTATCTCCTCCACACCATTCCAAAGTTGCCAAGATGATGTAATAAACTTAGATGGAATGCCCTTATACGAATGTGAAACTTCAGAAAACTGATTCTTATAAAAGTTAAAGGCTGAAATCAATTCAGAAGGATTACTAATGTCCACAATCAAGTTCTTGAGACTCTTAGACTGAGACTCATTCAAAGCCAGAGGGCCTTCAACTTTGGAAGGAGTACTGGTAAGAATCGAACCAATGGGTCCAAACTTCTGTGTAAGAGAACTGTCCAACACTGAAATGTTCAATAGTTGGGGACACTTACCTGTATTATCATCACGAGAAGTACTTGAGCTGGTGGAGCTATCCATTTGGAATGTAATTGTACCTAAAGTTTGATAATGAATAGTTCTGTTTCTACTCACCAGGGGCGTTCAAAAAATTCACAAAAATAAGTATTTTTAATCTGAATTACCACACCAAAAATGAGCAGGATCCGCCCAATAGGTATCGAGAAAAGGGCGATTTAAGTTTAAAAAAAATAACAGCCCAAACCAGCCCAAAAATAATATTGAAGGCAGGTTTGAGCAAACAAGACAATTATGCTTATATCTGAGTCCCTAATAAGCCAAAACCCCCAAAACTTTATGGAGGGGGTCTATAGGGCATGAGAAGAAAGTATACTAAAGGGCAAAATATTAGGAGCACCCAAACAAAAGTTACAAAATTTAAAAGACATAGTGATAAAAATGGCAATTCAAGTATACACAATATTTTCAAGGTAACTATTGGTTACCAAAACAAATATATTATAGTCAATGATAATGTTTATATAACAGTGCAGCCAATAATCTGCACCAAAGATAGTATAACAAGCTAAAATGGTATTACCAACAGTCTGTAATAACTCAATATACAAAAACGCTATAGGTTATAGCTACACCACAAAATGGCGACTCCCATATGGAGGCAGCCATGCAAACACAAAATGGTGACTTAACAAAAGTCCGCCAAAACTCAATGACCTTTAAGCCTATTGGTCAAAGAGAATGGGGAAGACAGTATGGCTGCCAGTATTATTCCAATTTATTTGGTAGGCAAGAGCTGAAAAAATATAAATCATGGTAATGGCTGGCTATTTGCACAAAACAAATTAATCTTCAGTACCCCAGTGCAACAATCAGCCACCCTAGAGTTCCAGAATGGTGTCAAGACCTTTAACAACCCCAAGCTTGAGGGTCAAAGGCCAAAGCAGAAAAAAAAAAAAAAAATTCTGTAAGTGAAGGGAAACAACAACGTTAAGTGTCAGCCATTGTTCAATGTTATCAATAGCGATAATTTCAATAAAAAATGCAAACTAAGGATGAGGAGCAGAGCGCTATCCCTTCACTCACAGAGCCAAGAAAGTTATGAGTACACTCACCATAATTTCTTTGTTATGGGGACATACTTTTACAAAGGTGGGGTGGCCTAGAAAACACTGAAAAAGATAAATCCTGGGAGACTAAGAAAAACACGTCTGAGCGTATATAGAGACCTCATGCGTTAGTTAAGTTCCCAGACAGATGTCACGTCTCAAAATTTGAATCCCCATAAAACTGAAGCCTATTTTGATACAGCAGAAGCTGGAAACCTTTTCCATCATATGAGCTAATTTAAAAATATAAGTATTGAAAGCGACCCATCACATTTTTTTTCACCTTTACATCTCTATCTTAAATAAAACACCCTGGGTGTAGAATAATCATAATTAATGGCTTGAAGTATGAAAATTAATTATTTAATCAATTCATCATTGAGTACTTTGATTAGTAATTATTTAGATTTATGGCAATGAAATATCTGACTGTAAATATTTTGTGAAAAAAAATAGTAAAAAGCACTTAACGTAACTTTTAATAACACCGTTTATTACAACACTCACGGCCTGCCTTTTAGAACAAGAATGACAACGAAGAACCAAAGCGCAATACTAATATATATGTGAGAACTCCTCACCACTGCTGATCTGCGAATCCTACAGTGAGCCTAGCTATGGTATGGCAATAGTTGACTCTCTGGTCAAGTCAATTGCAGGAACCTCGCGTTTTCTCCAGACTGAGGTGTTCATGATCGCGAGGATATCAACGTTACGCATAATATTTAATATTAACATAGAAGATAATTTTGCAATATCTGCAAAAACTTTTATTTTAATTTCTGGTGAGAGTTTTGGGTTGTTATTTTATGTGTCATATTTTTATTTCTGCGTACTACGATCGCTTATTTGCCGATCCCCTCTTCGTCTATTCAAAAGAATACTTCTTTCCAAAATGAACCTAAGTTATTCAAGCCAATGACTAATCCTGTTTCTCCTTTCTGCCCTTTTTCCAGTAGATCTACGTTCTTTCTGAACTGCAGCTTTAAACCTGTACTGTGCTGTAATCAAGGTGCGGCCTAACCAAGACTTTATATAATCAAATAATTACTTTTTGTTCCTATCAGCAAATTCTTGAACATCATGTATAAAACAGCTGGAGTTTTATATATGATGTTCAAGAACTGTTACCCTGTGAACCGAGCTGCAACTTTGAATAAGCTGCACGTCGGAATGTAACGTTATTCTTTTAGCTTTCCATTAAAAATGACTTTAAGCTTGTTGTTTCCAAGTAATAGCATAATTTAGGATTGCGATTAGTGAAGTGTAAATACTGTACCAAAATTGTTCTTTAACTGGATTGTCACTTTCAAACACTAAATAGCTTATTTAGGTAGGTCTTTCTGTAGCAACATATCTAGGTTGCTCTCCCTCTAAACTTTGTATCATTAGAAAACTTTAACATCACATCTATTGTGTCTTCATCGATGCCATAAGCAAGCATTAGAACAGCAAGCAATCAATACTGAACTCAGTAGGATTCCAGTTCAGGTCCTGATGCACTTACAGTAATCTCCATTTATAACCACACTTCGTCTTCCATTGTTTAACCAACTTTTTACCCACCGTGGTACCTTCAATATACCAATGGTATATTTTTCCAATTTATGCAGAGATCGCTCAGGGATCAAAAGACTTACAATGTAAGGCTTTTGATACACCGATACACCCCGACCGATTTTTCCATTGATTTCTGCGTCTGGTTAAATATATATTTATTCCTTCTGATTTGGTAAGGTTTTTTATAGTTTATAAACATATTCATAGATGTTATTGTGAAGGCGCATTATGGCCTAAGATGCCAACGCTCCATTAAGCTTTGCGTATATAACCAACCAGTGGCATCGCTAACATGTCAACGTAAAAAGCGGTTATCTAATGTTTGTTTCATGGAATCATACTTATTCCCAAACGTTTTAATTAACGTTGAAATGCTATAACGACATTATAAAGTACAGTATTGGAAGATTCCTTGCTAGACCTTCATACAAGGAATTGTACTGGAAGAATGTTGCTTGAATTTTAAGCGCCATTGAAATTTTCTTGTTATTTAAATGAACTTTTCACAGAGAAATTGCTGAGATTAAGTCCGATGTCTTTGATTCTCTTAATTTTAATGCCTATATCACATAATGCCATAAAGACCCATTGTGCTGAAATGTTCGAAACGTGTCAATAATAACTCCTGAATGCGAAAACGAAGGAATTATTGGATGCAGCCAACTTATAAAAGACGTTTAAGTACTTTCGTTTTTATTCTGCTCATAAAATAAACAATATATTCGTGAACATCAATCGATTTCTCAACTTCATTGTACGATAATGAATATTTAAGTCTCTTAAGCTAGGCATTTCATTTCGCTTTCCATTCTCTATTAGAATCAGTAATTAATAATTCTTAGTACATATTCTGTTCAGAATGCTACTAAGAACTCCCTTTGCTTAATGCCAAATAATCTTATATGGATATTGCGCCGTTAAGTAAACATATTACAAACGACGTGCTAGAACAGCTCATACGGTTCTGCCAATAATATACAGGATATTCGCTAGTATGGATTAAAGAGCTGTTTATCCCATTGTATAAGCCAACGGTCGGCCACATCTGTAAAACTGCATGCAGGTCTGCAAACCTTATTTTAAGAAGCACATAGATCTGTTGGAAGGGTGCGGAAAAGAGAAACAAGATTAGCCGAGAGCACAAAAGGATATTCTTACCAAGAAAGAGTTATTTCAAATAAACATTTAAAAGCTATTTTACCACGAGTATAGACTGCCTTAACTACAGCAAGTGTTGTTTGCCCGTGACATACTGTTACCTGTATGTAATCAGAAAATAAAATCATAATAGTTCTAATTAACTCACAGCAGGCCTTAAAATTCCCGGTATCTTTTGTTTTCGGGCTGCTGCATGTTCCAATTGAAGTAGTGTAAGAATCACTTTCACCTCTCCCTGCGACTGTTATTAATCTATTATTTTCTGTATCCCCCCTTAAGCTATCAGTTTTCCGACCCACCTAACCCTGCCTTGATAGCCTCAGCAATATTCTTGCACCCTTTCTATTTAAGTGTATCGCACTTAAATATAACAGATATAAAAAATTAGAGCTTAATTTTCTGTGTCCTACCCTTACCATAGTAAGTACCCCCAAAGCATTTCTCTATAGTGGCGCAACTGTTGCCTGTGCAAGAAACTGTGGAGGGAAGTCCAACAGGGGAACGCAGACATCCCAAAAACTGTAAGAAAAATAAGAGAATCCACAGTTGTAGTTTCTGCCCATTTAAGACCTAAGATAGAGTGAACAAAGGAAAACATGAATTTAAGAGAACAGAAGGGAAGGTTTAACGGTAACAAAGAACGTGTAAACAGATGGAAAGTTTGGAGAGTATGTGCAGGCTAGTCGAAGTATTCGAATATTCCGCATAATACAGTGTTATTATTGTATTTAAGTATATTACTTTAGTGTAGTATTCTCAATTAAATTGAACTTTAACGAAATCATTCCTGAAACCACAGCAGCAATATAATCAAAGTAGCTGGAATGCTGTGGGAAGGGGTCTAAGGGGGTGATTCCTTCCGAATCACAGCCTCACGACATTTATTACTTGTTTAATGTTTGTGGAACCATCTGGAACGGGACATAATGCAGCCAAGGTGGATGTCTTTGTGTGTGTTCGATGTAAAGAAGGTGAGGAATGTGTTAGGTGTCCAATGGGCGTTTATGAGAGCTTGAAGAACTTGTGGTTGCCCTAGAAGAAATTAAGTTGGGCTCATCAATCTCCCACTGCCCTTGCAGGATGCGCTGGTTCCATAGGAGTTAGCTATTGTCAGTGACTCTGTTGCCAGGGGAACAAGAAGTTGTGGAGCTCGTTTATTTATATTTATTTTTTTTTTAAATAAATGCTGTTGTTGACTTCCACCCTGCTGAAGTCCCTGGCGGACACAAATCGCAACTCTGACTGCAATTTTCAGCAAATTATAGGGTGTGTAAAGCGGTGAGTTAGCAGACCAAAAAGAGGTCACAAAAGTTACATAAATAACAAAATTTTAATGAACCTTATATAAACAAAATTTACATATATACATACAAATTCCAAATTTAAATATACTGTATAAGAACTATGATACAAGAAAATTCACCATCTCACACACATCAACTATTCTGAAATATTTCCTCAAATAAATATATATATATATATATATATATATATATATATATATATATATATATATATATATATATATAATTTTTTAACACAACCCTTTTTCTTTTTCTTTTCTTCTCGCACAATAAATTCCAACTATTGTTTAGGAAAAGGTGCTTCTCTTCCTATACAGGTTTACACATATCACTTTAACTCAGTTGTTGTCTCTTATTTACTACAAATCACCTATCAAATAAATTACTATTTTCATCTTCTCAGGTCAGTAGAACTTACTACAAAGCACTTATTTCTATCAATTCCCCTATCACATCAATCACTATTTTCATCTTACATCAGTAGTGCTTACTACAGCCTCACCCACAAGAATCTTTGTTGCTCCCCTGTTCTGATACAGGGAAGGGTTCCCCTTTTCTCTCAAAGTTTAACAATAAAAATTAATTTTTCTTCCTTTTACCTATAATCTTATATTATCATCTGTTAACACATTGTCTAGATAATAATATAGGATACCACACTCCCTTCCTACTATGCCACTGATGTTTTCTATTATTAATTCTCTTATTTTTTTTTTCCTTTCTTCTTTACCCATTTAGTACTCTTACATCATTTCATGGCCGTTAACTTAATCTATAATCTGACCCAACTTAATAACTTAATCGTACATTACAAAAAAAAAAAAAAAAATTTACTTTGAAAGAAACTAGCAAACAATTTCTCACAGAGTTTAACTTGTAAGAGTATTAGTTAGGGGTTTAATAAAACTGGAACACACTTATGTTCCGAAAGAGGCTGCTACTTTCCTTTCTTTTGCAATCTTTTTTTTTTTTTTTTTTTTTTGTAGCAGACAGGCTTCTCACATCCGTTTCAAATCTTTCCAGTGATCCCTCTTCCTTTCTGGGCACTTGGACTGGGTACTCTTTTCACGTTGATTTCTCTACTCACACTTGCATACTTGGCTCATTTTTAACGGGACAGGATCCACACGATTCAACTTCAGAAATACAGCATGTGATTAATTTTCTAGGCACACCGACCACTCGACAACTGGCCAACTCCACTTTTACTTCAAACTTTAGAACACATATCCCCAACACGTCCTCATTTTCCAAAAAAAAAATAAAAATAACTCCTTCAATTGCACGTACTCATCACTCAAAACTTTTTTTTTTTTTCTTAATCTTAGATCTCTATTCCGAACCGGAACTCATTCTCTCAAACCTGAATTCATCATGTCCTCACCTCCTCTCCATCTCACAATTTTTTTTTTTCTTCTTCACCTCTCTTCCACGATTTTCTAACTCTCACCCGAATCGGCAACCCACGACCTCTCTTCTAAACCCTTTTTCCTCAGAAGTTTGAAACGCCTTCCACAGGATCCTCAGCCAATCCAATACAATACTTAACTTTTTCACTCCTTCCTATTTGCTAAAAAAAAAATTCCACAACTCTTTCTCTCTCTCGTGCTGCAAACCAATGGCTCTCTTGTAATTTCCTTATTTTTCTATTTATTTCACACCCCAGAAATATCTCTTTCATCCATGCTGAGCACCTCCAAAAGTACCTATCAAATAAATTACTTTCCTTGCTACATGTCGCCAACTTACCCAAAATCGCCTCACTGGCGCGGTCGTTTTCGACGAAAATGTCAGACTGTCCGCTCATTCACTTCTTGTTTTTGATTTGTGGCTTAGATCAAAACTCTTCTTAATTACTTGATCTGACGGCCCTATTGTTTATGTGCCTAGTAACTTTCTCGCTGGTTTGCAAATTGCCACACCTTCTCCAGTATGGGCCACTGTCTTGTTTGCTCTCAGTTCACCTTTTTTGTATTACTCGTTACTTCTTGTTTCCTTTTAACTGCCATTTAATTCATACATTCATAACCTCCTTATTTCTAATCCAGTATTTTCAACCTTAAAATTTATCATATTTAAATTCAAACCTTAATATTTACCGTATTCAAACTTCAATATTTCCACCTCAATAATAATTCTAATTTTTTTCTGCCCTTCATGAATTTAATTCAAATAAAAAAATATTTTCATTATATTTGTAAGAGAGTACTCTTAAAAAGCATATTTTGCAAAAAGGATAGGTGAAATTGGACCAGGGTATATCTGCCAGGGATGGACAAAGGTTTATGACGTTTAGAGCAGTCGTCACCTTTTAAGACAAAAGGTGATAATATTGTTGCACACGTTAGCGCTAATGACATTAAGAATAGAAAATCTGGATACTTACTGAACAAGGCAGTGTTGACAAAAAGACGTGAACTAGGTTTAAATTTGAAATTGGCTTGTCTGACAGATGTCTGTATTTCTGCCTAGATACACTGATGAGTCAAAACATAACCCCCTACCTAATATGATGTTGGTCCTCCACATGCAGCCAAAACAGCTCGTACCCGGCGAGGCATGGATGCTACAAGATTCCTAAATGTCTTGTGGTATCTGGTACCAACACGTGACCAGCAGATCCTTTAACTCCGGTAAGGTCCGTGGTTGAGGCACCGCAGAACGGAGTTGCTGTTCCAACACAAACCACAAATGCTTGATGGGATTGATGTCTGGGAAATTTGGAGCCCAGGGCAAAAGGTGATAATATCTGGAAGTCTTCCTCATGTTCCGCGAACCAGTTTCGAACAAACTGGGTGGTCTGGCATGGCGCATTATCCTGCTGAAAGACAGCACCCCAAGAAGGGAAGACCATTGCCATGAAAGAATGTACCTGGTCAGCAATGATGTTTAGGTAAAGTATATTTAGGGTCAGACGGCACCAGGGGTTCCCCCCATCACCGCGTAGTTTACATTTTGGAGAAGTAACGAGTAATACAAAAAAGTGAACTGAGAGCAAACAAGTAACTGTAAAGGCCAGAGATACACTTTTTTGTATTACTCGTTACTTCTTGTTTCCTTTTAACTGCCATTTAATTCATACATTCATAACCTCCTTATTTCTAATCCAGTATTTTCAACCTTAAAATTTATCATATTTAAATTCAAATATCATATTTAAATTTAAAAGTGTATGGATCTTCAGGTGTGTGGTGTCGTATACCGGTGTTCTTCTGGCTATTTATCCGCCAGACTTCAGCTGAGGGCTGGCGGCTAAATGGCTGCCTGGCCTCAGCTGCCACACTTTTTTGGGAGGCAGACCAGGTTCATCCATCAGTATTTTTAAATAAGTACTCTGGCAGGTCCTGCCACCTAATTTCCTGAGATTTCAGTGGCGATTTGCTCGACTGCGTTACCAGTGGCGTCTAGTTTCCGCTCTTTTTCTGGTAGGTGGGCTGTCACATGCGGTTCCTGCAGGCGATCGCGCCAGCGATTTCTACCACCCAAGAAGCACCGTCTTGGGTGGTTGTCGCTTCCAGGTCCGTACGGAGAGTGTCTCCGTGTGTTGCACTCTATGGATTTGGCTAGTCCAGGTGAGAGGCTTCTCCCTTGGAGTTTGAGTAATGAGGTGGGGTTTCTTCCAGGTAGTTATGTGTTTTGTATGAAAGTTTATGTAGGCAAGAGCGTTCTTTAGGCTGGTGAGTCAGTGGGGTTTCACTGCTTATGGTTGTGGCTCAGGGAAGGTCCTTTTTCGGCCGAAAAGGTCCTGCGCATACTTAGTTATGCGCAGGACCTCCTCTAGTACATGATGCTCCTGGTTTTGTAATACGTTTCTGTGATTATGCGACATCGTAGGTCCTCGTATAATTCAGAGTTGTGCATAAGATGCTCTCGCGTTTGTCTGTCCACAGTGGTAAATAGGTAAGTGTGTGTTGTTGTAATACGGCACCAGGTGTTTTCCCCATCTCCGCCTTGTTTTCATTGTGAATGAACCGGTTCGCTGGGAAATGCCAGAAATTTGAAAGTGTGTGTGAATTGTTCATGTGCTGTGTTCTGTACCGTTGTTCAGTTGGTCATTCAGCCGTTGGACCCCCATTGAGGCCCAACGTGCCCCATTTCCACCCAGTGGAGGCAGACCAGGAACCCTGTAGCCATATATTCACTCTGGCAGGTCTTGCCCCTTAATTTCCTGGGAATTCAGCGGCTAGGACATAAAAAAAAAAAAAAAAAAGAAATATGCACTATCGTAGGGGTAATATCGCTTAGGTTTGCTAGGCTGAATTTTGGGTGTAAGGTAATTTTATCATATTGTTTTTGATGTGTGCGGTTTTCGCTATGATGAAGATAGAGAGGGGAGGGTGACCGAAGATTGGGGAGAAAAGACAGAAGTATAGGGCCAATAGAGTAGATAGCCCCAGTTTTCAGTGGGGCATGCCCATGCTCCACCAGAGTAGAAGTTTGGGGGTGGAGGGAAAAGAACAGAACGTCCCTCCCAAGGAAGTGGGAATAATAGGTGTAGGGGGCCTCTTCAGATCACCATCAGGCTGTTTCCAGATTTGCTGCGTTTATGTTCTCTGCTCTCTGTGCTGCATTTCGCCTGTTCTCTTTTGTCACACATGGGGAAAACCCCGTCCTTGCTTTTCTTTTATGTGTGATCAGCACTCTTCTTGTCCAAGTGCTGGTCACCTGCGGGTTTCAGTTTTCTGTCACATTTGACAGCGATTTTTATCAATCTCTTATGTACATTGAAGTAGATAGCTATTAGTGTTTTTCTCCTGGTTAATAGGTCTTGCGCATACTGGGAGAGTGCCCTATATTCTTCCTCAGTGTCCAGGAAGTGGTGCTCCAGTCCTTTTGGGAGGTATCTCAATCTTGTTATTAGTAGCTCTCTGAGGTTTTCATAGTATTGACAAATATAGATTATGTGGCTCCAGCTTTCGCTCTCCCCACATATGCAGTTGGGGTTCTCAACGAGTCCAAAGCCAAACATTTTCTCCTTGTAGGGCCCGTGTCCGGTTAATAGTGTTGTCATATGGTACCCTGGGAAGTACCAGGCCGGCTGCTTTGAGTATATTTTCCGGAGGTCTGGTAGATCTCTTTTTATTACTTCTCCTTTTGTAGTCTCCGTCCACCTTCTCTGCCAAAGGTCTAGGAGGTGGGTTTGTAGTCAAATGTTTTCCTTTTTTAGGTTGCCTTATGGGTCAGTCATGTATCCTTGGCGGGTGGCGGCCACTCTCCTTGCCAGCAAAAACAGTAGCCCCGCACGAAGAGCCTCCAGGTCCAAGAAGTGTGTTACTGAGTCCAAAGGCACTCAGTTTTTGTCGGATGGCACCGTGGACGGTGAGCAGATAGGTGGTTAGAAATCCTGGTGATATCCAGTGTGGGTATTTTGGATAGACGGCGAGTTTCTGAGGTACAAATTGATGTTTAGGTAGGTGGCAGACGTCAGAGTGCCCGGCCATGGATGACTGGACCCAGGGTATCCCACCAAAACATTTTAGGGTTACTAGAGTAAGAATAGGTGTACGTATACTTGCATGTATATCAAAGTTAGGAGCACAGTAAATAAAAATTATGAATTTGAAGTGCTGCTCAAGTCATCAAATGGAGACATGGAGATATCAGATGTGGTGTTACTCAGATATAAGGATATCAATTTGATATAAACTCAGATATCAAATTCTGCATATTCAAATATGCAGAATTTGAATATGGGGAGTACAATGTATAAGTGTGTGTATATACATTCCATTCCATTTATTTACACAGACAATTTTATGTACATTCTCATGATATAAACAATTTATATACAGTTTTATGGACATTATCATATACATATATATATCCATTCTATATAATGGTAATCAAGGTACTGTGTGTGTTTGCATGTGTGTTCTTATATCGGGGTGGCTCCTAGGCCTTAGCCCATCTCCACCTTTGTACTCTTATGGTGCAGAAACTCAGCATAATGGGCCTGAAAAGTGTCAGTGTATGTGTGTTGTTTTGTTTGTGACAGGCTATTATGCCACCAGGGTGCAGCCAACGTATGGGCAGCTGCTGCCTGGTGCCCATCGCTAGCACCGGGCCTGGGTCAACAGTCCTGCTATACCGGTGTTATAACCACCGATACTGCTCTTAATTAAGAAGCACAAAAAAAATCTATCTATGGCAGTGCATCCAGTTGACATGGGTCGCCAGTGCAACGTTCTGTCAGTTTAGTATGACATGAGCACTGAGAAAGAGAAAATGAGAGTAGGAGTACAACGAACAACTGTTCATAGAAATAGTGGGCCCGTAAATCATAATGGCGGATATTAACTTTCCAGATATTAATTGGAACTTGTGGGTTTGGACACTCATAGACTAACATGATTTTTTTGGATTTATTGGATGTCTGTTTTCTACAGCAGCATGTTAAAGAGAAATCATTATACTCTAGATCTGACTATAAGCAGTGATTGTTTATGCATTGAAAATCTGCAGATAAAAGAACCACTAGGTGGCAGTGATCACAGTGTATTAATGTAACTGCCATCGATAGTAAGGGGAAGGGTTTTTGCTTTCGTAAAGGAGACTGCAGCTGTCTCATTAAGTTTTTAGATTCTATATAGTGGTACCAACTAAAGATGTTACCAACAACAAATTCTAAATAAGCATTCAGTGAAATAATCCTAAAATCTACTAGGCTTTTCATTCTAACTAAGAAAAAATAAAGAAAAACAACAAAAATAAAATAAGAAATAAATTCTAAATAGATATTAGATGAACTATTGTCTCAATTGTTCATCTAACACGTGTCTCCTCTGCCACGTGTCTCACGTGGCAGAGAAGAAAATGCGTGGGTTGTACGCAAATTATCATGTGATTCAGAAGCGTTCGTCTGCAATCAAGCCACAAAAGGAAATTAGGCAACACATGGCAGATTACGATAAGTTCTCTAGTAAAGGCTTCTTTTCATTCTTCATGTTTTCCTCTTTTAGCAGATGCTGGAAAAGTTTGCTTTCCTTGCATCATTTAGCTATTATATTACCAACACCAATACGAGATTGCATATTTAAGATGGGGAATTCAGTAAATCAAAAAATATTAGAAAAAAAAATTGTGTGCTGACCACGCATAGCAGAAGTGAAGTGAAACTTCTTTTGGCGAACATTTATCACTTGACCGAGGATCTCATATTGACCGTATGAATGCCGCAAGCGACGAATCTGCATGAATAGGAGCCTCTGAGATTTGAGACGTTCTGTTACCAAATCTAGTTTCGGCAAGTGCTGTGGCATCGGATGATATTTAAAACCATTTGACTTCGATAGAGCCGGAATCACTTCGTTCTTTAGATAGCCACAACAGCTGTTGCAGGCCGACATTTGACTTACATCCTCATTCGGAAATGCTGTTTTAAGAATATCTCAAGCTGCTACAATCTTCACATCATTTTTGAACCAAAGCCGATCACTCAAGGGAACAGACTGAACCGAAATCATTATCCAGGAATGTACGTTTAAACTGTGCGTGGACGCTTCGGTGTTTTTTAAAATCCTGTTGCTGCTTCTGATGTGTATTACGTGTTGAACAATTTGATGGAATACTTCTGGCAGTCAGTTTTGGCTTCTTCGCTTTTCGTTTACGACTGGGCTTCGAGGACTCGTCGTTGTTTTCATTTGCAGTATCAACTTCCATGATTCCTTCTTCCAAATTCACTTCTCACATTTTTGGGAGATGTAAGGCTCTGAAGACGTGGATGGACCTTCTCCGGCTTCATTGTTCAACTCCATCTCATGCTGTAATTTCTTCCGCTGTCGAAATCGCTTAGATCTTCCTTTGTTCTCAACGGAGGTGTTTTCGGTGGTTGCATTGCACCTATACGTGCTATAGACGCCTTACAACGCTCATTATAGTTGATTCCCCCCCACACTTTACGATTGGTTCACTGTACGACAAAATACCGTTCATTATACGATATGTAGTAAGCGTCGGTATGACCAGTTTTGCGAATTGAATTTTTTAATTCTATTAACGGCGATTCTAATAAACGAAAATAGGAGGAATATTATCCACAGGCTATAAAAGTAAAGATATAAAGCACAGATTTACATTTTATCAATTAACAAAATTAAATGATACGTGAAAATCGGAAGAATATTTTCTACGGGTTAACTAGAGAAAGGAAGACAACTACTCGTGGTATCCCAGATGGTCACCCTCCCGCTTACTAGCCGGGCTTAATTTTAGTGATCATAAGAGATGTGGAGCATTTAGGGTATTATACTAGTTGTCTGTTCAGAATGTTTGTATTGGGTTTACTTATGGCATCGATCGCATTTTCGTTGCGTTTTTTTGTCAATCCACGAACGCAGGTTACTTTCATCCTAAAACTGCCTGGAGCACGCCTAAAGAAGTTTCGCTTCAAAAACATTAGTTTAATGTGGATCATACCAGCTTTATTTCGATGCACGTTTGATGTAATGAAATTCCTATATGATCTATACAAGTCTTGAATGTATTCTCGATGTAAAGAACTTTCTAAAAATGCGAGTGATTCCAATAACTCTTGAAACGAAAAGCCTTCATAAACTACCAAATCTGAAACACCATCAGATATGCGGTTCGGATTTTTAACAGTTCACAAAGTATTAATACAAACGGATATTTTATTACACTCCTTGAGGAGTTGTTAACTCTATTGGGTCTTCGTTATAAAGAAGTGTTGATTGTTCTTTTTGATTCTTACAGCACTGTCCTCGAGGAAAACCTGATATGATAAACGTGCACGTGGTGAGCCACACACACAACGATGTCGGATGGCTTAAGACCGTTGACCAGTATTTTTATGGAGGTAATAAAATTATCTGATTATATGTCAAGCACGGTAAATTTACTGTTTTATTTTTCTGTGTTGAATTTAGGAATATAATATTTCGATTCACATAAACTAATTCATTAACTACAAAAACTTTATTTCATTTAAATTAAACTGGCTCGTCAACTCTTTTAGCGAATCAGTCAATCCAGAGGGCAGGAGTTCAATATATTTTGGATTCTGTAATTGAAACTTTACGTCACGATCCAAAGAAAAGATTCATTTATGTAGAAACTGCCTTCTTCTGGAGATGGTGGAATGAACAGCCGGACTACACCAGACATCAGGTGCAAAAACTTGTTTACAACGGTAAGTTTTTAATATTTCTCTAGTAATATATATGTTGTTGTTGTTGTATGTATTGCAATACTAAGAATTAAGTTTTCATAGAAACGGAATGTAAATATTATCTTCAATGCATTCTGTATTTAGGCCAGCTGGAGTTCATCGGTGGGGGATGGAGTATGAATGACGAAGCAACGACCCACTACAGTTCTATTATTGACAACATGAGTTGGGGATTTCGGAAACTCAGAGATTCGTTTGGCAAGTGTGGTGTTCCTCGTGTAGCCTGGCAAATAGATCCTTTCGGCCACTCCAGGGAACAAGCTTCTCTCTTTGCTCAGGTGACATACCTCAAGATTAGAAATAGAATTATAATAGAAATTTAAAATATCGAGTGTTGATGACAAATTTTTTCATATTCATTTGTTGCACTACACAAAGTTACTCAAAATACGGGTTTCAGTACCTTTGTGTAAGGTTTTTTCCCGGTACTGCGAATGAACTTCGAAAATTACTATTAGTCAAAGATAACGCGGGTAGTCTAAGACAAGGCTGGTAAGCAGCGATCGTGCATACTGTAAGTCTGATACACACGGAACGGGTATTAGCCAGTACTCTGTTAAATTCGAAACACTGTTGCAGTTTGCAATTAACCATTCAGCGTGGTATAATAGTGTCTTCATTTTATGGATCATTATTTGATCACACCACTTTTAATTTTTAACTTTTAAACAATTCGTTTAATTTGCTTACGGCCAAGTAATCACATAGCGTAGACAAATAAGAACCTTCTCACTTTCCAAGTAGTTCTATGATTTTCTGTAATACGAAATAGAAAACCATTCTTGAAACCTGTACATCTTCTTGCTGTCCAGCTTCATTTCAATAGAAATGCCTTGCACTTTTTTGTTTGTTTCTTTTACTTGGTATCCTAAAATCAGTGGCAGAATTCAGAAATATCAGCAGAACGTGATACATTTAGAAATGGTTCTTTCACTGAACTCTTCGATTTTGCATACAGTTTTGATCGACTGCATAAATTCCATTGAAGAGGATAATAATTAGCAAATTCACTTATTAATGGCTACGGTTTGATTGTCTTCGTCTGGTATTTAGAAATCACCACTGGCACATTAACATCACTGATATTTAAAAATGATTTAGGGCTGAAAGCCTCGGACTGCGGGAAATTTATTAGACATTTTAGTGCAAAGCATCATTTTAGTTCGTAGAAAATCACCGAAGTAGGTGAAATGCCATTGTTTTTATTGATATCTGATTACATATTTCGCCTTATATCAGGTAACCAATAACATTCTTGCAGATTTTTAAGGCGGCACAGTTAAAACACATAAAAAGAAAAAGCACTGTAAAGTGCTTTTTTTCACAGGAGACAAGTAATGTCTCCTGTGATCGTTTAGCGAAAGTCCAGCAGCTCGCAATGAACGATATCAGCTGTATTCCACCAGACACGCACAAAATATTCTCTGTTGGTGAAGTTAGGCCTCGTGTTTGATGAACAAGTTTACAGGATAACAACCAATGATTTGACATTTAATGTTTCTGTACATAAGCCATTTTTCGTCGCACGTCAACAAACGAATTCTTTTGATGCCGTCTCCTATTGGAGGTTGGCTATCACCACGCTGCACTTCTCTATGTCTTGGGTGAGATGAACAAGATCCTCAGCTGATCAGCCAGTCCAATTGCAGATGTTTACCAGCCAAGAAAGTTTCCTCCTCCCCACTCCTCTCTTTCCCCTTTACTTGAAGGAATTTATATTTCACATTTCTAAGGATGTATCCCAGTAAGGCAGTTTTCCTTCTCTTCACTAAGCTCAACAATTCACGTTTTTTCCTGCTCTTTTCACTTTTCAAGACTTCGATGTTCGTGATTCTGTCTATCCAAGATATTTTTAGCATGTGTTTGTAGATCCACATTTCGAAGGCCTCTGTTTCGTTCATGCTTGATGTTTTCAGCGTCCAAGTTTCAACTCAGTAACGAATTTCACCTAATAGCACCTAACGAATTTCAGTCTGATTGACAGATCTATAGCTTTGTGACACAGCATTGTTTTGTATTTTGTAAAGGCATTTCTCGCAACCTCTATTGTTTTATTTCTGCTTCTGGATCTAGATCAGCTTTAGCCAATTACAAAGGTATTTTAAATGAGTCACTCCATCTACTGCAGTTGGTTGTTGTCAAACAACAAGAACCAACAATATTTGCTGATGCTATTGTGGCAGTGTTAGGTTGGTCAAAAAACTACTAGCTTTGGGGATACACAGACTAATAGATTAGCAATAGCCCCAGGCAGAGGTGAAAGCAATTCTTGCAACTTCTACTGGAAAGAGCAGTACCCTTGAAAGTAAGGTTCTAGCGATTTCAAGGGCTGCTGAGAATCATCATGGAACAACAATTAAATACATGGATAGTGTTAGGGTAACTAAGAATAAAAACAGGTGCATGTACACCAATGCTAGGAGCATTGCAAATAAATTTGATGAATTTGAAGTGTTGGTCAGTCAAGACAAGAAATACAGACCAAATACAATAAATAAATTTAAAAAATTGTATCTTTTCCGAATGTCCGCACGGGTAGCCAGTGGTTACAATCACCGTCATCCAGAGTAAGGCCGAGTCTTCAGACATTTTGCGGATGCGGTTCCAGTTTTTGAATGTAAATAATACCAGAAAGAAATGAATATAATAATATCAAAAGATGATATTCAACTCATCCACTAAAGTGGAATATTTAAGCACAAAACTCGTGGCTCTGATGGCCGTGAAGGGCAATATTGCAATGTATCGATTTGTATTATTATTACTACTGTTGAAATAAAGCTTTCTAAAACTAAAAGAACATTAAAAGTTTCCAAAACTTGCATTCATGCAACTCAGGATGCATTCAATGCGGTAAATTCAAAATTACTGTATAATTTAAATACCTTGTCGTCATACGTACAACATAGTCTACATTCTCATTTTTTATTGTTTATTAAAATTATTTTTTCAAAACGTATATTTCATTTGAATTTTTATGACGCATGTGAAACATAGGCCATGATAATACAGTACAATAATACAGTGCACGTTTAAAATAAATTTATGTAATTAAGAAAACGTGTATTTAGTTTGAAATCGGAGATGGATATTGGGGGAGGTATGGGTGACGTTATCTCTCCCGGGATCCCCCTCCCTTATGAATGGAGTTTGTAACTTCGGACATTTATTGCTATCAGAGTAACTTATATAGTATCATCCAGTTCGATATACAAGGTAACATTTTAGGGTATACAATTTCGTCCATTAAGCTCTGCTTATTATACTCATAAAGTAAATATGTTCGAACAGATGTAATTGGAACAGCTTATCTTTTCGTCACTTTTCATTATTTTACCGAAACCGCTTCACGTTTGCTTGAATCTCCTCAACTGATTCAGAATGCTTGACTTGTGCTTTTAAAGTTCACTGACGGATAATCGATATCTATAATGGCTTCCACACAATTTTTTTTCAAAATATTAACCTTGAAAACACCACATCAACTTTTTATTGTACCGAGTGTTCATGGAGCATGAAGATGAAGGGGTCCACTTCCCAAGAAAGGTTTAAATTCTGCAAATTGCAGCATCTGGAGAGTAGGCACCTGCGATGTGATCTAAGTGAGGTGCATAAAGCCTTTAATTGGTTGAACAAACTCAACTCTGATGGGATTCTTCTTCTTGCTCAGATTACGAAACTGAAGGGGCATAAATTCAAATTGAGGAAAGACAGTTGTAGAATAGATGTGCGGAAATTTGCCTTTAGCCAGCGGGTGGTTAATTGCTGGAACAAACTTCCATCTGTCGTTGTGGAAGTTGATAGGTTAAATAAATTTAAGGAGGAACTGGACAGCCATTTGGAGGAATGGATGTGTGAAATGGCTTTTTTTTTTTTTGGCCGATGCTTGTTTTATTGCATCTAATGCCTCATCTACTACCAATGGTGACTCTGATGTACGGGGGTGCTGCTTCTTAAAGTTACATTAAATTGCCTTGGTTATAAGACATGTAGACATCGATAGTAATAATAAGCAAGTTAAAAATACTACCAAACATTAACTGGACAATTACCATTAACAGACTTGTGTAATCTTGAAATTTTATTTAAAAATAAAATCCATTCTAAGATTTTTATTTTTTGAAAATAGATTAATAACTCCTTCATTCAAGTTTAGTGCACTGTTCAAATTGGCAATGTTCGCTCCGTAGTTTCTTTGCCTCGTTTTGCCACCTCTAAAAATGCATATTGGCGATTTGCCAACTAGGCATTGACTCAATCACTGGGACCAAAATGTGGAACTGTGTAGTGCACAGTTCCGCCTACATTTATACTTCAGAGTTGAAAACGATTTTTATTCGTTTATTAATGAAATGATTATTGGAAATAAATGATGAGTATACTATATGCGGGACCTATTCATTGAGTTGCATTGTTCTAAACAATGCGAAAAATTTTTTTTATTTTGTTGCACAGAGCATTAAACTACAATACATAAATAAGCTTTCGGCTGGGTGGCAGCCTTCATCGGATTAAAATACTTGAATGGCAGTTGGAATAGAGATGCACTGCCAGGATGGTGCGTGAGGCGCGTGGTTAATTGTTTGTTGATGTTTGTGGTTGTGACGTATGGTGGTGACGCGCCAGCGTTTGTCTATGGATAGAATTACTGACTCTGTGATGGGATTAACTTGACAACCACTGTTCCTGTTTAAAGAGGTATCCGAGCATTTTATATTTAACGATTCCAACCAGGTACGCCTTAGGTAATGGTGGGACCTGTCCACGACATCGCGGTGTGGGTCGATGTCGTGGTGGGTTCTCCAGACATGCTCGGCGATAGCTGAGTGTTCCACATCTGCCAAACAGATCGCCCTTTTATGTTCTGAGAGGCGTTTCTCGAGTCGACGTCCAGTCTCTCCAAAGTAGCAGCTCGTGCAGTCACGGCAAGAGATGCGATAGACCAAAAAACCGCTCTGTAGAAGGGTGGGAACAGGTGCTTTTATGTTGGAAATGAGAGAACGCAGTTTCTTGCCTGGGATTTGGATGCACTTTATCCCATGTGATTTTAGGATTCTACCGATCTGTTGTGACAGGTTGGGGTAGTATGGGATGAATGCCCTCGTGGATGACTCGAAATTTGTTCTAAACAAATTTCGTATAACTCCGTTGACTGTATATTTAGATTTAAAAAGCTGAGGGTGCTGCACTTCCGCAGTGCCTACCAACCAGACGCCCCTGTCTATTGCTACTATGGCATTAAAAGTTAGGTTGCAGAAAGAGATCATTTGTGATGGTTTTTCTTCATTTCAAAAATTAATAGTTAAAAAGAAATTTAAATAATAAATAAAACGAGAAAGTGCAGAGATGTATAAACATGTATTGAAGCGATTTTACAACACTAAATTCAGAACATGCGTTTTGTGGCTTCCTCGGTCTGAATGCTAAATAAAACCAAACATATGCTAAATGGTTGCGACTATTCAATCGCTCATACAAATTAATGACATATAATGGTTGCTAGAAGCCTTCCAAACAAATTATACCTCTTATAACAAAATTAATTAGTGCACAAAGTATAAAAATAGCCGGAACTGCCTACCGTAAACTGTGTGACATATTATTCATATTTCCACTTTGAAGTGTTGACTTTACTTTTGGCACGTGGCTGAAAAACGTTGAAAGCCGTTCGGATATATATTTTTCTATGGTTCAGTAAATCATAAATCAAAGTTCCGTAACCAATTTATATTTAGTATCAAAGAGGACAGATCAACAAAATGGTGCACAATTAACTCACGCATACTCTTCGCACTGAAACTCAAAACGCTGATTTGATCTTGCTGACTTGGTAATTTTACAAGAACTCTGAATTTGTTTTCTTCGGTCTCTGAAGGTTATCAAAAATGTGGTGGGAATTAGTTACAGGGATGAAACCCGACCTTGGTGCAACTCGTGTATGTGTTTTTTATATTATAGGTAACATGCGCTTCAGGAAACCGGTGGAAAGTGTTAAGTGAAATCTGTAACGTATGCCAATCGTAACGCAAGAATAAATGTTACACTTCCAATGTTTATTTATGAGTACAAGCTCATACTGACAGTGCAGTCCAATGTTTTGTGCAGCACAGGCTTCTATTTGCTTATTGAAAAGAAAATATGTAGATATTATACCATTAAACTAAATTTAAAAAAGTCACGCATATATTTTACTGGCTGCTGTGAAAGAATAAGAATAAGTTAATAAAAAACAACAAATAAATTATTAAACGGTAATTAATGGATGGATAGTATCCGATTGTTTATTCATCCGGAATACTGATATGACAAGACATGACGGAATTTGGTTGTTTTTTTAATAGATCTCTCTATTTAAAACCAATTATATGTTCATAAAGACAAGAAACTTTGGCTTTGTGGGTTACAAAGTCTGGAGACAACATCGCATTGATGGCTTCATTTGCATGTAAGGATTTGAATAAATAAAATTTTTTTTGGAGGATGGATAGGTGACATGGGAAGTTCTTTGTTGGCTGAGGCAGTATAAGCTTGTTTACTTCATCATCTGCCTCTACTAATACTAAATAATGGAGTTATAGTGTTCTTTCGCAGGTCGCAAAAGCAGAGGACGTGCAATCAATACTCTCCAGCTCTTCCAGTTTACTGGCGGAATCTGGCCTATTCCTTCCATATTAGTGCTCTTTCTAGCTTCCAATCATCGGATACAGACCTCAATCTTTTTAGCTAAAGAAGCTACCGCCAAGAAATCTTGAAATGCAATCGGGAATAAACATATTCCCGATTACATTTCCAGCACATCTTTTTGGAATGACTAACGCACAAGGCTTTATTCTTCTATTTTCGTGGTGCGAAATCCCTAACATTATCAGTGTAAGTTCAATGGAAACTGTTAACTACTTTCTTTTTTGCGTGTCTTTAGTGGCTACAATTAATACCACCACCAAAGTACGCATTGGGACGAAATAACTACACTCATCATATGAAGACGGAAATCTATACCGGTGAATCTTTTCCCCAACAGATACTCGGTTAACACTAACCTTTCGTATATGGTAGCCTATATGTGAATTGTTTCCCGATTTGAACACAGAAATTTAACTAAATTAAACTCTGATAAAGGAAAGTCAAACCCAAAAATCTAGATATAAGTGCAGTGATTCCATTTCATTGTCATTTATTTTTCAGTATTAACCTAATTTATATTCAATGTTATATCTTAGTATTCCAGAATTTATTGTATTCATCGTGAATTTGGTCTGTTCAAGCTGAAGAACAGTTCTTCTTTTTACATGGAATTGTTCATTATAAATAAAGTTTGACATCAGCAATTATTGATATAAAGCCTCTAGCATATGCTGTGAGAAGGGTTAAATATAACTGTACAATGAGTTTCTTGGTACTACAAGAAAAAAAAATTATACCAGTGGGTCATCTCAACTGCGATCACGAACAAGTTAATCCGCCAATGCTCATGTTCTCCCTGAACATCATGGTGTCTTTCACCAGAACAATGTCCCCTCCATCAGTCAGACGTGTACTCCCACTGCATGTTTTTTTTGCAAATATGACCCTCGAATGTTCTGCAGAATAGATGTATTCTGTAGAACATTCGAAATATTGGCTGCTCCCTCTTTCCTTGTGCTGAAAATCAACTCCAGAACTGAGAACAATCAGCATTTCTAGGATGAGATGAGATTACCCGTCCGATATATGAATCCACCATGGGCGACTATGAACAAAAGTAGAACCTTCTGCATGTCATGTTCCCCAAAGGTTTTGTAATCCAATGACATCCCAATCCATGCAGTAATAAAGCCGCTATACGCCGACGAGAAGAACCAATATATTATTAGGTGGTTATTTCGTTGTTTTTGAAATTTACAATTTTTATTTTCGCTAAAGTTAGAAATTTATTGTAATGTTTTGGTCTCCAAAATTAATGTTAAGAAATAGTGAAATGGATATCATGTCCTAAGACAGCACTTAGAAATTCATATACTTCGCTTTTAGATGGCTTTTGATGGCTTATTCCTTGGTCGTATCGACTACCAGGATAAAGAAAATCGAGAAAAAACGAAGAATATGGAATTTATGTGGACAGCAAGTGAAAATATTGGTAAAAATTAGTATTTAAATGAAATATATTATCTATAAAATTTCAAAATAATTGTAATAATGATGTTAATGAAATATTCATGTTACTTACTCTAATGACAATAGCAGCCGGCAAACAAATTTGTGAAATTTCTATTCCAAATACTGTAATCTTACGAAGTGTGCTACTTTATTTCAAAATCGACATCCATATTTGTGTTGTGTTCAAATTGATATCAGTGTCTGTTAGACGGCAGATAAAAAATAAATTTTATATTTGACTCCTTTAAAAGGAGTCAAATATATATATAACAGTGCGAAGAGATACAGAAAAAGAACAAAGAAATATATGGAAGAAAGAAATCACGTATACCTAAAAAAAAACATATAAATAGAAAAGTATATTATCAAAAGCCAACCACCAAAACTGCACAAAAAAGACAACAATATAAAATTCGTATTTCTGACGCAAAGCATATACCAAGAAATAAAGTAAAAACAAAGGATTAAAAACTTTGGATTCAGATTCAATTTAATAAATTTATGAGATTAAGACCAAAAGGGAATGCATATGCTGGAGGATGTAGTAGTAGGCATCTGATTTATGGTTGACTCAACAGAGGAACAAAAAATAAAAAGCAGTAAAATAACTATCTGTAACAGACAGACGGGGCTAAAACGAAACCAGAACAAAATATGACGAAGATATGTGGAACAAAGACTATATAGACTTCAAGCGAGGATATGAAAAAAAAATTAAATAATTGAAAGTGTAATTAAATTCGTCATAAGCACAGCCCAGAATAGGAAAGAAAGTAAATCACTTACAAAGTAGCGAAGAAAGGATGCTAAAATTTTGAGGAGTAAAAAATTGCAGAATAGGAAGAATAGTTTCTTGCTGCGCGTTCGTAAAACTAATAGCTCGCTAAAAATAAGGATATCGGAAAGTAAAAATTAGAAGAAATGTAGAAAACAAAATGGGACGCCTCAGGCAGTTCGGGATGGCAAATCTTGTTCCTTAAGATAGGACCTTGAACGGCAGGTCCTCTTTTTGCCTTAATCTCATAAATTTATTCCAGTTTTACTAATGTTTTAATATACTTTGTCTTACCTTTTTATTGGCGTGTGCTTTGAGTCAGAAACAGAATATGTATTGTCGTTTTTTTGTGACACCCTGGTGGTTAATGACACCATGGAGGTGCGTTATACAACAATATACTTTTCCTTTTTATTTGTATATTTTTATACGTATGTTTTTTTACGTATACCGTGATTTATTTTTTTCATATATTTCTCTGGTCTTTTGCTGTATCTCTTCGCTCTATTCTTATATTTGTTGTCTTATATTCTCTATGGTCGTTGGGTTCCTTCTCTCTGTCAACGGCCCTAGTCCATGAAACCCTTACCTTTGTCACTTTCTTTTCCTCTTTTATTTACTATATTGTTTCTATGTATACAGGTATATATCTCCTCTTCTTTCTGTTCGTATTAAAACATATCTTACATTTTCCGTATAGGTAAACAAGGCCAGATATTCACAGGAATTCTACCAAATACCTACAGTCCTCCAGCTGGTTTCTGTTTCGATATTCTCTGCAATGACCAGCCAATTATGGTAAGTGTATTTTTATGATAAGTAATTTATAGCTTAAAATAATTGAAACTTTTAAACTTACATTTACATGAGATCGGAACATGTCGCATATGAATGAGAATAGATATTTTAAAAACAGTATTGGGTCGGTAAACTTAAATTGTGCATTCTAAGAAACCAAAATCAGTGGACTGGCTGTTTATTTGACGGGAGGCGAAATGAGGAAAGTAATTAGGATATAAATGGACACCTCTGCACTCGTATTACGCTAATAACCTGAGCACATTTTTACTTTGCTACAACTAAACTTCTTCCACACTCTGAGCTATTAGTGTAATACGAGTTCAGGAGTGTCTATTTATATCCTAATTACATTCCTCATTTCGCCTCCCGTTAGCTAAACAGCCAGACAATGACTTTCAACTATAGCACACAAAATATTATACATTAGATCTTAATAAACTCTATAAATTAAGTTCGGTTTTTCTTTTTCATTTCTGACAGGACGATCCCAGAATGTTGGACATGAACGTGCAACAAAGGGTTAACGATTTCATTGAAATTGTTAAGACTCAAGTAAGAACTTTTCCACTCATCTTGATAAATAGAGTAACGTATTTGCCTTGCGCGTTAAAATATTTAAAAAGATATTCGTAATTTGAATCGAAAAATGTACTTCATCACATTTTGTTTTTATAAGAGTATTCAGATAACTGCTTATATACGACTCAATTCCAGTTCATATTCCATTCAGATTGGCTCTACTTTGATCGGAATACTCTTCTGATCACTCTTATTTGAAACTTGTATGAAGAAGTATATTACTTAATTGGTTATTGCAGAATACCATTTTAATAACATAAATTTCTATATCTGTGTTAAAATTTCATATTACCTTACAATAATATATTATATAATATAGCGTATTAAAATACACAGCTGTTTGTTTCTATTGTACTAGGTGTTTTTTTTTTTTTTTGTTGTTATAGCTAAAGGATGGGGACAGACAGGGAAAGCGCCCGTATCCTGGTTTATAAGTGTGTCACGCTATAGTAAAGTAAAAGATTGTTTGAAATGAAAACGTTATAAGTAAATAAATAATTAAAACAATAACACATAAAATATTCAAAAAGGTTAATATTATCTAGTTTTCGCAAACGATGTTTAAAACAATGAGCGTTGAATTTACTTAGGACTTCCAAAGTGTGGTGACTCCACATAAGAGATCCTGTGGAGTCACCACACCATGGAAGCCCTAAATTAATTTTAACGCTCAGTGTTTTAAAACATCGTTGTTTGTCGTTTGATAAAGCTAAATATAATGGATCTTTTTTATAAATATTTAATACAGATTTTTATTGTTTAGCTTTCAGGAGTGTACTCTTTAAAAAAAAATATTAATGCTAAATATTAGCATTAGCCGAGGCATATGATGCATGAAAGCAAGCTTATACAGCATTAGCCAAAAAAAAAAAAAAAAAATACCTTCCGTTTCACTCATCCGGTCACTCCAAATGTTTGTCTAGTTCAGCCTTATATTTATTTAAGCTATCAACTTCCACAAAAACAGATGGAAGTCTGTTCCAGCAATGAACTACTCGCTAACTAAAGGCAAACTTTTGCACCTCTATTCTACAACTGTCTTTCCTCAGTTTGAATCTATGCCCCCCTCAGGTTCTTAATCTGAGCAAGAGGAAGAATCCCATCAGCACTGAGCCTGCTCAATCCATTCAAGGCCTTATACATCTCAATCAGATCACTTCGCAGGTGCTTAGTCTCCAGATGCTGCAATTTGCAAACCTTAAGCCTCTCTTCGTAAGAGCACCCCTTTGCTCCCCTCACTAATCTTGTTTTCCTGCTCTGTACTCGTTCTAGCAACTCTGCATCCTTCCTAAAGTGAGGCCTCCAGACCTGTGCGCAGTACTTGAGGCCTGACCATTGCCTTATACAAAGGGAGAATCACCTCTTTGTCTCTGCTGGCAAAATCCCTATATATCATTGACAAAACTCCATGACCTGCTCTGGCAAAACGTTTGCACTGCTCAGAGAACTTCATATCTGATTGCACAATCATCCCCAGTTCTTTTTTCATTCTCCACCTCCCTGAGTGTAGTACCACACAGTTGACACGTTTCTCCTGGGTTACTGCTAGCCGTATGCAATACTTTGCATTTGTCAATATTCTCAGCCATCTATCTAACTTTTCCAGATCCTGTTGCATTACAATAATATTACAACATATAAAATAATTTTATATGAAAATGTTGAAACCCATTAGATAAAGAAGCATAGAGCTGAATGAGAATGAACTTTGGTACGGTTTTCAATATGTCATCAGCATATATAAGATCTGTGTATGTGTTACAGGCAAAGTATAGAATTCAAGCATTGTATATTAGAGTGCCTAGGCAATGTATAGAATAAACATTTCTTTATCGTCCTGTGATACCATTATTAAGTGAACCGCAGTTTCGACTTTTATACAAAGGCAAACTGGAGGGGTAGCTGCTCCCCATATGGCGCTGTTAAAATGAATTATACCTGTTATAAGTACTAAAAATAATATTAAAAAAATGTCTATAACGCGAAAGCTTTGGGGACTTTACAGACTTTCCACCCGCTTTACATTTATTAAATGCATATCACACCTGACATGTGTAATTTTTTTAAACATTCCCTTTATATATTTTTGTATATTTATATATTAGTTTTGCGCATTACTTACTGTATTTTTATAAAAATATTACAATAAATTTTAGAATCCACAATATGCCTATTTTATTCCTCAATTTTTTTGCATAAAATACTGTTCTATTTTCGCATCTATAATAGGGGTTCTCTTTGAAAGGACCCTTCTATAATAGGGTCCTCTTTGAATTTTGTAGACAGAGATCAATTAGTAAAAATAACTCCCTCGACTCATATTTCTGGCCCAATAAGACTTTCCAGATGATTAAATAAAGTATTAATAACTGCGCTGACCCAACTCGACCCCACCTCAGAAATTCCACACCCAAATATATATAAATATAACAGGTTATATTCCTAAATGTTCATTTTAACAGCAAGATATAGGGAGCAGTATTTCGTCCAGAAAGCCTTTATATAAAAGTTAGAACTGTGATTCACTTAATAACGGTATGGCATCATAGTACAGTGAAGAAAAGTGTATTTCATACTATGCCAGCCATTCTATATATTGCCTAGGCATTCTATAAAATGTCTGAATTACGCACTTTGCCGGAAACATATACACGGATCGACTCTGAATCGATCTTTTCACTCATCAGCTATGCACTCTTACATTATTTACAACTTTCTCACACTGATTCTAAACGTAACCTAACAGCACTGTACCAAATATTCGATGATATCATTGTATCGTATTACTTTCTTCATTATATCGTCGACGTAATAAGGAAAGTAGAAGTTGAACTTGTCAAGGAACAGGCTCGTTTTCGTCAGTTCTTGAGTAGCCTTGGACCTTGGAGTATAATGTTCACACCTACATAATATTCTGCTTATTTCTAAAAAAAATTTACTTCCTCATATAGCTTTATAATATAAAGTATCATGAGGGTTCTACAATACTTATGCAAAACAAGCAGAAGTTTTTACACGGAAAATTATTACACTACAAACTGTCTCAGTCTTTCACACACACACGAATTCTGCACAACCATTTATATCTGAGCGGATACAAATAAATCAAAAAGCTGAATGCACAGTGCAAGTCGTTCTTGATATCGAAAAAAGTAAATCAACTTTGAACTTTCAATAAGCAACATGGTATTTTTGAAATAATTTAAGGGCCACATATTCGACACCATAGATTCAAAGAAGAAACGTCGAGGTTTTGCATTACCTTACTAAAACTAAGTAGGCCACCACTTAAAAATTTGTATGGTCAGTGAAAAAATTTAAACCTAAGCGGCCTTTTATGGCCTCGGAATTTAGTAGGTCCTGAAATTACAATATAACACAGTGTCACTAGTTAACGTTCTTGTAGTCAGTGCACTTCAAAGTGAATTAATTCATTAAAAGGAAACTTTCATCGTATGGTTTCTAAACGTATTCCCGCTTAGAGTCCAGAAGGTACTAAATCCGCAATTGCAGATCAACCAAAACTAATTGAATGATATAAGAGGACTCACTCTCGGTAGCATATTGGATATAATTAGGTGGGGTTCCAGTTCCTGCGAGTGAGTGTCAGGTACGAGTTCAATACACTGGACGCGTTCAGGACTCTATATTCAGCTGCATGTCTGAAATTGAAGTGCCAAGTTCTTCTGTGCAGCGCATTTTTCATAAAGTTTTATTTCAACGAAAACATAAAACCGGCATTTATTTCGGATTGAAGCTCAGTATTGCAATAAATGTTTGTCGCAATCATAATATCGGAAGACGTGATATCCAAGCTTTGGCCAATTCTCCCATCAATTCTGACGTGTCTCTTCTTATACCTTTGAAATATGTGGCCGACCCGATGCTTATATCTGAACGGCTGATATCAATCAGGAGTAAAGTGTCTACATTCTTATCCTTCAATCAACATCTCAACCTGATAGTTTGTGTGGTGGGTTGTGGTTTTATACCTTGATGATCTAACTCACTCCTGCTCCCGCTCAGGTCGACTGTTTGTTAAAGGGATGCTGCTTCACTACAACTTGGGATTGATATACCAATCTAGCCGGCAGACTTCATATTTATCTTATGTTCCAGTTTCTTGTGCAGTGAGCTTCGATCTACGTTTATTATACCACCACTTTTCTCAGGGGGCTTGAAGTGGTGGAATCCATATTTAATCTCCAGAGCAAAGCTCCAGCAAACCTCCCTCCCCCTATTTCTTCCATTGTGCAGTATCACTGATATCTTTTGAGGTTGTGATGGCCATCATGACGAGATCCAATCTTCCTTACATTTCGAGGGTACAGCTCTAAAACGGTGTTCGCAAACCTATTGGAACTCTCTAGGAGGCTTCCGGATATGCTAGTGCATAATCTAGCTGCCTCCAATCTGCCAGATAGTGACTTGGAGGAAGTCCGAGTAGTGTTATGCAGAAGACATTGTCGAGTCCTCTTTATGTTAAAGGAGCTGGGTATAATCTTGCAGTGTGTACTCCATATTCATTAATTTTTTTTCTTCATAAAACATGTCCTCCCTACCTTTTCTTGCTCCCGAATGCATCACGAATTAGCACACTAATAGAACAAACTTATCTGCGGAAAGATCTAAACCTCCCAAAAGCTTCCTCGTTCATTTCACAAATATACTTCGTTTCAGTTCCAAACTAAATGATGTCCATTTCTGCTTACAGCCTGCAAACCCGACGTACGCTTTCTGATAGAATCCCAATCATCGGTTGACTCAACCACTGCTCATCTCAGTTGTCCTGATTTTTCGCTATGTAATTCCTTTCGCTTCAAATGAATATAATTCATCTGATAATAAATGATATAATTACTTGTGTATCTCCGATCTGATATTCCCTGTCGGAGACTTAGTAATTTGGAATCTCCTATTTTTTACCTTCTGTTGCTTAAACTCGCTCTACCACATTCTGTAAAATGCATCTGTTGCCTCTGTCATCCTCCCAACTCCAATAATCACTTGGAATTCTTCTTTTTTTCCTTTGACTTTCTCCAGCCTTTTCTAAAAGCGAGGTAATTTTCCTTTGTGGTTTTAATGATCACAGATGCAGCTGGATTCCTTTTTCTAGTCACACGGATCTAGCTTGTAGAGATTCTTAGATTTTGCAATTACTAATGACCTCGCACAGATTGTTCGTTTGCCTACCAGAATACCGGACAAACCTAACCACACAGCAACGCGCTTCTTTTTTTGAAAAGAAGAATTTTTATTGCAACGCTTTGAATGATAATTTACATAATAGTAGTTGCAACAGCCTGTCATGGCACAGTGGCCAGGGATTAATGTACTACAGAGACATTATTGCCTCAATAAGCCATAAATAAATAATAGAATGATAAATAAGTGAAATAAAGTACAGGAAAATGGAGAAATGACTTGAGTATACTACATATCTAGAACGCTAAGTTAGTGTACACCCATTTGTTTCAAAATACATACTATAAGGATATTGTATTATCGATATAGTATTATTGAAGTGCATAAATATGTACATAATTGGTTGAGTTAAGAATATACATTGCTCAAGACTCAAATTATAATAGTAGTAGCCTTGGCCACTCCACTAAGTATTCCTTTCCTATATTGTCGATCTCGTCAGAACTTGTTGAAGTCGACATCTAAGTCCTGGACTCGAAATAGCATCTTCTGAGGAAGAAACCGGTCCGACAGATGAAGGCATCTGTGCAGAGGACATAACTGGGGGATTGCTCGTAGATGTGCCGCTGGGATCCTTCATGCACAGTTTTCCCAGAAGGAGGGGGAAGAGATGAGAACGGTCATGAATCTGACTGTTGTGATGAGCCTCCTTTTATTAATGAGCGACATGAGCCTTGGAATGTTAAGTGAATTGACCATATCGATGGTCCGGAGCTGGTGAGGCAGGCTAAGGTTGTAGCACGCCCACTTGAGAAGCCAATACTCGGATGAGAAAACTGGTTTGGTGGTAGAGGGAGGTGCAGATGTCCAAATCTCTGCAGTATAAAGAAGTGGCGGATACACTATTGTGGAAATGTTTTTTACATATCCATCTCAGTCTGGCGGCTTTTGTGAGGAGTACGTCTATATGCTGCCTGAAAAGAAGCTTTGGGCCGAATCTGATTCCTAGGTCGTTGTGATGTTGGACAAGAGATAGTTGTGTGAGATAGTTGGAAACAAAGGTACAATGCGAGTAGGCGTAATCTACAGACCAGGTGATTGTGAAGACTATGACAAAAGCCTCTACATGCAAATGGAATGGGCAAGTAAGCGTCAATGCCTTATTATGGGTGATTTAAATTTGCCTCTAATTGATTGGAGTAAATGGGAAGGAAACTCGACATGTGGAACAAAATTTTTAAATCAACTAGATGACTGTTATTTGTATCAACATGTCAGGGAAAGTACTAGAGAAAAGAATATCCTAGACCTCATCATCACACATGAATCAGATGACATAACAGGGCTGACAGTAGAGGAACCAGTAGCAGGAAGTGATCACGGAGTTCTACGGTGGATGATGACGAGAGAGGTAGCAGAAGTAAAAGGCAAAGGAATGGGTTTTAATTTCAGAAAAGGAAATTACGATGCCTTAAGGTACTACATGGCCTCTATTAACTGGGTAGATATCGCGCAGAGAATGAATACAATTGAACTGTGGTACGCTTTTAAAACATTAATCACAGATGCCTTGAATGCGTATATACCATTAAAAAAATACTCCACGAGAAGGGTTCCAAGTTGGATGAATAGTGAAGTTGCCACATTACTTGAGCAGAAAAAGGTGGCATGGAAACGTTACAGAGCAATAAAAAGTACTGAAGCCTATAACAGCTACAAGGTGATGTGTAATAGAGCCACAGAAAAGGTTCGACAGGCAAAGGCAGTTTATGAGAAATCACTAGCAAACAGAGCAAAGAGGGGGGATAAAGAATTCTTCACATATATAAATGCCAAGAAGAGCAGGACAAACCAGATCGGACCTTTACGTAAGGGAAAGGGGATAGTAATAAATACACCAGCTGCCGTTGCAGATGAACTCAACAGTTATTTTGCATCGATATTTACAAATGAAAAGCCTTTTGTGGCAATGGGAAATTGTGGGAGCGAAGTTAAAAAATATGTAATTAATGATATTGAAATTTCGAAAGATTATTTAATGAAAAAACTTTCAAGCCTACAGACTAGTAAGGCTCCTGGAGTTGATGGAATATACCCTATAATCTTGAGAGAGGCGGCAAGCGAGTGCATTGAACCACTGAGGCTGGTTATGCGAGCATCACTAGACTCTGGGGAGATTCCCTTGGATTGGAAAAGTGCAAATGTATCTCCCATACATAAGGGTGGCTCTAAACGTGAAGTGGGAAATTATCGACCTGTCAGTCTGACTTCAGTAGTAGGGAAAATCATGGAGGCATTGATCAAGGGTGGAATTCAGGATCATTTGGATCGAATTGAAATTCTCAAGGATACTCAGCTTGGTTTTGTAAAGGGAAAATCATGTTTAACAAATCTGGTTCGCTATTTCGAAAGGGTCACTCACGAGCTGGAATTAGGGAATAATTTCGACATTGTTTATTTAGATTTCAGCAAAGCTTTTGACTCAGTCCCACATGAGCGGTTGCTTTATAAGCTGGAACAGGTTGGAATCACTGGGAAAATCCTTAGATGGATAGAAGGATGGCTTCAGGGCAGGAGGCAGAGGGTTGTGATAAATGGCTATTCCTCAGATTGGGTTGATGTAAGAAGTGGGGTTCCCCAAGGATCAGTATTAGGACCACTGTTGTTTTTAATTTTCATAAACGACATTGATGAAGGGATAGAGGGCGTGATGTCTAAATTTGCAGATGATGTTAAAATTGGTAGAGTAGTTAATGATCACTGTCAAGCTGAGCTTCTTCAGAGAGACCTAGATAGACTTCAAGAATGGTCAGAAAAATGGCAGCTGTGCTTTAATCCAACAAAGTGTAAGGTATTACACCTGGGAAACAGTAATCCCAAAATAACTTATTCACTTGGTGGAGTTCAACTAAACACAGTACTGGAGGAAAGGGACTTGGGTGTTACGATACGGTCAGACATGAAATTCTCTGAGCATTGTAAACAGGTTGCAAGGAAGGCCCATGGTGTCCTATCGATGATCTATCGAACTTTTGCAAGTAGAGATAGGGACGTGATAATCCCATTATATAAGGCTTCTGTAGGACCACACTTGGAATACTGTGTTCAAGTATGGAGACCGCACCTAAAGAAAGACATCGAGCTTCTTGAAAGGGTGCAAAGAAGGGTAACTCGCCTGGTGAGATCGGCAAAAGGGCGTCCTTATGAAGAAAGACTTCGAATATGTGGGCTGCAGAGTTTGGAAACTAGACACCTTAGAGGAGATTTGATTGAGGTGTTTAAGGCTCTGAGAGGCATCAGTAAAATGAATGAGGACAAAATTTTCAAGATTATAAATGATGCTAGAACTAGGGGACATAAATTCAAGTTACGCGGGGAAATGTTTAGATTGGACTGCAGGAAGTTTTATTTTAGCCAGCGAGTTATAAATTACTGGAATAAGTTGCCTTCATGGGTGGTAGAGGCCGACAGTTTGGGGAAATTCAAAGGTCGTCTGGATAGTACTTTCGGGTAAGGGAAGCGCATAGGATGATAGGATTAATTTCCTTTTTATTTAATTTTTAATTTCATTTTATTATTTTTATTAATTATTATTTATTTATTTAATTTTTGTTTTTATCATTGTTTTGTTCGGATTTTTTTTTTTTTTTTTTTTTTTTTTTTCTGGCTGGTGCAGCATAAGCCATAGGCTTTCTTGCACCATACGGCCGTTACTAATACTAAGAGGGATAGAGGCGCCATTGAGGGTTGGATAGATTTTTGTTGGCTGTTTCTTTAACGAGAAGACCATTATTTCTGACTTCTTGGGATTGATACGCAGACCAACTTGTTTGAGGTATATACATATTGAGAAGAGAGTGAAGGTTAGCTCTTCTGAGATTTTGTGATTTGTTGTTGTTATTTGGTTTTTATGAGCATTAGCAACTAAGGCCATATTGCTCGGGGGATATGCGGTGGTCATTCCCTGACCTTTCCGTCTCCGGTGGTGACGGGCTCGAACCCCGGTCTAATCAAGAAGCGTGTGCTACGTACTGCTGCCCCTTCCCACCTGGCTATTGAGGCGCCGAGATTTTGTGAGGGTCTTGGTTTGCCTTTATTGGCGTGAGTACCTCTAGATCGTCAGCATCTCACAAACAACCTTTCTAATACACGATCGAGCTTAGTGGTCCTTTAAGCACCTCAGATCACAATTTAGTGATGATTTCTTCTCTAAGGGAGCCTTTCTCTTGTGGCCATTCTCTGCCTCGTGTTGTTAGGCATTACAAGAATGAAAAATGGGATGATCTGCTAGATATCTTTTCATTTCCTTAGTCGATTACAGTGTAAATCTTCTGATATCAACGTTTGCTCAGAGCGTGTCAGTGAAATTATTTAATCAGAACGTATCATTGAAGTTACAGATTAGTAGATTGAGATATGGAAGGTACTGGGATGCTGAAGATTCCTACACAAACGCACTACACTTCCCTATTTGTTAATGGGCGTGTATTGATTAGCCACTGAAAACAAATATCTCAATAAACAGCTGGTACCGCGTATAATATTCTGAGCGAGGTATAGTATACAGAACCTGTAACACTGAATGTCGTGCTGCAACATTAAACTGTCGCTGCTTAATATCATCTCAATTTACAGAACAATCTACTAATCTCTCATGGCGTTAGTTACCTCGGTGCATATTCTGAACAACCCAGGGCAGCTATCCACAATGACGGGTTGGATGCGGACATACGACGACCGAAACATTTATTACATATGAGCTCTCTGGCGTCACTGAAAAGATTTTGTATGCCATAGAAGTGCACGTTAAGGAGATCCAATTTACTGTGGTAAATTGGATCGGGTGCGGGATTTATATTTTACGTTGCCTGATATATATCCACTAAGGACCGTGGTTATCTGAAAGGACTACTGTAACCCTTTTTTGGTGAATTCAGAAAAGCGGATAAAACTTCTGGCAGATAGCCGGCATTATGTTTTCCATGCATTCATTCAACTAACGAGTATATGGGCGATGCATATATTCGTTATGTGCAGCTAGACAGTAAAATGGTGGATTTGAAAACTCGATATTTATTATACTAAGAAACTCCCTCTTATATTATCATGGCAATATGTGGCTCTTAGAATCGAGAACGTTTTTGTCGTTCTAGTATAATTTATCTGTGTGCTTTGTGGGATAGAGATATAGAATACGATCTTTTACATAATTTGCATTTGAGCATGATTAAAAACTGTTCATTTATTTTATAAAGTCATTGCCGCGGATAAAAATGCTTGTAAATACCATTTTAAGATTCCTCTTAAGAGCACTCTTTCGAAATCAGTCCTAATCCGATGGCTGAACCACACTGCAATTCTTTTAAATTGTTGTGAAAGTTAAAATAATCATTTTAATATCTTTTAATATTCAAATTCCAATATATGAATTATATTAACATTCGCTGCTATAAACACCAAAAGATCATTAACTGTTAAATATTCATAAGAAAATCACGTTCAATAGAATAGCAATCATTTTAATTTATGTTTAATAGATGTTTGTATACGCATATTGATGCATGTTCCCTTTTATGTAGGCACAAAACTTTGCAACTGATCACACCATAATAACAATGGGGAATGACTTTAATTACCAAAATGCAGCTACGTGGTTCAAGAACTTGGATAAACTGATCCATTACATCAACGCCAAGGTAGGTTGATATACATAAATAATTCTAGACCTGTTGTTTATTTCAGGCTGCCAGTTACGCAACAGACAACATCATAATGACTATGGGGGATGATTTCGAATATATGAACGCTGACATGTGGTTTAAAAACTTGGATAAACTCTTTCATCGTGTGAACTATAAGGTAAGTGCTGGCTGAAAAAGTACCTATCATTGTTTCGATGTATGCTGAATAACTGGTACAATTGCATGAATTGCAGTGCAATGTAAATGCTGATTGCACTGCTAAATGATACAAAAAGTAAGGGGGAAATTGACGAACTTATTATTATTTTTTTTCTACGTATCCACTAGAACTATTTGCACTATCCCATCGCTCTATCATCTGGAAACCAGCTCAGTAAAAAGACATTTATTTCTGCCATATCCGGTGATGTACCTAGCTTCTCAACCTCTTTATATTTGGATCCACCGTGAAGTCCTCTACAACGGCAGACCGAGTCACTAGATAGCAATCAGTTTGCTCTGCTAAGTCCAGAATTGGGCTGAGCCCCTAGTACAGTATTTATTATTATTTTTAAAGACATTTGGTCTCTATAGAAGATTTCGATTTGAAAAAAAAAAAAAAAAGATTCCACGGACGACTTAATCTACAAAACGGCTACACGGCTGAAAAACAAAAGTTTGGAAAATCTTGCTTTAATAAAACTTTCTCTTTTATTTTGTATAAACCGTGTTTCGGGTTAGTCCTTTTCTATATTGTCCCTGTGGTCATTTGCTTCATTTTGGCTGTTGAAATTGCTGCTGAGATTATGAAGAAACACTTCATTGTGATCACATACACGTAGATCTACAAAACAAACAAAAAAGACTTAACAAAAGAAGAAACAGCGCCGCGAAACAGGTTAATACTATAATAATTTACCCTAATTGTAACATTTTACTTGTTTCAGGATAAATAAACTTTCTTTTTTTTTTTGTTAAAACACTCTTTAGTTTTCTATAAACGGCAACTTTTATTTTTGAAATTAGTTGGAGCATAACCGGATGCAATCGAGTAGAAACTCCAAAGCAACCAGTTCCACTCTAAGAAAATAAATACAAGAGTAAATCCAAAACACTTTCGTGAATAGCTGGCAGTACAGGTAATACTATAATCGCAACTATTACTCGGTAAGAAATACAAGCTTATTTTCACCAGCGAAGGACGCAGCAAATAATCATTATTTAAAGCCTACTGAAGGTGCAAAGATGGCCTACATAACGAACAAACAAGGAAAAATTATAAATAAACACAATGCCTCGTATTCATAACGCTAAGGTGCACTTTGATATCTGGTGAAGTTTGGTAGGAAAGGTCATTCTTTAAAATGATATATAAATTATTCTTTTATGTTCTCCTTTAATTTACACATTCTATCACATCCTCTTCTCATTGCTACTCAGATGAGAAATCGTCGTAATAAACTTTTATTTATTTTCATAGCAATCAAATGGTAGCAAGGTGAACGTATTCTACTCGACGCCATCTTGTTATCTGTACTCTCTCAATCAGGCCAATCGGACGTGGGACACAAAGTCAGACGATTTCTTGCCATACGCCAGCGATCCTCATGCATTTTGGACAGGTTACTTCACAAGCAGACCTTCTATCAAAGGGTTCGAACGTCAAACGAATAATTTCCTACAGGTACGTAGCAATCGCTTTTGTCTTTTCTGTTGTTATAATTTTAAGCGCCGATCGGGCTAGCCAGGTGGGTACAGTGCCTGCCTGGCAACCCCAAGGTCGCGGGTTGCCAGGCCCGCCTCGGGCTTGGATCAAAGTACTGGGAAAAAAACTTTGGGAGGTGCACTATGGCCACAGAAGCCGATGCGCCAACAACTACCAAAAAAAAAATAAATTATACACGTGTTTATTTTAAAGCGTAACCCATAATTTTTAGTTTACTTACGTTTCTCGTCCGAGATTTTATTGGTCGTTGGTAGCGGGAGTTGATTGAGTTTAACCAGTGAGACATAATTTTAAGCAAACGAGTTGTTATTTTAGTATGAAATCGTTGTGCCAAGAAACTTTCCAACAAGTGGAGTTGCTAAACAAAACCACAATTTATTGTCTTGTTAGAAAGTTTCAAGAGGCAAGGTCTGTGTGTGTTAGAAAGCATAGTCGAGTCACACAATATAAACGCCTATGCGCTGCAAGATGTGAGGCCCAGTTTGTTGAAACAAATGTCGCCCCTCTGTGTTACCAGGCAATACTAGGTGGCAAATGGCCCTCATCATCCCGTGCAATACCATCAATATGCTTATTGGAGGGTTGAAGATGTGAGGCCCAGTTTGTTGAAACAAACTGGGCCTCACATCTTGCAGCACACCTAAATCATTACGAAAAGTGTCCAAACAGAAGAACATATCTTTAGTTAGTGCACACATTTGCTGCATTTGAGTAAGTATCGCATCCACACCCACGCATGGCTTGCGGCCTTCGGATCATGCTGCTAATCTCCGTTACTGTAATTAGTTTTGGGCCTTTGTTTATAACAAGATTCAAGTATTAGACAACTCTTTTTTGTTTTTCTGATCTAGCCTGGTTTCACCTGAACGGCTATGTCAATAGTCAGAATGATCGATTATGGAGTTCGGAGAATCCCTATATATATCGTGAAAGTCCACTGCACTTCATTAAAATTAGAGTTTGATGTGCGCTCCCACGATCAGGATTATCGGTTCAATATTCTTTGAGACATTGACATCAGAATATTATAACTACATTTAAATCTAGTTTATCACTTTGCTTGAAGCTGATTGAGATATTCCTGGTTTCAGCACTTGCCATACCGTGCGCATGACCATTGCATTTATTGCTAGAATTTTTGGGGAACAGTTGAGGTCACAGAGCTTATGGCCCCAGACCTCCAATCGATCTCCATCACATTGTTTTCTATGGGCTCATCTCAAAGGACTTGTTAACGACAAGTAATCCTCATGCTGTAGAATAACTGAAAATGAATATCTGAGGCTGTTGCAAGAATAAATCGAACTATTATTCGGTGGGTGGCACAGAATACACTTTCAGCAAAACCACAAAGCTCTGTGGCATCAACCGTTCTCCAAAAATTCTAGCAATAAATGCAATGGTCATGCGCATGGTATGGCAAGTGCTGAAACCAGGAATATCTCAATCAGCTTCAAGCAAAGTGATAAACTAGATTTAAATGTAGTTATAATATTCTGATGTCAATGTCTCAAAGAATATTTCTAACATCTTTTGTGAACTATATTTAAGTAATTATTTCATCGTGCTTTACATATTTGATTATTATTGTAACTTTTTCTAGGCATACCAGATTTAAAAATATATATATATATTCTATAAAGAAAGTCAAAATTGTGGCTTCTTATGGTATAACCCCCATGTGCAAGTCCTGAAATATGACACCTAGCCAACCCAGGTGCGAACCAACGTAAGCAGGGGTCGAAGTGTGGCGACCACACCACACGGAGGAATGCCGCCCCTCTGTGTTACCAGGCAATACTAGGTGGCAAATGGCCCTCATCATCCCGTGCAATACCATCAATATGCTTATTGGAGGGTTGAAATGGTGGAACCCATGTTTAGTCTTCAGAGCAAAGCTCCAGAAAACACTCTTCCATCACATGGCGTGATTGATGTTTTTCGAGGTTATGATGGACATCGTGGCGTAATCCAAATCTTCCTTACATTTCGAGGGTACAGCTCTAAGACGGTGTTCGCAGGTCGCATCTGGATAGTCCACTGGATCGAACTTATCGGTAATTTTCAAGAGGCTTTCAGATCAGCTAATGTATAATCTCGCTACCTCTACTCTGTCAGATAGGTAACAGTAGATGGCTCTGTCTTCTAACTTCTCCACTAGTGCTGGCCCCAAGGTTCAGTTCTTTTTCCTCTTGTATATTAATGACTTTTTATTGACCCGAAATGCTATCCTTAGTTTTGCTGATAATAGCACCTTTCAATTTGATAAACCTTGCCCTGCTCAAACAGCTTCAACTTCTCGAATATCCCTACAAATTCCTCGAATTCTGATCTCCAGGTAATTCTTCAGTGAGGCAAAGATAGTTGATCCTTCTGAAACTCAGTATTGTCATATATCTCTCAAAAAGGATTCTTCCGCTCCTATGGTTATCTTTTGATGAAGATAACCATAGGAGCAAGATAATATATCTCTATTTGGGATTACCCTGACTTCTAATCTCTCTCGGCATAAGCATATTACAAATGTTGCTTCCTCTACATCTAGAAAACTGGGTTTTCTCTTTCTTTCTTGACGTTACTGTTCTTCCAAACAGACTACAAATCGAAAATTCGCCCTTCCTTGGAATATTGAACGCGCATCTGGGGTGGTGACCCCCAAAACCTCTCTCAGGCTTCTAGATTCTATTCAAAACAGGGCAGTTAGATTAATTAATTACTCATCTCTAACGGAGTCTCTCCATTCTGTCTCATAGACGTTCTGTTTCTGCTGCATGCCTTTTCTATAGATATTTCCATGTGCACTACTCTTCTGAATTGGCTTCTAGTTTTCCCGCTCTCTTCCAAAGCAGTCCGAACAGGTGCCACAATCAGTCAGCATCCTTTTATTGTTCAACTTCATACTCGCAGAACCAACTTTTGAAGCAATCTAGGCTTCCGAGGCCAGACTAGTAGATAAAATAGATATTATTACACTTCCAGTTTAATAAGGAAAAAGTTAATGAATTTTCAATATACAATCTGGAATACAGGGTTAAAAGAATATAAACTGTAAAAATAAATGTCCAAGTCGATTCGAAAAGCGGCGTGCTTATCTCTGTATTTATACACTGACCCACTTGACTACGTTTAGTATTTACGTGTTCCTTTAATTAACTTTATCAGCTTTCATCCGAATATGATTTACCAGCCTGTTTTCAGTTCTGCTAGTGATCTAGCATCCAGCTGATTACAACACAAGAAAAAATGAGTGCATATTCTAACGCATCGACTTTGCAGAAGATGTAATTTATTTTGCTTCTGGAAACACTACTCCTGTTTTATATGTATACCATCATATTAAATAATAAGGAATGAATGAGTCTCCTTGAAATACCTTTCATATTGCACGTTCTGCAATTAAATCTGGAAATGTTTTTGGTATAGGGATTTCTGTATTTCGCCCACTCTTAAAAAAACGAGTTAAATCAAACTTGTGGCAATTATAAAAGTAATTTTTGTTGTCGTTAAATTACAGGTGGCCATCTTACAGTTTCTTTATTGCAATTAATATGTGCTGGGTCATATTTCATTAAACAGGTTGTAGATGACACGCATAATATTATATAACTGTGTGTAATAATTGTACAGTCTTATTTTCATAACAAAATAAACAATACATATGGAAGTTTTGGATTCCAGTATGCAATAATCCATAGCATGACATCTGAACAAGAAGCCGAACTTAATTATTCCATACGACTCTATTTATATTAAAACCTCCAAACTGTTTGACAACCCATGCTGTTTACTGTTGGTTGTCAGCTTTTTTCAATTTAACGACATTTTTGCATTATAATCCCATCACCATCAGAAATGTTTTATCCTCAGGTTGTTGTTGTTGTTTGGGTTTTAGGAGCATCGGCGACTAAGGCCATGTTGCTCCGTATATATTGTCTGTTCTGAGGTCGATTTTCTGTTTGCTGGACGAAAAACCAGAGTTTCTGGGAGAAAAAACCATTCTACCCTCGCCTGAGACCCACTAACTCAGCCATGTTGTGAAAAAGATCCATAAGCATTCCTCGCGTCATTGACGGGATTCGAACTCGGGGGTTTTTCACCTGATGTGAGGAGATTGGCGATCGTACTGACGTTCGTACCCACGAGGGCTTATCTTCAGGTCTCCAGTTGCATTTTTATGCTCTTCTCAATAGCATTAACTATTGCAACTGCTTCTCAGTAGCAGACTTGGCTGCTGTAGACGAGTGGTGAGGCGTTAGATGCATAAATACACGTGCTTTGAGTAACTTCTGAGTTCGGTGCTGTTTCTTATATTCTCTTTCTTATGAACTCCTCTGACCGTGTGGTCGTTCCAGAGTTATAAACAGAAAATGTATTTATTAACTATTGCAACTGTTTCTCAATAGCATTAACTATTACTAGTTCCAACAAATAAAATAAGTTTTCTGTCAACTTGGCGCCATCTAAAGATAATTCTTTGGCCCTTATCACATAATAGTCACGGTATGGGAACGGCATCCAACTAATGTGTTAGTGCAGCAACTTCACCAAAATTTAATTATCCAACTTCAGAAAATTCTTTCAGTTGCTGCGCCGTTGGCAGGTATGGCAAGAATTAAATCCCTCCTGTTCGCCAACAAAGGGGTGGAACGGGCTTTACAAAGACCGAACATGGAGTTATATCCTAGCTGCCGTATCGATCCGGATGATATTGTATAACTCACAAGGATCGCTTAATCAGCCCAACCTGCAATCAGCGGTCACAATGGGCGGCTGCGTCCCCCCCATATATCCCACCCCCAGTTTCTGACTCCGATTTAAAACAATAAATACTTATTTATTCTTAATTGTATACTCTTATATTTCCCCTTAATTATATATTCTGTTTGATGTAGCATTTTTTATTTAATTTTTTAATATAACAGAATTTCCTACTAAATATTGGCCTAGTATATTTCATCTGCTTCTAGAAGCAGGAAAAGAATTGTACAAAATAAAAATAGTGCACTGCTTAGGACTAGATTCTGCTGGATTATTGCCAATGCAATTTAAAGAATGACTGGCACATGATGAGTAATGCTGTAGAATTATGTTTTTGTAATCTGGCCTGTTATCCTGAATACTGTCCTGCCATGTTGGAAGCATTATCGTAGCTTTGCCCTCTGCAGTTTTTAATATCTATGGATAGATCATTTAATTTCTTTAAGATTATTCTTCTAAGTATTGTGCAGTTGTGTTGGTAGGAAACCAAAAAATCTTTCTTTAATGTCGCTATTATTTGCAGCATACCTAATTATAAAAATTAATTGATCTACGTGACTATTGTCGGGCGTTGAGGTCAACTATTAGTGAAAAATAAACTGCATTCTTTACTTCTGATATTAAAATCTCTTCTGGTTTATTCGCTATTAAATTTATCAATTAATCACACGTTTTGAGGAAAATACAACTTGTTTTACCGGGGCCATATCAGCATACATTTCCAAATGATGCTTAAAAATTTGTCAAATTAACTAAGATATTCCAAGAAAGTTAAGTAATTGCCACTACGTTCAGAAAGTGTATTATCGTTGCAATCTCTAAATACTAAACCAATTACTTAACAGTTTATCAGCATCAATGATTCTTTTCAGCAGATCTCGCCAGTAATTTTCTTCAGATTGAATTCGTTTTATTAATTCCATATGAACACGTCTTTTGAAAGCCATTTCCTATATGAACACAGCTTGGATATGATACTTGGAACACTCGTGGTTATTCCAAGTTCTTGAGAGATTTTTCCAATCACTGGAGCCATTTGTCAAATTATTCGTTAAATTTTAAAATAATTTACAAATAAAACAATACACAACTCTACTGGTATCAGAAAAAATTAACTATTAACGTCTTTCTTTAGTCCCATTAATTGTACAGCAAAAATTATATTCATGAATATTTCTGTATGTTCGATTGCGTTTTGTATATGCTATTTTAAAATTTTCAAAAATATTTAGGTTTATTTATTAAAATATATTTCATAAACTTTTCATTTATACTGTATTTATCGATAGCTTTGCAATATCACTGGAATACTTTTCAGGTGGTTCTTCATTTGTATACGACAATGATGGATTATGTTGTGTTGTGTTTTTTTTTTTTTTTTTTTTGAAATTGGTTTTGCTCCATTCGGTGTTTCTTCTCCACTTTGATACGCATAATTTTTTTTTCTAATTTTCCGGTTGTTGTACTACATCAATTCCATTTCTTCATCTTTCATTTCGGATGGCCGTTGAAAAGATAAAATCGCTCAATTATGTTTTCTCTTCTTCGCTTAGCAGCTCCTGAATCCCATCTTCTCTGCATTATCTGAAAAGAAATACAGTGCCCTGCACGCGATAAAATATTACCAGTTTTATTATGAAATGAAAATTTTTAAAATTTTAAACGTGCACCTTGAATATATGATCCTATAAGAACAATAGTTCGTTGTTTTCATGTTTCAATTTAGAAAATGTTCTTTCTCCTATAGCAGAAGTGGTGTGTCCAAAGTGGCACGCGTACATTTTTTTTTTTTAGTACGACGAATTCAGAGCGAATAATGACCTACGTCAATGGAGGGGTATGTTTTCGTTCTGCTCATTTATTTTTTAAATCTCATTTTTAAATAAATGCAGGATATTACTGATAACAAAATTTTACCCTTTATGTGGATGTCGTGATCCCCGAAACTCGGTTTTTCGTCCAGCAATTTTTTTTTCAGGCAAATCGACCACAGAACATACGCAATTTACATATATACAAATATACGGTCCAATATGGTCTTAGTCGCTGATGCACCGAAAACACAACAGAAGATGCACGTGCAAGCAAAATAACGTTGGCCTACGTTGTTGATGCCATTTTAACTAAAAATATCACTAAGTACTCAGTACTTTTACTAAATTGTGTTCTAAAGAGCTGAGGTGCGAGCCACCAACCACCTATTACTCCAACCAACGGAAAATTCTTGTATTCAATTTAATACCAGCTTCTAAATTGTTGTCTAATCGGATTCATCAATTTCCTCACGACAATTGCTGGGCATATCCGTGTCCAGAATTTCAGACATTTGTAATTAGAGAGTAGAGCAGCTTTGAGTCCACTTCCGTACTCTGTTCTGGATTGAGCGGATTGCACTTAATTGAACGCGACACTTGTATGTCGCGTTTTCCTGGCTTTTGATTGTAGATTGGTCAAGATCTGCTACCAGCTGTAATGAGTTAGTGGCGTTCGTTTCATAAATCATGCTGATATCACCAATAAATATACTAATAGGTAAATCCCATAGATATGCTATGCTTCAGCTTGTTGTTAGTGTAGGTTTAGGTGCATAATTAAATCAATTTATTTGTCTCTGCACATGACATGATTATTTGTACCTCGTCCTATAGTCACTATTCTGTTATGTATATTAAATGTTTAGTTGTATTCATTGAATCTTGTGCTCCATTGCATATGCGTGTCAGACCTGTTGGGCAGAACTTGTGACTCTGAAGGAAACCTTTGGTAAAACAGTTTTTCCCCTTTTGTTAATTTCTTATTGTTAAGCTGCCTCTGCTGCTTCACTTCATATCCAAAGGCCATGAAAAGAAATAGATAGGAATGCACATCAGTGGGCATGTATTTGATGCCGCAATTAAAACTATTGTAGCATATATATTACGGTGATAATTTATAGTTTATTGAAAGTTGTATTGTTTTGTGGCGTTCCTGCTGGTGCTGCCATCTATCGATGCTTTAAAACACTTCTTGAAGAATCTAAAGTTCCTTTCAATTAATTAATATTTTAATTAAATATGAATAACTATCCCATTGGTCTTAAATACAAAATCACATACACTTTAGGAAACCCCGACCATAACTCAGCGCAGTATCTGCAGTACCTCAATAACATAGCGCATTGTTATAACACAGAGCCTAGTACTGCTACTGCAGCATTCAATAACTCGGTGTTCCACGCGAAGAATGGGCCAGAGACATGACCTAAGTTTCAAATGATGATCGTTGAGGCCACATTAGCTAGAGCGAGTATCTAGGATACGTTCCTCTTCGTTTGTTTCCGTACAGCCTTATTTGGAGTATATGTGAACCGATGGTGGAAGAACCCCCAACAACAGTCCTATCCGGGCCACCACGCCTTTTTGACCAAAGAGACGAGAGAAGAGCCAATATTTTGTCCAGCGAAACAGACCTCCCGCAATGAAGCAGCTGACACGCTATACAACACGGGAATTTCAACGTGAACCATGTCGTTGTAGTCACCCCAGTTGGGATATCGCAGGTGAACGTCCCCCAAGCACCCCCCTACTAATGGACGTATAGCGGCGATGAATTCCGTTTCCAACTGCGTCATACGTGATTAATCCTTATCATCCTGCACGAAGGAGGTTCTACTGGCCAGAAGGGACAGCGTAATGGTCTGAGCTATATTTGAATGGGAAATACTGGAGACTAGTACATCACCATCATTTTTGACCATGTGCACCAGTTTATGATGACCATCTTCCGCGACCAATTCAGGTATTTTACAAGACACTCCGTGTCACAGCTGCAAATGGCATTGAACTGGTTTGGCTAACATTCCTGCGCCAGACGCGCTCGATCTCTGAGTAATTAAATAAGTGTTTAATGTCCTGAGTCATTCGGTGACGATATTCAGTACCACCAAATACCCGGAAACTTTGGGATGCACTACAGTCGGCATAGGTTTCCAGGCTTTGCTACTCGCTAAAGTTTGCACTACCAGGTACCACGTGCGTATTCCTAATACAAATCGCTCTCAGTATATATACTGTAATATTTCACTCGCCGGCAGAACGAAATTTTCATCTCTAAGTCATTTTGTTTTTGTTTGTTTTATCATCTCTTAACTATATTCTAGAATTTTTTGGTTTTCATTTTTCTTATTTTAATATCTCAAATAACATGTAATATTTGCAATTTGTCATTTTATACAAATCAACTCTCCATAAATCCATATTCATATTTCACACGTTTTGATGTCATAGTTGAATAATTATAGTTGAGTAGTATATTTATTTGTCTGTTTATACTCCGGCACGACAACCAAGTCAGTAGAGTTTACAATAAATCGTCAATACAAATATTTATCGTATTTAGTAGTCACGGGCTTGAACCCCGGTCCACTCAAGGAACGCGTGCTCTGCACTCTCGCTCCAGACCACTGGGCTACGTCAGGCCTAAATATCGTGTTATAGTTAAATGGTACTTCATGTTATGTATTTCATTAAGCTATTTTCTGCAATAATAACTTTTGTAACCCATTTGAATCCTTGTAGGTATGCAAGCAGTTGGACAGCCTTGCACAGCTGGGGCCAATGGACAACAGCGACGTAAATTCTCTTCGTAAGTCTAATTAAGCTCTATTTTCCAGTGAAAATATAAATTATTTTTTAGTCTAGTAACAAGTTTTACTGAATTTTCAACTGTGTCCTATCTTCTTCACATACGATGCTTTCGTTTCACCAGAAAACAATTCTATACTCAGAAAAACCGCAAGTCCAATTTGGAGACTGCATTATTTTCTGTTTTATGAAACCAAAAAGTACGTAATTTAGAAGAAAAAATATGCGTTAACCCCCAGTATGCTTAATTGACTCTTAAAGCTCTGAAAAGTTCCTCCCTCCAGATTTAGAAAGGTTTCATTATTTTTTTTAGAATAAGATTGCGCATTAAATATTCTTGTTGAAATATAAAGCCAAACTTGATTTCATTGTAAAAGATGATTTTAATTTTGGCAAATCGGAAGCATAAAGATAGACAGCAGCGCATGCCAAACCACACGCACAGTAACGCATTCACTTATCCAAAGCGCGTGCACGCGCCTTGTTTATTTTTATATTTTCATTTTAATATATGTTTATTTTAGCATTATTAAATATTCTTGATTTGTTAATGCTAAAACTGATATTCGTTTTAAATATTATTAAAAATACAGAATTTTCTTAAATCTCGTTATACAGGAGAGGCTATGGGCGTCTTGCAACATCATGACGCAGTAACGTAAGTATGGATCGTTTGATTAATATTTAGTCTTTGACATTTATTAATCTAAAATACTTTCGTTTTTTTACTAGCATAATTTTGACACATTTTGTTTGGAAGTATGATCCGAAAAACGTCTTAAAATTTTACGTTATTACTTTCATAATAACAATTTTAAGAATATTAGCGTGATGGTATAAGACAACAAATATCTTGGGATATTAAGAGGAATTGCTATTTTCATAGTAACCTCGCGAATCTTATTAAATGTATGGATTGTTGTACGCTTGATAAGATTTGTGCGGTCATTATGAGAATAGCGATTGTTCTTAATTCCCGATGTTTGTCATCATATTCGATCATGCTCATATTCTGTTTAAAAGACAGGCATGCGTGCATGAATGATGAAAAAGCTACAGGTTTTCCAAGAAATATGACAATGCATTCATTGTATGAAGTCTTATTTGTTTTTTGTTTTTTTTTTTGTGAACTTCTGAATTTTTTATTCTTCAATTTAAAACGCTGATATGACACCATCTAAAATGCACATTTAAATCCTGTTTTATAAAAAATCATTACCAAGTTTCATTGATCATATTAAGTAATTATTCAACTGTAATAGCCATAGTTTTAATACTGTGTTATGCAAATACACGTTTAAATGTAATATTAATTTCATAAAGATTCAAAATTTAATTACAAAGCACGAGCCAGCATCTCTATAACAAACATTTTTATTCAACATGCTATTGTAGTTACTGCAATTGTTAAAAGATGGCAGCACTGCTAAAGTACACAAAAGGTTTCTTCTGCTTATTTTATGTGCTATGGGTTTCAAACAATTTCGAAGAGGATATTAAATCGATGCAAATTTTCTTCCCTGTCTTGAGAGGATTATTCGAACCTTTTCCTGTTCCGCTTGGTGTGGAAGACAAGTGATCGTGATGAGCAGAACTTCGGATTTTCAAGAGTGATGACCGAATGAGTTAGACGAACTCATAAGTAGTATAGCCCTCCCCATACGTGGATCCACCTCGGAGGACAGAGGGGGAACTATAAGATTGGTTAAAGGCACAAAATGGCATTTTTATCGACAGAGGAGGAAGAAAGAAAAAGAAACTTGAATTTTCTAAGTTACAGTAAATGGAAGCCAAGCATCTGCCCCTAGAGACCTGATTGACGTGTTTAAGGTTAAGTAAAGGTAAATACTGATGGCATTTTGATGAACCTTTTGCCGATACACAAAGGATAATAAATGTAAATTATAGATGTCCAACAATTTTTTTTCTATAGTTTCACTTAGAACAAATTCCAGCTTTCACTTGGAATCATTTATTCTTGGAACAAATTCCAATTTGTGTATGCTGGAAGTTTATCAAAATTCAAGGAATGATTGGACAGGTATTTGAAAGAAATGGATAAGTGGAAGAAGGTGACATTTTTAGCTGATGCCAAATAAGCTTGCTTGCTTTTTTTCCAACCATGTTAAAAAAAAAAAAAAAATTCGAAAATTTTCAGACATTTTCAGTATAACTGTTTTAAATGCTACAACTCTTGATTAGTTATTAGTAAACATGTAAACAGCAGGTGAACACCCAAAAGATAACGCGGTTATCAGCTGTAGTAATGTGAATTATTACCATCATTAATATATTCAAGATGAACAACATAAACATGGACTGTTTGATTTTTGCAGAGGAACAGAGAAGCAGCATGTCGCTAACGACTATGCACTCAGGCTTTCGAAAGGCATCAAAGAATGTCAGGTAAAACAATAAATAAATAAAAATAAGTATATATTGATCCTAATGAACCTCGTTCTTAAGATATTCTTATATATATATTATTCATATGCAGAGCTCATAAGTGGTGCTTGCTGTAACTGTAATTTATTAACATTCTTAGCAAAGCTTATTATCTAATGACCAATAGTACGCTTTCAGCTGTAAAATTGGTCATTAGACAACCTGCAATTAATATACTTTATTTCATAAATAAATTGTGAAATGTATTAATCTCTTAATTTACTAATTAATCTCTGGTTGTTTAATTTTTAACGTTTAGCATTACATGATAGCTGGCCCATTCATATTATATTTATTATTTTTATAATAATATTAATGAAGGCTTTGTAAAATACTTTTCAGGAAACCGTCGCCGATGCTTATAGAAAGTTAATGAATAAAGACGGTATGGAACCACCAACTCAGAATTTCTGCAACTTTTTAAATATTAGTGAATGCAAAATCACGGAAGGAGATGGTCTGGTAAGTGATTAGCGAGTTAAGATGCGTTATTTTTAAATACGTAGTTTACACGAAGAACGACTGAACCCCAGTTTAATACTTTAGCAGCCGGAATTTTTCCAGTCACTACTAGAAAAATGCCAGCATGATATGCTGGCATTTTTATCGTTTAAGTTAATTTAAAAATTAAATGTATTTAAGAATTCAAAGTAAATATCTGGTGACGCTCTTTACCAATTAATGTAATTTATTATTTTTATTTATCTACCTTTATTTTTATTATTGGAGTGAAGAGGTATGCACGCAGCTGTTGAGAGTTTGCCTCATACATGGAAATTCAGAAAAGAAAGACTTATCTTTCAGAATTAGTTTTATCCATTAAAATATGCATTTAACTATGTTCAATAAGATATCATAAAAGTAAATGGAATTAGTTGCATAAAGAGACTCGAGAAACGGATTTTAAATAGTTCTGCCAGCCATTTTGAATATTAACTGTATTTAAGTCATATTTTGTTCGTTGCAGGTTGCACTAACAGTCTATAATCCTATCGCTAGGCCAGTGCAGATCTATGTCCGTCTGCCAGTGTCGGGGCGTTCTTATAAGGTATCCGGACCCGATGGGAAAGTTATTGATGCTCAGGTAATCATTTTCAGTATAACAGAAAACTAAGTATAACAACATAAAAAGAAACTTGAATATTCTAAAAAATTCGTTGCAGACATCAAAATTTATCTGAGATGCTATAATTAATAATTTTTTAAAAACAATTTAAAGGTTAATGGCCGTAAATATCTTGAAGTTTCGCGTTTTTTATGGTACCGGTTTTCTGATTAAAACGACCACTCCTTGACGCGGTCTGTTCGTAATACTTTTAATCTTAAAAATATTATTTTATATAGAAAATATGGGGTAGATATATTATTATTATATGTACATATACCGCTAAATCAGATTTTATAGGATTTTATCACTTAAACAGCCGAAAAAAGAATGCAAGCAAAGAGTTTAAAATAAGGATACAGGAAAAATAAACATAATAATAAACATAAGAGAAGACATTCGGTAAAAAAATGCTTTATAAACAAGACAATTGAATGATTGTGATATTAAATGTAGACGAATAGAACTGTGACCGATTGAAAGTAACAGGCAGTCGATCTTCTGCTTGCTGGACGAAAAGCCTGAGTTTCCGGGTGGAAAAACCATGAGACCGACTAACTCAGCCACATTTTGAAAAAAGACCCATAAAAATTCCTCACGTTATCGACGGCGTGAATTAGGGTGAAATTACACTTAATAGTAACTAAGTGTCTCGTAACCACGAAAAAAATTAATTGATAATAGAAGAGGTAAGTTTTAAAAAATATTTTAATTAAATAAAAGACTAATAATTTGGATAAAATCGCTGGCACAAATTAGGTAAAATCGGTATTAAATTTATTTATTTTAAAATAAATAGTAATTTAATTATATAATTTTCCTAAATTTATTTATTTTAGATGGTCCCAATACCACTCTCCATACAAAATGTACCAGGAAGGGAGAGCCAGTCGAAGTATGAGCTTGTATTCCAAGTTGATCTTCCAGCCGTCGGTTATCGAACATACTTCTTCAGGAAATCATCAAGTGAGATTTAGTTTCGTCGTTTTTCTTTTAAAGCTTTAAACGTTATTTTTCTCAAGGTAATCTCCAATTCTGTGAACATTTAGATATTAACATAACGATAATTTCAGTCCCCTTTGCTGATAATTTTCCTTTAAGGAAGAAATCAAATTAATTCAACATGTAAATTAAGTGTGATATACCAAATAAATAAATAATGAGAATATAATATTTTTATAATACTATTATTAATTACTATTATTAATTACGGCGGAAACGTGAAATACATGTTCTTTCAATTTTTACTAAAATCCAGAAGGAAATAAAGTACATTATAAAAATGTTTACTGAATAATACGATCTGAGGTACGCGTTGCTGTTTATTTTATTAAATCACAGATGATCCATAAAATGTATTCCATTCCAATCTTTATTAAAAATATTGGAACGGGAGGTATGTGCACTTTTATATATTTGTTAATCAATTATTAATTGGTTAACCAAGATAATTAGTTTTTTTTTTTAATTTCTATTGTTCATAGAAAAAGTATGCGGTTTATTAGATCGAACGTGACTGAAACGTAACGCACTGAGTACATTGCCTATTTAATGATGGATTTAGGTAGCTGGGTCTCTACAATATATTTTCGATACCCTAAAATAAGGTCGCTGCTGTCCTAGACCAACCAGTTGTATTATTCCGGACCGTGATCTTGGAGCACCGAAGCAACCACATCACTATGATCAAGGCAGCTAAATCGAGCTTTGATTATACTACAGTCCAAAGAATTATCTTTCAAGTTGTATTTATTTCTTTAAACTACACATTGTACATTTGGTGCCTTCCCATTAACTGGATAGTCATGCTCAATAATAAGTACGAATTCAAAACAATAGTTATCAACAGTTTCATAATCAGTTGAAACATGCTGATCAAATATAAAATAATAAACGCAAGCAGTCACCTCATAGATAAATTTGAATATTAATAATATATAAAATGCAATTTTGATTAAAAACATTCTGAACATTAGAAAGGTGAGAGTCTCATAAATGCCACAGTTAAGCAAGATAAACATTTGAAAGCTTATACATCTCACAATTTATAATAATATCAATACCATGAACATTCTAATATCCAACCAAATTTTATAATCCGTTGACTTTCATATATCTGTGCACACCTGACAAAATTAACGGCTAATAAAAAATGAATATAGTATTGAAATTTATTTCTACAAAATTATCTTTCAGGCTGGGAACGTAATCCCTCCTTAGCTTTTCTTTTCCCGTAGGCCTTTAATCTCATTCTTTGAGAACATCTTTAGGAACATTGCCTTTTGAAGTTCTGAAGACCCTTGAAGTCATCTTCTTCAAGCATTTAAATTCTCGTTTTCAGCATCGACATTATTTTATATTTCAAAATCTAAAATGAAAAGCCCTGTTATTTGCAAGCCACAACGTGCACAGAACAGTTCTTTATTAATATATTGATTGTCTATCCTGTAAATATCAGCATATCTCAATGATCACGTTTCGTTTTTGCTTATGTCGGAAAAACGCAATCTACGCCTGTATGCAAATTTTGACTTTATTGACCCAGAGCGCAATACTGGCATGCAAGCCAATCAACTATTCATTTTCTGCTACCAGAAGTTGCAGAAATATACGACAATAAATCCTGGATCAAACTTTAATATCGCTAGTTATTTCGAATATAAATTTCCCCAAATACAAAATTTGTCAATTTATAAAATTCTGAAAATTCTTTCATATTCCATCTTATTTAAATTCGTAATGAATTGAATTTTGAATTGCTGGTTCTCTTTTTTATAAACGAGGATTTAT